>NC_058523.1:67268777-68518777 GCF_904849725.1 Hordeum vulgare subsp. vulgare
GAAACAAAAGATATCAAACATAAACATATATGAAAGCAGGGTCAAGTATTTTATTCCAAGTGCCAGCCATTTTATTCGCTGAATGCTTAATAATAATGCTTAAACAAATTGTTTGTGGACATTTTGCAGCTGGATACTTAGTAATATTTCTTATTCCATTACAGGTGCCAAGTTTTGGAGTCAAGCTGCTGTGACCGTGTGATATTGTGGTTATCTCGCTTCCCTAATTTCTGTTACTTGTGATTCTGTAAAATTTATGGTGTGGAACACTTACGTAAAGTTGTGAACTTATATGGTAGTCTATGATGTATACGGTAGTGCTCATTGCCAGTGCTCATCACCTTGTAAATAATAAAATCCTAGGAGTAATTTGTCTGTTGTAGGTTTTGATTTGTGCATCTACTAATTCTTGTCGATCTGAACACAATTGTGGATCTGAAGCAAGTGGTCATGTGGCTGGTAGGCTAGTAGTTTTAGTTAATCTAAAGAAAGTGTATATGGTTGTTGGTTTGTTATTAACTATTAATGTAAATAGTCTATTGTTAGTAACTCATCTTTTACTTTAATCTAAAGAAACTCTATATGGTTGTTGGTTTGGTACGGCATCACTAGCATGTTATTGCATCAAGCTTGATTGGGCCTGTTGTATAAGCTTGTTATATAAGTGCTTCTTCCTAGATATTAATTGAATCTGTTGAGTTCTTGGCCCTGTTTATGGTGGTTTTGTTCCTGAAATTGATTGATAAAATATTAGTTCATTGGAGGATCATTCTACTTTATCCCCATTGTATTTCATTCGTGTTCATTCTGTTTTGCAAGCTATTAGGGCAACTTGATACCATCAGCACAATCAACACATATACAACCCATCGAGATCAGCCTACAGCCCCTCAAGATCAGCCATGACAAGGACGAAGCAGCCATCGTGTGGTATACAACTTGCTACTTATTTTACCGCTTGTATTATCAGCCATGTTAAGCTACCAGGATGCATGGGACACTGGGTGGAATACTGTTTGTTTGTAAGTTTCACACAAAATATAGCATTACGTGCCTGGGTGTGTCTATGTACTAACTATAGAAATGTGCCTAGCTCATGCTTGTAATCTGGTAATTGAAATGTATTGTTTTAGTCCAAACAATTGGTTTATATTTTGCTTGTGCCAATAATGTACTAGGATTAAATAAAACTAAGATCTTATAGGATACCTTAGTTGTTTGAGTTGTCTTGATTCCCTATGCATTTCAACCATTCGTCAAATGGTTATGTTTTCTTATTCATGTAAAGAAGAACCCCTGACTGAGATCGAGAAGATTAGGGCTAGAACTATGATGAGGAACAACCGCATGTTCCAATCGCTAGGTATTGGTGCGATAGTATCAATGATTAGGAAGTCAAATGCACGTGAAGACGGTAGTGCAGCTACTTGTGATGAATCGGCATCTGCCATAACACAAGCTGGAAGCTCAGACTACAACCCTAAAGATGATGAAGTTATTGATGGAGAGGAAGTTGATGACAAATTAGTGAAGAAGAAAGGAAAGGTGCAAACTCTATCTTGTTTGGGGTGGGATTTGTATGTTGTGTGCTTTCTTTTTTCGTACATTGCAGAATTTTCTTGTGATCTAATTCTTCCGTCCTTGCCTTTTATACGACACCCTACAGGTTTCTAGGAAGAGTATGCTAACAGAAACATGAGGAAAGTTTCAGAAACATCTAGTCCAATGGCTCCAGGAAGGGTGTTAGCTCTATCTCCAGAAGGATCAAAGAGGCTTCTGACACCTGATGATGAACCAGTTGTGGCTAGGCTCACTAGGCAAAAAGTAAGGGAGGATGTTGACAAGAGCCTGCTGCACAAGGGTCAAGGACCACTACGAACTGATGATGAGTTGGCCTCCATGGAAGAAGGAAGCAGGATGTGGATGGACCTCAGCCCCGTTGCACCTTTTGTGGTCAGCAATCATGGCCATGAGATGAACTTGACAGTCCTTTCTACAGAACCTGAGCTGCCAATGGGTGATGAAGGCATGTTCAATCTAGTTTTCTTTTCTTACTAGTTCATTTTCTAAATGTAAGAAATGCATGTATGGGTGACTACTAGTGTTGACTAATGTTTGAATGTATCCTTTTCTGGCGCTGTTGATGTGGTCAAGAGTTCTAGGATGGCAAAAGGCTAGAAAAGTTGCCACGTGCAATGGGAGCAAAGGTGAGAATTGAAATCGCTAAAGGGATGAGGCATCCAGAGAAGCCCGTGCAGGCTGTGAAGCTAGCATCTGAGGGTGGCCTCATTGCGAGAGCTCATATGCCGCTGCTTCCCCACTTCAAGGAGTATAAAAAGAACCCAAGTCTTGTGTAGAATTATATAGGAAAAGTATCTGTAAGCTAACTATCTTGTTGCTGAATGTGGTCTTTATTCCCTGTTATTATACATCTCATATGATGGTTAATCTTGGTACTCATCTTGTTTGCTGCCTTTGTAGGCAAATTTTGAAATGGACACGGAATCAAGTGTCATTGAGTATGCATGCACTGATATCTTGAAGAATTCGTTGAGGAACAGACACCATCATATCAAGAAGGAATACTTTGACAATGTCGAAGCAAGCAAGGTTAGCATCAAGTCCCCTGTTTCTGACATAACGGATACTGAATGGCAAAGGCTGGTCGAGCTGTGGTCAACTCCAAGACACAAGGTATGTAAATGCTTGACTGTTGCTTTACCTTCCCCATGCAAACTGTGTGATTTGCTTTATTCTATGGAAGTGATGATCTGATGTGCACATATGTAGGAGACATGTGCCAATAACAAGTTTAATGTAGCGACCCGACTCAAGACGAGTCAAGCCTCTGTGTTTCTGTGCCATCCCTGGATCAGTATGCTGGCACACACAGTACATCAATGTATATATCAAAGTGCAATCACATGTAAATAGCGTAAAACTGATATATACCTAAATTATTTCAGCAGAAGCAGTCAAGGGAGTGGAGTCCCAATAAACACCAACGGCAAGTTGAGTGTAGACCGTAACCCTGAATCGTACTCTTACTCGTCGAAGAAAAATATCTACAACATAAGATGTTGCAGCCGTGTAGGTCAGCATATTGAATATGCCGGCAAGTCTCATAAGAGAGGGGGTAAAATGTCATCTATACTACATGCATATATGGCAGGTGGAGTTGTAAGTTTTAGCGTAAAGCAATTTTTCTCCTACAACAAGAGAGGGGCTAAAAGCAAAAATATTACTACGTAATTGGTTATTAATGAGATGGTTCCGCCAACCAGTTCTCATACCCGAGTTATCAATATTACCCTCATCAAGTATTTATAATGGTGTTGAGAATTTCAGATGACTTCAGTTCCTTTGGCTCAAGTTGTCCATGAGTGTGGACATGGCTAATCGATTAGGTTTGAGTACTCTGCAGAGTTTTGCACACGTTCCCCACAAGATTTGATCGCCTCCGAGTATGTCCTCGCACTTCAGGTGTTTGAAGACCGGATGATCAAAACATGGTCTTTCAACGGGTCCCTCTGAATCCCTGTCGGTGCCCATCCATTCCTACCGTTCTTCGGCATCTGCTAGTACCGCCTGTCCAGAGTCGCCGCGTTGTCCAACCAAGCTAGAGCCCATAATGACTTGTGGCTGTGCAGGTAAGCCTTGGGTCTTGAAAATATCCGTCCGTCTCTTTGAGCCTGGGTGAAGCTTTCCGCAGGATGTCATGGCCTCTCCAGCATCCCGGGTCATCCACTTGGTTCTCTAGGGAGCCGATCAACCGTCCTAAACCCAGAGTTGCATTGCGTCCGAGGTCTTGAAAATCTTGTCTTAACCGTACTTGATTATTAATCAACCTCGCATCACTCGTGTTATGCACTCAACCGAAATCCCGTCTACTCAAGCATAGCAATATGAACTTTGTCGTCCCGGGGCCAAGTATCGGGGTTGTTGTGTGCCTACCACATGATACTACAATCTATACTAAAATTTCCAGGTACCTAAGCAGCATGCAGTTGGGCATAGGATGGTAGAACTACGATGCATAAAACATAGGTGATAGTATGATCAAAATGACTTGCCTGGTGATGTTGACGAAGAAGAATTTTCGTTCTCGGGAAATACGTGATAGAACTATTCATCACTCTCTGATGAAATCTATATAATCAAACATAGTATTCACATAAGCACTCACACTAGCAATCATTCTAGCAATCAATTAACAAACAGCAATAAAAGTTGATGCAATCAAAAATCAACAAGAGAGAGCGGATAAAAATCCAAAGGAAACTTCAAAGAAGCTAGGAAGCCTTCTACTACATAAAACACTATATAGTTTTTGTTCTAACTGAAAATAAAACACTAAAATAGAAAAAATAACAGAAAAAAAATATAAAATAACTAAGATAACAGAAGTAAAATTTGCAAAACAATATTTTTTATAAGTATTTTCAAAATAGGAAATCAAACTAGCAATGCAATCAATTCGCAAGTTAGTATAGAACTAGAATTGATTCCATGCAAACAAATAAGAATAAATAAAATAAAATTTTGTTGTTGTTGAAAAGTTACTGGTAAATATCAAAAAACAAAATATAACTTGTCACAATTACAAAAAAACAAATTAAGAACAATTAATACAAAAGAAATAGCAAGAAAATAAAAAAGGCTAAAATAGAATCTGTTTTGCCTAAAACCCTAAGTAAAAATACTTAAAAAAATTGAAACTTAAACTACTGAATGATATTATCAATACGAAGCAGCAGCAAAAGGAATCAAATTAAAAGCTATTTTTAAACTCCCGGAATAAGCAAAACAAGCTTTAATTCAAATCTGATCTAACTCAATTTTCATTAATCCAAACATAGACAAATTATATATCTACAGAAACTACATAAATTTTTTGATCCAATGCAAAAAGAATGACCTAATTCGGAGTTATAGACTAATAGATATTAATTTTCTAAGATTGCAATTTTCTGAAAAAACTGCAATACGGGATTTCGTGAATCTCACCATGGGTGACAGAGAGGAAGAACTCCGGCGAGGTAGCTGCTCCGACGAGGTGGGGAGGTCGCCGGCGGGGAGGGGGAACGGCGGAGGGGGTCCCGGAGGTGAGGAAAGGGGCGTCAGGGGCTCCTGGCGTTCTTCTCTTTGGCTCCTTGCAGGAACAACAATGGTGTGGGCGTCGTGGCTACGGGCAGGGAGAGGGCAAGCTAATGGGGAAAATGGAACGAGGAGAGGAGGGGCGTTCTTATAGGGGTGGTGGGAGGCTTGGGAAGGAAGTGTAGCCCGCGAATCGGGGGAGGGAAGCTTCCTGGGAAGCTTCTGCCATGGCCACGGAAGGAAGCTCGTGAGGAGGAAGAAGAAGGTGGGATTGGGCCAGATTGGTTTCCTAACGTGGCCCAAGTACATTCCTAAAATAAGAGATCTCTTTCCCTTTTTATTAAAACAGGAATTAATAAGATTAAAAGGAAATAGAATATCCTTAGAATATAGGGGTATAATATATTACAATTTTCAGAAATATAAATCCAAAAAGATGGGCATTTTTCCACTACCAAAATAAATACTTCAAAAAGATGTTTTTTCGGAAAATCCCTAAATCCTTTATTTATTTTTGCAATTAATTACTCAAAGAAAGCTTGGGTGTCATGGCTCAAATATTTCAAAGAATATCCCCGGGTTTGGAGGGTCATGTTTCTCCTCTCTTTTTCTCTTGTTTGACAAAGTATTGTTCCCGGCATTCTGTGAGTGAAGAAGAAAACGAAATGCAAAGGAAAAATCAAAAGGAAATCCAAGTGCCACCTTGGTTCAAATTATTTGTAGTTGAAGAAGTCATGCTATCTCCTCTCGCTGGTTTTAAAAAGATGAATTTGAACTCACAGGAAACGGGAAAGTCATTTTATTCCCTCTCATTCAAAAGTTTTTGAAAAGTTTCAAATTTCACTCAAGTTTCAATCACTCAAACAAACAAACAATCAATCTAATAATTTTATTAACATTCCAAAATTTGGGATGTTACAGTTAATCGAACAAAAGTCAAGTTTGCACAGAAAACTGGTTCAAGATGCTATGTTGCTCATGTGCATGCAACTGTAAGATCCAACATTGTTGTTCCTTTAGTTGTTTTCCTTTAGACATAAGCATCAATTTGTTGCAAAAGCTAATGGATGGGTTGTTGTTAAAAAACATTTCGACAAGAGCAAAGAAAGGGTGAAGTGTTATCTGCATTCGATATTTTCAAGGCGACACACAACAGCACCAAACATGGATTCTTAGAGGATGTTCAAGTTGCTATAGTAAGTAATCTTCCTTGGATTTGTTTCTGGCCTCATGTGCTATACCGTTGTGTGCTCTAGGAGTGAAAAACATGGATTTGTTTCTAGATGAGCCACTATAAGTAGTATATGCATCAGCTCCTTTTGTGTCCAACATTTTATGGTAATAACCAGTAAAATGCCTGTTTGACTTTGTATTATTATCCTTCTTTGTGCTGATACATGCTTATACATGTAGTTTGCTGAGTCTAAAATAACAACCAGCAAAATAACAACCAGTATATGGATGATTCTAAAATATCTTGATTGCTCGGCTTATCAGAATATGGAATACCACACTTTTTATGTGCTGATACATGCTCCTCTCCCTGGTTCTATTAACATGAAACAAGTATTGCTGATACATGCTTGATTTGAGGAAAACATGTTCCTATCTTAGTTTTTCGAAGCATATGTATAGCATTATTCTTCATTAATTTCTGTATAAGTAGTTTCTATATGTAGTTTCTGTATGTAGTTTCATTATTTCATTAGTTTCTGGTTTTATGTAGTTTCTGGTTTCATTAGTTTATGTATGTAATTTGTGTATAAGTAGTTTCCTCTCCCTGGTGCTATTAACATGAAACAAGTATGTCTGCTTATGTTCCTATCTTAGTTTCTGTATAAGTATTGCCGATACATGCTTTCCTCATTATTGGGTGCTTATTTTGCTTTCTTTCTCATGGATTTAAATTGTTTCTCAATGCATTCATTATCTTTCAGTGTGAGATGGAAGAGAAGATGGCTGCTCCTGTACAAGAAGGCGAAGAGCGAAAGTCTTCTGTTTCAGTTGTTGGGGAAGTTCTGACCAAGCATCGCCCATCAAGCAAATTCTGGAAGAATGTTGGTCTGCAGCCAAACTCTACTGACAAGTCTAGCAAGTCAAATGCTGATGTCAATGCTCGTGTGCTGGATCTACAAGAGCAGCTCGAGATGTCGCGTCAAAGAAGTGAAGTCATGCGTGAAGAGATGGATGCTATGAAGAGGAAGGCAGCAGAAGCTGAAGCTGCACAAGCTGAACGCGACAAGTCCTATGAGCTGCTGCTCAAGAAGGCGGAAGAAAACGATGCGAAGTATGCTCAGTTGATGGCGTTGCTTGGAGCCAAAACAGGAAACTAGTTGGTTTTAGAATTAGATTTTCGTAGCATTTCTTGTGGACTTGATAACTATGGTGTGGGCTGAAATTTATTTTGGTTGTGCTACATATTTTGGTAGCTGTTCTTGTGCTACAAATTTAGGATCTATATGGGCTCAGATTTAGGATCTGTATGTGCTATGGTATTTTTGGTGTGGGCTGAAATTTGTGGTTGTGCTACATACTTTGTGATGTGGGCTATATAATATCAGATTTTGGTTGTGCTTCATACTTTGTGATGTGGGCTGGCTTTCTGATGTGCGCCGAGGTCTTTTAGAATCTGTGTATGGGCTTCAAAGTTTCATGGGCTTAGATCTATGTGTATGGGCTTCGAATCTCTATGGGCTCAGATTTATTTGGACATAAAAGAAAAAAAAGTTGTTGAATTCAAAAATGAAAAAAGGCCAGAACTGAAACTGGATCAAATGTATTTGGGCATGAAAAGGCCAAGGCCCAAAAGAAGCCCAAATTAGAATGATAAAAAAATAGAAAAAAACTAAAGTGGCTAAAAATAGGCCAAGGCCCAAAAGAAGCCCAATAAGAAAAGCCCAAAATAAATAAAACGAGCCCATGTGAATAATTGAAATGGGTTGGGCTGATTTCAACCATGACGTTTGGATTTCGTCGTAATTTTGCCATGTATGACTGGGTTTGATTGTGAGCGACGATTTAGGATCGTCGTAAAGGTTACGACAATCCAGGAATCGTCGTAAAAGTTACGACGATTTTGATCAAAACATCGTTGCTGTTCATTTGTGATGCTCCGTTTTCGACGCTTGGTTTTTTGTCGTGGGATCGTCGTAAATGAAAAACCGTGACGATGTAGCGACAAAAAATAGCGTCGTGTACTAGCATATTCCTTGTAGTGAGGTAGGCCGCTGTCAGGTTACGTCACAATCGGAGTTCGTCTGGTACCCGAACGGTCGACCGTAGCGGCACCGTATTTGGTCTACCGTCGGACGTTTATCGTTGTTTTAAAAATCACGTTGCCGCGCCGAACCGTTTCCCTCTTTTCCCCGGCTAACCTACTCTACACGGCCACTTAGTCCGTCCGGCATTCAGAATTATTCGATTCCGACTGTGCGGTTGAAACCGGGGCGGAATTCTGCTAAACCTAGCCCCCCTTTGTCTATAAATAGACCCCCAAATCATTTTAGACAGCCTCTCTCTCTCCCTCGAAAACCGCGCCCACCTAACCCTAGCCGCCAGCCCACTCCCACCTCTCTCTCTCTCATCCAGCACCTCAGCCGCCGCGGGCCCGCGAGCCTAGATCCGGCACTCTCGGGCCCGGACCGAGCCGCCGCCGGCGCCCGCTCGCCTCCTCTCCCCGAGGGGAGGCAACCCCGAGCGCTCCTCCTCGCCGGAGCTATCCTCCGGCGGCCAGCAAGGTGCCCCGGCTGCCCGGAACACCACCGGCGCCTCTCCTCTCGCCGGAGCACTTCTCCCACAGTCCCCGCCGTCCTCCCGTCGCGCCGCCTCCCGCCGATGCCCGTGCTCGCCGCCGGAGCGCCGCACCGTCCTGCCGAGGTCCCCATCGCCGGCCGCCCCGGACCATCCTGTGCCACATCCGCGAAGCGCCACTGCCCTCCGGTCTCCCATCGTCGTTGGTGGTCCGCAACGACCGCTCCGTAGCTGGACCTCCGGTGCCGACATGTCGTGGTGGCGTCAGGATCGAGCAGAGGAGGACGACGGCCAGATCCAGCGCGTCTCCAGCTCCTGGACCGCTCCGCCAGAGCTGGGCCACTTTGCCTCACCCGGCCCAGCGAGATCCCGAGTCGGCCCAGGTCCCCTCGCCCCCCCCCCCCACCCCGCTGGCTCCCTGGCCCAGGAGCGTGCCGACCAGGCCTCGGCCTCCTTCCCCGCGACATGGGCCAGGACCGAGGAGGTGAACTTCCCCCTGCTCACTATCCCCCGCCCGTGGCGTGTTCCACTAAATTACGCCTTAGTTTCGGACCGGTTAGTTAATTTAGGTTATTTTCAGAATTAATTAAATTCCAGATAATTGACGATATTAACAACGCCCGTAACTTTTAATCCGTATGTCGGATCACGATGATTTAGATATGTACCTTGTGTAGATTTTCACGTAGATTACGATTTTACAACTTGCATAAATGTTTGAAGTAGTTTGCCATGTCAAATTCCCAGTTTTGCATGTTGTCCCAATAGGGAAGTGCCCCGCAATTATTTTCGTGCGTGTCCGGATTGCCCGAACTCCTTAGATAAAATTTTCATGTTTTAGGAACCCCTTTGCCACGTATTTTAGAGTAGTGGTTGTATTTTTAGCATGTAGAATTACATGGCTAATTTATTATACCGTGTTTAGGACATATTCCCGCACATATGGGTGGCGTTGTTTTTATTTTGCAACCCCTCATGTTATGTGTTTTTGGGGTAGAAATATCCATAGGACTTAACTGTGTATTTAGTTTTAGCTTTTGAGCAAGTTAGTGCGCGTGATATTTTGTGGGATTTATTCCGTGCGTGCTATGAAGGAGTTGTCAACTAGAGAGTTTCTCTTGGATGTTTAGTCTATCCCTTGGTGATTTTTGTTGCAATAGAAATCCATGTTTAGGTGTGTTTTGCTTGTTCTTTACTTGCGAGGAAATAGTGTTGTTTTAGAGATGCTGAAATATTTCTAAGTCTGAAATCTGTGATATTTTGTTGTTGTCTTTGCATGAGTTTATCTGGTGTTCTGTAGCTCTTTTGAGGTTGATGCAATGGAGTTAGTCGTAGACTTTAGGATTCTATAGCATGCTGTGAATTTTCATGCCATTTGGAGTCATATAGCTTATGGTTTTTCTGCTGTCAATACGCCTTCAGATCGAAAACTACAGTTTCATAAATTGTTATTTTCACTAAGTCAGAAACTGTGTGTGAGATGCCTTTTTGTGACTTCTTTTCCGAGTATTCATTGCTTCCATGCTAGGTGTTGTTAGTTGTATGTTGTAATGCTTCTTGCCCTCTATCGTCCCATGCCTTGTTTGAGCATATTCGATTTGTGTAGCACGTAGTTGTGGGGTGTACAAAATGCTATGTGGCTGATTTTGGCAGATTGTAGTGATTTCTTGTTTAGCTCGTAGTTGTTGAACCATTGCTCCGTTTTTATCGTGTCCTATATGAAACTTTCTTAGAATCTCGTGTAGTTTCATATTTTCTTTCTGGTTGTGTGTTTTGAACTGCTTGTGACTGTCGTTGCACACATATTGCATTCATGCCATCATATCTTGCGGTGTTCATATCTTTTGTTCCGTAGCTCCGTTGGAGATGTTCTCTATGTGTAAATTGCTTGTAACGACGCGTAGAATCACGTGAACCTACTTTTTTTTTGCTGTTTAAAAACTTATTAAACATGTTAGTTTAGATCTGGACAGATTTGTTAATTAAAATGTGAGGTCGTCTCGGAGATGCTATATGTCATTTCCGACCTCATTTAAAATGCCTAGATAGGTATTTTAATTACGCTTCACCTCTTGCCATGTTTAACCACATTTAATATTTTCGTGTACCTAACCGGGATGGAATTAAATAATTCGTATGTGGAGTTTCGTCAATATGCAACTCGTTGCATATTGAACTTCACTTAATGTGTACTGTTTGATTGTCGTGAATTGCCATGCCATGTCTTGCATGTATTCTCCGTTCATGCATCATATGTGGATTGCATCTTGTCGTGCATATGCCGTGGTGAATATCGTGTCTTGATGCTTGTTTCCGGTTTCCTCCGTCTCGATAGAGTTCCGCAAGCATGTCGGAAAGTCAGGACCCATTCGACTACATCGGTTCATCTGCTTCACGGAGTCATTCTTCTTCCAAGCGGGATCTCTGGCAAGATGACCATTTCCCCAGATGCCATTACTATCATTGCCATACTAGTTTTATCGCTTCTATCGATTATGTCTCGTTGCCTACCAAATGTTAAATATCAACCTCTCAACAATGCCATGAAAACCTTCAACCTGTTCACAACCTAGCAAACCACTGATTGGCTATGTTTCCGCTTGCTTTACCATGTGTTAGCTTTGCTAGTTGCAGGTGCAGTTGCTTCCATGTGAAAACATGGGTTCCTTGTTATATCACCCTATTAAATGCTATTTAATTTAATGCACCTATATACTTGGTAAAAGGTGGAAGGCTCGGCCTTTCTAGCCTGGTATTTTGTTCCACCTTTGCCACCTCAGTTTCGGCTACCGGTGTTATGTTCCATAATTGAGTTGGTCTGGGTTGTTATGGGGTTGTTATGGGGACCCCCTTGATAATTCGCTTTAGATTAAAGCTGGTCTGGCAAGGCCCAATATTGGTTCTACATTTACCCAACATAATAATTTTGTTAATACTGAAAGCATAGGGCGTCATGAACCCGAGGAGTAATTTTACATATTACAGGGAGGGCCAGTGCTGATGGTGCTGGTCTAAAACAGAGCAGCTTACTAAAGCTACCCGGGGCAACTCGGCGTCTGGCATGGTAACCATCGCTCATCCGTCGTGTCCTGAGAACGAGATACGAGGCTCCTATCGGGATCAGCGACACGCCGGGCGGCCTTGCTGGATTAGTTTTACCTTTGACGAAATATCTTGTGCATCGGTATTCCGGTGATGCTTTGGGTAATCTGAGAGTTGAGGTTTTCCACTAAGGAGTGCGACGAGATCGCGAGTTTCTTGATCGAGGATTTCTATGCGGCTTGTGGTAATTTGTAATGGATTAGTTGGAGCATTCCTGCAGGGTTAAATCTTTCGGGAAGCCGTGCCCGCAGTTAAGTGGCAACGTGGAAACTTTGTTTAACACTGGTTCTAGTTAACTTGAAGTTAACTTAATTAAAATATGCCAACTCAGTGTGTAACTGTGACTGTCTCTTTCGTGAGTCCTTCTCCGATCGAGGACACGGTGCGGTTGTTTCCGACGTAAGTAGGTGTTCAGGATCATTCATTTGATCATCAGTAGTTCACGTCCGTTCTGCGTAGATCATCCCCCTCTTAATTCTTGTACTCGTAAGGTTAGCCACTAAATATATGCTTAGCCGCTGCTGCAACCTCACCACTTAACCTTACCTTACCCATTAAGCTTTGCTAGTCTTGATACCTTTGGAAATGAGATTGTTGAGTCTCCTGTGGCTCACAGATTACTACAACACCAGTTGGTGGTACATGTAAAGGTTACTTGACGCGAGCGCGTAGATTGCTCATTTGGAGTTACTTCTTCTTCTTCATCTTCATTGATCTAGGATGGGTTCCAAGCGAGCAGCCTGGGATAGCAAGGATGGACGTCGTTCTTCTTTTCTCGTTTGTTTTCCTCCATAGTCGGACCCTGCTCTTATTCATGATGATTATGTATTGTACTGATGTGACTCTGAAGTAGCTTGTGGCGAGTGTAAGCCAATTATTTATATCTCTTCTTTTCAGTACATGTACTTGTAATGATATCCATTCTTGCGAATCGACGAGATGCGTTTCTATCCCTGACGAGGCCCTCGTGCCAAATTGAGGACAGGATCGCATCTTGGGCGTTACAGTTTCATACGGAAACTCGTCTGTTACAAAGGGATTTCATTTTCTTGAACTTATTTGAACTCCATAGTTTTTCTGCGTTCAAAATGCACCATTCAAAGCCACATCATCAATTTACAACCCTTTCTGACTTCATTTGTTATTTTTCATGCATTTACTGATTATTTTGAGCTATAAGACCATGAAATTGAAAATCATTTGAAATGAACTCTGAAAAGGTTCCAAGTTAGCATGGTATCATCATTTCATCCACATAGAATGTGCAAGAAAGTAGAGAGGGTTACGGCAAAAACTGGATGCACTTCATGTACAAAACGGACAATCTCTTTCAAAGTATCTGGGTTTCATACGGAAACTGTTCTGTTACAAAGGGATTTCATTTTTTTGAACTTATTTGAACTCCATAGTTTTTCTGTGTTCAACATGCACCATTCCAAGCCACATCATTAATTTAAAACCCTTTCTGACTTCATTTGTTATTTTTCATGCAATTACTGATTATTTTGAGCTATAAGACCCTGAAATTGATAAGCATTTGAAATGAACTCTGAAAAGGTTGGAATTTGGCATGGTATCATCATTTCATCCACATAGCATATGCAACAAAGTTGAGAGGGTTACGGAAAAATTTGGATGCACTTCGTGTACAAAACGGACAATCTCTTTTGAAGTATCAGGATTTCATACGGAAACTTGTCTGTTACAACAGGCATTTCAAATGAACTACGAAAAGGTTAAAAGTTGGCATGGTATCATCATAATAATTGTGGAGAGAGTCTTCACTTTTTCTTCGCTTGTGTCCTTTCCTTATTGCGCCGTAACCATGGATAATCTTCATCATTTATCAGGATGCTTGGGTCAGCCTTGACTTTGAAGGGAGGAATTTCATGAAACTGTTCATTATCTTTGGATGTGTCTGTCTTGCCCTCCACTCCCAAGATGTCCCTTTTTCCTGAAAGAACTATGTGGCGCTTTGGCTCATCGTATGATGTATTCACTTCCTTATCTTTTCTTTTTCTCGGTTTGGTAGACATGTCCTTCACATAGATAACCTGTGCCACATCATTGGCTAGGATGAACGGTTCGTCAGTGTACCCAAGATTGTTCAGATCCACTGTTGTCATTCCGTACTTTGGGTCTACCTGTACCCCGCCTCCTGACAGATTTACCCATTTGCACTTAAACAAAGGGACCTTAAAATCATGTCCGTAGTCAAGTTCCCATATGTCCACTATGTAACCATAATATTTGTCTATTCCCCTCTCGGTTGCTGCATCAAAGTGGACACCGCTGTTTTGGTTGGTGCTCTTTTGATCTTGGGCGATCGTGTAAAATGTATTCCCATTTATCTCATATCCTTTGTAAGTCAATACAGTTGAAGATGGTCCCCTGGACAGCGAGTACAGCACATCACAAACAGTGTTCTCACCTCTGAGACGTGTTTCCATTCAACTGCTCAAAGTCCTGATGTGTTCACTTGTAATCCAGTCGTCGCACCGCTCCAAGTGTTTGGAGCGTAGACTGTTCTTGTGTTGATCAACATACGGGGTCACCAAGGTAGATTTCATTAGTACTGTATAGTGTGCTTGAGACCAAGAATATTCGTCCCTGCATATTATTGAGTCCCCTCCAAGTGTGCCATTTCCAGTCAGTCTCCCATCATACCGCGATTCACGGAGACCTATCTTCTTAAGGCCAGGAATGAAGTCAACTCAAAACCCAATGACATCCTCTGTTTGATGGCCCATGGAGATGCTTCCTTCTGGCCTAGCACGGTTACACACATATTTCTTTAGGACTCCCATGAACCTCTCAAAGGGGTACATATTGTGTAGCAATACGGGGCCCAGAATGACAATCTCGTCAACTAGATGAACTAGGACGTGTGTCATGATATTGAAGAAGGATGGTGGGAACACCAGCTCAAAACTGACAAGACATTGCACCACATCACTCCTTAGCCTTGGTATGATTTCTGGATCGATCACCTTCTGAGAGATTGCATTGACGAATGCACATAGCTTCACAATGGCTAATCGGACGATTTCCAGTAGAAGCCCCCTCAATGCAACCGGAAGCAGTTGCGTCATAATCACGTGGCAGTCATGAGACTTCAGGTTCTGGAACTTTTTCTCTACCATATTTATTATTCCCTTTATATTCGACGAGAAGCCAGTAGGGACCTTCATACTAAGCAGGCATTCAAAGAAGATTTCCTTCTCTTCTTTGGTAAGAGCGTAGCTGGCAGGACCTTCATACTGCTTTGGAGGCATGTCGTCTTTTTCAAGCAAACGTTGCAGGTCCTTCCGTGCCTCAGCTGTATCTTTTTTCTTCCGATACATGCCCAAGAAGCCTAGCAGGTTCACGCAAAGGTTCTTCGTCACAAGCATCACGTTGATCGAAGAGCGGACCTCTAGGTCTTTCCAGTAGGGTAGGTCCCAAAATATAGATTTCTTCTTCCACATGGGTGCGTGTCCCGCAACGTCACTCAGAGAAGATAGTCCGCCGGGACCCTTTCCGAAGATTACTTTTAAATCATTGACCATAACAAGTACGTGATCACCGTTACGCATGGCGGGCTTCTTCCGGTGATCTGCCTCGCCTTTGAAATGCTTGCCTTTCTTTCGACATTGATGGTTGGTCGGAAGAAATCGACGATGGCCCAGGTACACATTCTTCGTGCATTTTTCCAGGTATATACTTTCGGCGTCAGCTGAGCAGTGCGTGCATGCATGGTGTCCCTAGTTTTTCTGTCCTAAAATGTTACTAAGAGCGGGCCAATCGTTGATCGTTACAAACAGCAACGCGTGGAGGTCAAATTCCTCCTGTCTGTGCTCATCCCACACACCTACATCGTTTCCATTCCACAGCTGTAAAAGTTCTTCAACTAATGGCCTTAGGTACACATCAATGTCGTTGTCGGGTTTCTTAGGTCCTTGGATGAGAACTGGCATCATAATGAACTTCCGCTTCATGCACATCCAAGGAGCAAGGTTATACATACATAGAGTCATGGGCCACGTGTTGTGATTGCTGCTCTGCTCCCCGAAAGGATTAATGCCATCCGCGCTTAAACCAAACCATATGTTCCTTGGGTCACGTGCAAACTCAGCCCAATAATTTCTCTCGATTTTTCTCCACTGCGACCCGTCAGCGGGTGCTCTCAACTTCCCGTCTTTCTTACGGTCCTCACTGTGCCACCGCATCAACTTGGCATGCTCTTTGTTTCTGAACAATCGTTTCAACCGTGGTATTATAGGAGCATACCACATCACCTTTGCAGGAACCCTCTTCCTATGGGGCTCGCCGTCAACATCACGAGGGTCATCTCGTCTGATCTTATACCGCAATGCACCGCATACCGAGCATGCGTTCAAATCCTTGTACGGACCACGGTAGAGGATGCAGTCATTAGGGCATGCATGTATCTTCTGCACCTCCAATCCTAGAGGGCATACGACCTTCTTTGATGCGTACGTACTGTCGGGCAATTCGTTATCCTTTGGAAGCTTCTTCTTCAATATTTTCAGTAGCTTCTCAAATCCTTTCTCACGCACAACATTCTCTGCCTTCCACTGCAGCAATTCCAGTACGGTACCCAGCTTTGTGTTGCCATCTTCGCAATTGGGGTACAACTCTTTTTTGTGATCGTCTAACATGCGCTCGAACTTCAGCTTCTCCTTTTGACTTTCGCATTGCGTCTTTGCATCGACAATGATCCGACGAAGATCATCTTCATCGGGAACATCATCTGGTTCTTCTTGATCTTCAGTAGCTTCCCCCGTTGCAGCATCATCGGGCACATCGTCTGGTTCCTCTTGATCTTCAGCAGCTCCCCCCGTTGCAGCATCACCGTATTCAGGGGGCACATAGTTGTCATCGTCCTCTTCTTCTTCGCCGTCTTCCATCATAACCCCTATTTCTCCGTGCCTCATCCAAACATTATAGTGTGGCATGAAACCCTTGTCAAGCAGGTGGGTGTGAAGGATTTTCCGGTCAGAGTAAGACTTTGTATTCCCACATTTAGGGCATGGACAACACATAAAACCATTCTGCTTGTTTGCCTCAGCCAATTCGAGAAAATTATGCACGCCCTTAATGTACTCGGAGGTGTGTCTGTCACAATACATCCATTGCCGGTTCATCTGCGTGCATTATATATAATTATGTGTGTCAAACGTACGAAAATCAGACAAGTATCTATCTAAAGTCAGAAAATCAGACAAGTCTCTATCTAAAGTAAGAAAATCAGAAAGAAGATAAGAACAAGAGGCCCACCACGGTGGTGCCGGCGACGAGATCGGCGCGGGCGATCAACGGCGGTGAAAACGGGGACGGGGCGTGACGGACCGCTAAATCTAGACAAATCTCGGGAAAAATGGAGATCCGAGGTCGAGCTTCGAGAGGAGAAAGCTTAACTAGTGTGGCTCGAGCATTTCATCGAACACCTCATGTGCATAGGAGGTGAGCTAGAGCACCCAAAAGTCCTCCCCTCGCCGTCCAGAAAAAACAGAGTGCTCTGCCGCGGCGATGGGTATATATAGGCAAATTATTTGTCCCGGTTCGTGGCTTAAACCGGGCTAAAGCCCCCCCCCTTCTATACCGGTTCAAGGCACGAACCGATACCAATGGATGTGGGCCAGGAGCGCAGCCCATTGGTCCCGGTTCGTTACTAGAACCGGGACAAATGGGTCCAGACGAACCGGGACCAATGCCCACGAGGCCCCGCCCTGCCCCCTGGGCTCATGAATCAGGTCTAATGCCCCCCATGGGTCCCGGTTCGTGAAGAACCGGGACTAATGGGCTGGCCAAGCCCAAACCAAAGCCCTGTTTTCTACCAGTGCAAGCATTTGGTCGATGAACGACAATGTGTAGTGGTCCATCCTCGTTGCCTTGTTCAGCTTCCTCTTATCAATACACATTCTATATCCAATAATAATTCTTTGAGGTATTAGTTCATTCTTATCATTAGGAACCACAGTCGTACCTCCTTTCTTGGGAACACAATGTAGTGGACCTACCCACTTACTATCAGCTATAGGGTAGATAATACCTGCGGCTAGAAGTTTGAGGATTTCGCTCCTCACAACATCCTTCATCTTCGGGTTTAACCGTCGTTGATGATCAACAACCGGTTTAGCGTCAGGCTCAAGATTGATAGTATGCTGACAAATAGATGGACTAATCCCCTTAAGATCATCAAGGGTATAGCCAATAGCGCCTCGATGTTTACGAAGGACTTCCAATAATCGCTCTTCTTCATATCCTGAAAGGTTAGAATTGATAATAACAGAATATACTTTCTTTTCATCTAAATAAGCATACTTGAGAGTACTAGCAAGAGGTTTGAGATCAAACATCGGGTCTTCTTTTAGTTTCGATAAAATTCCCAAAGGCTCAACCGAAAGGTTGTGCTTCAGGATAGCAGGTTGTCTCAAGAATATATCATCTAGCTCATTCCTTTCCTGCATATGCATATCATTCTCGTGGTTTTCCATAAATTGATGCAAAGGATCATTCGGAGGAATAGCAATATAAGCAATCTCTTCAATAATTTTATCATTGCTAGGTAGATCAGTACCATGAGTTTGCTTCAAGAATTTAGAAAAGTTAAATTCATATGGCTCACCATTAAATTCAACATATACTTTTCCTTTCCTGCAATCTATAATAGCTCCACACGTTTGGAGAAAAGGCCTACCAAAGATAATAGGCAAAAACTATCTTGTACTGAACCAAGTACTAGAAAGTCGGTAGGATATTTTACCTTTCCACATAGAACTTCAACATCTCGCACAATTCCATTAGGAGAGATAGTTTCTTTGTTTGCAAGATGAATAGTAACATCAACATCTTCAATTTCACATGGTAGAATCTCATTCATGATATCTTGATAAAGTGAAAAAGGAATAGCACTAGCACTGGATCCCAACTCACATAGCCCATAATAATTACGATCTCCTATTTTAACAGATACAACTAGAGTACCTGAAATTGGGCCTCTATTCTTGGCTGTAACAAGGTTAGTGGAAATAGCACAAAAAAATATATTGGAATCCTCAATATTACTAGTAAAAAGATCCTTGACTAATGCAACTTGAGGATCGACTTTAATCAGGTCCTCATGCTCATCGGTCGTTCTTTCACTTTTATTCAGGATGCCTGTGACAATAGAATGCTCCCTCATCCTTGCGGGAAAAGGGGGCTTTTCGTATTCAATTCCACGCAAGATAGGGTCAACAACATTAATATCAACAGGTAATTCCTTAAAAGGTTTATGATGTTGATCCTCCTTCTTGTCAGAAGACTCAGTATGAGAGGCAAAGTCTTTGCAAAAGTAAATTAGAAGGTGGGAATCAAGACCAATCTTAGCACAAAAGGTATTGAAGTAATCAGTTTTGACATATCTCTCAATGTAATCACGCTCATAATTAATAACGGGTTCAATACCTTTATCAATCTCCCAGTCTTCAGTGTTCTTCTGGATCATTTCAATAAGATCCCATTTAGCTTCAGTGCTTTTGTTGGAGAATGCCCCCACTAGAGGAAGCATGAAGCATCTCTTTATCTTGACGAGAAAGCCTTGCATAAAAATTTGTGAGAATAATTTCTTTGGAGAGCTCATGATTGGGGCATTTGAGCATTAAGGATTTCAATATCCCCCAAGCTTGAGCGATGCTTTCTCCGTCACGAGACCAAAAGTTATAAATATAACTTCTATCTTGATGAATTTCATGAAGAGGATAAAACTTTGCATAGAAGAGAGGCATAAGATCTTTCCAATTTAGTAAATGAGAGTCATCAAGAAGCCTATACCAATCCAATGCCTTATATTTTAATGATAGAGAGAATAACTTTCTCATGACAAAATCCATCGATATACATGCGAGCTTAAATAAGGAGCATAGTTGTGAAAGATATAACAAGTGTTCACCTGGATGGCTATCTCCTACATATCGATTAGCAAGAAATCAATCAATAATACCAGTTGGAATTTTAAAAGGCACAATTTCAGTAGGTGGGGGAGGCTTCTCCACGACAATAGCATCGGGGCGGTTCCCCACAAGCAACAAACCAAGAGCAGAGTGGTCCATAGGGACAAAAAGCAGGAACAGTAAAACAAAAACAGCACGTACAGTGTAAAGGTTTCCTTACCAATTTCTCTTACCAATAGTACTCTACTCCCCGGCAACGGCGCCAGAAAATGGTCTTGATGACCCACAAGTGTATGGGATCTATTGTAGCCTTTTCGATAAGTAAGAGTGTCGAACCCAACGAGGAGCAGGAGGTATTGACAAGTGATCTTGAGCAAGGAATAACTTCATGCTACACCCTGTTTTCACTACCACTTTTTCTGTAATTAAAAAATCTGAGTTTATTAAAACTTTTACAAACTAATGTTGTGAGTGCCATGATTGTCATTGTATGCTTGTTTGCTTGATCATGTGATGATAAAAACCACATTTCTCAAGATCAAATTATTTTGAAAACCCTTTTCTTGTTTGTGGTTAAAGTAAAACCCTGCTTTGAGTTGCACTACATGCCCTTGATGGCAACGAGTGTTCTCACCCAAAGTTGGTGATTTGATTATAGCACTATTTTAGTGCACCAAAACCACAAAATAATTATTTTGTGAATTATATTTCTAATTTATTTGCATGTTGTCCATTTCTGAGGACAGAAATGGTATTCCTATAAGGAAAAATACTTTTCTATCTTAGAAAAATCTGATTAAATTTGGCGATGATCAGAAGGACATATATTTTCCATACATAAGATTTTTAACCCCTATTTATATTATTATTATTTGAGTAAAACCATGAAAACCATCTCTGTCTATTTTGACCTTTTGAAATTTTTCCAAAGGAAATATTCCCAATAAAATCCTAGAAAATTCGAGTGGTATCCCTAACGATATTTGGTGTCCACATAAAGTTTCACCTTGATCCAAGGTGATTAAGGACATCAAATAACTACAAAACCCCTTCTCTCCAGATTGGAGTTAGCGCAAATTTACATAGAAAAGTTTGTCCAATGGAGTTGAAACTTTGCAGGAGTGTCTAATACCTCAAAAGATGGTTCCACACCAAAAATGGGATTTGTGGGACTTAATTTGCCCACGCTCTCTTTCGAAGGAACAAATCTGGTCAATTGGTGAAGTTTTCAAGTTTACAAAGCTAGACTTGTCCAATGGAGCTCAAACTTGGTGAAACCCCATGTTTTAGCACCAAACCCAATCCTGTTAAGTTGCAGAATCAGTGGTGGGGTGCAACCACCCCAAACAAGTGTCGAGCACCTTTTGACAGATGGGTAAAAGCCCCTCTAACCTTAGCTAAACCCAATCCCTTTGCCCCAAACTCTCAGATTAGGTGGCCAATATCAATGCACAGCCCCAGTAAACTTTCCCCTCTTTGGTTCCAAGTAGAAATGCCAAAATACCCATTCTAAGCTTCAGCTCAAGGCTGACAGCACCCGTTTCTCTTGTCTCCCTTGACCAGCCGAAGCTCCCACGGGACTCCAACAGCTAGCCTCATCCCAGCTAGTGCCCAGGACATGCTAGACACGTCCAAAGCACCCCAGAGCGTGCCAGCATGCCGTGGCATGCCAAAACTACGCTCTGGGCGCGCTACAAGAAGCCACCGAGGTGGGGGCGACGCTCTCGGCCAGTTCTAGCCTTCCTGAGGTTTCCAACTTCTTCCCGGACAACCCCTCTGCATCAGGCGACCACCAGGGCCCCTCCTCTCGCGCACCAAGAGATGGTGCGACGCGTGCCCACGTGCACCAGAACCGGCCATAGATGCGCGGCCACGGATGCTCGTCTCCCCTTTCTCTCCCTTCCCCGCAGTAGGTTCTGGTAGTCCAAAACCACATCTTGAGACCGTGGTTTCGATCCCAGCTCCTCTCTGCACCCCCATGCGCGCCACAGTGAGTCACCGGCGCTCCTGAATCGACTCGCTGTTGTGGGCCTATAAATAGCCCTCCCCCTCGCTCCTGCACTCCCGCAACCTCTAGCACCTTCTTAGCCACTCCAGCAAACCAACAGAACCCGGTGCTCGAGATCGACCGAGGCCCCTACATCTCGGAGCTCCGGTCGATCTCCGGCTACACGTCGGCTCTTGCCTCCCTCTGCCCACCAAACCACTCCCCTTGACCCCATGGATGTTTGCCCCAACTTTCCCAAGCTAATTCGTGCCCCTAGTTACCCCCTCCAACTTTGCCCGAAACTCCTCCGTCGCGGCCTCCTCGTCGCTAGTGAACCTGAGCCTCTCCGTCGTTGTCTCGACCACTAGCAGGTAGGTGATGACAATCTGGACCCATTTCCGTCTTTGTTGGGGCCCGAGGACGTCGGTAGCCACGCCGGCGTGCTGCTCCTCCTCTCTCCCTTGCTGCTCACAGCCGCTGACCGCAGGGGCCCGCGCGTCAGGTTCAAACTTGACAGCGTGCGTTCCTGGGCAGGCTAGCTGGCTGGCCTTTGGGCCGGCCCAGTCCTAGGCCAAGCCAGGCCAGGGGCTGTAGCCCTTTTTCTTTTATTTTAAAACCAGATTTTCAATGATTTTTATAAAAAGATTTAACCAGTGTAAAAATATAATTTTTCCACTGTGATTGTTCTAAAAAAGTGTAGTATTTAATAGAACCATTGGTTGAATTTTTGCAGCAACTATTCTGTTTTATAATAATAAAAAGGATTTATTTGGAATAGTTTTGCTTCTGTTCAGATGATTTTAAAAGTATTCCTTCATTAAAAACAGAAGAAAATATTTTTAAAATAACAACCTGGATTTATCAAAAATAACTAACATTTTTAAAGTGACTTTGTGATCTGTTTGGGAGTGAGCTACTTATTATTAATACTTTATTACGACGATAGAAAACCCGTGTGACAAAGGAATCGGAGCGGAAGACCTTGAAGACCCCGGATACCTAGCTGACCAAGGCAAGCAGCCCTTTGACCATGACAAAGCATATGTTATGATGCATGCTAGAGTAGCAAATATTTTTGTTGCATATGATCATAAGTGTCGGTAAATCATTGAAGTGATGTTACTGATGGCTCCTCCGGAGCACATGCATTGAGCTTGATCCTACCACCTATGAGGATCATGCTAATATCGTCTTGACAAGTAAAGTTAGAATAGTATTAGCATGAGCATGATGATGACATAAATCAAAGGTTTATGAAAACCCCGTCGTGTGCCACTAATGCCCGAGGGTGATCATGGGTTAGGTGGTCACTTTTGGTGAAGTGGTGCACCGGGTGTTTGTGTGAGTATGGTTTCAGAAATGGGATTAGATTTATGATGTGTCGGCCGTCCCAACCTTACATGTACGACCAGGTTACCCCTTTATAGGACGGGGCTGTGTTGATTACTCTGGTCGGTGCTAGCAAAGAGCCACATTACTAGTGGTGGGAGTGATGTGTGGTCACTCTCGTGATGGGGTCATGCCGGATAGGGCGACTATGCCGTTTTTACATGTTCCAGGCACACCGTTAGTCCCTGCATGGTTGATACTGTCCAAAGTCGGTGCTCGTAAGATGTACACCATGTGGGCTGGGTACCAATCGAGTGGACCTCTTTGTCTAGTATCGTCAGGGGAAAGGCATTGATCGGGTACTTACCTCGGGTATATTGCATACCGCGAGTCATGGATGACATAGAAGTTTCGCAGATCTCGTGGGTCGAGTGTACTACCTCTACAGAGTGTAAAACTATTCTAATAGCCGTGTCCACGGTCAAGGACAGGTGGGTAATCCTGCTTAAACTACGTCCAGTCATTTCCGCATAAACCAAGTGTGTGTGTGCGTATGTGTTAAATGGTGTTAATATGAAAGATTTGATATGACCAAGTTTGGTGACATGGCATATAGGGTGGACCCGGATGGTTCAGCCCGTGATAAATATATTGGTATCTGTAACCTGTTCTTCAAAAGTAGTTTTACTTATGATGCATACCTATGGTCATGTTTATTTACCACCAAGTAGATACCCACCAAAGAAGGATGATATTGTTATCCTTCACTTGCATTGTTCATATCATGAGCTGTTTGCGAGTACATTCAAAAGTACTCATTGGCTTGCCACTGGTTATATTATTGACCAGACATGGAAGGACCGTAGTTTGGAGATGAGTACATCTTCGGAGACGCCCTGCAAACTAGGACGCTTCCCAGTCAGAATGCCTGTTGGAGTAGGCTGATGGCATGGTGATGACCCACAAGTGTAGGGGATCTATCTAGTCCTTTCGATAAGTAAGAGTGTCGAACCCAACGAGGAGCAAAAGGAAATGACAAATGGTTTTCAGCAAGGTATTTTGTGCAAGCACTGCAATTATCGGTAACAGATAGTTGTGTGATAAGATAATTCGTAGCGGGTAGCAAGTAACAATAGTAACAAAGGTGCAGCAAGATAGCCTAATCCCTTTTGTAGCAAGGGACAAGCCTGGACGAACTCTTATATAAGGTAAAGCGCACCCGAGGACACATGGGAATTTCCGTCAAGCTAGTTTTCATGATGTTCATATGATTCACGTTCGCTACTTTGATAGTTTGATATGTGGGTGGACCGGTGCTTGGGTGCTATCCTTACTTGGACAAACATCCCACTTATGATTAACCCCTCTCGGAAGCATCCGCAACTACGAAAGAAGAATTAAGAGAAAGTCCAACCATAGCATTAAACTAGTGGATCCAAATCAGCCCCTTACGAAGCAATGCATAAACTAGGGTTTAAGATTCTGTCACTCTAGCAACCCATCATCTACTTATTACTTCCAAATGCCTTCCTCTAGGCCCAAATAATGGTGAAGTGTTATGTAGTCGACCTTCACATAACACCACTAGAGGAAAGACAACATACAACACATCAAAATATCGAACGAATACCAAATTCACATGACTACTTATAGCAAGACTTATCCCATGTCCTCAGGAACAAAAGTGACTACTCACAAAGCATAATTATGTTCATGATCAGAGAGGTATTGAATAGCATTAAGGATATGAACATATGATATTCCTCCGAGTAATCCAACTAGCATAAACTACAAGGAGTAATTAACACTACTAACAACCTTTCAAGTACCAATCGGAGTCGCGAGACGGAGATTGGGTACAAGAGATGAACTAGGGTTTGGAGATGAGATGGCGCTGATGAAGATGTTGATGGAGATGAGTCCCCTCCGATCAGAGGAGTGTTGGTGATGACGATGGCGATGATTTCCCCCTCCGGGAGGGAAGTTTCCCCCGGCAGGACGGCCCTATCGGAGCTCTAGATTGGTTCTGCTCAAGTTCCGCCTCGTGGCGACGGCGTCTCTTCCCGAAAACCTTCTCCTGATTTTTTTGGACGAAACCCTCCTTATAGAACACTACAAGAAATATGGTCGATAATGACAGACCATTTTGGTCAAAAAATCGTCATTGGTACCATGTTACGACCTTTTTTTGACCAAATTCACAGCGTCAACAGTTGGCCGTCAAGAACAAACAAACATGACCTTTTTAGTGTTTTGGTCAAGTATTCTTTGACCAAAACAATAAAGTCATAAAATCTTTGACCAAAAGTTTTGGTCATTACATGTGTACATGAGCCACGTAGTATCTGACATGGCATAAACCACGTGGTTAAGGTGATGACATGGCAGATCAACAATGTGTGAAAAATAAGGCCACAATTTTACTAGGTCTGTCCAAACCAGGAACCTAAAGGGGCCAGGCCCAACAATTCATCCCATTTTTCGTTTGAATTTCAGTTTTTGTTAGTGTTCATAAACCAATATTTGATATTTCAGCCCATTAACTTTTTTTATCTAGGACGAGGCATTATTTTGGCATAGTTTTTATACGCAAGACATCATAAAAAAATTCCAACAAAAAACACATTATGATAAATAGTTCCGTTCATTTCAGCAATACGCATCATGGGAGATACTTTACAAACATGCATCACATAAACTAGTTCAACCTTCAACTCCAATACAAATCCAATAAGTGTTAGTATTGTACAGCCAATACATTGCACACAGCTGGAATCATTGTGGCTTCAATGGAGCATATTAAAGAACAACAATTAAATTGTTCACAACGTCGCCCGTCTTCCACTGTTTCACTTCATCTGAGTAGCCAATTCTGAATTGAGGGACATCCTGACATTAAAAAGGATCATAAATGAGAAGAACATACAGATGGAAAGATTGTGAGGTTAACACACAATAAAGTGAGGTTAGCACAAGTATTATTTCCAAATCATACAATGCAAACCTAAAATAAAATTCCAGCATGAAACTATACTTTTCTAGGTACACACCAAGTACTATTTTGAGTTGACCACAACAAGTATTGACCAAGTTGAGAGTCCAATTCCCATAAGCGATTCACGCAGTAAGAAAAAGTAACTTTTTAGGAACCGAAGGGAAAAAAACTTTCCATTCATAGCACGCAGAGGCTGACCCAAGTCAGATACATATAAAAAGTGCAACAAAGGAATGCATGCCTAATAAATTACCTTACGGGAAGAAAAAACCTTTTGAAAAAATTTTGGAAGAAAAACTAAACACGCACACTTAAATCTATCAACTGGCCAGCCTCCTAGCATGTGTACGTGCATAACCTCGTGCATTCACATTCCATCTAAAGGATGAATAACAATAATAAAAGGATAGAGGAGTATTAGACATACTAGTCGTCAACCCGTGCGTCCCCACGGGCTAGTCCATTAAACATAGGCATATGTAATTTTACCTTGCAATATTTGATAGAAATTAAAATGGAAAAATAATTAGAATGTTTTTCTAATTGCTTGCAACTAATAACACAGATCAATGCATATTGGCTATTGTGT
The DNA here is from genome assembly GCF_904849725.1 of Hordeum vulgare subsp. vulgare. Lineage (NCBI taxonomy): Eukaryota > Viridiplantae > Streptophyta > Magnoliopsida > Poales > Poaceae > Hordeum > Hordeum vulgare. Next base: position 67,295,564 of record NC_058523.1, read on the forward strand.
GATGAAAAGTAATTATTTCAATTAATTGCAGATCTGACAATTTTCGTATATGTACAAACTATATTACACTAATATTTAATTATATAATCATATATTTTGGTTCTGGTTGGTAGATATATAACACATATAATGATGGAACAGATAGTACACTACAACATGTCAATATCATTCATATATAAGTTATTTATGTACAGTATAGAACAATACACCATTTTCTAGAACATGATTAATGTGAAGGCCCAATCCCCGACATGCATGGTCAAATGGATGTCATGGCCAATATAATCCATAGGGATAAAAGGAAAACATTTGTCCACATATTTTTACTGATATAGGAGCCACGCAAAATTATTATACATCATTCAACTCATCAATTTGGAACTTGCTAGTGCATTCAGATTTATATGTGTACTTCTATTTTTCTCATATCAGTTCTTTCGAAGATAACATAGAGAATTTCCAATGGGCAGAGCTAGCAGTTGGCCAACGACATAATATTGATCTGAAATATGATTGGGAGTTTCGTTTTCCACTTCTAAGAAATAGAATAATCTAATGAATAATGAAACTGTTTATAATAAATAGCTGTTCAACACATCTTTGGTACTCCCTGTGTAAATTAATATAAGTGCGTTTAGATTACTAAAGTAATGTTTTAAATACTCCTATATTAGTTCCTGTAGTTTCTTAGGTAGAAACTTCATGCCAACAATGAATATATGCACGGTCAGTGGAAAACTTCCAGTAGTTTTATGCTTTCAAGCCATCTATGCTTAGACATGCTTGAAAAGAAACATGTTGTTACCTGCACTATGGAGGTTTCAATAAGTATACCTTCAGTTGAGAGTTATCCATGTAATGAAGTGCTTCTTTGCCGGCTTGGGAATCCACCAGGTCGCGATTTTGAAGTTCTGCATTGCACACAATGTTATCAGTAGCAGCAGCATAATTCCATCGTAATACGGCGCTTGGTTATAGTAGATGTTAAAATGACAACCGAATAGTCATTGAGAAGGCCATAAAGCTACATTGACAGTGCAGCGCCACCGAATCTACAGTGGTAAAAGACGCAGAAATGAACAGAGCTGTCGTCTCCATTCGGGCCTCTGCCACCTTTTCCTTCCCGAGTCATCATCTTTCTCGTGAAAAAGTGGCGCTGCACTGTCATCCGCCTCGTCAAGGCCCAGTTGCTGATCAGTGATCACTCATCTCGGTCTGGATTCTACTGCACTAGTGACAAAATCTTTGTTCTTACATCAGGTCACCCATGTTTGTTCTTACTATGGCGATTGAAGCTAGGAACTGAACAAAGAGTAAGATGATTGAGATTATTCTGTTGTCTATGAAAAAATATTATTTTCAGTTTGCTTTTCACCAAACTGAAATGACATCTATTTAGAAGTCAAGATTTAGGGGCTGTTTGGTTGGGCGCTCAGTTTGCCACGCCTGAGCAGAGGCAGGTGTGGCACGCTACAGAATGTGTGGCGGCTGGAACGAACACCACCCCTTAGCCGAATATTTGTACAACAAAAGCTCCGGCGAGCTATGGCGAGCCAAAGTTTAGTAACAACCAAACAACATCCTAGAAAACTGTGGCACGCCACATGTTTGGCGTGGCTAGCTGAGGCTGGCAACCAAACAGCCCCTACCTAATAAGTATATAAAAAATAACGTGTGGACTCAGCATCAAAACACCTACCATTTTGTTCTTCAAAAGAAGAAAAGGAACGGCATGCATACTTTTCTAAAAAGTATGCGTACTATGCTAAAAAATGCATGCCCGACTGTATTAATTCCTGTTCAAGCGTTTGATGAAAATGAAATGAGTACTTTTTTCCAAAGTGCTATTATTGCAAGGCAAAAAAAATTAGATGCATTGAAGATGAAAAAAAACTGACAAAAGATCCAAAGTTATGCCCAGAATTCAGATGGAGAATTGGATCCCACTCCCTTGATGCGTATTTAAGTGTGGAGTAGAATCTTGACATTGCACGTACTTCATATAATTTATATTAAGATATGACAACACTACTTTGTCTTTTCTCTCAACTCTTGTCTTTTTACTCATTATAGCACTGGTTCAATTTAATGTCGATCTTACTCATAGCTTTCTTTGTTGTTTGCCTCAAATTATTGACACTCACGCATGCAGGTGTTTGATAAACAACCTCTGAGAATACCGTGATAAAACAAGATGGTCAGTGTTCTTGACGAACCCTTCTTTTTCATGCAGTTAATAAATAAAGCTCGCCTATCAACTATCAGAGCACCTTCATTTCCCACCATAATTAAAAATGAGAATTTTGTGCCCAGGTTCTGAAATTTTCTCGAGGAAGCATGCCTTCTACAATAAGAGGGAAATATCAGCTATTATACATGTAGTTTTTCATCAGCAGAAACTTTTCGCATGCTATCTGATCATGCTATCTGATAAAGAGCGCAGTTTGGATGGATATTATCATGTTTGGTAAGATTTAATCATATGTGATTATGTGAAACATCTAGGTCACATGCCTTGCACTATGTATGGAGCAGCTAAATGGGAACAAATGAAACATGCTACATTCTGTTCAAGAACAAAAAGGGAACAAATGGCATACAACACTCCCATCCTAACAGCCAATTAACCTATTTATGCACCAGGTATTACACGACCAAGTTAACCTATGTATGCACCACGTATTACAAGACCAACTGAATTCTACACTGTCAGACACCACTCTCCTCCCAACAGTGAAGAGCCTCAGAAACACGACACACATTCAGCTCACCTGGATGGGGAATAGGTGGGTAATTCCACGCTTCTCGAGGGTGGCGACGAGCTGGGTGGGGCCTGGAAATGGCGAGCTCATCCTTGTCCCCCTCCACGGCGGTGGGCCCCTCCTGGTCGCTCCCGTATCCGTCCTCATCCTCGTCGTCGCTGCCGGCGCCGAGCCCGAGGCGCTTGAAGGCGTGCTCGCTGAGCACGGAGTTTGGCGACGCGATGGCCGCGGCAGCGCCCGCCCACCTGCCGCCGAGCGCCCAGCAGTGGAAGGCGGCGCGGAGCCGGAGCACGGGCGAGAGGCCGCCACTGGGGCTGGAGAGGGAGAGGGACGGGAGCGTGATGCCGGGCTAGGTGAGATCCGCAGCTGGCTGCACGCACGAGGTGGCTGCCGAATCTCGCCGGAATAAGGTGAGCGGTGGCGGCGGCTAACCTAGGGTGCGGGAGACCATAAAGGAGACGTGGGTGTGGGGGAGAGTTTGATGGGAGGAGATAGGGTTTGGGTAGTTGGTTACGGGTGGGGATTTTCCTTTTTCTTTCTCGTTTTTTTCTTCTTTTTTGTGCATAGAAGCTTGGATGGATGTGGGATGGAGAGATGGACGGATGGATGGATGGATGGACGCCACATCATTGATCCGAGTGACAACTAATTCCACCAATAAAAATAGAGCACATGTAATTATTATTTTCCTTTTGTTTTTCTTCTAATTTTTTACATGAAAAATTCAGAAAAATGAACTTTTATTCTACACAGGGGTGAATATTCTAATGGCAGACAATGTTTCAAAAGAGAGTTCTCATTTCCATTGCATAAAAATTTTGTTTTTCATTTTTGTGGTCTTGTCGATATCTATATATTCCAACCTGTCAACGTACTTATACTTTATCGCCTTGTCGATACCGATACAAGACACGTAGGCGAAATTGTCGAGTTGTCTGCCCAGTCACCTCTAGTGAAGCCTATGACATTTTTAATTTTTTCATGGAGGACCTACAATACGGGTATAAATAGAGCTACACATGCGAGTGACCATTTTGTGCAATGAGATTATGACCTTCTTGATAGATATGGTCAAAATTTTCTAGGGTTTGGACCCTCTAAGGCACCTCATGACCTTTTTGTAAATTTTAGTCATAGATCTATGACCAAAAAAACCGTCATCCTTATTTTTTGTCATAAATGAGCTTATTTCTTGTAGTGGAAGAAGATGGGAGCCGGAGGGGTAACAGGGGGCCCACAAGCCACCCAGGCGCGCCAGGGGGGTAGGTCGCGCTTGGCATGCTTGTGGCCTCCTGGTGGCTCCCCTCCAATATTTCTTCCGCACGGTATTTTTTATATATTCCAAAATAATTCCTCGTTGATTTTCACGGCTTTTGGAATTGTGCAGAATAGGTATCTCAAACTTGCTCCTTTTCCAGCCCAGAATTCCAGCTGCTGGCATTCTCCCTCTTCATGTAAACCTTATAAAATAAGAGAGAAATGGCATAAGTATTGTACCAAAAATGTGTAATAACAGCCCATAATGCGGTAAATATCAAGATAAAAGCACGATGCAAAATGGACGTATCAACTCCCCCAAGCTTAGACCTCGCTTGTCCTCAAGCCGAAGCCGAGATCAATAAATATGCCCACATGTTTAGAGATAGAGGTGTCGATAAAAAAATATGGACATGCGGGCATCATGATCATATTTAGAACAGCAATATCGTCATATAATCTCTTATGCTAAAGTGACAATTCCTTCACAATGTAAAGTATGGATCAAGAACCTTATTGAGAATTAACAACCAATAGTCTTTAGTCAGTGAAGCAATTGCAAATTACCATAACATCGGAAAGAGTCAAATAAGAGCTTGTAAAGGAAATCCACATACTCAATCATTTTTTAATCTTGTACACTTGCTAAAACTCACGCGGTACACATGAGAGGACACACAGAAAGATAGGGGTTATAGTTTCGCCTCCCAACTATTTACCTCAAGGGTAATGTCAACAATAATAATTCATAATTACTTACTTCCAAGTAGACATATGAATATAGATCTTTCCCTAGCACATGATGATACGTCTCCAACGTATCTACAATTTTTCATGGTTTCATGCTATTATCTTGTCAAACTTTGGATGTTTTGTATGCCTTTTATATCTTTTTTGGGACTAACTTATTAACTCAGTGCCAAGTGCCAGTTCATGTTTTTCCGTGTTTTTGACCCTTTTCAGAGGAGGATTTTAAACGGAGTCCAAACGGAACGAAACTTCCAAAAAGATTTTTTCCGAAACAGAAGACGATCAGGGAACTTGTGAACCAAGGCAGGGGGCCACCAGGGACCCACAAGCCCCCTAGCCATGGCCAGGTGGGTCGCACCTCCCAGGCTTGTGGCCCCCTGGGCCTCCTCTGCCCTAGGTCTTTCGGCTATATATTCCCAAAAATTCCGGAAAAAATCAGGAGATCATCGAAAGTACTTTTCCGCTGCCGCAAGCTTCTATCACTACTGGAATTCCTATATTTTCCGTCTGCCAAATCTTTGCCATCAGCCAGCGGACGGCGAAGAACCTCTTTACCGTGCGTTGGCAAAAAACAGACGGTAAAGAGGAGGCTGATGGCAAAATACATATTTGCCATCAGCCACCTCTTTGCCGTCTGTCAACAGACGGCAAAGGTAGGGATGGCAGACGGCAAAGCTATCCCACCTCACCCCTCCTCTCTCCCCATCCCACCCCGGCCCCACCCACCCCTTTGTCGTCTGCCTGACGAGCTTTGCCGTCCATGGCAGACGGCAAAGGGGATCAGTGGCAGACGGCAAAGGGGATGGACCCCCCAAACGTTAACGGTCGCCGCGCGCCCCACCTCTCTCCTCTCTCCCATGCACTCTCTCTCACTGCTCTCCCCTTAACGCCGCCGCAGTCCCTCAGCACAGCCGCAGCAGCCCCCAGCGCCGCCGCCGCCGCCGCCGACGCCACCCCCACCCCATCTCCCCACCCCACCGCCGCCCTGCGCCCCCCCCCCTGCGGCCCTCCTCCTCCTCCCTGCGCCCCTGCCACCGCCGCCGCCGCCGCCACCCCACCCCACCTCCCCACCCCACCCCACCGCCGCCCTGCACCCTCCTCCACGGCCGCCCTCCTCCCCCTGCGGCCCTCCTCCCCCTGGTAAGTTTCTGTTTCTTCTTTTTTTTAATAGTTTTTGTTTAATTAGTTCTGGTGCCCTGTAGTGTATCTCCGCAAGATCCAATCTGGGGCACGTTCTGGTGCCTGCCGGAGGGGGATTCGGATACAGAGGGCTTGTTCATCAACACCATGACCTCTCCGATGATGCCTGAGTAGTTCACCTTAGACCTACGGGTCCATAGCTAGTATCTAGATGGCTTCTTCTCTCTCTCTTGGATCTTCAATACAAAGTTCTCCATGATCTTCATGGAGATCTATCCGATGTAATCTTCTTTTGCGGTGTGTTTGTCAAGATTCGATGAATTGTGGATTTATGATCAAATTATCTATGAATCTTATTTGAGTTTCTTCTGATCTCTTATATGCATGATTTCATATCCTTGGAATTCTCTTCGAGTTGTGGGTTTTGTTTGGCCAACTTGATCTATGATTCTTGCAATGCGAGAAGTGCTTGGTTTTGGGTTCGTACCGTGCGCTGACCTCACCCAGTGACAGAAGGGGTAGCGAGGCACGCATCATGTTGTTGCTATCAAGGGTAAAAAGATGGGGTTTTCATCATTGGTTTGAGTTTATCCCTCTACATCATGTCATCTTGCTTAAGGCGTTACTCTGTTCGTCATGAACTCAGTACACTACATGCATGCTGGATAGCGGTCGATGTGTAGAGTAATAGTAGTAGATGTAGAAAGTATCGGTCTACTTGTCTCGGACTGATGCATATATGTATGATCATTGCCTTAGATATCGTAATGACTTTGCGCGGTTCTATCAATTGCTCGACAGTAATTTGTTCACCCACCGTAATATTTGCTATTTTGAGAGAAGCCTCTAGTGAACACTATGGCCCCGGGGTCTACTTCACACCATATTTTCAGCCTTATTCTTTTACTTCGTTGCACTTTCCGCCTTCAGATCTCATTTTGCAATCAATCTTGAAGGGATTGACAACCCCTTTATAGCGTTGGGTGCAAGCTCTTTTGTGTTTGTGCATGTACTCTGGACTTGACGAGATTCTCCTACTGGATTGATACCTTGGTTCTCAAACTGAGGGAAATACTTACTGCTCCTATGCTGGATCACCCTTTTCTCTTCAAGGGAAAAACCAACGCAAGCAAGTCTCCGTCAACGTGTCAATTTCTGGCGCTGTTGTTTGAGAAGTAGCACATGACGCTAGCCAAGATAATGGCGAAATAAGGAATTGGTGTCGATCACCAGGACTCTTTTAAAGATAAAAAGTAGAGGTACAAGATAGGCCCTTCGCAGAGGGAAGCAGAGGTTGTCATGCACTTTTGAGGTTTGGATGTGTGGTCTCTTAGTGTGAAGGAACGTCACTTTATATTGCCTCCTGTGATAAAGAACTTTATTATGCAGTCTGTCGCAAACTCATCTCTTGCATTTATTTTTTTTGCCTCTAGTTTTCCTCTCCCCCACTACTGTAAAACCAAGAATTTACAAAAATATTTTCCATTTTCCTTTGCCCTTTTCTTCGTTTGCCTTTTTCCTTTGCCTTTTTCGTTCGCCCTTTTTCTCTCGCTTGCTCTTTGTCCGCTTGTCTGCCTGCTAAGACCTGTATGGCACAACCAAGGGATTTTGATGCTCACTATGTGAGGTTGGAAGAAATTGAAACTAGTGTTAAAGTCTTCATGTCTACACAGTTCGAATACAACAGTTACTTTCGTAAAGAACTCAAGGAGAAAAATTCTTTTTTGGCTTTTATGAATAAAGAAGTTGATGATATGGCCAAAGAATTCCTTGTGCTAAATTCTCAGTTTGCTCGTCTTGAAAAATTGGTAGGCCATATTTCTGATAAACAGGCTACTTTAGTCAATAAAATGGCCGCTAAACCTGAAATTTGTGACAAGAATCACGAAGATGTTAAAGTTCTTGGTGTGACTCCCATTGAATCTTTGTTTTCTTGTGTCAAACCTAATGATGATGGGGCTGGATATGAATCCACTTTTGTTGAAAAACGCCCCAATGATTCGGAGTCTATATATCTTGATGCTAAAAGCATTGAAAGTGGAGTAGAAGATATTAAAACTTAGAGTAGTAATGAAATTACTACTTTGGATTTCAAGGAATTCAATTATGATAGTTGCTCTTTGATTGAATGCATTTCCTTGATGCAATCCATGCTAAACTCTCCACACGCTTATAGCCAAGACAAGGCCTTTACCGATCATATCGTCGAAACTATGATAAAATCTATTGAAGAGAAACTTGAATTGGAAGTCTCTATCCCTAGAAAGCTTCATGATGAGTGGGAACCTACTATCAATATCAAAATTAAAAACTATGAATGCAATGCTTTGTGTGATTTGGGTGCTAGTATTTCCGCGATTCCAATGTCTTTATGTGATGTTCTGGGTTTTAATGAGATTGACGAGTGTTCTCTTAATCTGTATCTTGCGGATTCTACTGTCAAGAAACCCATGGGAAGGATCAATGATGTTCTTATTATTGCAAATAGGAACTATGTACCCGTGGATTTCATTGTGCTTGACATTGATTGCAATCCTACATGCCCTATTATTCTTGGTAGACCTTTCCTAAGGACTATCGGTGCCATCATCGATATGAAGGAAGGGAATATTAGATTTCAATTTCCTTTATAGAAGGGCATGGAACATTTTCCTAGAAAGAAAATAAGATTGCCTTATGAATCCATGATGAGGGCTACTTTTCGTTTGAGCACCAAAGATGACGATACGTGATTCTATCGCTTTATGCCCAGCTAAGGGCGTTAAACAATAGCGCTTGTTGGGAGGCAACCCAATGAATTTATCTTTTTATCTCTATTTTGTTGCGTCCAAAACATCTTAATTCTATTATGATAGTGTCTTTTGTGTTTGATCCAAGTAAAACCTTTATGACTAGTCTTGTTGATGGTTGTTTTATCCTGCTGGAAAAATACAGAAATTTCCGCTCACGAGATTATTTTTCGTTTTTATTCAGAAAGAGCTTTTGAGTTGATTCTTTTTGCTTCTAGTTGATATGCCATTTTCACAGGCATTCGTAATTGTTCAGAATTTGTGATGTACCAGAAGTATACGAAGTATACAGATTGCTTCAGACTGGTCTGTTTTTGACAGATTCTGTTTTTGTTGAGTTGGTTGCTTGATTTGATGAAACTATGGATAGTATCGGGGGGTACTAGCCATGGAAAAGTGAGAATACATTAATCTAACACCAATACAAATATAAATCAAGATTGCTATAGTACGTAAAGAGGTGGTAGTTTGTTTTCTTGTGCTAATGTTATCACGAGTTTCTGTTTAAGTTTTGTGTTGTGAAGTTTTCAAGTTTTGGGTGATGTTCTCATGGACAAAGAGATAAGGAGTGGAAAGAGCTCAAGCTTGGGGATGCCCAAGGCATCCCAAGCCAAATTCAAGGACACCAAAAATCCTAAGCTTGGGGATGCCCCGGGAAGGCATCCCCTCTTTCCTCTTCAATCCATCGGTAACATTACTTGGAGCTATATTTTTATTCACCACATGATATGTGTTTTGCTTGGAGCGTCTTGTATCATAGGAGTCTTTTCTTTTTCTTGTGTCACAACCTTCCTTGATGCACACCTTTTGAGAGAGACATGCACTCATCGTGATTTTGCTAGAATGCTCATCGTGCTTCACTTATATCTTTTGAGCTAGATAATTTTGCTCTATGTGCTTCACTTAGATCTTTTAGAGCACGGCGGTGCGTGACTTGGTATTTGTCTTGTGCTATGAAAGTATTCCGAAAGGTGATAGGTACCCAAAGAGGATACAAAAACATCCATCTTCATGTGCATTGAGTATAAAGAGAAGTTTTGATTCCTCTCAATTAGTTTTGAGACATGGATTTGGTAATATTAAGAGTGACGTTAGTAGGGTGTTGTGAATCTAGAAATAATTGTGTTGAAGTTAGTGATTCCCGTAGCATGCACGTATGGTGAACCGCTATGTTAGGAATTCGGAGCATAATTGATCTATTGATTGCCATCCTTTGTGTTGAGGTCGGGATCGCGCGATGGTTAACACCCACCAACCCTTCCCCTAGGAGTATGCTTTTAGCTCTTTGTTTTGATTACTAATAAAAACTTTCGCAACAAATATGTGAGTTCTTCGTGACTAATGTGAGTCCATGGTATAGATGCACTTTCACCTTCCACCACTGCTAGCCTCTTGAGTACCACGCAATTTTCGCCGGTACACAAACCCACTGTATTCCTTCCTCAAAACAACCACCATACCACCTACTATGGCATTTTCATAGCCATTCCGAGATATATTGCCATGCAACTCCCACCGTTCCGTCTCATGACTTGTACCATCACTCTCATATTTCCATTGCATGATCGTAAGATAGCTAGCGAGATTTTTTAACATCATACGCCAAGCTAGATCGTTGCACATCCCGGTACACTGCCAGAGGCATTTCCTATAGAGTCATCATCGTTCTGAGCTTAGAGCTGTGAGTAAATAAAAGTGTGATGATCATCATTATTAGAGCATTGTCCCACGTGAGGAAATAAAAAAATAAAAAAAAGAGGCCAAAGATCCCAAATTAAAAAAAAGAGGCCCAAGAGCCCAAACAAAAAAAATATTAGAAAAAAGAGAAAAAGAGAGAAGGGACAATGCTACTATCTTTTTCCACACTTGTGCTTCATAATAGCATCATGTTCTTCATGATTGAGAGCCTCTCGTTTCTTCACCACCATATGCTAGTGGGAATATTTATTATATAACTTGGCTTGTATATTCCAATGATGGGCTTCCTCAAATTGCCCTAGGTTTTCATGAACAAGCAAGTTGGATGCACACCCACTAGTTCTCCTTTTGAGATTTCACATACTTAGAGCTCTAGTGCATCCTTCGTATGGCAATCCCTACTCATTCACATTGATATATATTAATGGGCATCTCCATAGCCCTTTGATACACTGAGTCAATGTGACCATCTCCTCCTTTTTTGTCTCACAACCACCACCACACTCTATTCCAGCTACAGTGCTATATCCATGGCTCACGCTCATGTATTGCGTGATAGTTATAAAAAGTTTGAGAAAGTAAGAGTGGGAAAACAATTACTTGGCCAATACCGAGGTTGTGCATGATTTAAATTAGTTGTGTGAGGATGATGAAGCATAGCCAGACTGTATGATTTTGTAGGGATAACTTTCTTTGGCCTTGTTATTTTGAAAGTTCATGATTACCTTGCTAGTTTGCTTGAAGTATTACTGTTTTCATGTCAATAGAAAACTATTGTTTTGAATCTTACGGATCTAAACATTCATGTCACATGAAAGAAGTTACAAAGGACAACTATGCTAGGTAGCATTCCACATCACAAATTTAGTCTTTATCACTTCCGTACTCGAGGACGAGCAGGAGTTAAGCTTGGGGATGCTTGATACGTCTCCAACGTATCTATAATTTTTGATGGTTTCATGCTATTATCTTCTCAAACATTGGATGTTTTGTATGCCTTTTATATCTGTTTTGGGACTAACTTATTAACTCAGTGCCAAGTGCCAATTCCTGTTATTCCTCAATTTTTGACCCTTTTCAGAGGAGGATTTGAAACGGAGTCCAAACGGAACGAAACTTCCAAAAATATTTTTTCCGAAACAGAAGATACGCAGAACGCTTGGGAACCAAGGCAGGGTGTCCCGGGGGAGGCCACAAGCCCCCATGGCGCGGCCAGGGGGCGCGCCTCCCAGGCTTATGGGCTCCCTGGGCCTCCCCTGCCCTAGCTCCTTCGCCTATAAATTCCCTATAATCCCTAAAAAAATCAAGAGATCCATGAAAATACTTCTCCGCCGCCGCAAGCTTCTATCTCCGCAAGATCCCATCTGGGGCACGTTCTGGTGCCCTGCCGGAGGAGAGATTCGGATACGGAGGGCTTCTTCATGAACACCATGACCTCTCCGATGATGCATGAGTAGTTAGCCATAGACCTTCGGGTCCATAGCTAGTAGCTAGATGGCTTCTTCTCTCTCTTGGATCTTCAATACAAAGTTCTCCATGATCTTCATGGAGATTCATCCGATGTAATCTTCCTTTGCGGTGTGTTTGTCGAGATCCGATGAATTGTGGATTTATGATCAGATTATCTATGACTCTTATATGAGTTTCTTCTAATCTCTCTTATGCATGATTTCATATCCTTGTAATTCACTTCGAGTTGTGGGTTTTGTTTGGCCAACTTGTTCTATGATTCTTGCAATGGGAGAAGTGCTTGGTTTTGAGTTCATACCGTGCGGTGACCTCACCCAGTGACATAAGGGGTAGCGAGGCACGCATCACGTTGTTGCCATCAAGGGTAAAAATATGGGGTTTTCACCATTGGTTTGAGTTTATCCCTCTACATCATGTCATCTTGCTTAAGGCGTTACTCTGTTTGTCATGAACTCAATACACTAGATGCATGTTGGATAACGGTCGATGTGTGGAGTAATAGTAGTAGATGCATAAAGTATCGGTCTACTTGTCTCAGACGTGATGCCTATATGTATGATCATTGCCTTAGATATCATCATGAGTTTGGGAGGTTCTATCAATTGCTCGATAGTAATTTGTTCACCCACCGTATTATTTGCTATTTTGAGAGAAGCCCCTAGTGAACACTATGGCCCCCGGGTCTACTTCATACCATATTTTCAGCCTTACTTTTTACTTCGTTGCACTTTTCGCCTTCAGATCTCACTTTGCAATCAATCTTGAAGGGATTGACAACCCCTTTATAGCGTTGGGTGCAAGCTCTTTTGTGTTTGCGCAGGTACTCTGGACTTGACGACATTCTCCTACTGGATTGATACCTTGGTTCTGAAACTGAGGGAAATACTTACTTCTCTTGTGCTGCATCACCCTTTCCTCTTCAAGGGAAAAACCAACGCAAGCCAAGTCTCCGTCAACGTGCCAATTTCTGGCACTCTTGTTTGAGAAGTAGCAGAAGGATTTCTGGTGCCGTTGCCGGGGAAGATCAAGTCAAGAACTCATCCAAGTAAGTGTCGCAAACTCATCTCTCGCATTTACATTTTTTGCCTTTCGTTTTCCTCTCCGCCACTTATGAAAAACAAAAATTTACAAAAATATTTGCCTTTTTCATTTGCTTTTTTCGTGTGCCTTTTTCGTTCGCCCTTATCTCTCGCTTGCTTTCTGTTCGCTTGTGTGCTTGCTTGCTCGTTGAAGTCACCATGACTGAAAACACCAAACTTTGTGACTTCTCGAATACTAATAATAATGATTTTATTAGTACTCCGATTGCTCCCGCCACTAGTGCGGAATCATACGAAATCAATGCTTCTTTCCTGAATCTTGTTATGAAAGAGCAATTCTCCGGTCTTCCTAGTGAAGATGCCGCATCCCATCTTAATACCTTCATTGATATTTGCGATATGCAAAAGAAGAAAGATGTGGATAATGATGTGATTAAATTGAAGCTTTTTCCTCTCTAGGTGCGAGATCGAGCAAAAACTTGGTTTTCGTCTTTGCCCAAAAATAGTATTGATTCCTGGAACAAGTGCAAAGATGCTTACATATCCAAGTATTTTCTGCCGGCTAAGATTATCTCTCTCCATAATGATATTATGAATTTTAAGCAACTTGATCATGAACATGTTGCACAATCTTGGGAGAGAATGAAATTGATGATTAGAAATTGTCCCGCTCATGGCTTGAGTCTTTGGATGATCATACAAATCTTTTACGCTTGCTTGAATTTCGCTTCTAGAAATATCTTCGACTCCGCCTTAGGTGGAACGTTCATGGAAATCACGTTAGGAGAAGCTACAAAACTCCTAGACAATATCATGACGAATTACTCTCAGTGGCACACTGAAAGGTCACCTACTAGTAAGAAGGTACACACTATAGAAGAAATTAACTCGTTAATTGCTAAGATGGATGAGTTAATGAATTTGGTTGCTAGTAGAAGTGCTCCTTTAGATCCTAATGATATGCCCTTGTCTTCCTTGATTGAGAGTAGCAACTCTAGCTTGGACATTAATTTTGTTCGTAGGAATAATTTTGGCAACAACAATGCTTTTAGAGGAAACTATGTTCCTAGGCCTTTTCCTAGTAACCCCTCTAATAACTTTGGCCACTCCTACAACAATACTCATGAAATTACAATAGATTACCCTCTGATCTAGAGAGTAATATCAAAGAATTTATCAACTCACAAAAGATTTTCAATGCGTCCATAGAGGAAAAACTACTCAAAATTGACGATTTGGCTAGGAGCGTTGATAGAATGTCTAGTGATATTGATGCTTTGAAAGTTAGATGTGCTCCTCCCAAGATCAATATGGATGAAACTTTGAAAGCTATGCGTGTTTCCATGAGTGAGAGCAAAGAAAGAAACACCCAAATTCGTGCTAGACATGAATGGCTTAAAAGGGCGTGTTCTCGTGATAAGAATCACGAAGATATTAAAGTGCTTGGTGTGACTCCCATTGAATCTTTGTTTTCTTGTGTCAAACCTAATGATGATCGGGCTGGATATGAATCCACTTTGGTTGAAAAACGCCCCAATGATTCGGAGTCCATTTATCTTGATGCTAAAAGCATTGAAAGTGGAGTAGAAGATATTAAAATTTGAGTAGTAATGAAATTACTACTTTGGATTTCAAGGAATTCAATTATGATAGTTGCTCCTTTATTGAATGCATTTCCTTGATGCAATCCATGCTAAACTCTCCACATGCTTATATCCAAAACAAGGCCTTTACCGATCATATCGTCGAAGCTATTCTAAAATCTCTTGAAGAGAAACATGAATTGGAAGTTTCTATCCCTAGAAAGCTTCATGATGAGTGGCAACCTACTATCAAAATTAAAATCAAAAACTATGAATGCAATGCTTTGTGTTATTTGGGTGCTAGTGTTTCCATGATTCCAAAGTCTTTATGTGATGTTCTGGGTTTTAATGAGATTGAGGAGTGTTCTCTTAATTTGCATCTTGCGGATTCTACTGTCAAGAAACCCATGGGAAGGATCAATGATGTTCTTATTATTCCAAATAGAAACTATTTACTCGTGGATTTCATTGTGCTTGACATTGATTGCAATCCTACATGCCCGATCATCCTTGGTAGACCTTTCCTAAGGACTATCGGTGCTATCATCGATATGAAGGAAGGGAATATTAGATTTCAATTTCCTTTAAAGAAGGACACAGAGCATTTTCCTAGAAATAAAATAAGATTGCCTTATGAATCCATGATGAGGGCTGCTTTTGGTTTGAGCACCAAGGACGACGATACGTGATTCCATCGCTTTATGCCTAGCTAAGGGCGTTAAACAATAGCGCTTGTTGGGAGGCAACCCAATGAATTTGTCTTTCTCTTTCTGTTTTGTTGCGTCTGCACTATCATAATTCTGTTATGATTGTGTGTTTTGTGTTTCTTTTGTGTTTGAGCCAAGCAAAACATTTATGACTAGTCTTGGTGATGGTTGTTTGATCCTGCTAGAAAAAGACAGAAACTTTTCGCACACGAGATTATTTTTAATTTTTATTCAGAAAGAGATTTTGAGTTGATTCTTTTTGCTGATGGTTCATATGACTTTTTCCCAGGTAGTCGTAATTGTTCAGAATTTGTGAGGTACCATAAGTATAAGAAGTATACAGATTGCTACAGAGTGGTCTGTTTTTGACAGATTCTGTTTTTGTTGAGATGGTTGCTTGTTTGGATGAAACTATGGATAGTATCGGGGGGTACTAGCCAGGGAAAAGTGAGAATACAGTAATCTAACACCAATATGAATAGAAATCAAGATTTTTACAGTACCTAAAGAAGTGGTAGTTTGTTTTCTTGTGCTAATGATATCACGAGTTTCTGTTTATGTTTTGTGTTGTGAAGTTTTCAAGTTTTGGGTGATCTTCTCATGGAAAAATGTGTAAAGAGTGGAAAGAGCTCAAGCTTGGGGATGCCCAAGGCATCCCAAGCCAAATTCAAGGACACCAAAAAGCCTAAGCTTGGGGATGCCCTGGAAAGGCATCCCCTCTTTCATCTTCAATCCATCGATAACATTACTTGGAGCTATATTTTTATTCACCACATGATATTTTTTTTGCTTGGGGCGTCTTGTATAATAGGAGTATTTTATTTTTGTTGTGTCACAATCATCCTTGCTGCACACCTTTTGAGAGAGATATGCAGTCATCGTGATTTTTCTAGAATGCTCATTGTGCTTCACTTATATCTTTTGAGCTAGATAATTTTGCTCTATGTGCTTCACTTAGATCTTTTAGAGCATGGCGGTGCGTAACTTGGTAGTTGGCTTGTGCTATGAAAGTAGTCCCAAAGGTGATAGGTACCCTACGAGGATACAAAAACTTCCATCTTCCTGTGCATTGAGTAGAAAGAGAAGTTTGATTCCTCTCTATTAGTTTTGAGACGTGGATTTGGTAATATTAAAGAGTTATGTTAGTAGGGTGTTGTGAAACTAGAAATACTTGTGTTGAAGTTAGTGATTCCCGTAACATGCACGTATGGTGAACTGCTATGTTAGGAAGTCGGAGTATAATTGATCTATTGATTGTCATCTTTTGTGTTGCGGTCGGGATCGCGCGATGGTTAACACCTACCAACCCTTCCCCTAGGAGTATGCGTTTTGCACCTTGTTTCGATTACTAATAAAAACTTTCGCAATAAGTATGTGAGTTCTTCATGACTAATGTGAGCCCATGGTATAGATGCACTTTCACCTTCCACCATTGCTAGCCTCTCTAGTACCGCGCAATTTTCGCGGGTGCACAAACCCACCATATGCCTTCCTCAAAACAGCCACCATACCTACCTACTATGGCATTTTCATAGCCATTCTGAGATATATTGCCATACAACTCCCACCATTCGGTCTCATGACTTGTGTCGACACTCTCATATTGCCATTGCATGATCGTAAGAAAGCTAGCGAGATGTTTCAACGTCATACGCCAAGCTAGATCGTTGCACATCCCGGTACACTGCCGGAGGCATTTCCTGTAGAGTTATCATCATTTTGAGCTTTGAGGTGTGAGTAAATAAAAGTGTGATGATCATCATTATTAGAGCATTATCCCATGTGAGGAAATAAAAAAAAGAGGCCAAAGTTTCCGACAAAAAAAGAGAGCCCAAAGAGCCCAAATAAAAAAAGAGAAGGCACAATGTCATACATCTCAAACGTATCTATAATTTTTGATGGTTTCATGCTGTTATCTTGTCAACTTTGGATGTTTTGTTTACCTTTTATATCTTTTTTGGGACTAACTTATTAACTTAGTGCCAAGTGCCAGTTCCTTTTTTTTCTGTGTTTTTGACTCTTTTCAGATCTGATTTTGGAATGGAGTCCAAACGGAATAAAATCCCGAAAATGATTTTTTCCAGAACGGAAGAAGATCTGGAGGCTTGAGGGCCAAGAAAGTGGGCCCGCAGGGAGCCCACAAGCCCTCTTGTCGCGGCCAGGGGGAGGTCGCGGCAACCAAGCTTGTGGCCTCCCTGGCGCCCCCTTGCCCTAGGTCTTTGGTGTATAAATTCCCTGAAAATCCACAAAAAATCAGGGCGTCCACGAAAACACTTTTCTGCCGCCACAAGCTTCCGTTTCCGCAAGATCTCATCTGGACACCCTTCCTGGTGCCCTGCCGGAGGGGACTTTGGTGTTGGAGGGCTTCTTCATCAACATCATCGCCCCTCCAATGACTCGTGAGTAGTTCACTTCAGACCTACGGGTCCGTAGTGAGTAGCTAGATGGCTTCTTCCCTCTATTGGATCTTCAATACAAAGTTCTCCATGATCTTCATGGAGATCTATCCGATGTAATTCTCTTTGATTGTGTGTTTGTCGAGATACGATGAATTGTGGATTTGTGATCAGATTATCTATGATATATAATTGAGTCTTTGCTGATTTCTTATATGCATGATTTGATATCCTTGTAAGTCTCTCCGAGTCTTGGGTTTTGTTTGGCCAACTAGATCTATGATTCTTGCAATGGTAGAAGTGCTTGGTTTTGGGTTCTTACCGTGTGGTGACCTTTCCGAGTGACAGTAGGGGCAGCAAGGCAAACATCGTGTAGTTGCCATCAAGGGTAACAAGATGGGCTTTGTCGTAGATATGAGATCATCCATCTACATCATGTCATCTTGCTGAAGGCGTTACTCTGTTCTTTTCGACTTAATACACTAGATGCATGCTGGATAGCGGTCGACGTGTGGAGTAATAGTAGTAGATGCAGAAAGTATCGGTCTACTTGTTTTGGACGTGATGCCTATACATATAATTATTGCCATAGATATCGTCATGACTTTGTGCGGTTCTACCAATTGCTCGACAGTAATTCGTTCACCCACCGTCTACTTGCTTTCTTGAGAGAAGCCACTAGTGAACACTACGGCCCCCCGGTCTATTCACACCTATCGTTTCCACTTTCGCTTTTACTTTGCTTTGTTATTTTGTTGCTTTCAGTTCTCACTTGGCAAACAATCTATAAGGTATTGACAACCCCTTCATAGTGTTGGGAGCAAGATCTTTGTGTTTGTGCAGGCACTTGTGATACTCCTTCACTGGATCGATACCTTGGTTCTCAAAACTGAGGGAAATACTTACCGCTGCTGTGCTACATCACCCTTTCCGCTTCGAGGGAACACCAACGCAAGGCTCCAAGGCCAGGGGGGAATCCTTTGCATATTTTCCTAGGAAGTCCCCAAAGGCGTAGCCCTACCAGAAGAATTCCTGGTGCCGTTGCTGAGGAGAATCAAGACAAGAATAGTCTCCCGTCAACACGCTTGTTTCTGGAGCCGTTGGAAGGTCTTTTGTTGCAGTAGCCAGAAGAATTTCTGGCGCCGTTGACGGGGAAGGAGAGATCTATCCAAGTAGGTGTCACAAACTCATCTCTTACATTTACTTTTTTTTGCCAGTTGCCTCTCGTTTTCCTCTCCCCCACTTCTCATTTGTCGTTTTCATTTGCCTTTCTCCTTTGCCGTTTTCTTTTGCCGTTCTCCTTTGCCGTTTTCTTTTGCCTTTTGCCTTTTTGTCGTTTTCCTTTGCTGGTTTTCTTGCTTGCTTGTGTGCTTGTTTGTTTGTTGAAGTGATCATGGCTGAAAACACCAAACTTTGCGACTTCTCGAGTACCAATAATAATGATTTTATTAGTACTCCGATTGCTACCGCCACAAGTGCGGAATCGTATGAAATCAACGCAGCCTTGTTGAATCTTGTTCTGAAAGAGCAATTATCTGGCCTTCCTAGTGAAGATGCCGCATCCCATCTCAATACCTTCATTGAGCTTTGCGATATACAAAATAAAAGAGATGTGGATAATGACGTGATTAAGTTGAAGCTTTTTTCCTTTCTCGTTGCGAGATCGCGCAAAAACTTGGTTTTCTTCTTTACATAAAAATAGTATCTATTCTTGGGATAAGTGCAAAGATGCTTACATATCCAAGTACTTTCCGCCAGCTAAGAACATTTCCTTACGTAACGATATCATGATTTTCAAGAAACTTGATCATGAACACGTTGCACAATCTTGGGAGAGGATGAACCTTATGATTAGAAATTGTCCTGCTGATGGCTTGAGTTTGTGGATGAGTATACAAATCTTTTACGCTGGCTTGAATTTCAGTTCTCGCAATATATTGGACTCTGCCTCAGGTGGAACGTTCATGGAAATAACGTTAGGAGACGCTACAAAACTCCTAGACAATATCATGACCAACTACTCTCAGTGGCATACTGAAAGGTCACCTGCTAGCAAAAAGGTACACGCTATAGAAGAAATTAACTCACTTAGTGCTAAGATGGACGAGTTGATGAATTTGGTGGCTAGTAGAAACGCTCCTTTAGATCCTAACGACATGCCACTATCTTCCTTGATTGAGAGTAGCAACGCTAGTTTGGACGTTAACTTTGTTGGTAGGAACAATTTTGCCAAGAACAATGCTTTTAGAGGAAACTATGTTCCTAGGCCTTTCCCTAGTAAATCCTCTAACATTTATGGCAATTCCTACAACAACACTTATGGAAATCACAACAAATTACCCTCTGATTTAGAGAGTAATATCAAAGAGTTCATCAACTCTCAAAAGATTTTCAATGCGTCCATAGAGGAAAAACTACTCAAAATTGACGATTTGGCTAAGAGCGTTGATAGGATGTCTTGTGATATTGATGCTTTGAAAGTTAGATGTGCTCATCCCAAGGTAAACTTGGATGAAACTTTGAAAGCTATGAGTGTCTCCATGAATGAGAGCAAAGAAAGAACCGCCCAAATTCGCGCTAGGCATGAATGGTTTAAAAGGGTGCGTTCTAGTGATGCAAATCACGAAGATCTTAAGGTGCCATGTGTGTCTCCTCTTGAATCTTTGTTTTCGCATGTCAAACCTATTGATGAAGGGGCTGGATATGAATGCACTTTGGTTGAAAAACACCCCAATGATTCGGAGTCGACCTATCTTGATGATAAAGGTGTGCAGAATGGAGTAGAAGAAATCAAAATTTTGGGTAGTAGTGAAACTCCCACTTTGGATTTCAAGGAATTCAATTATGATAATTGCTCCTTGTTTGAATGCATCTCTTTGATGCAATCCATTGCAAAATCTCCACATGCTTATAGACAAAGAAAAGCCTTTACCGCGCATATCATAGATGCTATGATGAAATCTCTTGAAGAGAAGCTCGAACTAGAAGTCTCTATACCTAGAAAACTTCATGATGAGTGGGAACCTAATATCAAAATCAAGATCAAAAACTATGAGTGCAATACTTTGTGTGATTTGGGTGCTAGTGTTTCTGCGATTCCAGAATCTTTATGTGATATTCTTGATTTTCATGAGATTGAAGAGTGTTCTCTTAATTTGCATCTTGCGGATTCTACTGTCAAGAAACCCATGGGAAGGATCGATGAAGCTCTTATTGCTGCAAATAAGAACTATGTACCCGTGGATTTCATTGCACTTGACATAGATTGCAATCCTTCATGTCCCATTATTCTTGGTAGACCTTTCCTAAGGACTATTGGTGCTATCATCGATATGAAGGAAGGGAATATTAGATTTCAATTTCCCCTAAAGAAGGGCATGGAGCACTTTCCTAGAAAGAAAATAAGATTGCCTTATGAATCTATGATGAGGGCTACTTATGGTTTGAGCACCAAAGATGACTATACGTGATTCCATCACCTTTTGCCTAGCTAAGAGCGTTAAACAATAGCGCTTGTTGGGAGGCAACCCAACGAATCTATCCTTTTTCTTTCTGTTCTGTGTTTTCCACACTTTCACAATTTTGTTATGATTTTGTTTTTTGTGTTTCTTTTTGCGTCTGTGCCAAGCAAAACCGTTATGATTAGTCTTGGGGAAGATCGTTTGGTCATGCTCGAAAAGACAGAAACTTTCTGCTCAAGAAAAAAAATGAGTTAATTCTTTTTGCTTCTGATTGCTACACAAATTCTTGAGACTCTCGTAAGATTTCAGCATTTTCGAAGTAACAGAAGTATACAAAGTATACAGATTGCTACAGACTGGTCTGCTGTTAACAGATTCTGTTTTTGTTGTGTTGGTTGCTTATTTTGATGAAACTATGGATAGTATCGGGGGGTATTAGCCATGGAATATTGAAAATACAGTAACCCAACATCAACATAAGTATAATTCAAATTTGCTACAGTACCTAAGGAAGTGGTGGTTTGCTTTCTTATACTAATGTTATGACGAGTTTTAGTTTAAGTTTCGTGTTGTGAAGTTTTCAAGTTTTGGGTGAAGTTCTTATGGACAAAAAGATAAAGATTGCCAAGAGCTCAAGCTTGGGGATGCCCAAGGCACCCCAAGATCATTCAAGGATGCCGTAAAATCCTAAGCTTGGGGATGCCCCGGGAAGGCATCCCCTCTGTCGTCTTCAATCAATCGGTAACGTTACTTGGGGCTATATTTTTATTCACCACATGTTATATGTTTTGCTTGGAGCGTCTTGTATCGTAGGAGTCTTTTATTTTTATTTTGTCACAATCATCCTTGCTGCACACCTAGATAGAGAGACAAGCACTCACCGTGATTTTGTCGAGCTTCACTTATATCCTTTGGTAGACAATTCAGCTCACATGTGCTTCACTTATATCTTTTGAGCTAGTTGAGTTTGCTCTATGTGCTTCACTTATATCTTTTAGAGCACGGCGGTGCTTGGCTTGGTAGTTGATCTATGCTATGAAAGTAGTCTCAAAAGGGGTAGTTATCCAAAGGGATACAAAAACTTCCACCTTCATGTGCATTGAATAGTTAGAGAAGTTTGATTCATCTCAACTAGTTTTGAGTTGTGGTTATGGTAATATTGAAGTTATGCTAGTAAGGTGTTGTGGATCTAGAAATACTTGTGTTGAAGTTAGTGATTCTCGTACCATGCACGTATGGTGAACCGCTATGTGATGAAGTCTGAGCATGATTAGTCTATTGATTGTCATCCTTTGTGTGGCGGTCGGGATCGCGCGATGGTTTATACCTACCAACCCTTCCCCTAGGAGTATGCGTTGAATGCTTTGTTTCGATTACTAATAAAACTTCTGCAACAAGTATATGAGTTCTTCATGACTATTGTTGAGTCCATGGTTTAGATGCACTTTCACCTTCCACCATCACTATCTTCTTTACTGCCGTGCAACTTTTGCCGGTGCACAAAACCCACCATTAGCCTCCCTCAAAACAGCCACCATACCTACCTACTATGGATTTTTCAAAGTCATTCCGAGATATATTGCCATGCAACTACCACCATGACATGTGCCACCACGTCTACATTGCCATTGCATGATCGTAAGATAGCTAGCACGATGTTTCCATTAATGTCCATGCCATGCTAGATCATTGTCACGATACACTACCGAAGGCATTCCATATAGAGTCATCGTTGCTCTAAGTTTTGAGTTGTAAGTGTGATGATCATCATTGATGGAGCATTGTCCCATGTGAGGAAATAAAAGAGGCCAAAGATGCCCACCAAAAAAAATAGGCCAAAGAGCACATTCAAAAAAAAGAGAGAAAAAGAGAGAAGGGACAATGCTACCACTTTTCCACACTTGTGCATATTAAGCACCATGATCTTCATGATTGAGAGTCTGTCGTTTTGTCAAGACCATATAGCTAGTGGGAAAATTTCATTATATAACTTGGCTTGTATATTCCAATGATAGGCTTCCTCAAATTTGCCTTAGGTCTTCGTGAGCAAGCAAGTTGGATGCACACTCACTAGTTTTCTTTAAGAGCTTTCACATACTCTTAGCTCTAGTGCATCATTTGAATGGAAATCCCTACTCATTCACATTGATATCTATTGATAATCATCTCCACAGCTCATTGATATGCCTTGTTAATGTGACCATCTTCTCCTTGTTTTTCTCGCACGGTCCACCACACTCCACACCACTTATAGTGCTAAAACCATGGCTCACGCTCATGTAGTGCGTGAGAGTTGAAAAGTTTGAGAAGGTAAAGGTGTGAAAATAATTACTTGGCCAATACCGGGGTTGTGCATGATTTAAATTCGTTGTGCAATGATGATAGAGCATAGCCAGACTATATGATTTTGTAGGGATAACTTTCTTTTGGCCTTGTTATTTTGAAAGTTCATGATTACTTTACTAGTTTGCTTGAAGTATTATTGTTTCCACGTGAATAGCAAGCTATTGTTTTCAATCTAAATCTAAACATTCACGCCACATAAGAGGAGTTACAAACGACATCTATTCTAGGTAGCATGAAAGCATCAAAAATTCATTCTTTATCACTTCCCTACTCGAGGATGAGCAGGAGTTAAGCTTGGGGATGCTTGATACGTCTCAAACGTATCTATAATTTTTTATGGTTTCACGCTGTTATCTTGTCAACTTTGGATGTTTTGTTTACCTTTGATATCTTTTTTGGGACTAACTTATTAACTGAGTGCCAAGTGCCAGTTCCTGTTTTTCTGTGTTTTTGACTCTTTTCAGATCTGATTTTGGAATGGAATCCAAACGGAATAAAATCTCCAAAATGATTTTTCTAGAACAAAAGAAGATCGGGAGGCTTGATGGACATGCAAGTGGGCCCACAGGGAGCCCACAAGCCCTGTTGTCGCAGCCTGGGGAGGCCGCGGCAACCAAGCTTGTGGCCTCCCTGGCGTCCCCCTGCCCTAGGTCATTGGCCTATAAATTCCCTAAAAATCCAGAAAAAATCAGGGCGTCCATGAAAACAATTTTCCGCCGCCGCAAGCTTCCGTTTCCGCGAGATCTCATATGGACACCCTTCCTGGTGCCCTGCCGGAGGGGACTTTGGAGTTGGAGGGCTTCTTCATCAACATCATCGCCCCTCCAATGACTCGTGAGTAGTTCACTTCAGACCTACGGGTCCGTAGTTAGTAGCTAGATGGCTTCTTCTCTCTATTGGATCTTCAATACAAAGTTCTCCATGATCTTCATGGAGATCTGTCCGATGTAATTCTCTTTGATTGTGTGTTTGTCGAGATCCGATGAATTGTGGATTTGTGATCAGATTATCTATGATATATAATTGAGTCTTTGCTGATTTCTTATATGCATGATTTGATATCCTTGTAAGTCTCTCCGAGTCTTGGGTTTTGTTTGGACAACTAGATCTATGATTCTTGCAATGGGAGAAGTGCTTGGTTTTGGGTTCTTACCATGTGGTGACCTTTCCCAGTGACAGTAGGGGCAGCAAGGCACACATCATGTAGTTGCCATCAAGGGTAACAAGATGGGCTTTGTCGTAGATATGAGATTGTCCATCTACATCATGTCATCTTGCTTAAGGCGTTAATCTGTTCTTTTGGACTTAATACACTAGATGCATGATGGATAGCGGTCGACGCGTGGAGTAATAGTAGTAGATGCAGAAAGTATATGTCTACTTGTTTTGGACGTGATGCCTATAGATATAATCATTGCCATAGATATCGTCACTACTTTGCGCGGTTCTATCAATTGCTCGACACTAATTCGTTCACCCACCATTTACTTTCTTTCATGAGAGAAGCCACTAGTGAACACTACGGCCCAGGGTCTTTTCACACCTATCGTTTCCACTTTCGCTTTTACTTTGCTTTGTTACTTTGTTCCTTTCAGTTATCACTTGGGAAACAATCTATAAGGGATTAACAACCCCTTCATAGCGTTGGGAGCAAGCTCTTTGTGTTTGTGCTGGCACTTGTGAAACTCCTTCACTGGATCGATACCTTGGTTCTCAAAACTGAGAGAAATACTTAACACTGCTGTGCTACATCACTCTTTCCGCTTCGAGGGAACACCAACGCAAGGCTCCAAGGCCACGGGGGAATCCTTTGCATATTTTCGTACGAAGTCCCTAA
Organism: Hordeum vulgare subsp. vulgare; assembly: GCF_904849725.1. Taxonomy (NCBI): domain Eukaryota; kingdom Viridiplantae; phylum Streptophyta; class Magnoliopsida; order Poales; family Poaceae; genus Hordeum; species Hordeum vulgare. The sequence continues at coordinate 67,320,800 of NC_058523.1, forward strand.
AGGCGTAGCCGTAGCAGAAGGATTCCTGGTGCCGTTGGTGAGGAGAATCAAGACAAGAATAGTCTCCCGTCAGCACGCTTGTTTCTGGTGCCGTTGGAAGGTCTTTTGTTGCAGTAGCACAATGCTACTATCTTTTTCCACACTTGTGCTTCATAATAGCACCATGTTCTTCATGATTGAGAGCTTCGTGCTTTGTCACCACCATATACTATTGGGAATCTTTATTATATAACTAGGCTTGTATATTCCAATGATGGGCTTCCTCAAAATTGCCCTAGGTCTTCGTGAGCAAGCAAGTTGGATGCACACCCACTAGTTCTCCTTTTGAGCTTTCACATACTTATAGCTCTCGTGCATCCTTTGTATGGCAATCCCTACTCATTCACATTGATATCTATTAATGGTCATCTCCATAACCCTTTGATACGCCGAGTCAATGTGACCATCTCCTCCTTTTTTGTCTCACAACCACCACCACACTCTATTCCACCTATAGTGATATATCCATGGCTCACGCTCATTTATTGCGTGATAGTTGAAAAATCTTTGAGAAAGTAAGAGTGCGAAAACAATTACTTGGCCAATACCGGGGTTGTGCATGATTTAAATTAGTTGTGTGGGGATGATGGAGCATAGCCAGACTATATGATTTTGTAGGGATAACTTTCTTTGGCCTTGTTATTTTGGAAGTTCATGATTACCTTTCTAGTCTGCTTGAAGTATTATTGTTTTCATGTCAATAGCAAACTATTGTTTTGAATCTTACAGATCTGAATATTCATGTCACATGAAAGAAGATACAAAGGACAACTATGCCAAGTAGCATTCCACATCAAATATTCAGTCTTTATCACTTCCCTACTCGAGGACTAGTAGGAGTTAAGCTTGGGGATGCTTGATACGTCTCCAATGTATCTATAATTTTTGATGGTTTCACGCTATTATCTTGTCAAACTTTGGATGTTTTGTATGCCTTTTATGTCTTTTTTGGGACTAAATTATTAACTCATTGTCAAGTGCCAGTTCCTGTTTTTTCCGTGTTTTTGACCCTTTTCAGAGGAGGATTTGAAACGGAGTCCAAACTGAATAAAACTTTCGAGAAGATTTTTTCCGGAACAGAAGATACGCAGAAAGCTTGGGAACCAAGGAAGGGAGTCCCGGGGGAGGCCACAAGCCCCCATGGTGCGGCCACGGGGGCCCGCGCCTCCCAGGATTGTGGGCTCCCAGGGCCTCCCCTGCCCTAGCTCCTTCGCCTATAAATTCCCTAAAATCCCTAAAAAAATCAAGAGATCCACGAAAATACTTTTCCGCTGCCGCAAGCTTCTGTCTCCGCAAGATCCCATCTGGGGCACGTTCTGGTGCCCTGCCGGAGGGGAGATTCGGATACGGAGGGCTTCTTCATCATGACCTCTCCGATGATGCGTGAGTAGTTCACCATAGACCTTCAGGTCCATAGCTAGTAGCTAGATAGCTTCTTCTCTCTCTTGGATCTTCAATACAAAGTTCTCCATGATCTTCATGGAGATCCATCCGATGTAATCTTCCTTTGCGGTGTGTTTGTCGAGATCCTATGAATTGTGGATTTATGATCAGATTATCTATGAGTCTTATTTGAGTTTCTTCTGACCTCTCTTATGCACGATTTCATATCCTTGTAATTCTCTTCGAGTTGTGGGTTTTTTTGGCCAACTTGATCTATGATTCTTGCAATGGGAGAAGTGCTTGGTTTTGGGTTCATACCGTGCGGTGACCGCACCTAGTTACAGAAGGGGCAGCGAGGCACACATCATGTTGTTGCCATTAAGGGTAAAATGATGGGGTTTTCATCATTGGTTTGAGTTTATCCCTCTACATCATGTCATCTTGCTTAAGGCGTTACTCTGTTCGTCATGAACTCAATAAACTAGATGCATGCTGGATAGCGGTCGATGTGTGGAGTAATAGTAGTAGATGCAGAAAGTATCGGTCTACTTGTCTCGGACGTGATGCCTATATGTATGATCATTGCCTTAGAAATCGTCATGACTTTGTGCGGTTCTATCATTTGCTCGACAGTAATTTGTTCACCCACCGTATTATTTGCTATTTTGAGAGAAGCCTCTAGTGAACACTATGGGCCCCGGGTCTACCTCACACCATATTTTCAGCCTTACTCTTTTACTTCGTTGCACTTTCCGCCTTCAGATCTCACTTTGCAATCATTCTTGAAGGGATTGACAACCCCTTTATAGCGTTGGGTGCAAGCTCTTTTGTGTTTGCGCAGGTACTCTGGACTTGACGAGATTCTCCTACTGGATTCATACCTTGGTTCTCATACTGAGGCAAATACTTACTGCTCTTGTGTTGCCTCACCCTTTCCTCTTCAAGGGAAAAACCAACGCAAGCCAAGTCTCCGACAACGTGCCAATTTCTGGCGCTGTTGTTTGAGAAGTAGCAGCGTCCAGTGAGTCCTATCGTGCTAGCTTGTTGTCCTGTTCCACGTAGGCGGCAACTCATGGGGAATCGTGTTTAATGTCACTTGGTAACACCGCTTCTGCTCCATAGACCAGAAAGAAGGGAGTAAAACCCGTGGAGCGATTTGGAGTTGTCTTTATACTCCATAGTACTAACGGTAACTCCTCCACCCAACATCGTGGAGTGCGTTCCAGAGGTACCATGTGCCGAGGCTTAATCCCCCGCAATATTTCCTGATTCGCCCTTTCCGCCTGTCCGTTAGACTCGGGATGTGCAACCGCGGAAACATCAAGCCGGATATGCTCTCGTGAACAAAACTCTTGCATTGCACCTTTGGATAGATTAGTACCATTGTCAGTAATGGTACTATGAGGATATCCGAATCTGAAAATCAGCTTCTTCAAGAATTTGACGGTCGTATCTGCATCACAACTGCTAACAGGTTCCACCTCCACCCACTTGGTAAATTTGTCAACTGCCACCAATAGGTGAGTATTTTTGTTGGAAGACATCTTGAAAGTGCCAACCATATCAAGCCCGCAGATTGCGAACGGCCAAGTGATAGGTATCATCCGCAATTCCTGAGCCGGCACGTGCATCTGGTGTCCAAATTTTTGACAGCCATCAGATCGGCGAACGATCTCCTCTACGTCTACATGAGCCGTTGTTGACATGCAACTATTCCTGACTTGATGCCTCCACGACAACGGAGCCAGAAAAGAGCTGCTTCCTGACGCCGCGGCCTGGGGGGTGGCCACGGCCACAGGGCTTGTGGCCCACTGGCTCACCCCCTCCGGTGGATCTTTGCGCACGTATTTTTCATATTGTCCAGAAATATTCTCCATAAATTTTAAGGACGTTCCGAGAACTTTCATTTCTGCACAAAAACAACACCATGGCAATTCTGGTGAAAACAACGTCAGTCCGGGTTTGTTCCATTCAAATCATGCAAATTAGTGTCCAAAACAAGGGCAAAAGAGTTTGGAAAAGTAGATACGATGGAGACGTATCAAACTCCCCCAATCTTAAAACCTTGCTTGTCCTCAAGCAACCCAGTTGACAAACTGAAAGAGAAAGAAAATCGTTAACAAACTCCGTTTGATCTTGTTGTTGTAACCATCTCTAACTCATAACCAGAATTTCAGCAGGATCACAAGTCAACCACATAAGCAAGTGACACAAAGGACTCACGGTAAACTAATATCAATGGCATAATCAGCTAGCGAGCAAATAATAATGAGTTTCAGATACCAACAATTCAATCAAAACAAGCATGAAGCAATATGAATAGGTGGTATCTCAATAGCTCTTTCTGAGACCGCAAAACATAAATGCAGAGCACTTTCAAAGATCAAGGGCTGACTAAACATTGTAATTCGTAGCAACGAAGATCCAGTCATAGTCATACTCAATATCAATCAAAAGCAAAGCATAAAAATGACAGAGGTGCTCTCTACTTGGTTCTTATATAAGAAGAGGATGACTCAACAGGAAAATAAATAGACAGGCCCTTCGCAGAGGGAAGCATTGATTTGCAGAGGTGCGAGAGCTCAAGCTTTGAAAACAGAGGTAATAATTTTGGGTGGCATGCTTTCATTGTCAACGCAATGACCAAGAGTTCTCAATATCTTCCATGCTACTCATGCTATAGGCGGTTCCCAAACAGAAAAGTAAAGTATTAACTCCCCCACCACCAATCAATCACACTCCACGGCTAGCCGAATCCTCAGGTATCGTCCATACCAACATCAATCCGGGGGAGTCTTGTTTTACAGTTATGTTTTCGATTTAAACGTGGAACTGGGCATTCCAATTACCGGCCCCTTTCTCGTGAATGACAGTGAATAAACACATGTCGAGGATAACACGCCTAACATGGAAGATACCAATAGCCCCCTGTCACCACATGAGCGGTTCGGGCATGAAAAACAGAATATTTCTTGAAGATTTAGAGAATGGCACATGCAAATTTACTTGGAACGGTAGGTAGATACCGCAAATAGGTAGGTATGGTGGACTCTCATGGAAAAACTTTTGGGTTTATGGAAGTGGATGCACAAGCAGTATTTCTCTTAGTACAAGTTTAAGGCTAGCAAAAGACTGGGAAGCGACTAACTAGAGAGCGACAACAGTCATCAAGATGCAATGAGTTTGACTAACATTGAGTGCAAGCATGAGCCGGATATAAATCACCATGAACACGAACATCATAGAGGCTATGTTGATTTTGTTTCAACTACATGCATGAACATGCGCCAAGTCAAGCCACTTGAGTCATTCAAAGGAGAATACCATCCTATCATACTACATCATAGTCATCTCAAAATCTATGTTGGCATTCAAGACAAACCATTATAAGCTCCTAGCTAATTAAGCATGGCATCAGAAACTATGATCTCTAAGTTGTCATTGCAAACATGGTTCTCTCTCAACAAAGCTGAATCTGGGATGACAAGCTAGTCATATTTACAAAAACAAAATAGATAGAGTTCATACCAGCTTTTCCAGTCTCAATCACTTCATCATATATCATCATTATTGCCTTTCACTTGCATGATCGAACGATGTGAACAATAATAAGAGTGCTCGTGCATTGGACTAAGCTGAATCTGCAGGCAAACACAAAGGAGAAGACAAAGTAATATGGCTCTTTGAAAGCTAAACAGGTATGCATGCAAGAGCAACTAAACATTGTAACCAATATCTTCTACCTTGACCCAAAGAAAAACAAAACTATTTACACGGGAAAGCTCCCAACAAGCAAAAGAAGAAAGAAAATCTTTTTGGGTTTTCTCAAAAGGACACAAAACAAGAAAACAAGAAAACGAAAATAAACTAGCATTGATAATACAGTGGCAAAGTGTAAACACCGGCTAACAAGGTGAAAGCATAAGCATGAATGTAAAGTTGGTGCAAACACGTACCAACCCAAGCTTAGGCTTTTGGCCTAGCTTGGTCTACTCCCAAGGACGGTCCTGGCGAAACCCAAAATCACAATCGGGGTTATACGGGAGCGCTGTAGCCACTGCCTGAAGAGCTGCCTCACGGAGACGAGCAGCTGTCGCCTCCCTCTCATACTCCTCCGTCTCTCCTCTGGTTATGTAGTATCTCCGTTTTACCTGAAAGTCAAAGAAAGCAGGAGCAGGAAGGGTAATATGAAAAACACGCTGCCGGTTAAATATCAATCGGTATAGGAGGGATTCATCATCGCTCACAAGGAACTGGTAGCGTGTCATTGCGACGCGGTCAAGGAAAGCTGTATGGAGCGGGGGATCTCCTAAGAGGATAGGTACTCCAAGAAAATTTGCTATTCGAGTGGCATAGATCCCGCCAAAGAAGTCCCCATCGATAGCATTCTTATTCAGCCTCCTTGCTATAATAGCTCCCATGTTGAAGCTTTTGTCACTCGTCACTACGCTCTTAAGGATACTAAGGTCGTATGCGCATAGGTGACAATGTTCAACCTTGCCGCTAATGCATCTACCTATGAAGAGGGCAGAGTAATGCAAGGCAGGGAAATGAATGCTTCCTATGGTAGCTTGCGTGATGTCTTGAGTTTATCCAACAGTTATACTACAGACTAAATCTCTAACCGAAGACTTAGCAGGATCATTAAGACTACCCCCATCGGGTATCTTGCAAATCCTATTGAAATCCTCCAAATCCATGGTGTAAGATTTATCATACAGATCAAACAGTACGGATGAGTCACGGCCAACTCAAAATTTAAGTCTACGCACGAAAGAGGCAGTGAGCATAGCATACTGTTCACATTTATCTGAGAGGAATTCTTCTAACCCGGCATTGCGGACAAGTGTATCAAACTCATCCTTGAAGCCTGCTTCGATCATGAACTCATCGGAAGGCCATTCAAATGGTTGTACGGGTGCGTCCCTTAGTTGATATAGGTCTCACGTAAACTCATATCAATGGCATAATCAACTAGCAAGTAAATAATAATAAGCCTCAAATGTCAACACTTCAATCAAAACAACATGAAGCAGTACGAACAGATGGTATCTCGCTAGCTCTTTCTAGGACCGCAAAACATAAATGCAGAGCACCTTCAAAGACCAAGGGCTGACTAAACATTGTAATTCAAGGCAATGAAGATCCAGTCATAGTCATACTCAACACAATTAAAAGCAAAGCATAAAATGATAGAGGTGCTCTCTAATTTGTGCTTTTATAAGAGGAGGATGAGTCAATAGGAACATAAATAGACATGCCCTTCGCAGAGGGAAGCATTGATTTGCGGAGGTGCCAGAGCTCAAGCTTTGAAAACAAAGATAATAATTATGGGTGGCATGCTTTCATTGTCAATGCAATGACTAGGAGTTCTCAACATCTTCCACGCTACACATGCTATAGGTGGTTCCCAAACAGAAAAGAAAAGTTTTGACTCCCCCACCACCAATCAATCACACTCCACGTCAAGACGAGTCTTCAGGTACCGTCCATACCAACATCAATCCTGGGGGAGTTTTGTTTGCAATTATCTTTTCGATTTGACCATGGAACTGGGAATTCCAATTACCGGTCCCTTTCTCGTGAATGATAGTGAATAAACACATATCAAGGATAACATGCCTAGCATGGAAGATACCAATAGCCCCCTGTCACCACATGATCGGTTCAGGCATGCAAAACAGATTTTTTCTTGAAGGTTTAGAGAGTGGCACATGCAAATTTACTTGGAACGGCAGGTAGATACCGCATATAGGTAGGTATGGTGGACTCATATGGCACAACTTTGGGTTTATGGGAGGTGGATGCACAAGCAGGATTCCCGCTTAGTACAAGTGAAGGGTAGCAAAGGACTGGGTAGCGACCAACTAGAGAGCGACAACAGTCATCAAAATGCATTGAGATTAACTAACATTGAGTGCGAGAATGAGTAGGACATAAATCACCATGAACATGAACATCATAGAGGCTATGTTGATTTTGTTTCAACTACGTGCCTGAACATGCCCCAAGTCAAGCCACTTGAATCATTCAAAGGAAGATACCATCCTATCATACTACAACACAGTCATCTCAACATTCATGTGGGCATCCAAGACAAACCATTATAAGCTCCTAGCTACGTAAGCATGGCATAAGCAACAATGATCTCTAAGTTGTCATTGCAAACATGTTTCTCTCACAACAACGCTGAATCAGGCATGATGAGCTAGTCATATTTACAAAAACAAAATAGATCGAGTTCATACCAGCTTTTCCAGGCTCAGTCACTTCATCATATATCGTCATTATTGCCTTTCACTTGCACGACCGAATGATGTGAACAGTAATACGCGTGCTCATGTATTGGAATAAAGCTGGAATCTGCACGCAAACACAAAGGAGAAGACAAAGTAATATGGCTCTTTGAAAGCTAAACAGGTATGCATGCAAGAGCCACTAAACATTGTAACCAATATCTTCTTCCTTGACCCAAAGAAAAAAGAAAACTATTTACACGGGAAAGATCCCAACAAGCAAAAGAAGAAAAAGAAAATCTTTTTGGGTTTTCTCAAACTAGATAAACACACGAAAAGAAAACGAGAAAAATAAAATAAACTAGCATGGATTATACAGTGGCAAAGTGTGAACACCGGCTAACAAAGTGAAAGCATAAGCAAGAATGTAAAGTCGGTGAGAACACGTACTCCCCCAAGCTTAGGCTTTTGGCCTAAGTTGGTCTACTCCCATGGATGGTCCTGGTGAAACCGAAAATCATAATGGGGGTTATACTGGAGCGCTGCATCCACTGCTTGAATAGATGCCTCACGGAGATGAGCACCCTTTGCCTCCCTCTCATACTCCTCTGCCTCTCCTCTGGTTATGTAATATCTCCGTTTTACCTGAAAGTCAAAGAAGGTGGGAGCTGCAAGGGTAATCTGGAAAACACGTTGTCGGTTAAATATCCAACGGTATTGGAGGGATTCATCATCCCTCTCAAGGAACTGGTAGCGTGTGAAAGCGAAGCGGTCAAGGAAAGTTGTATGGAGTGGGGGATCTCCTTCGCGGATGGGTACTCCAAGAAAATTTGCTATGCGAGTGGCATAGATCCCACCAAAGAAATCCCCTTCATTAGCATTCTTATTCGGCCTCCTTGCTATTATAGCTCCCAAGTTGAAGCTTTTGTCACCCATCACTGCACTCTTAAGGATACTAAGGTCGGGTGCGCAGAGGTCACAATGCTCAATCTTGCCATTAATGCATCTGCCTATGAAGAGGGCAAAGTAATGCAAGGCAGGAAAATGAATACTCCCCATGGTAGCTTGCGTAGTATCTATAGTTTCTCCAATAGTAATACCAGAGCCAAAATCTCTAACCGAAGATTAGGTGGATCATTGACGCTACCCCAAATAGGTATTTTTGCAAATTCTATTGAAATCCTCTAAATCCATGGTATATGACTTATCATAGAGATCAAACAGTACCGATGTCTCACGGCCAGCTGAAAATTTGAATCTACGAACAAAAGAGGCAGTGAGAGAAACATATTGTACCACATTTATGAGAGATGAATTCTTCGAGTCCGACGTTGTGAACAAGTGCATCAAACTCATCTTTGAAACCTGCCTCAATCATAAATTCATCAGAAGGCCATTCACATGGTTGTACCTGCGCGTCCCTTGGTTGGTAAGGATCAGGCTCCCGAATCGCAAGACAGGGACCTCTCTTGCTTGAGGAACCACCATGAAATTATCTCCTGAACATCTTCCTTTTCTGAAATTTTCGGTGACCTAAAGGAAAAGTGAACTAGGCTCAACTAAACTATTATCAACTACTCCCACAAGTGCCTAGAGGCCATATTATGCATCAAAACTACTTGGGACCAGCTAGAATCAGCATGCAAAGCTCAAGAACATGGTCACCAAGGCAGCAAAAAATACGCGGAGTATAAGGCACTAGAGGAAAAACTAATTGGACCAATGGAGGAGTCACTTACCAAGGAGTAATTTCCCCAAAACAGTTCGGAGAATGGTGCTTTGAGAAAAGAGATTGAAAATCCCAGCAAGAGGAGCAAGAACACGGGTTTGAGCTGCGAAACTATTTTTCTGGAGGTAGGAGAACCAGATGAGAGCAAGAATGAGTGGAGGGGGTGCCTGTGGGACCCACAAGCCTGGGTGGCGCGGCCAGTGGTGCCCGCGCCCCAAGGGCTTGTGGCCCACTGGTGTGGCCCCCATACAAGCTCTTTGTCTCAGAATTTTTCAAAAGTTCCAGAAAAAACCATACTAGATTTTCAGGATGTTCGTAGAACTTTTATTTTCGGGGTACTTTTCTACCGGACGCTAAAACAGAAAACAGGGAGAACTAAACTGAACCTATCATTTTTGTTCTAAGCAACCTAAAGTGAAAGCTTGGAATAGAGGTTTGTGACTCCTCGATTCATCCATCTCATGGTCATCGAAAGAAATCCGTCAATGGGGTTGATCAAATCCCCTCAACAAAATTTCTCGAATCGCAAAAGAGAACGAAGAATTTTTGAATAGTCACTAGGTCACCTCAATGGGGATGTGTATCTCCCCAACGAGCAAATCATACTTCATCTTAATAGGATGAATAGGGCATTCAAAGATCCCAATAAGAATCGATGAAGTTTTTTCGATAGCATTGATGCAATGTACTCGATATTGTTTCTTCGGAAAGTGCACCGTATGCTCATTACCATTGACATGGAAAGTGACATTGCTTTTGTTGCAATCTATAACAGCCCCTGTAGTGTTTAAAAAGGGTCTTCCGAGGATGACCGCCATGGCATCGTCCTCGGGAATATCCAAGATAACAAAGTCTGTTAAGATGGTGACGTTAGCAACCACAACAGGCACATCCTCGCAAATGCCGATAGGGAAAGCAGTTAATTTGTCGGCCATTTGCAGAGAGATTTCAGTGGGTGTCAATTTATCCAGTTCAAGTCTACGATAAAGAGAGAGGCATAACACTAACACCGGCTCCAAGGTCGCATAACGCAGTTCTAACGTAGTTGCCTTTAATGGAGCAAGGTATAGTGGGCACACCGGGATCACCTAGTTTCTTAGGAGTTCCACCCTTGAAGGTATAATTAGAAAGCATGGTGTAAATCTCAAACTCAGGTATCCTCCTCTTATTAGTCACAATATCTTTCATGTACTTAGCATACGGAGACATTTTGAGCATAACTGTCAAACGCATGTGCAAAAAGACAGGTCTAATCATTTCAAAGAAGCGCTCAAAATCCTCATCATCCTTTTTCTTGGATGGTTAGGGAGGAAAGGGCATGGGTGTCTGAACCCGTGGCTCCCTTTCTTTACCATGCTTCCTAGCAGTGAAGTCATTCTTATCATATCTTCTATTCTTAGGCTATGGGTTATCAAGATCAACAGGTTCAATCTCCACATCCTTTTCATTGCTAGGTTGAGCATCTTCATGAACATTACTATTGATATCATCATTAGGCTCATGTTCATCACCACATTGTGTTTCAGCATCACAGACGGAGACATCGTTTGAACACTCAGGAGTAGCAGCAACAGGGTTGCTAGCGTGCAGGTTCCTATCATCTTTATTCTTCTTTCTAGCATGACTAGGTGCATGAGTGCTAACTCCTTGAGAATCTTGTTCAATTCTCTTTGGAGGACCCTCAGGATAGAAAGGTTCCTGGGTCATTCTACCGCCTCTAGTGACGACTCTAACAGAATTGTCATTCAACTCATTGAGCAAGTCATTCTGAACTTTAAGTACTTGTTCTACCTGAGTAGTAACCATAGAGGCATGTTTACTCAGAAGCTTAAGATCATTGACATTTTGTCCACACAAGCACTTAATTGACTAAGCATAAGAGGAATTTGTTACAATTTTCTGCTAATATAATCATTGAAACTTTGTTGTTTGGCAACCACTACATCACAGCACTACATTCTTAACACACAACTTGGTCGGTATAACAGCTTCCACCAACAGACAGTCTGTTGGGAAAAAGTATTGCCAACCGATGAGGTCTGTTGGGGAAAAACCCAGACGGGAAAGCCCATTGCCGACCGACAAAGTTTTGCTGAGCAACAGACCGACGATAGTAGGAAGAATTGCCGACCGACAGTCCATCGGCTATGTCATGGATCTTTCCCGACCAACGACCTGTTGGCCCTTGAAGTAACCTTTCCCGACCGATGTGCCGTTGATATTTATTTTTTGCCGACCGACTGTGTGTTCTCCATGTATGAACCTTCCCCAACAGATTGCCTGATGGTGGCTTCTTTGCCGACCGACTTGCCGTCAGCCCTATCATAAACATTTCCCAACCAATAGTCTGATGATGTTTTGCTTTGTCAACCAGCAATTCAGCAGAGGCTGATGATATATATTATTTGAAATTACTTAATGCCAACCAACAATTCAGGAGAGGCTGATGATATATATTATTTTGGCCTTGCTTAAACAATATCAACCACGTTAGATATCTAACTCACCATACACTATGCATGTACTCCGAAATATTAAAACACATGCAAACATATCAATTTTTGTTGCTCCGTTACACTTGCAAACATTTATGTTTGTTTGCTACAAAATACCCAGCTAATTAACAAGAGCCAAAATGTGCATTGTTTCTACTCCATTGTTCCCAGTATGGCTAAATGATCCACCATTACAAAATGATAGCTAAGATATCCACCATTACAAAATGATAGCTAAGAGATCCACTATACAGGCTCAAACCAATAGCTTCATGGTGCCTTCATTGTCCTCTTGTCTTTCCTACAATGTTAGCAACAGAGATGATATAGTAAGGGTCATAGCGGTTATCAACTCGAGTAGCACACAGGGAAAGTGGAAATTGCGGTTATCAACTGAGATGACTAGCAAACTCGAGTGAAAATTTTCCTGCGAGCTACTCCAGTAAGGCTAAATGTTGGTTGGCATTAAGTTTTTCACACAGGAGTAGCAGTTTTGTCACAACAGCAGCAACAATCTTAAAATACTGAGCATTTTTCACACAGGAGTAGCAGTTTTGTTACAGCAACAACAGCAATCTTAAAATACAGCAGCAGCAGCAATCTTAAAATACAGCAGCAACAACAATCTTAAAATACAGCAGCAGGAGTTTTGTGGCAGCAGCAGTTTTGTTATAGCAACAACAATTTTGTCATTGCTATGGTTTTGATCATTGAACAAAATTCTATGCCTTCAAAGGTATCTATACCCTTTGTGCTGGTTTACTATAAGTTTAATGTAAACTACTGTTAACTATTAAGGATAGTACCTTAACGGCGGGTCGAGGAAGATGCCCCTCGCTTGTACGGCTTCATCTCGCAAAGTAATCCTGAGTCAATATCTTAACGAGTGGACTGTTGTACAATACAAATCATCCTTTAAGACATTGTAACATCCCAAATTTTGGAATGTTAATAAAATTATTAGATTGATTGTTTGTTTGTTTGAGTGATTGAAACTTGAGTGAAATTTGAAAACTTTTCAAAACTTTTGAATGAGAGGGAATAAAATGACTTTCCCCTTCTCCGGTAAATTCAAATTCATCCAATTAAAAGAAATGAGAGAAGATGACATGACTTCTTCAACTATAAAGAATTTGAACGGAGTTTTGCATTTGAATTCTTTCAAATATTTTCCCTTGCTTCTATATTTTTGTTCCCCGAGAAATACCCCGAAAATAATCCTTGCCAAGCAAGAAAGAGGGGAGGAACATGACCCTCCAAACCGGGGATATTCCTTTGAAATATTTGGACCATAAAACCCAAGGTTTATTTGAAAAATATTTGCAAAAAGAAAATAAACCAATTTAGGGATTTTCTAGAAAAACATTTTTTTGAAGTATTTATTTTGGTAGTGGAAAAATGCCCATCTTTTTGGATTTATTTTTCTGAAAATTTAAATATATATTACCCCTATATTCCAAGGAATATTCCATTTAGTTTAAATAGTTTTAATTCCGTTTTAACAAATATGGAAAGAGATATTTGTTTTAGGAAAGTCCTTGGGCCACTTTAGGAAACAAATCAGGCCCATAACTCACATTCTTCTTCCTCCCCTAGTTCTTTCTTTCTCTGCCATGGCCACACACCAGGAAGCTTCCTCCCAAATTTTTTTCTCCGGGATTCGCGAAGCTCCTTCCCTCCCAGCACCTCCCTCGCCCATATAAAGGATCCCCTCGTCCTCCTCGTTCCATTCCCCTCAAGAAACGCCCCGTTCCCATGCCCGTAGCATCTCTCCACCACCTCCCCTTTTCCCTGTCAAGAACGCACCAGGGAGCTCTCCCCTGTCGCCCCTGCGCCACCTCCAGCCCCCCTGCACCACCTCCCGCGACTTCCCTACCTCGTCGCCACCCTCCTCCATCGCACCCCCACCCCCGCTGGCGACCTACCCAGCTCGCCGGAGCAGCTACCTCGCCGGAGTTCTTCCTCTCTGTCACCCATGGTGAGATTCATGAAATCCCGTATTGCAGTTTTTTCAGAAAATTGCAATATTAGAAAATTCATATCTATTAGTCTATAACTCCGAATTAGGTGATTGTTTTTGCGTTGGATCAAAAATTTTATGTAGTTCTGTAGATATATAATTTGTCTATGTTTCGATTTATAAAATTTGAATTAGATCAGATTTTATTTAAAGCTTATTTTGCCTTAACCGGGAGTTTAAAAATAGATTTTAAATTAATTCTTTTTGCTACTGTTTTCTATTGATCATATCTTTCAGTAGTTTAAGTTTCAATGTTTTTAAAATATTTTTACTTAGGGTTTTAAGCGAAACAGATTCTGTTTTAGCCTTTTTTGTTTTCTTGCTATTTCTTTTGTATTAATTGTTCTTAATTTGTTTTTTTTGTAATTGTGACAAGTTATATTTTGTTTTCTGATATTTACCAGTAACTTTTCAACCAAAACAAAATTTTATTTTATTTATTCTTATTTGTTTGCATGGAATCAATTCTAGTTCTATACTAACTTGCGAATTGATTGCATTGCTAGTTTGATTTCCTATTTTGAAAATACTTATAAAATAATATTCTTTTGTAAATTTTACTTCTGTTATCTTAGTTATTTTATATTTTTTTTCTGTTATTTTTTCTATTTTAGTGTTTTATTTTCAGTTAGAACAAAAACTATATAGTGTTTGATGTAGTAGAAGGCTTCCTAGCTTCTTTGAAGTTTCCTTTGGATTTTTATCCGCTCTCTCTTATTGATTTTTGATTGCATCAACTTTTATCCGCTCTCTATTATTGATTTTTGATTCCTAGCTTACATATTGTAGTATCATGTGGTAGGCACCCAACAACCCCGTTATTTGGCCCGGGACGACAAATTTCATATTGCTATGCTTGAGTAGACGGAATTCTGGTTGAGAGTTTATCACGAGTGATGCGAGGATACTTTAATAACCAAAACTGGTTAAGTCAAGACTTTTCAAGACCTCGTGATGCAATGCAACACTAGGTGAAGGACGGTTGATCGGCTCCCTGGAGAAACCAGTGGATGACCCGGGATGCTGGAGACGACCATGACATTTTGCGGAAAGCTTCACCCAGGCTCAAAGAGACGGACGGATATTTTCAAGACCCAAGGCTTACCTGCACAGCCACAAGTCATTATGGGCTCTGGCTTGCTTGGACAACGCGGCGACTCTGGACAGGCGGTGCTAGCAGATGTAGAAGAACGGTAGGATTGGATGGGCACCGACAGGGATTCAGAGGGACCCGTTGAAAGACCATGTTTTGATCATCTAGTCTTCAAACACCCTAAAGTGCGAGGACATACACGGAGGCGATCAAATCTTGTGGGAACGTGTGCAAAACTCTGCACAGTACTCAAACCTAATCGATTAGCCGTGTCCATGGTCATGGACAACTTGAGCCAAAGGAACTGAAGTTATCTGAAATTCTCAACACAAAAAATAATATTGATGTGGGTATTATTGACAACATGGGTACGAGAATTGGTTGGTGGAACCATCTCGATAAGAACCAACAATGTAGTAACATTTTGCTTTTAGCCCTCTCTTGATGTAGGAGAAATCTTGCTTTTCGCTAAAAACTTATAGCCCCACCTGCCATATATGCATATAGCATAGATGATTACTTTTCACCCCTCTCTCATGTGACTTGCCGGCATATTCCATATGCTAACCTACACGGCTGCAACGTCTTATGTTGCAGATATTTTTCTTCGACGAGTTAGAGTACGATTTAGGGTTACGGTCTACACTCAACTTTCCGTTGGTGTTTATTGGGACTCCACTCCCTTGACTGCTTCCGCTGAGATATTTAAGGTATATATCAGTTTTACGCTATTTACATGTGATTGCACTTTGATATATACATTGATGTACTGTGTGTGCCAGCATACTGATCCAAGGATGGCACTGCTACATAGAGGCTTGACTCGTTTTGAATCGGGTCGCTACAGAAATGGTATCAGAGCACATGTTGACTGTAGGACGTGACCCTAGAAATTGGAAACTTCTTAGGATAGGATCTCTCCAAAAATCTTATTTTCGAGAACACCTTTCACTTCTCATCTCTTCCGATTTCATGAAATGTTCTCTCTCACCTCAAATAGTTATACAATCCCCTACCCCTTTGACCTCATGAAGAATCAACAGAGTTCTACTTCAAAGTAAAGAGAATTTCACCGCGCATTTGAAGAATTGAAGCTACACCAACAGAGGACTCTCAAGACCCGAAGAACTCGAAGACCCGGAAGTGTTCGAATAATTATATGACCATTAGAAGTCCAATCCCCTTTTATGTACCCATGTTAGATACGATGATTTGTGAGTCGTCATTGCTGTGTGTTTTCCGACGGCCACAACTAAAACCTATTCTCAAAAATATTGCTTGTATTGTGTGTATCTCCCTCTCTCTTACCCGTCTCATCCCCAAAACATCAACCCTACCAGATGGATTATGAAGCTGGACTTGTAGTCTCTGGACCAATGACCCAGCTGGAAGCTGAAATATGGATTCGGAACATGGAGAACCACTTCGGGAGAAACTTGATCTCAAGGAAGTATGAAGTGGAACACGCTCTCCAGTACTTTACCCAAAGTGCTGCTATGTGGTGGAAAATGCACCATGCCATACAAGGATTTAGTGGAGCAGAAACCTAGGACGAATTCAAGAAGACTTTGTTAAGATCCCGTCTTATTCAAAAGTGTTATGATAATCCAAAGGAGAAGACTTGTGCATGCAAGATTTGTGGAGAAATAGGACACACCCAGGAAGAACACAAGGATGGATGCACTCATTGTGAAGAAAATCACCCAGTTGAGGAGTGCCCAAGTAGTAAGGTGACTTGTTTCCTTTGTGAAGGGACCACCCACTACCCATCTCAATGTCACATTTACCCCAAGGTAGAACAAGTTGTCCAGCAGCAGAAAGAAGCAATGAAGTAAACACTCAAGAAGAAGATTCTAGAAGAGCCGGTGATGAACGAAAATATTGAAGACCCTGATGGACAAGGTCTGACCAGATTTTTCTCCAATGCATGCTACTCATGTGGAGAAGAAGGACATTATTCACAAGATTGCACGAAGGGAAGCCAAGAGTATCTGGGAAACTTCCCGACGGAAAAAGTGGAGTTTGATCCACTTGAAATAGAAGAACTGGCCAAAATAAAGGAGTCCGGAAAGAAGAAAAAGTATCCTCGGAAGAGCCAAATCTTAGTAGATATAGACCTGAGTCATGTCAGATGTTACAAGTGCATGGAATTTGGCCACCACAAATACATGTGCTCAGGAAGGAAGCCGGAAATCCAAGGAGCAAAAGCAAACGCTAAGAAGCCTCCAGACTTGTCAGAACTCATTTGCTTTCATTGCAAGGAAGCAGGACATTATGCTAGTGATTGTCCACAAAGGAAGAAAGCTAAAATGGAGTAGATAAGTTTTGACAGTGGCAATAAGTGGAACCTGAAGCACTCTTGTTTTTCATCACATCATGGAGTGAGTTTTTTTGTAACAGAAGTCCCTGAGATTGTAATAACATCATGAATAAATGGAATTTATTGTCTCATGATTGCCTATGTTGAAACTGTATGCGTTGTTTCTCTTCGAACAAAGATCTCTGAACATTATGAGGATATGAGAAAATATGGTCTATGCAGGCATGAGTATGTCTCATTTTAAGTGTGGTAGTAATTAGTAAACCCACAGGATCCACTGAGTAGGAATGTGCCATAACTACCAAGGAGACATATACATTCCTCTGAGTACCTACTTACTGACACCTGCAGATGACAACTCTCTACGAGTCATTCCTCAAGGGCCCAGAAACGATCATGACCCTGACTAGTGATCACGATTACCCGAAAATCCTGAAGGACATGATGAAGCACATTCATCTTGAAGGAGATGCAGTCTACAAAGGCTACCCATTCATGGAAAGTGGAGTAGAACTTTGTATGTGGAAGTAGACCTCCACCATGTGAAAGGAATTTGTCCAAAGACTATGGGGCAATACTTTTTCGTTTCACGTGTACCATGAGCAACCTTCTTTGATGCTGTTCGTGAAGCTGCCATGGAAGCCATACGTCAGATTGGAGAAATACTTGAAGCAAGACTCCGTCATACCCAGGAATACCTGAGTGAGGTACGTGCGGAGATGATGGAGATGAAGCTCATGACCACCATGATGAAGAAAAAGATGGATGATTTCAAGGAGCACATTGGAAATTTCGAGTGGAACTAAAGTACCTCCAAGAGAGATGAATGAATAATGTTGGTAGAAATGCTCGACCATACCGAACAATGTGGACGGCACCATTTGTAATAGAGTACTTTTGAATTGGAGTTTTTGATAAGAAATTAAGGATGTAATAAAGGATTGATTATGAAATGAATATGATTTAAGGATGAACCAATACCTTTTCATGGTAAACAGACCAATGGAAAGTATCCCACAGAGTGGAGTGTGTACCAAAAATAAGTCTGAGGACTATTTTTATGATGGTTACCCCAAGAGTATGATGGAATGAAACACTAGGAATTTAAAGGCAGAGTAATTCCAAGTATGCCTGCAACCCACAGACCCCGGGACAAACAAGGATCGAGTACTATCTTTTGGAGAAGGAAACTTGGATCAGAAAATGTTTTCTTAGGAACGTATGAAAGCCAGAGAGTTGTGAAGATACGATTGATGTTTTGTTCAGCTTGCAGAACCTATGGATTATCCGAACTTCGTTCGTGGACAAGAGAAATTCTGCAATGCTTGTGAGGATGCCCAAGTGTTAGAATACGAGATTCACTAAGCCTTATACAAGGTAATGATTTCAGTGCGACATGGCTTGGCCACCATGACGACTTACTATTATCATTCTATTGCTATTCGGAATGGTAAATCTGAGAGACTTACCCATAGTGAGAGACGACGTTCTTTGAAGCTTTTGTTTAAGCCTTAGAGTGGTATAAGAAAAGCCCATGTACATGGCACTTGTTGTCACGCGTAGGAAATTTAACGATGAGGTTGAAGACAAGACCCCTCTCCTTGCAGGATAGCCACAAATGGTAGACCACCATGAGAATCATCGATAGGTTATTTAGAATTGATCACGAGACTGTCAGTTAAGAAGACCCAGTAACAGAAGAATCTTATATCAACAGAAGAACCCTCGTTTTGATGGAGACGTTATGAATATAACGGAAGATATGAAGACTGTGAGAAGTCAGTTGCCAAAACCCCAGAGGATCGTTAAAAGATTTTAAGTGTGGTAGCATCCCACTTTGCCGGAAGTTGGATTTGTTAGAAGACCCCCAAACCCTAACATTTCTTTCTCGCCTCTTCGAATCTTGAGGACGAGCATCATTTTAAGTGTGGTAGGTTTGTAACATCCCAAATTTTGGAATGTTAATAAAATTATTAGATTGATTGTTTGTATGTTTGAGTGATTGAAACTTGAGTGAAATTTGAAAACTTTTCAAAACTTTTGAATGAGAGGGAATAAAATGACTTTCCCCTTCTCCGGTAAATTTAAATTCATCCAATTAAAAGCAATGAGAGAAGATGACATGACTTCTTCAACTATAAAGAATTTGAATGGAGTTTTGCATTTGAATTCTTTCAAATATTTGCCCTTGCTTCTATATTTTTCTTCCCCGAGAAATACCCCGAAAATAATCCTTGCCAAGCAAGAAAGAGGGGAGGAACATGACCCTCCAAACCGGGGATATTCCTTTGAAATATTTGGACCATAAAACCCAAGGTTTATTTGAAAAATATTTGCAAAAAGAAAAGAAACCAATTTAGGGATTTTCTAAAAAAACATTTTTTGAAGTATTTATTTTGGTAGTTGAAAAATGCCCATCTTTTTGGATTTATTTTTCTGAAAATTTTAATATATATTACCCCTATATTCTGAGGAATATTCCATTTAGTTTTAATAGTTTTAATTCCGTTTTAATAAATATGGAAATAGATCTTTGTTTTAGGAAAGACCCTGGGCCACTTTAGGAAACAAATCAGGCCCATAACTCACCTTCTTCTTCCTCCCCTCGTTCTTTCTTTCTCAGCCATGGCCACGCACGAGGAAAAATTTTTCTCCGGGATTCGCGAAGTTCCTTCCCTACCAGCACCTCCCTCTCCCCTATAAAGGATCCCCTCGTCCTCCTCGTTCCATTCCCCTCGAGAAACGCCCAGTTCCCATGCCCGTAGCATCTCTCCACCACCTCCCCTTTTCCCTGTCAAGAACGCACCAGGGAGCTCTCCCGTGTCCCCCCTGCGCCAACTACAGACCCCCTGCACCACCTCCCGCGACTTCCCTACCTTGCCGCCACCCTCCCCATCGTACCCCACCCCCGCCGGCGACCTCCCCACCTCGCTGGAGCAGCTACCTTGCCGGAGTTCTTCCTCTCTGTCACCCATGGTGAGATTCACGAAATCCCGTATTGCAGTTTTTTCAGAAAATTGCAATCTTAAACAATTAATATCTATTAGTCTATAACTCCGAATTAGGTGATTCTTTTTGCGTTGGATCACAAAGTTTATGTAGTTTCTGTAGATATATAATTTGTCTATGTTTGGATTTATAAAATTTGAATTAGATCAGATTTGAGTTAAAGCTTGTTTTGCTTATGCCGGGAGTTTAAAAATAGATTTTAAATTAATTATTTTTGCTACTGTTTCCTATTGGTCATACCTTTCAGTAGTTTAAGTTTAAATGTTTTTAGAATATTTTTACTTAGGATTTTAAGAGAAACAGATTCTGTTTTAGCCTTTTTTATTTTCTTGCTATTTCTTTTGTATTAATTGTTCTTAATTTGTTTTTTTTTGTAATTGTGACAAGTTATTTTTTTTTCTGATATTTACCAGTAACTTTTCAACAACAACAAAATTTTATTTTATTTATTCTTATTTGTTTGCATGGAATCAATTCTAGTTCTATACAAACTTGCGAATTGATTGCATTGCTAGTTTGATTTCCTATTTTGAAAATACTTATAAAATAATATTGTTTTGTAAATTTTACTTCTGTTATCTTAGTTATTATATATTTTGTTTTCTGTTATTTTTTCTATTTTAGTGTTTTATTTTCAGTTAGAACAAAAACTATATAGTGTTTGATGTAGTAGAAGGCTTCCTAGCTTCTTTGAAGTTTCCTTTGGATTTTTATCCGCTCTCTCTTATTGATTTTTGATTGCATCAACTTTTATTGCAGTTTGTTAATTGATTGCTAGAATGATTGCTAGTGTGAGTGCTTATGTGAATACTATGTTTGATTATATAGATTTCATCGGAGAGTGGCAAATAGTTCTATCACGTATTTCCCAAGAACGAAAATTCTTCTTCGTGAACATCACCAGGCAAGTCATTTGATCATGTATCACCTATGTTTTATGCATCGTAGTTCTACCACCCTATGCCCAATTGCATGCTAACTAGGTACTTTGAAATTATGGTTACATATTGTAGTATCATGTGGTAGGCACCCAACAACCCTGTTACTTGGCCCGGGACAACAAATTTCATATTGCTATGCTTGAGTAGACGGGATTCTAGTTGAGAGTTTATCACGATTGATGCGGGGATACTTTAATAACCAAGACTGGTTAAGTCAAGACTTTTCAAGACCTCGTGATGCAATGCAACTCTAGGTGAAGGACGGTTGATCGGCTCCGTGGAGAAACCAGTGGATGACCCGGGATGCTGGAGACGGCCATGACATCTTGCGGAAAGCTTCACCTAGGCTCAAAGAGACGGACGAATATTTTCAAGACCCAAGGCTTACCTGCACAGCCACAAGTCATTATGGGCTCTGGCTTGGTTGGACAATGCGGCGACTCTGGACAGGCGGTCCTAGCCGATGTAGAAGAACGGTAGGATTGGATGGGCACCGACAAGGATTCAGAGGGACCCGTTGAAACACCATGTTTTTATCATCCGGTCTTCAAACACCATGAAGTGCGAGGACATACACGGAGGCGATCAAATCTTGTGGGGAACTTGTGCAAAACTCTACAGAGTACTCAAACCTAATCGATTAGCCGTGTCCACGATCATCGACAACTTGACCCAATGGAACTGAAGTTATCTGAAATTCTCAACACAAATAATAATATTGATGTGGGTATTATTGACAACATGGGTACGAGATTTGGTTGGTGGAACCATCTCATTAACAACCAACAATGTAATAACATTTTGCTTTTAGCCCTCTCTTGATGTAGGAGAAAACTTGCTTTTCGCTAAAAACTTATAGCCCCACCTGCCATATATGCATATAGTATAGATGATTACTTTTCACCCCTCTCTCATGTGACTTGTCGGCATATTCAATATGTTGACCTACACGGCTGCAACGTCTTATGTTGCAGATATTTTTCTTCGACGAGTAAGAGTACGATTTAGGGTTACGGTCTACACACAACTTGCCGTTGGTGTTTATTGGGACTCCACTCCCTTGACTGCTTCCGCTGAGATATTTAAGGTATCTATCAGTTTTACGCTATTTACATGTGATTGCACTTTGATATATACATTGATGTACTGTGTGTGCAAGCATACTGATCCAGGGATGGCACAGCTACACAGAGGCTTGACTCGTTTTGAGTCGGGTCGCTACAGACATAGAACCAGTGCACAGAACCAGTGCACAGAAAAATTAATAGGTAAATTCAAAAGTTAAAAAATATATCGTTAATGCAGCTCTCCACAAGAAAAATATATCGTTACGTGCAAATATTATAAGGTGAACTTGCAAAAGGACTGACACATCACATAAAAATTAGTTCAACATGTTCGACGAACTCATATGCCTTTTTCCTGAAAAAGTCACGTGTAGAAGGTTAACACGTTCATTTAACTCATATGCCTATTCCTGAAAAAACCATGTGTAGATATGAGTCTGTTTCCAAAAACAAATCAAGGTTGAGTCCTACTAGAATTGAGGTGTTGATGTCAACTAAGAGACACAATCCTGTACGATCATTATTCCCTGTACGATCATTATTCCCTGCAGTAAATCAATTTGAACGACTGCGAAGCTTACATGCCTAAAGAAGTTTTATCCCTAAACAAAATCAGTACAAGTTTGGCCCGAGCTTCTCTTTGGCTTAATTCGTCACACTGAACCACTATAGCTGCATCTATTTATTTTATGCCTTAAAAATAGCAGGTCATGTCAACAAAAAATAGTACTCCGCTCCCATCAAGGAAAAAAAAGCAAGAACAACAAGTGTTGGCATTGGTTCAATCTCCAATCATACCCGTACGTGATGTAAAAGAGAAAAGGACATAAGCTCCAGTCGAGGAAAATTAATATGTCCCTGTCAAGTCTTTGGTTGAATCTCCAGCCTTACACGTACATACAACTTTTTTTGACTATTTGTCATCTTTAACTCAAAAGATTAATCACATAGGTACAGGAAAAAAGACATTATTGTATCGTTCGACTCAAAATTCATTGATTTTTGATTGGCGCAACATTGAAAAATACTTCTTACATATTTGAGTGGCATGGAAATTTAGGTATAAATTAATTTGATGCCACTTTGTGACAGAACATATATTGTTGGTGATCACCTTCCTAGATGGCCATGGAATGGACTTTGTGACAGCATCAGCGATACATTGTAAACCGTCACATTCAAAAGGCACCGTAGCATCCCTTCTGATCGGAACATTGACAACAACCTCATAAGTCCCTGGTCCAAGGGGCTCTTCGCCGACAATAGTGTCTGGATCAACTGAGATAATTGTTGCCTTAACAACAGGAGTTTCAGGACCAGTCCATGCATATAGAAGCACATCCGTACCAATCTGAATCAATGATAATTTTAGAAACATGAAAATAATATAGAATTTAAACATATAGGTAAGCATGAGAAGATTATGCGGCTTTCATCTTCATGGGCTGATGAGCTTCTTGCAGGGGGGCTTCGCAACAACTCTTCTACGAATAAAGGGCTCTTCATCATCCCCTTGATCATCTTCTTCGCCATCATTATCTTCCTCAACTGCAAGTCTTGAGTTCTATTCAGACAACAATATGGAAAACAGAGTGATTGCAGGCAAGAAGGATTATTGATGCAATGAAAAGATGTGGAAATAGTTTTTTACTTCTCGAGAATTAGAACCGTTATGCGAGCTAGGACTTTCCATATCATGCCCTCTTTGTGAAGCCCACATCAAGTCCATTCGGTCCAGTCGTTCATGCATTTCTAGCACATGCTCCTCCAGCATGCTAACACGATTTTCAGCTACTCGACGCCCTTCCATTGCAACCAGAACTCTTGTGCTCATTTTACCCCGTGTACCAACTGTGCCCAAATCTTGAGGCGTTGGCCCTAGACCTAACACACGGACACGACCCCTTGGCTCCTTAATTCCACATACACGTGCAAACAGATCACCTTCTTTAATACTTTTTTCCTTCCATTCAGGGTGTGTTTCAGCATTCCCTATCAGGTCTTTCTGCAAAATGACATTCACTTGCTATGTTAATTCTACTTGTACAATTTCTAAGTAATTCTACTTGTACAATTTCTGAGCATGGCAAAACAGACTTACAATTGTTGTTGCTCCCTGAGGCACATAACTACCTTTCCTATCCCCTTTCTTGCATGTATATGTTTCGATATAAACTTGATCTCTTCGAGGCTCATGCCCAAGTTTGATAGCCTGCAATCATTTATTTATGCATTAGCAACAGAGACTCTTGCTGCCATCTATTATATACTTAAAATGATAGAAAAGAGACATCTAAGGTTAATCATTATATGTTTCACATATTGGACGGTTGAGATATTTAAATAGCCTAGATACTTAACAAAATTATGTCAGCAATTATTATTAAACGTGTTCCTGCTTCTTCCTTTGCATATACCAGTCAAGCTATACTGAAATTTAGAACGAATAATAAAATGATAATTTTGAAGTATAAAGTGATGGAAGTCTAATGTCGACTACCAACAATAAATAAGTATAACTTGTACACTATACAAGCAGACTGCATCAATAAGTGGTTAGCACATATACAAGCAGACTGTACACTATACAAGCAGACTGCATCAATAAATAAGTATAACTTGTACACTATACAAGAAGACTGTATAAGATAATGGAAAAATGTGTAAGTATAAGAACAGATTGTGATGAGAGTGGCGTAGTGGCTACGAGGTAGATACTTGGTGACCTTTTATGGACACGCAACATATATGTTAAAGACCAGATGAATGACTTTGGAAAAATAAAATAAAATTATATCACCACCAACAATGACACTGATTGTAAAATGAATAGTTATTCACAAAACTGGTGAAAATCCAAAGTACATGGAAAGTGGAAGAATGCATGCGAGAGAACAATATATTAATACAAAAGCTATAATTATGCATGGTGGGACACTAACCATAGACCTATAGTTGTCATGCATCCAAGATTACATATATAACCGGATTTACTTTCTTTTGAGCAATCAGTCAGTAGGGGAGGCTTCTATTGTGCTTCCATTAAAAGAATAACTTGTACACTATACAAGCAGACTCCATCTTAAAAAAGGAAGAGGAAGAAGGAAGAAAGCAAGAGGGGTGAAATGCAACATTTCCTAAAATAAAATCATGGTAACTATTTTTACCATTTCATCGGCAACACGGGCATGACTCTTGCTGCCAGATGTATGAGGCACTGCCTTGGCACGATTCCTCTTTACGATAGCACTGCGAGACTACAAGAAGAAAGAAAGGAAAGCAGATTTATACTATGAGTAGCCATGTTGACAGAGTGCTGCATGTATACTATGATTCAGCGGGATGGCTTACTTCAAATACCGAAGATATCCAGTAAGTAATAAGGGCCTTCCAATCAGCTTCACTAATTTTGCTATCACGTCTTTTCATAAGTTGTGCATCAGTGAGTGTAGCATCAAACTTGTGCCTCTTCAAATCTGACTTCCAATCCTTCCATTTTATGTGTGAAGTGTTGATAACAAAGCTCAAAGCGGATGAATCCAGATCATAAAATGCCTATTAAAAAGAGAGAAACCAGGAAACTCAGTTAGACAAGAATTGAAATAGTGTACGTTAATCAAACTATGCCCATTTATACCTTCAAGGTCTCCCACACCAACAACTTCTTTTCTACATCAACATCTCGCCAATCTAACTCTGCAGGTGGTATATGCTTCCTCACCAAAGTACCAATGAAATTGGTAAATTCAGTGGCATCTGGCCCAACAGGCTGGCCATTCCCATTAAGTGGAATATGGATTTTGGGTTGATTGAGCCTAGCATATATGTTAGCCTTTTGAGTAATTTTCGTCCACCTTTCTTTTGACTACATTCATCATCAAGCTCACGAGTAATTTCTTCATGCAAGAAAATTAACATAGTCATACAACAATTCTAGCAAGTGACATTAGGATACAATATGAGCAACTATACTACAATACCTTTGGTAGGCTGATGCTCAGGATCTACATGATCTTGATCTTTTGATACCATAGACCTCAAAACGCGCCCTTCATTCGCGCTTACAGGTGCGCCCTACATAGATATATAGTTAGTGTTGAAAGCTACATTTGCTTTCTTCAGGTAGAAAATGAATCTGGTAGAAAATGTTGAAAGCTATATATAGTTAGTCTTTTTGGAGGATTGGTTTGCCTCCATATTTGCCTGCATAGAAGCTTTTGTTGCTCGTACCGCTGCTAGCCGTTTATCATTTTCTTCAATGTTCTTACTTCTCTGTAGCTCATACTCTACCGCTTTAAGTTGATCCACCGTGACCCCGCCATTTTTAGCTTTTCCATTTGCGCTTGCCATTTTTCCTCCTGCAAAAGACACATTATATGACTACATGTACATCACTCGAAATACTTACAGGATCGTACACAACACTTACTTTTTTTCAATATCACTAGCTTTAAGAACTAGTCCATCTATATCTGTCCTAGCAGAACCAATGCCTCCATCCGCAACACTCACACGTATGGCAGTACATGGATCAGCCAACGTCACACGTAAAACATTACCATTGTCATCTTCAGACTCCTCTATGTCATACAATGATCGCACAACAATACTAGACCACTTAGCATCAATGGGATCTTCAACATAGTAAACTTGAGTTGCTTTTGTGGCTAATATGAAGGGCTCATCAGATATCTTCTCACCGGTATTAAATACAGGCTTGAAATTCACAGAAGTGATCCCAAACTGATCGGTTTTTACCCATTCATCTTCTACACGATTATCAACCCAATCACATTTGAACAACACTACTTTCCCTTCATGTTGATAGTTTAACTCAAGAATTTACTTTATAAGGCCATAATATGTCTTGTTTCTTACACTAATATTGCCACCTTCTTCTTTTGCAAAAGTCGTGGTTTGTGCAACAAGAGCTACTCCACTACTCTGAAACGGCAGACCCTCATCGTATGCTTGTGTATGAAAGTCTACCCCATTTATAGTGTAGCTACTATACTTCATCGCGACCATGTTTGGCTCTTTAGCTAATTTTTTTATCTCGTGTGGTGCTTCATCACCCATTCCTGCCACCTGTGATTACAAAATGCTAATGTTACTCTAAAATGGAATTATGTATTGTAGGTTTACAAAGTCACATGCCCACTTACGTGCATTTTAAACCACTCATGAAAGGTCTCATAATGCACACGATTGACTTCTCGATGACTTAGAACACCAATAGAAGAAAGGTACTCCATATGTTTTCTGCATATATAGGCTACATTTATCAACCGACAAGGAAGAAAAAATAACATAAAAGCAATACCTAGTATGGATATCTTACTCTAGGTATGGTTCTATGTTGTCATAGTTGAACAAGACATATTTGTGTGCTTGCAGCCCAGTTCTGTTATCTAACATCACCATGCACTTTCCGGCCAGCCCTCGACCAATGTTGTGGAAGAAAGGAGCTGCATCATCAACTTCCATATCCAAACCTCCATCATTCCTAGCTCGGTTGGACCGAGTCTCACCATCTAAATAGCGTGAGAAAAATGTCAAGCTCTCGTCAAACAAATAGCCCTCCGCCATTGATCCTTCCACATGACTTCTAGTGTGTACATGTCCCTTGAGCTTTCCTATATACCTCTCTACAGCCCACATGCTGCGAAAATGTACTCGACCAGCTATCATTGCTTGGGCTGGAAGATGAACCATCAAATGCACCATAATATCAAAAAATGAAGGGAGGAATCTAGCCTCAAGAAGGCTCAGGGTCTCAGCTATTTCAGCCGGCAACCTTTGCATGTCACTTATGCGAATAACCTGTGAGTATATTTGCTTGAAAAATCTGCTCACACGAATCAATACCGCACTCACTCTTTCTGGTAATGTTCTTCTCACAGCAAGTGGCAGCAAGTCTTGCAAAAGGACATGGTTGTCATGGCTCTTTAACCCAATTATATTTTTCTCCTTAACATGCACATTACGGCGTATGTCAGATGCATAAACATTAGGAAACATGGCATTTTTAAATGCTTTGCAAAATGTCCTCTTCTGATCAGATTCCATTGCGTAAGGCGCCGGAGGGAAAAAAACTTCATCATCATCAAGATCAATAGGTTGAAGATCCTTTCTAATATTGAGTGCGTCAAGGTCATTTCGAGAATTAATGTTATCCTTGGTTTTTCCATTCACAGCCAACAAAGTGTTAACTATGTTATCACACACGTTTTTTTTTCAATGTGCATGATATCAAAGTTATGATGCATCTTCAAATCCTTCCAGTAAGGCAGTTTAAACCAAATAGACTATATTTTCCAAATGATTAGCGGATCCCCTTTCTTGCATTTCTTAGTTATAGGCTTCTTTGTTTTAGGGTCCTTCCCAAACCTGGTTTGAATATTTTCTGTCAGCTCTAAGATTTTCCTACCGGTAAGTGGAACGGGTGTTGTCCCAAGTTCTATGTCACCGAATGTGCGGGTATCATGCCTCAAGGGGTGATCTGCATGTAAGAACCTACGATGCCCCATGTAGCAAGTCTTGCTACCATTTTTCAGCCTAAGAGAACATACATGGGAGTGGCATTCAGGGCAAGCTCCTTCTCCAGAGGTAGCACAGCCAACCAAAGACCCAAGACCAGGTTTATCTGTAACTGTACATATTATGGCAGCACGCAACTGAAAATACTCTCCGGTTGTAGCATCATAGGTCCTAACACCATCAACAAACATATCTACCATATCATCAACTAGTGGCTCAAGATAGACATGCATGTCACTACCAGGAGCATTTCGGCCAGGAATCAACAATGATAGAATGAAATTTGATTGCTTCGTAATCATCCAGGGTGGAAAGTTATAAGGAACCAATAGTACTGGCCAAATGCTATAGCTAAGATTCATGGATCTAAATGCATTAAAACCATCTGCACATACTACAAGCTTAAGATTTCTGCTGTCTTCTGCAAAATCTTTATTCTTTTCATCAAAGTCTTTCCATAGGAGAGAATCTGCAGGATGCCTAATCGAGCCATCTTGTGCGCGCTCTTCTGCATGCCATCTTGTGAGAGCCGCAGTTCTGGAACACACAAACAACCTTTGAAGCCTCTTCTTCATTGGGAAGTAACGAAGAACCTTCTTAGGAACCTTGTGGACACTTTCCCATCTGCACTCTTCCTTTCACATTTCCATCGTGAAGCCTTACATTCTGGGCATGAATTAGCATTGGCATTGTTCTTCAAAAATAGAATGCAGTAATTTTCACATGCATGGATATTAACATACCCAAGTCCTAAGCACTTGACAAGTTTTTTAGCTTCATTCGAGTTTTTGGGTATCACGGACTCAGGGTAAGCATCTTTTAGTAGACCTAACAACAGATCAAAACTTCTATCGGACCATCCTCCAAGCAGCTTGGTGTGAAGTAGCCTCACCAGGAAACGGAGCTTTGAGAAATTCTTACCGCCTAGATATAGCTCCTTTTTAGAATCAGCTTCAAGTTTGTGAAGAGATTCTAGAAAAGAATCATCCTGATCTAAACCACAGTCATCTTGAAGTTCTCCCTCTTTATCTAAACCAGCAGCAAGGTCTCTTAGCAAATCGGATATATCATCGTCCTCATCCCTATCGCCGCCCTCATCTAGATTTGGAGGAATGGCAGAAGAAGAGACGCGTTCACAATGAAATATCCACTGCTTGTAGCCATCTACAAATCCCTCGCATACTAGGTGCTCACGGACTTCAGATTCTTCTCTCCAGTACGAGGTCACATAGTTTTTACAAGGACATAAGATTTTATTCTCGACTGATGATTTAGTAAATGCGTAGCCTAGGAATTTGGCGAGCCCATGTAAGTACTTCTCTGTATGCCTACATGCAAGTGTACATGTGAAGTGTGTTATATAAATTTTCGGCATCTAAGAAATTTAAAATATATATGTGGCGTTATACCTATGTGCATCCATCCAACTTCTATCCATGGTAGCTAGCTTCACACTTGGTAACAACAATCCTAATAACCAACCTAGTTACACACTACAAAAATTTGGGTCAAACATAAGGAGCATCTCTATATATTCATGGCATCCACACATATGGACGGCATCTGGACTTGAGTGGGGAAGAGGAACTCACTTGAGTGAATGCAGTAAGCACGTCAGTGGATGATCTCTTCAAGATCAGCTCCCACAGTGCAGCCTCCTTAAGAAAAAAATGCATAAGAACCGAAGCCTAAGCAAAACCTTCAATTTATGTTCATGGGCAACATCCATTTGGTTATGCTAGGAATACACTAACATAACAACTTCGGTAAATATTGGAGTCGACGTTTGTTATTAAACTCATCAATTTTTCACTAGCAAATATTCTGCTAGGTAAAATCAAATACCACAAGTTGATTGCTAAGTACCAAATATTCTGCTACTAGATCTTCTTCCTCCTCTCAGTTGTACGAGTAGTGGTTCTTTGTGCTACCTGCAAGAAAACAAGATAGTTTAAGTAAGGTCACAGAGAGGAGCTGCACCTCAGCTAAATGTGAGAAAGTTTGAGACTGGGGCAGTGGTGGAGACCGGGGCAGTGGTGGAGACCGGGGCGATCGAGGGCAGTGCGGGTGGCGGGGGACGGCACGGGCCGGTGCGGGGGCTGGCGTGGGGAGGAGTTGGGCGGCGCGGGGAGGAGCTAGGCGGCGCGGGGCGGAGCTGAGCGGCGCGGGGAGGAGCTGGACGGCGCGGGGAGGACTTGGCGGCGAGGGGCGGAGCTGGGCGGCGCGGGGCGGCACGGGACGACGCGGGCGGCGGGGGACGGAGCGGGCGGCGGGGGACGGCGCGGGCGGCGGGGCTGGTGAGGCATGCACGGGAGTTTTTTGTGTTGGAGAAGATAACGCAGGGGAGAAGATAAGGCAGGGGAAAAAATAAGGGAAAAAGACAGCGAGTTGGGCTGAATTGGCGCTAAAATTTGGTGATTCCCGCGTTAGGCCCATTTAGTGTCCGACTGCTGGTTGGGATTATTTGCCGACCGGCGGTCCGATGGGCACAAGACCTTTACCGACCGACCGCTCGACAAGAAAGTTTCTGGTATTACCAACCGACTGTTTGTTATTGTTAGTTAGATTTCCCGACCGACTGTTTGTCATAAGTTTTCCTGACAAACAGTCGGTCGGCGATACTGACTTTTCCCAACACCCGTCCGTAGGGAATGCAGTGTCGTGGTGTAGTGAACGAAGTTATCAAATTCATCCATGCATAAGCTAGCAGGTTTATGAAAATGAATATCACTCTCATCAAACCTACGCGGAGAATTTACTTCTACTCCTTGTATCGGGTTATCGAGACCATGGATCTCTTCGATAGGTGGTAGATTTTTGACATCTTGAGATTTAATGCCTTTCTTTCCCATAGATTTCTTGGCTTCTTGCATATCTTCAGGACTGAGGAATAGAATACCTCTTTTCTTCGGAGTTGTCTTAGGAGGTGGTTCGGGAATAGTCCAAGCATTCTCATTGCACAAGATGTTATTCAATAGGATCTCAGCTTGTTCTACAGTTCGTTCCCTAAAAACACAACCGACACAACTATCTAGGTGGTCTTTGGAAGCATCGGAAGTCCATTATACAAGATATCAAGTATTTCATTCTTCTCAAGAGGGTGATCAGGCAAAGCATTCAGTAGTTGGATGAGACTCCCCCAAGCTTGTGGGACACTCTCTTCTTCAGCTTGAGCAAAGTTGTATATTTCTTGCAAGGCAGCTTGCTTCCTATGGGTAGGGAAATATTTTTCACAGAAGTAGTAGACCATATCCTGGGGGCTACACACACAACCAGGAGCAAGAGAAGTGAACCAAGTCTTAGCATCATCCTTTAGCGAGAAAGGAAACAACTCGAGGATATAGTAGTGGCGGATCTTTTCCTCACTAGTGAATAGGGTGGCTATAACGTGCAGTTTGGTAAGATGGGCTACAACCGTTTCAAACTCATAACCGTGAAAAGGATCAGATTTGACCAGAGTGATTAACTCAAGGTCGAGAGAGAATTCATAATCCTTAGCGGTCACAAAGATAGGCGAAGAAGCAAACTTCGGGTCGTATTTCATCCTAGTGTTCAGAGATTTTTCATTCCACTTGAGCAGTAGTTTCTCAAAATCATAGCTATCCTTACACGCAAGAAAATCCTCAGCTATCTCTCCCTCCGTAACATAGCGCGTATCAGGCATAACAGGCAATTCAGGCATAGTAGCAAGTTCTACTTCAATAGTATCGGTAGTTTCAGAAGTATCTTCACATCTACCAGCAACTCTAGCAATATGTGCATCAAGGGCACCTAGTGGAAAAGCAGTATCAAGCATAGCATCATCAGGCATAGTATCAAGCATGGCATCATCAGGCATAGTATCAAGCATAGCATCATCAGGCATAGTATCAAGCATGGCATCATCAGGCATAGTATCAAGCATAGCATCATCAGGCATAGTATCTAGCATAGCATCATCATAAGCATCATGGGCAGTAGAAGTAGCATCATCAAGCACAGGCGACATATCAAGATTTCTAGCAGGAGGCGATGTCGCAAACTTACTCAAAACTGAAGGTGAATCAAATGCAGAGCTAGATGGCAGTTCCTTACCTCTCCACGTAGTGGAAGGCAAGACTTTAGTTCTTGGATCTTTCGTATTCCTCATAGTGACCAGCAGATGTCAATCCCAAGTGACTCAGAGAATATAGTTGTGCTTCCCTGGCAACAGCGCCAGAAAAAGGTTTTGATAACCCACAAGTGGAAGCTAAAGAATATTCTCAAGTATTAGCAGCTGAGTTTATCAGATTCAACCACACCTGAAAGATTAGTGTCTACAAGAAAAGTATCAGTAGCAAAGTAGTATGATAGCAACGGTGCCAGAAATGATCTGTTGATGGCAGACTATTCCTAACTGTTGTATCAATGGCGACAGTAAGTTGCACGTGGACGGGGAACTATTCTTCCCCGACAATGGTGACGAAAAAGGATCTTGCGACAAGTAACAGTGAAGTAGCAAGGAACATCAGTAGCAGCAGCAGCAGAGTAACAGCAGTAGCGACAGTAGTAGCAAAGTGGCAAAGTGGCCCAATCCCTTTTGTAGCAAGGGACAAGCCTAGACAAAGTAACGTAGCAAGGACCAGTAGTAAAAGACTTGTAGGAAGTGGATCGGTGATGGATGAGTATTACGGATGTGATTCATCATGTAACAGCTATAACACGGAGAGATATGTAACTAGCTCTCGTTCGTCAATCTAATGTAGGCATGTATTCCGTATGTAGTCATACGTGCTTAGGGAAAAGAACTTGCATGACATCTATTGTCCATCCCTCCCGTGGCAGCGGGGTCCTAATGGAAACTACGGGATATTAAGGTTCTCCTTTTAATAAAGAACCGGACCAACACATTAACACGCGGTGAATACATGAACTCCTCATACTATGGTCATCTCTGGGATTGGTTCCGGCTATTGTCACTCTGGGGTTGCCGGGTCATAACACATAGTAGGTGAGTACAACTTGCAAGATAGGATATAAAACACACATATATTGGCGACAACATAATAGGTTCAGATCTGAAATCATGGCACTCGGGCCCTAGTGACAAGCATTAAGCATAGCCAAGTTGTAGCAACATCAATCTAGAACATGGTGGATACTAGGGATCAATCCCCGTCAAAACTAAATCGATTACATGATAGATCTCATCCAACTCATCACCGTCCAGCAAGCCTACGTTGAGATTACAAACGAACGATGAAGAGCATTATGGAATTGTCGATGGAGGAAGGTTGATGATGACGATGGCAATGATTTCGCCTCTCCGGAGCCCCGAACGGACTCCAGATCTTCCCTCTTGATGAAGAACAGGAGGTGGCGGCTCCTCGGTATCGTAAAACATGATGAAACCTTCTCTCTGATTTTTTTCCGGGCGAGACAGAAGATATAGAGCTGAGTTTGGGGGCGGTGGAGCCACGTGGGCCCCACAAGCCCTCACGGCGCGGCCTAGGGGTTGCCGCGGCCTGTGGGATTGTGGCCCACTGGTCCACCTCCTCTGGTGGATCTTTGCGCAGGTATTTTTCTTTTATTCCAGAAAAAATCTCCATAAATTTTCAGGACATTCCGAGAACTTTTATTTCTGCACAAAAACAACACCATGGCAATTCTACTGAAAACAGCGTCAGTCCGGGTTAGTTTCATTCAAATCACGCAAATTAGAGTCCAAAACAAGGGAAAAAGAGTTCGGAAAAGTAGATACGACGGAGACGTATCACACGCCCATGGCAGTCAGCTCCAGCAAGACCCAATTATCAGCAGCAGCAGTACAAGTATCCAACATTTCGCCAGAACCACCAGCCTCAGCAGCAAGTCAACACCATGCCAACATTCAACCCACCGAACAACAGTGGAGTCAAGACCAACCTTCCAGCACAAGCTACCTGTTTTGGATGTGGACAGACTGGGCACTATTCCAGGCAGTGTCCCAATAAGAAGCCCGACACACCGCGCCCCAGTGCGCCAAACCAAGGCCAAGGAGCACCAGGCAGGAACCAAGCTCCCCGCAACGAGTAGTATCACAGTAGGGGGCGGATCAATCATATCTCCGCAGAAGAGACAAAGGAATACCCGGACTCCAGACAAAGGACCAACATAGGATGTAGGAAGGTCGGGATTGTTATCAATGGGGTAAACTTCTCAGCAGACCTCATTGTCCTTAAGCCGCAAGGCCTAGAAGTAATTCTCGGCATGGATTGATTGGCCAAACATCAGAGCATCTTGGACAGTGCCAACAGGGCTATTACCATGACAAGTGACCAACGGGTCAAAGTCAAGTATGTCTATGAGCCAGTAACCACTCGAGTACCGTAGGTTAACATCCTGTCAGAGGTAGAGCCCGATCGAGTGTCAATAGTCTGTGAGTACCCGGACGTCTTTCCTGACGAGCTACTAGGGATGCCTCCTGATCGAGACATCGAGTTCATTATTGAGCTCATGCCTGGATCAAGGCCTATCTATAAGAAGCCTTACAGGATGGGATCCGAAGAGCTAGCGGATCTGAAGAAGCAGCTAGATGAGCAACTCGGGAAAGGGTTCATTCGTCCAAGTGCGTCACCTTCGGGATCACCTGGTATGTTCGTGTCCAAGAAGGATGGGACTATCATACTTTGCATCGATTACCGTTCTCTTAATGAGGTCACGATCAAGAACAAGTATCCACTCCCCAAGATTGAAGACTTGTTTGATGAGTTAAATAGAGCTAAGTTATTCTGCAAGATCAATCTCCGACCTGGATATTACCAACTGAAGATCCAACCCGAGGACATACCCAAGACTGCATTCGTGACCAAATACGGTCTATATGAATGCACTACCATGTCTTTCGGGTTGACTAATGCCCTAGCTTACTTCATGTACCTCATGAACAAGGTCTTCATGGAATACCTGGACAAGTTTGTCGTCGTATTTATTGATGACATATTACTCTTTTCCAAGTCCGAAGAAGAACATGAGCAACACTTGACGTTAGTGTTGGAAAAGCTTCGAGAGCACCAACTTTATGCCAAGTTCTGCAAATGCCAATTCTGGCTTAACGAAGTTGGATTCTTAGGTCATACCATGACAGCAAGTGGATTGGTAGTTCATCCCTCCAAGATTACTATGGTAACCAACTGGGAGTCGCCAATTGATGTGAAGGAAGTCATGAGCTTCCTCGGGCTCGCGGGATATTACCGCAAGTTCGTAGAAGGATTCTCCCACATCGCTCGACCCATGACTCAACTCTTGAAGAAAGGCAAGAAGTTCAAATGGACGCCTGTGCGTGAAGCAAGTTTCCAGGAGTTGAAGAAGAGGTTAACTACCGCCCCGGTATTGGCCACTCCAGATACCAGCAAGAAGTTTCTGATATATTGTGATGCCTCCAGAACCGGGCTCGATGGAGTTCTAATGCAAGACGGAAGAGTCGTGTCGTATCTGTCACGACAACTGCGTCCGCATGAGGAGGATTATGCCACCCATGATCTCGAGTTAGCAGCCATAGTGCATGCTCTAAAGACATGGCGACATTACCTTCTGGGAAAGCGATGTGAAATATACACCAACCACAAAAGTCTGAAGTATATCTTCACTCAAAGGGAATTGAATATGAGTCAACGAAGATGGTTGGAGCTAATCAAGGATTACGACCTCAGCATTCAAAATCACCCTGGTAAAGCCAATGTGGTGGTTGATGCCTTAAGCAGGAAGACCAGCACCTTGAACGTCATGCTCAAAGAAAGGCTACTCGCCTTATATGATGAAATGGAGAACTTTGGGTTGGAGTTAGTGGAATAACGATTCCTAGCTAACCTCGAAGTCAAACCAACGCTGGCTGATGACATCAAGGAGGCCCAGAAGGGGCACAAGAGCATTGAAGGCATCAAGAATAAGATCCAAGAAGGCAAGGCCCCAAAATTCTCAGTGGATGAACAAGTAGTAGTGTGGTTTGGGAAACGTTTGTGCGTACCCAACAAGGCAGAACTCAAGGATTTAATCCTGCAGGAAGCACATGATACACCCTACTCTATTCACCCCGGTGGTACCAAGATGTATAAAGATCTCCGAGAAAGATTCTGGTGGCATCGCATGAAGAGGGAAATAGCGTCTTACGTTGCCAAGTGCGACGTGTGCCAGCAAGTAAAGGCTGAGCATCAGCAACCTGCTGGACTGCTACAACCTCTCCAAGTGCCAGAATGGAAGTGGGAGAAGGTAGGCATGGACTTTGTTACCGGCTTACCAAGGTCTAGTAGAGGCCATGACTCTATATGGGTCATTGTAGATCATCTGACTAAGGTATCTCATTTCATTCCGGTCAGCACCACCAATGGTGGCGACAAGTTGGCTAGTCTCTATATTGAGCGCATTGTGAGGCTTCATAGAGTTCCCAAGGAGATTGTATCTCACTGAGGCACGCAGTTCACCGCAAGATTATGGAAGAAGTTCCAAGAATCCCTCGGAACCAAACTCTCCTTCAGCGCCGCTTTCCACCCTCAAACGGGCGGACAAATGGAGAGAGTAAAGCAAATACTCGAGGATATGCTCCGCGCTTGTGTCTTGGCACATGGTGCCAAATGGGAGGATTGTCTGCCGTTCGTTGAGTTCTCATACAACACCAGCTACCAGTCCAGTCTCCAGATGGCCCCATTTGAAGTGTTGTACGGACGAAAGTGCCGCACCCCACTCAACTAGTCTGAAACTAGTGAAGGATTGATTTTCGGACCGGAAGTTTTGCAAGAAGCAGAAGATAAGGTGCAGCTTGTTCGAGAGAACCTAAAGGCAGCCAAGTCGCGGCAGAAGAGCTATGCGGATTCTCATTGCAGAGATGTGGAGTTCGTTCCCAGAGACCAGGTGTACCTCCGTGTCACACCTCTCAAGGGAACCAAGCGTTTCCATGTGAAAGGGAAACGTACTCCAAGGTTCATTGGACCTTTTAAGATCATGGCAAGGTGTGGAGAAGTTGTTTACAAGTTGGAGCTACCTGTGCAACTTTCGGGTGTGCTCAACGTCTTCCACGTGTCACAACTTCGGAAGGGCCTTCAAGCGCCAAACCGTTCCGATCTTTACAAGGACATTGACCACCAGGCCATCGACCTTCAGCCAGATCTCACCTACCGCGAGAAGCCGATCTGCATCCTGGATGAAGCAGAGTGTTGCACCAGAAGCCGCACCATCAAGTATTTCAAGGTTCAGTGGAGCAACCACACCGAAGCAGAAGCAACATGGGAGCGTGAAGACTATCTCCGATCTGAGTTTCCATACCTTTTTAGCACCTAGCTTAGGAATCTTGTGGACGAAATTCTTGTAAGGGGGATAGGTCTGTCACCGTGTTTTCACTACCACTTTTTCTGTAATTGAAAAATCTGAGTTTATTAAAACTTTTTCAAACTAATGTTGTGAGTGACATGATTGTCATTGTATGCTTGTATGCTTGATCATGTGATGATAAAAGCCACATTTCTCAAGATCAAATTATTTTCAAAACCCTTTTCTTAATTCTGGTTAAAGTAAAACCCTACTTTGAGTTGCACTACATGCCCTTGATGGCAAGGAGTGTTCTCACCCAAAGTTGGTGATTTGATTCTAACACTATTTTAGTACACCAAAACCACAAAATAATTATTTTGTGAATAATATTTCTAATTTATTTGCATGTCCATTTTTGTGTCCAGAAATGGTATTCCTATAAGGAAAAATACTTTCCTGCCTTAGAAAAATCTGATTAAATTTGGAGATGGTCATAAAGACATATATTTTCCATACAAAAGATTTTTAACCCCTATTTACATTATTATTATTTGAGTAAAATCCTGAAAACCATCTGTGTCTGTTTTGACCTTTTGAAATATTTCCAAAGGAAATATTCCCAATAAAATCCTAGAAAATTCCAGTGGTATCCCTAAGCCATAGTTCGTGTCCACATAAAGTTTCACCTTGATCCAAGGTCATTAAGGACACCAAATAAATGCAAAACCCCTTCTGTCCAGATTGGAGTTAGAGCAACTCTACATAGCAAAGTTTGTCCAATGGAGTTTAAACTTTGCAGGAGTGTCTAATACCTCAAATGATGGTTCCACACAAAAAATGGGATTTGTGGGACTTAATTTGCCCACACTCTCTTTGGAAGAAACAGATCTGGTCAAATGGTCAAGTTTTCAAGTTTACAAAGCTAAACTTGTCCAATGGAGCTCAAACTTGGTGAAACCCCATGTTTTAGCACCAAACCCAATCATGTTAAGTTGCAGAACCAGTGGTGGGGTGCAACCACCCCAAATCACTGTCGAGCACCTTCTGACAAATGGGTAAAAGCCCATCTAACCTTAGCTAAACCCAATCCCTTTTCCCCAAACTCTTAGATTAGGTGGCCAGTATCAATGCACAGCCCCAGTCAACTCGCCCCTCTCTGGTTCCAAGTAGAAATGCCAAAATCCCCATTCTAAGCTTCAGCTCAAGGCTGACAACACCTGTTTCTCTTGTCTCCCTTGACCAGCCGAAGCTCCCACAAGACTCCAACGGCTAGCCTCATCCCAGCCAGTGCCCAGGACATGCTAGACACGTCCAAAGCACCCCAAAGCGAGCTAGCATGCCGTGGCATGCCAAAACTTCTCTCTAGGCGCGCTACAGGAAGCCATCGAGGTGGGGGCGACGCTCTCGGCCAGTTCCAGCCTTCCCCGAGGTGTCCAACTTCTTCCCTGACAACCCCTCTGCACCAGGCGACCACCAGGGCCCCTCCTCTCGCGCGCCAAGAGCGGGTGCGACGCGTGCTCGCGCGCACCATAACCGACCAGAGATGCGCGGCCACGGATGCTCATCTCCCCTCTCTCTCCCTTCCCGGCAGTAGGTTCTCGCAGTCCAAAACCATGTCCTGAGGCCATGGTTTTGCCCCAGCTCCTCTATGCACCGCCATGCGCGCCACGGTGAGTCACCGGCGCTCCCGAATCGAATCACCGTCGCGGGCCTATAAATAGCCCCCCCCCTTGCTCCTGCACCCCTCAAACAACATCGTAGCAACCTCTAGCACCTCCTTAGCCACCCCAACAAACGAGCAGAGCCCCGGTGCTTGAGATCGAACAAGGCCCCTCCGCCTCAGAGCTCCGGTCAATCTCCGGCTACACGTCGGCTCCTGCCTCCCTCTGCCCACCAAACCACTCCCCTTGACCCTATGGATCTTTCCCCCAACTTTCCCAAGCTAATCTGTGCCCCTAGCTACCCCCTCCACCTTCGCCCGAAACTCCTCCGCAGCGGCCTCCTCGTCGCCGGTGAACCTAAGCCTCTCCGTCGTTGTCTCGACCACGAGCAGGTAGGCGACGACGAGCCAGACCCATATCCATCTTCGTTGGGGCCCGAGGACGTTAGTAGCCATGCCAGCGGGCTCCTCCTCCTCTCTGGCCAGAGGTAGGAGACGACCCCGACAGGTGTGCCCCACTTGTCGGTGGTCCATCTCTCTCTCCCTTGCTGCCCGCAGCCGCTAACCGCAAGGGCCCGCGCGTCAGGTTCAAACCTCACAGCGCGCGCGCCTGGGCAGGCTAGCTGGCTGGCCTTTGGGCCGGCCCGGTCCAAGGCCAAGCCAGGCTAGGGGTTGTGGCCCTTTTTCTTTTATTTTAAAACCAGATTTTCAATGATTTTTATAAAAAGATTTAACCAGTGTAAAAATATTTTTTTCCACTGTTATTCTTCTAAAAAATTGTAGTATTTAATAGAACCATTGGTTGAATTTTTGTAGCAACTATTACGTTTTATAATAATAAAAAAGGATTAATTTGGAATAGTTTTGCTTCTCTTCAGTTGGTTTTAAAAAAATTCCTTCGTTAGAAACAGAAACAAATATTTTTAAAATAACAACCTGGATTTTTCAAAAATAACCAAAAATTTTAAAATGACTTTGTGATCTGTTTTGGAGTGAGCTACTTATTATTTTTACTTTATTACGATGATAGTAAACCCATGTGACGAAGGAATCGGAGCGGAAGACCTCGAAGACCCCGGATACCTAGCTGACCAAGGCAAGGAGCCCTTTGACCATGACTAAGCATATGTTATGATGCATGCTAGAGTAGCAAATATTTCTGTTGCATATGATCATAAATGCCGGTAAATCATTGAAGTGATGTCAATGATGGCTCCTCCGGAGCACATGCATTCAGCTTGATCCAACCACCTATGAGGATCATGCTAATATTATGTTGACAAGTAAAGTTAGAATAGTATTAACATGAGCATGATGATGACATAAATCAAAGGTTTAGGAAAACCCCGTCGGGTGCCACTAATGCCCGAGGGTGATGATGAGTTAGGTGGCCACTTTTGGTGAAGTGGTGCACCGGGTGTTTGTGTGAGTATGGTTTCGGAAATGGGATTAGATTTATGATGTGTCGACCGTCGCAACCTTACATGTACGACCACGTTACCCCTTTATGGGATAGGGCTGTGTTGCTTACTCTGGTCGATGCTAGCAAAGAGCCACATTACTAGTGGGGGGTGTGATGTGTGTTCACTCTCGTGATGGGGTCGTGCCAGGTAGGGCGACTATGTCGTTTTTACGTGTTCCAGGCACACCGTTGGTCCCCACATGGTTGATACTCTCCAGAGTCGGTGCTCGCAAGTGATACGTCTCCGTCGTATCTACTTTTCCAAACTCTTTTGCCCTTGTTTTGGACTCTAATTTGCATGATTTGAATGGAACTAATCCGGACTGACGCTGTTTTCAGCAGAATTGCCATGGTCTTGTTTTTGCACAGAAATAATACTTCTCGGAATGACCTGGAAATCTATGAGGATTTTTTGTGGCATATATAAAAAATACTGGCGCAAGAATCAACTGGAGGGACGGAGCCAGGAGCCCACAAGCCCACCAGGCCCCCCTGACCGGGCCTGGCAGGCTTGTGAGCTCCTCAGAGCTCCGCCGCCCCCAATTCCAGCTCTATATATCCACTTTCGTCCAGAAAAAAATCAAGGAGAACATTTCATCGCGTTTTACGGTATGGAGGCGCCACCACCTCCTGTTCTTCCTCTGGAGGGCAGATCTGGAGTCCGTTTTGTGCTCCGGAGAGGGGAAATCGTCGCCATCGTCATCATCAACCTTCCTTCATCGCCAATTCCATGATGTTCTTCACCGTTCGTGAGTAATTGATACGTCTCCAACATATCTATAATTTTTTATGGTTTCATGCTATTATCTTGTCAAACTTTGGATGTTTTGCATGCCTTATATTTATTTTCTGGGACTAACTTATTAATTCAGTGCCAAGTGCCAGTTCCTGTTTTTTCCATGTTTTTGACCCCTTTCAGAGGAGATTTTGAAACGAAGTCCAAACGGAAGGAAATCCCCGAAAAGATTTTTTCTGGAACGGAAGAAGATCGGGGGACTTGGGAGCCAAGCGAGA
Organism: Hordeum vulgare subsp. vulgare; assembly: GCF_904849725.1. NCBI lineage: Eukaryota > Viridiplantae > Streptophyta > Magnoliopsida > Poales > Poaceae > Hordeum > Hordeum vulgare. The sequence continues at coordinate 67,363,048 of NC_058523.1, forward strand.
AGAGCCCTAGGGGCCCCACAAGCCCCCACCCCGTGGCCAGGGGCGTGACATGCAGGCTTGTGAGCCCCCTGGAGGTCCCATGACCTAGATCTTGCGCCTATATATATTCCCAAATATTCCCAAAAAAATCAGGGGAGCATCGTAATCTCTTTTCCGCCGCCGCAAGCTTCTGTCTCCGCAAGATCCCATCTGGGGCACGTCCTGGTGCCCTGCCGGAGGGGGGATTCGGACACGGAAGGCTTCTCCATCAACACCATGACCTCTACGATGATGCGTGAGTAGTTCACCATAGACCTACAGGTCCATATGTAGTAACTAGATGGCTTCTTCTCTCTCTTGGATCTTCAATACAAAGTTCTCCATGATCCTCATGGAGATCTATCTGATGTAATCTTCTTTTGCGGTGTGTTTGTTGAGATCCGATGAATTGTGGATTTATGATCAGATTATCTATGAATCTTATTTGAGTTTCTTCTAATCTCTCTTATGCATAATTTCATATCCTTGTAATTCTCTTCGAGTTGTGGGTTTTGTTTGGCCAACTAAATCTATGATTCTTGCAATGGTAGAAGTGCTTGGTTTTGGGATCATACCGTGCGGTGACCTCACCCAGTGACAGAAGGGGTAGCAAGGCACGTATCGTGTTGTTGCCATAAATGGTAAAAAGATGGGGTTTTCATCATTGGTTTGAGATTATCCCTCTACATCATGTCATCTTGCTTAAAGCGTTACTCTGTTCGTCATGAACTTACTACACTAGATGCATGCTGGATAGCGGTCGATGTGTGGAGTAATAGTAGTAGATGCAGAAAGTATCGGTCTACTTGTCTCGGACTTGATGCCTATATGCTAGATCATTGCCTTAGATATCATCATGACTTTGCGCGGTTCTATCAATTGCTCGACAGTAATTTGTTTCACCCATCGTAATACTTGCTATTTTGAGAGAAGCCTCTAGTGAACACTATGGCCCCCAGGGTCTACTCCACACCATATTTTCAGACTTACACTTTTTACTTCGTTGCACTTTCCGCCTTCAGATCTCACTTTGCAAACAATCTTGAAGGGATTGACAACCCCTTTGAAGCATTGGGTGCAAGCTTGTTTGTGTTTGCGCAGGTACTCTGGACATGACGGGACCCTCCTTCTGGATCGATACCTTGGTTCTCAAACTAAGGGAAATACTTCCTGCTCGTGTGTTGCATCACCCTTTCCTCTTCAAAGGAAAAACCAACGCAAGCCCAATCTCCGTCAACGTGTCAATTTCTGGCGCTGTTGTTTGAGAAGTAGCAGAAGGATTCCTGGCGCCGTTGCCAGGGAGGAAGATCAAGTCAAGAACTCTTCCAAGTAAGTGTCGCAAACTCATATCATGCATTTACTTTGTTTGCCAGTTTCCTCTCGTTTTCCTCTCCCCCACTTCACCAATTTGCCTTTTTTGTTTGCCTTTTTCGTTCGCCTTTTCGTTCGCCCTTTTTCTCGCCCACTTTTTGTTTTCTTGTGTGCTTGCTTGCTTGCTGAAGCCACCATGAACGAAAACACCAAGCTTTGTGACTTCTCGAATACTAATAATAATGGTTTTATTAGTACTCCGATTGCTCCCGCCACTAGTGCGGAGTCATACGAAATCAATGCCGCTTTGCTGAATCTTGTTATGAAAGAGCAATTCTCTGGACTTCCTAGTGAAGATGTTGCATCCCATCTCAATACCTTCATTGAGCTTTGCGATATGCAAAATAAAAGAGATGTGGATAATGACGTGATTAAATTGAAGCTTTTTTCCTTTCTCGTTGCGAGATCGCGCAAAAACTTGGTTTTCTTCTTTGCCCAAAAATAGTATCGATTCTTGGGATAAGTGCAAAGATGCTTATATATCCAAGTATTTTCCGCCGGCTAAGATCATCTCTCTCCGTAATGATATAATTAATTTCATGAAACTTGATCATGAGCATGTTGCACAAGCTTGGGAGAGAATGAAATTAATGATTAGAAATTGTCCTGCTCATGGCTTGAGCCTTTGGATGATTATTCAAATCTTTTACGCTGGCTTGAATTTCGCTTCTAGAAATATCTGCTACTTCGCCTCAGGTGGAACGTTCATGGAAATCACGTTAGGAGAAGCCACAAAACTCTTAGACAACATCATGACGAACTACTCTGAGTGGCACACAAAATTAACTCGTTGATTGCTGAGATGGATGAATTAATGAATTTGGTTACTAGTAGAAGTGCTCCTTTGAATCCTAATGATTTGACTGAGAGTAGCAACGCTAGCTTGGACGTTAATTCTGTTGGTAGGAATAACTTTGGCAACAACAACGCTTTTAGAGGAAACTATGTTCCTAGTCCTTTTCGTAGTAACTCCTCTAATAACTTTGGCAACTCCTACAACAATACTGATGGAAATTACAATAGATTACCCTCTGATTTAGAGTGTAATATCAAAGAGTTCATTAACTCTCAAAAGATTTTCAATGCGTCCATAGAGGAAAAACTACTCAAAATTGACGATTTGGCTAAGAGCGTTGATAGGATTTCTTGTGATGTTGATGCTTTGAAAGTTAGACGTGCTCCTCCCAAAATCAATATGGATGAAACTTTGAAAGCTATCCGTGTTTCCATGATTGAGAGCCAAGAAAGAACCGCCCAAATTCGTGCTATACATGAATGGCTTAAAAAGGCGTGTTCTCGTGATGAGAATCACGGAGATCTTAAAGTGCTTGGTGTGACTCCCATTGAATCTTTGTTTTCTTATGTCAAACCTAATTATTTTGGGGCTGGATATGAATCCACTTTGGTTGAAAAGTGCCCCGATGATTCGGAGTCCATCTATCTTGATGCTAAAAGCATTAAAAGTGGAGTAGAAGACGTTAAAACTTTGAGTAGTAATGAAATTACTACCATGGATTTCAAGGAATTCAATTATGAGAGTTGCACCTTGATTGAATGCATTTCTTTGATGCAATCCATGTTGAACTCTCCACACGCTTATAGCCAAAACAAAGCCTTTGCCGATCATATCGTCGAAGCTATGATAAAAGCTCTTGAAGAGAAACTTGAATTGGAAGTCTCTATCCCTAGAAAGCTTCATGATGAGTGGGAACCTACCATCAAAATCAAAATCAAAAACTATGAGTGCAATGCTTTGTGTGATTTGGGTGCTAGTGTTTCTGCGATTCCAAAGTCTTTATATGATATTCTGGGTTTTAATGAGATTGAAGAGTGTTCTCTTAATTGGCATCTTGCTGATTCTGCTATCAAGAAACCCATGGGAAGGATCAATGATGTTCTTATTATTGCAAAAAGGAACTATGTACCCATGGATTTCATTGTGCTTGACATTGATTGCAATCCTACATGCCCTATTATTCTTGGTAGACCTTTCCTAAGGACTATCGGTGCTATCATCGATATGAATGAAGGGAATATTAGATTTCAATTTCCTTTAAGGAAGGGCATGGAACACTTCCCTAGAAAGAAAATAAGATTGCCTTATGAATCCATGATGAGGGCTACTTATGGTTTCAGCACCAAAGACGACGATACGTGATTCTATCGCTACTATGTCTAGCTAAGGGCGTTAAACAATAGCGCTTGTTGGGAGGCAACCCAATGAATTTATATTTTTCTTTCTGTTTTGTTGCGTCCACACTTTCATAATTATGTTGTGATTGTGTTTTTTGTGTTTCTTTTTGTGTTTGAGCCAAGCAAAACCTTTATGATTATTTGTTCTACTGATTGATATGCTTTTTCCCTAGACCGTCGTAATTTTTCAGATTGTTTGAGGTACCAGAAGTATACGAAGTATACAGATTGCTACAGACTGGTCTGTTTTTGACAGATTCTGTTTTTGTTGAGTTGGTTGCTTGTTTTGATGAAACTATGGTTAGTATCGGGGGGTACTAGCCATGGAAAAGTAAGAATACAGTAGCCCATCATCAATATAGATGGAATTCAAGTTTGATACAGTACCAAAATAAGTGTTAGTTTCTTTTCTTGTACTAATGTTATCAAAAGTTTCTGTTTAGGTTTTGTGTTGTGAAGTTTTCAAGTTTTGGATGACATTCTCATGGAAAAAGAGATAAGGAGTGGAAATACCTCAAGCTTGGGGATGCCCAAGGCCCCCCAAGCCAAATTCAAGGACACCAAAAAATCCTAAGCTTGGGGATGCCCCGGGAAGTCATCCCCTCTTTTCGTCTTCAATCCATCGGTAACATTACTTGGAGTTATATTTTTATTCACCCCATGATATGTGTTTTGCTTGGAGCGTCTTGTATCTTGGGAGTATTTTCTTTTTGTTGTGTCACAATCATCCTTGCTGAACACCTTTTTGAGAGAGAGAGACATGCACTCATCGTGAGTTTGCTAGAATGCTCATAGTGCTTCACGTATATCTTTTGAGCTAGATACTTTTGCTCTAGTGCTTCACTTATTTCTTTTGAGCTAGATACTTTTGCTATTGTGCTTCACTTATATATTTTAGAGTACGACGGTGCGTGATTTGGTAGTTGGCTTATGCTATGAAAGTAGTCCCATGTGCTAGGTACCCAAAGAGGATGCAAAAACTTCCATCTTCATGTGCATTGAGTAGAAAGAAAGGTTTCGATTCCTCTCAATTAGTTTTGAGACATGGATTCGGTAATATTAAAAGCTATGTTAGTTGGGTGTTGTGAATCTAGAAATACTTCTGTTGAAGTTAGTGATTCCCGTAGCATGCACGTATGGTGAACCGCTATGTTAGGAAGTCGGAGCATAATTGATCTATTGATTGTCATCCTTTGTGTTGAGGTCGGGATCGCGCGATGGTTTACACCTACCAACCCTTCCCCTCGGAGTATGCCTTTAGCACTTTGTTTCGATTACTAATATAAACTTTTGCAACAAGAATGTGAGTTCTTTATGACTAATGTTGAGTCCATGGTATAAATGCACTTTCACCTTCCACCATTGCTAGCCTCTCTAGCGCCGCGCAATTCTCGCCGGTGCACAAACCCACCAAATTCCTTCCTCAAAACAGCCACCATACCTACCTACTATGGCATTTTCATAGCCATTCCGAGATATATTGCCATGCAACTCCCACCGTTCCGTCTCATGACTTGTGCCGTCACTCTCATATTGCCATTGCATGATCATACTAGATCGTTGCACATCCCGGTACACTACCAGAGGCATTTCCTATGGACTTATCATGATTGTGATCTTTGAGCTTTGAGTAACTAAAAAGTGTGATGATCATCATTATTAGAGCATTGTCCCATGTGAGGAAATAATAAAAAGAGGCCAAGGAGCCCAAAAACAAAAAAAGGAGAAAAGAAAGAAAAAGAGGCCTAAGAGCCCAAATAAAAAAAATTAGAGAAAAAGAGAGAAGGGACAATGCTCCTATCTTTTTCCACACTTGTGCTTCATGTTAGCACCATGTTCTTCATGATTGATAGCTTCTTGCTTTGTCACTACCATATGCTAGTGGGAATCTTCGTTTTATAGCTTGGCTTGTATTTTCCAATGATGGGCTTCCTCAAAATTGCCCTAGGTCTTCGTGAGCAAGCAAGTTGCATGCACACCCACTAGTTTTCCTCTTGAGCTTTCACATACTTATAGCTCTAATGCATATCTTGTATGGCAATCCCTACTCATTCCCATTGATATCTATTAATGGGCATCTCCATAGCCTATTGATACGTCGAGTCAGTGTGACCATCTCCTCCTTTTTGTCTCACAACCACCACCACACTCTATTACACCTATAGTGCTATATCCATGGATCGCGCTCATGTATTGCGTGATAGTTTTAAAAAGTTTGAGAAAGTAAGAGTGCAAAAACAATTACTTGGCCAATTTTGGAGTTGTGCATGATTTACATTAGTTGTGTGAGGATGATGGAGCATAGCCAGACTATATGATTTTGTAGGGATAACTTTCTTTGGCCTTGTTATTTCAAAAGTTCATGATTACTTTGCTAGTTTGCTTGAAGTATTACTGTTTTCATGTCAATAGATAACTATTGTTTTGAATCTTACGGATCTGAACATTCATGCCACGTGAAAGAAGTTGCAAAGGACAACTATGCTAGGTAGCATTCCACATAAAAAATTCATTCTTTATCACTTCCCTACTCGAGGACGAGCTGGAGTTAAGCTTGGGGATGCTTGATACGTCTCCAACGTATCTATAATTTTTTATGGTTTCATTCTATTATCTTGTCAAACTTTGGATGTTTTGCATGCCTTTTATTTATTTTCTGGGACTAACTTATTAATTCAGTGCCAAGTGCCAGTTCCTGTTTTTTCCATGTTTTTGACCCCTTTCAGAGGAGATTTTGAAACGGAGTCCAAACGGAAGAAAATCACCGAAAATATTTTTTCTGGAACGGAAGAAGATCGGGGGACTTGGGTGCCAAGCCAGAAGAGCCCCAGGGGCCCCACAAGCCCCCACCCTGCGGCTAGGGGGGCCGCGCCATGCAGGCTTGTGGACCCCCTGGAGGTCCCCTGACCTAGATCTTGCGCCTATATATTCCCAAATATTCCCAAAAAATTACGGGAGCATCGTAATTACTTTTCCCCCGCCGCAAGCTTCTGTCTCCACAAGATCCCATCTGGGGCACGTCATGGTGCCCTGCCGGAGGGGGGTTTTGGACACGGAAGGCTTATCCATCAACACCATGACCTCTCCGATGATGCGTGAGTAGTTCACCATAGACCTACGGGTCCATAGCTAGTTACTAGATGGCTTCCTCTCTCTCTTGGATCTTCAATAAAAAGTTCCCCATGATCCTCATGGAGATCTATCCGATGTAATCTTCTTTTGCGGTGTGTTTGTCGAGATCCGATGAATTGTGGATTTATGATCAGATTATCTATGAATCTTATTTGAGTTTCTTCTGATCTCTCTTATGCATGATTTCATATACTTGTAATTCTCTTCGAGTTGTGGGTTTTGTTTGGCCAACTAGATCTATGATTCTTGCAATGGGAGAAGTGCTTGGTTTTGGGTTCATACCGTGTGGTGACCTCACCCAGTGATAAAAGGGGTAGCGAGGCACGTATCGTGTTGTTGCCATCAAGGGTAAAATGATGGGGTTTTCATCATTGGTTATAGATTATCTCTCTACATCATGTCATCTTGCTTAAAGCGTTACTCAGTTTGTCATGAACTCAATACACTAGATGCATGCTGGATAGCGGTCGATGTGTGGAGTAATAGTAGTAGATAGAGAACGTATCGGTCTACTTGTCTCGGACGTGATGCCTATATGCTAGATCATTCCCTTAGATATCGTCATGACTTGGCGCGGTTCTATCAATTGCTCGACAGTAATTTATTCACCCACCATAATACTTGCTATTTAGAGAGAAGCCTCTAGTGAACACTATATATGGCCCCCAGGGTCTACTCCACACCATATTTTCAGCCTTACACTTTTTACTTCGTTGCACTTTCCGCCTTCAGATCTCACTTTGCAAACAATCTTGAAGGGATTGACAACCCCTTTGAAGCGTTGGGTGCAAGCTTGTTTGTGTTTGCGCAGGTACTCTAGACTTGACGAGACCCTCCTTCTAGATCGATACCTTGGTTCTCAAAATGAGGGAAATACTTACTGCTCCTGTGCTGCATCACCCTTTCCTTTTCAAGGGAAAAACCAATGCAAGCCCAATCTCCGTCAACGTGTCAATTTCTGGCGCTGTTGTTTGAGAATTAGCAGTAATCTCATCGTAGGCTTGCTAGACAGTGATGGGTTGGATGATATCTATCATGTAATTGTTGGGTAACGTCGCATGGGAAACAAAAATTTTCCTACGCGCACGAAGACCTAGCATGGTGATGTCCATCTACGAGAGGGGATGAGTGATCTACGTACCCTTGTAGACCGTACAGCATAAGTGTTAGTGAACGCGGTTGATATAGTGGAACGTCCTCACGTCCCTCGATCCGCCCCGCGAACTATCCCGCGATCAGTCCCACGATCTAGTGCCGAACGGACGGCACCTCCGCGTTCAGCACACGTACAGCTCGACGATGATCTCGGCCTTCTTGATCCAGCAAGAGAGACGGAGAGGTAGAAGAGTTCTCCGGTAGCGTGACGGCGCTCCGGAGGTTGGTGATGATCTCGTCTCAGCAGGGCTCCGCCTGAGCTCCGCAGAAACGCGATCTAGAGGAAAAACCGTGGAGGTATGTGGTCGGGCTGCCGTGGAAAAGTCGTCTCAAATGAGCCCTAAAACCTCCTTATATATAGGTGGGAGAGGGGGGTCTTCCCTTGGGGCTCAAGGAGCCCCAAGGGGGTCGGCCGAGCCAAGGGGGAAGGTCTCCCCCCCCCCCAAACCGAGTTGGACTTGTTTTGGTGGGTGGGAGTCCTTCCTTCCCTTCCCACCTCCTCCTTTTTTTTCTTTCTCTTTGATTTTTCTTCCAATGCGCATAGGGCCCTTTTGGGCTGTCCCACCAGCCCACTAAGGGATGGTGCGCCATCCTCAAGGCCTATGGGCTTCCCCGGGGTGGGTTGCCCCCCCCCCCCTGGTGAACTCCCGGATCCCATTCGTCATTCCCGGTAAATTCCCGGTAACTCCGAAAACCTTCCGGTAATCAAATGAGGTCATCCTATATATCAATCTTCGTTTCCGGACCATACCGGAAACCCTCGTGACCTCCGTGATCTCATCCGGGACTCCGAACAACATTCGGTAACCAACCATATAACTCAAATACGCATAAAACAACGTCGAACCTTAAGTGTGCAGACCCTGGGGGTTCGAGAACTATGTAGACATGACCTGAGAGAATCCTCGGTCAATATCCAATAGCGGGACCTGGATGCCCATATTGGATCCTACATATTCTACGAAGATCTTATCGTTTGAACCTCGGTGCCAAGGATTCATATAATCCCGTATGTCATTCCCTTTGTCCTTCGGTATGTTACTTGCCCGAGATTCGATCGTCAGTATCCGCATACCTATTTCAATCTCGTTTACCGGCAAGTATCTTTACTCATTCCGTAATACAAGATCCCGCAACTTACACTAAGTCGCATTGCTTGCAAGGCTTGTGTGTGATGTTGTATTACCGAGTGGGCCCCGAGATACCTCTCCGTCACACGGAGTGACAAATCCCAGTCTTGATCCATACTAACTCAACTAACACCTTCGAAGACACCTGTAGAGCATGCTTATAGTCACCCAGTTACGTTGCGACGTTTGATAAACACAAAGTATTCCTCCGGTGTCAGTGAGTTATATGATCTCATGGTCATAGGAACAAATACTTGACACGCAGAAAACAGTAGCAACAAAATGACACGATCAACATGCTACGTCTATTAGTTTGGGTCTAGTCCATCACGTGATTCTTCTAAGGACGTGATCCAGTTATCAAGAAACAACACCTTGTTCATAATAAGAAGACACTGACTATCTTTGATCAACTGGGTAGCCAACTAGAGGCTTGCTAGGGACAGTGTTTTGTCTATGTATCCACACATGTAAATGAGTCTTCATTCAATACAATTATAGCATGGATAATAAATGATTATCTTGATACAGGAATTATAATAATAACTATATTTATTATTGTCTCTAGGGCATAATTCCAACAGTAATCGAGTTATTTTTGACGGGGATTTATCCCTAGTATCCACTATATTCTGAGATTGATGTTGCTACTACTTTTCCATGCTTAATGCTTGTCACTAGGGCCCGAGTGCCATGATTTCAGATCTGAACCTATTATGTTATCGCCAATATATGTGTGTTTTAGATCCTATCTTGCAAGTTGTAGTCACCTACTATGTGTTCTAACCTGGCAACCCCGGAGTGACAATAGCCGGAACCACTCCCGGAGATGACCATAGTATGAGGAGTTCATGTATTCACCAAGTGTTAATGCGTTGGTCCGGTTCTTTATTAAAAGGAGAACCTTAATATCCCATAGTTTCCATTAGGACCCCGCTGCCACGGGAGGGATGGACAATAGATGGCATGCAAGTTCTTTTCCCTAAGAACGTATGACTACATACGGAATACATACCTACATTAGATTCACGAACTGGAGCTAGTTACTTATCTCTCCGTGTTATAACTATTGCATGATGAATCACATCCAGTATAATCATCCATCACTGATCCAATGCCTACGAGTTTTTCCTACTGGTCCTTGCTATGTTACTTTGCCACTACTGCTGTCACTGCTGCTGCTGTTACTCTGTTGCTACTGCTGTTACTTTGCTGCTACTGGTTACCGTTGCTACTGCTGCTATCATACTACTTTGCTACTAATACTTTTCTGCAGACACTAAATCTTTCAGGTGTGGTTGAATTGACAACTCAACTGCTAATACTTGAGAATATTCTTTCGCTTCCCCTTGACTCGAATCAATAAATTTGGGTTGAATACTCTACCCTCAAAAACTGTTGCGATCCCCTATACTTGTGGGTTATCAAGACCTTTTTCTGGCGCCGTTGCTAGTGAAGCACAACTATATTCTCTGAGTCACTTGGGATTTACGTCTGCTGATCACTATGAGGAATCCGATAGATCCAAGAACTAAAGTCTTGCCCTCCACCACGAGGACAGGTAAGGATCTGCCATCTAGCTCTGCACTTGATTCACCTTCAGTTATGAGTAAGTTTGCGACACCACCTCCTGCTAGAAATCTTGATATGTCTCCTGTGCTTGATGATGCTACTTCTGCTGCCCATGATGCTTATGATGATGCTATGCTTGATACTGATTTGCCTGATAATGCTATGTTTGAGACTGCTTTGCCACTAGCTGCATTCCTTGATGCACAAATTGCTAGAGTTGCTGCTAGATGTGATGATACTTCTGAAACTGCTGATACTATTGAAGTAGAACCTGCTATTTTGCCTGCTAGAACTAGTTCTCGTATGCCTGAATTGCCTGATATGCATGAGCGTTATGTTATGGAGGGAGAGATAGCTGAGGATTTTCGTCCGTGTAAGGATAGCTATGATGTTGAGAAACTACTGCTCAAGTGGAAACAAAAATCTCTGAATGCTAGGATGAAATATGACCCTAAGTTTGCTACTTTGCCTATCTTTTTGACCAATAAGGATTATGAATTCTCTGTTGACCTTGAGTTAATCACTCTGGTCGAATCTGATCCTTTTCACGGTTATGAGTCTGAAACGGTTGTAGCCCATCTTACCAAACTGCACGATATAGCCACCCTATTCACTAGTGAGGAAAAGCTCCACCATTACTATATCCTCAAGTTGTTACCTTTCTCGCTAAAGGATGATGATAAGACCTGGTTCACTTCTCTTGCCCCTGGTTGTGTGCGTAGCCCCCGGGATATGGTCTACTACTTCTCTGAAAAATATTTCCCTGCCCATAAGAAGCAAGTTGCCTTGCAGGAAATATACAACTTTGCTCAAGCTGAAGAAGAGTGTCTCCCACAAGCTTGGGGGATGCTCGTCGATCTACTGAATGCTTTGCCTGATCACCCTCTTGAGAAGAATGAAATACTTGATATCTTCTATATGTTGGGGAATGTCGCATGGGAAACAAAAAATTTCCTATGCGCACGAAGACCTATCATGGTGATGTCCATCTAGGAGAGGGGATGTGTGATCTACGTACCCTTGTAGACCGTACAACAGAAGCGTTAGTGAACGCGGTTGATGTAGTGGAACATCCTCACGTCCCTTGATCCGCCCCACGAACTGTCCCGCGATCAGTCCCACGATCTAGTGCCGAACGGACGGCACTTCCGCGTTCAGCACACGTACAGCTCGACGATGATCTCGGCCTTGTTGATCCAGCAAGAGAGACGGAGAGGTAGAAGAGTTCTCCGGCAGCGTGACGGTGCTCTGGAGGTTGGTGATGATCTTGTCTCAGCAGGGCTCCGCCCGAGCTCCGCAGAAACGCGATCTAGAGGAAAAACCGTGGAGGTATGTGGTCGGGCTGCCGTGGAAAAGCCGTCTCAAATCAGCCCTAAAACCTCCGTATATATAGGTGGGAGAGGGGGGGGCTTGCCTTGGGGCTCAAGGAGCCCCAAGGGGGTCGGCCAAGCCTAGGGGGGAAGGTCTCCCGCCCCAAACCGAGTCCAACTTGGTTTGGTGGGTGGAGTCCTTCTTTCCTTTCCCACCTCCTCCTTTTTTTCTCTTTGATTTTCTTCCTACGGCGCATAGGGCCTTCTTGGGCGTCCCACCAGACCACTAAGGGCTGGTGTGCCACCCCCAAGGCCTATGGGCTTCCCCGAGTGGGTTGACCCCCCTCCCCCCCCCGGTGAACTCCCGGAACCCATTCGTCATTCCCGGTACATTCCCGGTAACTCCGAAAACCTTCCGGTAATCAAATGAGGTCATCCTATATATCAATCTTCGTTTCTGGACCATTCTGGAAACCCTCGTGGCCTCCGTGATCTCATCCGGGACTCCGAACAACATTCGGTAACCAACCATATAACTCAAATACGCATAAAACAACGTCGAACCTTAAGTGTGCAGACCCTGCGGGTTCGAGAACTATGTAGACATGACCCGAGAGACTCCTCGGTCAATATCCAATAGCGGGACCTGGATGCCCATATTGGATCCTACATATTCTACGAAGATCTTATCGTTTGAACCTCAGTGCCAAGGATTCATATAATCCCGTATGTCACTCCCTTTGTCCTTCGGTATGTTACTTGCCCGAGATTCGATCGTCAGTATCCGCATACCTATTTCAATCTCGTTTACCGGCAAGTCTCTTTACTCGTCCCGTAATACAAGATCTCGCAACTTACACTAAGTCACATTGCTTGCAAGGCTTGTGTGTGATGTTGCATTACCGAGTGGGCCCCGAGATACCTCTCCGTCACACGGAGTGACAAATCCCAGTCTTGATCCATACTAACTCAACGAACACCTTCGAAGATACCTGTAGAGCACCATTATAGTCACCCAGTTACGTTGCAACGTTTGATACACACAAAGTATTCCTCCGGTGTTAGTGAGTTATATGATCTCATGGTCATAGGACAAATACTTGACACGCAGAAAACAGTAGCAACAAAATGACACGATCAACATGCTACGTCTATTAGTTTGGGTCCAGTCCATCACGTGATTCTCCTAATGACGTGATCCAGTTATCAAGCAACAACACCTTGTTCATAATCAGAAGACACTGACTATCTTTGATCAACTGGCTAGCCAACTAGAGGCTTGCTAGGGACAGTGTTTTGTCTATGTATCCAAACATGTAAATGAGTCTTCATTCAATACAATTATAGCATGGATAATGAAAGACTATCTTGATACAGGAATTATAATAATAACTATAATTATTATTGCCTCTAGGGCATAATTGCAACAGTCTCCCACTTGCACTAGAGTCAATAATCTAGCCCTCACATCATCATGCGAATTACATTGTAATAAATCTAACACCCATACAGTTCTGGTGTTGATCATGCTTTGGTCATGGAAGAGGTTTAGTCAGCGGGTCTGCTACATTCAGATCCGTGTGCACTTTGCATATATTTACGTCCTCCCCTTCGACGTAGTCGCGGATGAGGTTGAAGCGTAGTTTGATGTGTCTGGACTTCTTGTGAAACCGTGGTTCCTTTGCTAAGGCAATGGCACCCGTGTTGTCACAGAACAAGGTTATTGGATTCAGTGCGCTTGGCACCACGCCAAGATCCGTCATGAACTGCTTCATCCAGACACCCTCCTTAGCTGCCTCCGAGGCAGCCATGTACTCCGCTTCACATGTAGAATCCGCTACGACGCTTTGCTTGGAACTGCACCAGCTTACCGCACACCCATTAAGAATAAATACGTATCCGGTTTGCGACTTAGAGTCGTCCGGATCTGTGTCAAAGCTTGCATCAACGTAACCTTTTACGGCGAGCTCTTCATCACCTCCATACACGAGAAACATCTCCTTAGTCCTTTTCAGGTACTTCAGGATATTCTTGACTTCTGTCCAGTGATCCACTCCTGGATTACTCTGGAACCTACCTGCCATACTTATGGCCAGGCTAACGTCTGGTCTAGTGCACAGCATTGCATCAATGATAGAACCTATGGCTGAAGCATAGGGGACGAAGCGCATATGCTCTCTATCCTCATCAGTTGCTGGGCACTGAGTCTTACTCAATCTCGTAACTTGTAAAACTGGCAAGAACCCTTTCTTGGACTGTTCCATTTTGAACCTCTTCAAAACTTTATCAAGGTATGTGCTTTGTGAAAGTCCTATCAGGCGTTTTGATCTATCCCTATAGATCTCAATGCCTAGAATGTAAGCAGCTTCTCCTAGGTTCTTCATAGAGAAACTTTTATTCAAGTAATCCTTTATGCTCTCCAAAAACTCTACGTTGTTTCCAATCAACAATATGTCATCCACATATAATATTAGAAACGCCACAGAGCTCCCACTCACTTTCTTGTAAATACAAGATTCTCCAACCACTTGTATAGACCCAAATGCTTTGATCACCTCATCAAAGCGTTTGTTCCAACTCCGAGATGCTTGCACCAGTCCATAAATGGATCGCTGGAGCTTGCATACCTTGTTAGCATTCTTAGGATCGACAAAACCTTCGGGTTGCATCATATACAATTCTTCCTTAAGGAAACCGTTAAGGAACGCCGTTTTGACATCCATCTGCCAGATTTCATAATCGAAAAATGTAGCTATTGCTAACATGATTCTGACGGACTTAAGCATCGCCACGGGTGAGAATGTCTCATCGTAGTCAACTCCTTGAACTTGTGAAAAACCCTTAGCCACAAGTCGAGCTTTATAAACGGTCACATTTCCGTCAGCGTCCGTCTTCCTCTTAAAGATCCATTTGTTCTGAATAGCCTTGCGGCCCTCAGGCAGTACCTCCAAAGTCCACACTTTGTTCTCATACATGGATCCTATCTCGGACTTCATGGCTTCTAGCCATTTGTTGGAATCTGGGCCCACCATTGCTTCTTCATAATTTGCAGGTTCATTGTCGTCCAACAACATCATTGATAAGACGGGATTACCGTACCACTCTGGAGCAGCACGTGGTCTCGTTGATCTGCGTAGTTCGACAGAAACTTGGACCGGAGTTTCATGATCATTATCATTAACTTCCTCCTCAACCGGCGTCGCAACGACATAGGTTTCCCCATGCCCGGCGCCACCATCCAGAGGGATGAGAGGTTCGAATACCTCGTCAAGTTCTATTTTTCTCCCACTCAATTCTCTCGAGAGAAACTCCTTGTCGAGAAAATCTCCATTTTCAGCAACAAACACTTTGCCCTCGGATTTGAGATAGAAGGTGTACCCAACTGTCTCTTTTGGGTAACCTATGAAGACGCAATTTTCCGCTTTGGGTTCCAGCTTTTCAGGCTGAAGCTTTTTGACATAAGCATCACATCCCCAAACTTTAAGAAACGACAACTTTGGCCTTTTGCCATACCACTGTTCGTATGGTGTCGTCTCAACGGATTTTGATGGTGCCCTATTTAAAGTGAATGCAGCTGTTTCTAATGCATAACCCCAAAACGATAACGGCAAATCAGTAAGAGACATCATAGATCTCACTATCTCTAATAAAGTACGATTACGATGTTCGGACACACCATTACGCTGTGGTGTTCCAGGCGGTGTCAAATGTGAAACAATTCCACATTGTCTTAAGTGAGCACCAAACTCGAAACTCAGATATTCACCCCCACGATCAGAGCGTAGGAACTTGATCTTCTTGTTACGATGATTTTCAACTTCACTCTGAAATTGCTTGAACTTTTCAAATGTTTCAGACTTGTGCTTCATTAAGTAGACATAACCATATCTACTCAAATCGTCACTGAAGGTGAGAAAATAACGATATCCGCCGCGTGCCTCTATGCTCATCGGACCACACACATCGGTATGTATGATTTCCAACAAGTCACTTGCACGCTCCATTGTTCCGGAGAACGGAGTTTTAGTCATCTTGCCCATGAGGCATGGTTCGCACGTGTCAAGTGAATCAAAGTCAAGTGACTCCAAAAGTCCATCGGCATGGAGTTTCTTCATGCGCTTTACACCAATATGACCTAAGCGGCAGTGCCACAAAAATATGGCGCTATCATTGTTAACTCTAACTCTTTTGGTCTCAATGTTATGTATGTGTGTATCACTATCAAGATTCAATATGAACAATCCTCTCACGTTGGGTGCATGACCATAAAAGATGTTACTCATAGAAATAGAACAACCATTATTCTCTGACTTAAAAGAGTAACCGTCTCGCAATAAAAAAGATCCAGATATAATTTTCATGCTCAACGCAGGCACTAAATAACAAGGATTCAAGTTCATAACTAATCCTGATGGTAACTGAAGTGAAACTGTGCCGACGGCGATTGCATCAACCTTGGAACCATTTCCTACGCGCATCGTCACTTCATCTTTCGCCAGCCTTCGTCTATTCCGCAGTTCCTGTTTCGAGTTGCAAATATGAGCAACAGAACCGGTACCGAATACCGAGGCACTACTACGAGAGCCGGTTAAGTACACATCAACAACATGTATATCAAATATACCTGATTTTACTTTGGCCGCCTTCTTATCTACCAGATACTTGGGGCAATTGCGCTTCCAGTGACCCATACCCTTGCAATAGTAACACTCTGTTTCAGGCTTAGGTCCAGCTTTGGGTTTCTTCGTCGGATTGGCAACAGGCTTGCCGCTCTGCTTTGAATTACCCTTCTTGCCTTTGCCGTTTCTCTTGAAACTAGTGGTCTTATTCACCATCAACACTTGATTCTCTTTACGGAGTTCAGACTCTGCGACTTTCAGCATCACAAACAACTCGCCGGGAGACTTGTTCATCCCTTGCATGTTGTAGTTTAACACAAAGCCTTTATAGCTTCGCGGCAGTGATTGAAGGATTCTGTCAGTGATAGCCTCTTGCGGGAGTTCAATCCCCAGCTCGGCTAGACGGTTTGAGTACCCAGACATTTTGAGCACATGTTCACTGACAGACGAGTTCTCCTCCATCTTGCAAGCATAGAATTTATCGGAGGTCTCATACCTCTCGATCCGGGCGTTCTTCTGAAAGATAAACTTCAACTCCTGGAACATCTCAAATGCTCCATGACGCTCAAAGCGACGTCGAAGTCCCGGTTCTAAGCCATAGAAGACTGCACATTGAACTACTGAGTAGTCCTCCTTACGTGCTAACCAAGCGTTCTTAACATCCTGATCAGCCGTAGCGGGCCGTTCATCTCCTAGCGCAGCATTAAGGACATAATCCTTCTTCCCAGCTTGTAAGATTAGCTTAAGATTACGAGCCCACTCCACAAAGTTGCTTCCATCATCTTTCAACTTAGCTTTCTCTAGGAACGTATTAAAATTCAGGGTGACTGTCGCGTGAGCCATGATCTACAACACAAATATATTCAAAGTGGACTTAGACTATGTTCAAGATAATTAGAGTTTAAATTAATCAAATTATTCGCTAAACTCCCACTCAAAAAGTACATCTCTCTAGTCATTTGAGTGGTTCATGATCCACTTACACTAGCTCAAGTCCGATCATCACGTGAGTTGAGTATAGTTTCAGTGGTAAGCATCCCTATGCTAATCATATCATCTATATGATTCATGATCGACCTTTCGGTCTCATGTGTTCCGAGGCCATGTCTGCACATGCTAGGCTCGTCAAGATTAACCCGAGTGTTCCGCGTGCGCAACTGTTTTGCACCCGTTGTATGTGAACGTTGAGTCTATCACACCCGATCATCACGTGGTGTCTCGAAACGACGAACTGTAGCAATGGTGCACAGTCGGGGAGAACACAATTTCGTCTTGAAATTTTAGTGAGAGATCACCTCATAATGCTACCGTCATTCTAAGCAAAATAAGGTGCATAAAAGGATTAACATCACATGCAATTCATAAGTGACATGATAGGGCCATCATCACGTGCTCCTTGATCTCCATCACCAAAGCACCGGCACGATCTTCTTGTCACCGGCGCCGCACCATGATCTCCATCAACGTGTCGCCATCGGGGTTGTCGTACTACTCATTCTATTACTACTAAAGCTACATCCTAGCAAAATAGTAAACGCATCTGCAAGCACAAACATTAGTATAAAGACAACACTATGGCTCCTACCGGTTGCCGTACCATCGACGTGCAAGTCGATATTATCTATTACAACATGATCATCTCATACATCCAATATATCACATCACATCGTTGGCCATATCACATCACAAGCATACCCTGCAAAAACAAGTTAGACGTCCTCTAATTTTGTTGTTGCATGTTTTACGTGGTGACCATGGGTATCTAGTAGGATCGCATCTTACTTACGCAAACACCACAACGGAGATATATGAGTTGCTATTTAACCTCATCCAAGGACCTCCTCGGTCAAATCCGATTCAACTAAAGTTGGAGAAACTGACACTTGCCAGTCATCTTTGAGCAACGGGGTTACTCGTAGCGATGAAACCAGTCTCTCGTAAGCGTACGAGTAATGTCGGTCCAAGCCGCTTCAATCCAACAATACCGCGGAATCAAGAAAAGACTAAGGAGGGCAGCAAAACGCACATCACCGCCCACAAAAACTTTTGTGTTCTACTCGAGAAGACATCTACGCATGAACCTAGCTCATGATGCCACTGTTGGGGAACGTCGCATGGGAAACAAAAAATTTCCTACGCGCACGAAGACCTATCATGGTGATGTCCATCTACGAGAGGGGATGTGTGATCTACGTACCCATGTAGACCATACAGCAGAAGCGTTAGTGAACGCGGTTGATGTAGTGGAACGTCCTCACGTCCCTCGATCCGCCCCGCGAACCGTCCCGCGATCAGTCCCACGATCTAGTGCCGAACGGACGGCATCTCCGCGTTCAGCACACGTACAGCTCGACGATGATCTCGGCCTTCTTGATCCAACAAGAGAGACGGAGAGGTAGAAGAGTTCTCTGGTAGCGTGACGGTGCTCCGGAGGTTTGTGATGATCTTGTCTCAGCAGGGCTCCGCCCGAGCTCCGCAGAAACGCGATCTAGAGGAAAAACCGTGGAGGTATGTGGTCGGGCTGCCGTGGAAAAGCCGTCTCAAATCAGCCCTAAAACCTCTGTATATATAGGTGGGAGAGGGGGGGCCTTGCCTTGGGGCTCAAGGAGCCCCAAGGGGCTCGGCCGAGCCAAGGGGGGAAGGTCTCCCCCCCAAACCGAGTCCAACTTGGTTTGGTGGGTGGAGTCCTTCTTTCCTTTCCCACCTCCTCCTTTTTTTCTCTTTGATTTTCTTCCTAAGGCGCATAGGGCCTTCTTGGGCTGTCCCACCAGCCCACTAAGGGCTGGTGTGCCACCCCCAAGGCCTATGGGCTTCCCCGGGGTGGGTTGCCCCACCCCCCCCCCCCCCCGGTGAACTCCCGGAACCGATTCGTCATTCCCGGTACATTCCCGGTAACTCTGAAAACCTTCCGGTAATCAAATGAGGTCATCCTATATATCAATCTTTGTTTCCGGACCATTCCGGAAACCCTCATGATGTCTGTGATCTCATCCGGGACTCTGAACAACATTCGGTAACCAACCATATAACTCAAATACGCATAAAACAACGTCGAACCTTAAGTGTGCAGACCCTGCGGGTTCGAGAACTATGTAGACATGACCCGAGAGACTCCTCGGTCAATATCCAATAGCGGGACCTGGATGCCCATATTGGATCCTACATATTCTACGAAGATCTTATCGTTTGAACCTCAGTGCCAAGGATTCATATAATCCCGTATGTCACTCCCTTTGTCCTTCGGTATGTTACTTGCCCGAGATTCGATCGTCAGTATCCGCATACCTATTTCAATCTCGTTTACCGGCAAGTCTCTTTACTCGTCCCGTAATACAAGATCTCGCAACTTACACTAAGTCACATTGCTTGCAAGGCTTGTGTGTGATGTTGCATTACCGAGTGGGCCCCGAGATACCTCTCCGTCACACGGAGTGACAAATCCCAGTCTTGATCCATACTAACTCAACGAACACCTTCGAAGATACCTGTAGAGCACCATTATAGTCACCCAGTTACGTTGCGACGTTTGATACACACAAAGTATTCCTCCGGTGTTAGTGAGTTATATGATCTCATGGTCATAGGACAAATACTTGACACGCAGAAAACAGTAGCAACAAAATGACACGATCAACATGCTACGTCTATTAGTTTGGGTCTAGTCCATCACGTGATTCTCCTAATGACGTGATCCAGTTATCAAGCAACAACACCTTGTTCATAATCCGAAGACACTGACTATCTTTGATCAACTGGCTAGCCAACTAGAGGCTTGCTAGGGACAGTGTTTTGTCTATGTATCCACACATGTAAATGAGTCTTCATTCAATACAATTATAGCATGGATAATAAACGATTATCTTGATACAGGAATTATAATAATAACTATATTTATTATTGCCTCTAGGGCATAATTCCAACACTATAATGGACTTACCGATGCTTCTAGAGACCACCTAGATAGCTGCGTCGGTTGTGTTTTTAGGGAACGAACTGTAGAACAAGCTGAGATCCTATTGAATAATACCTTGTGCAATGAGAATGCTTGGACGATTCCCGAACCACCTCCTAAGCCAACTCTGAAGAAAATAGGTATTCTATTCCTCAGTCCTGAAGATATGCAAGAATCTAAGAAATCTATGCGAGAAAAAGGCATTAAATCTGAAGATGTCAAAAATCTACCCCCTATCGAAGAGATCCATGGTCTTGATAACCCGATACAGGTAGTGGAAGTAAATTCTCTGCGTAGGTTTGATGAGAGTGATATTCCTTTTGATAAACCTGCTAGCCTATGCCTGGATGAATTTGAAAACTTTGTTGTCAAACAACAGAGTTTCAATGATTATGTTAGCAGACAATTGGAACAGAATGCTCATATGCTTAGTCATTTAAGTGCTTGTGTAGACAGAAACGTCAATGATCTTAAGCTTCTGAGTAAACATGCCTCTATGGTTACTACTCGGGTAGAACAAGTACTTAAAGCTCAGAATGACTTGCTCAATGAGTTGAATGACAATTCTGTCAGAGTCGTTACTAGAGGCGGTAGAATGACCCAGGAACCTTTGTATCCTGAGGGTCATCCAAGGAGAACTGAACAAGATTCTCAAGAAGTTAGCACTGATGCACCTAGTCATCCTAGAAAGAAGAAGAAAGATGATAGGAACCTGCACGCTAGCAACCCAGATGCTGATACACCTGAGAATCCAAACGATGTCTCTGTTTCTGATGCTGAGACACTATCTTGTGATGAACATGAGCCTAATGATAATATCGATAGTGATGTTCATGTTGATGCTCAACCTAGCAATGATAAGGATGTGGAGATTGAACATGTTTATCTTGATAACCCACGGCCTAAGAATAGAAGATACGATAAGAATGACTTCACTGCTAGGAAGCATGGTAAAGAAAGGGAACCATGGGCTCAGCAACCCATGCCCTTTCCTCCCAAACCATCCAAGAAAAAGAATGATGAGGATTTTGAGCACTTTGTTGAAATGATTAGACCTATCTTTCTACAAATGCGTTTGACAGATATGCTCAAAATGTCTCCGTATGCTAAGTACATTAAGGATATTGTTACTAATAAGAGAAGGATACCTGAGGTTGAGATTTCCACCATGCTCGCTAATTATACCTTCAAGGGTGGAATGATGTCCCACAAGCGTATGGGATCGCAGCAGTTTTCGAGGGTAGAGTATTCAACCCAAATTTATTGATTCGCTCACAAGGGGAAGCTAAAGAATAATTTCAAGTATTACCAGTTGAGTTGTCAGTTCAACCACACCTAAAAGATTAGTGTCTGCAAGCAAAGTATCAGTAGCAAGGTAGTATGATAGCAACGGCACCAGAAAAAGCTTTGACAATCCCTGGCAACGGCGCTAGAAAAAGCCTTGTTGACGGTATGTTAGCGCCAACAAAGTCTTGCAACAAGTAACATCGGAGTAGCAAGGAACAGTAGTAGCAGCAGCAGCAAAGTAACAAGTAAAAGCAGTAGGAGCAGCAGCAAAGTAACAGCA
This sequence comes from Hordeum vulgare subsp. vulgare, assembly GCF_904849725.1. Classification (NCBI taxonomy): domain Eukaryota; kingdom Viridiplantae; phylum Streptophyta; class Magnoliopsida; order Poales; family Poaceae; genus Hordeum; species Hordeum vulgare. The sequence goes on from NC_058523.1 coordinate 67,385,067, forward strand.
GTAGTGACAGCATCAAAGTGGCCCAATCCCTCTTGTAGCTATGGACAAGCCTACACAAAGTAACGTAGCGAGAACCAGTAGTAAAAGACTCGTAGGCAGTGGATCGGTGATGGATAAGTATGACAGATGTGATTCATCATGTAACAGCTATAACACGGAGAGATATGTGGCTAGCTCATGTTCATCAATCTAATGTAGGCATGTATTCCGTATGTAGTCATACGTGCTTAGGGAAAAGAACTTGCATGACATCTATTGTCCATCCCTCCCGTGGCAGCAGGGTCCTAATGGAAACTACGGGATATTAAGGTTCTCCTTTTAATAAAGAACCGGGCCAACACATTAACACGCGGTGAATACATGAACTCCTCATACTATGGTCATCTCCGGGAGTGGTTCCGGCTATTGTCACTCCGGGGTTGCCGGGTCATAACACATAGTAGGTGACTACAACTTGCAAGATAGGATCTAAAACACACATATATTGGCGACAACATAATAGGTTCATATCTGAAATCATGGCACTCGGGCCCTAGTGACAGGCATTAAGCATAGCCAAGTAGTAGCAACATCAATCTAGAACATTGTGGATACTAGGGATCAATCCCCGTCAAGAACTAACTCGATTATATGATAGATCTCATCCAACTCATCACTGTCCAGCAAGCCTACGATGAAATTACTCACGAACGATGAAGAGCATCAAGGAATTGTCGATGGAGGAAGGTTGATGATGACGATGGCGACGATTTGCCCTCTCCGGAGCCCCGAACGGACTCCAGATATGCCCTCCAGATGAAGAACAAGAGGTGGCGGCGCCTCCGTATCGTAAAACGCGATGAAACCTTCTGTTTGATTTTTTTCCAGGCGAAACGGAAGATATAGAGCTGAGATTGGGGCGGTGGTGCCACGTGGGCTCCACAAGCCTGCATGGCGCGGCCATAGGGGGTGGCTGCGGCCTGTGGGCTTGTGGCCCACTGGCACGTCCCCTCCGGTGGATCCTTGCGCAGGTATTTTTCTTTTATTCCAGAAAAAATCTCCGTAAATATTCAGGACATTCCGAGAACTTTTATATCTACACAAAAACAACACCATGGCAATTATGCTGAAAACAACGTCACTCCGGGTTAGTTCCATTCAAATCGTGCAAATCAGAGTCCAAAACAAGGGCAAAAGAGTTCGGAAAAGTAGATACGATGGAGACGTATCTTGGAACTCCTAAGAAACTAGGTGATCCCGGTGTGCCCACTATACCTTGCTCCATTAAAGGTGACTACGTTAGAACTGCTTTATGCGACCTTGGAGCCGGTGTTAGTGTTATGCATCTCTCTCTTTATCGTAGACTTGAACTCGATAAGTTGACACCCGCTGAAATGTCTCTGCAAATGGCCGACAAATCAACTGCTTTCCCTATCGGCATCTGCGAGGATGTGCCTGTTGTGGTTGCTAACGTTACTATCTTAACGGACTTTGTTATCCTGGATATTCCCAAGGACGATGCCATGGCGGTCATCCTTGGAAGACCCTTTCTTAACACTGCAGGGGTTGTTATAGATTGCAATAAAGGTAATGTCACTTTCCATGTCAACGGTAATGAGCATACGGTGCACTTTCCGAAGAAACAATATCGAGTACATTGCATCAATGCTATCGAAAAAAACTTCATCGATTCTTATTGGGAGCTTTGAATGCCCTATACCTCCTGTCGAGATGAAGTATGATTTGCTTGTTGGGGAGATACACATCCCCATTGAGGTGACCTAGTGACTATTGGAAAATTCTCCGTTCTCTTTTGCGATTCGAAAAAGTTTGTCAAGGGGACTTGATCAACATCATTGACGGATTTCTTTTGATGACCATGAGATGGATGAATCGAGGAGTCACAAACCTTTGTTCCAAGCTTTCACCTTCGATTGCTTAGAATAAAAATGATAGATTTAGTTTAGTTTTCCCTGTTTTGTGTTTTAGCGTCCCATAGAAAACTACCCCAAAAATAAAAGTTCTCTGAACGTCCTGAAAATCAAGTATGATTTTTTCTGGAATTTTTGAAAAATACTGAGACGAAAAACTAGTCTGGGGGATGAGCCATTGGGTCACAAGTTCGTCGTATCTGCTTTTCCGAACTCTTATGCCCTTGTTTTGGACTCTAATTTGCATGATTTGAATGGAACTCACCCGGACTGATGCTGTTTTCAACAGAATTGCCATGGTGTTGTTTTTGCGCAGAAATAAAATTTCTCGGAATGACCTGGAAATCTACGAGGTTTATTTGTGGAATATATAAAAAATACTGGCGTAAGAATCAACTGGAGGGACGTAGCCAGGAGCCCAAAAGCCCACCAGCCCCCACCCCCTGGCCGGGCCTGGCAGGCTTGTGAGCTCCTCGGAGCTCCGCCGCCCCCAATTCCAGCTCTATATATCCTCTTTCGTCCGAAAAAAAATCAGGGAGAAGAGTTCATCACGTTTTACGATACGGAGGCGCCGCCACCTCCTCTTCTTCCTTTGGAAGGCAGATTTGGGGTCTGTTTTGGGCTCCGGAGAGGGGAAATCGTCGCCATCATCATCATCAACCTTCCTTCATCGCCAATTCCATGATGCTCTACACCGTTCGTGAGTAATCTCATCGTAGGCTTGCTGGATGGTGATGGGTTGGATGAGATCTATCATGTAATCGAGTTAGTTTTGACGGGGATTGATCCCTATTATCCACTATGTTCTGAGATTGATGTTGCTACTACTTTGCGATGCTTAATGCTTGTCACTACGGCCCAAGCGCCATGATTTCAGATCTTAACCTATTATGTTGTCGCCAATATATGTGTGTTTTGGATCCTATCTTGCAATTTGTAGTCACCTACTATGTGTTATGACCCGGCAACCCCGGAGTGAGAATAGCCGGAACCACTCCCGGAGATGACCATAGTATGAGGAGTTCATGTATTCACCAAGTGTTAATGCATTGGTTAGGTTCTTTATTAAAAGGAGAACCTTAATATCGCGTAGTTTCCATTAGGACCCCGCTGCCACGGGAGGGATGGACAATAGATGTCATGCAAGTTCTTTTCCCTAAGCACGTATGAATACATACGGAATACATGCCTACATTAGATTGACGAACTGGAGCTAGTTACTTATCTCTCCATGTTATAACTATTGCATGATGAATCACATCCGGCATAATCATCCATCACCGATCCAATGCATACGAGTTTTTCCTACTGGTCCTTGCTACGTTACTTCGCCGCTACTGTTGTCATTGCTGCTGTTGTTACTGTGTTGCTACTCCTGTTACTTTGCTGCTACTGGTTACCGTTGCTACTGCAGCTATCATACTACTTTGCTACTGATACTTTTCTCCAGACACAAAGTCTTTCAGGTGTGTTTGAATTGACAACTCAACTGCTAATACTTGAGAATATTCTTGCGCTTCCCCTTGAGTCGAATCAATAAATTTGGGTTGAATACTCTACCCTCGAAAACTGTTGCGATCCCCTATACTTGTGGGTTATCAGTAAGACGTACAACATGTGGGTTGGGTACCAATCGAGTGGACCTCTTTGTCTAGTATCGTCAGGGGAAAGGCATTGATCGGGTACTTACCTCGGGTATATTGCATACCGCGAGTCGTGGATGACACAGAAGTTTCACGGATCTTTTGGGTCCAGCGTACTACCTCTACAGGGTGTAAAACTATTCAAATAGCCATGTCCACGGTCAAGGACAGTTGGGTAATCCTGCTTAAACTACGTCTAGTCATTTCCGCATAAACCAAGTGTATGTGTGCGTATGTGTTAAATGGTGTTAATATGAAAGATTTGATATGACCAAGTTTGGTGACTTGGCATATAGGGTGGACCCGGATGGTTCAGCCCGTGATAGATATATTGGTATCTGTAACCTATTCTTCAAAAGTAGTTTTACTTATGATGCATACCTATGGTCATGTTTATTTACCACCAAGTAGATACCCACCAAAGAAGCATGATATTGTTATCCTTCACTTGCATTGTTCATATCATGGGCTGTCTGCGAGTACATTCAAAAGTACTCATTGGCTTGCCGCTGGTTATATTATTGACCAGACATCGAAGGGCCGGAGTTTGGAGATGAGTACGTTTTCTGAGACGCCCCTGTGAACTAGGATGCTTCCCAGTCAGAATGTCTGTTGGTGTAGGCTGATGCCATGGGCACCCGCTTAGCCCTAAGATTTCTGCTACTAGTTGTATCAGTGTGATTTGGCCTTATAGGCCCTACCTTGTGAACTTGACCATTTGGTCACGTGATGTAATAATTTGATACTTGGATGAAAGACTCTTATTATTCAGTATCTGTGTGTTCGGTGAGCATTGATCTCTGGGACCACTAAGCACGTTCATTCGGCGATCTCGACTCGTAAGTCGGGGTCCCCACACTTCAAGTACTAAAAGGTAACTTTTTATGGGTTTTCTAGTATAAGCAACAAAGAAATAAATGCAAGTAAAGTAAATGGTGTTGAGGTGCAGCAAGTGGCCCAATCCTTTTGAACACAAGGATAAGCCGAGGGACTAAACTTATAAAGACTAAGGCGTTCCTGAGGACACATGGGAGAGATAGTCGAGTGCTTTCGCCATAGTCTGTATAGTATTATGTTTTGTATTGATAAGTGTTATGTGGGTGGATCTTAACTAGTGCATCGTCTAGGCTAAGACAAGTACACTCTTATGATTAATCCCTCTTGCAAGCATCCGCAAATACAAGAGAGAAATTAAGGCAAAGCCTAACCATAGTAGTAAGCTTTAGGATCCAATACTCCCTCATGCAAAAGTATGTGAACTGGGGTTCAGGTTTCTGTCACTCTGGCAACCCACCATAAGCATTCTTTATACACAATGCATTCTCCTAGGTCCTTAAAAAGGTGAAGTGTTATGTAGTCAACGTTCACATAAGAAGAACACCATAACTTAAATATCAATCAAGACATATTACTTCAACATCATATGACAACTAACATCTAGACTTTTCCCATGTCCTCAAGAACTAATGGAACTACTCATAAGACATAAAAGAGATCATGATCACAGGTGATGAAAATATGATTAACAATCTGGTGATAACAATAATCCGCCAAAAAAACTCAATAGCATTCAGCACAAAAGAGTAATCAACACCAGTAGAGTAGCGGGGATAAATAGTGCAAGGTACAACTCCGATTGCAATGGTGAAGTAGATGGGATGAAGGTGGACATGGTGTTGGTTTTGGTGATGATGGTGACGATGATCTCGATGATGCCCGTGATGATGGTGATGATGATGAGGACGATCTCCCCTTCCGGGAGGAGTTCTCCCCGGCGGAATCTGCCCGTCGGAAAGGTATTTTCTCCTCTGTAGGTTTCCGCCGTGGAGCGGCGGCGGAATCGCGAAAACTCTTCTATCTCTGGAATTTTCAGGTCAAATGGGAGATATAGGCCAAAGGAGAGTGCTGGGGGTGGGGCCCCGTCACTCAGGCGGCCTCCTCGCGTGGGTGACCTGTGACCCCCCTCCGGCCCTCCTTTGGCTTGTCTTCGGGACCCGTTCGGAAACTTCTTCCCTCAAAATTTCAACTCAATTGGAGATGTTCTCATATTGCAACTCTTCATGCTATTTTCTCCGCTAAACCCTCCGTCTGCTGTTTCGGCACCGGAAAGTTGGAAACTGTGTAAAATAAGCCAAAACACTATAAGTACATCATCATAAAGTGAAATATATCAATGAATAGAGATAAATTATGATACAAATTAGTGATGCATTTTGGACGTATCAATTGGTCGGGTCGGTTATGAAGAAGCATTGTGTCACGTGCTTAGCGTGTATCCATGGCTCAGTTTTGGCAATGACGTTAACGTTGATGGTAGCGCTCTTTGCGTCGGGTATAGACATGGTAGTGAAATTCTTGTTTTCTCTTATGACGGCCTTAGCCCACCTGACACGGAACATCGTCGCACCATGCTTTCCAGCATAGTTAAGCTTGCAGATCTCTTCGACCCTTCCGTAGAATCTTTGAGTTGTGCTGTTGGAGTCGGTCATGCATTCAGTCGTCACCCCTGAGTTTTGGTAATCATTGTCCATGCCTTTGGCCTCCATGTAGAACGTATACCCATTGATATCATTGCCTCATAGGACACGAGTTTGGGCGCAAGGCCCTATGCTAAGACGTGTATGAGAAACCCGTCTGCACTGCCCTCTTCGGGGGGATTAGCACGAACCTGCTCTTTGAACCAACGCAAGAAAGTGGCTTTGTGCTCTATAGTAACTTCGTGTTCGTCTTGCACATCCCCTGATCACGTTACTTCTTTGCGATGATTTCTTTGTGCAGTGTTACATAATCATCTAAAACATCTAGGTGTTGTAGCACTACTAAGTTAACCCTGTCAAAGTCGTCTCGTCGATCCGAGTAGTCCACGTCAAGTCTCTTCGACCGTTGTTGTGACCTTCTCCTCCGAGCCTCCCATGGTGCTTGTTGACGGGCAGACCAACAACAGGGTCTTCTTTGCCCATATAATTCTCGCAAAAGGAGATGCACTCTTGGGTCAGATACCCCTGGATGATGCTCCCCTCGGGACGGGCCATGTTACGAACGAATCCTTTGATCACCCCATTCATCCTCTCCAACGACATCATGTTGTGAAGGAATGTTGGCCCGAGGTCGATGATGTCGTCACGATGTGAACGCACAGATGCACCATGATGTCAAAGAATGCGGGCGGGAAGTACATCTCAATCTCACATAGTATGACAACGATCTCTTCATGTAGCCTTCGCAGTGATGGACTTTCGAGAGATAACATCGAAGAAGGTGCATAGACCAGTAAGTGTCTCACGGCCGTGCTTGTCCATTATCCCCCTAATGGAAACCGGGAGAATCTGCGTCTTCATCACGTGACAGTCATGAGACTTCATCCCACTGAAACTTTTCTTCTTGGTGTCTAGAAATCTGCTTATCTTCCCACAGTAACGAGAACTAAATTTGGTTCCCGTAAGGCACTTGACGAATTGATCGATCTCCTTCGGCGTTAAGGTGAAGCAAGAAGGGGAGCAACAATTTTGTTCCTTCTTGTTGACTTTTCTTCCCCTAGGCCCCGTCACCGTCTCCGTCTTTGTCTCCTCACTACAACAAGAACCCCCATAAAGCAATGCATAGATTGCAACGCTTTAAGAATGTGCTGCAATATATCATTGTTACAACGCATATATACATTGGCAAGGACATCCGTTGTCGCTCTATGGACAACAACGAATGCCATATGTTGTAGTTTTGTGTTGCTATGTGTTAATGGACGGGAGAAACAGAACTCCTCTCATCTAGAATTCTGACTTGTGGGCCCTTACATAATAATAACTTTTTTTGTTTCCCTTATTTATTAGTTATACTGTTTTCTTTTCGAATAAATCGTATAATAATGTAAGAATCAAATACCTAGAATTACCTGAATCAAAATCTCCCTATTGTGACCTGTGAGAACACGCCGCCGCCGAGCAATCCCACCTCCCACCGTCGCCCCAAACTCCCGACGCCGAACTCCCCTCCACCTCCACCCTCCCAGGCCGCCTGAGCTTGTTGCGCCGCCGCCGAGCAATCCCACCTCCCACCATCGCCCTAAACATTCGATGCCGAACTCCCCTCCACCTCCACCCTCCCAGGCCGCCTCACCTTGTTGCACCGCCGTCGAGCCATCCCACCTTCCACCGTCGCCCCAAACACCCGACGCCGAAACCCCCTCCACCACCACCCTCCCAGGCCGCCTCACCTTGCTGCGCCGCCGCAGAGCCATCTCACTTCCGCTGTTGGCCCCAAGCCCCCTCCCCATACTGCACGCCTGACCATCCAAAGCCCCTCCCATGCCGCCGTCCCTTGCTACCCACGCTGCCAACGCCATGCTAACACTACTGTCCCTGGATCCCTGCACCTAGCAGCGCCGCGAGCCAGTCATATGTAAATCGCTGCCTCACCTAACGTTGTACGAGCGAAGCGCCCCTGCATAGGTGACCTTGCCTCACCCTCTTCATCGCTTGTCTGAAACTGACATTTTTTCGCTGGTTATAAGAACTGAATCATCTGAGATTCATCTCTTTGTCTGAAAGTGTGAAGATCAATATAGATTTATTCTTGTACCCAATAAAAAACTGACACCTGAACTGAACTTGATGCAGGTGAAGTCAATTAAGTATATCTATCTAGCATAATCATTTTCATATTCTATTCAAGAAGTCATGTTAACAAACTGAATTTGTAGATGCATCTATATAAGTCAATTCAGTCAAAGTTCGATCATGAGGTCCTCCCAATTTCGAGTACTAGGATATGCATCGATTAGTAGAAAACCTGCAGCAAACAGTAGCATGCATGTTCAGTTTCATTAGCTTGTAGTTTTGAAAAAGATTATTGTGGTGTAGTGTTGTTGATCACGTAGTCCTATTACTTTAAAATGTATTCTTCTATTGACAAACTGGTCATGCACATTGGGAAATATATGGATGATATACATGTCCTTGTTGGTTGCGAGAAAATTTGATTGTTAGGGTAGTACGATCATGCTGTAAAACAACTCTAAAGAAACATGAGCTATTTTGTTTTCTCTTTCAGAATTTTTGTCACATCTGTACCATCGACCAGTAGTCTAAAAATTTCCGCCTACACCAACACCAAACACAGGGCCAAGCATAGGTAAGCTTCTCGCCCTTTTCATCTCTTGTATGATCTTATCTACTTCATCTTTGGAAAATATTTATGTCCTTGATGGTGAAGTTTGCTAGAAAAAATAAGTTTGATATTTTTATGGTCTGCTTATGGTTGTTAAACATAACTTGTCTTGATCAGTAACTAGAAAATTAGATTAAGTAGAATTCAACCTTACAATGACAATTAAACCCTGTATTGCAGAGTGGTTATGGATGTACAAATCACCAAGGTACTTTTGCATTATACTAGAGGAAGAAGCCGATACTTCGCTGGCGTAGATGGATTTTTGGAATTTGCATATAAAGATAAGACAGAAGATACCACGATCCTTTGTCCATGTGAAGAATGTGTGCACACTTCTTTGCTATCAAAGGATGATGTCCGTGATCATTTGATCTGTAATGGAATTTTTCAGAGTTATGACAAATGGGTTTTTCATGGCGAATCTTCAGATGAGAACAATGATGATCAGCAACCACAACCTCACAATGAAGAAATGCTTGCTAACATGTGTGGGTTGATCAATGAAGCTTTTCGGAATATGTATGATGATGTGCCAATGAGTGAGAGTCCAGATCCACCGAATCAACATGGACCAAATTTAGAAGTTGAGGAATTTTACAAATTGATCGATGATTCGAAGAAGCCTTTATGGTCGGGATGTGGATTATCACAGCTATCATTACTTGTCATTTTGTTTAATATGAAATCCATGAACAAATGGTCTGACAAGTCATTTGGAGACCTACTTGATACTCTACGCATGGCAATTCCAAACGGAAATGAGCTGCCCCAGAATTTATATGAGGCTAAGAAGATTGTTTCAAAATTTGGCCTAGATTATAAAAAGATTCATGCTTGCCCAAATAATTGCCAGCTTTTCTGGAAAGACACGGAAAATGACGATTTTTGCTCGATCTGCAAGGCCTCTAGGTGGAAAGATAAAGTACCGGAAACAAAGTTAACAAAGAAGGAAAGAAAAAAAAGCAACACCATGCAAAGTTTTACGTTACTTTACAATCAAGGATAGGTTGAAAAGATTGTTCATGTGCAAAGATATAGCACCTCTTTTGCGATGGCATGATGAAGAGCGCATTAAGGATGGTGCACTACGACATCCGACCGATTCCCCAGCATGGAAGGCTTTAGATGAAAGGTAGTCAAATCTTTCATCTGATTGTCGTAATATATGGTTTGGCTTGAGCACTGATGGATTTAATCCCTATGGGATGCTGAGTTCTAGTTATAGTTGTTGGCAAGTTGTTTTGGTAATATATAATCTGCCGCCATGGTTGTGCATGAAAGAATCTTATCCTTTGCTATCTTTGATAATTCCTGGGTCCAAAAGACCAGGTGATAATATTCATGTCTTTCTCCAGCCACTTTTGGATGACTTGAAAGACTTATTTATGAATGGAATTCAGACATATGATGTATCTAAAAATGAAACATTTACTTTGCGAGCAGTCATGTTATGGACTATAAATGATTTGCCAGCTTAAGGAATGGATTCTTCACATAAGATGCATGGAGAATTTGCATGTCCACCATGCGGTGCAGATGCATGGTCCAAACGATTGAAACATGGAAAGAAATCATGCTTTATGGGTCACCGTCGATTTCTGCCTCCTGGTCATATGTTTCGTTTTGATGAAAAGTCTTTTGATGGAACAGCAGACAATAGAGCAGAGCCTCGAACATACTATGGACATTAGGTCGAAGAAGAAATAAAGGCTCTTGGTGATTTTAAGCAGTCAAAAACTTATAAGGGATTAAGTAGTCTATTTACATTACCCTATTGGGACTATAATCTCGTTCGTCATAATCTTGACGTGATGCACATAGAGAAGAACGTGTGTGATAACTTTTTGGGCACACTTTTAGGTTTAGATGGGAAGTCAAAAGATAATCTTTCTGCTCGTCTAGATCTTAAAGAAATGAATATTAGAGAGGACCTGCATCTAGAGAAACAACCTTCGGGCAAGTTTTATATACCACCCGCATTATTTACCATGTCGAGAAGTGAGATAAAATTGTTCCTTGAAGTTCTTGAGTCTATAAAGGTTCCCGATGGCTATTGTGGAAATATATCTAAATGTGTGAAGTCTGCTGAAGGAAAAAATTCTGGGCTAAAAACACATGACTGCCATGTCCTACTGCAACAATTCATGCTAATTGATGCTACATTGGCAAAATCAGATCCGTTGATACGACCTCTAAAAAAGGTCAACATTATTGGTCATGCAGCAGGATTAATTATTGCATGGCCTTCAACCTTTGTATGTTCTTCCTTCTTTAATTTTACCACTCTTAGCCTTGTTTTCTCTACAATAACTTGTTGATATCATTTCTTCATTATTGTAGATTGCCAAGATAAATTGATGATGCATGGCCCACATGTTGATTGCAAGGTGGAGAATCGGGCTCCTATTCGATGGTCTTACGTAGTGTTTTAGGATGTCATCTCTGGTGTGGATATTTTAAACATTATGTTTTAGAATGGTTGAGGCGTTGATTGAAACGTCCAGACTTAGCTATTATTTTAGTATCTCATTCCATCCTTTGGATCATGTTCTTTGTAAAGCAACAAAGTCAAATTAATATATGAGACCTTTATGTTTGTTATATTGTGGCTCCATGTATTGTCAGCACTAACCATATCATTCTGATAACAATATATGGAATCGCAGTTCATAAACTTTAGCAACACCTCTATATGTTGCAATGATCTGTTGTATCCATTTGGAAATCCTATTGTGCAATGCAGCGAGCAACACATACAAAGTGTTGTTAGAATCTAGTTATATACATTGCCAGCCTGCAACGTTTTTTCATGCCATTTACCAACGCATTTATATACGTTGTTGTAGGCCCTTCCAACGCCACCTACGGCAACACATATTAATACGTTGGTGTAGGCCTTAGCAACACTTATATGGACATACAACAACACATCAATGCATTGCTGAAAGGGGGTTCTTGTTGTAGTGCCTCCGTCGACTTTTTATGGGGCATCTGGAGATCCCCCCTGATCTCCTAATCCTCGAAGTCTTTCCTTGCCTTCGGCCCATCCTTGGTCTTCTTAGGCATGTTCATCAGTGTGCCAAGCAAGCTCTCGAGGACATTCTTCGATATATGCATTTGATCAAAGCAATGAGGTGTGTCGTGATTGGGCCAGTACTCCAAGTCCCGGAAAACAGACGTCGTTTTCCATACCTTCAGAAGCGGATCCGGCGCCTTTTCCATTTTTCACTACAGGAATCAGCTTCTTTGCCCTCCGCCATAACAGACGGCAAAGCTCTTTGCCGTCAGCCTCGTGTCGGCAAAGAATCTGTGTCAGCTTACAACGGCATTGTAGCTTCTTTGTCGTTAGCCTTCCCTAAGCGGACGGCAAAGTGCTTTGCCGTCAGTATCTGGAACCGAGCAGTCGGCAAAGATTTTGAGACGGCAGCCGACAGGTGACGGCTCCGTTAGGGCTAACGGAGGCTTTGCCGTCTGCTTGCCTCGTAGCCTTTGCCATCTACTTCCCCCGTAGCATTTGCCATCTGCTTCACACTAGTCTTTGTCGTCTGCTTCCCCCATAACAGCCCAGCCGTTTTTTTTTCTCTTTGTCGTCAGCTTATGATGGTTCCATGCTATTATCTTGTCAAACTTTGGATGTTTTGTATGCCTTTTATATCTTTTTTGGGACTGACTTATTAACTCAGTGCCAAGTGCCAGTTCCTGTTTTTCCGTGTTTTTGACCCTTTTCAGATGAGGATTTTAAACGGTGTCCAAACGGAATAAAACTTCCGAAAAGATTTTTTTTGAAACAGAAGATACGCACGAGACGTGACAACCAAGGCAGGGGCCACCAGGGGACCCCACAGGCCCCCTTGGCGTGCCCAGGGGGCCCGCGCCTAGCAGGCTTGTGGGCCCCCTGTGGCTCGTCTGCCCTACCTCTTCCGCCTATAAATTCCTAAAAATTCCAAAACTGCGAGAGAGATCCACAAAAATACTTTTCCACCGCCGCAAGCTGCTGTCTCCGCAAGATCCCATCTGGGGCACGTTCTGGTGCCCTGTTGGAGGGGGGATTCGGATACAGAGGGCTTCTTCATCAACACCATGACCTCTTCGATGATGCGTGAGTAGTTCACCATAGACCTTCGGGTCCATAGGTAGTAGCTAGATGGCTTCTTCTCTCTCTTGGATCTTCAATACAAAGTTCTCCATGATCTTCATGGAGATCTATCCGATGTAATCTTCTTTTAAGGTGCGTTTGTCGAGATCCGACGAATTGTGGATTTATGATCAGATTATCTATGAATCTTATTTGAGTTTCTTCTGATCTCTTATATGCACGATTTCATATCCTTTTAATTCTCTTCGAGTTGTGGGTTTTTTTGGCCAACTTAATCTATGATTCTTGCAATGGGAGAAGTGCTTGGTTTTGGGTTCATACCGTGTGGTGACCTCACCAAGTGACAGAAGGGGTAGCGAGGCACACATTGTGTTGTTGCCATCAAGGGTAAAAAGATGGGGTTTACATCATTGGTTTGAGTTTATCCCTCTACATCATGTCATCTTGCTTAACGCGTTACTCTGTTCATCATGAACTCAATACACTAGATGCATGCTGGATAGCGGTCGATGTGTGGAGTAATAGTAGTAGATGCAGAAAGTATTGGTCTACTTGTCTCGGACGTGATGCCTATATGTATGATCATTGCCTTAGATATCGTCATGACTTTGCACGGTTCTATCAATTGCTTGACAGTAATTTGTTCACCCACCGTATTATTTGCTATTTTGAGAGAAGCCTCTAATGAACACTATGGCCTCCGGGTCTACTTCACACCATATTTTCAGCCTTACACTTTTACTTCGTTGCACTTTCCGCCTTCACATCTCACTTTGCAATCAATCTTGAAGGGATTGACAACCCCTTTATAGCGTTGGGTGCAAGCTCTTTTGTGTTTGCGCAGGTACTTTGGACTTGACCTCGATTCTCCTACTGGATTGATACCTTGGTTCTCAAACTGAGGGACATACTTACTGCTCCTGTGCTGCATCAACCTTTCCTCTTCAAGGGAAAAACCAACGCAAGCTCAAGAGGCAGCAGCCTACCGGGGCAGCAGACGGCAAAGAAGCTATATGGCCAGCTGCTGCTGCCCCCCAGGGTGCACAGCCTGGTGCCATGTGCCACCTTTATTGTCAGCCAGCTGATGGCAAAGCTCTTTGCCATCCACTGGCAGACGGCAAAGAGCCCATATAGCTTCTGTTTTGTTTGTTTTTTATTATTTCACAACACATATATATATATATATATATATATTTCACAGCACATATATGATATATGTTTCACAACAATTATATATAATTCACCACACATATATGATATACATATAAAGTTCATCAATGTACATCCAATATATGGAAAGAACCAACATACAAAGTTTTACACTCTTCATCCATAGATACATATACGTATAGTTCGACATTGTTCATCAACTCAAATGAAAACTAGAACTAATAAGGCACTCCATGAATGCAAGCTTCCATGCATGTAGTACATCCAATCTGCAAAAAATGTGAATAAGAAAGTCAGAAGAAGAACAACATATGATATTTTAGAGGAAAACAAGCTAAGAATATAATATTCATTAGCTAACCAAGGTTCTTATGCCATTTTGAGCTTATTATGTCATTTTGGAGCTAAATGGGCTAATTATGTCATTGTTGGGGAAACTAAGGTAAGGAGAATAAGAAAGAGGAGAAGAAAGAGGAGGAGGAGAAGAAGAAGAAGAAATCAAGAAGAAGGTGAAGAAGAAGAAGGAGGAGAAGGAGGAGAAGGTCTTCTCCTCCTTCTCCTTCTTCTCCTCCTTCTCCTCCTCCTCCTCCTCCTCCTCCTTCTCCTTCTTCTCCTCTTCTTCTTCTTCTTCTTCCTTATTTTCAATTTTCCTATTTCTTCTCCTCTTCTGCTCTTGTTGGAGCTAAATTTTCTAATTATGTCTTTTTGGAGCTATATGGGTTAATTATGTCATTTTAGAGGAAAACAAGCTTATAATATAATATTCATGAGCTAACCAAGGTTTTTATGCCATTTTGAGCTTATTATGTCATTTTGGAGGATAATTAGCTAAGTTGTGAGCTAACCAAGGTTCTTATGATGTTTTCACCCAAACTAAGAGAATTATGTCATTTTGGAGGATAATTATCTAAGTATGTCTTTGTTGGGGAAAATAAGTTATGTAGAAGAAGAAAGAGAAGAAGCAAGAAGAGAAGAAGAAGGAGAAGGAGGTGAAGGAGAAGGAGGAGGAGAATGAGAAGGAGGAGGAGGAGAAGAAGAAGAGAAGAAGATGGAGAAGAAGAAGGAGAAGAAGAAGGAGAAGAAGGAGGGCTCCTTCTCCTCCTGCTCCTTTTCCTTCTTCTTCTATTCTTCTTCTTCTTCCTTCTTTTCATTTTTCCTCTTTCTTCTCCTCTTCTCCTCTTCTTCTTCTTCTTCTTCTCCTCCTCCTCCTCCTCCTCCTCTTTTCCTCTTCTTCCTCTTCTTCTTCTTCTTCTTCTTCCTCTTATTTCTATTTCTATTTTTCTTTATCCTCTTCTTCTACTTATTCTTCTTTTCTTATTTTTTCTCTTCTTCTCCTTCTTATTTTTCTCTTCTTCTCCTTCTTATTTTTCTCTTCTTCTATTCTTCTCTTCTTCTTCTCCTTCTTATTTTTTTCTTCTCCTCTTCTTCTTCTTCTCCTTCTTATTTTTTTCTTCTCCTCTTCTTCTTCTTCTTCTTCTTCTTCTTCTTCTCCTCCTCCTCCTCCTCCTCCTCCTCTTCTGCTCCTCTTCTTCTCCTCCTCTTCTTCTTCTTCTTACTCTTCTTTCTATTAAGCTAACTATGGTGGTGGCGGCGGTGGGCGTCGGGGAGAGGAGTGGAAGAGAATGGGGGTGTGGAGCCGTTACAGTGAGTGAGAGAGAGAGAGGTGCGGGGTGGTGGCAAAGAGCCATTACGGAGTTAGCTCTTTGTCGTCTGCCGGCGGATGGCAAAGAGTTTAGACTCTTTGTCGTCTGCCTCCAGACTCTTTGCCATCCTCTAGCAGACGGCAAATAAGGGACTCCGGTTTGAACTAACGTCCCCACGGTCATGTGGGCCCCACCTGTATATTTGCTGCCTGCTTTGCGGCTCTTTGCCGTATGTGGCTGACGGCAAAGATGTGACTGATAGCAAAGACCATCTATGCCATCAGCCGTTTCTTTGTCGTCCGCATTGTGGCAGCTGATGGCAAAGACACTCTTTGTCGTCTGCTGGCTGATAGCAAAGATTTGGCAGACGGCAAAAAACTGAATTCCAGTAGTGTTTCCCGGAGCGGGGCACTGTTGCCAGTTATTCAACACCTCATTGATTTCAGCGTCGCTCCTCTTACGTGGAGGTCCTCGATGCTCATCCAAACCATTGAATAGATCGCCACGTTTTCTCCATGGGTCATCCTTTTCGAGCCATCTATGATGCCCCATGTACACAATTTTCCCAGACCCGCCATCTTTCGTTGACATAAGTTGTTGAGACATTCTATCATCCATGCACCTCGTGCATCCGCTGTATCCTTGGCACACCTAGTTTGAGGTGTACCCGTAACCGAGATAGTCGTGCATCGTCGTCATCAGCGCATCTCTCATATAGAAATAATCTCTTGTGCTGGAGTCCCATGTCTTGACCGGCGATTTCCATAACATGTCTAGCTCCTCTTTCAGAATCCCCATATATAGGTTAATATAATTTCCCGGTTGTTTCGGCCCTTGAATCAGCATGCTCCTGTGTATGTACTTTTCCTTCATGCACTTCCATGGAGGGAGGTTTTACATCCATACAAAGACGGGCCGTGTGATGTGGTTGGTGATCTGGTTTCCAAACGGATTCATGCCATCGGTACACGCACCAAGCACGATGTTCCTTGCATCTTCTCCGATAAAATGATATTCGGCATTCAGTGCTCTCCACTGGCTACCATCTGCGAGGTGTCTCAGCTTCGTATCATCTCCATCATCGGCCTTCTTCCTCTCTGCGTGCCAGCGCATGAGCTTTGCTTCCTTAGGATCTACGAAATACTGCTATAGACGGGGAGTGATCGGAAAGTACCATA
The DNA here is from genome assembly GCF_904849725.1 of Hordeum vulgare subsp. vulgare. Lineage (NCBI taxonomy): Eukaryota > Viridiplantae > Streptophyta > Magnoliopsida > Poales > Poaceae > Hordeum > Hordeum vulgare. Next base: position 67,401,873 of record NC_058523.1, read on the forward strand.
CAACTTTCTGAGGAGCTTTCTTTCCTGCCTCCTTGTATCGAGAAGCATTGCACACTGGACACCTGGTTTTTTTCGCGTGCTAACCCTGATAAATGATGCAATCATTGGTGCATGCGTGGTATCTAATGTGCGGCAGATCCAGAGGGCAAACGATTTTCTTGGCCTCGTCGACACGAGTAGGACATAGGTTCCCTACGGGAAACACTTTATTTTGTAGATACTTCAAGTGCTCATCGAGGCTTTTGTTTGTCCATTTGTTTTTGGCCTTCATCTTTAGAAGTTCGAGCATGAAACACAAGCGGGTAGCCTCGGGATCACAACTGTCATATAATGGAGTCTTCGAGACTAGTTCAAGTTGCGCCAGCTTGGCCTCCTCTCTATAATCAACTGTGTCGCTATGCGTACTCTTGCGAAGGTGGTCTTGAACATCAGGGTCCTACACGACTGAACTTAGTAGCGTCGAAGTCTGCGGCGTGTCCATCGACTCATCTCCGCCATGTCCGGACTCTGCTTCTTTGCCGTGTCCGGAATCTTCTCCGACGCCATATCCGGACTCTTTCCTGTCACCGTGTTCGAACACTACACGGTGGTCGTGTCCGACGCCATCATATTCGTGTCGATCGGTCATCTCTTCGTCTAGACTAATGTCGTTATTCCCTGCCATGTGGACGTCCACATCATCATCTTCACTTATCCATCGAGTATAGCCATCCTTGAAACCATTGATCAGCAAGTGGGACTTCAAACTGCCACGATCAAAAGGGTCCAAAATTACTCCTTCTTTGCATCCTGTACACGGACATCTAATCCGGGTTCGTTTATTTTCATACATGTCCATAATTGCGGATTGCAAGTATCGCTCCACCTTCCTACCACTCACCTTCATGACTGCAAGGTATAACAAGCAAAATGGTCATAAAAAATGCATGCATATAAAAATTTGGCATGACCTTGCCTAAAAATAGGACATATCGACTTTTCTCTTAATTTGCCGAAACGGAAATAAATCGACATTTCGGCAAAACATAAGCAACTCACGGGTCATGTCACTCACACAATATCCCTTCATATCACAAACACACATATTCCCATTATTGAAATGCACAACTTTTCATTCACCTATATATATATCCCAAGAGAGATTGTGCACGGACAAACAGTGGAGAAGTAACAATGGTGGAGAAGTAACTTAGAAAGAGGAAAGGAGAAAGGAGGGGATAGGGCAAAGGGGGAGGAAGGGGAGAGGGGGTGTGTGTGGGTGAAATGAGGGCAACAATGGTGGAGGAATGGAGAAAGGAGGGGATAGGGCAAAGGGGGAGGAAGGGGGAGACGGCGTGTGTGGGGGTGATAGGTAGAAGGAAGAGATAAGAAGCGCAAGAGTGATGGAGAAGTAACAATGGAAGAGGAAAGGAGAAAGGAGGCCAAAGGGGGAGGAAGGGGAGATGGTGTGTGTGTGGGTGAAAAACTGCCCAAAACCACGTGTAGCAGTAGTGCTAGTTCCAGAGGAGCGCTACTGCTATTGCACTTAGCAGTAGCGCTTTTCCCCAGCCAGCACTGCTACTACAGCTGCTGTCAGTGGCATTGTTGGGGCCCTTTTAGCAGTAGCGCTGGTTCCAGGGAAGCGCTAATGCTATGGAACTTAGCAGTAGCGTTTTTTACAGTCCAACACTACTACTACAGATACTGTGGATGGCCTCGTTGGGACCCGTTTAGCAGTAGCGCTAAAACTGCAAACAGCGCTACTACTACGGTAGTTAGCAGTAGCGTGTCCTATTTCCAGCGCTACTGCTAAATAGCAGCAGCATGTGCTATTTTCCAGCGCTACTGCTAGCCTCCTACCTATAAGGTTTTTCCTACTAGTGTACTAACATAACGTATCTCAAGAAAAGCTTGCTTATGCAACAAGTAATAAGGAGAGAGTTGTTTGTGATAAAATAATATGTTATCATAACATAACGCTGACCAAGAAGCAATGAGTCTATAATCTAACAAATGGAATCATTTTTTATACTACTTTTATGATACTTTGGACGATGGATGTAGTAACATAGACAAGTGTCATATGCATCCTATATATACTTAAGAAGTTCACCCACACTACTTGATTTATCTAAACATGCAGCATAGACACATCAGCATCCAACCACATCCAGCCATGTCACACCTCCCACTTACACCTGTCCACTCTACGTTTCCACCGTAAACCACAGACCTACGTTATATTTTGCTACGAAGTGTCTCCTGTCCTCCCTCCTATCTTCTCCATGGAATCGCCTCTCCCTCTTCATCTTGTCTAACCCCCCATTAAATCAAAACAGTGGAATGGATGCATCCGCACCTTTGACTGCTCCTCTCCCTACCTACCCTACCATGTTGGGTCACCATTAATATCACCCCCGTCCTCGTTTTCAATCCATTCGACACATGCCGCTTCGGTCACCGGTGACACCTGATTCGTCATCTTCTCCTGGCCTGCACGGCTCTGCAGCCCTGCTACCACCACCTCCATCACAATCGACCTAGCTGCGGCCAGGGGGAACATTGGCTTGATCAAGAGAAGGAGAGTCGTTGCGTCAGATTTTTGGTGACAATTGCGCCATGATTTGTTGCGATGAGAAGAGACATTTGGTAGTCAAGATCATACAACTCAGTATCTCTCACCTGCTCCTCTAGGTGGCTCACATGTTTCTCTTACGATCCTACTCAAGGTAATCACCCCGGCCTTCATGTTGTCAAGTTTACCGGGATCCATTCGACACCCCTGCCTTCTGCTCACTCTTGACCCCTTCCTTCTTCGAGGCGCATTTACCTGTGTTGTATCAGAGGAGACTCAAGATCCTTAGAAATTTTTACATCAGAGGTATCTAAGTAGGTATAAAATATTTATCTAATCAGAGTTATGTTATCTGTAAATAACAAGCGACGCTAGAAGTGTAGAAGTAAATCATGTTGCTCATGTAGGATTAGGAAAGAAAGGCAAACCGAGTCCTAGTAGTATTAGGATTCCTAGTCCTAGTCTATTTCCATAGTCCCTTGTGGATGTGTATAAAAGACACCCTGGGGGTGTGATACGTCCATTTTGCATCATGCTTTCATGTTGATATTTATCGCTTTTTGGAGTGTTATTATACTTTGTGGAACCTTACTTATGCCTTTTCTCTCTTATTTTGCAAGGTTTATTTGAAGAGGGAGAATACCGGTAGCTGGAATTCTGGACTGGAAAAGGAGCAGGTCTCAGTCCTCTATTCTGCGCAACTCCAAACGCCCTGAAAATCAACGTGGATTTTTTTTTGGATTTTATAAAAAATACTGGGCAAAAGAAGTGTCAGAGGGGAGCAACGAGGGGCCCACAAGCCTGGTTGCCGCGGCCTACCCCCCTGGCCGCGGCAACAGGGCTTGTGGGCACCCTGGCGGCCCACTGGCCCCCCTCCTTTGCTATATGAAGGGTTTCGTCCGGAAAAAATGAGGGTGGAGCTTTTTCGTGGATTCTCCGCCGCCACGAGGCGGAACTTGAGCAGATCCAATCTAGAGCTCCGGCAGGACGATCCTGCCGGGGAAATTTCCCTCCCGGAGAGGGAAATCGTTGATGACCCACAATTATAGGGGATCAATCGTAGTCCTTTCGATAAGTAAGAGTGTCGAACCCAACAAGGAGCAGAAGGCTCTGATAAATGGATTTCAGCAAGGTAATAACTGCAAGCACTGAAAGTAGCCGTAACAAGTGATTGTGTAGCGAGGCGAAATGTAGCGAGCAAAAAGTAACAAGTAACAAGTAGTAGCAATGGTGCAGCAAGTGGCCCAATCCCTTTTGTAGCAAGGGACAAGCCTGAACAAAGTCTTATAGGAGGAAAAACGCTCTCGAGGACACACGGGAATTTCTATCATGCTAGTTTCATCATGCTCATATGATTCACGTTCGTTACTTTGATAGTTTGATATGTGGGTGGACCGGCGCTTGGGTACTGCCCTTACTTGGACAAGCATCCCACTTATGATTAAACTCTCTCGCAAGCATCCGCAACTACAAAATAAGAATTAAGACAAAGTCTAACCATAGCATTAAACTAGTGGATCCAAATCAGCCCCTCACACAATCACTTGTTACTGATAATTTCAGTGCTTGCAGATATTTCCTTGCTGAAAACGACTTGTCAATCCTTCTGCTCCTCATTGGGTTCGACACTCTTACTTATCAAAAGGACTACGATTGAACCCCTATACTTGTGGGTCATCAAGACTCTTTTCTAGCGCCGTTGCCGGGGAAATAAGCGCCTTTGGTAAGTGGAATTTGGTAAGGAAACATTTATATATTGTGCTGAAATTTATTGTCACTTGTCACTATGGAAACTGTTCCTTTGAGGAGTTTGTTCGGGGTATCTTCACCACGAACGGAAGCATGAGGAGTTGTTCCTCAACCTGAGGTACCTACTGGAAATATCTTCTATGAAATTCCTTCGGGTATGCTTGAGAAACTGCTGGCTAATCCTTTTACAGGAGATGGATCTTCACATCCAGACTTGCATCTAATCTATGTAGATGAAGTTTATGGTTTATTTAAGCTTGTAGGTTTGCCCGAGTATGAGGTAAATAAGAAACTCTTTCCTTTATCTTTGAAGGATAAGGCGTTGACATGGTATAGGCTATGTGATGATACTGGATCATGGGACTACAATCGGTTGAAATTGGAATTTCATCAAAAGTTTTACCATATGCATTTAGTACATCATGATCGGAATTATATTTATAAATTTTGGCCTCGTGATAGGGAAAGCATAGCTCAAGCTTGGGGGAGGCTCAAATCAATGCTATATTCACGCCCCAATCATGACCTCTCGAGAGAAATTATCACTCAAAACTTTTATGCTCGGCTTTCCCATGAAGATCGTACCATGCTTGACACTTCTTGTATCGGCTCTTTTGTGAAGAAGGATATTGATCACAAGTGGAATTGATTGGAAAGAATCAAACGTAACTCTGAAGATTGGGAGCTTAAAGAAAGTAAGGAGTCAGGTATGAATTTCCAATTTGATTGCTTTAAATATTTTGTTGAAACAAACACTTCTAGAGATATTAGCACTAAGTATGGACTTGACTCTGAGATAGTAGCTTCTCTATGTGAATCTTTTGTTGCTCATGTTAATCTTCCCAAAGAGAAGTGGTTTAAGTATCATCCTCCTGTAGAAATCAACATAGTTAAACCCAATCTAGTTGAGGAGAAACTCATTGCCTTTAGTGATCCTATTGTTCCTTGTGCCTATGCTAAGAAACCACCATACCCTGCTAGGAAAAAGGATTATTCTAAAGCTCCAACTGTGATACGTAGGGGTTACATTAGTCCACTTGCACCCCCTGAGGAAATTAGAGTTGAACCTAGTGTTTCTATTATCAAAGATCTCTTAGCCGAAGACATAGATGGGCATGTTATCTAATTCTGTGAGGACTCCGCTAGAATAGCTAAACCTCACGCGAAAGACAAATACGGACCTGTAGTTGGCTTGCCCGTTGTTTCTGACATGATTGGAGATCACTGTGACCATGGTTTATGTGATATGGGTGCTAGTGTTAGTGCAATACCCCGTTCACTATATGATGAAATCAAAGATGAGATTGCACCTGCTGAGTTAGAACCCATTGATGTCACTATTATGCTAGCTAATAGAGACACTATCTGCCCTCTGGGAATTGTGAGAGACGTAGAAGTCCTGTGTGGTAAGACGAAGTATCCTACTGATTTCCCCGTCCTTGCTACTGCACAAGATAGCTTTTGTCCCATCATATTTGGTAGACCCTTTCTCAATACTATCAATGCTCACATTGATTGCATTAAACAGACTATCACTGTTAGTTTCGAGGGTGTGTCTCATGAATTTTACTTTTCCATGTTTGGAAGACAACCCCATGAAAAAGAGTCATCTGGTAGAGATGAAACCATTGCTCTTGCCTCTATTGCCGTACCTCCTACAGATCCTTTAGAGCAATATCTGCTTGAGCATGAAAATGATATGCATATGGACGAAAGAGATGAGATAGGTAAAATTGTCATAGAACAATATCCTATTCTCAAGAATAATCTGCCTGTTGAACTGCTTGGGGATCCTCCCCCACCAAAGGGTGATCCTGCGATCGAGCTTAAACAGTTACCAGATACTCTTAAGTATGCCTATCTCGATGAGAAGGAGATATATCATGTTATTATTAGTGCTCGCCTCTCGAATCAGGAAGAGAAGAAGTTATTAAAAACCTTGAGGAAGCACCGTGCTGCTATTGGATATACCCTTGATGATCTTAAGGGTATTAGTCCCACACTATGTCAGCACAAGATTAAAACTGATCCTGATACTAAGCCAGTTGTTGATCATCAACGGAGACTAAATCCGAGGATGAAAGAGGTCGTGAGAAAAGAAATATTGAAGCTTCTGGAAGCAGAAATCATATGTCCTGTTGCTCATAGTGATTGGGTAAGTCCAGTACATTGTGTACCTAAGAAGGGAGGTATCACCGTCGTTCCTAATGATAAGGATGAACTAATCCCGCAGAGGATTATTACTGGCTATAGGATGGTTATAGACTTCCGGAAACTGAACAAGGCAACCAGGAAGGACCATTATCCTTTGTCGTTTATCGACCAGATGCTAGAAAGGCTATCTAAACACACACACACTTCTGCTTTCTAGACGGTTATTCAGGTTTCTCGCAAATACCTGTTGCACAATCTGATCAAGATAAAACCACCTTCACATGCCCCTTCGGTACCTTTTCTTATAGACGTATGCCTTTTTGCTTGTGCAATGCACCTGCCACCTTTCAAAGATCTATGATGGCTATATTCTCTGACTTCTGTGAAAAGATTGTTGAGGTTTTCATGGATGATTTCTCCGTCTATGGTTCTTCCTTTGACGATTGCCTCAGCAACCTTGATCGAGTCTTACAGAGATGCAAAGATACCAACCTCGTCTTGAACTAGGAGAAGTGTCACTTCATGATTAATGAAGGCATCGTCTTAGGACACAAAATCTCTGAGAGAGGCATTGAAGTTGATAATGCTAAGGTTGATGCAATTGAGAAAATGCCTTGCCCCACAGATATCAGAGGTATACGAAGTTTCCTAGGTCATGTTGGTTTCTATAGAAGGTTCATTAAAGATTTCTCTAAGATTTCTAGGCCTCTTACCAACCTCTTGTAGAAGGATGTTCCTTTTGTTTTTTATGAGGATTGTGACGAAGCTTTCAAAATACTTAAGAAGGCCTTGATAACCGCACCTATTGTTCAACCACCTGATTGGAACTTGCCCTTTGAAATCATGTGCGATGCTAGTGATTATCCTGTTGGTGTTGTTATAGGACAAAGAGTTGATAAGAAGTTGAATGTCATTCACTACGCTAGTAAAACTTTAGACAGTGCCCAAAGAAATTATGCCACTATGGAGAAGGAGTTTTTAGCAGTCGTGTTTGTATATGAAAAGTTCAGATCTTATATAGTTGACTCCAAAGTCACTAATCACTCTGATCATGCTGCTATTAAGTACCTGATGGAGAAGAAGGATGCTAAGCCTAGGCTAATCAAATGGGTTCTCCTGCTGCCCGAAAGGGTGCCGATAACCCTGTAGTAGATAACTTTTCTAGGCTAGAGAATGTCCTTGATGACCCACGACCTATTGATGACAGCTTTCTTGATGAGCAATTGAATGTCATCCGCACTTCACATAGTGCACCGTGGTATGGTGATTACGCAAACTATATCGTAGACAAATACATACCACCCAGTTTCACCTACCAGCAATAGAAGAAATTCTTCTTTGATTTGAGACACTACTTTTGGGATGATCCTCACCTTTATAAGGAAGGAGTAGATGGTATTATTAGACGTGGTGTGCCTGTACATGAACAGGGACAGATCCTGTAGAAGTGTCATTCCGAGGCCTATGGAGGACACCATGCTGGAGACAGAACTGCTCATAAGGTATTGCAATCAGGTTTCTATTGGCCCACTCTCTTCAAGGATGCCCGTAAGTTTATCTTGTCTTGTGACGAATGTCAAAGAATAGGGAACATTAGCAAACGTCAAGAAATGCCTATGAACTATTCACTTGTCATTGAACCCATTGATGTCTGGGGCTTTGATTATATGGGACCCTTCCCAAGTTCCAATGGGTATACTCACAACTTAGTTGCTTTGGATTATGTCACTAAGTGGGTAGAGGCTATCCCCACTAAAAATGCTGATCACCACATCGCTATTAAGATACTTAAAGAAGTCATTACCCAAGATTTGGAGTCCCTACATATCTGATGACTAATGGCGGTTCACACTTCATTCATGGTGTTTTCCGCAAGATGCTTGCTAAGTATGATCTGAACCATAGAGTTGCATCTCCTTATCATCCTCAGTCTAGTGGTCAAGTGGAGTTGACTAATAGGGAGATCAAATTGATCCTACAAAAGACCATCAATAGATCCCGAAAGAATTGGTCTAGCAAACTTGACGATGCACTATGGGCTTATAGGACTGCTTATAAGAATCCCATGGGCATGTCACCGTATAAAATGGTTTACGATAAGGCATGTCATTTACCTCTTGAGCTGGAACACAAAGCTTATTGGGTAATCAAAGAGCTCAACTTTGATTTCAAACTTGCCGGTGAGAAGCGGTCGTTTGATATCAGCTCATTAGATGAATGGAGGGCCCATGCATATGAGAATGCCAAGTTGTTCAAGGAAAAGGTTAAGAGGTGGCACGATAAAAGAATACAAAAACGAGACTTCAATGTAGGTGATTATGTCCTGCTATAAAATTCTAGTTTAAGATTCTTCGCAGGCAAGCTTCTCTCTAAATGGGAAGGTCCCTATGTTGTCGAGGAAGTATATCGTTCCGGTGCCATCAAAATCAATAACACGGAAGGCAATTTTCATAGAGTGGTAAACGGGCAAAGAATCAAGCATTATATCTCTGGTACTCCCATAAATGTTGAGACCAATATCATCAATATCATAACTCCAGAGGAGTACATAAGGGATGTTTATCAGCCTGTTTCAGACCCTGAAAACCAAGAGGTATCTGTTTCGGTAAGTAATTGGACTCCAAAACTTTTCCAATAGGAATTTTTCTCCTTTTAGGAATTTATGGAAAATTAGAAAAATAAAAAGCAGTCTGGAGAGCGCATGAGGCGGCCACAAGCTTGGTTGTCGTGGCCTCCCCCCTGGCCGCGGCAACAGGGCTTGTGGGCAGCTCATGTGCCTCCCGGACTCCGTTTTCTTGCGGAGCACTCCTTCTGGTCCAGAAAAAATCATTATAGATACGCCCGAGGGTTTTGATCTCCGTATCGCGCAGTTTTCCTCTGTTTTTGTTTCGAGCCTATTGTCTGCCGCAGATTTAGGTCAAGATGTCTTCTCAGGATTCAGAAGAAGAGATCTATGTGGCCGATGATCGTGCTAACTCCGGGATTAATGGGGACTTGGAACCTTATGGCTGGACCACTGACGAGGAAGAGGACTATGAGCCCAAGGGGAAGGAACAAACGAGTTCCGATGAAGAGGAGGCTCCTCTACCCCAACCTGGACGCACTCATGTGGAGTTCAAGAAGTCAAGCCTCGCTGACCAAAGGAAGAAGCCTAAGACCTTGTTTATCTCTTCTCGTTTCTTGCAGGAGAGTAAGCAAGAACTTTGTCATAGAGTGTTGAATCTTGAGGAGGAAAATGACGATCTGAGGGAGCAGAACTTTTTGCTCAAGTGGAAATTAGACAAGCTCAAGACTACTTCAACAACACCACCACCATCACCACCAAAGGAAGACAACTAAGCATTGGTATGGGCAATCCCCTTGGCTTTTGCCAAGCTTGGGGGAGTTGCCCTGGTATCGTATCACCTTTATATCTTTTATTTTACCCTTGTTTTAGTTCTTTCCTTTTTAGTTTTTATTTCTTCTCTTAGTGGAATAAGTCTTTAGTGTTTAGTTTGAGTCTTTTGCCTTGTGTCTCCCCCGATGTATTCGAGCTTGCGAGCTATAAAATAAAGAGTATCTTAGTCAAGGGCTTTGTTTTGTGCCGTGATCAAAAGTATGAAAAGAACGATAGCATGAAAGATCATGAGATAATATTATGGAAAGTGATAGCTTCACATATAACAAGTATGATGATTGAAACCTGTTGAGAGTAGACCAACATAAACCTCGGTCATTGTTGCAATTAATAACACTTTCTATAATTGTGAGCACTCACCAAACTATTACATGCCTAGAAGTAGATGTTGGACAAGGAAGACAACATAATGAATTGTGTTTGCTTAGTTCCAAACAATGTTATATGATTAGGGATCCCTTAGCATGTGACGATTGCTTCCACCTCATATTAGCCAAAACTCCTGCACCAAGTAGAGATACTACTTGTGCATCCATAAACCTTCAACCCAGTTTTGCCATGAGTGTCAACCATATCTACCTATGCATTGAATAAGATCCCTCAAGTAAGTTGTCATCGGTGCAAGCAATAAAAATTGCTCTCTAATATGTATGATCTATTAGTGTGTGGAAAATAAGCTTTGTACGAACGTGTGATGAGGAAGACATAAAAGCGACAGACTGCATAATAAAGTTCTTTATCACAGGAGGCAATATAAAGTGACGTTCCTCCGCACTAAGAGGACACGCATCCAAACCTCAAAAGCGCAAGACAACCTCTGCTTCCCTCTGCGAAGGGCCTATCTTGTACCTTTACTTTTTTCCCTCGTAAGAGTCATGGTGGTCTTCACCAATTCCTTATTTAGCCTTTTCTTGGTGAACGTCATATTCTTGGGAAAGATCTATATTCATATATCAACTTGGAGCTGAGTACTTATGCTTTATTATAGTTGACTTTACCCTTGAGGTAAATGGTTGGGAGGCAAATTATAAGCCCCTATGTTTCTCTGTGTCCAACTGAAACTTCGATACCATGAGTACCACGTGAGTTGTAACAATTGTGGAAAACAACAGAGATGATTGAGTATGTGGATTTGCCTTACAAGCTCTTATTTGACTCTTTCCGATGTTATGATAAATTGCAATTGCTTTAATGAGTTTGGATGGTTGTTGGCCACTTCTCAGTAAGGTTTTTGTTTCATACTTTGCTTGGTGAAGGAATTGTTACATTCCCATAAGAATCTCTATGATGTATTGTTGTTCTATGTGTGATCATGATGCCCTCATGTCTGTATTTTGTTTTATCGGCACCTTCATCCCTAAACATGTGGACATGTTTTGGGTCTTGGTTTTCGCTTGAGGACAAGCGAGGTCTATGCTTAGGGGAGTTGATACTTCCATTTTCCATCATGCTTTCATGTTGATATTTTTCGCTTTTTGGACTGTCATTATACTTTGTGGAACCTTACTTATGCCTTTTCTCTCTTATTTTACAAGGTTTATTTGAAGAGGAAGAATACGGCAGCTGGAATTCTGGACTGGAAAAGGAGCAAGTATGAGTCCTCTATTCTGCACAACTCTAAACGCCCTGAAAATCAACGTGGATTGTTTTTTTGGATTTTATAAAAAATACTGGGCGAAAGAAGTGTCAGAGGGGAGCAACCAGCGGCCCACAAGCCTGGTTGTCGCGGCCTAACCCGCTGGCCGCGGCAATAGGACTTGTGGGCACCCTGGCGGCCCTCTGGCCTCCATCTTTTGCAATATGAAGGGTTTCATCCAAAAAAAATGACGGTACCGTCAGGAGGCGGAACTTGAGCAGATCCAATCTAGAGCTCCGGCAGGACGATCCTGCCGGGGAAATTTCCCTCCCAGAGGGGGAAATCGTCGCCATCGTCATCACCAACACTCCTCTCGTCGGAGGGGAGGCATCTCCATCAACATCTTCATCAGCACCATCTCCTCTCCAATCCCTAGTTCATCTCTTGTAACCAATCTTCGTCTCGCAACTCCGATTGGTACTTGTAAGGTTGCTAGTAGTGTTGTTTACTCTTTGTAGTTGATGCTAGTTGGATTACTTGGTGGAAGAGTTTATGTTCAGATCCTTGATGCTATTCATTACACCTCTGATCATGATTATGATTATGCTTTGTGAGTAGTTACTTTTGTTCCTGAGGACATGGGATAAGTCATGCTAATAATAGTCATGTGAGTTTGGTATTCGTTCGGTATTTTGATATGTTGTATGTTGTTTTTCCTCTAGTGGTGTTATGTGAACGTCGACTACATAACACTTCACCATATTTGGGCCTAGAGGAAGGCATTGGGGAGTAGTAAGTAGATGATGGGTTGCTGGAGTGATAGAAACTTAAACCCCAGTCTATGCGTCGCTTCGTAAGGGGCTGATTTGGATCCACTAGTTTAATGCTATGGTTAGAGTTTGTCTTAATTCTTATTTCATAGTTGCGGATGCTTGCAAGAGGGATTAATCATAAGTGGGATGCTTTTCCAAGTAAGGGCAGTACCCAAGCGCCGATCCACCCACATATCAAACTATCAAAGTAACGAACGCGAATGATATGAACATGATCAAACTAGCATGACAGAAGTTCCTGTGTGTCCTCGGAAGCGCTTTTCCTCTTATAAGACTTTGTTCAGGCTTGTCCCTTGCTACAAAAGGGATTGGGACACTTGCTGCACCGTTGCTACTACTTGTTACTTGTTACTTTTCGCTTGCTACGTTTCACCTCACTACACCATCACTTGTTACCGCTACTTTCAGTGCTTGCAGTTATTACCTTGCTGAAAACCGTTTATGAGAGCCTTCTCCTCCTCGTTGCGTTCGACACTCTTACTTATCGAAAGGACTACGATTGATCCCTATACTTGTGGGTCATCAGGGTGTTGCTTATAACACCAGAAAAAACGAAAAGCAGTACAAAGCAAAGGCTCGACACGGGCCTTCAGCCATCAAATCCATCGATCAGTTTTATTCGTGTCGCTAGTTACGCAAGTTCCGTCAAGTAGCCCGCCGAAGAAAGAATCATGTAGGCACGCCTGTACGGCTGCATACGCACGTTCAAAAGACAACAATTGGTATCTAGAGCCTCGACGATCTACGATCTACGCTGACGGACAGCGATGCTGAGTCGGTCAAGTCCGGCAAGGGCGGTGCCAAGGCGAACAAGAATGGCGACAAGGTGAAGAAGGGCGTCAAGTCAGCAACCAGTGGTTGAGGAACGAGCAGCGCCAACGTCCAGGCGCATCGCAACATCCCCATCCCTACTACGGCGTGTGGGCGGTGAAGATGAAGATTATTCTTCAAACCCTTCGAGTGTGGCACGCAATCACGGACGACGACGTCGATGACGAGTCCGACGAAGGTGACATGGCCGCCATAGCCCAGTTTGTGCCGGATTCCATGCTAATGACATTGGCGGAGTTCGAGACGGCAAGAGAGGCATGGAACGCACTCAAGGAGATGAGGATCGGAGAAGATCGCGTCACCAAGTGTCACGCCCAAGATGCGACCCTATCCTCAATTTGGCACGAAGGCCTCGTCAGGGATAGAAGCGCATCTCGTCGTGTCGCAAGAATGGATATCGTTACAAGTACATGTACTGAAAAGAAGAGATATATATATAGAATTGGCTTACACTCGCCACAAGCTACATCAGAGTCACAGCAGTACATTACATATTCATCAAGAGTAAGAGCAGGGTCCGACTATGGACGAAAACAAACGACAAAAGAAGAACGACGTCCATCCTTGCTATCCCAGGTTGCCGGCCTAGAACCCATCCTAGATCGATGATGAAGAAGAAGAAGACGCAACTCCAAATGAACAATCAACGCGCTCGCGTCAAGTACCCTTCCTGTACCTGCAACTGGTGTTGTAGTAATCTGTGAGCCACACTGGACTCAGCAATCCCATTTCCAAAGGTATCAAGACTAGCAAAGCTTAATGGGTGAGACATGGTTAAGTGGTGAGGTTGCAGCAGCGGCTAAGCATTATTTGGTGGCTAACTTACGAGTACAAGAAATAAGAGGGGGGAAGATCTACGCATAGCGGACGTGAACTACGTATAATCAAATGAATGATCCTGAACACCTACCTACGTCAGACATAACCCCACCGTGTCCCCGATCAGAGCAGGGGCTCACAAAAGAGACAGTCACGGTTACGCACACAGTTGGCAAGTTTTAATTAAGTTAACTTCAATTTATCTAGAACCAGTGTTAAACAAAGTTTCCATGTTGCCACATAACTGCGGGCACGGCTTTCCAAAAATATTTAACCCTGCAGGGGTGCTCCAAGTAGTCCATCACAAATTACCACAAGCCGCATAGAAATCCTCAATAACGAAGCTCGCGATCTCGTCGGATTCCCTAGTGGAAAACCTCAACTCTGAGATTACCTAAAGCATCACCGGAATCAGGATGCACAAGATATCTCGTCAAAGGTAAAACTAATCCAGCAAGGCCGCCCGACGTGTCGACGATCCCGATAGGATCCGCGTATCTCGTTCTCAGGACACGATGGATGGAACTAGCTACGGGTGCCAAACCTCGAGTTTCCCCATGGTGGCCCCGCAGGCAGACCGTTTGGGACCAACACCATAAGCACTGGCCCCCCTGTTGATGTAAAATTACTCCTCGGGTTCATGACGCCCTATGCATTCCAGTGTTAACAAAAAAATATTATGTTGGGCAAATGTAAAACCAATGTTGGGCCTTGCCGGACCAGCTTTAATCTAAAACGAATTATCAAGGGGGTCCCCATAACAACCCCGATCGTGTTAGGAGCGCTCAATTATGGAACATAACACCGGTAGCCGAAACTAAGGGGGCAAAGGTGGAACAAAACACCAGGCTAGAAAGGCCGAGCCTTCCACCTTTTACCAAGTATATAGGTGCATTAAATTAAATAGCATTTAATATGGTGATATAACAAAGAACCCATGTTTTCACATGGAAGCATCTGCACATGCAACTAGCAACGCTATCAACAGGGTTAAGCAAGCGGTAACATAGCCAATCAGTGGTTTGCTAGGTTGAACAGGTTGAAGGTTTCATGGCATTGTTGAGAGGCTGATATTTAACATGTGGTAGGCAACGAGACATATACGATAGAAGCGATAAAACTAGCATGCCAATGATAGTAATGGTATCTGGGGAAATGGTCATCTTGCCTGAGATCCTGCTTGGAAGAAGAATGACTCCGTGAAGCAGACTAATCGACGTAGTCGAACGGGTCCTCACAATCCGACACGCTTGCGGAACTCTATCGAGACGAGGCAAACCGGAAACAAGAATCAACACACGAGATTCACAACACATATGATGCATGAGCAGCTGAAAACATGGAAGTCACGGCATGGCAAATCACACAAACAAATACTACACATTAAGTGAAGTTCAATATGCAACGAGTTGCATATTGACGAAACTCCACGTTTATTATTTAGTTCTATCCCGAATAGGTACTCGGCAATATTAAATGTGATTAAACATGGCAAGAGGTGAAGCATAATTAAACTACCTATCTAGGTATTTTAAATGAGGTCAGAAATGACATATAGCACCTCCGAGACGACCTCACATGTTAATTTACAATTCTGTCCAGATCTGAACTAACACAGTTAATTGGTTGTTAAACAGCAAAACAAATAGGTTCACATGATTCTACGCGTCATTTCAAGCAATCTACACAAAAAGAACATCTCCAACGGAGCTACGGATCAAAAGATACGGGCACCGCAAGATATGATGGCATGAATGCAATATGTGTGCAACGACGGTCACGAACACTTCAAAACATACAACCAGCAATAGAAAACGAAACTACACGAGATTATAAGCAAGTTTCATGTAGGACACGATCAAGTCGGAGCTACGGTTCAACAACTACGAGCAAAACAAGAAATCACTACAATCTGCCAAAATCAGCCACATAGCATTTTCTACGACCCACAACCACGGGCTACACAACTCCGATAAACTCAAGCAAGGCATGACACGAAAGAGGGCAAGAAGCACTACTACAAACAACTAACAACAACTAGCATGGCATTATGGATCACTAGGCGAAGAAGTCACAAAATGGCATCACACAGACTATTTCAGACTTAGTGAAAATTACGCTTCATGAAAGTGCAGTTTTCGATCTGAAGGCATATTGACAGCAGCAAACCCATAAGCTACAGGACTCCAAATGGCATGAAATTTCACAGCAAGATAGAGACTCACAAGGTCTACAACTTACTCCATTGCACCAACCTCAAAAGAGCTACAGATCACAGGTTACAAGCAAGACAAGACAGCAACAAAATATAACAGAATCAGCACTATTTCTAGCAACTTGAGGACAATCAAACCACACCTAAACATGCATTTCTATTGAAACCAAAAATACCTGGGGTTAGTCTAAATATCCAAGAACAACTCCCTAGTTGACAACTCCGTCAAACGAAGCACATATTAAATCCTATGAAATAGACAAGAGGGCAACATGGCAAAATATCGCGCGAACTAACTTAATCAAAAGCTAAAACTAATTGCACAGAAAAATCCTATGGATTTTTCTACCCCGAAAACATATAAAACATGTGGGGTTGCAACACAAAAATAATGCCACACAAAAAATGCGAGATGATGTCCTAAGCACGGAAAATGAACTAGCGGCAATTCCCTACACGCAAAAATACCAACGGCTACTCTAAAATACATGGAAAATAGGTTCCTAAAACATGGGCATTTTATCCATGGCATACGAGCAACCCGGTCTTGCACGAAAAGTAAATACGGCGTCTATCCTATCTAGACAGCACGCTAATCTATGCATTCAACACGTCAAACAACGTCAAATAATTATGCAAGTTTCATCAACGCGTTCTACGCGTAAAACTACATGAAAACCATATACTACACGTTCCGATCCGACTAACGGAATAAGAGTTACGGGCGTTTTAATATACGGTTATTTCTGGAATTTAATTATTTCGAAAACCACATAAATAACTAACGGGCCTACACGGACATGGCGCAGTTTAACTAATGCTCGCCTGGGGCGAGGAAAAGAGGCAGGGGAGATAGGAACAGGGGCTCTCACCTTAGTAGGCCTTGGCCTGGTCGGCCGGCCCACGTGGGCGAGGAAGCAGGCCGCTCGCGCGGTGGAGGCAGGCGGGCCGAGGCCAGCTGCTGGTGGAGGGGCGCTGCGGTGGCCTCCTGGGCCGGCTGGCGCAGGGCCCAGCTGGGCGCTGGAGGGCTGCTGCGGCGCCCCTCATCGTTCTCCTCGATCCAGAGGAGATAGTGGCGCTGGAGGGCTACTGCGGCGGCCGGCGGCAGGGATTCCGGCGAGGGGGGAGCCGCCAGGGGAGTGCGGAGAGGCGGGGCTGGCCGGAGGGGACCGGATCCGGGGGTTGCCGACCCGGATCTGGCGACGGGAGGCGGCGGCAGTGCTCTGGTTGGGGCGAGGCTCCGGCGGCAGCGACTGCGTTCCCTCGGGACCAGCGGCGGAAGAAGACCGGCAGCAGGGCACGGGCGAGGCAGGAGGCGGCCGGGGACGGCGCGGGCCGCGGAGGAAGGCGGCACGAATTTCGGACTCCAAACGGCGGCGGCCAGATGGGCTCGGCGGGCCTCGTGTGGGCTCGCGGGCCCGGCGGCGCGAGGAGGAGGTGGGAGGAGGCTGCGGCTAGGGTTTGTGGGGGTTGGTGGCGCGGATCCCGAGGCAGAGGAGGGGGTTGTCTAAAGAAATACCGGGGGTCTATTTATAGACAAAAGGGGGGGCTAGATTAGCCAGAATTTCGTTTCGAATCCAACCGTGCGGTCGGATTTGGACGATTCCAAACGCGGGAATGGTTACGAGGCCGTGTAGAGTGGATATCCAGAGACGAGAGGGAGAACGGGCGGCGCGGCAACGAATTTTAAAACACCGACAGACGTCCGAGAGTAGACCGAATACGGTGCCGCTACGGTCGACCGTTCGGTTACCAGACGAACTTCGATCGCGACGAAATTTGACATTAGGCCTAGCTATAACTAATCACGACCGCATGCCAAGTTTCACCCCGATGAGAGAAAGTTTTCAACACACTTTTAAAACAAGGTTACGACGATGCCGCGGGCGCGTGCGTGTGTGGTCGGGCTCAGAACGGACAACGACGAGAACCGCAACTAACAATGGATGCAAGTTTTGAAAACTGGCGGCAACGGAGATGCCGATGCGATGTCGATGATGCGAATGATGCGACAAAATAAAATAGACACACCAAGGCTCGGGAAAGGAAAGGTAATCTTCTGGAACGTCGGCACCGGGCTGTCACACCAAGGCTCGGGCACAAGTGCTGAAGCGCCAGTTTCACAAGTTGCAGATGGAGGAAACTGAATCAGTGAACGACAATGCCATGCGTCTTACTACTTTCGTGGGAGATATCCGCGCGCTTGGTGTAAAGCTCGATGAGACCGAGATTGTGGAGAAATTTTTCAGTTCGGTGACTGATAAATTCACGTACATCATCGGCACGCTCGAGCAGCTTTACTACATCGACGACATGACCATAACGGAGGCGATCGGACGCCTGTGGACATGGGAAGAGAATGCTCGTGGCTGTCGGAAAGGCAAATGAGGAGGTAGTGACCAACTCATGTACTCGCACGCAGATTGGGAGGCCTCAAGTAGCAAAGGAAGGCGTGATGGTGGCGAAGGCTCAAGCAACGTGAAGCATGATGGACAAACCGGAAAAGGAAAAGGAAAAGGCAAGCCACAAGGTCGTGGTAAGGCGGACCAATCTAAAGGGCGGACGCCATGGAACTTGGATTTATCAGAGGTTAAGTGCTATAACTGCAATGAGATGGGTCACTCTGCAAAGGATTGTCCGAAGCCTAACAAGCGGGAGATCAAGGCAAATTTGGCAAAGCAGGAAGACGAAGGTCCAGGTCTTCTGATGGCCGAAGTTTGTGATCTCGCTGAAACGGTGGTTGTGAAACCAAGCCGGAAGGTGCTACTTCATGAGAAGAAAGTGAAACCGAAGTTATCCGGTGATCAGAACGTGTCATGGTATCTCGACACGGGTGCCAGTAACCACATGACGGGGTGCAAGGAGAAATTCCTCGAGCTGGAATACGATGTTGAAGGCTCGGTCAAGTTCGGTGATGGTTCAGCTATGGAGATTTGCGGGCAAGGATCTGTCCTCTTCGAGGGTCTCACAGGCGAACATCGCATACTCACCGGAGTGTACTACATTCCACGGCTGCGCAACATCATCATTTCTATTGGGAAGCTTGACGAGAATGGATGCAAGGTGAATATCAAGAACGGGGTGATGACGATCTTTGACAACCTCCGAAACGTGCTAGCTCGTGTTAATCGCACACGGAATAGACTCTATATCCTCAACCTTGATCAATCTCAACCGGAGTGTTGGCTTGCCAAGAGTGATGATGATTCGTGGTTATGGCATGCTAGATTTGGACACGTTAACTTCTATGCCTTGAAGAAGATGTCAAAGATGGAGATGGTATCCAGGATGCCAGTTATCGACCATGTTGATCAAGTATGTGATGGGTGCTTGGTTGGAAAACAGCACCGTAGGCCGTTCCCTGCTCAGTCTACCTATCGTACAAGTGATGCACTCGAGCTGCTCCATGGTGATCTATGTTGCCCTATCAGCCCGGCAACTCACGCGGGAAAGAAGTATTTCTTCCTTATGGTAGACGACTACTCGAGATATATGTGGGTCATTCTCCTACGATCTAAAGATGAGGCGTTTGAAACGTTCAAGAAGATGAAGGCTGCAACGGAGATGGAACACAAGCTGAAGGTTGGCGCTCTACGGACAGATCGCCGCGGAGAGTTTACGTCGAACGAGTTCAACGACTACTGCGAGAAGATTGGCATAAATTTTTTCCTCACGGCACCTTACACACCACAGCAAAACGGGGTCGTTGAAAGGCGCAATTGAACCGTCGTTGACATGGCAAGGAGTTTACTCAAGAGCATGAACCTCTCGGGGATTTTTTGGGGAGAAGCTGTCTCGACGGCGGTCTATCTTCTCAACCAGGCTCCAACGAAAGCGGTGATCGGCAAGACTCCGTATGAAGCAATTTACGGACGTAAGCCGAATGTGTCTCATATACGAACGTTCGGGTGCGTGGCACATGTGAAGACGGCGGAGCCACATCTCGCAAACCTTGCCGATCGTAGCGCCAAGATGGTGTTCATCGGATACAAGAGGAGTTCTGGCACCAAGGCATACCGCTTCTATGATCCACAAACCAAGCGTCTACGGATTTCACGCGACATCGTGTTTGAAGAAAACAAAGCGCGGAATTGGAGCACAGCAGCCAACGATGCTCCAAACGGTAACATATTCATAGTTGAATTTCCAACTGATGATGATGGAGGAGAGGACGCCAAGGTGGTTGGCAAGACGCCCAAACACGGTGAACACAATGGTATTGATCATCATGGTGCCGACACCGACGACTACGTGCATAGGTCGCAAGGAGATA
The DNA here is from genome assembly GCF_904849725.1 of Hordeum vulgare subsp. vulgare. Lineage (NCBI taxonomy): Eukaryota > Viridiplantae > Streptophyta > Magnoliopsida > Poales > Poaceae > Hordeum > Hordeum vulgare. The sequence goes on from NC_058523.1 coordinate 67,422,274, forward strand.
GCGACAACGAAGCGCACGGCACGGGTGGAGATCTCGACGACAACATCGACAATGAGGCGCATAGTGACGATGACAATCGAGATGATGATAATGATCACGACGACTACGCCGACGACGCGAATGTCGATGACACGCTCGAGACTCGGCCATCTTCCTCAAGTGCATCAACACCGACACAATTTGTGTCGCCACCTTCGCAAGCCACAACGGATTCCTCAGGGCCTCGTCACTACAAGACCCTCAAGAAAGTCTACAAGTACACAAAGCCAGTTACGCTCGATTACTCCGGACTATGTCTGTTCGGAGTTGAGGAGCCGTCGAACTTCGTAGAGGCGAGCAAAAGTCCTAGCTGGACGCACGCCATGGATGAGGAGATGAAGGCGATTGAGAGCAATGGCACGTGGACTTTGGTAACCCGACCTTTGAACCAAAAGGCGATTGGTTTGAAGTGGGTTTACAAGTTAAAGAAGGACACGGAAGGTGCCATTGTGAAGTACAAGGCAAGACTCGTTGCAAAGGGCTATGTACAACGTCAAGGAGTTGACTATGATGAGGTGTTTGCACGAGTTGCTCGACTCGAGACAGTGAGCGTGCTCCTAGATTTGGCAGCACTAGAGGATTGGAAGGTTCATCATATGGATGTTAAATCCGCTTTCCTCAACGGTGATCTCACAGAAGAAGTGTACGTGGAACAACCCCTCGGTTACGAGAAGAAAGGCGAAGAAGGGAAAGTTTACAAGCTCAAGAAAGCTTGGAACTCAAAGTTAGGACGAAGTTTAGTCTCGCTCGGGTTCAAGAGATGTCTCCTCGAGCATGCAGTCTATACAAAGAACTCCAAAGGCTCAAACCTGCTAGTTGGTGTTTATGTCGACGATCTGATTATCACCGGAGATAGCGTACAAGAAATTGAACGTTTCAAGGCGCAAATGAATACCAAGTTTAGCATGAGCTATCTGGGATTACTCAGCTATTACTTGGGCATCGAAGTGAAGCAAAGCTCCGGAGAGATTTCCCTATGTCAATCGGCTTACGCGGTCAAGTTATTGGAAAAGTGTGGCATGTCAGATTGCTACGAGACACAAGTTCCAATGGACCAACGTCACAAGTTGAGCAAGCGTAGCTCAAATCCACCGGTGGACACCACAATGTGTCAAAGCGTTGTGGGCAGCCTAAGATATTTGGTGCATACCCGACCTGACTTGGCTTATTCAGTCGGGATCGTGAGTCATTTCATGGAGAATCCGACAACCGAGCACATGAGTGCGGTCAATTAAATCTTGCGCTATGTGAAAGGCACCATTAATCTTGGTTGCACGTACAGAAAGGGAAAGGAAGGATTGATCCTTCGTGGATATTCAGATAGTGACATGGCAGGTGCTGTTGATGACCGAAAGAGCACAACAGGCATGGTTTTCTACCTTGGCCCGAATCCGATTAGCTGGAATTCTCAGAAACAAAAGGTGGTGGCACTGTCTTCATGCGGGGCAGAATACATAGCGGCAAGCACGGCGGCTTGTCAAGCAGTTTGGCTGAGAAGACTCCTAGCTATTCTTGCAAAGCGGGAGGTGCAGAAGGTTCATCACGAAAGGAGCAAGTACATACATAGCCGGTTCCACCATATCCGGGAGTGCATTGAAGAAGGGTTGATCAAGGTTCATCATGTGAACACGAAAGACCAACTTGCCGATATTTTCACCAAGTCCCTCGGTCGACAGAAGTTCATCGAGATGAGGAAGAAAGTTGGAGTGCAAGAAGTGAAGTCAAGCAACAAGATTAAGGAGGTGAATGTAGAAGTTAATCATGTTGCTCATGTAGGATTAGGAAAGAAAGGCAAACCGAGTCTTAGTAGTATTAGGATTCCTAGTCCTAGTCTATTTCCATAGTCCCTTGTGGATATGTATAAAAGACACCCTAGGGGTGTTGCTTGTAACACAAAAAAAAAACGAAAAGCAATACAAAGCAAAGGCTCGACACGGGCCTTTAGCCATGAAATCCATCGATCAGTTTTATTCGTGTCGCTATTTACGCAAGTTTCGTCAAGTAGCCGGCCGAAGCAAGAATCGCGTAGGCACGCCTGTACGGCTGCATACGCACGTTCAAAAGCCAAAAGGAAGAAAAATAGCGTGTGATCTTATAAGTTTTACCAGTCCAAACCGCTATCCATGCAACTCGCCGTCTGTAGGCCTTGTTTGGAAGCACTCAGATTATATAATCCAGTTTTTATATTTTATTTTGTCTTCAAACAGGATAGATTATGGTGTAGATTAAAAAACTAGATGGACAGATTAATAAAAACTCACAATCTACTCTACCTCGGCTAAAATCAGATTATGGATTGCTAATTACCCATTATCCTTGTAAAGTTGGAGATAATTACATTCCTGCCACCGCCATCCTCCTCTTTTAAAAAACAGAGGACAGACAGATCATTATGCAATGTAAAACTTGGATTGCAGTTTATATAATCTGGCTTCCAAACATGTCCACCTAGATTATTTTTATAAACCAGATTATATAATCTATCTTCAGAATCTAGATTATTATAATATATTGTGATTTCAAACAGGGTCGTAGATGATAGTGGAACTATTTTTTTATGTTACATCCAGCAGTGCAGATGATGTGCTTATAATCAATCCGGTTCCACTCGATGCAATCTGGTATGCTTAAATAGCAATGTAATTAAGTCGGAACATGGTCTTATATGTAATTTGACACCCTTTTGATGATATGAAGACTCAGTCATCAGCTGCTTTCCATCCTTGTTTTTGTTCTTCCGTTTGGAGGAGCTGTGTGGAGAAGTTTATGTGGGTCTCCCAGGTCATGGTGGATAAGGTGTGCTACACCTCAGTTACAGAGAGGTTTGTATTGAGGTGTATCACTATATGTGTACGGTGTACAAATTCTGGGGTTGTGGTCCAGCAGCTAGCATGCCCATCCCAAGTAGGCATCTGCAATGGCCGCATGCAAAACTTTCTGTACTCTAGAAGCAGCACAAACAAAGTGTGCTGGTCACGGTGACATGGCGGTTTAAGGTAGATGGTAGCATGCATAAATGAGAGAATGAGTAGTCGTGGGCTGCAGACATAGAATAATACCAATATACTTCCTCTGTACCTAAATATAAGTCTTTTAAAGGTTTTCCTAGGGAGACTACATACGGATGTATATAGACATATTTTAGAATATAGATTTACTTATTTTGCTATATATGTAGCCCTCTAGTAAAATCTTCAAAAAAAACTTATATTTAGGAACGGATGGAGTACAATACATGAGGTCCTCAGGTATCTATGTCTTTCTCTTTCCCTCCTCTATGTGATATTTTTGTCCGCTTTTCCTCTCTTTCACTATTTAATTATGTCAAGATAATTCATTGGTGCTCAATCTAAGAGGTGCAAATTAAATTCATTTTTTAGATACCATGCTAAATTTAAATCACTCACAAATGCATTCAAATACATTTGCAATGCAGTTATATATTGATTAGAATGTACTCAGTTTATGTCTTTTGGATCGCTCCATCACTATTATTTCACTCCATAAATCATGCTTCTATATTATGCAACAAACTGCGTAGCAACCCACGGGTTATCATCTAGTAACACTAGTTTAAGTTACTCCCCACTATGACTAGCCTGAGTTATGACCATTTTTTAGCTCGATTGTTGTCATTGAAAGATTAATGAAGAGATTACATTATGGAATAATAAGTCAAGAATGCTTAATATTCTAGTGATATTAAATCTTGGTACAGATAAACATTGTGGTGTATCCCTCCACCTCATGTAAAATGTCTAATTAACTAAATTTTAAAAAATGGTTCCGCGCCCCACTAAAGGAGCACTAGTAGAAAATAGGGCTTTGGTTCGGTCCTGGCCAGCTCATTAGTCTTGGTTCTTCACGAACCGGGACCCATGGGGGGCATTAGTACCGGTTCATGAGCCCACGGGGCCGGCCGGGGCCTTGTGGGCATTGGTCCCGGTTCGTGTGGACCCATTTGTCCCGGTTCTAGGCACGAACCGGGACCAATGGGCCGCGCTCCTGGCCCACATCCATTGGTACGTACCCGTTCATGTCTTGAACCGGTTTAGAAGGCGGGGCTTTAGCCCCGGTTTATGCCACGAACAAATGTAATTCTATCATGGAAAAATCTAAAGGGAAGTGTGCGCACGTGAACCCTCCCGTGCGGCGGGCTTACGCTGGATTTCCTTTCTCTGATCAGAATTCAAAAACTTTTATCTCTTAAACCGTTAATTCGATCGATGATCCGTTTTCGTTATTGACTTTGTTTCGACGATATCTTCAAAACTAGATCCCATGTCGACATGCTTTGACAAAAAAAAATTCTTCGTGCTCACCACATTTGTTGCACTTACTTGTCATATTAGTAAGTACTTACTTGTCTGATAAAAAATAATTTAATCGCCATATTTTTGAAATTTGCGTATAAATATGATATTTCGACATAATCAAGCTCACAAGTACAAACAACTTTTTTTAGATGATTACGCGCAAAAAAATGACAACTCAACATATTTAAAACCGGTGACCACGAAAAATCTTATTTGATCATGGTTTGTAAATATGACAACTCGACATAGTTAAACTAACAAGCACATAAAATAGTTTTCTGACAAATTGTATGTAAATATGACAAGTCGACATATTTTTCAAATTGGCAAACACAACTTATGACATGCTTTTATATCATGTATAATGAAAACTGCTACAAGGCTTTGGACGAAATAACATTAAACAGTGTAAATCAAGTTATTTTTTTAGACAAGTAAGTAAGTGGTTAATAGTATGGCAACTGGGTCAAAAAATGTGGCAAGTATGAACGAAAAAAATAGTTGATGAAACATATCGATATGGGATCTAGTTTTGAAGAATTCGTCGCGAGAAACTTAATGGTGAAAACGGATCATCGGTTGAATTAACGGTTTTGTAGATAAAACTTTTTGAATTTCAAACATCAAATGCATGAAAAATAACAAATGAAGTCACAAAGCGTTGTAAATTGATGATGCACGAAGTGCATCCAGTTTTTGCCGTAACCCTCTCCGCTTTCTCGCACATGCTATGTGGGTGAAATGATGATACCATGTCAACTTGGAACCTTTTCAGAGTTCATTTCAAATGCTTTTCAATTTCATGGTTTTATAGCTCAAAATAAACAGTAAATGCATCAAAAATAACAAATGAAGTCAGAAAGGGTTGTAAATTGATGATGTGGCTTTGAATGGTGCATTTTGAACACATAAAAACTATGGAGTTCAAATAAGTTCAAAAAAATGAAATCCCTTTGTAACAGACGAGTTTCCGTATGAAATCCTGATACTTCCAAAGAGATTGTCCGTTTTGTACGCGAAGTGCATCCAGTTTTTGCCGTAACCCTCTCAACTTTCTCGCACATGCTATGTGGGTGAAATGATGATACCATGCCAACTTGGAACCTTTTCAGAGTTCATTTCAAATGATTTTCAATTTCATGGTCTCATAGCTCAAAATAATCAGTAAATGCATGAAAAATAACAAATGAAGTCAGAAAGGGTTGTAAATTGATGATGTGGCTTTGAATGGTGCATTTTGAACACAGAAAAACTATGGAGTTCAAATAAGTTCAAAAAAAGAAATTCCTTTGTAACACACGAGTTTCCGTATGAATCCCTGATACTTCCAAAGAGATTGTCCGTTTTGTACACGAAGTGCATCCAGTTTTTGTCGTAACCCTCTCAACTTTCTCGCACATGCTATGTGGGTGAAATGATGATACCATGCCAACTTGGAACCTTTTCAGAGTTCATTTCAAATGCTTTTCAATTTCATGGTCTTATAGCTCAAAATAATCAGTAAATGCATGAAAAATAACAAATGAAGTCAGAAAGGGTTGTAAATTGATGATGTGGCTTTGAATGGTGCATTTTGAACACAGAAAAACTATGGAGTTCAAATAAGTTCAAAAAAATGAAATCCCTTTGTAACAGACGAGTTTCCGTATGAAACCCTGATACTTCCAAAGAGATTGTCCGTTTTGTACACGAAGTGCATCCAGTTTTTGCCGTAACCCTCTCAACATTCTCGCACATGCTATGTGGGTGAAATGATGATACCATGCCAACTTGGAACCTTTTCAGAGTTTATTTCAAATGCTTTTCAATTTCATGGTCTTATAGCTCAAAATAACCAGTAAATGCATGAAAAATAACAAATGAAGTCAGAAAGGGTTGTAAATTGATGATTTGGCTTTGAATGGTGCATTTTGAACACAGAAAAACTATGGAGTTCAAATAAGTTCAAAAAAATGAAATCCTTTTGTAACAGACGAATTTCCGTATGAAACCCTGATACTTCCAAAGAGATTGTCCGTTTTGTAGACGAAGTGCATCCAGTTTTTGCCATAACCCTCTCAACTTTCTCGCACAAGCTATGTGGGTGAAATGATGATACCACGCAAACTTCGAACCTTTTCAGAGTTCATTTCAAATGCTTTTCAATTTCATGGTCTTATAGCTCAAAATAATCAGTAAATGCATGAAAAATAACAAATGAAGTCAGAAAGAGTTGTAAATTGATGATGTGGCTTTGAATGGTGCATTTTGAACACAGAAAAACTATGGAGTTCAAATAAGTTCAAAAAAATGAAATCCCTTTGTAACAGACGAGTTTCCGTATGAAACCGTGATACTTCCAAAGAGATTGTCCGTTTTGTACACGAAGTGCATCCAGTTTTTGCCGTAACCCTCTCAACTTTCTCGCACATGCTATGTGGGTGAAATGATGGTACCATGCCAACTTGGAACCTTTTCAGAGTTCATTTCAAGTGCTTTTCGATTTCATGGTCTTATAGCTCAAAATTATCAGTAAATGCATGAAAGATAACAAATGAAGTCAGAAAGGGTTGTAAATTGATGATGTGGCTTTGAATGGTGCATTTTGAACACAGAAAAACTATGGAGTTCAAATAAGTTCAAAAAATGAAATCCCTTTGTAACAGACGAGTTTCCGTATGAAACCCTGATACTTCCAAAGAGATTGTCCGTTTTGTACATGAAGTGCATCCAGTTTTTGCCTTAACCCTCTCAACTTTCTCGCACATGCTATGTGGGTGAAATTATGATACCATGCCAACTTGGAACCTTTTCAGAGTTCATTTCAAATGCTTTTCGATTTCATGGTCTTGTAGCTCAAAATATTCAGTAAATCCATGAAAAATAACAAATGAAGTTAGAAAGGGTTGTAAATTGATGATGTCGATTTGAATGGTGCATTTTGAACATAGAAAAACTATGCAGTTCAAATAAGTTCAAAAAAATGAAATCCATTTGTAACAGACGAGTTTCCGTATGAAACCGTGATACTTCCAAAGTGATTGTCCGTTTTGTACACGAAGTGCATCCAGTTCTTGCCGTAACCCTCTCAACTTTCTCGTACATGCTATGTGGGTGAAATTATGATACCATGCCAACTTGGAACCTTTTCAGAGTTCATTTCAAATGCTTTTCAATTTCATGGTCTTATAGCTCAAAATAATCAGTAAATGCATGAAAAATAACAAATGAAGTCAGAAAGGATTGTAAATTGATGATGTGGATTTGAATGGTGCATTTTGAACACAAAAAATCTATGCAGTTCCAATAAGTTCAAAAAAATGAAATCCATTTGTAACAGACGAGTTTCCGTATGAAACCGTGATACTTCCAAAGAGATTGTCCGTTTTGTACACGAAGTGCATCCATTTCTTGCCGTAACCCTCTCAACTTTCTCACACATGCTATGTGGGTGAAATGATGATACCATGCCAACTTCGAACCTTTTCGGTGTTCATTTCAAGTGCTTTTCAATTTTATGGTCTTATAGCTCAAAATAATGAGTAAATGCATGAAAAATAACAAATGAAGTCAGCAAAAGGAATCAACTAAAAAGCTTTTATAAACTTCTAGTATTATTGAAACTAAAATTATATAGAATTTTGTTACAAAATTTAATAGCAAAAAGTATTATCATAAAAGAAAATAAATAAGTAATTAGAATTTTGTTCAAAACATTAAAAGCAAAAAAGAATTACCATTTAATAAAATAAATAAGTAATTAGAATTTTGTTACAAACTTTAATAGCAAAAAGAATTATCGTAAAATAAAATAAATAAGTAATTAGAAACAAAAAAGAAAGCAAAAAACAGGAATTTTTTTTAAAAAAGTGCCACCTACACGTCTACCACGGCCTGCATACGACTAGAAACCCATTACTAGGGCCAGGATGCAGGCCCGCAGTAGGCCCAATAGGCCCACAAGCACACATAGTGGTTTTAGGCCCGTAAGCCTGCAGTGGAGAGGAGCTCGAAGTGGTTGGTTCGGCAGGTCTTATAAACCACTCCGAGCCCCTCTCGGCTAGCGAGGTGGGACTAAACATAGCACCGCACCACGCAAGGCCTTTGGTCCCGGTTGGTGGAACCAACCGGGACTAAAGGGGGGAATTGGTACCGGTTGGTGCAACCAACCGTGACCAAAGGCCTCTGCTTCCCGCCCTTTGGGCTGCTGAAAAGAGACCTGTGGTCCCGGTTTGTGCCACCAACCGATACCAATGCCTCTGCTTCCCGCCCTTTCGGCTACTGAAAAGAGACCTTTGGTCCCGGTTGGTGCCACCAACCGGGACTAAAGGTGGGGCTACATAAGCGTCAGTTTAGAAATTTTGATCACTCCCCCTCTCTTCATTCGATCCCGACGCCGCCAGGCTGCCCGTCTCGCCGTCGACGTCGTCGTCGTCGCCCCACGCCGCCCCGACACCGTCCCGCGACGCCCCGACGCCGTCGCCGCCCCCCGCCCCGCGCCCCGTGTCCCGCGACGCCGCTGGCCCCTCCTCGTCGCCGCCCCGCCCCGGCCCGCGCCGCACCTCACCGTCGACCGTCGCCGCGCCGCGCCGCCCCGCGCGGCACCTGGACGTCGCCGTCGCTGTCCCCGACACCATCGCCATTAGCAAAGATTTTTTTTCTGCTAAAAGATTTATACCTAAATATTATCTTTTATGATCCTGAATCTTCACAACAAAGGGTTAACGACATAGAAACATTTACCACATGAATTTCTGTCACGATGGATTTCTCTAAGTCCACCAATGAATTTTGGATTTTGGACCACTCTTTCTGCCGGAAGTCAGCCACAAAACTGGGCATCATGTTATGCCAACAATGTATACATAACACTAACAGATTAATCTTAAGAAATAATTTACTGCTAGCTGCATGTAGTTTGTACCCAAAAAGCTCTGAAAGGTACATGACACAATAAATGGTGGAAAAAAGATAGAACAGTGATAAAATTCTATTAATTTGCAAGCATACATAGATGATCCCTAGTTGGCAAGTACACTGGAAAGCACATATATGAATAGATGATCCCTAGTTGGCAAGACTACTTTATTTAACTATATATTAAAGTAGTTCCCGCTTTATTTAACTATGTATGATGATGATTAATTAGTAGGACTTGTTGTTATATATGATGATGCATGATGCGAGCATGAAGAGTTATCATATATAGATGTTCAATTCTTTCGATATATATATTGTGTCCCGATTATATTGTTGTTTACACACATTTACCACATTAAAACAGGAAATGTCTGACGATGGATATTGGGAGTGTGAATATTGCGGCAACTCTCGGGGTATGTGCGACATGCCTCACCTGCGAGACGATAGGTTCTTCAGCATGAAGCTTGACGAGAACGGCGATATGTACCTCCCTTTCCATGCAAGAAGATATGTGTTGGAGAGGCTAGGTTGCGAAGACTACGAGAGAATTGAGACGAGGAGCGCTAAGCTGAGGACTATACATGGTCACACTTTTGTTATCCAAGTATTTAATTCAGTTTTTCAAACAGAATTTGGGTGCCCAAAGTGGGAAGATCTTTGCCAGGCATATGGATTTCAGAAAGGAATGGAAATCACCTTCAATCTTCATCGTGAAGATAATATGCCAGACAACATCGACATTTGGGTGGTTGTCGATGATATGCTTCCTGTTTTACCTCCATGTGAGTTTCTCAACCATATTTGTCAAGTAATTTGCATTTATATTTATAAATAGTTGGTGTAGTCAACCTGTTTTCCTCTCGCAACTACCATGTCATGTGGTGTTCATCGTTTATTAAAACTTTGGCCACACGTTGCAGGTTCCTAGTTATTGGGTCATAGTTATAATTATATCATGTTACATGTTGTACAAACAACAACAACAACCCAAATTGTCCTTTGAATGATCGTAGCACATGTGGTCATTTTTAATGGTTTATATAATGGCCACATCTTGTGAACAATTACAAAATTTCTAAGTATTTTTGAAACATTAAATTATTACAAAATTTGGGTGGTTGTGGATGATATGCTTCCTGTTTTACCTCCATGTGAAATAATTTGCATTTATATTTAGAAATAGTTGGTGTTCATCTATATACTAAATTTGTTAAATTATAATTTACAGCTTATTTCGTTGCTTCGACTGAATTACGAAAATTAATTGACACGACACACTACACGTATGGATCACATCTAACTTGAAAGGAGAAGGATGATCTTCTCCACTTTCTTGTTGTTGGTGTTCTGGCTTCTAGGGATACCTTCCCGTATCATTTTGAAATTGGCCAAAATTATTCATTTTACATGCCACTAATGCATAAGTTGAGTCCAGCTGACATTCGTCGAAATGTCTTGCTAAGAGTTTCCTAATTAAGTATGCTCCACTATTGCGTAAATGGTGTTGATTACATTGCTAACTAGGTTATTATTATGTTCTTCAACAGCAACTCGCACATGATGTAGTGCCTCCGTTAATGGACCCAGAAGGTCAAGTGAGAATTAGAAGCCCGCTGAGGGCTGAGTTCTATGCTCCATACTTGATTAACTTTAAATCAAGATAAAAAAAGACTTCAAATTGAAGCATGGAGAGAAATAAAGAAGGTTCGCAAGCCACAAGCTGGAGACCGTTGGATCTATGTGATTCATCATGGAGCCATAGGTGTTATTCTGTTTTATCACATTATATCTAAGAGCGAGGATTAGGTCTTATGAGAGACAAGTTATTCTAGTTTATATTATTACTTGACATGATCGATTAATTAGGATGCATGATGCATATGATGACTATATATATATTATGATGTTTCTCTGTTTTATTTTATGTGTATCATATGATAACTTGGTATATGATTAAGTTGATGATGAGTTGTTAGATGGTCGATTAGAATACTATTGCCATTCGACAAAAATGATATGAAATGATATAGTGTAAAAAAGATGCATATATGTGCATGTAACTCGTGTCTACATTTTGTAAATATGTTCGACAAAGCACGGGGGATGTCCAAGCACGGAGATATATAAGAGAGGACACTTTTCTCTATTAGCTAGCTAATAACAACCTAAATTAACCCCTAAACCAGCCCCTTTAAAAAAAACCTCAGCCCCAGCCAGGGGCTGACGCGTGGATGCCTTTTGGTCCCGGTTGATGTCATCAACCGGGACTAAAGGCCCCCCTGCCTGGCCTGACCGCAGCGGCCACGTGGAGGCCCACCTGTCCCGGTTCGTGTAAGAACCGGGACTAAAGGCAAAGGACATTAGTAACGACCTTTTTGTCCCGGTTCCGAAACCGGGACAGAAGGCCCTTATAAACCGGGACAAAATGCTCTTTTTCTACTAGTGGAGGCGGAAGTCTATCTTGGAAGATAGCAAGTCCACTAAAAACAAAGATCTTTCAGGAAAGTAGACATAACACCCCTCAGTTTTATATTCTACTGCGTATAGATTTCCTTTTTCTTTTGAAAAGTCAAACTAAGCTAGCTCTGGCTGAGTTTCCAGAGAAAACTATTCATATGCACAACATGAAAAAATAACTGGTAGTATATCCAATGATATGCATTTGGTATTTAAAATGTACATATTTTATTTATAAAAAATTAATCAAACTTTGAAATGCCTGACTTTTAGAAGAAAAAAAATTCTATACGCACTACATTGTGGAAATGAGAGAGTATTAGAAGATTTGGGAAGCCAATAGATTGCTCGAGCAACAACAATTAGCATTCAAGAGTCAGTGTTGTATCCAAAACTGGCACATGCTTAGCTCAAACATAATCTTGGATAGTAACAGAATAAAACTGATTCATGATTTTTAGTACTAGAATTAGTATTTCAATACTAACTCGACATATTTCTACAGTACTAACTCATATGGTCGCTGTACTGAAAGCTGATACTTTGCTAGAGGAACAACAATTCACTATCTTACAAAAAGTCTACTAGAATTTCATTGTAATAATAATAAAACCATTACAATCAATTGATCGGATGTTTCTTTCTGAATTGAAGACTAATAAGTCTTTAGAAGAAAGAAGTTTTTTGGAAATATTAATTCCAACCATCACATCGATCGAGATGAAGGGGATGATGACTTGGTGGACGCATGGTAGCTAACGACATTATTTTTGCGCTTTGATTACAAACATTATTTCAAAATGGATCAATGAAGCAGTAGTACACTAGCGCCACTATATATTTTGCGAGTATCAGGAGCTAGATAAGGAGTGAAATCTGTGCATATACTTCATCTCCGGTGGTTTACACATATATATCCGATGTACACAGTAAGAGAGAGAGAGTCAGTTACAACCACTAGGCGAGGGACGTGGTCAGGCATACATGCAGCGCATGCAGTTGGTAGTGGCGCACGTCGCATGCGTGAAGACCAGGGCAGCGCCGCATTGCCTGGTGGACGGTGCAGCTGGTGCAGTGGTTATCTAGTGGGTTGTTTCGAACACCCCCCGCAGACACGTTTTGACGTTGAGACTGGACCGAAAATCAAGAAACACAGTTGTCGGCAAGCCCTTGGTGAAGATGTCGGCGAACTGGGAGCTAGTGGGCACGTGCAGAACACGTATCTCCCCAAGGGCGACGCGCTCGCGGACGAAGTGAAGATCAATCTCGATGTGCTTGGTGCGTTGATGCTGCACGGGGTTGCTCGACATGTAGACGGCGCTGATGTTGTCGCAGTAGACCACCGTGGCTCGAGACGGGGGTTGATGGAGCTCGCCAAGGAGTTGTCGTAGCCAAACGGATTCGGCAACGGCGTTCGCCACCGCCCGGTACTCTACCTCGGCGCTGGACCGCGAGACGGTCACCTGGCGCTTCGACGACCACGTGAGAAGGTTGGAGCCCAGATACACGCAGTAACCCGAGGTGGATCGGCGTATATCAGGACATCCTGCCCAATCGGCGTCGGAGTAGGCGACAAGCTCGGTGCCAGCGTCGCGATGGATCCGAAGCCCCAGATGTGTCGTGCCGCGGAGATACCGAAGTATGCGCTTGACGAGCTGGTAGTGGCAGTCGCGTGGTGCATGCATGAACATGCAACACTGCTGGACGGCGTAGGAGAGGTCGGGGCGCGTCAGTGTGATGTACTGCAGGGCACCAACCAGGCTGCGGTAGAGCGACGGGTCGTGGAAGAGCGGACCGGTGTCGAGGGAGAGCTTGGCCGATGTGTCGACTGGAGTAGAGATGGGCTTGCAATTGAGCATGCCCGCGCGGTCGAGGATCTCTAGGGCGTACTGTTCCTGTGAGAGAAACAAGGCCTGCGTGGTGGTGGTGACGTTGATGCCGAGGAAGTGATGGAGAGCGCCGAGGTCGGTCATCGCAAACTCGCGGTGGAGCGACTGGATGACGGAGGCGAGGACCGCGGTGGAGCTGGCAGTGAGGATGATGTCGTCGACATAGAGTAGCAGGTAGGCGAGGTGGTCGCCGCGGCGGAGGATGAAGAGCGACGTGTCCGAGTGGGAGGCGACGAACCCCAGCGTCCGTAGATAGGTGGTGAAGCGGGTGAACCACGCCCGAGGAGCCTGCTTGAGACCGTACAGGGAACGGTTAAGCCGGCAAACGTGGGATGGGACCGTGGTGTCGACGAAGCCGGAGGGCTGATGGCTGTAGACCGTCTCGGTGAGGTGGCCGTGGAGGAAGGCGTTCTTGACGTCCAACTGATGAATGGGCCAGGACCTGCCAGCGGCGATGCTGAGGACCGTCCGGATCGTGGCCGGTTTGACCACGGGACTGAACGTCTCAGCAAGGTCGATGCCAGGCCGCTGTGTGAAGCCACGAAGAACCCACCGTGCTTTGTACCGAGCGAGTGTGCCGTCAGGATGGAACTTGTGGCAGAAGATCCATTTACCGGTGACGACGTTCGCACCTGCAGGACGAGACACTAAACACCAAGTATTATTCCGCATCAGTGCGTTATATTCCTCGAGCATCGCAGCGTGCCAGTTAGGATCGCGAAGGGCGATGCGGTAGGAGGAGGGAATGGGACTGATGGAGGAAGAGGGAGTACTGGTGTGAAGAATCTTAGGCTGAGCGAATCCCGACTTGCTGCGGGTACGCATACGATGATGGTTAGCAGGAGGATCAACCAGCACCGCGCGCGTGGGAATGGAGGAGACAAGTGGCGCACATGAACTGGCTGCATGGGAGCTGGCCGGTGGTGTGGGTGCATGCGGGAGAGAGGGTGGGATGGATGCATGTGGGGAGGAGTGGGACATGCATGGTGACGTGACAGGTGAACTGTGCAGGGGAACTGGATGTGCAGGCTGTGCAGACCGGTGAGGAGGAGAGAGGAGTGGGCAGCTCGGTGACGTGCATGCAGCGGCAGGAGGGTGGGCATGCGGCTGGAGTGGAGCGGCCGTGGGGTCTGGTGTGGGATCCGAGGTGCATGGGGCGCTATGGGTGTGCGTGGGACCCGGCGGGAAAGGAGAGATGCATGGGAGATGCGTGGGACCCGGGGTACGGGTGGTACCCGTGTTGCTGTTGGAGGTGGAGGCATGCAAGGGAGATGCATGCGGTACGTGGGGTGGGCTGCTGGTTGGTGGTTGACCCGGTGGTAGTGGGGAGGTAGGCGGTGGGTGGTTGGGGCTGCATGCGGTATGCCGGGGATCAGGAGATGCATGCGATATGGTTATCGGTGCGGGCTGGGCGACAATACGGGAGGTGATAGAGTCAGGGGCTGGAGATGGGCAAGGGCTGTATGGGAAGGAACGTTCATCGAACGTGACGTGCCGGGAGATGATGACCTTGCGGGTGGACAGGTCGAGATAGCAATAACCTTTGTGCTCGAGTGGTTAGCCGAGGAAGACGCGGCGGGAGGAGCGTGTTGGGGAACGTCGCATGGGAAACAAAAATTTTCCTACGCGCACGAAGACCTCTCATGGTGATGTCCATCTACGAGAGGGGATGAGTGATCTAAGTACCCTTGTAGATCGTACAGCAAAAGCGTTAGTGAACGCGGTTGATGTAGTGGAACGTCCTCACGTCCCTCGATCCGCCCCGCGAACAATCCCGCGATCAGTCCGATGATCTAGTACCGAACGGACGGCACCTCCGCGTTCAGCACACGTACAGCTCGACGATGATCTCGGCCTTCTTGATCCAGCAAGAGAGACGGAGAGGTAGAAGAGTTCTCCGGCAGCATGACGGCACTCCGGAGGTTGGTGATGACCTCCGCGTTCAGCACACGTACTCCCCTCCCCAAACCGAGTTGGACTTGGTTTGGTGGGAGGGAGTCCCCCTTCCTTCCCACCTCCTCCCTTTTTTTCTTTTCTCTTGATTTTCTTTTCTTGGCGCATAGAGCCCTTTTGGGCTGTCCCACCAGCCCACTAAGGGCTGGTGTGCCACCCTCAAGGCCTATGGGCTTCCCCGGGGTGGGTTGCCCCCCCCCCCCCCCGGTGAACTCCCGGAACCCATTCGTCATTCCCGGTACATTCCCGGTAACTCCGAAAACCTTCCGGTAATCAAATGAGGTCATCCTATATATCAATCTTCGTTTCCGGACTATTCCGGAAACCCTCATGACGTCCGTGATCTCATCCGGGACTCCGAACAACATTCGGTAACCAACCATATAACTCAAATACGCATAAAACAACGTCGAACCTTAAGTGTGCAGACCCTGCGGGTTCGAGAACTATGTAGACATGACCCGAGAGACTCCTCGGTCAATATCCAATAGCGGGACCTGGATGCCCATATTGGATCCTACATATTCCACGAAGATCTTATCGTTTGAACCTCAGTGCCAAGGATTCATATAATCCCGTATGTCATTCCCTTTGTCCTTCGGTATGTTACTTGCCCGAGATTCGATCGTCAGTATCAGTATACCTATTTCAATCTCGTTTACCGGCAAGTCTCTTTACTCGTTCCGTAATACAAGATCCCGCAACTTACACTAAGTTACATTGCTTGCAAGGCTTGTGTGTGATGTTGTATTACCGAGTGGGCCCCGAGATACCTCTCCGTTCACAGGGAGTGACAAATCCCAGTCTTGATCCATACTAACTCAACTAACACCTTCGGAGATACCTGTAGAGCATCTTTATAGTCACCCAGTTACGTTGCGACGTTTGATACACACAAAGCATTCCTCCGGTGTCAGTGAGTTATATGATCTCATGGTCATAGGAATAAATACTTGACACGCAGAAAACAGTAGCAATAAAATGACACGATCAACATGCTACATCTATTAGTTTGGGTCTAGTCCATCACGTGATTCTCCTAATGACGTGATCCAGTTATCAAGCAACAACACCTTGTTCATAATCAGAAGACACTGACCATCTTTGATCAACTGGCTAGCCAACTAGAGGCTTGCTAGGGACGGTGTTTTGTCTATGTATCCACACATGTAAATGAGTCTTCATTCAATACAATTATAGCATGGATAATAAACGATTATCTTGATACAGGAATTATAATAATAACTATATTTATTATTGTCTCTAGGGCATAATTCCAACAGTCTCCCACTTGCACTAGAGTCAATAATCTAGCCCTCACATCACCATGTGAATTACATTGTAATAAATCTAACACCCATACAGTTCTGGTGTTGATCATGCTTTGGCCGTGGAAGAGGTTTAGTCAGCGGGTCCGCTACATTCAGATCCATGTGCACTTTGCATATATTCACGTCCTCTCCCTCGACATAGTCGCGGATGAGGTTGAAGCATCGTTTGATGTGTCTGGTCTTCTTGTGAAACCGTGGTTCCTTTGCTAAGGCAATGGCACCAGTGTTGTCACAGAACAAGGTTATTGGATTCAGTGCGCTTGGCACCACTCCAAGATCCGTCATGAACTGCTTCATCCAGACACCCTCCTTAGCCGCCTCCGAGGCAGCCATGTACTCCGCTTCACATGTAGAATCTGCTACGACGCTTTGCTTGGAACTGCACCAGCTTACTGCACCCCCATTAAGAATAAATACGTATCCGGTTTGCGACTTAGAGTCGTCCGGATCTGTTTCAAAGCTTGCATCGACGTAACCTTTTACGGCGAGTTCTTCGTCACCTCCATACACGAGAAACATCTCCTTAGTCCTTTTCAGGTACTTCAGGATATTCTTGACCGCTGTCCAGTGATCCACTCCTGGATTACTCTGGAACCTACCTGCCATACTTATGGCCAGGCTAACATCCGGTCTAGTGCACAGCATCGCATACATGATAGAACCTATGGCTGAAGCATAGGGGACGGAGCGCATATGCTCTCTATCTTCATCAGTTGCTGGGCACTGAGTCTTACTCAATCTCGTACCTTGTAGAACTGTCAAGAACCCTTTCTTGGACTGTTCCATTTTGAACCTCTTCAAAACTTTATCAAGGTATGTGCTTTGTGAAAGTCCTATGAGGCATTTTGATCTATCCCTATAGATCTTAATGCCTAGAATGTAAGCAGCTTCTCCTAGGTCCTTCATAGAGAAACTTTTATTCAAGTAATCCTTTATGCTCTCTAAAAACTCTACGTTGTTTCCAATCAGTAATATGTCATCCACA
Source organism: Hordeum vulgare subsp. vulgare (assembly GCF_904849725.1). NCBI lineage: Eukaryota > Viridiplantae > Streptophyta > Magnoliopsida > Poales > Poaceae > Hordeum > Hordeum vulgare. The sequence continues at coordinate 67,440,146 of NC_058523.1, forward strand.
TATAATATTAGAAACGCCACAGAGCTCCCACTCACTTTCTTGTAAATACAAGATTCTCCAACCACTTGTATAAACCCAAATGCTTTGATCACCTCATCAAAGCGTTTGTTCCAACTCCGAGATGCTTGCACCAGTCCATAAATGGATCGCTGAAGCTTGCACACCTTGTTAGCATTCTTAGGATCGACAAAACCTTCGGGTTGTATCATATACAACTCTTCCTTAAGGAAACCGTTAAGGAACGCCGTTTTGACATCCATCTGCCAGATTTCATAATCGAAAAATGCAGCTATTGCTAACATGATTCTGACGGACTTAAGCATCGCTACGGGTGAGAAAGTCTCATCGTAGTCAACTCCTTGAACTTGTGAAAAACCCTTTGCCACAAGTCGAGCTTTATAAACGGTCATATTACCGTCAGCGTCCGTCTTCCTCTTAAAGATCCAATTGTTCTAAATGGCCTTGCGGCCCTCAGGCAGTACCTCCAAAGTCCACACTTTGTTCTCATACATGGATCCTATCTCGAACTTCATCGCTTCCAGCCATTTGTTGGAATCTGGGCCCACCATTGCTTCTTCATAATTCGCAGATTCATTGTTGTCTAACAACATGATTGATAAGACGGGATTACTGTACCACTCTGGAGCAGCACGTGGTCTCGTCGACCTGCGTGGTTTGATAGAAACTTGAACTGGAGTTTCATGATCATCATCATTAACTTCCTCCTCAACCGGCGTTGCAATGACAGAGGTTTCCCCTTGCCCTGCGCCACCATCCAGAGGGATGAGAGGTTCGACAACCTCGTCAAGTTCTATCTTCCTCCCACACAATTCTCTCGAGAGAAACTCCTTCTCGAGAAAAGCTCCGTTGTTAGCAAGAAACACTTTGCCCTCGGATTTGAGATAGAAGGTGTACCCAACTGTCTCTTTTGGGTAACCTATGAAGACGCACTTTTCCGCTTTGGGTTCCAGCTTTTCGGGCTGAAGCTTTTTGACATAAGCATCACATCCCCAAACTTTAAGAAACGACAACTTTGGCCTTTTGCCATACCACAGTTCGTATGGTGTCGTCTCAACGGATTTAGATTGTGCCCTATTTAAAGTGAATGCAGCTGTTTCTAATGCATAGCCCCAAAATGATAACGGCAAATCAGTAAGAGACATCATAGATCGCACCATCTCTAATAGAGTACGATTACGACGTTTGGACACACCATTACGCTGTGGTGTTCTAGGCGGTGTTAACTGTGAAACAATTCCACATTGTCTTAAGTGAGCACCAAACTCGAAACTCAGATATTCACCCCCACGATCAGACCGTAGGAACTTGATCTTCTTGTTACGATGATTTTCCACTTCACTCTGAAATTGCTTGAACTTTTCAAATGTTTCAGACTTGTGCTTCATCAAGTAGACATAACCATATCTACTTAAATCGTCAGTGAAGGTGAGAAAATAACGATATCCGCCGCGTGCCTCCACGCTCATCGGACCACACACATCGGTATGTATGATTTCCAACAAGTCACTTGCACGCTCCATTGTTCCTGAGAATGGAGTCTTAGTCATCTTGCCCATGAGGCATGGTTCGCACGTGTCAAGTGAATCAAAGTCAAGTGACTCCAAAAGTCCATCAGCATGGAGTTTCTTCATGCACTTTAGACCAATATGACCTAAGCGGCAGTGCCACAAAAATATGGCGCTATCATGTTTAACTCTAACTCTTTTGGTCTCAATGTTATGTATATGCGTATCGCTATCAAGATTCAATATGAACAATCCTCTCACATTCGGTGCATGACCATAAAAGATGTTACTCATAGAAATAGAACAACCATTATTCTCTGACTTAAAAGAGTAACCGTCTCGCAATAAACAAGATCCAGATATAATGTTCATGCTCAACGCAGGCACTAAATAACAATGATTTAAGTTCATCACTAATCCTGATGGTAACTGAAGTGACACTGTGCCAACGGCGATTGCATCAACCTTGGAACCATTTCCTACACGCATCGTCACTTCATCTTTCGCCAGCCTTCGCCTATTCCGCAGTTCCTGTTTCGAGTTGCAAATATGAGCAACAGAACCGGTATCGAATACCCAGGCACTACTACGAGAGCCGGTTAAGTACACATCAATAACATGTATATCAAATATACCTGATTTTTCTTTGCCCGCCTTCTTATCTGCCACATACTTGGGGCAATTGCGCTTCCAGTGACCCATACCCTTGCAATAGTAACACTCCGTTTCCGGCTTAGGTCCAGCTTTGGATTTCTTCGTCGGATTGGCAACAGGCTTGCCGCTCTTCTTCGAATTGCCCTTCTTGCCTTTGCCGTTTCTCTTGAAACTAGTGGTCTTATTCACCATCAACACTTGATGCTGTTTACGGAGTTCAGACTCTGCGACTTTCAGCATCGCAAACAACTCGCCGGGAGACTTGTTCATCCCTTGCATGTTGTAGTTCAACACAAAGCCTTTATAGCTTGGCGGCAGTGATTGAAGGATTCTGTCAGTGATAGCTTCTTGCGGGAGTTCAATCCCCAGCTCAGCTAGTCGGTTTGAGTACCCAGACATTTTGAGCACATGTTCACTGACAGATGAGTTTTCCTCCATCTTGCAAGCATAGAATTTATCGGAGGTCTCATACCTCTCGATCCGGGCGTTCTTCTGAAAGATAAACTCCAACTCCTGGAACATCTCAAATGCTCCATGACGCTCAAAGCAACGTTGAAGTCTCGGTTCTAAGCCATACAAGACTGCACATTGAACTATTGAGTAGTCCTCCTTACGTGCTAACCAAGCGTTCTTAACATCCTGATCAGCCGTAGCGGGTGGTTCATCTCCTAACGCAGCATTAAGGACATAATCCTTCTTCCCAGCTTGTAAGATTAGCTTAAGATTACGAGCCCAGTCTACAAAGTTGCTTCCATCATCTTTCAACTTAGCTTTCTCTAGGAACGTATTAAAATTCAGGATGACTGTCGCGTGAGCCATGATCTACAACACAAATATATTCAAAGTGGACTTAGACTATGTTCAAGATAATTAGAGTTTAACTTAATCAAATTATTCGCTAAACTCCCACTCAAAAAGTACATCTCTTTAGTCATTTGAGTGGTACATGATCCAAATCCACTATCTCAAGTCCGATCATCACGTGAGTCGAGAATAGTTTCACTGGTAGGCATCTCTATGCTAATCATATCAACTATACGATTCATGCTCGACCTTTCGGTCTCATTTGTTCCGAGGCCATGTCTACACATGCTAGGCTCGTCAAGCTTAACCCGAGTGTTCCGCGTGCGCAACTGTTTTGCACCCGTTGTATGTGAACGTTGAGTCTATCACACCCGATCATCACGTGGTCTCTAGAAATGACGAACTGTAGCAACGGTGCACAGTCGGGGAGAACACAATTTCGTCTTGAAATTTTAGTGAGAGATAACCTCATAATGCTAGCATCGTTCTAAGCAAAACAAGGTGCATAAAAGGATTAACATCACATGCAATTCATAAGTGACATGATATGGCCATCATCACGTGCTTCTTGATCTCCATCACCAAAGCACCGGCACGATCTTCTAGTCACTGGCGCCACGCCATGATCTCCATGAACGTGTTACCATCGGGGTTGTCGTGCTACTCATGCTATTACTACTAAAGCTACATCCTAGCAAAATAGTAAACACATCTGCAAGCACAAACGTTAGTATAAAGACAACCCTATGGCTCCTGCCTGTTGCCGTACCATCGACGTGCAAGTCGATATTTCTATTACAACATGATCATCTCATACATCCAGTATATCACATCATATCATTGGCCATATCACATCACAAGCATACCCTGCAAAAACAAGTTAGACGTCCTCTAATTTTGTTGTTGCATGTTTTACGTGGTGACCATGGGTATCTAGTAGGATCGCATCTTACTTACGCAAACACCACAACGGAGATATATGAGTTGCTATTTAACCTCATCCGAGGACCTCCTCGGTCAAATCCGATTCAACTAAAGTTGGAGAAACCGACACTTGCCAGTCATCTTTGAGCAACGGAGTTACTCGTAACGATGAAACCAGTCTCTCGTAAGCGTACGAGTAATGTCGGTCCAAGCCGCTTCAATCCAACAATACCGCGGAATCAAGAAAAGACTAAGGAGGGCAGCAAAACGTACATCACCGCCCACAAAAACTTTTGTGTTCTACTCGAGAAGACATCTACGCATGAACCTAGCTCATGATGCCACTGTTGGGGAACGTCGCATGGGAAACAAAAAATTTCCTACGCGCACGAAGACCTCTCATGGTGATGTCCATCTACGAAAGGGGATGAGTGATCTACGTACCCTTGTAGATCGTACAGCAGAAGCGTTAGTGAACGCGGTTGATGTAGTGGAACGTCCTCACGTCCCTCAATCCGCCCCGCGAACAATCCCGCGATCAGTCCCACGATCTAGTACCGAACGGACGGCACCTCCGCATTCAGCACACGTACAGCTCGACGATGATCTCGGCCTTCTTGATCCAGCAAGAGAGACGGAGAGGTAGAAGAGTTCTCCGGCAGCGTGACGGCACTCCGGAGGTTGGTGATGACCTTGTCTCAGCAAGGCTCCGCCCGAGCTCCGCAGACACGCGATCTAGAGGAAAAACCGTGGAGGTATGTGGTCGGGCTGCCGTGGAAAAGTCGTCTCAAATCAGCCCTAAAACCTCCGTATATATAGGTGGGAGGGAGGGGACCTTGCCTTGGGGCTCAAGGAGCCCCAAGGGGGTCGGCCGAGTCCAAGGGGGGAGGACTCCCCCCCAAACCGAGTTGGACTTGGTTTGGTGGGAGGGAGTCCCCCTTCCTTCCCACCTCCTCCCTTTTTTTTGTTTTCTCTTGATTTTCTTTTCTTGGCGCATAGAGCCCTTTTGGGCTGTCCCACCAGCCCACTAAGGGCTGGTGTGCCACCCTCAAGGCCTATGGGCTTCCCCGGGGTGGGTTGCCCCCCCGGTGAACTCCCGGAACCCATTCGTCATTCCCGGTACATTCCCGGTAACTCCGAAAACCTTCCGGTAATCAAATGAGGTCATCTATATATCAATCTTCGTTTCCGGACTATTCCGGAAACCCTCGTGACATCCGTGATCTCATCCGGGACTCTGAACAACATTCGGTAACCAACCATATAACTCAAATACGCATAAAACAACGTCGAACCTTAAGTGTGCAGACCCTGCGGGTTCGAGAACTATGTAGACATGACCCGAGAGACTCCTCGGTCAATATCCAATAGCGGGACCTGGATGCCCATATTGGATCCTACATATTCTACGAAGATCTTATCGTTTGAACCTCAATGCCAAGGATTCATATAATCCCGTATGTCATTCCCTTTGTCCTTCGGTATGTTACTTGCCCGAGATTCGATCGTCAGTATCCGTATACCTATTTCAATCTCGTTTACCGGCAAGTCTCTTTACTCGTTCCGTAATACAAGATCCCGCAACTTACACTAAGTTATATTGCTTGCAAGGCTTGTGTGTGATGTTGTATTACCGAGTGGGCCCCAAGATACCTCTCCGTTCACACGGAGTGACAAATCCCAGTCTTGATCCATACTAACTCAACCAACACCTTCGGAGATACCTGTAGAGCATCTTTATAGTCACCCATTTACGTTTCGACGTTTGATACACACAAAGCATTCCTCCGGTGTCAGTGAGTTATATGTTCTCATGTTCATAGGAATAAATACTTGACACGCAGAAAACAGTAGCAATAAAATGACACGATCAACATGCTACGTCTATTAGTTTGGGTCTAGTCCATCACGTGATTCTCCTAATGACGTGATCCAGTTATCAAGCAACAACACCTTGTTCATAATCAGAAGACACTGACTATCTTTGATCAACTGGCTAGCTAACTAGAGGCTTGCTAGGGACGGTGTTTTGTCTATGTATCCACACATGTAAATGAGTCTTCCTTCAATACAATTATAGCATGGATAATAAACGATTATCTTGATACAGGAATTATAATAATAACTATATTTATTATTGTCTCTAGGGCATAATTCCAACAGAGCGTGGGGCGAGCTTGTGAGGTGATGTGGCGATGGTGTTGGGGAAGCAGAGACAGCCAAAGGCACGCATGTGATCATAGGTGGGGTGGTGGCCGAGAAGAAGGTAGTAAGGTGTGAGGAAATGTATAGCGGAGGAGGGCCGCCGGTTGAGGATGTATGTGGCGGTGTGGAGAGCTTCTACCTAGAAGGGAGGTGGTAGGTTGGCGTGAATGAGGAGGACGCGAACGATGTCATTGGTGGTGCGGATAAGTCGCTCTGCCTTGCCGTTTTGTGGGGAAGTGCGAGGGCATGAGAGGCGGAAGGACGAACCGTGGCGAGAGAAAAGATCACGCAAGGAGGTAGTGAGGAATTCACCGCCGCTATCACACTGCATGCATTGGATGGTTACATGAAATTGGGTAAGAACATATGCAAAGAAGCGGGAGATGGTGTCGGCGGTGTCCGATTTGTGACGGAGCGGAAAGGTCCAGAAGTGATGTGTATAGTCGTCAAGCATCACAAGGTAGTATTGAAAACCGGAGAAGCTAGGAACAGGTGATGTCCATAAATCACAATGTATTAATTGGAACGATGCACTAGTCTTAGATGTGGAACGAGGAAAGGGCAGCCGGGGCTGCTTGCCTAGCTTACATGAAGCACACACATGGTGGCTAGGTCTATCATTATTACAACTTGGAAGAAAACTACGAGCTAGGGTGGAGACGGTGGTGTTGCTGGAGTGACCCAAGCGAAGATGCCATAGGTCATCGGAGGTGACAGAGAGAGCTGCTTGTACGTCGGAGTTGCTGAAGAAAGGATAGAGATCCCCATGGCTATTTGATCTCATGATCATTCTCCCCGTGGCTAGGTCCTTCACGGAAAAACCGAAAGGGTCAAATGTAATGGAACAAAAATTATCAATAGTGAAGCGACGTACGGAAATGAGGTTTTTAATGATGGAAGGAGAGATAAGCACATCACGGAGAGAGAAGGTGGAGAGGGAGGTGGAACCGACCGCGATGATGGGTAGCCGGGAGCCATCACCGACGAGGATGCCAGAGGAATGACGCAATGATGGGGAAGTATACGAGGTGAGGGTGTTCGCGTTACCTGCAACGTGCGATGTGGCACCCGTGTCGAGGAACAAGTCCGGCGTGCCGCCGACTTGTTGCTGCTGGAGGGTGATGTTCTGGAGTGCCGCGTACAGCTGGTGGTATTGTTCCCAGGTTGGCCCATGGGTGGGAGTAGTAGCAGCGGTGGCCACCGGGTAGGCTTGGTGCGCCGGAGGCGGTCATGGCCCGAGGACGCCCGCGGCGTTGGGAGCAGCCCAGCGTGGGCGTGCGGGGTGGAGACCGGGTAGCAGGGCACCGTAGGGAGCGAAGAAGCCGGCCGACGGGGCGACGGGGGCGGGGGCACCGCGTCCAGCAGCAGAGCCACGCCCGCGGCCGCCGCGCTCGCGGTCGCCGGTGGGAGAGGGAGCAGGACTCTTGCCCCGGTCCGAATTGCCGCGCTCGACGGAGGCACCGCCGGGAGCATGCCCGACGGCGAGGGCGGTGGCCGTAGCTTCGGGACGACCGTCGAGTCGCACGCGTTCGTTGGCGGAGATCTCCTCCATGAGGAGGCGGGAACGGGCTTGCACGAACGTGGGAAATGGCGACTGCATGGGAAGGAGGGTGGCCATGACATGGAACTTGCGGCTCAGGCCGCGGAGCAGTTGGAGAGTGAGAGACTGATCCGAGACGTGTTCGCCGACGTCGTCGAGAGCGTTGGCAAGGGACTTGAGGCGCCGGCTGTACTCGGCGATGGCGAGGTCCCCCTGGACGAGGTTGCGGAACACGGCGCCGAGGATGACGGCGCGATCGGGTTGGTTGTCCATGAAGAGGATGTGGAGCTGCGCCCAGACGTGATGGGCGGAGCTAGCGGGGGTCGCCACGGCGGCCAGGAGCTCCTCGTCGACGACGCCGTGCAGCCATAGCACGACGGTGAGGTCGTCTTTGCGCCAGAGAGCGCTCTGGGCGAGAGGCTCGACGGCGACGTCAAGGTGGTGTTGGACCTCGTGTTTGCACACGATGAGGTAGAAGAGCTGGCGCCATCGGGAGTAATTACCAGACTCGAGCTGGAGTTTGGTGGTGAAGTGGTGAGAGATGGAGGGAGGCAGGCCGGTGGACGAGGAAGGGCCGGCGGCGGAGGCGCCGAGACCAAGGGGTGGGGTGAGGGCGTGGTCGGGGCGACCCAGCGGCAGCCGGGGAACGGCGACGCTGCCGGCAGTGCGGAGGACGCCGACGGTGGACGGAGGAGCAGCTGGCACGGGCGTGGAAGAAGTGGGTGCCGCGTAGGGGGCAGGCAGCTTGCCCATCGCGGCAGGAGAGGCGCGGCGGGGAGGAGGGGCGCCCACGACGGGAACGGCAGGAGCAGGAGGCCTGGGAGCAGCGGGAGCGGCGTTGGACGGCGGGGCGTCGAGCTCGGCCGAGCGAGTGCGACGAAGGAGCCGGCGATGCATGGTGGTGGGGAGAGGAGGATCGAGGGAAACTCGGTGTCTGATACCAAGATAAGGAGTGAAATCTGTGCATAACATTCATCTCCGATGGTTTACACATATATATCCGATGTACACAGCAAGAGAGAGAGTCAGTTACAACCACCAGGCGAGGGACGTGGTCAGGCATACATGCAGCGCATGCAGTTGGTAGTGGCGCACGTCGCATGCGTGAGCCTGGTGGACGGTGCAGCTGGTGCAGTGGTTATCCAGTGGGTTGTTTCGAAGAGAGCTAGCCATCATCTCTCTCCCTTGCGCCTTGTTGGTTTGTCACTGCTTTGAAACAAACAACATACAAATACGTACGCAGTGTAGGAGAAAAGAGAGGGTATGCTGTAAAACGGGGAAATAAAATAAATAACTCTTCCATACTAGTACTATAGTGAAGTACATCCATACAACAACATTCAAATGAAGTAGTAGTGAAGTGTAGTAGTAATAAATATGCCAGTGAGGGGATAGGAAGGCTTAGGGGAAGAAATATATCATTTTATTTTAAGCGGTGTGCTTTTTCAGTCGACGTCAGGAACAAAAGATTTTAATATCTTTTATGCTAAACGCATTAATGGCAATTTCTAAAGAGAATTAAAAAATTTACTCCCCTTCCAACAAAACAAAACATACTCCCTCTTCCCAAAATAACTGTCTCAAGATTAATATAACTTTGTACTAGGGCTAGTATAAAATTAAGACATTTATTTTGGGACGGGTGAAGTATTATGACTAGCCGAATCCTCAGAAAAGCCCGGTCACTGTTCTCCAAGATCGTCGACGATAGGTTAGCGAGTAAACAAGAAAAAATAATGAGTTATTTTTGCTACTCCACCTCTGTATCCATGGAAAGGATACTAGCAAAGCTGGTGCACATTGTCTTGGGCTCACCTTTCCAGTCAGCAATCCAACCTGAAAGCTGTGTGTGAATTGAGCTAAGGAAAACTGATTCAAAATTGATGTCAAAAGGAAACTCGATTACTTGAAATAGCTCCTGGGAGTTTCAACCCTGGGGAGATTAGTGATTAAGGATTAGATGTTTTTCTTCCGATTTTTCAATCAATCTCTGCCTTCATTTTTTTTTCTTGATTTTGTCCATCATTCGCATATGCAGGGAGTAAAACACACAAAATTCCTAAAATAACAAGTGAAACGCACAAGCTAGTTGGAGAAAGCGATGCGATCGTGTATATTAGTATATACTCCATAAAGTAAAATACACCATCTTCCTCCTTGATCATCATTATTATTATTATATCATAATAACCCCTCCATCATCTTCCTCCTTGCAAAATGTGTATAAGTGATACCATAATTATAGATAAGTGCGACGACGACAAATTGGGTTGATGGGTGATTAAAGAGTAGCGGGGATAAAGGAGGAAGTGCGAGCTTCATGCTTGTCGAATGTAGTTCAGACTTCAGACGCGGAGGTTTAGCCGCGGCTTGCCGGTGGAGACTTGGCGGTTGTTATCATCCATGACGGTCTCGAAGGCGCCCACGAGCGCCTTCACCTTGTTCACCTGCCGCAGCTCCAGCAGCTTGGTCCGCGCCTCCTCTATCGCCTCGTTGCTGCGTGCGGACTCCCGCCTCCGCGGCGTCTCCGCGTCGAACGACCGCTTCTCCACCGACGTCCTCACCCGACAGCCCTGGAACCTCCTCACCACCTCCGCCTTGATGTCCTCCTCGCGCTGCTGCTTCTTGGCCGCCGCGGTCTTGTCCTCTTCGGCGACGGTGTCCTCCAGAGCAGGAGGAGCTTCCTTCTTGGGCTCCTCCTCCTCCTTCTTCGGCTCCTCCACCTCCTTCTTGGGCTCCTCCTCCTCCTTCTCCTTCTCTGCGGCGGCAGCGTCCTGCTTCTCCGGCCCGTTATTGCGACCCTCGTCCTGTTCCTCCGGCACGGGCGCCAGCTGATGGATCACAGGCGACGGCGGGTTGGCCTCGTGTATGATCTTCTCCGGCACGATCTCCTCCTGCTTGGCGGCGGCTCCGGCGTCGACGACGTCGTCAATGATCTGATCGTCCAAGGAGAAGACGCTGCTTTCAGCGTCGGACCCCTTGCTTGCGACCGACCTGGGGCTGTCCACGTCGCCGACGTCCGCCGCGGCCGCCGCGTTCTTCTTGCGCCGGGAGGACCTGCTGCTGCGGAAGGCGCGGGAGGCCCGCTGCATCAGCTTCCTCGGGGAGAACATCGACGAGTACGACGCCGACTTGGGCTGCTGCGGCTTGGTGCCCCTGGGGGTGGCCGGCGGCGTGTCCGTGGACGTGGCCGCCATGCAGTTGATGGACGGCGGCTGCTTGTGGCGCGGCGCGCTGGTCGTGGACGTCGAGGCGCGCACCGACTGGTACTGGGAGGAGGAGGCGCCGAGGGGCGACGGGGAGGGTGCCTGCTTCGCGCTCGCGCTCCGCCGGAGCCCTGGCGCGCCGCCTGCCGCCGGCGAGGCCGTGCGCTGTTTCGGCATATAGATCGACAAGAGGAAAACCGTAAGACGTGGCGGTGTTAGGGCAAATCGAGAACAAACCCTAGCTACGAACAAGGCGTCCAATAAGTGCATCCAACGTGGCTCCGAAAATTATGGTATATATAATAGAAAAACCAATTTAGGAAGATTGGGAACTAAGTAATGACAAGGAGGAGTCCGGGATATAAATCTTATTTTTGTAGTGTGTTTGTAGTAGTTTGTAATTAATTCCCATCAGAACTTAAATTGAATTTGAACCATATCTAATCAAAAGAACTGGTAGAGTTTGACTTTATTTTAACACGCAGAAACTTGGTTTTGTGTTCCAAACCCGCCTAATAACCGGCAACATGTCCAAAGAGGACATTGTTACTCAAAAAATCACAAAAGTGTAAATAAATTTACCTGAAGACTATACGACTTCATTTCTTAGCAGAGATGGAGAGGGCGACGCGATAGATTTTTAGCTATAAGTGTGGCGCCGCGCTAAAAGGCACGAAGGAGGCGAAGGGCCCCATATGAAGGCCCCAAATGGCCTGAAAATTGCACGGTGAAGAATTGGAGGAGATGACAACGGAGGAGCATGCGCTAGGAGGAGGGCGAATGCAACAATTAAAACCGTCTTCTGGTCTATTGTTAGAGAGGAAGCCAAATAAGTCGGGGAGAAGTGCATGCGTGGCCTCAGATACTCATGCCCAAAATGGCATGGTTTGGAGGAATTTTAGGTGTCGTATTTTAGATGCCTCTCACACCTACGTACTTGTAATACTGTGTGTTTAGGGCATTAGTATATTTTATCTCTGTTTTAGATATGAATGTGATATTTCTATAATTTTCTTTCATTGTTCATGAATTAAAATTTGCACGCTCTCTCATGAATTTATATCAAATAATTGGAGAAGATAGCTTAGAGCATCTTCAACAGGCGTCTAAAAAGTGCATCGTACGTTAAATTTTTTGTTTTTTTTGCGTCGGACAGCTCTAAGAGAGCCTGCAAAACTATGTGGGCGCTAACAAGTTTTAGACACGCGTTAAAAAACTCTATCGTGTGCAGCATATTTGGGGCGCGGGATCGCGCGCGCTTCACAATTTGCACTGCTTGCTTTTTTGGGCACACGTTTTTAAACGTCTGCTAAAACAATGTTTGTCCCGACATATTAAAAATGCTACAGTGATGCGCTATAACTTTTATTGAACAAAAAAAATTGTGCGGGGGTGTTGGAGATGCTCTTACAAGTCAGGGCCGTTATACAACTGTCTTAGTCTCAGTTGAGACCAGGGTAGTTTTTTAAATCATTCACTAAAAAAACACCGAGCCTAAGATCTGAACCGAAGTGTCTCATTTCATAAGAAAAACAACCACATGTACGGGGTGTGATCCGTCCAACCAAATTGCCCACATCGGTTGCCTGGTAGTTCATTTTTGATTATTAGATCTTGTTTTTTTTTCCTTTCAACCCCATCGCCGTCTTCATCCAGTCCCTGACATGCTCCTACCATTAAACCCTATCGCATATGGTACTCTGTCCATGCTCTAGCACCTCCAGATTAATGTTGCGCCTAAGACAACTCGCTAATGATGAGCATTAGCACCGACCGGCCATTTCAGAGGTGCCAATCAAAGGGTTCTAAGGGTTCGGCTAGAGGATTATCACCGACCGGCCAAAACGGATTGAATGGGAGGGATGTGATGTGGTCTTCGTTTACTAGCCTGCCCCTATTAAATCCTAGTGATCCCCGGGTTAGATCCGGATGCGATGTTTTTTTTAAAGATCCAGCAGCCGGCTGGCTTATATTGAACAAAGCAGGTAGAAGGCGGGCTTACAATAAGATGGGATCGATCCAAAGGATCAAGGAAAAAAGAAGAAGAAGCGAAAAAATGGGAACATCGTCCCGGAAGGGCACACCTACGTAACTTCTTCCGTTGATTCTCCGAAAGGGTGCACGAGGCAGGCCGCGCCTGCCTGCCTCCAGAACTCTATGGTTCCTTGAATAGAGTTGTTTATGTTGCTGACGGCGGCAGTCTTCCCTCTGAAAGTGCAGTAGTTTCGCTCCTTCCAAATCTGCGACGAGATAATCACAATCATAGTCCTAATGCCTTTTTTGTGCTCTGGCCTGGCTTTGCTAATCATCTGCACTATGATGTCATCTCGCGTGGTCCTTTCGTTCCATACCGTTGGGTGTAGCGAAGCGCAACCGTTTCTAGCCGACGAATGTGTCCATACCTCCACTGCCCTGGTACATTGCCAGAACAAGTGTGCAGCCGATTCCAGATTTCGGAGGCAAAGTTGGCAAAAATACCCGTTTGGCCAACCCCTCCTTTGCAGGCGGTCGTTGCACCAAAGCCTGTTCCTCAGGAGCAGCCAGAAGAAATTTTTTAATCTAGCCGGCGCCCAAGTAGCCCAAATCAGCTTCCTAAAAGATGATTTTATGTAGCCCTGGAACTGGGCCTTGTATGCTGAACTGTCGGAGTATACTCCTGACGCCTCGTGTATCCAAGAGATGCTGTCCCTTGTGCTCTCCTGGAGGTGCAACCCCCTTGTTTGCAACCATCTGTGTAGTTTGAGTGCCTCGGCCCATACGTGTGCATTGTCTCCGTGGGCAAGGTCCGCTATCCATGTGTCGTTATGAAGTGCCTCTCTTACGGATCGGTTCTTTTTTCCTCGAGTGTTTGTGCGGCGTTGGAAACTCCATCTTTAGGTTTCCTGCTCCCGTCCAAGAGCAGTGCCAGAAAGATGCAGTCGCCCCATCTCCTAGTGTAACTGCCGTAGAGGCGCCGAAGAGAGTTCTATCTCCGTCGTCGCATGGCAGTTGCATGCCAATCCATGGTCTGTCTGGGCTAGTCCAGGATAGCCATAGCCATCTAAGCCTAAGTGCTCTGCAGAACCGTTGCAACTCTAATATACCGAGGCCTCCATTGTCAACCGGCGAGCAAACCACAGGCCAGCTGACCTTGCATTTACCCCCGGTAGTCGGGTCCTCCTGTGCCCAAAGAAAGCGCCGTCTAACCTTGTCTATGCCATCTAAGAACTTCTTAGTTATTATTATATTTCTTAGTTCATGATAATCGTTTATTATCCATGCTATAATTGTATTGATTGGAAACACAGTACTTGTGTGGATACATAGACAAAACACTGTCCCTAGTAAGCCTCTAGTTGACTAGCTCGTTGATCAAAGATGGTCAAGGTTTCCTGGCCATAGGCAAGTGTTGTCACTTGATAACGGGATCACATCATTAGGAGAATCATGTGATGGACTAGACCCAAACTAATAGACGTAGCATGTTGATCGTGTCATTTTGTTGCTACTGTTTTCTGCGTGTCAAGTATTTGTTCCTATGACCATGAGATCATATAACTCACGGACACCGGAGGAATGCTTTGTGTGTATCAAATGTCGCAACGTAACTGGGTGACTATAAAGATGCTCTACAGGTATCTCCGAAGGTGTTCGTTGAGTTAGTATGGATCGAGACTGGGATTTGTCACTCCGTGTGACGGAGAGGTATCTCGGGGCCCACTCGGTAATACAACATCACACACAAGCCTTGCAAGCAATGTAACTTAATGTAAGTTGCGGGATCTTGTATTACGGAACGAGTAAAGAGACTTGCCGGTAAACGAGATTGAAATAGGTATGCGGATACTGACGATCGAATCTCGGGCAAGTAACATACCGAAGGACAAAGGGAATGACATACGGGATTATATGAATCCTTGGCACTGAGGTTCAAACGATAAGATCTTCGTAGAATATGTAGGATCCAATATGGGCATCCAGGTCCCGCTACTGGATATTGACCGAGGAGTCTCTCGGGTCATGTCTACATAGTTCTCGAACCCGCAGGGTCTGCACACTTAAGGTTCGACGTTGTTTTATGCGTATTTGAGTTATATGGTTGGTTACCGAATGTTGTTCGGAGTCCCGGATGAGATCACGGACGTCACGAGGGTTTCCGGAATGGTCCGGAAACGAAGATTGATATATAGGATGACCTCATTTGGTTACCGGAAGGTTTTCGTGGATTACCGGAAAAGTTTCGGGCTCATCGGTAGTGTACCGGGAGTGCCGGGAGGGGTGCCGGGGACCATCGGGAGGGGTGTCACGCCCCAAGGGGTCTCATGGGCTATGGGAAGAGATAAACCAGCCCCTAGTGGGCTGGAATAAGTTCCCACTAAGGCCCATAAGGTTTGAGAAGGAAAAAACACAAGGTGGAAAGAGTTTCCAAGTGGGAAGGTGGAATCCTACTCCAAGTAGGATTGGAGTAGGACTCCTCCACCTCCAATTTCGGCCAAACCTTTAGGTTTTGAGGCTGCCTCCTCCCCTCCCTCCCACCTATATATACGGAGGTTTTAGGGCTGATTTGAGACGACTTTCTCATGGCTGCCCGACCACATACCTCCATAGTTTTTCCTCTAGATCGCGTTTCTGCGGAGCTCGGGCGGAGCCCTGCTGAGACGAGATCATCACCAACCTCCGGAGCGCCGTCACGCTGCCGGAGAACTCTTCTACCTCTCCGTCTCTCTTGCTGGATCAAGAAGGCCGAGATCATCGTCGAGCTGTACGTGTGCTGAACGCGGAGGTGCCGTCCGTTCGGTACTAGATCGTGGGACTGATCGCGGGATTGTTCGCGGGGCGGATCGAGGGACGTGAGGACGTTCCACTACATCAACCGCGTTCTCTAACGCTTCTGCTGTACGATCTACAAGGGTACGTAGATCACTCATCCCCTCTCGTAGATGGACATCACCATGATAGGTCTTCGTGCGCGTAGGAATTTTTTTGTTTCCCATGCGACGTTCCCCAACAGTGGCATCATGAGCTAGGTTCATGCGTAGATGTCTTCTCGAGTAGAACACAAAAGGTTTTGTGGGCGGTGATGTGCGTTTTGCTTCTCTCCTTAGTCTTTTCTTGATTCCGCGGTATTGTTGGATTGAAGCGGCTTGGACCGACATTACTCGTACGCATACGAGAGACTGGTTTCATCGTCACGAGTAACCCCCTTTGCTCAAAGATGACTGGCAAGTGACGGTTTCTCCAACTTTAGTTGAATCGGATTTGACCGAGGAGGTCCTTGGATGAGGTTAAATAGCAACTCATATATCTCCGTTGTGGTGTTTGCGTAAGTAAGATGCGATCCTACTAGATACCCTTGGTCACCACGTAAAACATGCAACAACAAAATTAGAGGACGTCTAACTTGTTTTTGCAGGGTATGATTGTGATGTGATATGGCCAACGATGTGATGTGATATATTGGATGTATGAGATGATCATGTTGTAATAGAAATATCGACTTGCACGTCGATGGTACGGCAACCGGCAGGAGCCATAGGGTTGTCTTTATAACTAACGTTTGTGCTTGCAGATGCGTTTACTATTTTGCTAGGATGTAGCTTTAGTAGTAATAGCATAAGTAGCACGACAACCCCGATGGCAACACGTTGATGGATGATCATGGTGTGGCGCCGGTGACAAGAAGATCGTGCCGGTGCTTTGGTGATGGAGATCAAGAAGCACGTGATGATGGCCATATCATGTCACTTATGAATTGCATGTGATGTTAATCCTTTTATGCACCTTATTTTGCTTAGAACGACGGTAGCATTATGAGGTGATCTCTCACTGAAATTTCAAGACGAAATTGTGTTCTCCCCGACTGTGCACCGTTGCGACAGTTCTTCGTTTCGAGACACCACGTGATGATCGGGTGTGATAGACTCAACGTTCACATACAACGGGTGCAAAACAGTTGCACACGCGGAACACTCGGGTTAAGCTTGACGAGCCTAGCATGTGCAGACATGGCCTCGGAACACATGAGACCGAAAGGTCGAGCATGAATCGTATAGTTGATATGATTAGCATAGGGATGCTTACCACTGAAACTATTCTCGACTCACGTGATGATCGGACTTGAGATAGCGGATTTGGATCATGTACCACTCAAATGACTAGAGAGATGTACTTTTGAGTGGGTGTTCTTAAGTAATATGATTAATTGAACTAATTGTCATGAATATAGTCTAATGGTCTTTGCGAATTACGATGTAGCTTGCGCTATAGCTCTACTGTTTTTATATGTTCCTAGAGAAAATTTAGTTGAAAATTGATAGTAGCAACCTTTGCAGACTGAGTCTGTAAAACCGAGGATTGTCCTCGTTGCTACGCAGAAGGCTTATGTCCTTAATGCACCACTCGGTGTGCTGCACCTCGAGCGTCGTCTGTGGATGCTATGAACATCCGACATACACGTTACTGATGACTACACGATTGTTCAGTGCAAGATACTTGATGGCTTAGAAGCAAGGCGCCGAAAACGTTGTAAAACGTCACGGAACATAAGTGATGTTCCGAAGAGATGAAATTGTGATTTCATGCTTGTGCCCTTGTTAAGAGGTACGAAACCTCCAAACAAGATTCTTTGTCCACAAAGTAAAGGAGAAAAGCTCAATCGTTGAGCATGTGCTCAGATTGTCTGAGTACGACAATCACTTGAATCAAGTGGGAGCTAATCTTCCAGATGAGATAGTGATGGTTCTCCAAAAGTCACTGCCACCAAGCTTTGAGAGCTCGTGATGAACTATAACATATCAAGGATAGATACAATGATCCTTGAGCGATTCGCGACGTTTGACACTGCGAAAGTAGAAATCAAGAAGGAGCATCAATAGTTGATGGTTTGGAAAACCACTAAGTTTCAAGAAAGGCGAGGGCTAGAAGGGATACTTCGTGAAACGGCAAAACAGTTGCTGCGCTAATGAAGAGACCCAAACCCAAACCCGAGACTAAGTGCTTCTGTAATAAGGGGAACAGTCACTGAGGCGGAGCAACTCTAGATACTTGGTAGATAAGAAGGCTGGCAAAAGTCGAGAGAAGTATATTTGATATACATAATGTTGATGTGTACTTTACTAGTACTCCTAGTAGCACAAGGGTATTGGATACCGGTTCGGTTGCAAAGTGATTAGTAACGCGAAATAAAAGCTACGACATAAACAGAGACTAGCTAAAGGCGAGGTGACGATACGTGTTGGAAGTGTTTCCAAGGTTGATATGATCAAACGTTGCACGCTCCCTCTACCATCGGGATTGGTGTTGAACCTAAATAATTGTTATTTGGAGCTTGCGTTAGGCATGAACATGATTGGATCGTGTTTATTGCAATACGATTATTCATTCAAAGAGAATAATGGTTACTCTATTTGCTTGAATAATCACCTTCAATGGTTTATTGAATCTCGATTGTAGTGTTACACATTGGTGCCAAAAGATACGAGTTAATGATGATAGTACCACTTACTTGTGGCACTGCCGCTTGAGTCATGTTAGTATAAATTGCATGAAGAGGGTCCATGCTGATGGATCTTTACTCACCTGATTGCGAATCACTAGTGACATGCAAATCATACCACATGAGCAAGGCCTTGTTTTCATTGAGATGAAACAAGATAGTAACTTGTCGGAAGTGATACATTTTTGATGTATGCAGTCCAATGAGTGCTGAGGCACGCAGTGGATATCATTATGTTCTTACTTCACTGACGACTTGAGTAGATACAGGAGTATTTACTTAATGAATCACAAGTCTGAAATACTGAAAAGTTCAAATCCGTTTCAGAGTGAAGTTCGTCGTAACAAGAGGATGAACTGTCTACGATATGATCATAGAAATGAATATCTGAGTTGCGAGTTTTTGGTACACAGTTAAGACAATGTGGAAATTGTTTCACAGTTCATGCCACCTGGAACATCATAGTGTGATGATGTGTCTGAACGTCATAGCCACGCACTATTTAGTATGGTGCATGCTGTGATGTCTCTTATCGAATTACCATTATCGATTATGGGTTATGCATTAGAGACAACCGCATTCACTTTAAATAGGGCACCGCGTATTTCCGTTGAGATGACACAGTATAGACTAAGGTTTAGAGAAATCTAAACTGTCGTTTCTTGAAAGTTTGGGGCTTCGACACTTATGTGAAAAAGTTTCAGTCTGATAAGCTCGAACCCAAAGCGGATAAATGCATCTTCATAGGATATCCAAAACAGTTGGGTACATCTCCTATCTCAGATCCGAAAGCAAAGTGTTTGTTTCTAGAAACGGATCCTTTCTCGAGGAAAGGTTTCTCTTGAAAGAATTGAGTGGGAGGGTAGTAGAACTTGATGAGGTTATTGAACCATCACATCAACCAGTGTGTAGCAGGGTGCAGGAAGTTGTTCCTGTGGCGCCTACACCAATTGAAGTGGAAGCTGATGATGGTGATCATCGAGCATCGGATCAAGTTACTACAAGTCTCGTAGGTTGACAAGGTCGCGTACTACTACAGAGTGGTACGGTAACCCTGTCTTGGAGGTCATGTTGTCGAGCAACAGTGAACCTACGAGTTATGGAGATAGCGATGGTGGGCCCGGATTCCGACAAATGGCTGGAAGCCATGAAATCCGAGAGAGGATCCATGTATGAAAACAAAGTGTAGACTTTGGAAGAACTACTTGATGGTCAGAGGACTATTGAGTAAAGGTGGATCTTTAAAGGAAAACAGACGATGATGGTGATAAGTCACTATTAAGAAAAGCTCGACTTGTCGCAAAGATGTTTTCGATAAGATCAAACAGTTGACTATGATGAGACTTTCTCTCTCGTAGCGATGCTAAAAGTCTGTTAGAATTATGTTAGTTGTTGATGCATTATTTATGAAATATTGCACGTAGGATGTCAAAACATTGTTTTCTCGACAATTTCCTTGAGCAAACATTGTATGTGATACAACCAGAAGGTTTTGTCGATCCTAAAGGTACTAGCAAGCATGCAAGCTCCAGTGATCCTTCAATGGACTGGTGCAAGCATCTCGGAGTTGGAATATACACTTTGATGAGATGATCAAAGATTTTGGGTTTGTACAAGGTTTATGAGAAACTTGTATTTCCAAAGAAGTGAGTGGGAGCACTATAGAATTTCTGATAAGTATATGTGGTTGACATATTGTGGATCAGAAGTGATGTAGAATCTCTGTAAAGCATATAAGGTTGTTTGAAAGGAGTTTTCAAAGGAATACCTGGATTGCGCTACTTGAACGTTGAGCATCAAAGATCTATGGAGATAGATCAAAAGCGCTTAATGAAAGTTTCAATAAAATGCATGCCTTGACAAGTTTTTGAAGGAGTTCAAAATAGATCAGCGAAGAAAGAGTTCTTGGTTGCGTTGTGAGGTGTGAATTTGAGTAAGACTCAAAACCCGACCACGGCAGAATAAAGAGAATAGACGAAGGTCGTCTTCTATGCCTTAGCCGTAGAATCTAAAGTATGCCATGCTGTGTACCGCACCTGATGTGTGCCTTGACTCAAAGTATGTTGAGAGGTACAGAGAGTGATCCATGATTGAATCACTAGCAGCGGTCAAAATTTATCCTTAGTAACTAATGGACTAAGGAATTTTTCTCGATTATGGAGGTGGTTGAAGAGTTCGTCGTAAAGGGTTACGTCGATGTAAGCTTTGACACTAATCCGAATAACTATGAGTAGTGGAACGGATTCGTATGGTAGAGTAGATATTTGGAGCATTTCCGAATAGCACGTAGTAGCAGCATCTATAAGATGACATAAAGATTTGTAAAGAACACACGGATCAGAAAGTTTCAGAACCTTTGACTAAAACCTCTCTCACGAGCAAGACGTGATCAGACCCCATATGGGTGTTGGATTCGTTGGAATCACATGGTGATGTGAACTAGATTATTGACTCTAGTGCAAGTGGGAGACTGTTGGAAATATGCCCTAGAGGCAATAATAAATTAGTTATTATTATATTTCTTAGTTCATGATAATCGTTTATTATCCATGCTATAATTGTATTGATTGGAAACACAGTACTTGTGTGGATACATAGACAAAACACTGTCCCTAGTAAGCCTCTAGTTGACTAGCTCGTTGATCAAAGATGGTCAAGGTTTCCTGGCCATAGGCAAGTGTTGTCACTTGATAACGGGATCACATCATTAGGAGAATCATGTGATGGACTAGACCCAAACTAATAGACGTAGCATGTTGATCGTGTCATTTTGTTGCTACTGTTTTCTGCGTGTCAAGTATTTGTTCCTATGACCATGAGATCATATAACTCACGGACACCGGAGGAATGCTTTGTGTGTATCAAATGTCGCAACGTAACTGGGTGACTATAAAGATGCTCTACAGGTATCTCCGAAGGTGTTCGTTGAGTTAGTATGGATCGAGACTGGGATTTGTCACTCCGTGTGACGGAGAGGTATCTCGGGGCCCACTCGGTAATACAACATCACACACAAGCCTTGCAAGCAATGTAACTTAATGTAAGTTGCGGGATCTTGTATTACGGAACGAGTAAAGAGACTTGCCGGTAAACGAGATTGAAATAGGTATGCGGATACTGACGATCGAATCTCGGGCAAGTAACATACCGAAGGACAAAGGGAATGACATACGGGATTATATGAATCCTTGGCACTGAGGTTCAAACGATAAGATCTTCGTAGAATATGTAGGATCCAATATGGGCATCCAGGTCCCGCTACTGGATATTGACCGAGGAGTCTCTCGGGTCATGTCTACATAGTTCTCGAACCCGCAGGGTCTGCACACTTAAGGTTCGACGTTGTTTTATGCGTATTTGAGTTATATGGTTGGTTACCGAATGTTGTTCGGAGTCCCGGATGAGATCACGGACGTCACGAGGGTTTCCGGAATGGTCCGGAAACGAAGATTGATATATAGGATGACCTCATTTGGTTACCGGAAGGTTTTCGTGGATTACCGGAAAAGTTTCGGGCTCATCGGTAGTGTACCGGGAGTGCCGGGAGGGGTGCCGGGGACCATCGGGAGGGGTGTCACGCCCCAAGGGGTCTCATGGGCTATGGGAAGAGATAAACCAGCCCCTAGTGGGCTGGAATAAGTTCCCACTAAGGCCCATAAGGTTTGAGAAGGAAAAAACACAAGGTGGAAAGAGTTTCCAAGTGGGAAGGTGGAATCCTACTCCAAGTAGGATTGGAGTAGGACTCCTCCACCTCCAATTTCGGCCAAACCTTTAGGTTTTGAGGCTGCCTCCTCCCCTCCCTCCCACCTATATATACGGAGGTTTTAGGGCTGATTTGAGACGACTTTCTCACGGCTGCCCGACCACATACCTCCATAGTTTTTCCTCTAGATCGCGTTTCTGCGGAGCTCGGGCGGAGCCCTGCTGAGACGAGATCATCACCAACCTCCGGAGCGCCGTCACGCTGCCGGAGAACTCTTCTACCTCTCCGTCTCTCTTGCTGGATCAAGAAGGCCGAGATCATCGTCGAGCTGTACGTGTGCTGAACGCGGAGGTGCCGTCCGTTCGGTACTAGATCGTGGGACTGATCGCGGGATTGTTCGCGGGGCGGATCGAGGGACGTGAGGACGTTCCACTACATCAACCGCGTTCTCTAACGCTTCTGCTGTACGATCTACAAGGGTACGTAGATCACTCATCCCCTCTCGTAGATGGACATCACCATGATAGGTCTTCGTGCGCGTAGGAATTTTTTTGTTTCCCATGCGACGTTCCCCAACAGCATTTACCCCCGGTAGTCGGGTCCTCCTGTGCCCAAAGAAAGCGCCGTCTAACCTTGTCTATGCCATCTAAGAACTTCTTCGGAACTCGGAGCACAGCAAGGGCAAAGGTAGGCAGAGCGGTGAGGACGCTACGAACCAAGACACGTCTGCCCGCGATGTTCATAAGCTTCCCCTTTCATCCGGCCAGCCGGGCCCTAATCCTATCAAGCATGTATTGGATGTGCACCAAACGGAGTCTAGCTATAGTCAAAGGCAGGCCTAGGTACCGTACTGGGAAGCCTACTGTCTGTCCCTCGAAGTTTTCTAGGACGTCGCAGAGGTTGATGTCGTTGCAGCGGATAGCAGAGACTGTCGACTTAGCGGGGTTTACGTGCAGGCCCGTGGCCTGGCCGAAATCCCGCAGTATTTGTAACAGGGCGTCGACCTCCCCCCTATCGAGGTTGGCGAAGATGACCGCGTCGTCCGCGTAGAGGCTCACTCTCAACGTGATATCTCTCCCTGGCAGTGGCGCTAGAATCTGTAGCTGTGTTGCTTTCTGTAATAGCCTGTGCAACGTGTCGATGGCGATGATGAAGAGGAGGGGTGATAGAGGATCCCCCTGCCTTAGCCCTCTTTTATGTCTTAACTTACGGCCGACGGAGCCGTTAAGCATTACGGAGGATGACGCGGAGCTGAGTAGAAGAGGTATCCAGTCCCGCAAACGCGCGGGAAAACCTATGCGCTGGAGAAGCTCGAGCAAGTATTCCCAAGATACATTGTCGAAAGCCCTGGCGATGTCGAGTTTGAACATCAGCGCGGGTCTCCTCTTTCGTTGCAGCGAGCGTACTGCGTTTTGCACGTAGAGGAAGCTATCTTGCGTTGACTTGGAGCTCAAGAAAGCGGATTGCGCCGGAGAGATGATGTTGCTAATGACCCTCGTAAGTCTTCTAGCTATAACCTTGGCGACTATCTTAGCTATCGAGTGGATTAGGCTAATTGGTCTGAAATCCTGCACCTTCGTCGCGCCTTCTTTTTTTGGCAGGAGGACAACCATTGCCGTGTTTAGGCTGCCAAAATCGTCCCTGGCCAGGTGGTAGAAGCTGCCGAAGACTTCCATCACGTCCTCTTTGATGGTAGCCCAACATGCTTTGTAGAAAGCTCCTGAGAAGCCGTCAGGACCTAGTGCCTTTTCCGACGGGGATGCCTTGATCGCCTCCCATACCTCCTCCTCCGTGAAGGGGTTGTCGAGGCCTCCATCCTGGACCGACGGCATGTCGAGGCCGTCCCAATTGATGCCCATATGGCGATCTACCGTGGCCCCTAGATGGTCGCTGAAGTGCTGGTAGATGGCGTCCTCCTTGTGCTCGTGTGCCGTTGCTATCTCCGATCCCACTTGGAGAGTGTGTATGAAGTTTTTTCGTCTCCTTGCTCTCACGTTCGCATGGAAAAACCTAGTTCCTGCGTCTCCTAGCCGAAGCCACGTGAGTCGGGACGCTTGTCGTCGGCGGGCGCGTTCCAGAGCCGCTAGGCCGAGTAGCCGGAGCTTGAGAAGCTTTCTTAGATTGAACTCGACGTCCGTGAGCATGCGGTTTTCCTGAGCTACATCTAGCCGCAACACTATCTCCGTCGCCATATGAAACTGGAGCTTGGCATCGCTAAAGAAAGCTTTGCTCCAGATTTTAAGGTCCCTAGCAGTGCGTAACATCTTTGTGTGCAGCCTCTGAAAAGCGTTAGCCTCTTGTACTGTAAGTGCATCTAGTGCCCCTTAGTGATTTTGGTGGTTTGAAGACTTATAGGTTAAGTATCTAATGTGTTTATAAGTGTACACAGGATCTATAAGTCATTGAGGAGTTTGAGATATTTGAAGAATATCGACCCCTAAAAATATATGTCTTCAGTTGAAGAAATTGGTGTGAAGCTGAAAAAATGAATCGTGAGGAATCTGCGATGAAATTGATATTCCTCATGAAGATATTGATATTGAGAAGATCGGTGGTTCCTGAAGAAAATCTTTCTGAAGAAATTGAAGCGTGAAGATTTACGTTTTCTGTTTTACTTTCTTTGCAATTGATGAATAGGAACACCGTACTGTTAAAGGGGGTCAAAGTAACACTATGGAATGGATTTCCTCATGATGCTCAACCCAAGCCAAATCCTACCAAAAGCCTCAAGTGAGGAATATGAGTGACATGAGGTGTTGGAAATATGCCCTAGAGGCAATAATAAAATGGTTATTATCATATTTCCTTGTTCATGATAATCGTCTATCGTTCATGCTATAATTGTATTAACAGGAAACACTAATACATGTGTGAATGAATAGATCACAATGTGTCCCTAGCAAGCCTCTAGTTAGCTAGCTCGTTAGTCAATAGATGATCATGGTTTCCTGATCATGGACATTGGATGTCATTGATAACGGGATCACATCATTGGGAGAATGATGTGGTGGACAAGACCCAATCCTAAGCCTAGCACTAGATCGTATTGTTCGTATGCTAATGCTTTTCTAATGTCAAGTATCTTTTCCTTCGACCGTGAGATCGTGCAACCCCCGGATACCGTAGGAGTGCTTTGGGTGTATCAAACGTCACAACGTAACTGGGTGACTATAAAGGTGCACTACGGGTACCTCCGAAAGTGTCTGTTGGGTTGGCACGAATCGAGATCGGGATTTGTCACTCCGTGTGACGGAGAGGTATCTCTGGGCCCACTCGGTAGAACATCATCATGAGCTCAATGTGACTAAGGAGTTAGTCACACGATGACGTGCTACGAAACGAGTAAAGAGACTTACCGGTAACGAGATTGAACAAGGTATAGGTATACCGACGATCGAATCTCGGGCAAGTTCTATACCGACAGACAAAGGGAATCGTATACGGGATTGATTGAATCCTTGACATCGTGGTTCATCCGATGAGATCATCGTGGAGCTAGCAGGAGCCACCATGGGTATCCAGACCCCGCTGATGGTTATTGGACAGAGAGGTGTCTCGGTCATGTCTGCCTGTCTCCCGAACCCGTAGGTCTACACACTTAAGGTTCGATGCCGCTAGGGTTATAGGGAATTGTTGTACGAGGTTACCGAAAGTTGTTCGGAGTCCCGGATGAGATCCAGGACGTCACGAGGAGCTCCGGAATGGTCCGGAGGTAAAGATTGATATATAGGACGGATGGTTTCGGAGACCGGAAGTGTTTCGGGCATCACCGGTAACGTACCGGGACCACCGGGACCACCGGAGGTGGTCCCGGGGGACCACCGAAGGGGGGCTGCGACCCCAAGAGGTAAGATGGGCTAAGTGGGGGTGGGAACCAGCCCCTAGTTGGGCTGGTGCGCCTCCCCACTCAGCCCATGGCGCAGGGGAAAGGAAAAGAGGGGGGGAACCCTAATTCAGGTGGGCCTTAGGCCCACCAGAAGGGTGCGCCACCCCTCCCCCTTGCCCTGGCCGCCACCCCTTCCCCATCTGAGGGCTGCCGCACCCCTTAGGGGTGGGAACCCTAAGGGCTGCGCCCCCTCCCTCTCCCCCTATATATAGATGAGGTCCGGGGCTGTTTGAGACACGGTTTAATCTCTCTCTCGGCGCAGCCCTGCACTTCTTCCTCCTCCTCTCTGCCGGCGCTTGGCGAAGCCCTGCCGGGAGACCTCGTCTCTCCACCAACACCACGCCGTCGTGTTGCTGGTCTTCTTCCCCGACCTCTCCCTCCTCCTTGCTGGATCAAGGTGCGGGAGACATCACCGGGCTGCACGTGTGTTGAACGCGGAGGTGCCGTTGTTCGGCACTAGATCGGAATCGCCGCGAGTACGACTCCATCAACCGCGTTCTAGCAAACGCTTCCGCTTAGCGATCTTCAAAGGTACGAAGATGCTCTTACCCCTCTCTCGTTGCTGGTCTCTCCATAGGAAGATCTGAATAAGCGTAGGAAAATTTTGAATTTATGCTACGTTTCCCAACATGAGGACTCTCACAGTTGAGGGTCCCGACCGTTTCGATAACCACGCCAAGTCACTGGTCTTATCCACTCCAACGGTCATATTATTTAAGGGCATTAGTGTCAAATCATGTCGGGATGCTCCCAGGCTATAAATAGCCGCCCCCCACAACCACTAGCTGGTTGGCTGCTCCGTTAGAAACTGACACTTGTCATAAAAGAAACCCAAATTCCTCAGAGCCTACGAGAGTAAATCATCAGTGAGGAAATACACCACCCACCGAAACCACAAACCAAACCTAGTGATTGAGCATCACTGAAGAAGTTGTTCCTGTGTGGGACTGAAGCCTTTTACCTTTGACGACTGTGCATCCTCCAAACGGTTAGGCGTCATGGTCTAGAGCAATCCAGCAGTCAATTGTGGATTGCTGGGTGACCGAGTTTGTGAGGGTTTGGAAGTCTGCCCTGAAGACTTACCACGAGTGTTGGGCGAGGACTTTGTGTCCTTAGCTCAAGGAGAATACGGTAGGGACTGTGTGTCCCGGGACTGGGTGTCCTTTGGTTTCAATACCAAGCCGCTCCAAACCAGATGTACAACTATCACAGCAGTTGGAACTGGGTCACCAACAACAGTCTTCACCAAGAATCGGGTTCTAATTCCTCAACTCTTTACATTCTTTGTATTATGTGTTGATGACTTTCACTGTGACTGTTTGAAGAATTTGCTGAAGACTTTCTCTGAATTTCCTCAACCCCAAATTCTTGACTTGAGTTAATCATCATCTGTATTCTGCGTGCCTGCTTACTGTGCAATCTGTTTTCATAATCTTCACTCTGTAATACTGCTGTGGTGAACGTTTGCACGACTGATCCTTAACTGTTTCCGTTGTAAGTTAGTCATCAGTGAGGAATTTCCTCAAAAGGAATTTCCTCAGTGATGAAATTCTAAAAATCTCCTATTCACCCCCTCTAGTCGATATAACGCACTTTCAATTGGTATCAGAGCAAGGTACTCCCTTGTTCTATGTGATTTTGGTTTAACCACCTGGAGTTTTAGTTATGTTGACTGTAGGCATGTTTAAGGTGACTGCAGCATGTCCTACCTACGAGGGAAAGAACTTTCCCTTCTGGAAGAACAAAATGCAAATGCATCTACAAGCTATAGACAATGATCTCTGGTATATTGTGGAAAATGGTGTCCCCATCATTTCTGCCAGTGTCACTGCAGCTGAAGTGAAGAAATTCAAGCAACTCGATTCTCAAGCGAAGAACATCATCTGTGGTCATCTGAGCCCTGGCCAGTTTGGAAGAGTAAGTGCCTTAGGCTCTGCAACACTGATCTGGGAGAGACTGTGCAAGGTAAATGAAGGAGTATCAACCCAACGTGACTCTCGTGTTGATATTCTTCGCAATCTCTTCAATCGCTTCAAGAGACATGACAATGAAAGCTGCCAAGACACCTTTGATCGCCTCACTGACATATCAAATGAACTGCAAGCACTGGGAGCTCGAGACATCACTGATCACGAAGTTGTGAAGAAACTGCTGAGATCTTTGGATTCTTCATTTGACACTCTAGCTCTGATGATTCAAGAAAGACCAGACTACAAGATGCTAGATCCAGCTGATATCCTCGAAAGGCTAAATACTCATGAATTCCAGCTAGAAGAAAAGAGAGATCTATATGGACAAAGCTATTCCAGACCACGTGCACTGAAGGCAAGAGCAATTTCCTCATCTGAAGAAGAAGACAGAGATGACAACAGTTGTGACCCCGAAGAATTTGGTCAGGAGCTTGCAATGCTTGTGAGGAAATTCCAGAGATTTACACGACGAGGCCAGTTCGGTAAATCATCAAGAAGAGACATGAGGAAATCAGAATCTGCATCTGAGGACTACAAGAAATGGACCTGTCACAAGTGCAAGAAATCAGGTCATTACATTGCTGATTGTCCCCGCTGGGGAAAGGAATCAAAGAAGAAGAAATACAAGGATGACAGTTCTGATGACTCAAAGAACAAGAAGAAATCTTCAAAATCCTCATCTTCAAAGTCCTCCTCACACAAGAAGACTAGCTTCAGAAAGGCTCGGGCTCTTATTGGCAAGGAAATGGATTCCGAGGCAAAATCAGAGGAATGTGATGAAGAAGAAGGCTCTGGAGAAGACTCAGAATCCGGACAGGCTAGTCTTGCACTAGCAACAAATTTCGTCAGCAAGTCAATCTTCAATCTTGAAGAAAATGAGTGCACCATCCATACTGATGACTATGCTGATGACTTCGCTCCAACCTATTGCTTCATGGCAAAAGGTTCAAAGGTATCAAATAATGCCTCCTCCTCTGATTCAAGTGACTGTGAACATGATGATTACAAAAAACCCAGTTACAGTAAACTTGCCATCATTGCCACTAAACAACAAACTGCTCTGGAAAAGCTTCAAAAACTGCTAGACAAAAGTGATGATCTGTTGAATGATGAAATGAATCTTAATCAAATCCTCGCTGATGACATGAAAAATCTTCAGCCTAGATTTGATAATCTTCAGGATAGTCATGATACACTCCTCACTGATCATGAGAAGCTTTCCTACGAATTCCTTCAAAGAAAGCTTGATCTTGAGAAGCTGAGGATGTCTCATGATGATCTTCGTATGGAAAATGATTCATTACTAGCTCAACATATTAGCGCTAGTCAAGTTGAATTTATTCCTCCATGTCTTAAATGCATTGAACGTGAAACTGCTAATTCCTCACCAGAAACATCAAATGCTACAAATTCTTCAACTGCACCTGCTGTGTCTATTTCCTCACTTGAGAAAAACACAAATGTTACTGATGAAAATGCAGGGTTGAAGGAATTGTACGTGACAGGCATGTACAAAAGCCTCAAAGGACACCAAACCCTTTGTGATGTGCTCAAAACGCAGATCTTGAACAGGAACCCAAGGAAAGAAGGAATTGCCTTTGAGAGGAAATTGAATGCTGATGGATCTTATTGGAAACCTGAGCAGTATCCCAAAACCTCATGGGTTGCTGCTACTGGGCCTCCTTTTGATCCATCTAATCTAACTGGCTTCTCATGTGAATTATCCTATTCCTCGGATGAGTCATTTGATTTCAACTATAAACTGTTCAAAAATCAATCTGGTGAAGTATTTGCTCGATATGTTGGAACTAACTGCAGGAATGGCCCTCCTCTGAGGAAAATCTGGGTTCCCAAAAGTTGTCTTGAAAATCTTCAAGTGAATGTCCTCATGACATCACCTCTGAAGAATCTGAACCCCAGATCAAATTCCTCAGGAGGACCAAAGTCTTCAAGAGGATCAAAATCCTCAACTGGTGAAAACTATGCTCGTACCCGTGCTTATGCGTCTAACATGCAGGGAAACTACAAGGAATATGATTATGAGCGCTACTCCTCAAATAATTATGTTTATAAATCCTCAAACCAGTTCTCTGCATACTCATATGAGTACTTTTAACCCCCCTACTGTTAAGAGAAGTGCATTAGCTTCAATGCCACCTTTCTCATATGGTGCTCGCAGGATGATGAAAGCTTTGCCACCCCTTCAGATGTGGGTGGTGAAGAAATCAAACTAATCACTTCTGCAGGTCAGGTCTCCAGATGAAAATCATCATTTGAAGAATTTGCTGGAGATCTGAGGAAATGCTTGATAGGACGCAAGCTAATGATTGATGAAATAGAAATATTTCACACGTCCTTACATTTCTGTTATGATGAAATCACTGAACTGATGAAATTAGTATCATATTCTTCAAATCTGAAGCATATGAGATGGGTAAGCTGTACTAATTCATCTGCAGGATGACAAACCCAAAAATACTGAGTGGGTTCTCGATAGTGGCTGCACACATCACATGACTGGTGATAAAAGCCTACTGATGAATATGCCACTAACTCCATCACCTCTGAAGCAAATCACATATGCTGATAAAGGTAAAAGCAAGGTATTGGGACTTGGCAAAGTAGCTATTTCCAAGGATAGGCATATGGACAAAGTGATGCTTGTTGAATCCCTTGGTTTTAACCTCATGTCAGTCTCGATGCTTTGTGATCTTGATATGATTGTTATCTTTGGTAGATATAGATGTGTAGTCATCATGGAATCTGACAGATCCAAAGTCTTCGAAGGTGTAAGAAGAGGGGATTTGTACATTGTTGACTTCTCTACAGGTCCTCAACCAGCCACTTGCTTACTAGCAAAAACCTCAGAAGGATGGCTGTGGCACCGAAGACTAGGTCATGCAGGCATGAGCAATTTGCACACACTTGCAAAGAAGAAGCATGTCATTGGCATCGAATCAGTCAAATTCCTCAAGGACCATCTCTGCGGTGCTTGTGAATCTGGGAAAATGACCAGATCCAAGCATCCTTCTAAAACCATCATGACTACTACACGTCCATTCGAATTGCTTCATATGGATTTATTTGGACCTACTCACTATGCCACACTAACCAATACAACATCTCTATATGGCTTTGTCATAGTTGATGATTATTCCAGATACACTTGGGTGCATATTATAGTGTATAAAACTGAAGTGCAGGAAATCTTCAAACGATTTTCTTCAAGGGCCTCAACGAACTTCGGCATCAAGATCAAACATATCAGGAGTGATAATGGAACCGAGTTCAAAAACACTGGTCTTGATGATTATCTTGATGAAATTGGTATTACTCACGAATTGTCTGCTCCTTATAGTCCTCAGCAGAATGGTGTCGTTGAAAGGAAGAACAGGATTCTGGTTGAAATGGCAAGAACAATGCTTGAAGAATATCAGACTCCTTGTCGCTTCTGGCCTGAAGCAATCAATACTGCATGCCATATCATCAACAGGGTATATCTTCACAAATTCCTCAAGAAAACCTCATATGAACTCCTCACTGACAAGAAACCCAATGTAAGTTATTTCAAAGTCTATGGTGCAAAATGCTGGATTAGTGATCCTCATCATAGCTCAAAATTTGCACCTAAGGCACATGAAGGTTTTATGCTCGGTTATGGAAAGGACTCGCACACCTACAGAGTCTTCAACAACTACCACAACAAAGTTGTTGAGACTGTAGATGTGCGGTTCGATGAAACTAATGGCTCGCAAAGAGAGCAATTGCCTTCTGATCCAGATAAGCTGTCTCCTGCGGAAGCAATAAAGCTTAAGCCTACTGAAGACATTGTCCCCACTAGGAAATTGGTGAAGAAACGATCCCCATCGCTGATGAAAACCAAGAAAATGCTCCTGAGGAAATTGCAACAGCATCACTTCCTCAGCCCAGACAAAATCCTCAAGCAACTCATCCGAAGATTGCAAATGAAGTAGAACTTGACAAAATCCTCAACGACATCAATGCGCCAGGTCCTCTCACTCGCTCAAAAGCTTCACACTTAGTTAACTTTTGTGGGCATTTTTCGTTTGTATCCATCATAGAACCCTCAAAAGTAGCTGAGGCTTTTCTGGAACCAGAGTGGATCCAAGCCATGCAAGACGAACTTCTTCAATTCAAGCTGAATGACGTATGGGAGCTCGTCAAACGACGAGATCCTCGCAAGCATAACATCATCGGCACCAAGTGGATTTTCCGAAACAAGCAAGACGAGGACGGTCAAGTGGTGAGGAACAAGGCATGACTTGTAGCCCAAGGCTACACCCAGGTTGAAGGAATAGATTTCGATGAAACTTTTGCACCTGTTGCTAGACTTGAAGCTATTCGAATTCTACTTGCTTATGCTAATCATCATAACATCACCTTATATCAAATGGATGTGAAAAGTGCATTCCTCAATGGTAAGCTTGAGGAAGAAGTATATGTTGCTCAGCCCCCAGGTTTTGAGGATCCAAAGAATCCAGACAAAGTCTTCAGACTCAAAAAGGCTCTGTATGGCCTCAAGCAAGCCCCTCGGGCATGGTATGATACATTGAAGGAATTCCTCATGAAGAAAGGCTTCAAACCTGGTTCACTCGATCCAACTCTTTTCACAAAATCTTATGATAATGAGCTGTTTGTATGTCAAATATATGTTGATGACATCATATTTGGTTGTACTGACAAAAGATACAGTGATGAATTTGCCTATACGATGAGTGAAGAATATCAGATGTCCATGATGGGGGAGCTGAAATTCTTCTTAGGTCTTCAAATTCATCAACAAAGCAATGGAATCTTCATATCACAGGAGAAATACCTCAAGGATGTTGTGTGGAAGTTCGACATGCACAAATGCAAAGGTGCCAAGACTCCAATGCCTACCAACGGTCACCTCGGCACTGATGAAAATGGTAAAGATTTCGATCAGCAGGTATACCGTTCTATGATTGGCTCTTTATTGTATCTATGTGCATCTGGGCCAGATATAATGCTTAGTGTTTGCATGTGTGCACGTTTTCAAACAAAACCGAAGGAATCACACCATAAGGCTATGAAACATATTCTTCGATACTTAGCTCACACATCAACACTAGGATTATGGTATCCCAAGGGCTCCAATCTTCATGTGGTAGGGTATTCTGATTCAGACTATGCTGGTGACCGTGCGCAAGTCAACTTCCGGCACATGCCATTTCCTCGGAAGATCACTAGTTTGCTGGTCCTCAAAGAAGCAGAACTGCGTATCACTCTCCACTGCCGAAGCTGAGTACATTGCTGCTGGTTCTTGCTGTGCTCAATTACTATGGATGAAGCAAACCCTCAAGGACTACAACATCAACATGAAGAATGTACCTCTCTACTGTGACAATGAGAGTGCTATCAAGATTGCCTACAACCCAGTGCAGCACTCGAAGACCAAGCACATCCAGATTCGTCATCATTTTCTTCGGGACAATGTCCTCAAGGGCAATATCCTCATCGACCATGTGAAGACTGATGATCAACTGGCTGATATCTTCACTAAGCCCTTGGATGAGAAAAGGTTTTGCAAGTTGCGGTGTGAGCTAAATATCTTAGAGTCTTCAAATGTTTTGTAAAAACATGCACACATCCTAACACTTATGCAAAGTTGATGACTTAGATGTGCAACACATGATGAAACGATTTTCTTCAACCAATGAAGAAAGTCACTCTGAATGTGAAGAAATTAACGAAGAAATTGATTCTCAGGGCCCTACGACAATTGTACGCGGCGTTTGTAATCAACATTCTTATATGGTGGGTAACGCCATCGCCCAATGTGAAATTCCTCAAGTTGATTTTCTTCAAATGATCAATTTCGTCACAATGCATTTTTCTTCAAAACAGTTGTTCTTCATTGTGATGATCTATTGCAAAATCTTCAAAAACACTTGATGACTTTCATTTGCCTAGGTAGACTGTGATTTCTAGTCCTCAACAGCATTCACTTATTGCTATTTCTTCAAGTTGATGTTTCTGCTAAGTGAATGTGATCGGACCCTACTTTCCCTCTATGCTATACTTATCCAGTCTATTCAATTCTTCATATGCGTTCTACTTGAAACTTTGTTCAAAATCCTCACTGCATCCTTGTCAGCTAATGATTTTGTAACGAAAATCCTCAAATCTTCAAAAATTGTTTTCTTTAAAAAGAACAGTAACTGAACCCCACTTCCCACGAGCGGATAACCACGATCTCCACTATCTCCACCGCATCGTACGGGAGCTACACGTGTCCTACGGAGACGTAGAGGCAAGGGCTATTTGGTCCGAAACCTTCGCGCCAAACAGTAACTTTCGGGCTATAAATAGGTCCTTATCCCCCTCGGTATCTTCTTCTTCGCCTCATCGCTCTCCTGCCATCACACTCTCCATCGAACCCTAGCGCCACCGCTGGTTGTCTTGTCGCTGGCAAGGAAGAGCTTCACTACCTCAACCTTTTCGCCGCCAGGATCACGCCAGAGTCGGAACATCTACGTCCGCCGCCGCCGTAGACGTCCTATGCTGCCAAGTTAGGGTGCATTGGACACTCGACCGAAGAGCCTCTCCAACACCACCTTTTGTGTTCTTCGCTCGCACCTTCTAGGGTAAATATACTCCATTTTTACAGCAGATTAGATCTGAAATTTTACCTCTCTGATGTGAAATCTGTTTTTCCTCAAGATACGATGCACACATGTTTCCTCAAACACTATCTATCACCACAATCATTGATGAACTAGCTAAGCATCTAAGATTTTCACGAGATTCCTCAATTGTGCGAATTTTCGGATCTGTACAACTCTGGAACCCAAGAACAGTATGCTTAGGCAAATTCCTCAACCACTGGTTATATTCCTCAAACTGTCAAACTTTTTCATTTTCTTCAAATCTGAGAATGCATATGACCTCTCCAAATTCCTCACAACTATACTCTGTTCACAGGTACACACATGTCAGCTGATGAATCTCTCGGTTCTCATCACATTAACTCATTTGCAGCGTTTCTGGAAGAAACTCTTCAAGGCTCATCAGAATCCTCAAGAGTTCAAAATCATCAGCAAATTCCTCGTCTGAAGAAAATGGAGGAAGAGAGGAAACAGAAGGGAGGAAAGAAATTGGAGCAGAACACAGCTGCTGATATTCCTGATGACATATACTTGGACTATTGTACGCCTGATGAAGAAGCTGAGACAATGGCCAAGAGAAAGATTAGGCTGCAGAAAATTGAACGCGGATGGGCAAAGGAGTGGAAGGAGTACAGGTTTGTGACTCCACAATATGCGAAGAAATTCGCTTTGAAGCCTCCTGGTAGAAGGGCTCCACTTGAGGATCATCAAGTAGCTCATCCCTCAAGTCTTATGTCACTTGATGACTACCCAGATGAAAAAGAAAGGCATCTGGCCGAGCTCAAGAAGCAAGCTGAAACAACAGTGAAGAAATTTAATGAATCCTGAGCTGCTGCCTCCGGTGCTGCTCATTCCTCAGCAGCAGAAACTTCAGGCTCAGAGATTCCTCAAAAGCAGTCTGCGCCCACAAAGCCAAAGCCTTCAAAGCCTCAAGAGAAGTCTGCACCGTCTTCTGTCACAAAACCCTCAGCTCCAAAACCCTCGGTTCCAAAACCGTCAACACCAAAACCATCAGCGCCAAAACCCTCAGCACCCATCTCATCTACACCAAAGTCCTCAGCTCCACCTCCAAAGCCAGTATAGAAGAAAGTCGTGAAGACTACGACTGCCAGCTCCAGCTCCTCACTCCCAGCTGCAACTAGCTCGGAGACAAAGTCCTCAACACCCCTTGTGAAGACTTTGGCAACTACTGAACCTGCACCTCTGCCCAGCCCCAGCAAAATCATCGCAGTCCCGTCTGCATTAGAGGGAAGTGATGATTATGATGATGAAACCCTGCAAGCCATCATCAGGAACAAGCAAGAATGGGTAGCACAAGCATCAGGTAGTGCTATTCCTCTGGCCATGGACCCCAAGGTCCTCCTCGACTTCATCAATCTATGGTATGAAGACCCAAACACACCCATTGATGATTTGAAACTTCCTCCTGGCATCAGCCACATGGTGGCCACCTTCATAAACGAAGCCAAGTGGAAGGAACAAAAGGCCAAGCAGGCAAAGATTGCCAAGGCCAAAAAGGATAAATTCCTCAGGCAAAATCTCCTCAAGCTGACGCCTGAAGCCACTACTGGAATCTGCTAGTTTGCCGACAGCTTTAAGCTTTGCCGTTAGCAATTTCACGGGGCTGACGGCAAAGAGACTTTGCCCTCAGCCAAAATAAAAGCTGACGACATAGGAGGGGCTGACGGCAAATAAAATCTGTGCCGTCCGCTTTATCTAAGCCGGTAGCCAGCTGACGGCAAAGGACAAAAAAGCTGTCAGCATAGAAAGGCTGACGGCATAGGGGCTAACACAGTCGCCGCCTCGACCAGAAAAAAAAAAGGGGGCTCTCTTTGCCGACAGCCAGCTGAGGGCAAAGACTAACGGCTGTCTTTGCCGACAGCTGGCTGAGGGCAAAGAAAAAGAAAACTGCCTTATCCCCCCATGCCTACCTCTTATCTCTCTCACCATTCTCTCTCTCACCCTCCCATGCATACTGCTCTCCCCCGCACTTCGCCGCCCCGCCCTACGCCGCCCCACCCGCGCCGCCCCTCGCCCGCCCCGCGCCGCCCCGCGCCGTCCTGCGCCGCCCCCTCCGGCTCGGGCCCTCGCCGCTCCGCCCGGACGCGTGCCCGCCGCCAGCCGCCGGACGACGAGGCGCCGCCCGCCCCGGCCCCCGCCCCCCCCCCCCGCCCGACGCCGCCGGAGTCCCCTCCTCCTCCCCCGCCGCCCCCCGCCCGACGCCGCCGGAGTCCCCTCCTCCTCCTCCGGCTCGGGCCCCCGCCCCCCCCCCCCGCCGCCAGCTGCCGGACGACGAGGCGCTGCCCGCCCCGGCCCCCGCCGCCCCGACCCCTGCCGCCCCCCCGCCCGAAGCGCGGGGCCTCTCCCTCCCGCCGGTCCGTCCGCGCCAGGTCCGTCTACGCCAGCTGCTGTTTTAGTTTTCTGAATTTCAGTGTTAGGAGACTTTGTATTCTTCTTCTAATTTCTTTTCTGAAGCGGAAACCCCTTTCTATTCAGAAATAAATAAAAAATGCCACCGTTAATTTTGTGTTCTTTACCGAGGAGCAGCACTATTGCAATTACACCGCGCTTCTTAAGATTTGTATAAGAAAAGATAATTGCTTGGAACTCCCAAATCAGGGAAGGAACCTGGAAAATAATTTCTTAGCTTAAGAAATTCTGAGTACATTTTGCCAATACTATTCTTCATTTTACCTCAGTGATGTAAGTGTTAGGCAGATAAAATCTAGCCTAGGCTGTAAATGTTAGGCAGTATAAACATTTTTTTATTATAATTTTAACTTAAAATCAATATAATGTTCCAGAGGGCTGGACATCTGGTGTATTATGGGCACCAATGTAGTTCCAATTGCAAAATCCTTGCATGGCAAGTTCTACACTGGGAACTGCTATATCATACTCCATGTAAGTCCTTCTCCAGGGTAGGCTGCTTCAGCTGTAAAATCGTACTGTACATTTTATTAGCCTATTTACATCACTGAGTAATTTCAAATGTTGTACAATGTGTCAGACAGCTGAAGTCAAGAGCGGAACTCGAGGGCATAATGTGCATTACTGGATAGGGGAGGAGGCCACAGAGGTGTGGTGTGTGTGTTACGACCACATCATTTAATTGGGCTCTCTTGTCACTCTTTTCTTAACTTATGACTTACTTTGTGTCCTGCTGTCCATCCTGGATTGCGGTGACCTAGGAAGATTGTTTGATGGCCTCTGACAAGGCCGTCGAGTTGGACGCGGTGCTGGGCTCTCACGCGATCCAGTACAGGGAAACACAAGGCGAAGAATCCGACAAGTTCTTGTCATACTTCAGACCATGCATCATCCCTGTACAAGGTAGCTTCTCTTCGCACTGGAGAAGATCTGGGGATGAATGTGATGGGACCATGATGTTTCGGTGCGAAGGAGAGCATGTAGCTCGTCTAAGAGAAGTAAAAAGTGCTAGATCAAATAATTTCCAACATATCTCAGTGAGTCAATGTAAGACTACCAACGACTGACAATTCTGGTGATGTGTGTAGGTTAAATTTTCGCGGTCCTCTCTGGATCATAAGGCGACATTTATAGTGGACACGCCATCGAAGATTTTCCTTTTCAGCGGTTGTAATTCTTGTGTACAAACAAGGGCTATGGCACTAGATGTCATAAAGCATCTGAGAGAAACCCAACACTGTGGCAGATGTGACATCGGGATAATAGGTAGTGTTGAATGAAATTATATCTTCCATTAGCAAGGATAGAATATGCTAAGATTTTTATTTTTGTTTGTTACTGATTGTAGAGGATGGAAAGCTTGCTGGTGATTCAGATGCTGGTGAGTTTTGGAACCTCTTTGGAGGCTATGCGCCCATTCCTCGTGATGTACCAAATGCAAACAATGGGGAACCGATGGCTACCTCACCCAAGAAACTTTTTTGGTGACTACCCCCAGCTTAATTCAGACTCCATTTGTAACCTTGAGTTAGTATGTAAAACTATATTTGTACACTTTCCTGTATGTAGGATTAACAAGAGAAACCTTGCTCCCATGGAGGCACATTTTTTAGAAAGAGAAATGCTGAAGTCCGACAGAAGTTACATACTGGACTGTGGAGCTGAAATACTCTTGTGGATAGGGATGACAACACTAGTTTCAGAGAGGAAGACATCTGCTACAGCATTAGAGGTACGCATAAGGATACCTGATTATTTTCCTTTTTTCTATAATTGCATATCTGCTAGTTATTTTGTAGGCTAACTTGGTACGGAAGTTCCTACCGAAACCACAATTGTTTTCATAATATGCTCATATGCAGATATTTGTTATCGTCAGAAAAAATATAGTTCAGATGGTTTATAAAAATACAAGTAACAAATGAGGGGGTGCTAACATGCTTGATTAGTGGTATCTACTTTAGTCTTTCCATAAGCTTGAAACAAAGCCGTATTGTTGTAGGAATATGTACACTTACAAGGCAGATCATCAATTGGTCATACTGTTATAATGACCGAAGGTCATGAAGTTGCCGACTTTAAGCTGCATTTTTAGCACTGGCCTAAGAATGGTGTGCAGAAGTTGTACGAGGCAGGGCAGGAGAAAGTGGCAGGTGTGAGGACCATACTATTCTGTATCTATTGGTTCCATTAAATTTGTGAATATCATGGCAAGGTCTAATGCACAATCATGTTGCAGCAATTTTCAAGCATCAGGGCTATGATGTTGCAGAAATTCCAGATGATAAACCTCGGCAGCTCATTAGTAGTAATGGTTGTTTGAAGGTAAAATTCATTGCCTAGATGTGATGCATGCATGAATCTATCTTTTAACAAAATAAGATATACCACAGGTTTGGCTGGTGGACCGTGGTTGTGTAACCCTCCTTTGCGCCGAGGAACAGGAGCAACTTTACAACGGAGATTGCTATATCATACAGTACAGCTATGCTGAGGATGGAAAAGATTATCAGCTATTCCTTGCTTGGTTTGGACAAGATAGTGTACAGGTTTACTCTTTGCTAGTCTTGAGTAAATCAAGGCACTCTTTCATATTTTCCCTTGCTAAGGAACACTTCCACCAATCAGAAATTAAAGCCATTATAAACATAGCGATCATGGTTTACGAGTCGCGACTCATGCGAGTCGCTCTCGGGTAGCGACTCGGAAAAAGTTGAGCCTGCAGTTGCGACTAGTCATGACTCGCGGCTTGAATCGACACTAAGTTGAGTCGACATTTTTTGCGACTCATCGATAAGTTGCGCGACTCGAAATCCATGATAGTGATTGGTTCTGTTTATTCATGCGTGTAGCATGTTGTCAGTATTTTGCATGTTACTTAAATTAATTTGTGAATTTGGCTGCAGGAAGATAGAGTTGCCACAGTTTCTTGCCCCCCTGTCAATAGAAAGGCATTTTTTATTTATTTCTGAATAGAAATTCCTGGATCAGCTTGGATCAGCATTTGAATATGAGACTTTGTATTCTTCTTCTAATTGCTTAGCTTAATTTAGATAACTTCTTTATTATTGTATTCTTCTAAATTCTTTCTCATTATGCAGATTTTGATAAAGCAGCATGGCATATGGATGGATGCTCGAGACTTTGTAATGCACTTGTGTAGTCCTAGATGAACTTTGTAATGCAATTGTATTTGTGGATGCACTTGTGATGCTTTGTAATACTTTGTGATCTTGTTTGCACTTTAATGACATATATTCGTGTTGTTTGCACTTGTGTTGTGCTGTTTGCACTTTGTGATGCACTTGTGGTGCTGTTTAGGGGCAGATTCAATATATATATGTTGCTGTTTGTATCTATGTTTTGCAAATGCAGGGAATTAACAGAAAACAAATATGAAAAAAAAGCAGAGAGGGTCTTTGCCTACAGCTCACTGACGGCAAAGGCTTTGCCATCGGCGGACTGACGGCAAAGAAGACACGTGGCGGCAGCCTGTGTATCCTGGCAATACCAAATTCTCGGCTTTGCCATCAGCTGGGCTCCAGCTATCGGCAACGAGGCAGCCAAGGCCCAGGGGTTTCGGTTTGCCGTCAGCTCCGCTACGGCTGTGGGCAAAGAGGGGACCTAGGGGGCCTAGGGGTTTCGGCTTTGCCTTCAGCTTTGCTACGGCTGTGGGCAAAGAGGATAGGCTTTGCCGTCAGCTTTGCTACGGCTGTGGGCAAAGCCTGCCTTTAACCTTCTAACGGAGCTCGGGCTGCGCCGTTGCCGCCACTGCTCTTTGCCGTCAGCCCGTGCCACAAAGCTGATGGCAAAGTCTTTGCCGTCGGTGGAGCTCCGGCTGTCGGCAAAGAAGGTGATTGCCGATAAAATCTTGGCCGGTACCTTTGCCGAGAGCTCACTGACGGCAAAGCCTTTGCCATCAGTTAAACTGTCCTTTGGCGTCAGCTCTGGCTGTCGGCAAACCAGGAGATTCCAGTAGTGAGCACTGGTGTCAACCCAGGCAGAGCTGCAAGTCTTGACTGACAAGTGTGACAAATTGTCAGACCGCAAAAGCATCAAGCGCAATTTCATCAAGCTAGCCAATAGTGCTGTTGATGACTACAACAAACGACACCCACCACCAGCACCAACTCCTCAGCCCCTGGTTGAGCAGCCAGAAGATGTATCTCCTGATGAGGAGGAAATTCCTCAAGCCGAGGAACAACACCAAGAGCGCCGTGTTGATGAGCCGTCCATTGAAGAAATCATCACCGAGACCGCTACTGATGAAATTGCAACCCCTGATGCAACTGCTCCTGATCCAGCTGCTTCACCAAAGCAGGCTGATGACTCCTTTCCAGCTGGTTCCTCACTACCAGCTGAAGAATCTGTAGAGAAAACACCTTCACCAAAAGCTTCAAAGGTGAAGAAGTTAATCCCGTCTGCATCAGACGCGAAAAAGACAAGAGCTGCTGAGAAGGAAGCGAAGAAGAGAAAATCTTCCTCAGCAGAAGAAAAGATTGAGGCAAAACGCCTCAAGGAAACTGAAGAATCTGCCCCTCTCGACCCGGTGCCTCTAAATGTTGCACCTTCATATGAAATGGTCATCATTGGTGACCAAACTACAAGGGCAGATGAGGAAATGAAGGATGCTGCCTCTGAGGAGCATACTGATGAGGAAATCCAGATTGATGAAAGTCCTCAACCTCATGTTCCTCAGACAGAGACTACTCAAGCTTCAGCTGCAGCAGCTGATGAATCTGCTTCTGCCACAAAGTCAGCTGATGAAAAACAAGCTGAAGAAAATGTCCAGTCTGAGCAGGCTCCTCCCACTGAACAGGCTGACCAAACTCCTCAAGCTGAGAAGGAAGAAGAAATTCCTCAGCCTGAAGCTCAGCCAGAGCAAGAAATACCAGCTGATGAAATTCCTCAACCTGAGGAAACTGCTGAAAAACATGTTCCCGCCCCTGACAATGACTTCATTGTGCTCAACCCAGAGACTGCCATGGTTGTTTCCCCTCCCATTCCTCAGCACAATATCAAGCCAGTTCAGCGCCAGCCATTGTCCAAGCGTCCAAAGTTTCAGAAAGAAAATTTCTTTGAGGAACGCATGTATTTCATCGGAGAGAATCCCTATGACAAGCCTCAAATGAGTCATCTGAAGTTTTGGACAAGGACTCAGATGAACTATTATGCTTCTATGCTCTGTGGACGCAACAAGATATTCCAGCACATGCACATTCCTCATGCTGAGCTTGAAGAAATTCCCTGCATGGAACCAGTCCTCAGTGTACTCCATGATGCAGGTTTGCTCCCTATGTGCTCAGATATATCAGACTGGAATAGTGAACTTATTCTTCAGTTCTATGCAACTCTGCACATCTCTGGCAACGCTGATGACATCAACACTTGGGTGTTCGACTGGATGACTCAAAACACTCACTACAAGGCTCCAGCGTCTGAACTCCTTAGAGAACTGCCCGTACCAATTCCTTCAGACGGGGCAGTGAAGCTTTAGGGCGAGCGTGAGCTGACAAATGGGATGATGGAAGTCCTCATGAAGCCTTTGGCTGCAGGAAAACCCTCAAGAACCACCTTCCTCGTCCACGAGCTCAAGTACACACCTCGGTCTGTCTACCGCATTCTCTGCAGTGTGCTAGCGCCAATCAAAGGCCATGATGATGAAGAAGATGTCGTCGGCCTCATGAAGAATATCCTCTTCAACATCATTCACGGTATCCCCATGAATATCCATGATTTCTTCTTGAGGACTTTGGCTGACAATGCAATCTGCCCCTATGATCACAAAATTTATGCACCATGGATCATGAGATTCCTTAGGACAAGGACAGGCATCAACTTCCACGCAGATTTCCAGAACCATGTTGGTTATATGCCTCCTATCCGGGTCAACAAAAGAAGACTTTCGAGCCTATTGAGGGAAAAGGAAAGTCTGTGATTGATGAAGGAAGTAGGCCTCTTGATGGTCAGTTTAAAGAGCTAGACGCATATTCTTCATGGGACGATACTGAGACTCGTCCACCCAGCCCTGTTCCTCCTCGCGTGCTAAACACCAGAGAGCTTCTTCTCAGTCTTCATCAGAAGGTGGATCACTACCACAAATGGGTCAAACGCCAGTTTGGTGCCATTTTGAAAACCCTCACTGAAACCCAGAACTCTGTGAAGATTAACCATCACTATCTGCATGAGATTTTCGATGACACATGGGCTACACTTGCACATCTGAAGACCCAGACTGAGCTTCAAGAAATGAACTTTGAGCAGGAATTTGACTGGTCGTGGCCTCCCAAGAAGAAGTTCAGGCCCATTCCAGTGCCAGATCTTGAAGACAACTCCTTCTCGTCATTCCGCACTGCCGAATCTGATGAGGAACAACTCGACACCGCAACAGGCCCAAGGAAGAAGACTACACCCAAGAAGCGTCAAGGATCTTCATCAACCGCCAAGAAATGAAGTCTTCATGGGCGTTAGTCCTCAGTTTGTCCCTTTTTGTCACTTGATGACAAAGGGGGAGAAACTTGAGAGTTAGTCTTCAAACGGGATTTATTTTTGGGGCCTATGAACTATATTTAAGTTACAAACTTTTGGCTCTTCTGAAGTTTTTATGTAATGAGCTGTAACTTAAGCCCGATGGTACTCTGACGCTTTTGAACGTTTTTCTTTGCATGCTTATTCCTCAAGTTTAGTGCACGCATGCTGGAATTCGTCAGATACCATTTGCCATCATGCATCTTCATATTCTTCATATGATATGTTATATGTATGCATGATTTACAAGATTCAGGGGGAGATCTCCATGATATAAATCATCAATGTGCATATGCTATAAAAGCTAAATCCTCAAGGTATGCACATCTTCAGGGGGAGTCTCTGTGAATCTTGTCTTCAAATTCCTCAATTGAGTATTCACACTTCACATTTTTATTCCCTGTTGAAGACTTAACCTAATTGTCATCAACCACCAAAAAGGTGGAGATTGTAAGTGCATCTAGTGCCCCTTAGTGATTTTGGTGGTTTGAAGACTTATAGGTTAAGTATCTAATGTGTTTATAAGTGTACACAGGATCTATAAGTCATTGAGGAGTTTGAGATATTTGAAAAATATCGACCCCTAAA
Organism: Hordeum vulgare subsp. vulgare; assembly: GCF_904849725.1. Classification (NCBI taxonomy): domain Eukaryota; kingdom Viridiplantae; phylum Streptophyta; class Magnoliopsida; order Poales; family Poaceae; genus Hordeum; species Hordeum vulgare. The sequence continues at coordinate 67,484,234 of NC_058523.1, forward strand.
AATATATGTCTTCAGTTGAAGAAATTGGTCTGAAGCTGAAGAAATGAATCGCGAGGAATCTGCGATAAAATTGATATTCCTCATGAAGATATTGATATTGAGAAGATCGGTGGTTCTTGAAGAAAATCTTTCTAAAGAAATTGAAGCGTGAAGTTTTACGTTTTCTGTTTTACTTTCTTTGCAATTGATGAATAGGAACACCGTACTGTTAAAGGGAGTCAAAGTAACACTATGGAATGGATTTCCTCATGATGCTCAACCCAAGCCAAATCCTACCAAAAGCCTCAAGTGAGGAATATGAGTGACATGAGGACTCTCACAGTTGAGGGTCCCGACCGTTTCGATAACCACGCCAAGTCATTGGTCTTATCCACTCCAACGGTCATATTATTTAAGGGCATTAGTGTCAAATCATGTCGGGATGCTCCCAGGCTATAAATAGTCGCCCCCACAACCACTAGCTGGTTGGCTGCTCCATTAGAAACTGACACTTTTCATAAGAGAAACCCAAATTCCTCAGAGCCTACGAGAGTAAATCATCAGTGAGGAAATACACCACCCACCGAAACCACAAACCAAACCTAGTGATTGAGCATCACTGAAGAAGTTGTTCCTGTGTGGGACTGAAGCCTTTTACCTTTGAGGACTGTGCATCCTCCAAACGGTTAGGCCTCATGGTCTAGAGCAATCCAGCAGTCCATTGTGGATCGCTGGGTGACCGAGTTTGTGAGGGTTTGGAAGTCTGCCCTGAAGACTTACCACGAGTGTTGGGCGAGGACTGTGTGTCCTTAGCTCAAGGAGAATACGGTAGGGACTGTGTGTCCCGGGACTGGGTGTCCTTTGGTTTCAATACCAAGCCGCTCCAAACCAGATGAACAACTATCACAACAGTTGGAACTGGGTCATCAACAACAGTCTTCACCAAGAATCGGGTTCTAATTCCTCAACTCTTTACATTCTCTGTATTATGTGTTGATGACTTTCACTGTGACTGTTTGAAGAATTTGCTGAAGACTTTCTTTGAATTTCCTCAACCCCAAATTCTTCACTTGAGTTAATCAGCATCTGTATTCTGCGTGCCTGCTTACTGTGCAATCTGTTTTCATAATCTTCACTCTGTAATACTGCTGTGGTGAACGTTTTCACGACTGATCCTTAACTGTTTCCGCTGTAAGTTAGTCATCAGTGAGGAATTTCCTCAAAAGGAATTTCCTCAGTGATGAAATTCTAAAAATCTCCTATTCACCCCCTCTAGTCGATATAACGCACTTTCATGTACCGGTCTACTCCATGCTCTAACCACCGTGTCGTGGAATCTAGGGAAAGCTGGCCAGAAGCTTTCGAATCTGAAAATCGCCGCCCTAGGGACCGCACTGGTGTCGGCTAGGATCAGAGGGCAGTGGTCGGAAGTGGCCGAGGTTGCCGCATGAAGCGAGGCCGATGGGAACCGACATTCCCATGGTTGGTTGCAGAAGAACTTGTCTATGCTCATTTTTGTGGGGTTTCGACGCTCGTTGCTCCAAGTGTATCTACGGTTGTTGCATCTGATCTCTTTCAAGCCCGCCGCGTCTAAGGATGATCTAAATCTACCCATAAGCCTGCGGTTCAGATTGAGGTTGTTTTTGTATTGCATCTCGTAGATGAGGTTAAAATCTCCTTTCATGAGCCACGACTCTGATGCGGGCGGTGCGGATCGAGAGATCTCCAAGAGGAACCTATCTGTCGTGGGTATAAGCCTGACAGTAGATGTGTAGGGTACAAAAAGGATGGGCAGAGTCCCAGCTACGGCGAGGTTGTATGAGTTCAGGCCCCTCTACGGTGGAGGTAATAGCCCTACGTCTCAGTGCTCTGGGAGCTTGTTGTCGAGTGGAATATGGAATTCAATGATTTGCTAACCCCTGCACTAGCGGGGGAGGGTGGCTTATATAGAGTGCGCTGCCCTCCACAACGGTTCCGGTATAGGGGTGGAGTAGTGATGATTGAATGCCTACGTTACAGGTAACGTACGTCCTAAATGCTAATAAATGTACCGGGAAACGTACGACCATTTCCCTCGAGGGAGGTTACGATGTTCCGAGTGGCATCTAGTCGGTTAGTTTGATGTTCTCCGAATGCTAGTCTCCGACTAGATGGTCGAGGACCTGTTACCGACTGGACGATGGGGACTCCTTAATTCAGTCGGAACTGACTAAGGGCCTTGTCCTTTATGAGGGGTAGTCCTTGGGTAGGACTTACAGGGCAGGCCTATGACCCTACCCTAGGACTATAACCCCATCATTAGTCCCCGAATGGATTGGGGTTGGAACGACGATGCGATGCTTGAAGTTTGGATCCGACTGGAACCAATGTGACTTTGGCGTTGCTTGCCTCGATCCATTTTATCTTCTCTGACCAATGATCCGAGTGGAAATCTTTGTGGAACAAACTGTCGGAAACCGAGTGCTTCTAGGGTATCTCTTGACGTGGCGAGTCAATTGACAGCGGCGGATTTTCCGGGATCCTCAAATTTTGGTTTCCGCACCCTCAGCGGGGATGAGGCCAGAGCGCTCGAGTAGCGCCTGACGCCTCGATTCTCGCGCCTTCATCTTCTCCACTGATATCGCCGCGGTCAGTCAGGGGATAAGGTTTCGGGGCCACCTACCAGCGACCCAGTCGGAACCTTACTTAAATCCCAGCGGCAAGGGTTTTTCGTTACGCCCGCCGGATCTTTTGCCTTTGCTTCGTCCTTTTCGCCGCCTCCAGCGCACCTAACCTCTCCACTCCTCCTTCCCCTCCGCGGATTCGCAGCTTCCGCCATGACCAAGGGTTAGACCCGCAAGATGGAGGCGAGGAAGAAGAAGGGGAAGGCGGCGGCTCCTGCTCAGCGGCGGCAGCGGCCGTTGCTGATGGGGTGGATCCAAGGCGACTTCCTCCCCTCCACGGTGACGGAGGAGGATCTGCTGCAGCTGGTGGAGCACGGGATGATCGTGCATAAGTCTTGGAGGCTGCCGGCGGAGAATGAGGTCGAGCCGGCGCCCCGAGAGGGGGAGCGCGTCCTGCTGCTCAGCCATGTCTATCGAGGTTTCTCTCTGCCCCCGCATCCTTTCTTCAAGGGCATTATGAACCACTTCGGGGCACAACATCACCACTTTCCCCCGAATGCTATTGCCCATCTCTCTGCTTTCATAGTTATGTGCGAGTGCTTCATCGGCTGCCCTCCCCATTGGGGGTTGTTCAAACATATATTCTCTGCCAGATCTCAAACTATCAAACGACTCAGCCAGTCGGATGATAAAACACATCTTCTCCAACTCTGCGGAGGCTTAGGTTTCCAGAAAAAGAGTCGGAGTAGTTATCCTGCTCTTCAGCTGAGTGAGTCGGTTAGGAACTGACAGTCGATGTGGTTCTACTGCCAAGACGTTGCCTGCCTGAATGCCTCGACAGGGTTGCCTCCTTTTAGCTTAGATCGTCCCGCTCCACCTAAGCAGCTTGCGCTCACCAAGGCGGAGAAGATCGACATCCAGCCCCTGGTCAACGCACTCGTAGACGTCGTCAGAAGGGGAGTCACCGGCATAGATTTGCTGGAGACTTTCCTTGGTCGGTGCATACAACCACTGCAGGCTCGCGACCACGCCATGTGGCACTACACGGGGCCCGAAGACTCCACTCGGACCAACGTCTTGAGCGTGACCGAGGAGAAGGTGGCGTCGTGGGTGCTCCAGATCACAGGCGCCTGTGAGAACCCCAGAGGGTCACGGCGAGTGAGGGCTTTTAGTGCGGACAATCCTCCTCCGAACCATGTGAGTACCATTTGTCGAGTGCACGTATCTGTTTTAGTTTTATCGCTTTCTTGAATCTCTGCCTGTCGTTTGATGTTGCCGACTATATTTTACGCAAAAGTGGACCAACTGGTTTTCTCCTGTCTCGAACGGGAACCCAACCGAGGAGGAGGAAGAAGGCAGCCAGAAGGGCAGTGTGGAGAGCGGCAAGTATGTCTCCGACAGTGGGGAGACGGAGGAGGAGTCTGGTGAAGAAGAGGAGGAAGACGAAGAGCAGGACTCGCCGCCTCCGCTGCCAGAGCACCGGACCAAGCGCCGACATGAACCTACGGTTCCCTCGGCCCCTCCGGCATCCTTGAGTGCTCCGCCTGCTGCTCCCATGGTTCCGAGTGCTCGGAGCACCAAGAGGGCCAGGGACGTTGCTATCGAGTCCGTGGGTCAGCCTTCCAAGGTGGCCAAACCAAGTGGGTCTAAACCTCGGAAGGCTTTGCCGCGGATAAGGGTCGTCGTTCCCGTCACCTCGACGTAAGTGTACTGTTCCTCTAACTTCCTCTGATATCCGATTGGACTGCTGTTTTATTGGTCGAATGAATTTCACTCGACAGGGTTGCCACCTCTGCCACCTCTCCGGCGCGCCAGGAGGATGATCCCATGGACGCGGACAACGTCGTCTCGTCCCAGCCAGGTGCGTTGTAGCGATTCCGGTAGTTTTATATTATCGCATCGCGGATTCTGTCTTTGGTCTTGCCCCTTTCTTTTACTGAGATCCCGCGCCGTTCGGTCCGGCAGGGGCGATTTATGTGGATGAGGGTGACTAGGGGAGACCTGAGCAAGCTGCGGAGCCTGTCCTTGAGGCTGCCCCGCTAGTTACTGCTCTCGCTGCGGTCGTGGCGCCGACTGAGGCGATGCTGCCGACTGAGGAGGCGCTGGTGGCTGCTGAACCGACTGGAACGGGCCTTGGGATGCCCAAGGAGCCTCCAATGATGCCAGGCCCGTCAAATGTCGAGTTCAACATCGAACACCTCCCGGAGGATCAGGTGGGAGCGGCCAAGGGAGCCATGGTGCAGGCAGAGCTGATGGCGGGAGAAGCCAAGAAGGCGTACGACTCCATCGCCTCTCTGTACCAGCGAAGCTTGGAGCTGCGGGACGATATCCGAGTAAGTAGTCTAGTAAGTATTTGTTTTTCACTTGTTTCTCTTGTAACCCGCTAGGTGTGCTCGGATACCGTATGATGTTTGCAATGGGTTCACTCTGAGTGAACCCAGTGGGTGTAGTCCCCGAGAGTTCTGTCGAGTGCTTGCATCGGCAGTTGTCTTTATGCATATTGTCTATGACTTAGTCATATTCGTAAATAATATGGTCGACTGCTAACAGTTGGGGCACTCGGAGTGCACCTACTGTAAGAGTCTCCGAGAGTAATTTTACTCACGTCAGGTGGTATTAGCCTTGTAGGCGTAGGTGTTGTCATGAATCTCAATAGGGCGGACCTGTTTGAGTTGCATGCCAGTGGGGCCACTCTCAGTGAACCCACTAGGTGTAGTCCCCGAGACCGCTATCGACTGCTTGTGTCGGCACGGGTCTGAAGAACTTAGACTTGGTATTGTTGGATTTGTGTGATCGTCTCTTGGCGCTGACTGGCAGAAAACTTGCGAGATGGGGACAGCATATGAGATTGTGAGGGCAGAAAAGGTGCAATTTTCTGGTGAGCTGGATGCGGCACTGATTGCAATGGCTGGAATGAAGGAAGTGCTGGCGGAACGAGAGAAGTTGTTGGAGCAGGCTCGTGAAGTGAACAAAGTGCTGACTGCTGAAGTTGAGAAGATGGGGAAGCAAAGGTCCACGCTGATGGGACAAATGGATGTGCTGAACAAACGGTGTATAGCGCAGGAGAAATACGTCAGTGACTGGGCTCGGCAGATGATGACACGTCTGGGTGGTAAGTCCTGTTTTTCCGAGTGCTTGTGGTACGTGCGTTACACTCGGTGATGATTGTTTGCTTGCCCTGTGTTTGCAGATTTTTGCATGGACGCTGAAGCTGAAGCAGCTGACGTGGACCAGTCGACTCGCGAGAACATTCCACTCGGCGAGGACACCAATCGAGACCTGCTCGCAGCGCACATTCACGTGGGCAAAGTTGGTCCTTTCATCGGTTGACTAAGAGAAGTCGTCGGCCGGATCGACAAGGAGCTTTGGCCGGAAGATGAGTCGCGGCAGGAGATGGAAAACTTGATGAGTCGACTGGAGGAGGTCCCCAACCGAGTGCAGTCATGGAAGAAATCTGCGGCTCGCTATGGTGCAGACGTTTCTCTGTCCTTGGTCCGAGTGCATTGCAAGGAGGTGCGCGAGGAGAAGCTGAAAGCGTTGAAGGTCGCCAACACGAAGAAACTTCGATTCGAAGACTTCATGGAAACCTTCCTTGAAAGTGCCACACGCATCCCCGACGGAATCGACCTGGACACCTTCGTGGAGCCCTCCAGTCCTGGCGCCAATCCAGACGACGCGTAAGAAAACTTTATCCTCCGTATGCCGAGTGTTGATTTGTAAGAAACTTTGGCCACTGTTGTTGGCCGTCACATTCTTGTTTCGGTGTGTGTAAGCTTGATCCACATCGAGCCACTATCTTTGTTTGAACTTTGAATCGAATCCTTTGCTCTTCTGTTGCAATTTTGACTCGAGTTTTTCTTTGGCGTTTTTTGGTGAAGCCAAAGGCAAACATTCGAAACATGTCAGTTGTCTTGACATCTGCATGAGCCTCATTGAGGGTCTGTAGAATTTCCGATTGGATTTGTATGATCACCGAGTGGATCGGTAGGATCGCCGAGTGGATCGGTAGGACGTACTCGGAGGTCAAATAGTACTTGGGCGATACGGGATCGCAGCTAGGTTGTCGAGTGCGACTATGAGGTCGCACTCGGGGCGAGTTGGTACTGATGTAGTTGTCAGTTGTTTTGACGTCCACATGAGCCTCAATGAGGGTCTGCAACTCATGTAGTTGTCGGTTGTTTTGACCTCCACATGAGCCTCAATGAGGGTCTGCAACTCATGTAGTTGTCAGTTGTTTTGACATCCACATGAACCTCAATGAGGGTCTGCAACTCATGTAGTTGTCAGTTGTTTTGACATCCACATGAGCCTCAATGAGGGTCTGCTACTCATGTAGTTGTCAGTTGTTTTGACCTCCACATGAGCCTCAATTAGGGTCTGTTGAGTTCCCGAGTGTACCTGTAGGATACAGTCGGAGGCATGCGGGTGCTTAGGCGATTCTGGATCGCAGCTAAGTCCCCGAGTGTGACTTTAAGTGCACACTCGGAGAAAGTTAATACTTAGGCGATTCTGGATCGCAGCTAAGTCCCCGAGTGTGACGTTAAGTGCACACTCGGAGAAAGTTAATACTTAGGTGATTCTGGATCGCAGCTAAGTCCCCGAGTGTGACGTTAAGTGCACACTCGAAGAAAGTTAATACTTAGGCGATTCTGGATCGCAGCTAAGTCCCCGAGTGTGATGTTAAGTGCACACTCGGAGAAAGTTAATACTTAGGCGATTCTGGATCGCAGCTAAGTCCCCGTGTGTGACGTTAAGTGCACACTCGGAGAAAGTTAATACTTAGGCTATTCTGGATCACAGCTAAGTCCCCAAGTGTGACGTTAAGTGCACACTCTGAGAAAGTTAATACTTAGGCGATTCTGGATCGCAGCTAAGTCCCCGAGTGTGACGTTAAGTGCACACTCGGAGAAAGTTAATACTTAGGCGATTATGGATCGCAGCTAAGTCCCCGAGTGTGACGTTAAGTGCACACTCGGAGAAAGTTCATACTTAGGCGATTCTGGATCGCAGCTAAGTCCCCGAGTGTGACGTTAAGTGCACACTCGAAGAAAGTTAATACTTAGGCGATTCTGGATCGCAGCTAAGTCCCCGAGTGTGACGTTAAGTGCACACTCGGAGAAAGTTAATACTTAGGCGATTCTGGATCGCAGCTAAGTCCCCGAGTGTGACGTGAAGTGCACACTCGGAGAAAGTTAATACTTAGGTGATTGTGGATCGCAGCTAAGTCCCCGAGTGTGACGTTAAGTGCACACTCGGAGAAACTTAATACTTAGGCGATTCTAGATCGCAGCTAAGTCCCCGAGTGTGTCGTTAAGTGCACACTCGAAGAAAGTTAATACTTAGGCGATTCTGGATCGCAGCGAAGTCCCCGAGTGTGACGTTAAGTGCACACTCGGAGAAAGTTAATACTTAGGCGATTCTGGATCGCAGCTAAGTCCCCGAGTGTGACGTGAAGTGCACACTCGGAGAAAGTTAATACTTAGGTGATTGTGGATCGCAGCTAAGTCCTCGAGTGTGACTTTAAGTGCACACTCGGAGCAAGTTAATACTTAGGCGATTCTGGATCGCAGCTAAGTCCCCGAGTGTGACGTTAAGTGCACACTCGGAGAAAGTTAATACTTAGGCGATTCTGGATCGCAGCTAAGTCCCCGATTGTGACGTTAAGTGCACACTCGGAGAAAATTAATACTTAGGCGATTCTGGATCGCAGCTATGTCCTCGAGTGTGACGTTAAGTGCACACTCGGAGAAAATTAATACTTAGGCGATTCTGGATCGCACCTAAGTTTTTTTATTTTTATTTTTTGAGACTCGAGTCTGCGATCGCGGAAGAACATTGAACCTGCAAAAAACTCAATCTGCTTTATATTATTTCACCAATACTTGTTCTTTACATTGCTTCAGTCGACGGTCACGTGTAGAAGCGCTTCAGGAGATCTCCGTTCCCTGCTCGCAGCTCGTCTGTCTCCCTGTCGACGTTGTAGTGTCTGTATGCTCCATTGTTCAGCACCTTGGAGATGATGAAGGGTCCTTCCCAGGCAGGAGCCAACTTGTGAGGTCTTTGCTGATCCACTCGGAGCACCAGGTCGCCTGCTTGAAACGTGCGACTCCTGACGTGTCGCGCGTGAAAACGCCGGAGATCTTGTTGATAAATGGTTGAGCGAGTCAGTGCCATCTCGCGCTCCTCCTCTAGAAGGTCCACTCCGTCTTGCCTTGCTTGTTCTGCTTCAGCTTTGGAGAAGAGTTCGACTCATGGAGCATTGTGAAGTAAGTCACTCGGAAGGACTGCTTCTGCTCCGTAGACGAGGAAGAACGGTGATCGCCCTGTAGATCTGTTCGGGGTTGTGCGAAGACCCCAAAGCACCGAAGGTAGCTCGGTGACCCATGCGCCAGCGGCATGTCCCACCTCTCACAGGAGTCGGGGCTTCACACCTTGCAGAATAAGTCCATTCGCCCGCTCTGCTTGTCCATTGGATTGAGGATGTGCCACGGAAGCAAAATCCACTCGAATACCTTGGCTTGCTCAGAAACCTTTGAATCTGTGCGAGTCGAAATTTGTTCCGTTGTCCGTGATTATGCTGTGAGGCACACCGAATCTGGAGATGATGTCCCTGACAAACTTGATGGATGTTAGGGCGTCGAGCTTCTTGATGGGCTTGGCTTCAATCCATTTTGTGAACTTGTTGACTGCCACCAACAGATGTGTGTATCCTCCTTGGCCTGTCTTGAATGGACCGACTGTATCTAATCCCCATACTGCAAACGGCCAAACGAGAGGGATTGTCTTCAACGCAGATGTCGGCTTGTGGGACTTGTTGGAGTAGAACTGACAGCCCTCACATCGGTCGACCATATCTTTAGCCATCTCGTTTGCCTGCAGCCAGAAGAAACCAGCCATGAATGCCTTGGCGATGATTGCTCTCGAAGAGGCGTAATGACCACAGGTTCTCGAGTGAATATCTTCTAAGATTAGCTGCCCCTCCTCTGGGGAGATGCATTGTTGAAGAACGCCTGAAACGCTTTCCATGTAAAATTGGCCATCAATGACAGTGAACAACTTCGACCTGCGGACTATCTGCCTGGCCTGGACTTCGTCTTCTGGTAGTTTCTGCCTCAGGATATATGCAATGATCGGCACAGTCCAATCGGGGATGACAGCAAGAATCTCCATGACCAGATCAACCACAGGAGGTACATCGACTTCAGTCGGATCTGTTGAACTCTTTGGTTGTAGTGGTTCCTCTGTAAACGGATCTTCTTTGACTGAGGGAAGGTGAAGGTGCTCGAGGCAGACGTCACTCGGGACTGATCTCCGAGTGGATCCGAGTTTTGCCAACTCATCAGCTGCTTGGTTCTTCAGTCTCGGAACATGGTGAAGTTCTAGACCTTCAAACTTCTTCTCAAGCTTCCTCACTGCATTGCAATATGTGGTCATGGTGGGGTTCCTGACGTCCCACTCTTTCATCACTTGATTGACCACCAAATCCGAATCGCCGTAGACCATCACGCGACGGACGCCGAGTGAGATGTCCATGCGCAATCCGTAGAGGAGAGCTTCATACTCTCCCTCGTTGTTGGAGGAATCGAAGTGTATCCGTAGCATGTACTTGTGTTTGTCGCCCTTTGGCGATATGATCACAACGCCAGCGCCGGAGCCATTCAACATCTTGGACCCATCGAAGAACATTTTCCAATGGGCCGAGTAGATGTGGGTCGGTTGCTGTTGTTCTACCCATTCTGCTATGAAGTCAGCCAGAGCTTGAGACTTAATATCTTTCTTGGCCTCGGACTTGATATCGCACTACAACATCTCCATTGCCCACTTCGCCACTCGGCCTGACGCGTCTCGATTCTGGAGAATTTCCGACAACGGAGCATCAGAAACGACAGACACTGAGTGGTCTTGGAAATAATGGGCCACCTTCTGCGCAGTCATGTAGATCCCGTAGATAAGTTTTTGATAGTGGGGATACCTCTGCTTGGAAGGAGTCAGGACTTTGGAGACGTAGTACACTGGCCGCTGAACTTTGTATGCTTTGCCTTCTTCTTCTCGTTCGACTGTAAGAACAGTACTGACGACTTGATTTGTAGCCGCGATATACAGAAGAAGGGGCTCTTTACCGAGCGGAGCAGTAAGAACCGGCTGGGTGGAAAGTAGGACTTTGAGGTCGTCGAATGCGACTTGGGCTTCATCTGTCCACTCGAAGGTATCTGATTTCTTCATGAGTCCGTACAGAGGAAGTGCTTTCTCGCCAAGTCGACTGATGAACCTGCTCAAAGCCACTAGGCAACCTGTGAGCCGTTGAACATCGTGTATTCTGACCGGCCTCTCCATTCGGACGATGGTCCCGATCTTTTCGGGGTTGACATCGATGCCTCGTTCGGAAACGAAGAAACCGAGTAACTTCCCGCTGGGAACGCCAAATGTACATTTGGCGGGGTTGAGCTTGATATCGTACCTACGAAGGTTGGCGAATGTTTCTGCCAAGTCAGTCAGCAGGTCGGAACCTTTGCGTGACTTGACTATGATGTCGTCCATATATGCCTCCACATTCCGACCGATCTGGTCGAGAAGGCATTTTTGGATCATGCGCATAAAGGTAGCTCCTGCATTCTTCAAACCGAATGGCATAGTGATGTAGCAGAAGCACCCAAATGGGGTGATGAAGGATGTTTTTAATTCATCGGGGCCATACAGACGGATCTGATGATAGCCCGAGTAGGCATCAAGAAATGATAAGCGCTCGCAACCCGCAGTCGAATCGACAATCTGATCTATGCGGGGGAGCGGAAAATGGTCTTTCGGGCAGACCTTATTGAGATGCTTGAAGTCAATGCACATTCGGAGCGACTTGTCTTTCTTGGACACCATGACAACATTGGCGAGCCACTCGGAGTGGTGAAACTCGTGAATGAAGTTGGCTGCCAGCAGCTTGGCCACCTCTTCCCCGATTGCCTTCCTCTTGTGCGCGGCGGACCGGCGCAGCCTCTCTCGGACGGGCCGAGCGGTGGAATCCACATGCAGTCGGTGCTCAGCCAACTCCCTGGGTACACTTGGCATGTCAGAGGTTTTCCATGCGAAGATGTCCCAGTTCTCACGGAGGAATTGGGTGAGCTCGGCTTCCTATTTAGGATCGAGGGTGGTGGAGATGTTCGTCGGGGCAGCAGTGTCGTCCCTCTGGTGGATGCCGACCTTCTTCATTTCTCCCGCCGACTGGAATGCAGACTCTGAAGCTGGCTTCTTCCAGCGCATCAGGTCGGCGGGGTCGATTGTTTTCTTGTACTCGTCGAGCTCGAGGACGGCCATCTGCTGATCGGCGATTCTTGATCCCTGCGGCAAACACTCTTCAGCTCGCTGTCGATTGCCCGTGATGGTGATCACGCCTTTTGGGCCTGGCATCTTCAGCTTCAGGTATACGTAACATGGACGGGCCATGAAACGCGCATACGCTGGGCGGCCCAGAATTGCGTGGTAAGCGCTCTGGAAGTCCACCACTTCGAACGTCAGCTTTTCCTTGCGGAAGTTCTTGTCGGAGTCGAAAGCGATGTCCAACGCGATCTGGCCGAGTGACTTGGACTTCCATCTAGGGACGACTCCATGGAACTGCATGCTGCTCTCGCTGAGTTTGGACATCGGAATGCCCATCCCCTTGAGAGTGTCAGCGTACATGATGTTCAAGCCGCTGCCGCCGTCCATGAGGACTTTGCGCAGTCGGACTCCTTCCACCACCGGGTCGACGACCAGCGCCTGTCTCCCCGGGGTGGGTACATGTGCCGGATGATCCGACTGGTCGAAGGTGACCGCAGTCTGAGACCATTTGAGAAACTTGAGGTTGGTAGGGGTGGCCATGTTCACCTCCCTGTTCACCAGCTTCAGTCGACTCTTGCTCTCAACGTCAGCAAAAATCATGAGTGTTGCATGGACTTGGGGGAACGGATCCTCCTTATCCTCTTCATCATGTTCATGGTCCTTCTCACTCGGTTGCCCTTTGCTGAACCCTTGGATCAGGAGGCGACACTGTCGAGTGGTATGCTTCGCATATATGGGGTTGCCCTCTTCATCCACCTTCGTATGAACCGGACATGGCTGGTCCAGGATGGGGTTATTGAACTGCTTCTTCTTGGGGGTGAACTGAGCCTTCCCTTTGCCCTTGAACTTGGCATTGGTTACGGCTGCAACTTCTACTTGCGGAGTGGTCGGAGCTTTCTGCTTCTTCTTCCGAGTGTTGCCCCCATCTCCATCAGCGACTGTTTTGTGCTTGCCGCTTCGGATGCGGTCTTCTTCTTCGCCATTTGCATAGCGTGTTGCTATCTCCATCATCTTGCTCATGGAGATGTCCCCTGTTCGGCCGAACTTCAGGTACAAATCCCTGTACCGCACGCCTGCCTTGAAGGCGCAGACTGCTTGATGCTCCGTGACGTTCTCCACCGTGTGGTAGAGAGTTGTCCAACGCTGAATGAAATCTCGCAGGGGCTCATTCTGTTTCTGGACGCAGTGTTGGAGCTCCACGAGGCTAGCAGGGCGCTTGCACGTCCCTTCGAAGGTCTTGATGAACACTCGGGCCAGATCTGCCTAGCTGTAGATGCTTGAGGGGGCCAACTGGTTCAGCCACGCTCGCGTCGAGCCGTCGAGCATCAGAGGGAGGTGCTTCATGGCGACATGGTCGTCTCCTCCTCCGATCTGGACTGCTACTCGGTAATCATCCAGCCATGTTTCTGGCTTGGACTCCCCTGTAAACTTGCTAATTCCCGTCGCCAATCGGAAGTTGGGAGGGATGTCAGCCGAACGGATGGCTCGACTGAAACACTCGGGACCAGAAACGATGGCCCTGCTTCCACTCGGACGGTCAATATCGTAACCATCGCGGTGGGCTCGGCCCCTGTCGATCCTCCGCTGGGTGATATGCCCTCTTGCGTCGGGCCTTGGGTCGTAAGTGCCGCCGACTGAACTGTTGGAAATATGCCCTAGAGGCAATAATAAATTAGTTATTATTATATTTCTTGGTTCATGATAATCGTTTATTATCCATGCTATAATTGTATTGATTGGAAACACAATACTTGTGTGGATACATAGACAAAACACTGTCCCTAGTAAGCCTCTAGTTGACTAGCTCGTTGATCAAAGATGGCCAAGGTTTCCTGGCCATAGGCAAGTGTTGTTACTTGATAACGGGATCACATCATTAGGAGAATCATGTGATGGACTAGACCCAAACTAATAGACGTAGCATGTTGATCGTGTCATTTTGTTGCTACTGTTTTCTGTGTGTCAAGTATTTGTTCCTATGACCATGAGATCATATAACTCACTGACACCGGAGGAATGCTTTGTGTGTATCAAACGTCGCAACGTAACTGGGTGACTATAAAGATGCTCTACAGGTATCTCCGAAGGTGTTAGTTGAGTTAGTATGGATCGATACTGGGATTTGTCACTCCGTGTGACGGAGAGGTATCTCGGGGCCCACTCGGGAATACAACATCACACACAAGCCTTGCAAGAAATGTGACTTAGTGTAAATTTCGGGATCTTGTATTACATAACGAGTAAAGAGACTTGCCGGTAAACGAGATTGAAATAGGTATGCGGATACTGACGATCGAATCTCGGGCAAGTAACATACCGAAGGACAAAGGGAATGACATACGTGATTATATGAATCCTTGGCACTGAGGTTCAAACGATAAGATCTTCGTAGAATATGTAGCATCCAATATGGGCATCCAGGTCCCACTAATGGATATTGACCGAGGAGTCTCTCGGGTCATGTCTACATAGTTCTCGAACCCGCAGGGTCTGCACACTTAAGGTTCGACGTTGTTTTATGCGTATTTGAGTTATATGGTTGGTTACCGAATGTTGTTCGGAGTCCCGGATGAGATCACGGACGTCACGAGGGTTTCCGGAATGGTCCGGAAATGAAGATTGATATATAGGATGACCTCATTTGATTACCGGAAGGTTTTCGGAGTTACCGGGAATGTATCGGGAATGACGAATGGGTTCCGGGAGTTCCCCGCGGGGGGGGGGGGGGGGCAACCCACCCCGGGGAAGCCCATAGGCCTTGGGGGTGGCGCACCAGCCCTTAGTGGGCTGGTGGGACAGCCCAAAAGAGCCCTATGCGCATTGGAAGAAAAATCAAAGAGAAAAAAAAGAGGAAGGTGGGAAAGGGAAGAAGGACTCCACCTTCCAAACCAAGTAGATTTCGGTTTGGGAGGGGGAGACCTTCCCCCTTAGGCTCGACCGACCCCTTGGGAGTCCTTGGACCCCAAGGCAAGGCTCCCCCCTCCTCCTCCTATATATAGTGGGGTTTTAGGGCTGATTTGAGACAACTTTGCCACGGCAGCCCGACCACATATCTCCACGGTTTTACCTCTAGATCGCGATGAAACCCTTGTGATCGTAGAGAAGGGAGAGGTGACGTGAAGAGGAGAGCTAACAAGCAGCACCCGTGTAAGTGCATCTAGTGCCCCTTAGTGATTTTGGTGATTTCAAGACTTATAGGTAAAGTATCTAATGTGTTCACGAGTGTACACAGGATCTATAAGTCGCTGAGGAGTTTGAAATATTCGATGAATATCGATCCCTAAAAATGTATATCTTCGGCTGAAGAAATTGGTCTAAAGCTGAAGAATTAAATCGCGAAGAAGTTGCGATGAAATTGATATTCCTCATGAAGAAATTGAAGATGAGGAATTCGGTGTGTCCTGAAGAAAATCAATCTAAAGATTTTGAAGCATGAAGATTTATTCAGTCTGTTTTATTTTCTTCACTTTTGAGTCATAGGAACACCGTACTGTTAAAGGGGGTCAAAATAACACGTCGGAATGAATTTCCTCATGATGCTCAATCCAAGCCTAATCCTACCAAAAGCCTCAAGTGAGGAATATGAGAGACATGAGGACTCTCACAGTTGAGGGTCCAGACCGTTACCGCAAGTCGCGCCACATCATTAGTCTTATCCACACCAACGGTCATATTACTTAAGGGCATTAATTGTTGGAAATATGCCCTAGGTGCAATAATAAATTAGTTATTATTATATTTCTTTGTTCATGGTAATCGTTTATTATCCATGCTATAATTGTATTGATTGGAAACTCAAATACATCTGTGGATACATAGACAACACACTGTCCCTAGTTCGTTGATCAAAGATGGTCGAGGTTTCCTGGCCATAGGCAAGTGTTGTCACTTGATAACGGGATCACATCATCAGGAGAATCATGTGATGGACAAGACCTGTCGTGGGTATAAGCCTGACAGTAGATGTGTAGGGTACGAAAAGGATGGGCAGAGTCCCAGCTACGGTGAGGTTGTATGAGTTCAGGCCCCTCTACGTTGGAGGTAATAGCCCTACGTCTCAACGCTCTGGGAGCTTGTTGTCAAGTGGAATACGGAATACAATAATTTGCTAACCCCTGCACCAGCGGGGGAGGGTGGCTTATATAGAGTGCGCCGTCCTCCACAACGGTTCCGGTACAGGGGTGGAGTAGTGGCGATTGAATGCCTACGTTACAGGTAACGTACGTCCTAAATGCTAATAAATGCACCGGGAAACGTACGACCGTTTCCTTCCAAGGGGGTTACGATGTACCGAGTGGCATCCAGTCGGTTAGTTTGATGTTCTCCGAATGCTAGTCTCCGACTGGATGGCCGAGGATCTGTTACCGACTGGACGATGGGGACTCCTTAATTCAGTCGGAACTGACTAAGGGCCTTGTCCCTCAAGAGGGGTAGTCCTTGGGTAGGACTTACAGGGCAGGCCTATGATCCTACCTTAGGACTATAACCCCATCATTAGTCCCCGAATGGATTGGGGTTGGAACGACGAAGCGATGCTTGAAGTTTTGATCCGACTGGAACGGATATGACTTTCGCGTTGCTTGCCTCGATCCATTTTATCTTCTCTGACCAACGATCAGAGTGGAAATCTTTGTGGAACAAACTGTCGGAAACCGAGTGCTTCCAGGGTATCTCTTGACGTGACCAGTCAACTGACACCGGCGGATTTTCCGGGATCCTCAAATTTCGGTTTCCGCACGCTCAGCGGGGATGACGCCAGCGCGCTCGAGTAGCGCCTGACGCCTTGATTCTCGCGCCTTCATCCTCTCCACTGATATCGCCGCGGTCGGTCGGGGGATAAGGTTTCGGGGCCACCTGCCAGCGACCCAGTGGGAACCTTACTTAAATCCCAACGGCAAGGGTTTTTCGTTACGCCCGCCGGATCTTTTGCCTTTGCTTGCTCCGCTCCTCTCGCCTTCCCTTGTGCACCCAAGCTTCCTCCTTTTCCTTCCCCTTCGCGGACCCGCAGCTTCCGCCATGACCAAGGGGCAGACCAGCAAGCTGGAGGCGAAGAAGAAGAAGGGGAAGGCGGCGGCTCCTGCTCGGCGGCGGCAGCGAGCGTTCCCGGCGGGGTGGATCCAGGGAGACTTCCTCCCCTCCACGGTGACGGAGGGGGATCTGCTGCAACTGGTGGAGCACGGGATAATCGTGCACAAGTCGTGGAGGCTGCCGACGGAGGATGAGATCGAGCGGGCGCCTCGGGAGGGGGAGCGCGTCCTGCTGCTCAGCCACGTATATCGAGGTTTCTCTCTGCCCCCGCATCCTTTCTTCAAAGGCATCATGAACCACTTCGGGGCGCAGCTTCACCACTTTCCCCCGAATGCTATAGCTCATCTCTCTGCTTTCATAGTCCTGTGCGAGTGCTTCATCGGCTGTCCCCCCCATTGGGGGCTGTTCAAACATATTTTCTCTGCTAGATCCCAAACTATCAAACGACTCCACCAGTCGGATGATAAGACACACCTTCTCCCGCTCTGCGGAGGCTTAGGTTTCCAGAAGAAGAGTAGGAGTAGTTATCCTGCCCTTCAGCTGATGGAGTCGGTTAGGAACTGGCAGTCAACGTGGTTCTACTGCCAGGACGTTGCCTGCCCGAATGCCACAACAGGGCTGCCTCCCTTTAGCCTAGATCGACCCGCTCCGCCTAAGCAGCTTGCGCTCACGAAGGCGGAGAAGGGCGACATCCAGCCTCTGGTCGATGCACTCGCAGACGTCGTCAGAAGGGGGGTCACCGACATAGATTTGCTGGAGATTTTCCTCGGTCGGCGCATACAACCACTGCAGGCTCGCGACCATGCCATGTGGCACTACACGGGGCCCGAAGACTCCACTCGGACCAACGTCTTGGGCGTGACCGAGGAGACGGTGGCGTTGTGGGTGCTCCAGATCACAAGCGCCTGCGAGAACCCCAGAGGGTCTCGGCGAGTGAGGGCTTTCTATGCGGACAATCCTCCTCCGAACCAGGTGAGTACCATTTGTCGAGTGCACGTATCTGTCTTAGTTTTATTGTTTTCTTGAATCTCTGCCTATTGTCTGATGTCGCCGACTGTATTTTACACAGAAGTGGACCAACTGGTTTTCTCCTGTCTCGAACGGGTACCAGACCGAGGAGGAGGAAGAAGGCAACCAGGAGGGCAGTGTGGAGAGCGGCGAGTATGTCTCCGACAGTGGGGAGACGGAGGAGGAGTCTGGTGAAGAAGAGGAGGAAGACGAAGAGCAGGACTCACCGCCTCCGCTGCTAGAGCACCGGACCAAGCGCCGACATGAACCTGCGGTTCCCTTGGCCCCTCCGGCATCCTCGAGTGCTCCTCCTGCTGCTCCCGTGGTTCCGAGTGCTCGGAGCACCAAGAGGGCCAGGGACGTTGCTGTCGAGCCCGTGGGTCAGCCTTCCAAGGTGGCCAAACCGAGTGGGTCTAGACCTCGGAAGGCTTTGCCGCGGATAAGGGTCGTCGTTCCCGTCACCTCGACGTAAGTGTACTGTTCCTCTAACTTCCTCTGATATCCGATTGGACTGCTGTTTTATTGGTCGAATGAATTTCACTCGAAAGGGTTGCCACCTCTGCCACCTCTCCGGCGCGCCAGGAGGATGATCCCATGGACGAGTACAACGTAGTCTCATCCCAGCCAAGTGCGTTGTAGAGATTCCGAGAGTTTTATATTATCGCATCGCGGATTCTGTCTTTGGTCTTGCCCCTTTATTTTTTTGAGATCCCGCGCTGTTCGGTCCGGCAGGGGCGATTTATGTGGATGAGGGTGACCAGGGGAGACCTGAGCAAGTTGCGGAGCCTGTCCTTGAGGCTGCCCCGCCAGTTACTGCTCTCGCCGCGGTTGTGCCGCCGACTGAGGAGTCGCTGGTGGCTGCTGAACCGACTGGAACGGGCCTTGGGATGCCCAAGGAGCTTCCGACGATGCCAGGCCCGTCAAATGTCGAGTTCAACATCGAACACCTCCCGGAGGATCAGGTGGGAGCGGCCAAGGGAGCCATGGTGCAGGCAGAGCTGATGGCGGGAGAAGCCAAGAAGGCGTACGACTCCATCGCCTCTGTGTAAAAGCGAAGCTTGGAGCTGCGGGACGACATCCGAGTAAGTACTCTAGTAAGTATTTAATTTTCTCTTGTATCTCTTGTAACCCACTGGGTGTGCTCGGATACCGTATGATGTTTGCAATGGGTTCACTCTGAGTGAACCCAGTGGGTGTAGTCCCCGATACTTCTGTCGAGTGCTTGCACCGGCAGTTGTCTTTATGCATATTGTCTCTGACGTAGTCATATTTGTAAATAATATGGTCGACTGCACTCGGAGTGCACCTACTGTAAGAGTCTCCGAGAGTAATTTTACTCAGGTCGGGTGGTATTAGCCTTGTAGGCGTAGGTGTTGTCATGAATCTCAATAGGGCGGACCTGTTTGAGTTGCATTCCAGTGGGGTCACTCTCAGTGAACCCACTGGGTGTAGTCCCCGAGACCGCTGTCGACTGCTTGCGTCGGCAGGGGTCTGAAGAACTTAGACTTGGTATTGTTGGATTTGTCTGATCGTCTCTTGGTGCTGACTGGCAGAAAACTTGCGAGATGGGGACAACATATGAGACTCTGAGGGCAGAAAAGGTGCAATTTGCTGGTGAGCTGGATGCGGCACTGATTGCAATGGCTGGAATGAAGGAAGTGCTGGTGGAACGAGAGAAGTCGTTGGAGCAGGCTCATGAAGTGAACAAAACGCTGACTACTGAAGTTGAGAAGATGGGGAAGCAAAGGTCCACGCTGATGGGACAAATGGATGTGCTGAACAAACGGTGTATAGTGCAGGAGAAATACGTCAGTGACTGGGCTCGGCAGATGATGACGCGTCTGGGTGGTAAGTCATGTTTTTCCGAGTGCTTGTGGTACGTGCGTTACACTCGGCGCTGATTGTTTGCTTGCCCTGTGTTTGTAGATTTTTGCGTGGACGCTGAAGCTGAAGCAGCTGACGTGGAGCGGTCGATTTGCGAGAACATTCCACTCGGCGAGGACGCCAATCAAGACCTGCTCGGAGTGCACATTCGCGTGGGCAAAGTTGGTCCTTTCATCGGTCGACTGAGAGAAGTCGTCGGCCGGATCGACAAGGAGCTTTGGCCGGAAGATGAGTCGCGGCAGGAGATGTAAAACTTGATGAGTCGACTGGAGGAGGTCCCCAACCGAGTGTAGTCATGGAAGAAATCTGCGGCTTGCTGTGGTGCAGACGTTGCTCTGTCCTTGGTCCGAGTGCATTGCAAGGAGGTGCGCAAGGAGAAGCTGAAAGCGTTGAAGGTCGCCAACACGAAGAAACTTCGATTCGAAGACTTCATGGAAACCTTCCTTGAAAGTGCCACCCGCATCGCCGACAGAATCGACCTGGACACCTTCGTGGAGCCCTCCAGTCCTGGCGCCAAATCAGACGACGCGTAAGAAAACTTTATCCTCGGTATGCCGAGTGTTGATTTGTAAGAAACTTTGGACACTGCTGTTGGCCGTCACATTCTTGTTTCGGTGTGGGTAAGCTTGATCCACACTGAGCCACTATGTTTGTTTGAACTTTGAATCGAATCCTTTGCTCTTCTGTTGCAATTTTGACTCGAGTTTTTGTTTGGCGTTTCTTGGTGAAGCCAAAGGCAAACATTCGGAACATGTCAGTTGTCTTGACATCTGCGTGAGCCTCATTGAGGGTCGGTAGAATTTCCGATTGGATCTGTATGATCACCGAGTGGATCGGTAGGATCGCCGAGTGGATCGGTAGGATGTACTCGGAGGTCAAAGAGTACTTGGGCGATACGGGATCACAGCTAGGTTGTCGAGTGCGACTATCAGGTCGCACTCGGGGCGAGTTGATACTGATGTAGTTGTCAGTTGTTTTGACGTCCACATGAGCCTCAATGAGGGTCTGCAACTCATGTAGTTGTTAGTTGTTTTGGCCTCCACATGAGCCTCAATGAGGGTCTGCAACTCATGTAGTTATCAGTTCTTTTGACATCCACATGAACGTCAATGAGGGTCTGCAACTCATGTAGTTGTCAGTTGTTTTGACATCCACATGAGCCTCAATGAGGGTCTGCTACTCATGTAGTTGTCAGTTGTTTTGACCTCCACATGAGCCTCAATGAGGGTCTGTTGAGTTCCCGAGTGTACCTGTAGGATACAGTCGAAGGCATGCGGGTGCTTAGGCGATTCTGGATCGCAGCTAAGTCCCCGGGTGTGACGTTAAGTGCACACTCGGAGAAAGTTAATACTTAGGCGATTCTGGGTCGCAGCTAAGTCTCCGAGTGTGACGTTAAGTGCACACTTGGAGAAAGTTAATACTTAGGCGATTCTGGATCGCAGCTAAGTCCCCGAGTGTGACGTTAAGTGCACACTCGGAGAAAGTTAATACTTAGGCGATTCTGGATCGCAGCTAAGTCCCCGAGTGTGACGTTAAGTGCACGCTCGGAGAACGTTAATACTTAGGCGATTCTGGATCACAGCTAAGTCCCCGAGTGTGACGTTAAGTGCACACTCGGAAAAAATTAATACTTAGGCGATTCTGGATCGCAGCTAAGTCCCTGGTTGTGACGTTAAGTGCACACTCGGAGAAAATTAATACTTAGGCGAGTCTGGATCACAGCTAAGTCCCCGACTGTGACGTTAAGTGCATGCTCGAAGAAAATTAATACTTAGGCGATTTTGGATCGCAGCTAAGTCCCCGAGTGTGACGTTAAGTGCACACTCGGAGAAAATTAATACTTAGGCGATTCTGGATCGTAGCTAAGTCCCCGAGTGTGACGTTAAGTGCACACTCGGAGAAAATTAAAACTTAGGCGATTCTGGATCGCAGCTAAGTCCCCGGGTGTGATGTTAAGTGCACACTCGGAGAAAATTAATACTTAGGTGATTCTGGATCGCAGCTAAGTCCCCGAGTGTGACGTTAAGTGCACACTCGGAGAAAATTAATACTTAGGCGATTCTGGATCGCAGCTAAGTCCCCGAGTGTGACGTTATGTGCACACTCGGAGAAAATTAATACTTAGGCGATTCTGGATCGCAGCTAAGTCCCCGAGTGTGACGTTAAGTGGACGCTCGGAGAAAGTTAATACTTAGGCGATTCTGGATCGCAGCTAAGTCCCCGAGTGTGACGTTAAGTGCATACTCGGAGAAATTTAATACTTAGGCGATTCTGGATCGCAGCTAAGTCCCCGAGTGTGACGTTAAGTGCACACTCGGAGAAAGTTAATACTTAGGCGATTCTGGATCGCAGCTAAGTTTTTTTTTAGACCGGAGTCTGCGACCGCGGAAGAATTTCGAACCTGCAAAAAACTCAATCTGCTTTATATTATTTCACCAATACTTGTTCTTTACATTGCTTCAGTCGACGGTCACGTGTAGAAGCGCTTCAGGAGATCTCCGTTCCATGCTCGCGGCTCGTCTATCTCCCTATCGACGTTGTAGAGTCTGTATGCTTCATTGTTCAGCACCTTTGAGATGATGAAGGGTCCTTCCCAAGCAGGAGCCAACTTGTGAGGTCTTTGCTGATCCACTCGGAGCACCAGGTCGCCTGCTTTGAACGTACGACTCCTGACGTGTCGCGCATGAAAACGCCGCAGATCTTGTTGATAAATGGTTGAGCGAGTCAGTGCCATCTCGCGCTCCTCCTCTAGAAGGTCCACTCTGTCTTGCCTTGCTTTTTCTGCTTCAGCTTCGGAGAAGAGTTCGACTCGTGGAGCATTGTGAAGCAAGTCACTCGGAAGGACCGCTTCTGCTCCATAAACGAGGAAGAACGGTGATCGTCCTGTAGATCTGTTCAGGGTTGTGCGGAGACCCCAAAGCACTGAAGGTAACTCGGTGACCCATGCGCCAGCGGCATGTCCCACCTCTCGTAGGAGTTGGGGCTTCAAACCTTGCAGAATAAGTCCATTCGCCCGCTCTACTTGTCCATTGGATTGAGGATGTGCTACGGAAGCAAAATCCACTCGAATACCTTGGCTTGCACAGAAACCTTTGAATTTGTCCGAGTCGAAGTTTGTTCCGTTGTCCATGATTATGCTGTGAGGCACACCGAATCTGGAGATGATGTCCCTGACAAACTTGATGGTTGTCATGGCGTCGAGCTTCTTGATGGGCTTGGCTTCAATCCATTTTGTGAATTTGTCGACTGCCACCAACAGATGTGTGTATCCTCCTTGGCCTGTCTTGAATGGACCGACTGTATCTAATCCCCATACTGCAAACGGCCAAACAAGAGGGATTGTCTTCAACGCAGATGTCGGCTTGTGGGACTTGTTGGAGTAGAACTGACAACCCTCACATCGGTCGACCATATCTTTAGCCATCTCGTTTGCCTGCAGCCAGAAGAAACCAGCCCTGAATGCCTTGTCGACGATTGCTCTCGAAGAGGCGTGATGACCGCAGGTTCCTGAGTGAATATCTTCCAGGATTAGCTGCCCCTCCTCTGGGGAGATGCATCGTTGAAGAACGCCTGAAACGCTTTCCTTGTACAATTGGCCATCAATGACAGTGAATGACTTCGACCTGCGGACTATCTGCCTGGCCTGGACTTCGTCTTCTGGTAGTTCCTGCCTCAGGATATATGCAATGATCGGCACAGTCCAATCGGGGATGACAGCAAGAATCTCCATGACGAGATCAACCACAACAGGTATATCGACTTCAGTCGGATCTGTTGAACTCTTTGGTTGTACTGGTTCCTCTGTAAAAGGATATTCTTTGACTGAGGGAAGGTGAAGGTGCTCGAGGCAGACTTCACTCGGGACTGGTCTCCGAGTGGATCCGAGTTTTGCCAACTCATCAACTGCTTGGTTCTTCAGTCTCGGAACATGGTGAAGTTCTAGACCTTCAAACTTCTTCTCAAGCTTCCTCACTGCATTGCAGTATGTGGTCATGGTGGGGTTCCTGACGTCCACTCTTTCATCACTTGATTGACCACCAAATCCGAATCGCCGTAGACCATCAAGCGACGGCGCCGAGTGAGATGGCCATGCGCAATCAGTAGAGGAGAGCTTCATACTCTGCCTCGTTGTTGGAGGAATCGAAGTGTATCTGTAGCACGTACTTGAGTTTGTCGTCCTTTGGCGATATGATCACAACGCCAGCGCCGGAGCCATTCAACATCTTGGACCCATCGAAGAACATTGTCCAATGGGCCGAGTAGATGTGGGTCGGTTGCTGTTGTTCTACCCATTCTGCTATGAAGTCAGCCAGAGCTTGAGACTTAATAGCTTTCTTGGCCTCGAACTTGATATCGCAGTACAACATCTCCATTGCCCACTTCGCCACTCGGCCTGACGCGTCTCGATTGTGAAGAATTTCCGACAACGGAGCATCAGAAACGACAAACACCGAGTGGTCTTGGAAATAATGCGCCACCTTCTTCGCAGTCATGTAGATCCCGTAGATAAGTTTTTGATAGTGGGGATACCTCCGCTTGGAAGGAGTGAGGACTTCGAAGACGTAGTACACTGGCCGCTGAACTTTGTATGCTTTGCCTTCTTCTTCTCGTTCGACTGTAAGAACAGTACTGACGACTTGATTTGTAGCCGCGATATACAGAAGAAGGGGCTCTTTACTGAGCGGAGCAGTAAGAACCGGCTGGGTGGAAAGTAGGACTTTGAGGTCGTCAAATGCGACTTGGGCTTCGTCTGTCCACTCGAGAGTATCTGATTTCTTCATGAGTCGGTACAGAGGAAGTGCTTTCTCTCCAAGTCAACTGATGAACCTGCTCAAAGCCGCTCGGCAACCTGTGAGCCATTGAACATCGTGTATTCTGACCGGCCTCTCCATTCGGACGATGGTCCCGATCTTTTCGGGGTTGACATCGATCCCTCGTTCGGAAACAAAGAAACCGAGTAACTTCCTGCTGGGAACACCGAATGAACATTTGGCGGGGTTGAGCTTGATATCGTACCTACGAAGGTTGGCGAATGTTTCTGCCAAGTCAGTCAGCAGGTCGGAACCTTTGCGTCACTTGACTACGATATCGTCCATATATGCCTCCACATTCCGAACGATCTGGTCGAGAAGGCATTTTTGGATCATGCACATAAAGGTAGCTCCTGCATTCTTCAAACCGAATGGGATAGTGATGTAGCAGAAGCACCCGAATGGGGTGATGAAGGCTGTTTTTAATTCATCGGGGCCATACAGACGGATCTGATGATAGCCCGAGTAGGCATCAAGAAATGACAAATGCTCGCAACCCGCAGTCGAATCGACAATTTTATCTATGCGGGGGAGTGGAAAATGGTCTTTCGGGCAGACCTTATTGAGATGCTTGAAGTCGATGCACATTCGGAGCGACGTGTTGTTCTTGGGCACCATGACAACATTGGCGAGCCACTCGGAGTGGTGAACCTCACGAATGAAGCTGGCTACCAGCAGCTTAGCCACCTCTTCCCCGATTGCCTTCCTCTTGTGCGTGGCGGACCGGCGTAGGCGCTCTCGGACGGGCTGA
The DNA here is from genome assembly GCF_904849725.1 of Hordeum vulgare subsp. vulgare. Classification (NCBI taxonomy): domain Eukaryota; kingdom Viridiplantae; phylum Streptophyta; class Magnoliopsida; order Poales; family Poaceae; genus Hordeum; species Hordeum vulgare. The sequence goes on from NC_058523.1 coordinate 67,509,607, forward strand.
GCGGTGGAATCCACATGCAGTCGGTGCTCAGCCAACTACCTGGGTACACCTGGCATGTCAGAGGGTTTCCATGCGAAGATGTCCCGGTTCTCACGGAGGAATTGGTTGAGCTCGGCTTCCTATTTAGGATCGAGGGTGGTGGAGATGTTCGTCGGGGCAGCAGTGTCGTCCGTCGGGTGGATGCCGACCTTCTTCGTTTCTCCCGCCGACTGGAATGCAGACTCTGAAGTTGGCTTCTTCGAGCGCATCAGGTCGGCGGGGTCGACTGTTTTCTTGTACTCGTCGAGCTCGAGGACGGCCATCTGCTGATCGGCGATTATTGATCCCTGCTGCAGACACTCTTCAGCTCGCTGTCGATTGCCCGTGATGGTGATCATGCCTTTCGGGCCTGGCATCTTCAGCTTCAGGTATACGTAACATGGACAGGCCATGAAACGCGCATACGCTGGGCGGCCCAGAATTGCGTGATAAGCGCTCTGCAAGTCCACCACTTCGAACGTCAGCTTTTCCTTGCGGAAGTTCTTGTCGGAGCCGAAAACGACGTCCAACGCGATCTGGCCGAGTAACTTAGCCTTTCGTCCAGGGACGATTCCATGGAACTGCATGCTGCTCTCGGTGAGTTTGGACATCGGAATGCCCATCCCCTTGAGAGTGTCGGCATACATGATGTTCAAGCCACTGCCGCAGTCCATGAGGACTTTGCGTAGTCGGACTCCTTCCACCACCGGGTCGACGACCAGAGCATGTCTCCCTGGGGTGGGTACATGTGCTGGATGATCTGACTGGTCAAAGGTGATCGCAGTCTGAGACCATTTGAGGAACTTGGGGTTGGTAGGGGTGGCCATGTTCACCTCTCTGTTCACCAGCTTCTGTCGACTCTTGCTCTCAACGTCAGCAAAAATCATCAAAGTTGCATGGGCTTGGGGGAACGGATCCTCCTTATCCTCCTCATCCTGTTCATGGTCCTTCTCACTCGGTTGCCCTTCGCTGAACCCCTGGATCAGGAGGCGACACTGTCGAGTGGTATGCTTCGCATATATGGGGTTGCCCTCTTCATCCATCTTCGTATGAACCGGACATGGCTGGTCCAGGATGGGGTTATTGAACTGCTTCTTCTTGGGGGTGAACTGAGCCTTCCCTTTGCCCTTGAACTTGGCATTGGTTACGGCTGCAGCTTCTGCTTGCGCAGCGGTCGGAGCTTTCTGCTTCTGCTTCCGAGTGTTGCCCCCATCTCTATCAGCGACTGTTTTGTGCTTGCCGCTTCGGATGCGGTCTTCTTCTTCGCCATTTGCATAGCGTGTTGCTATCTCCATCATCTTGCTCATGGAGATGTTGCCTGTTCGGCCGAACTTCAGGTACAGATCCCTGTATCGCACGCCTGCCTTGAAGGCGCAGGCTGCTTGATGCTCCGTGACGTTCTCCACCGTGTAGTAGAGAGTTGTCCAACGCTGAATGAAATCTCGCAGGGGCTCATTCTGTTTCTGGACGCAGTGTTGGAGCTCCACGAGGCCAGTAGGGCGCTTGCACGTCCCTTCGAAGGTCCTGATGAACAATCGGGCCAGATCTGCCCAGCTGTAGATGCTTGAGGGGGCCAACTGGTTCAGCCACGCTCGCGCCGAGCCGTCGAGCATCAGAGGGAGGTGCTTCATGGCGACATGGTCGTCTCCTCCTCCGATCTGGACTGCTACTCGGTAATCATCCAACCACGTTTCTGGCTTGGACTCCCCTGTAAACTTGCTAATTCCCGTCGCCAATCGGAAGTTGGGAGGGATGTCAGCCGAACGGATGGCTCGACTGAAACACTCGGGACCAGAAACGATGGTCCTGCTTCCACTCGGATGGTCAATATCGTAACTATCGCGGTGGGCTCGGCCCCTGTCGACCCTCCGCTGGGTGATATGCCCTCTTGCGTCGGGCCTTGGGTCGTAAGTGCCGCTGACTCAACGTCGATCATCATGATGTCGGGGCCCGTAGGGCCCACCCCGCGGAGGGGTGCGTGAACGGCGACGATCTTCGGGATTTATGGAGTGACTACCTCCTCTGTGTCACTGATGAGAACCAGGGCTATGAACTGACCGATGCGTATTCGCATGAACAAAACTATTGTAGATCCTGTTGTGCGACTGGGAGACCACCGAATTTTGCTGCTGCGCCGTGTGCAACAGGGCGCGGATTTGCTCGATTCCCCTGCCAGCCTCTGAATCAGTCGGCTGAAGGGAATCGGCTATCTTGGCAGCCGCGGACAAGTTGAGGAGAGGTGTGCGGAACAGCTCCACGTTGCTCCGTCGAGTGTGCCGACTGGCAGAACGGCGAGGCGGACGACGCGCGCCGGACGTTTCGCCGATCTCGTGCTCGTTCCGGCCAGCTTGACGGGGATCTTCTTGGGAATTGGCCATGTGTACTTCTGCTGCAGGCCCGCGACCCGCCATCTCGGAAGGAAACTCAGTCGGAACCGAACCCGAGCGCTGGGACGGCGGGGCAACGACAACTGACTCTAGAACCACCACTTGTGAAGACGCGTTCTGGCGCGCCTGGGCGTGTTGCACCCAATGCTGGAACCGCGGACGGTGGGACCGCTTGTTGCGGCGCGTGACGGCGGTGTAGGTCGACACCGGAGCCGACTGCTGGAGAAGAAGAATGCCGCGGGCGCCGACACAGAAGTGCGTAGCACCGTGCCGGGAAAGCACCTCGACGTCGAGAGGGGCGTCCCGAAGCCATGCCGAATCGTCGACAATGAAGGAGAGAGCGCCGAAGAGGATCTCGTGACCCATGCTCGAGTCTCCACCGGACGACATGACGAAGTGATGTAGTCACAAACTCGCCGGAAGTCGCTTAGACGCCTGCCCCACGGTGGGCGCCAACTGTCGTGGGTATAAGCCTGACAGTAGATGTGTAGGGTACGAAAAGGATGGGCAGAGTCCCAGCTACGGCGAGGTTGTATGAGTTCAGGCCCCTCTACGGTGGAGGTAATAGCCCTACGTCTCAGTGCTCTGGGAGCTTGTTGTCGAGTGGAATATGGAATACAATCATTTGCTAACCCCTGCACCAGCGGGGGAGGGTGGCTTATATAGAGTGCGCTGCCCTCCACAACGGTTCCGGTACAGGGGTGGAGTAGTGGCGATTGAATGCCTACATTATAGGTAACGTACATCCTAAATGCTAATAAATGCACCGGGAAACGTACGACCGTTTCCCTCCAGGGGGGTTACGATGTACCGAGTGGCATCCAGTCGGTTAGTTTGATGTTCTCCGAATGCTAGTCTCCGACTGGATCGTCGAGGACCTGTTACCGACTGGACGATGGGGACTCCTTAATTCAGTCGGAACTGACTAAGGGCCTTGTCCCTTATGAGCAGTAGTCCTTAGGTACGACTTACAGGGCAGGCCTATGACCGTACCCTAGGACTATAACCCCATCAAGACCCAAACTATGAACGTAGCATATTGATCGTGTCGTTTTATTGCAATTTTTTTTCTGCGTGTCAAGTATTTGTTCCTATGACCATGAGATCATATAACTCACTGGCACCGGAGGAATACCTTGTGTGCATCAAACGTCGCAACGTGACTGGGTGACTATAAAGGTCCTCTACAGGTATATCCGAAGGTGTTCGTTGAGTTAGTATGGATCAAGACTGGGATTTGTCACTCCGTGTGATGGAGAGGTATCTCGGGGCCCACTGGGTAATACAACATCACACACAAGCCTTGCAAGCAATGTGACTAAGTGTAAGTCACGGGATCTTGTATTACAGAACGAGTAAAGAGACTTGCCGGTAACGAGAATGAAATAGGTATTTGGATACCGACGATCAAATCTCGGGCAAGTAACATACCGAAGGACAAAGGGAATGACTTACGGGATTATATGAATCCTTGACACTGAGGTTCAACCGATAAGATCTTCGGAGAATATGTAGGATCCAATATGGGCATCTGATACGTCTCAAACGTATCTATAATTTTTATGGTTTCATGTTGTTATCTTGTCAACTTTGGATGTTTTATATACCTTTTATATCTTTTTTGGGACTAACTTATTAATTCAGTGCCAAGTGCCAGTTCCTGTTTTTTCTGTGTTTTTGACTCTTTTCAGATCTGATTTTGGAACGGAGTCCAAACGGAATAAAATCCCCGAAATAAATTTTTCCAGAATGGAAGAATATCGGGAGGCTTGAGGGCCAAGGCAGTGGGCCCATAGGGAGCCCACAAGCCCTGTTTCAGTGGCCAGGGGGGCCGCGGCAACCAGGCTTGTGGCCTCCCTGGCGCTCCCCTGCCCTAGCTCTTTGGCCTATAAATTCCCTAAAAATCTAGAAAAAATGACGACATCCACGAAAACACTTTTCCGCCGCCGCAAGCTTCCGTTTCCGCGAGATCTCATCTGGAGACCCTTCGCGGTGCCCTGCCGGAGGGGACTTTGGAGTTGGAGGGTTTCTACATCAACATCATCGCCTCTCCAATGACTCGTGAGTAGTCCACTTCACACCTACAGGTCCGTAGTTAGTAGCTAGATGGCTTCTTCTCTCTCTTGGATCTTCAATACAAAGTTCTCCATGATCTTCATGGAGATATATCTGATGTAATCCTCTTTGGCGGTGTGTTTGTCGAGATCCGATGAATTCTGGATTTGTGATCAGATTATCTATGAATTATATTTGAGTCTTTGCTCATTTCTTATATGCATGATTTGATATCCTTGTAAGTCTCTCCGAGTCTTGGGTTTTGTTTGGCCAACTAGATCTATGATTTTTGCAATGGGAGAAGTGCTTGGTTTTGGGTTCATACCGTGTGGTGACCTTTCCCAATGACAGAAGGGGAAGCAAGGCACGCATCATGTTGTTGCCATCAAGGGTAACAAGATGGGCTTTTATCGTAGATATGAGACTGTCCATCTCCATCATGTCATCTTGCTTAAGGCGTTAATCTGATCTTTTGGACTTAATACACTAGATGCATGCTGGATAGCGGTCGACGTGTGGAGTAATAGTAGTAGATGCAGAAAGTATCGGTCTACTTGTTTTGGACGTGATACCTATAGACATACTCATTGCCTTAGATAACGTCACGACTTTGCGCGGTTCTATCAATTGCTCGACAGTAATTCATTCACCCACCGTCTACTTGCTTTCATGAGAGAAGCCAGTAGTGTACACTACGGCCCCCGGGTCTATTCACAACTATCGTTTCCACTTTCACTTTTACTTTGCTTTGTTTACTCTTTGCTTTCAGTTCTCACTTTGCAAACAATCTATAAGGGATTGACAACCCCTTCATAGGGTTGGGTGCAAGCTCTTTGTGTTTGTGCAAGTACATGTGAATGCTCCTCCTACTGGATTGATACCTTGGTTCTCAAACTGAGGGAAATACTTACCGCCGATGTGCTACATCACACTTTCCTCTTCAAAGGAACACCAACGCAAGGCTCCAAGGCCGCGGGAAATCCTTTGCATATTTTCCAAGGAAGTCCCTATAGGCGTAGCCGTAGCAGCAGGATTACTCGCGTCGTTGCCAGGGAAGGTCTGTTGTCGCAGTAGCAGAAGGATTTCTGGCATCGTTGCTGGGGAGGAGATCTATCCAAGTAGGTGTCACAAACTCATCTCTTGCATTTACCTTTTTTGCCAGTTGCCTCTCGTTTTCCTCTCCCCCACTTCACATCTGCCGTTTTCATTTGCCTTTCTCCTTTGTCGTTTCCTTTTGCCTTTTGCCTTTTTACCGTTCTCTTTATCCCGCTTACTTCTTGCTCGTTTGTGTGTGGGATAGTCCATCAATGGCTAGACCCACCACTCCAAGCGATACCCCTGAGAACGAAGTTCTCAATTTCAGGCAGAATGAGGAAGAAAATTTAAAGGACGCTTGGTACAGGATTTGCAATGCTCAAAGTAGATCTACTCGTAAGCAATCCACTATCGTTCTTCTTCGCAGTTTTTATGTTGGAATCTCTCCTTGGAATAGGTATATCCTTGATACCATCGTAGGCGAGAATTTTTTGGGGAGCCATACTGTTGACTCCTATGGAGCTATCATGAATTTGGTAGGCTCACCCCCGCTCATGGTTAATGGAACCACCTTGACCTTGGAACACGTGATGCAAAGGCTTGACTCTATTGAAAACAAAATTGCCACAATTGAACTTATTGAGGGTTTGTACAGAAAGATCCACATCAAATTACTCAGTACGGGTCCAAAGTGGGAATGGTCTTGAAAATATTAAGGGAGAAGGAACCTATAGTTAATGATTTTTCTAGAATTGGCAAACTAGAAGATGTCATAACCAACTTGGGTTCCGCTTTGGCCGTTGTGCAAAATACTACAAATCTCACTCTCAAAAACACCGTCAAGTCTGTTTTTGTTCCTAAAGCTAGCGGTGAGTCATCCAATAAAGATGAATATTTTAGATGATAAATGATCACGCTACTTATGGTTTGAGCACCAAAGATGACTATACGTGATTCCATAACCTTTTGCCTAGCTAAGGGCGTTAAACAATAGCGCTTGTTGGGAGGCAACCCAACGAATCTATCCTTTTTATTTCTGTTTTGTGTTTTCCACACTTTCATAATTCTGTTATGATTGTGTTTTTTGTGTTTCTTTTTGCGTTTATGCCAAGCAAAACCGTTATGATTAGTCTTGGGGATGATCGTTAGGCCATGCTGGAAAAGACACAAACTTTCTTCCCAAGAAAAGAATTTTCATTTTCTTTTCTGTAAGAGCTTTTGAGTTGATTCTTTTTTATGCTGATTGCTACGCAAATTCTTCAGACTTTCGTAATTTTTCAGAATTTTTGAAGTACAGAAGTATACGAAGTATACAGATTGCTACAAACTGGTTTGTTGTTAACAGATTTTGTTTTTGTTGAGTTGGTTGCTTATTTTGATGAAATATGGATAGTATCGGGGGGTATTAGCCATGGAAGATTGAAAATACAGTAACCCAACATCAACATAAGTAGAATTTAAGTTTGCTACAGTACCTAAGGAAGTGGTGGTTTGGTTTCTTATACTAATGTTATCATGAGTTTCTGTTTAAGTTTCGTGTTGTGAAGTTTTTAAGTTTTGGGTGAAGTTCTTATGGAAAAAAATATAAGGAGTGGCAAGAGCTCAAGCTTGGGGATGCCCAAGGATCCCCAAGTTGATTCAAGTATGCCGTAAAAGCCTAAGCTTGGGGATGCCCCGGGAAGGCATCCCCTCTTTCGTCTTCTATCCATCGGTAACGTTACTTGGGGCTATATTTTTATTCACCACATGTTATGTGTTTTGCTTGGAGGGTCTTGTATCGTAGGAGTCTTTTATTTTTGTTGCGTCACAATCATCCTTGCTGCATACCTAGAGAGAGAGACATGCACTCACCGTGATTTTGTCGAGCTTCACTTATATCCTTTGGTTAGACAATTCAGCTCAGATGTGTTTCACTTATATCTTTTGAGCTAGTTGATTTTGCTCTATGTGCTTCACTTATATCTTTTAGAGCACAGCGGTGCGTGGCTTGGTAGTTTATCTATGCTATGAAAGTAGTCTCAAAAGGGGTAGTTACCCAAAGGGATATGAAAACTTCCACCTTCATGTACATTGAATAGTTAGAGAAGTTTAATTCATCTCAATTAGTTTTTAGTTGTGGTTGTGGTAATATTGAAGTTATATTAGTAAGGTGTTGTGGATCTAGAAATACTAGTGTTGAAGTTAGTGATTCCCGTAGAATGCACGTATGGTGAACCGCTATGTGATGAAGTCTGAGCATGATTAGTCTATTGATTGTCATCCTTTGTGTGGCGGTCGGGATCGCGCGATGGTTTATGCCTACCAACCCTTCCCCTAGGAGTATGCGTTGTTTCGATTACTACTAAAACTTTTGCAACAAGTATATGAGTTATTCATAACTAACGTTGAGTCCATGGTTTAGATGCACTTTCACCTTCCACCATCGCTATCTTCTTTAGTGTCGTGCAATTTTTGCCGGTGCACAAAACCACCCATATAGCCTCCCTCAAAACAGCCACCATACCTACCTACTATGGCTTTTTCAAAGATATTCCGAGATATATTGCCATACGACTACCACCATGACATGTGCCACCACTTCTACATTTCCATTGCATGATCATAAGATAGCTAGCATGATGATTCCATTGATGTCTATGCCATGCTAGATCATTGTCACGGTACACTACCGAAGGCATTCCATATAGAGTCATCATTGCTCTAAGTTTTGAGTTGTAAGTGTGATGATCATCATCGATGGAGCATTGTCCCATGTGAGGAAATAAAAGAGGCCAAAGATGCCCACCAAAATAAAAGAGGCCAAAGAGCCCACCAAAAAAAAGAGAGAAAAAGAGAGAAGGGACAATGCTACCACCTTTCCACACTTGTGCATATTAAGCACCATGATCTTCATGATTGAGAGTCTCTCGTTTTGTCACCACCATATAGCTAGTGGGAAATTTTCATTTTATAACTTGGCTTGTATGTTCCAATGATAGGCTTCCTCAAAATTGCCTTAGGTCTTCGTGAGCAAGCAAGTTGGATGCACACCCACTAGTTTTCTTTAAGAGCTTTCACATACTCTTAGCTCTAGTGCATCATTTGTATGGCAATCCCTACTCGTTCACGTTGATATCTATTGATGAGCATATCCATAGCTCATTGATATGCCTAGTCAATGTGACCATCTTCTCCTTGTTTGCCTTGCAACCTCCACCACACTCCACACCACTTATAGTGCTAAAACCATGGCTCACGCTCATGTATTGCGTGAGAGTTGAAAAAGTTTGAGAAAGTAAAGGTGTGAAAACAATTATTTGGCCAATACCGAGGTTGTGCATGATTTAAATTCTTTGTGCAAGGATGATAGAGCATAGCCCGAATATATGATTTTCTAGGGATAACTTTCTTTTGGCCTTGTTATTTTGAAAGTTCATGATTACCTTGCTAGTTTGCTTGAATTATTATTGTCTCCACGTCAATAGAAAACTATTGTTTTGAATCTAATGGATCTGAACATTCACTTCACATAAGAAGAGTTACAAAGGACATCTATGCTAGGTAGCATGAAAGCATCAAAAATTCATTCTTTATCACTTCCCTACGCGAGGACGAGCTGGAATTAAGCTTGGGCATGCTTGATGCGTCTCAAACGTATCTGTAATTTTTGATGCTTTCATGCTGTTATCTTGTCAACTTTGGATGTTTTATATACCTTTTTTTATCTTTTTTGGGACTAACTTATTAATTCAGTGCCAAGTGCCACTTCTTGTTTTTCTGTGTTTTTGACTCTTTTCATATCTGATTTTGGAACGGAGTCCAAACGAAATAAAATCCCCGAAATAATTTTTTCCAGAACGGAAGAAGATCGGGTGGCTTGAGGGCCAAGGCAGTGGGCCCACAGGAAGCCCACAAGCCCTGTTGCCGCGGCCAGGGGGGCCGTGGCAACCAGGCTTGTGGCCTTCGTGGCACTCCCCTGCCCTAGCTCTTTGGCCCATAAATTCCCTAAAAATCGAGAAAAAGTCAGGGCATCCACGAAAACACTTTTCCACCGCCGCAAGCTTCCGTTTCCACGAAATCTCATCTGGAGACCCTTCCCGGTGCCCTGCCAGAGGGGACTTTGGAGTTGGAGGGCTTCTACATCAACATCATCGCCTCTCCAATGACTCGTGAGTAGTCCACCTCAGACCTACGGGTCCGTAGTTAGTAGCTAGATGGCTTCTTCTCTCTCTCGGATCTTCAATACAAAGTTATCCATGATCTTCATGGAGATCTATCCGATGTAATCCTCTTTGGCGGTGTGTTTGTCGAGATCCAATGAATTGTGGATTTGTGATCAGATTATCTATAAATTATATTTGAGTCTTTGCTGATTTATTACATGCATGATTTGATTTCCTTGTAAGTCTCTCTGAGTCTTGGGTTTTGTTTGGCCAACTAGATCTATGATTCTTGCAATGGGAGAAGTGCTTGGTTTTGGGTTCATACCGTGTGGTGACCTTTCCTAGTGACAGAAGGGGCAGCAAGGCACGCATCGTGTTGTTGCCATCAAGGGTAACAAGATGGGCTTTTATCGTAGATATGAGATTGTCCATCTACATCATGTCATCTTGCTTAAGGCGTTACTCTGTTCTTTTGGACTTAATACACTAGATGCATGCTGGATAGCGGTAAATGTGTGGAGTAATAGTAGTAGATGCAGAAAGTATCGGTCTACTTGTTTTGGACGTGATGCCTATAGATATAATCATTGCCTTAGATAACGTCACGACTTTGCACAGTTCTACCAATTGCTCGACAATAATTCGTTCACCCACCGTCTACTTGCTTTCATGAGAGAAGCCACTAGTGAATACTATGGCCCCCGGGTCTATTCACAACTACCGTTTCCACTTTCACTTTTACTTTGCTTTGTTTACTCTTTGCTTTCAGTTCTCACTTTGCAAACAAAGTATAAGGGATTGAAAACCCCTTCATAGCGTTGGGTGCAAGCTCTTTGTGTTTGTGGAGGTACTTGTGAACGCTCCTCCTACTGGATTGATACCTTGGTTCTCAAACTGAGGGAAATACTTACCGCTGCTGTGCTACATCACCCTTTCCTCTTCAAGGGAACACCAACGCAAGGCTCCAAGGCCGCGGGGAAATCTTTTGCATATTTGCCAAGGAAGTCCCTATAGGCGTAGCCGTAGCAGCAGGATTCCTAGCGTCATTGCCAAGGAAGGTTTGTTGTCGCAGTAGCAGCATCCAGGTTCCGTTATTGGATATTGACCGAGGAGTGTCTCGGGTCATGTCTACATAGTTCTCCAACCCGCATGGTCTGCACACTTAAGGTTCGGTGACGTTTCGGTATAGTTGAGTTATAGGTGTTGGTAACTGAAAGTTGTTCGGAGTCCCAGATGAGATCCAGGACATCACGAGGAGCTCCGGAGGTAAAGATTGATATATAGGAAGTCCTGTTTTGGTCATCGAAAAAGTTTCGGGCTCATCGGTAGTGTACCGGGAGTGCCCAGAGGAGTGTCGGGGACCATCGGGAGGGGTGTCACGCCCCAAGAGGTCTCATGGGCTATGGGAAGAGATAAACCAGCCCCTAGTGGGCTGGAATAAGTTTGAGAAGGTTTGAGAAGGCCCATAAGGTTTGAGAAGGAAAAAACACAAGGTGGAAAGAGTTTCCAAGTGGGAAGGTGGAATCCTACTCCAAGTAGGATTGGAGTAGGACTCCTCCAACTCCAATTTCGGCCAAACCTTGAGGGTTTGAGGCTGCCTCTTCCCCTCCCTCCCTCCTATATATACTAGAGGTATTGAGGGTTTTTGAGACACAACTTTGGCACGTGCTGGTCGACCCTATACCACGCAGTTTTTCCTCTAGATCGTATTTCTGCGGAGCTTAGGCGAAGCCCTGCCGGAGTAGATCATCACCACCACCGGCGCGCCGTCATTTTGCCGGAGAACTCTTCTAACTCTCCGCTCCCTCTTGCTGGATCAAGAAGGTGGAGATCGTCATCGAGCTGTACGTGTGCTGAACGCGGAGGTGCCGTCCGTTCGGCACTAGATCGGAACGGATCATGAGACGGATCAGAATACGGTTTGGGCAACGGATCGCGAGATGGTTCGTGGGACGGATCACGGGATGGATCGTGGGACAGATCGAAGGACGGTTCGTGGGATGGTTCGTGGGGCGGTTCGAGGGACGTGAAGACGTTCCACTACATCAACCGCGTTTCTTAACGCTTCCTGCTGTGCGATCTACAAGGGTACGTAGATCCAAATCTCCTCTCGTAGATGGACATCACCATGATAGGTCTTCGTGCGCGTAGGAAATTTTTTGTTTCCAATGCGATGTTCCCCATCATTAATGTCAAATCATGTTGGGATGCTCCCAGGCTATAAATAGCCGCCCCCCACAACCATTAGCTGGTTGGATGCTCCATTAGAAACTGACACTTGTCATAAGAGCAACCCAAATTCCTCAGAGTCTTCGAGAAAAATTCATCACTGAGGAAATACCCCAAATACCAAACCACTAACCGAAAACCAAGTGATTAAGCATCACTGAAGAAGTTGTTCCTGTGTGGGACTGAAGCCTTTTACCTTTGAGGACTATGCATCCTCCAGACGGTTTGGCGTCATGGTGTAGAGCAATCCAGCAGTCAATTGTGGATCGCTAGGTGACCAAGTTTGTGAGGGTTTGGAAGTCTGCCCTGAAGACTTACCACGAGTGTTGGGTGAGGACTGTGTGTTCTTAGCCCAAGGAGAATACGGTAGGGACTGTGTCCCGGGACTGTGCGTCCTTTGGTTTCAATACCAAGCTGCTCCAAACCAGATGTACAACTGTCACAGCAGTTGGAACTGGGTCATCAACCACTGTCTTCACTGTGAAACGGGTTCTATTTCTTCAACTCTTTATATTCCTCAGATTGTGTGTTGATGATTTTCACTGTCACTGTTTGAAGAATTTGCTGAAGACTTTCTCCAAAATTCCTCAATCCCAAATTCTTCATGCGAGATAATCCTCATGTGTTTTCTTCGTGCCTGCATACTGTGCAAATTGTATTTCATATTCGTCATCCTGAAAAACTTCTGTAGTGATACTTTGCACTCCTGGTCCTTTGTTATTTCCGCTGCAAGTTAGTCATCTGTGAGGAATTTCCTCAAAAGGAATTTCCTCAGTGATGAAATTCTAAAAATCTCCTATTCACCCCCCTCAAGTTGATATAACACACTGTCAATTGGTATCAGAGCAAGGTACTCCCTTGTTCTGTGTGCTTTTGATTTAACCACCTGGAGTTTCAGTTATGTCGACTGCAGGCATGATCAAGGTTACTACAGCATGTCCTACTTTCGAAGGAAAGGACTTTCCCATCTGGAAGACCAAGATGCAGATGCATCTACAAGCTATTGACAACGATCTCTGGTATATTGTGGAACATGGCGTCCCTATCGTCACTTCTACTGTCTCTGCCGCTGATGTGAAGAAATTCAAGCAACTTGATCCTCAAGCGAAGAATATCATCTGTGGCCATCTGAGCAAGGGCCAGTATGGCGGAGTAAATGCTTTGGGCTCAGCAAAACTTATCTGGGAAAGGCTGTCCAAAGTTAATGAAGGAGTATCAACCCAGCGTGATTCTCGTGTTGATGTTCTTCGCAATCTCTTCAATCGCTTCAAGAGGCTTGACAATGAAAGCTGCCAAGATACCTTTGATCGCCTCACTGGCATATCAAATGAGCTGGAAGCACTGGGAGCTCGAGACATTACTGATCACGAAGTTGTGAAGAAACTGCTAACATCTTTAGATTCTTCATTTGATACTTTAGTTCTGATGATTCAAGAAAGACTAGACTACAAGATGCTTGATCCAGCTGATATACTCGAAAGACTCAATACTCATGAATTCCAACAAGAAGAAAAGAGAGATCTATATGGACCAAGCTATTCTAGACCACGTGCACTGAAGGCCAAAGCAATTTCCTCATCTGAAGAAGAAGACTCGGATGGTAGCATTGGTGATCCTAAAGAATTTGGACAGGAGCTTGCAATGCTCGTGAGGAAATTCCAGAAGTTTACACGACGTGGCCAGTTTGGTAAATCTTCAATAAGAGATATGAGGAAATCAGAATCTTCATCTGAGGACTACAAGAAAAGAACCTGCCACAAATGCAAGAAATCAAGTCACTACATTGCTGATTGTCCTCGTTGGACAAAGGAATCAAAGAAGAAGAAATATGTCACATCCCTAACCCTTAAGCAAGTTAGTCTTGTGCTCATGTCTTCTTTGCATTTGCATCTAAGATTTTTCAACAAGAACAAGAAAGTGGCAAAGGAAAAACTCAAAACCCTAGCCACTACTTTAAATAAAGAAAATCTCAAACTAGTTAAAATCAATGAATCCGAAATGGCCTCAAGAAATGTTCAATATTTCTGATAAATCATGAAAGCAAATGAGCATTGGAGAAACTATTTTCTTGACACTTTAAGCATTTTAAATTAATGCAAAAAGTCACTGGTATCAAACTTTAAATTTGAAATCAGAAGCTATAAATTTTCAAAAATGTTGAAAACTTTGGAAATGGTTGAGAATATTATAACAAATATTCAGGTGTGTTTAAAATATTTTTTTACAACCTTTTTGGAGCTGAAATAAATAGCAAATCAATGTCAGAAATTAAAACAGAAATAAAACAGAAGGAAATGGAAAAAGGGTTACCTGACGCCTAGCCTGGCCCGGCCCATCTAACCGAGTCGTCCCCTCCCTCGCGCCAGTAGCAGCAGGAGGTGGCCGCCGCCTTCTCCAGCGCGGCCACGCACCTGTGCGCCTGCCTGGCCGCCGCCTCGCGCTGGCAAGGCCGGGGATAAGCTCCCCGAGGCCTCCGCTATCCATTCCCAGCGTCGGTTCCTTCCCTTCCTCTCGGATCTCTCCTCCCCCTCCTGCCGCCATTGGAGCCGAGCAAAGCTCGAGCTGCCCGTGCCCCTAGCCTTAGCCTCCTCTTGCTGAGCACGCCGTTAGCTCCGCCTCGTCGCGCCGGTCCTCTCTGCAGAAGCCGAAGCTTCCCCGAGCTCTGCATCGCCGCGGCGCCATCGTCTTCCACCTCCGGCCGCCGGACTTCTCCCGTCGATTCGCTCCCTCCGGCGCACCCCCGAGCCCCTCAACAACACCATCGGAACCGCCGTGAGCTCGTCGTCGTTTCCCCTCTCGCCCCACACTCTTACGTGCATCCTAGCCCCGTTCCCCACCAAGGCCGAGAGCTCCTCGCCGCCGGTCATGTCGTCGCCGTCGCTGTGGTGTCTGATCCACGCGCTCGAGCTAGGGTTCAAGCTCCTGGAGCCTCCAGGAGTGCGATGAGCCCTCCAGCTGCCCTCCCCGTGCCCTAGAGCCGTCTCTCATAGAAGGCCGAGCTTCGGCCGCCGCTTCGGCTCGTCGCTGGCGCCCCTCCCGGCGACCCTAGCTTCCCCTGATGCCCCCGCTAGATGCGACGTTGCACCAGCTACCCGTAGCTGCTTTCTGCGCCCAAAACCAACGGCCGATGCGCTGTCTAGCTCTCTCCGGCGAGCCCTCCGCCGCGCCCGTGGTCGCCGCCGGCCATGCTCCGGTGGGGGCCGACGTGGCAAAGCTAATCCAGCAGATTAGGAGCTTAATCTCTTGCCGACAGTGGGCCCAAGGCAAAGTCAACGTAGTTAAGGGACTGGTCAGCGCGGGATTAGTCCCACAGAGGCTGACCAGTGGGCCCCCGTGTCAGGTTTGACCTGAACAGGTCGGCTGACCTGCTGACGTCAGTCTGATGCAATAAAGAGAATTATCAGTATAGAAATAATTCCAGGAAATTGCTAAAACTTGTAAAAATCATAGAAATTAATCTGTAACTCCAATGAAAATAATTTATATATGAAAAAGTATCAAAAAAATTCAAGGATTCTGATTATGCTACTTTCAACCATGTTTGAAAAAGTTACAGAACCCTAACATGTAGAATAAGGAATAATTCAATTCTTATAATTACTTTTAAATGGAATTTGGAAAATATTCAAATTTCAATATGAATGCCATAATCACACACTGTCCTAATTACAAATCAGTACCCTAACATGACATCTCATGCATGTTAACATCAAGTTGATCTGAGCATCAGGTCAAATCAATTAAATCGGTATTTGAGAATACCCCGTTTGAATTGATATTCGAATGTGATTCAAATCAACTTCAAACCTAACACATGTTGATTTTAGTTTGACACTTTGCATTCTCATGCCATGCCCATGCATCATTTTGTTTGCATATGATTGTTATTGAATGTTGCCATTCGTTTCGGTAGGCTCCGCACCCCCGGATTCCACCGAATATCCGTCTGACGGATATCGTTCCTCCTCTGAGCAACAAGGCAAGCAACCCTTTTGATCATCCCGATAATTCCCATGTTCTTGCTCCTGCACTTATTATGGCATTAGGATCAAATGCTTCAACTGCTTTTGCCACGTTAGTTGAACCCACTTCCTTTGCATGACCTAACCTTGTCACAGTAAATAGCTGAACCTTGCAACCTAGCATACCTGGTAGTTGCTTGAGCTATGATGTGCCTTATCCTGCTATGCATGCTATGCTTAGAGTTGTGTATGGTCTGTCATCTGGGAGATGAATAGAATTGTGAGAATGTGTTCGGTGAGCAAAGGTTGGGTGTTGAACTTGATTTGGTAAAGGTACCGGTGAAAGGCTGTGTAGGAGTACATGGCGGGTTGTTTCATTGGAACCGTCCTTAGGAACTGAGTTCCGTGTATGTAATCCAAGACTAGATACTACCACATGCTGGGCCCTGAAATATGACCCCGCTCGGCCTATTAGCCGCGTAGTACTCGGTCCAGGAGTTGCAAGTAGTTTCTGGTGTTTATAGTAATGCTGGAGGCCGTGCATGGTGCTGACCTGAGAGGTGGGCTGTGATGCGGTAGGCAGTGGCACGGTGTACCAAGTGGCACCCGGATGGTGGGCTTGGGAACCCTGCCCACATCGTTTGACGCCGTGGCGGAAACCCCGGCCGGACTTCCGTACGGGTTACTCTCAGATAGGCGATAAACCTGGACTAGGTACTAGTGTGGTTAACGGTCGTGGCCGACTCCCTCGCTGGGCTTCCGCTTGATGGTTGCCGAGGTGCATGACGTGCACATGGCGATAAGTGGCGAGAGCGTGTGTGACGAAGTACACCCCTGCAGGGTTATGATCTATTCGAATAGCCGCGTCCGAGGATATGGACTACTTGGAGACATATGTTGTTCATAGATAACTTCAATGGCTACTCATAAAATTGCCAAGATAAGCGTGAGTGTCATGGACGGCATTTCCGTACGGAGAGGGAATGATTCCACGATAGTGTATTGTTGTGGTGTTAGTGGAGTCGTGTGCGAGAAATCAAGTTGTCAAAATTATTTAAAAATGCAAGATTTCTAGCCACGAGTCAAATGCTGGCTTTCCGCATGAAACCCCACAATACCTTTTGATACCTTGCATGAGTAGTTAGTTATCCTAAAGTCTTGCTGAGTACCTTCGTACTCATGTTTGCTTAATACCTGTTGCAGAGGTTGTTAATGACCCTAATGGAGGGTTCTTCGTAGACATCGACGACGACGAGTAGCTGGTGTCCCAGCTACGATCTGGCCCTACGTTGGATCTGTAGCATAGTCAGGCCATGTGCCTTCTAGTTGCCCTGTCTGTACTCAGACAGTTTAAACTCTTCCGCTGGCTTGTAACTGAATGACTGCTATTATGGGTCGTGAGACCCTTAATGTGTAATACTATGTGTGTGGCTCTTCCGAGCCTCTTAAATAAAGGTTTTATGTTTATGGTTATGTTGTGATGCCATCGATGTATCTATACATATCGGTATGCCATGCGTACGTGTGTCGTACTTGATATGTATGGGGTTCGATTACCTAGTCGTGAGCTTTAGTAGCATTCCTTACAAGGAAATGCCCCTTTGTGATCCAACGAGCCTTGGTAGTTCGCTACTGCTCCGGACACATTGGTTGACCGGCATGTGTCCTTCTTAGCTGCTGTGTCTGTCCTCTTTGGGGAAATGTCACGCGATGTAATGGAGTCCTTGTAGCTTGCTACAACTCGTCTACATTCGCTGATGACCGACACCTGCTTTGTTGGGTCATGTATGCCTGTCCTTGTGCGGTACTGCCACTTTGGTTTATGACTAGACATGTCGATCCGGGTTCTTTGACATTGGAATGCTAGCGACACTATTGCATACGTGATTCAAAAGACGCAAACGGTCCCGGCTAAGGTAAGGCTGCAGCCGTGGAGTTAACCGTGCGTGAGACCGCAAAGGGATGCGATGTGTTACCGGCTGGATTCCTATGGCTTAGGATCGGGGTCCCGACAGCGTTGGTATCAGAGCCTGACTGACTGTAGGATTACTAAGCCAAACTGGTCGAAGTTGAGTCTAGAATTGCTTTAGTTATATATAAGGGAATTGTTTGTGGAAGGGAACGTAAGACTCTTGTTCTCTTCTCAAGTTATTTCTATTCTGGTCATCCTCGTCTTTTCTGCGGGAATTAAGGACTAGGTTACTCATCTTCTCCTAGGCTCGTGTTTCTGATCGGTAGATTATAGGACTACGGGTCAAGAGATATTGGGTTCTTTTATTCCTAAGAAAAAGGAAGTAAGTTTGATGATCAGAGAGTTGAACTGGACAGTTGAGTGGTTACGCTATTCCATTATTGGGTTGTCTCAAAACTTGCTTTTGAGCATTTACAGCCGTTATGCTGCCCAATTTTGCATTCAGAGCTCTAATGCTTTTGCATTACTCTCTATTTACAGATGCCTGGCCGTCCTTCTCGTCAGGTGGTACGTCTGACCAGGTGCATTGATGTGCCGGGTCATACGGCCATGCTGGTCAGGGTGATGTCGGTGTGCGGTTACCGCTGGTACCCCGAGTACACAGTGGAGGAACAGTACCGAGACTTCAACCAGAGCCAGTACATCTGCACTGTTAGGGTATTTCCAGACTACCCTGGAGCGGAGAAGCCAATCCATTGGTCCTATGGGTTGGGGGTCACTGTTGACATGGCAGTACAAGATGCTGCCTATTCAATGCTGACTATTATGAGAGCGAGACATGCACTGCTGCAGAATTCAGAGTTCTGCTATGTTCCGGCCTCTCAGCCTGGTGAAGAGGGATACCTCAGTGGAGTCTATTTTGATTCTTCTATGGAGGATCCACTTCTGCAGTCCACTGTTGAGATGCTAGAGAACAGAGACAGGGATGCTCGTGCTCTCCGTATGGAGCTTTATGCTACCCGTGCCCGTCTGTGGACAGCTTTGACGCAGCTGGCACCGGTAGTCCAGACAGGTTATGTAGAGATGGAAATGTTGAACCCTGTTAGGACCCATCTTCCGGCTCACGTTGACTGGCCAGCTATAGGAGGAGTCACACCTCTTCGGGGACCACTCTTTCCACCAGTCAGGGGACCAAGGCCACATCCGTGCCCTTATGGATCCCAGTGATCTCAGGCTAGAGTGTTTCCTGATCCGCAGGTTGAGCTTCCAGGTCATGGAGGTAATCTCTATGAGATGTTCTATGCAGATGCCTGAGCTTTGAGTGGGAGGATAGCATGTTAGTAGCCGTACGTTCACAGTCATGCATGACTTGTGAAGTATGCATGTAATGTGAAATGAATTCCGGAGGCCTAGATAAATAATGTATAGGAAGCTTGTAAGCCTCTGATGAGTAGTTTCATAATTTGAGTAGTTTGCTCTTTGGTTAAGGTTGTACTGAGCTATGTAAGGGTGTGTATGAACCATGGTGTATATATAGCAGTTGCTTGTTACCATGCTGTTCGGATATTCATTTCCGCATTCCGTGTGTTCAGTACATTCTTAATCCATAGTTAGTATTGATATAATATTGGTCTAAGCTATGAGTTTGTTTGTCAGGATGGTGTTCACCAGGTTGAACCGTGCCCCTGCTCATGAGCAAGGAGAGGGTAGTCAAGCGTCGCAGGAAGACCTGCCTCACCCGCCTTCTCTGGTGGAAGTGATGCTTGAGGCAGAAAGAAACAAAAGGGAGACCAATCGACTGCTAGAGCGTATTGAGCAGAATACGGCTCGACAGCCTAGGAATGCCGTAGTGTCCCTCAATGACTTTGTGAAGCTGAATCCTCCAAAGTTTCATCATTCCGTCGATCCCCTCGACGCTGATGACTGGCTGTGCAGCATCTCACGCAAGATTCGCTCTGCGAATGTGTCTGAGGCTGACAAGGTGACCTTTGCGGCGTATTTCCTGGAAGGACCCGCCAATCTGTGGTGGGAGAATTTTGAAGCTATGCGTCCCGCTGAACCAGTGGCCACATGGGCAGACTTCAGTGCAGCTTTTCGTCTGCACCATATTCCAGAGGGCCTGATGGACAGAAAGAGAGAGGAGTTATGTGCCTTCACTCAGGGCAAGTTGTCTGTGGATGCCTATAGCCGCGAGTTCGGTAACCTCGCCCGCTATGCAACAGAGGAGGTGTCTACTGACGCCAAGAAGCAAGCAAGGTTTCGTAAGGGTCTGAGCCCTGAGCTCTGTCGTGACTTGCGCCTCCATGAGTGTGCAAGCTTTCAAGTCCTGGTCAACAAGGCGATCAGTGCCGAGACTGGTCATACTGACTTCGAAGCCACAAGGAAGCATTCCCGTGACTTTGGCTCATCTTCTGGTTCCGCATTTCCAAAACGCAGGTTGTGGGTTCCAAACAGTTCTCTGCCACCAAGATACAGTCCGAGGCCATCCTACGTGGCGCCTCAGACGAATCAGGCCAACCCTCCAGCAAAATCTTATGGTGGTCCAGCTAGCAATGCTGCACCACGTGCCAACCAGGTGATATGCTACAAGTGTGGAGAACCAGGGCACTATTCCCGTGAGTGTCCTCAGAATGTGGGTGCCAAGCAACCCGGAAAGTCTGTCGGGCAGGCCAAGTCAGGCAAAGCTTACTATGTGAAGCCAACTCCTGCACGTGGACGTGTGAACTATGTGTCAGCAGAAGAAGCTGCAGAGGATCCCGACGTCATGCTGGGTACGCTTCTTGTTAATCATCACCCAGCGTCTGTTCTCTTTGATACTGGGTCTTCTCATTCCTTCATTTCAGAAAGTTATGCACAGTTGCATAACATGTCTTTTTGTGATATGCCAATCCCCTTGGTTGTCCAAACCCCTGGTAGTAAATGGCAAACCTCTAGGATAACCTATGACAATGAACTTCTAGTAGATAGGCTAGTTTTTCTAGCCTCATTGATAGCATTGAAATCTTCGGATATTAATATCATCTTGGGCATGGACTGGATGTCAGCTCACTATGCCAAGATTGATACTCATTCTAGAAATGTCCAGCTTACCCATCCCTCGGGTGAGATAGTAAATGTCTCTACTCGAGTTGCCAAATGCCAACTCTATTCCCTAAATGCCAACCCTCTTCCGGAACTTGAAGACATTCCGGTAGTCCGTGACTTCCCGGATGTTTTTCCAGAGGAACTGCCAGGAATTCCACCTGACAGAGATGTAGAGTTTGTGATAGATCTTGTTCCGGGAACTGTCCCAATAGCCAGAAGACCATATAAGATGGCACCCCTGGAGCTAGCCGAACTTAAAAAACAATTAGATGAGGCCTTGAACAAGGGTTTCATTCGTCCTAGCTCTTCTCCTTGGGCTTGTCCCGTCCTCTTCGTCAAGAAGAAAGACGGAACGGATCGGATGGTTGTAGATTACCGACCAGTTAATCTGGTCACCATTCAGAACAAGTATCCGCTCCCCAGGATCAACGACCTGTACGATCAGCTCGCTGGATCCTCAGTCTTCTCCAAAATTGATTTGAGGTTGGGATACCATCAAATCAAGATTAAGAACGGGGACATTCCAAAAACGGCTTTTGTTACTCGTTATGGCCAATATGAGTACACCGTTATGTCCTTCGATTTAACCAATGCCCCAGCCACCTTCTCTCGTCTGATGAATTCAATCTTCATGGAGTATTTGGATAAATTCGTTGTGGTATACCTCGATGATATTCTCATCTACTCGAAGAATGAACAAGAACATGCCGAGCATCTAAGGCTGGTATTGATGAAACTTCGAGAGCATCGCCTTTATGCCAAATTTTCAAAATGTGAATTCTGGTTACCAGAAGTGACCTATCTAGGCCACGTAATCTCTGGTAAGGGTATTGCTGTCAATCCCGAGAGACTTCAAGCTGTCCTTGATTGGACTCAACCTGAATCGGTTAAGCAAGTTAGGAGTTTTCTTGGTCTAGCGAGCTATTGTCGCCGCTTTGTCGAGAATTTCTCCAAGGTTGCAAAGCCTCTAACCGAACTCCTCAAGAAGGATAGAAAGTTCGAGTGGACACCACAGTGTGAGCATAGTTTTCAGGAACTGAAAAGACGCCTGACTTCCGCACCTGTGTTGCTACCACCAGATTTTTCTAAGGACTTTGTTATCTATTGCGACGCCTCGCGACAAGGATTAGGTTGCATTCTCATGCAAGATCGTCATGTTATCGCATACGCATCTCGACAGTTGCGTCCACATGAGGATAATTATCCCACACATGACCTTCAGCTTGCAGCTGTGGTCCATGCACTAAAAACCTGGCGATATTACCTTCTGGGTAAACGTTGCGAAATATTCACTGATCACCAAAGTCTGAAATATATTTTCACCCAGCCGGATTTGAATCTCAGGCAAAGACGGTGGGTTGAGTTGATCTACGATTACGACTTAGGGATAACTTACACCCCGGGGAAGGCCAATGTTATGGCCGATGCACTAAGTCGTAAATCTTATTGTAACAATTTGATGCTACAACAAGGTCAACCACATCTCCATGAGGACTTTCGGAAGTTGAATCTTCATATTGTTCCTCAAGGATTCCTTTCTACTCTGGTGGCGAAGCCTACTCTTAAGGATCAAATTATAGCTGGCCAAAAGCGTGACAAGGGTATATCACGGATCAAGGAGAATATTTTTAGCGGAAACGCTAAAGAATTTTCCATGAACGATCAAGGTGTTGTGTTCTTCCAGAATCGTCTAGTGGTTCCTAAGAACCCACATCTAAGGCAGTTAATCCTTAAGGAGGCTCATGATTCTCCTCTCACCATTCATCCCGATAGTACTAAGATGTATCAGGACCTACGCCAGAGGTTCTGGTGGACTAGGATGAAGAGAGAAATTGTTGAGTTCGTTGCTAACTGCGACGTTTGTCGTCGAGTTAAGGCAGAACATCAAAGGCCTGCTGGCACCCTTCAGCCTCTAGCTATTCCTGAATGGAAATGGGATAAAGTTAGCATGGATTTCATTACCGGATTTCCCAAGACCAAGAAAGGAAATAATGCTATCTTTGTGGTCATTGACCGTCTTTCCAAAGTGGCTCATTTTCTTCCCGTTCGTGAGAGTATAACAGCTAGCCAGCTAGCAGAATTATATATCTCTCGAATAGTGTCTCTTCATGGTGTTCCCCTGGAGATTAACTCGGACTGTGGAAGTATCTTTACTTCTCGCTTCTGGGAAAGTTTTCAGAATGCCATGGGGACTCACCTATCTTTTAGCACTGCTTTCCATCCTCAATCAAGTGGTCAAGTAGAACGAGTGAATCAAATCCTAGAAGATATGCTCCGAGCTAGTGTTATTTCGTTCGGTATGAATTGGGAGAAGTGCCTTCCATTCGCCGAATTCGCTTATAACAATAGTTATCAATCAAGCTTGGGCAAAGCTCCTTTTGAAGTTCTCTATGGACGAAGATGTCGGACACCTCTTAATTGGTCAGAAACCAGAGAGAGGCAACTCTTTATCCAGGATGCAGAAGAGCAGGTTCGCATTATTCGTGAAAAGTTGAAAACAGCCCAGTCTCGTCAAAAGAGCCAATATGATCGTCATCATAAGGTTGTGACCTTTGAAGTTGACGAGAAGGCTTACCTTCGGGTTACACCTTTGAAGGGTACCCATCGTTTCGGTATCAAGGGCAAGTTGGCTCCTCATTACATTGGTCCTTTTCGCATTCTTGCCAAACGAGGAGAAGTTGCCTACTAGTTGGAACTTCCTCCGCATCTTTCCAAGGTTCATGATGTTTTCCACGTCTCGCAACTCAGGCGTTGCTTTTCGGATCCTATCCGTGAAGTGGACCACGAAACGCTTGATCTCCAAGATAACCTTTCATACCGAGAATACCCCGTGCGTATTCTTGATCAAGCTGAGCGTACCACTCGACGTCGAAACCTCAAGTTTCTTAAAGTTCAATGGTCAAATCATTCTGAAAAGGAGGCAACTTGGGAAAGAGAGGATCGTCTCCGACTTGAGTATCCTGCGTTATTCCCGAGACTTCTAAATCTCGGGACGAGATTCTTTTGAGTGGGGGTGAGTTGTCACATCCCTAACCCTTAAGCAAGTTAGTCTTGTGCTCATGTCTTCTTTGCATTTTCATCTAAGATTTTTCAACAAGAACAAGAAAGTGGCAAAGGAAAAACTCAAAACCCTAGCCACTACTTTAAATAAAGAAAATCTCAAACTAGTTAAAATAAATGAATCCAAAATGGCCTCAAGAAATGTTCAAAATTTCTGATAAATCATGAAAGAAAATGAGCATTGGAGAAAACTATTTTCTTGACACTTTAAGCATTTTAAATTAATGCAAAAAGCCACTGGTTTCAAACTTTAAATTTGAAATCAGAAACTATAAATTTTCAAAAATGTTGAAAATTTGGAAATGGTTGAGAATATTATAACAAATATTCAGGTGTGTTTAAAATATTTTTTTACAACCTTTTTGGAGCTGAAATAAATAGCAAATCAATGTCAGAAATTAAAACAGAAATAAAACAGAAGGAAATGGAAAAAGGGTTACCTGACGCCTAGTCTGGCCCGGCCCATCTCCCCGAGTCGTCCCCTCCCTCGCGCCAGTAGGAGCAGGAGGTGGCCGCCGCCT
This sequence comes from Hordeum vulgare subsp. vulgare, assembly GCF_904849725.1. NCBI lineage: Eukaryota > Viridiplantae > Streptophyta > Magnoliopsida > Poales > Poaceae > Hordeum > Hordeum vulgare. The sequence continues at coordinate 67,534,012 of NC_058523.1, forward strand.
TCTCCGGCGCGGCCATGCACCTGTGCGCCTGCCTGGCCGCCGCCTCGCGCTGGCAAGGCCGGGGATAAGCTCCCCGAGGCCTCCGCTATCCATTCCCAGCGTCGGTTCCTTCCCTTCCTCTCGGATCTCTCCTCCCCCTCCTGCCGCCATTGGAGCCGAGCAAAGCTCGAGCTGCCCGTGCCCCTAGCCTTAGCCTCCTCTTGCTGAGCACGCCGTTAGCTCCGCCTCATCGCGCCGGTCCTCTCTGCAGAAGCCGAAGCTTCCCCGAGCTCTGCATCGCCGCGGCGCCATCGTCTTCCACCTACGGCCGCCGGGCCTCTCCCGTCGATTCGCTCCCTCCGGCGCACCCCCGAGCCCCTCAACAACACCATCGGAACCGCCGTGAGCTCGTCGCCGTTTCCCCTCTCGCCCCACGCTCTTACGTGCATCGTAGCCCCGTTCCCCACCAAGGCCGAGAGCTCCTCGCCGCCGGTCATGTCGCCGTCGTCGCTGTGGTGTCTGATCCACGCGCTCGAGCTAGGGTTCGAGCTCCTGGAGCCTCCAGGAGTGCGATGAGCCCTCCAGCTGCCCTCCCCGTGCCCTAGAGCCGTCTCTCATAGAAGGCCGAGCTTCGTCCGCCGCTTCGGCTCGTCGCCGGCGCCCCTCCCGGCGACCCTAGCTTCCCCTGATGCCCCCGCTAGATGCGGCGTTGCAGCAGCTACCCGTAGCTGCTTTCTGCGCCCAAAACCGACGGGCGATGCGTTGTCTAGCTCTCTCCGGCGAGCCCTCTGCCGCGCCTGTGGTCGCCGCCAGCCATGCTCCGGTGGGGGCCGACGTGGCAAAGCTAATCCAGCAGATTAGGAGCTTAATCTCTCGCCGACACTGGGCCCAAGGCAAAGTCAACGTAGTTAAGGGACTGGTCAGCGCGGGATTAGTCCCAGAGAGGCTGACCAGTGGGCCCCCCCTGTCAGGTTTGACCTGAACAGGTCGGCTGACCTGCTGACGTCAGTCTGATGCAATAAAGAGAATTATCAGTATAGAAATAATTCCAGGAAATTGCTAAAACTTGTAAAAATCATAGAAATTAATCTGTAACTCCAATGAAAATAATTTATATATGAAAAAGTATCAGAAAAATTCAAGGATTCTGATTATGCTACTTTCAACAATGTTTGAAAAAGTTACAGAATCCAAACATGTAGAATAAGGAATAATTCAATTCTTATAATTACTTTTAAATGGAATTTGGAAAATATTCAAATTTCAATATGAATGCCATAATCACACACTATCCTAATTACAAATCAGTACCCTAACATGACATCTCATGCATGTTAACATCAAGTTGATCTGAGCATCAGGTCAAATCAATTAAATCGGTATTCGAGAATACCCCGTTTGAATTGATATTCGAATGTGATTCAAATCAACTTCAAACCTAACACATGTTGATTTTAGTTTGACACTTTGCATTCTCATGCCAAGCTCATGCATCATTTTGTTTGCATATGATTGTTATTGAATGTTGCCATTCGTTTCGGTAGGCTCCGCACCCCCGGATTCCACCGAATATCCGTCTGACGGATATCGTTCCTCCTCTGAGCAACAAGGCAAGCAACCCTTTTGATCATCCCGATAATTCCCATGTTCTTGCTCCTGCACTTATTATTCCATTAGGATCAAATGCTTCAACTGCTTTTGCCACGTTAGTTGAACCCACTTCCTTTGCATGACCTAACCTTGTCACAGTAAATAGCCGAACCTTGCAACCTAGCATACCTGGTAGTTGCTGGAGCTATGATGTGCCTTATCCGTCTATGCATGCTATGCTTAGAGTTGTGTATGGTCTGTCATCTGGGAGATGAACAGAATTGTGAGAATGTGTTCGGTGAGCAAAGGTTGGGTGTTGAACTTGATTTGGTAAAGGTACCGGTGAAAGGTTGTGTAGGAGTACATGGCGGGTTGTTTCATTGGAACCGTCCTTAGGAACTGAGTTCCGTGTATGTAATCCAAGACTAGATACTACCACATGCTGGGCCCTGAAATATGACCCCGCTCGGCCTATTAGCCGCGTAGTACTCGGTCCAGGAGTTGCAAGTAGTTTCTGGTGTTTATAGTAATGCTGGAGGCCGTGCATGGTGCTGACCTGAGAGGTGGGCTGTGATGCGGTAGGCAGTGGCACGGTGTACCAAGTGGCACCCGGATGGTGGGCTTGGGAACCCTGCGCACATCGTTTCAGGCCGTGGCGGAAACCCTGGCCGGACTTCCGTACGGGTTACTCTCAGATAGGCGATAAACCTGGACTAGGTACTAGTGTGGTTAACGGTCGTGGCCGACTCCCTCGCTGGGCTTCCGCTTGATGGTTGCCGAGGTGCATGACGTGCACATGGCGATAAGTGGTGAGAGCGTGTGTGACGAAGTACACCCCTGCAGGGTTATGATCTATTCGAATAGCCGCGTCCGAGGATATGGACTACTTGGAGACATATGTTGTTCATAGATAACTTCAATGGCTACTCATAAAATTGCCAAGATAAGCGTGAGTGTCGTGGACGGCATTTCCGTACGGAGAGGGAATGATTCCACGATAGTGTATTGTTGTGGTGTTAGTGGAGTCGTGTGCGAGAAATCAAGTTGTCAAAATTATTTAAAAATGCAAGATTTCTAGCCACGAGTCAAATGCTGGCTTTCCGCATGAAACCCCACAATACCTTTTGATACCTTGCATGAGTAGTTAGTTATCCTAAAGTCTTGCTGAGTACCTTCGTACTCATGTTTGCTTAATACCTGTTGCAGAGGTTGTTAATGACCCTAATGGAGGGTTCTTCGTAGACATCGACGACGACGAGTAGCTGGTGTCCCAGCTACGATCTGGCCCTACGTTGGATCTGTAGCATAGTCAGGCCATGTGCCTTCTAGTTGCCCTGTCTGTACTCAGACAGTTTAAACTCTTCCGCTGGCTTGTAACTGAATGACTGCTATTATGGGTCGTGAGACCCTTAATGTGTAATACTATGTGTGTGGCTCTTCCGAGCCTCTTAAATAAAGGTTGTATGTTTATGGTTATGTTGTGATGCCATCGATGTATCTATACATATCGGTATGCCATGCGTACGTGTGTCGTACTTGATATGTATGGGGTTCGATTACCTAGTCGTGAGCTTTAGTAGCATTCCTTACAAGGAAATGCCCCTTTGTGATCCAACGAGCCTTGGTAGTTCGCTACTGCTCCGGACACATTGGTTGACCGGCATGTGTCCTTCTTAGCTGCTGTGTCTGTCCTCTTTGGGGAAATGTCACGCGATGTAATGGAGTCCTTGTAGCTTGCTACAACTCGTCTACATTCGCTGATGACCGACACCTGCTTTGTTGGGTCATGTATGCCTGTCCTTGTGCGGTACTGCCACTTTGGTTTATGACTAGACATGTCGATCCGGGTTCTTTGACATTGGAATGCTAGCGACACTATTGCATACGTGAGTCAAAAGACGCAAACGGTCCCGGCTAAGGTAAGGCTGCAGCCGTGGAGTTAACCGTGCGTGAGACTGCAAAGGGATGCGATGTGTTACCGGCTGGATTCCTATGGCTTAGGATCGGGGTCCCGACAAAATACAAGGATGAAAGTTCTGATGACTCGAAGAAAAAGATGAAATCTTCAAAATCCTCATCTTCAAAGTCCTCATCGCACAAGAAGACTAGTTTCAGAAAGGCTCGGGCACTTGTTGGCAACGAAATGGACTCCGAGGCAGAATCCGAGGAATGTGATGAAGAGGAGGGTTTTGATGAAGACCCAGAATCTGGACAGGCTAGCCTTGCACTTGCAACCACATTCGTCAGCAAGTCAATCTTCAACCTTGAAGAAAATGATAACACCATCCACACTGATGAGTATGTTGATGACTTCGCTCCAACCCATTGCTTCATGGCAAAAGGTTCAAAGGTACCGAATGATGCTTATCCTCTGATTCAAGTGACTGTGAACCTGATGATTATAAAAAAACCAAGTTACAGTAAACTTGCTATCATTGTCACTAAACAACAAAGTGCCTTGGAAAAGCTTCAGAAACTGCTAGATAGAAGTGATGGTCTGTTGAATGATGAAAGGAATCTTACCCAAATCCTCGATGAAGATATGAAAAGTTTTAAGTCCAGATTTGATAATCTTCAAGATCGTCATGTTACACTCCTCGCTGATCATGAGAAACTTTCCTATGAATTTCTTCAAAGGAAGCTTGATCTTGAGAAGCTGAGGATTTCTCATGATGATCTTCATATGGTAAATGATTCATTACTAGCTCAACAGATCAGTACTACTCAAGCTGAATTCATTCCTCCGTGTCTTAAATGCATTGAACGTGAAACTGTTAATTCTTCACCAGAATCATCATATGCTTCTATTGCTACAAATTCTTCAATTGCTCCTGTAGTGTCAAATTCCTCACTTGAGGAAACCACAAATGTCACTGATGAAAATGCAGGGCTGAAGGAATTGTATGTGACAGGCTTATACAAAAGTCTCAAAGGACACCAAACCCTTTGTGATGTGCTCAAAAAGCAGACCTTGAACAGGAACCCGAGGAAAGAAGGAATTGCCTTTGAGAGGAAATTGAATGCTGATGGATCTTATTGGAAACCTGAGCAGTATCCCAAAACCTCATGGGTTGCTGCTACTGGGCCTCCTTTTGATCCATCCAATCTAACAAGCTCTTCATGTGAATTATCCTATTCCTCAGATGAGTCATTTGACTCCAACTATAAATTGTTCAAAAATCAATTTGGTGAAGTATTTGCTCGATATGTTGGAACTAACTGCAGGAATGGGCCTCTCCTGAGGAAAATCTGGGTTCCCAAACATTGCCTTGAAAATCTTTAGGTGAATGTCCTCATGACACCTCCTATGAAGAATTTGAACCCCAGATCAAATTCCTTAGGAGGACCAAAGTCTTCAAGAGGATCAAAATCCTGAACTGGTCAAAACTATGCTCGTACCCATGCTAATGCTTCTAATATGCAGGGTAATTACCAGGAATATGAATATAAGCGTTATTCTTCAAATCATTATGTTCATAAATCCTCAAAAAAATTCTCTGCATATTCATTTGAGTACTCTAACCCCCCCACTCTTAAAAGAAGTGCATTAGCTTCAATGCCCCCTTTCTCATATGGTGCTCGCAGGATGATGAATGCTTTACCACCCCTTCAGATGTGGGTGGTGAAGAAATTGAACTAATCACTTCTACAGGTGAGGTCTCCAGATGAAAATCATCATCTGAAGAATTTGCTGGAGACCTGAGGAAAACGCTTGATGGGACGCAAGCTAATATTAATGAAATAGAAATATTTCACACGTCCTTATAATTCTGTTTAGGATGAAATTCCTATCTGATGAAATTGATATCATATTCTTCAAGTCTGAAGCATATGAGATGGTAAGTTGTACTAATTCATCTGCAAGATGAAAAACCCAAGAGTACTGAGTGGGTTCTTGATAGTGGCTGCACACACCACATGACTGGTGACAAAAGCTTGCTGATGAATATGCCACTAACTCCATCACCCCTAAAGCAAATCACATATGCTCACAAAGGTGAAAGCAAGGTATTGGGACTTGGCAAAGTGGCTATTTCCAAGGATAGGCACATGGACAAAGTAATGCCTATTGAATCCCTTGGATTTAACCTCATGTCAGTCTCAATGCTTTGTGATCTTGATATGATTGCTATCTTTGGAAGATATAGATGTGTTGTCATCGTGGAATCTGACAGATCCAAAGTCTTTCAAGGTGTTAGAAGAGGGGATTTGTACATTGTTGATTTCTCTACAGGTCCTCAACTAGCCACTTGCTTACTAGCAAAAACCTCAGAAGGGTGGTTGTGGCATCGAAGACTCGGTCATGCAGGCATGAGGAATTTGCACGCGCTAGCGAAGAAGAAGCATGTCATCGACATCGAATCAGTCAAATTCCTCAAGGACCATCTCTGCGGTGCTTGTGAGTCTGGGAAAATGACCAGATCCAAGCACCCCTCGAAGACTACCATGACCACTACTCGTCCATTTGAATTGCTTCACATGGATCTATTTGGACCTACTCATTATGCTACACTAACAAATGCAGCATCTTTATATGGCTTTGTCATAGTTGATGATTATTCCAGATACACATGGATGCATATCATTTTATATAAAACTGAAGTGCATGAAGTCTTCAAATGATTTTCCTCAAGGGCCTCGACGAACTTTGGCGTCAAGATCAAACACATCAGGAGTGATAATGGAACAGAGTTCAAAAATACTGGTCTTGGTAATTATCTTGATGAACTTGGTATTACTCACAAATTGTCTTCTCCTTATACTCCTCAATAGAATGGTGTCGTCGAAAGGAAGAACAAGACTCTGGTTGAGATGGCAAGAACCATGCTTGAAGAATATCAGACTCCTCGTCGCTTTTGGCCTGAAGCAATCAACACTGCATGCCATATCATCAACAGGGTATATCTTCACAAATTCCTCAAGAAAACCTCATATGAACTCCTCACAGACAAGAAACCCAATGTAAGTTATTTCAAAGTCTTCGGTGCAAAATGTTGGATTAGAGATCCTCACCATAGCTCAAAGTTTGCACCTAAGGCACATGAGGGTTTTATGCTCGGTTATGGAAAGGACTCGCACACCTACAGAGTCTTCAATAACTATCACAACAAGGTTGTTGAGACTGTAGATGTGCGGTTCGATGAAACTAATGGCTCGCAAAGAGAGCAATTGCCTCCTGATCCGGATAAGATGTCTCCTATGGAAGCAATAAAGCTCAAAGCTACTGAAGACATTGTTCCCACTCAGGAAATTGATGAAGAAATCATTCCCAGCACTGATGAAAATCAAGAAGATGCTCCTGAGGAAATTGCTCCAGAACCAATTCCTCAGCCCAGACGAAATCCTCAACCAGCTCATCCAAGGATTGCAAATGAAGTGGAACTTGACAAAATCCTCAATGACATCAATGCGCCAGGTCCTCTCACTCGCTCAAAAGCTTCACACTTAGTTAACTTTTCTGGGCATTTCTCCTTTGTGTCTATCACAGAACCTTCAAAAGTTGCTGAGGCTTTCATGGAACCGGAGTGGATCCAAGCCATGCAAGACAAACTTCTTCAATTCAAGTTGAATGACGTATGGGAGCTCGTCAATTGACCAGATCCTCGCAAACACAATATCATCAGAGCCAAGTGGATTTTCCGAAAAAAGCAAGATGAGGATGGTCAAGTGGTGAGGAATAAGGCACGACTTGTAGCCCAAGGCTACACACAGGTTGAAGGAATAGATTTCGATGAAACTTTTGCACCTATTGCTAGACTTGAAGATATTCGAATACTACTTGCTTATGCAAATCATCATAACATTATCTTATATCAAATGGATGTGAAAAGTGCATTCCTCAATGGTAAGCTTGAGGAAGAAGTATATGTTGCTCAGCCCCCAGGTTTTGAGGATCCAAAGAATCCAGACAAAGTCTTCAGACTCAAAAAGGCGCTCTATGGTCTCAAGCAAGCCCCTTGGGCATGGTATGATACATTGAAGGAATTCCTCATGAAGAAAGGCTTCAAACCTGGTTCACTCGATCCAACTCTTTTCACTAAATCCTATGATAATGAACTATTTGTGTGCCAGATATATGTCGATGATATCATATTTGGCTGTACTGACAAACGTTACAGTGATGAATTTTCTTACATGATGAGTGAAGAATATCAGATGTATATGATGGGGGTGCTGAAATTCTTCTTAGGTCTTCAAATTAGTCAACAACGCAATGGAATCTTCATATCACAAGAGAAATACCTCAAGGATGTTGTGAGGATATTCGACATGCATGAATGCAAAGGTGCCAAGACTCCAATGCCTACCAACGGCCACCTCTGCACTGACGAAAATGGTAAAGAATTCGATCAGCAGGTATATCGCTCCATGATTGGCTCTTTACTGTATTTGTGTGCATTTAGGCCAGATATAATGCTTAGTGTTTGCATGTGTGCACGTTTTCAAGAAAAACTGAAGGAATCACACCATAAGGCTGTGAAGCATATTCTTCGATACTTAGCTCACACAAACAGTAGGATTATGGTACCCCAAGGGCTCAAATCTTCATCTTGTGGGATATTCTGATTCTGACTATGTTGGTGACCGTGTGGATCGCAAGTCAACCTCTAGCACATGTCATTTCCTCGGAAGATCATTAGTCTGCTGGTCCTCAAAGAAGCAGAACTGCGTTTCACTCTCCACTGCCGAAGCTGAGTACATAGTTGTTGGTTCATGTTGTGCTCAATTGCTATGGATGAAGCAAACCCTCAAGGACTACGGCATCAACATGAAGAATGTGCCTCTCTACTGCGACAATGAGAGTGCAATCAAGATTGCATACAACCCAGTACAGCACTCGAAGACCAAGCACATCCAGATTCTTCATCATTTTCTTCGGGACCATGTCCTCAAGGGCAATATCCTCATCGACCATGTGAAGACTGACGATCAACTGGTAGATATCTTCACTAAGCCCTTGGATGAGAAAAGGTTTTGCAAGTTGCAGTGTGAGCTAAATATCTTAGAATCTTCAAATGTTTTATAAAAACATGCACACATCCTAACACTTATGCAAAATTGATGACTTAGATGTGCAACACACGATGAATCGATTTTCTTCAACCAATGAAGAATATCACTCTTAGTGTGAGGAAATCAACGAAGAAATTGATTCTCAGGGCCCTACGACAATTGTACGCGGCGTCTGAAATCAACATTCTTATATGGTGGGTCGCGCCACCACCCAACTTGAATTTCTTCAAAAGTTGATTTTCTTCAAAATAGTTGTTCTTCAAACTTGTTTTTTTCTTCAAAACTGAAATTCATCATCATGACGCTTTGTCACAAAATCCTCAAGTTAATCAAAATCTTCAAAACACTTGATGATTTTCATTTACCTAGATAGACTGTGATTTCAAAGTCCTCAACACCATTCACTTATAGCTAATTCTTCAATTTGATATTTCATCTAAGTGAATGTGATCGGACCCTACTTTCCCTCTATGCTACTCTCACCCAGTCTATTCAATTCTTCATATGCGTTCTACTTGAAACTTTGTTCAAAATCCTCACTGCGTCCTTGTCAGCTGATGATTTTGTAACAAAATCCTCAAATCTTCAACAATATTATTTTTTGTAACTGAACCCCACTTTCCCCGTTCGGATAACCACGATTTCCAACGCTTAGGATGTGGGCTACACGTGTCTTGCGAAGACGTAGAGACAGAGGCTATTTGGTCCAATACTATCACGCCAACAGTTACCACCTGGTTATAAATATGTCCCCATCTCCCTTCGGTAAAATCTTCTTCGTCCTATCGCCCTCCTGCTACAGCAAAGCTCAAAAGCCCTAGAGCCACCGCTAGAAGTCTCGACGCCAGCGAGGAAAAGCTTGACTGCCTCGACCTCTCCGTCGCCGAAACCACGCCAGAACCGGACCATCTTTGTCCATCGTCGTCGTAGCTGTCCTTTGTTGCCAAGTTAGGGCGCAGTGGACTCGCACCGAAGAGCATCTACTGCTACTTCCCTCTCTGTTCTTCGTGCGCGCTATCTAGGGTAAATAAAAAGCCTATTTTTACAGCTCTTTCGATCTACTATTTTACCTTAGATGTGTGAAATCTGTTTTCCTCAAGTATCCATCAGCCACTTTTCCTCAAACACGGCTTATTCCTCAACTATTGATGAATTTCACTAAGCATCTAAAATCTTCACGAGATTCCTCAGTTGTGCAAATTTTCGAATCTGTACAACTCTGGAACCCTAGAACAGTGTGCTTAGACGAATTCCTCATTCACTGGTCAAATTCCTCAACTTTAAAAAAATTCATTTCATCAAATCTGAGAACGCATATGACCTCTCCAAATTGCTCGCAACTATACTCTGTTCACAGGTACAAAAATGTCAGCTGATGAATCTCTAGGTTCTCATCAACTTAACTCATTTGCAGCGTTTGTTGAAGAAAATCTGCAAGTTTCATCAGAATCCTCAAGAGTTCAATTTCCTCAGCAAAAGCCTCAGCTGAAGAAAATGGAAGATGAAAGAAAGCAAAAGGGTGGCAAGAAGCTCGAGCAGAACACTGCCATTGATATCCCTGAGGATATATACTTGGAATACTGCACGCCTGATGAACAAGAGACTATGCCCAAGAGGAAGTTAAGGCTTCAAAAGATAGAACGCCGGTGGGATAAGGAGTGGAAAGAATACAGATTCGTCACTCCCAAGTACGCGAATAAATTCGCTCTGAAGCCTCCTAGCAAACGGCCTCCTCTTGAAGATTATCAGGATGCACACCCCTCAAGCCTCAAGACAATTGATGACTATCCTGAAGAAAAGTCAAAACATTTTTCAAAGCTTGAGTAGCAAGCAGAAGCCACCGTGAGGAAATTCAATGAAGAATCTGCTACTGCTGCAACTGTCGCCACCTCCTCTACAGCTGAAACTTCAGGTACGGCCATTCCTCAAATGAAGTCTGTGCCACTGATACGTCCATTTTGCATCATGTTTTCATGTTGATATTTATTGCTTCTTGGGCTGTTATTTCACTTCACGGTACAATTCTTATGCCTTTTCTCTCTTATTTTGCAAGGTTTACATGAAGAGGGAGAATACCGACAGCTGGAATTCTGGCCTGAAAGTGGAGCAAGTTTGAGATATCTATTCTGCGCAACTCCAAACGCCGTAAAAATCAACGAGGATTTTTTTTTCCGGATTTATAAAAAATACTAGGCCAAAGAAGCGCTAGAGGGGCGCCAGGGGTTGGCCACAAGCATGCACGGTGCAGCCACCCCCCCACCCCAGGCCGCGCCATGAGGGCTTGTGGGCAACCTGCTGTCCCACTTGCCCCCCTCTTCTCCTATATGAAGGGTTTCGTCTGGAAAAAAATCAAGGAGGAGCTTTTTCGTTGATTCGCCGCCGCCACGAGGCGGAACTTGAGCATAACCTATCTAGAGCTCCGGGAGGACGATCCTACCGGGGAAACTTCCCTCCCGGAGGGGGAAATCATCGCCATCGTCATCACCAACACTGCTCTCATCAGAGGGGACTCGTCACCATCAACATCTTCATCAGCAGCATCTCATATCCAAACCCTAGTTCATCACTTGTAACCAATCTCCGTCTCGCGACTCCGATTGGTACTTGTAAGGTTGCTAGTAGTGTTGATTACTCCTTGTAGTTGATGCTAGTTGGATTACTTGGTGAAAGAGTTTATGTTCAGATCCTTGATGCTACTCATTACCTCTCTGGTCATGAACATGATTATGCTTTGTGAGTAGTTACTTTTGTTCCTGAGGACATGGGATAAGTCATGCTAATAGTAGTCATGTGAATTTGGTATTCGTTCGGTAATTTGATATGTTGTATGTTGTTTTTCCTCTAGTGGTGTTATGCGAACGTCGACTACATAACACTTCACCATTATTTGGGCCTAGAGGAAGGCATTGGAAAGTAGTAAGTAGATGATGGGTTGCTAGAGTGACAGAAGCTTAAATTCTAGTTTATGTGTTGCTTTGTAAGGGGCTGATTTGAATCCACTAGTTTAATGATATGGTTAGACTTTGTCTTAATTCTTCTTTCGTAGTTGCGGATGCTTGCGAGAGGGGTTAATCATAAGTGGGATGCTTGTCCAAGTAAGGGCAGTACCCAAGCGCCGGTCCACCCACATATCAAACTATCAAAGTAACAAAACTGAATCATATGAACATGATGAAACTAGCATGACAGAAATTCCCGTGTGTCCTCGGGAGCGTTTTTCCTCCTATAAGACTTTGTCCAGGCTTGTCCCTTGCTACAAAAGGGATTGGGCCACTTTGCTGCATCGTTTCTACTCTTGTTACTTGTTGCTTGCTATGAATCATCTCACCACACAATCACTTGTTACCGATAATTTCAGTGCTTGCAGATATTTCCTTGCTGAAAACCACTTGTCAGATCCTTCTGCTCCTTGTTGGGTTCGACACTCTTACTTATCGAAAGGACTACGATTGATCCCCTATACTTGTGGGTCATCAGCCACCGAAACCAAAGGCTTCAATGCCTCAGGAGAAAATGCCTCAGAAAGCTGCACCAGCATCCCCACCGAAACTCTCAGCGCCACCAAAGGCTTCAAAGCCTGAACAGAAGCAGATTGTGAAGCAACTGCCTACTGTCTCCAGCTCCTCTATTCCATCTGCAACAAGCTCCAAGACAAAGTCTTCACCTACTCCAATGAAGACTAAGGTGACTGCTGAGAGAGGAACCAGACCAAGCCCTAGAAAAATCATCAAAGTCCCTTCTCCGTCAGAAGGTAGTGATGAATATGATGATGAGACTCTGCAAGCCATCATCAGAAACAAGCAAGAGAGGGTAGCACAAGCTTCAGGTAGCTCCATTCCTCTGGCCATGGACCCAAAATTCCTCTTGGATTACATCAACATCTGGACCCCAACACTCCTGTCGATGATTTGAAGCTTCCCCCAGGCATCAGCCACATGGTGGCCACATTCATCAACGAGGTCAAGTGGAAAGAGCAGCAAGCCAAACAAGCTAAGGTTGCAAAGCTCATAAAGGAGAAATTCCTCAGACAGAATCTCCTCAACCTAACGCCTGATGCACTTGTGTCCACACAGTCATAATTGAAGACTTTGACTGACAAGTACACTAAACTCTCTGACCGTCAAAGTCTCAAGAACACTTCCATCAAATTTGCTACTGACGCAGTTGATGATTACAACAAGAAGGCTGCCCCTACAGCAACAACACCTCAGCCTCTGATTGAGGAACCAGCTGATGAAACTACTCATGTTGAGGAAATCCCTCAAGAAAGCCGTGCTGATGAACCGACTATTGAGGAAATTACCAAGGAAAATCCAGCTGATGACTCCGCTACAGCTGATGAAACTGCTCCAGCTGATGCTTCTAAGCCAGCTGATGACTCTGCTCCAGCTGAAGAAACTGCTTCAGCTGAGAAAACGCCTTCACCAAAACCTTCAAAGGTGAAGAAAATGACTCCGTCTGCATCAGACGTGAAGAAGACCAGAGCTGTTGAAAAGGAAGCGAAGAAGAGAAAAGTTTCCTCGGGAGAAGAATCAACACAGGCCAAGCGGCTCAAATCACTTGATAAAATGCACCTCTGGATCATGTGCCTCTCAACGTTGCTCCATCTTATGAGATGACTATCTTCGAAAGCAAAGACAAGGAGCACTTGAATGATGAGGAAATAAAGAATGTTACGTCTGAGGAACACACTGATGAGGAAATTCGTATTGATGACATTCCTCAGACCTTCATTCCTCCTAAAGGAACTGCTCAAGGATCAGCTAAACCAGCTGATGAATCTGGCTCCTCCAAGAAGAAAACTCCTCAAGCTGAGTAAAAACAAAGCGAAAACCCTCAGCCTGACGAAATTCAAAATCCTGAGCAAGATCCTCAACCTGAGGCTCATGATGAACCGATTCCTCCTCCAGAGCAAAACCCTCAACCAGAGGCTCCCGTTGATGACATTCCTCAACCAGAGAAAGCTCCTCAGCCTGAAGCACAAGCAGATGAAATTCCTCATCCTGAGGAACATGCTGAGGAAAATGCACCAAATCCAGAGAATGTGCTTGTCGTCTTCAATCCAGAAACTGCAATGATTGTCTCTCCTCAAGGGAAGAAGCAAAACCTTCAGCCGATGCAGCGTCAGCCGTTCTCCAAGCGGCCAAAGTTTCAAAAGGAATCCTTCTTTGGAGAATGCATGTACTTCATCGGCGAAAATCCCTATGACATGCTTTGCATCAAGCATCTGAAGTTTTGGACCAGGACACAGCTCAACTACTATGCATATGTGATGTGTGGAAGAAACAAGATTTTCCAGCACAAGCATATTCCTCATGTTGAGCTTGAAGAAATTCTATGCTTTGCTCCAGTCCTCAACGTTCTTCATGAAGCACGACTGCTCCCCATGTGCTCTGACATCTGCGATTGGAACAGCGACATTGTTCTTCAATTCTAAGCAACTCTGCACATCTCTGGAGATAAAACAGACATCAACACTTGGGTGATGGATTGGATGACGCATCACACACACTTCAAGGCTCCTACCAATGAGCTGTCGCGACAACTTCCTGTGTCAATTCCCTCAGAAAAGGCAGTAAAGTTGTATAATGAACGGGAGTTGCCGAACGAGCTGATGGAAGTCCTCATGAAGCCTTTGGCCAAGGGTCAACCACCAAGAACAACCTTCCTGGTCCATGAGCTGAAGTACGAACCCATGATGGTTTATAGAATCCTTGCAGTGTTCTTGCGCCTATCAAGGGTCATGATGATGAAGAAGATGTCGTAGGCATCATGAAGAATATCCTCTTCAACATCATCCATGGCATTCCCATCAACATCCATGATTTCTTCTTGAGGACTCTGGCGGAAAATGCTATGTCCCCTTTTGACCTGAAGATTTACGCTCCATGGATCATGAGATTCATCAGACGCAGGTCAGGCATCAACTATCACGCTGATTTCAACAATCATCAAGGTTATATGCCTCCCCTGAGGGTCAACAAGAAGACTTTCGAGCCTGTTGAAGGAAAAGGCAAGTCTGTTATTGATGAAGGCAGTCGACCCCTTGATGGCCAGTTCCGAGAGCCAGATGCATATTCCTCATGGGATGACACTGAAACTCATCCTCCAAGTCGTGTTGCTCCAAGGGTGATGAATACCAGAGAGCTTCTTCTAAGTCTTCACCAAAACACTACTGAAATCAGAGAATTTGCCGTATGCCGCCTCTTTGCCGTCCGCTGACTGATGGCAAAGAAGCTCTTTGTCGTCAGCTACAAAAAAATAGATGGCAAAGAGCTGACAGACGGCAAAGAAGTACTTTGCCATGAGTCGCTTCTTTGCCGTCCGCTAGCGGACGGCAAAGATGGACCAAGCTGATGGCAAAGACACGGCTGACGGCAAAGATGACCCATGCAGACGGCAAAGAAAAATCGCAGGTGTAGGCATTGCGTTTGCCATGGGCCGCTCTTTGCCGTCCGCCAAAAACCCCTTTGTCGTCTGCCCTGGAGTACAGCGGACGGCAAAGGGGACGACCAATGCAGACGGCAAAGAAAAATCGCAGGTGTAGGCATTGCCTTTGCCATGTGCCGCTCTTTGCCGTCCGCCGGAAACCCCTTTGCCGTCTGCCTGGGAATACAGCGGACGGCAAAGGGGACGGCGTCCCAAACGGCTGCCCCCGCCCGCGCGATGCCTCCCCCACTAACGGCTCGATCCAACCCCAACCTCCCGTCGCCCTCCCTCCCGCCCACGCCCTCCCGCAGGCCTCCCCCATCGAAGTTTTGCCTCCCCACCCGCCGGCGCCTCCCCCACCCACCGGCGCCTCCCCCACCCGTCGGCGCCTCCCCCGCGACGGCCCCCTCCCCCAGGCCTCCCCCACCCGGCACCTCCCCCACCCACCGGCGGCTCCCCCACCCGGCACCTCCCCCACCCACCGGCGGCTCCCCCACCCGGCACCTCCCCCACCCGGCACCTCTCCCACCCGACGCCGCCACCACCTGGCCGCCCGCATCCTCCGCAGGTATGTTGCTTGGTGCTCCAGTAGATGGATGGATCGATGGGCGTGGCTGTGTGTGTGACATGGAGGGCTCCTGCAGGTCGGCGGTGGCGTGGCTGGATACGCTGCTGCCACTGCACACCGCGGTGGCGTCGGCGCGCCTCAAGTCCTGCATCGCCGTCGACTCCACCTGCTGGTGCTCCCTCTCCCAAGGTAAACCGGCGCAGCGCCTCACCCCACATTTACATTGGCTGGATGTGTCAGTCTCAGATTAATTTTATATATCCACTAAAAATAACCCTGTAAAATCCTGGAGTTTGACAGTTACAATCGAATCGGGTACAAATGTGTGTGGTATTGTGTTATTGCGATGGGGAATAGCTGTCAGTGCTGTTATGAATATGACTGTCATCAACATGCAAACCTGCACACAAGAGTGTTGCTGTGGAGAGATTCAGTGATCGACATCATAATAGTTAGATATATGGCGGTGGGAACTGGGAAGTATCCTTCATTATTAGTCGAGACTAAATCGCCTAGTTTGTAAACCTTTATATCTGCGGGTGATATAATTGTCCCTTACAGTACAATGGTAAGTTTTTAGAACACCTTGAGGCTAGTTGTTCGTTAATACCTGCTGGTTATTACTATCGCTCTTCTTTATGAAGCCAGTTAGTGTTTAACATCTATTGTTTTAGCGCCAAGTGACTACACAATGTTTGTTTCTGATCAGTTAGGATGATTCGTCCACTCGTATCCATTATCCTCAACTAATTCCGTGTATTAGTTCGTGTTTGCTTAATTTTATACTCCCTCCGTCCCAAAAGAACTGTCTCAACTTTCTACTAGCCCTAGTACAAAGTTATACTAAGCTTAAGACACTTATTTTGGGACAGAGGGAGTAGTATGTAGGACCATGTGTTTTCTTTGCTTGGCTTTTTCTGTCGGTGATAGCGTCTTCATGGCACCGTGCAGTTTTCGTAAGTCGAGTGCTTCATAGTAGGAAAATCAATCCGAGATGTTGTACCTCTTGATCTTCATAAATCTGATCAGTTAAGGATCGATGTGTAGCGATGGCAAGGTTTACGAGTCGACCTATCGCAACTTGTCGCCGGGGTACCGACAAGTAGACAAGTCATGACTAGTCATAGACTTGTCGATATGTAGTCTAGCAGTCTAGCTGTAAATACTGAAAATGCTGATGCCATAGTGAGCAGAGAGGAACCTGGGACTGTGGCATTTGCATCCAGTGTGCAGGGCCTCCACTTCTCCACCAACCAGCAGCCTACATACAAATGAAAAGGCATCAGATTTGTGCTATAAAACTGCCTCCTCCCTCTCGGAGTCGGGGCCGGCTATTTAAGTCGTCCGACGCCCCCCAGCCTAGCACATCTGCCTCCTCCCTCTCTCCGTCACCACCCGAGCACTTCCCTCTCCGAGCCCGTCAGCCATGCCACCACGCCGCTGGCATTACACGGTCCAACACTTTCTCTTCCTCCTAGAGCTGGTCCGAATCCGAAGGGTTGCGGGGCTACCTATGGAATTGGAGGTGGATTTTAAGGAGGGGGAGGAGATGGGGGAGGAACCCAAGGAAGAGACACACACGTCGGAGGAGGAGGCGGCGCCCTAGGTTACAAGGTTAAACCTCATAGGGAAAACTATTTGGCGAGTATTGGGAGCTCATCAGCGGCTGAGATTGAGAATAAAGCATGGGTACCCCGGTGGAGTATCAATGCGTCGTCGAAGCTAAAAAAATTGTCTGGAGATTGTGCAAGGAGACAGTTCCAACTTCAGATATGCTACGCCATCGTCATATGTCATCCACCCCAGCTTGTTCTTTCTGTTTGGCAGAGGACAGCTGGAAACCTGCATTAATCAACTGCACTACTGCCAGGTGCTTTTGGTCTTTGTCGTTTGAGGACACGGTGGAGCTCATGTGTGAAAATCTGAATTTCAATGCTAAAGCTTGGGTCTTTACAATGCATGAGAAGTTGTCACAAGAGGAGTTTGCGCGCATGATAGTAACTCTTTGGGCTATCTGGAAATCAAGGCGTAAAGCGATTCATGAAGGTATATATGAAAGCCCCATGCAGATCCATAATAGGTAACCCCGACCCCCGACCCCCGACAACACTCACCCTCGACCCTCGACCCCCGATGACACTGACCCACATAGTTATGAGTTAGGTCAGATAGTTATGTTAATTATAAAAACATCGTATTTGTGTTGATCGGGTGAATTTCAATGTGCAGTTGTTCGACGACCTCCACGTGCGTTGGACGAGCTTCGCCCTTGCGTTTGTTGGTGAGCACAAATGACTTCTCCTCCTACCCCCTTAATTTGCTCTGTCCCGGTCTTCGTGCCGATGAAACTTGCTAGCTATAGGTTTCTTCAATCATGAGTATGCGTGACCAGTATGCGTCTCCCATTCGAAAGGGCGACATCTATAAATATGCATTTCTTTGCATATTTATAACCGCCATCCTTTCGAATTGTCCAACATTATCCATGGACAGCCCGAGTATGTGTAGATTGGGTTTGTTTTCCCGTATGCTGTGCTCCGGATCCGATGCGGAATTTCGTCAGTGCCTCCCCTGTTGTTCTCCGGGTACACATCCTCTCTGCTTATTGCCGAGACGTGTATCAGGAGAACAACGGGGAGGTGCTGTCGAAATTCTGCGTCGCATCTGGAGCAGAGCATGGGAAAACGAACCCAGTCTACACATACTCGGGTGGGATTAGGACCTATCTTTACCTATTAGCGTGTAGGTTGCATGGACGTAATAAAACTGACAAACTTGATTAGCGTATGAATATAGATGATGAATTATATATTTATTTCTTGTGCCCCCATAGGTAGCTAGGCAACATGAGTGATCGTGCTTGGATGTACACTGGTCACCCTAGTCAGAAAGACATGACCCATGAATGGTTAACAAAAACCAGGGGGTTTGTGAGAGCCGCATTTGCAAATGGCCAGCATAAAACATGGTGCCCCTGTCCCAACTGCGACAACTGGAAAAAGCAGACAGAGTTTGAAATGGGTAAACACCTGCAGAAGTGGGGTTTTACGCCTAATTATACGGTGTGGACTTTTCATGGTGAGTCTGACCAACATGCTAGAGCTGAGGTGATTCGTCGTCGCACCGACGAGCATGGTACCGGGATTGAAGACATGGTGCAAGACTTTGATGATGCTCGTGATTCGGACGATGAGATGGAGGAATCTGCAAAGGCCTTCTATGAAATGCTGGAGTCTTCAAAACGTCCTCTCCACAAGCAGACTGAGCTTTGTCAGCTGGATGCCATCGCGCAAGTAATGGCTCTGAAGGCTCAATTCAACCTAGGCAGAGAATGCTACGACGCGATGATGACGATATTTGGACGCTTTCTACCCAAAGGCCATGTACTGCCTGCAAACCTGTACCAGTCAGAGAAAATCCTCCGTGTACTTAAGATGCCCTATGAGAAGATACATGCCTGTGAGAATGGATGTGCCTTATTTAGGCTTGAGTATGCGGCCTTGAACTATTGCCCCATTTGCAATTCTTCAAGGTATATTGTGGTAGACAATGGCATGGGTGAGAAGAATCAGACCAAAATCCCCATTAGTGTTCTTCGATATCTGCCAATCGTACCAAGACTTCAACGTCTTTTCATGGTCGAAGAGACGGCCAGACAGATGACATGGCACAAATTGGGCAAAAGAACCGAACTAGATGCGGATGGGAACAAGATGCTGGTACACACTTCAGATGGTTTTGCGTGGAGGCACTTCGATGCATTACATAAGGATAAATCGGAAGATCCAAGGCAACCTAGAGTTGCTATCAGCACGGATGGGTTCAATGTGTATGGTATGACGGCAGCACAATACAGTTGTTGGCCTGTATTTGTCATTCCACTAAATTTGCCACCCGGAGAGATTATGAAAAGAAAGAACATCTTCCTGACGTTGATAATTCCAGGGCCCAACTATCCGGGGAAGAATATGAATGTGTACATGCAGCCGCTTAAGGATGAGTTGCAAGAAGCCTGGGATAATGGGATCAAGACCTACGACGCGGCTACCAAAACAAATTTCAAAATGCATGTGTGGTACATGTACTCGACGCATGATTATCCGGCGTTTGCGCTATTCGCTGGCTGGTGTGTGCATGGAAGGTTCCCGTGCACCACATGCAAGGCAGCTCTTCAGTTCCGTTGGCTGCAGGCTGGTCGCAAGTATTCTTGCTTCGACATGCATAGACAATTCCTGGATCCTGACCATAAGTTCAGAAAAGACAAGAAGAATTTCATCAAAGGTAGAGTTGTCAAAAACACTGCACCAGCTGCGTTGACAGGCCAACAGACCCTTGATCAGTTAAACGCTCTTGAGCCTGATCCTTTGCGTCCAGGATACTTCAAAGGGTATAATACGGAACACGCCTGGACTCACAAGTCATGCTTATGGGATCTCCCTTACTTCAAAGACCTCCTTTGCCCACACAACATTGACGTGATGCACACTGAAAAGAATATTGCGGAGGCCATTTTTGGTACATTGTTCGGCATAGAGGGGAAGTCAAAAGATAATCCTAAGGCTCGAATCGACCTGGAGGCTCTATGTGATAGACCGTTACAAAACTTGCGACAACGGAAAGGAAAGCAAAGCATAGCGAAGCCAAAAGCATGGTCATTCTTGAAAGGCCAGCTATGAGGGAAATGCTATTGTGGGTGAAAATGCGGTTGATGTTCCCCGATGGGTATGCTGCGAATCTAAAGAGGGGAGCGAGTCTTGAGAAATTGAAAATATTTGGGCTCAAGAGTCATGATTGGCACATATGGATTGAGCGGGTAATGCCGGTGATGTTGCGTGGCTTTATCCCTGAGGATGAATGGCTAGTACTGGCAGAGCTGAGCTATTTCTTCCGTTCTCTTTGTGCGAAAGAACTATCGCCTAGCGTGCTAGATGAAATGGAAGAGTTGGTGCCGGAGTTGATCTGCAAATTAGAAAAGATCTTTCCACCGGGCTTCTTTAATCCAATGCAACATTTGATTTTGCATCTCCCGACCGAGGCAAGAATGGGGGGGCCCGTTCAAAATCGATGGTGCTACTCAACTGAGAGGATGCAGAAGACACTTCGAGCTAAGTGTAAAAATAAACGTAGAATTGAAGCATCGATGGCCGAGGCATTCATTACTGAGGAGGCGGCAAACTTCGTGACAGCACACTACGAAGCCAAAAATCATCATTTGCATAACCCGAAGCCTCGGTACAATAATGGCGATCGAGAAAAAGTTCGATCCAACCTCAGCCTATTCAAAGGTAAGCTCGCACCATCCGGTGCTTCGAAAGGGAAATCGTTGGATGTCGAAGAATGGCGGACCATTTCATTGTATATCTTCACCAACCTAACAGAAGTGCGGCCGTATATCGAGTAAGTTCTCGGTAATTTATTGTTCCGCAACTTCTAATTGCTTTGAACTACTCTTATTCCCGGATATTTGATATAGTCGATACGTCGCCGAATTCTCGGATGGAGCGGTCATCGAAAAGGATTCCGTCGAAGAGTATGAGCTTCTCGCAAAGCATGGAGGCGACTATCCTGGTTTCATCTCTTGGTTCAAACAAAGGGTAATTAATTACCATTAAGGGCCCATTTGATTTATTGGTCTAATTTGCGGCTAATGCATCCATTCTTTCGTATTAAACTTGTAGGCTGATGCAGAGTCTATGGACGCCGAGTTGAGACAAGTCGCTAATGGTTTTGACTATAAGGTCCGTTCATTTGACAAATACAACATCAACGGGTATCACTTTCGTACCTTTGGCAAAGAGCTATCTATGCCCGACCTAAAGACTACAAATTGTTCTGTCTCAGCTATCGGCGAAGGAGACACCGAGTATTATGGAAGGGTTGAAGCAATTTATGAACTTCTATTCTATGGTGAAAACCCACCGACTGTCGTAGTCTTCAAATGTTATTGGTTTGAGCCGAGGGAGACTAGAAGGACTCATGAACATATAGGACTAGTCGAAATCAACCAAAACACCCACTTAGATGTTCCCGATGTCTATATTACGGCTCAACAGGCGACACAAGTTTTCTATCTACCGTGGGCCTGCCAAACTGATCCAAATCTCAAAGGTTGGGATGTCGTTTATGAAGTGCCACCACATTTTAGACCACCTACCCTCAATGAAGAGGATTACGAACCTCACATTAACCCAGACACATATGAAGGAGAATTCTTCCAAGAAACACGTATGTCCAAGAAACGTTTCAAGAACCGCTCTACTTCACCCCAGAACATTGAAGTAGACAGCGACAGTGAATCCGTCTTAACCCCTGAGCCCGAACAGGAAGAGCTGGAAGAAGAAGAGGTTACTGCTGCGGATGACCTGTCACTTCTTGACCGATTACATAATGGTGGCCTTCCACATGTTCTTCTAGATAGTGATGATGATGATGCATTTATTGATGATAGTGATGATCATGATGCATTTATTGACCCCGAAGCATATATAGACGAGGACGATTGTTATTAGTTCATGTCAGGTATTCAACTATTATACTATATATAAATTTTGAGTTCATGTTAGGTATTCAATTTTTATTAGTCATGTTGGTATTTATGTTGTACTAATTTCATTTACTCTTTGTCATGACGGGTGTTGAAAGATGGTGGGAAAGGGTCGAAAGCACGCCGCGGCTGCTTCTTCGTCGGCGGGTGATGGGATGGGTACTTCCATTCCTGCCTCGCCTTCTCCTTCTCCTTCTTCTTCTCCTTCTCCTTCTTCTTTTCTTCTTCTTCTCCTCTTCCTTCTTCTTCTCCTCCACCTCCTCCTCCTCCTTATTTTACTTCTTCTTCTCTATCTCTTCTTCTACGTAGCTTAGACTCCTCCAAGAAAGGCTAAATTGGCTAATTATCCTACGAAATGACATAATTAGCTTAGTTAGCTCCAAAATGGCCTATTTAAGGAAGAAATGACCTGTACTTAGCTAATTATCCTCGATATGACATAATTAGCTCCAAAAAGGCATTCTTAGCCAATTTAGCCCAAAGAAGGGGACAAGAAGAGAAAAAGAGGAAAATGAAAGGAAGGAAGAGGAAAAAGGAGAAGGAAGAGGAAAAATGAGAAGAAGGGGACAAAAGGATAAGAAGGAGAAGAAGAAGGAGAAGAAGGAGAAGAAGAAGCTCCTTCTCCTTCTTCTTCTCCTTCTTCTCCTTCTTCTTCTTCTTCTTCTTCTTCTTCTCCTTCTCCTTCTTCTTCTTCTCCTCTTCCTTCTCCTTCTCCTCCTCCTCCTCCTTTTTCTTCTTCTTCTCCTTCTCCTCCTCCTCCTTCTTTTACTTCTTCTCTTTCTCTTCTCCTATAGTTAGCTAGGGTTCCACCTAAATGACATAATTAGCTTAGTTAGCTCCTAAATGGTCTATACTTAGCTAATTTCTCTCCGAAATAACCTATATATACACTACTTCATCTAGTATTATTTTTCTAACTTTCTTATTTGTCATTTTGCAGATTACCTTCACTTCACGGGAAGCTTGGTTGATGGAATGCTTGAAGATGATTTCTTGTACCATGGGTTGTCTTGAAACTATTGTAGTATATGAATATATGAAACTTTGTATGCACGTGGATGAAACTGGTGTAATATATGGTTTGGTACGGATGTAACTTGCATAATATGTATGCACTATGGATGAGAGTTATTTTAATATGGTTATGAGTACGGAAAGAAAATTTATTTATGTCAAATATATATATATATCCTGATTATTGTTAAAAATGCTGGATATAACAAAAAATAAATAAAAAAGGGGCTGGTTCCCCTCTTTGCCGTCTGCCAACACATGGCAAAGAGGGGAAGGCACATGGCAAAGGGAGAATCTGCCCCCTCTCTCTCCCCTCTTTGCCATGTGCCAACAGATGGCAAAGGGGGGAAGGCACATGGCAAAGGGGGAATCTGCCCCCTCTCTCTCCCCTCTTTGCCGTCTGCCAACACATGGCAAAGGGGGGAAGGCACATGGCAAAGGGGGAATCTGCCCCCTCTCTCTCCCCTCTTTGCCGTCTGCCAACACATGGCAAAGGGGGGAAGGCACATGGCAAAGGGGGAATCTGCCCCCTCTCTCTCCCCTCTTTGCCGTCTGCCAACACATGGCAAAGGGGGGAAGGCACATGGCAAAGGGGGAATCTGCCCCCTCTCTCTCCCCTCTTTGCCGTCTGCCAACACATGGCAAAGGGGGGAAGGCACATGGCAAAGGGGGAATTTGCCCCCTCTCTGTCCCCTCTTTGCCATGTGCCAACACATGGCAAAGGGGGGAAGGCAGACGGCAAAGGGGGAATCTGCCCCCTCTCTCTCCCCTCTTTGCCGTCCGCCAACACATGGCAAAGGGGGCAAGGCAGACGGCAAAGAGAGGAGGCCTGCCGTTAACACTTAACGGGGACGTTGCAATATATTCCGTCCCATTTATTTTGCCGTCTGCCCCCTCATGGCAAAGATTCTTTGCCGTCCGCTTTGTGAAAGCTGACGGCAAAGATCCTCTTCACCGGATTTTTTTTTACCGTCTACTTTGCCATGAGGGGGCAGACGGCAAAGCCTTTGCCATCCGTGGTTGCCCCCTTTGCCGTCCGCCTTGGCGGACGGCAAATTTCTGAATTTCAGTAGTGAAAGGTTGATCGGAATCACAAGTGGGTCAAACGCCAGTTCGGCGCCATTGTGAAAACGCTCAATGAAACGCAGAATGCTGTGAAGCTTAACCATCATTATCTTCATGAGGTTTTTGATCGCACCTGGGCCACACTAGCTCATTTGAAGACTCCAGCAGAACTTGAAGAATTGCAGTTTGCACAGGACTTCGACTGGTCGTGGCCACCAAAGAAGAAATTCATGCCAATTCCAGTTCCAGACCATGAGGACAGTTCGTTTTCTTCATTCCGCACTTCTGAATCAGATGAAGACCAACAAGATACTGCCACGGGTCCAAGGAGGAAGTCGTCTCCCAAGGATCCTCACGCGTCTTCCTCAACTGCCAAGAAGTGAAAGTCTTCACGGACGTTAGTCCTCAGTTTGTCCCTTTTTTCACTTGATGACAAAGGGGGAGAAATCCGAGAGTTAGTCTTCACGCGCGATATATTTTGGGGGCTTATAAACTTTATTTAAGTTACAAACTCTTGGCTCTTCTGAAGTGTTTTTTGTAATGAGTTGTAACTTAAGCCGGATGGTACTCTAACGCTTTTGAACGTTTTTCTTCGCATGCTTATTCCTCAAAATTTTAATGCATGCATGCTGGAATTCGTCAGATACCATTTGTCATCATGCATCCTCAATTTCTTCATACTATATGTCATATGTATGCATGATTTACAAGACTCAGGGGGAGATCTCCATGATATAAATCATCAATGTGCATTTGCTATGAAAAGCAAAATCCTCAAGATATGCACATCTTTAGGGGGAGTCTCTCTGAATCTAGATTTCAAATTCCTCAAATGAGTATTTACACTTCATATTTTTATCCCCGTTGAAGATTTAACCTAATTGTCATCAACCACCAAAAAGGGGGAGATTGTAAGTGCATCTAGTGCCCCTTAGTGATTTTGGTGGTTTGAAGACTTCTAGATTAAGTATCTAATGTTTTCATGAGTGTACATAGGATCTATAAGTCGCTGAGGAGTTTGAAATATTCGATGAATATCGACCCCTAAAAATGTATATCTTCGGCTGAAGAAATTGGTCTGAAGCTAAAGAATTGAATCGCGAAGAAATTGCGATGAAATTGATATTCCTCATGAAGAAATTGAAGATGTGGAATTCGGTGTGTACTGAAGATAAACAATCTGAAGATTTTGAAGCATGAAGATTTATTCTGTCTGTTTTATTTTCTTCACTTTTGAGTCATAGGAACACCGTACTATTAAAGGGGGTCAAAGTAACACGTCGGAATGAATTTCCTCATGATGCTCAACACAAGCCTAATCCTACCAAAAGCCTCAAGTGAGGAATATGAGAGACATAAGGACTCTCACAGTTGAGGGTCCAGACCGTTACCGCAAGTCGCGCCACATCATTGGTCTTATCCACACCAACGGTCATATTATTTAAGGGCATTAATGTCAAATCATGTCGGGATGCTCCCAGGCTATAAATAGCCGTCCCCCACAACCATTAGTTGGTTGGCTGCTCCGTTAGAAACTGACACTTGTAATAAGAGCAACCCAAATTCCTCAGAGTCTTCGAGAGAAATTCATCAGTGAGGAAATAACCCAAACGCCAAACCAAAAACCGAAAACCAAGTGATTGAGCATCACTGAAGAAGTTGTTCCTGTGTGGGACTGAAGCCTTTTACCTTTGAGGACTATGCATCCTCCAGACGGTTAGGCGTCATGGTCTAGAGCAATCCAGCAGTCAATTGTGGATCGTCACACGACATACGAAGCATCCCCGAGTCGTAGCAAGCTACAAGGACTCTTTAAGACACAACGAGAACCGCTGTAAGTCGACCATCAACAAACGAATCCACTAGATGTCGAATGCCAACCTAACATCATGCATTTGTTGGAAGATTGTCCTATAAGTAACTACTTGAATTCCCACCTAAGAATTCCCTAAATTTCTGGTCATGCAATCTGGTACACGGATAAAAAGGAGTAATATTCACACAACTCCTATAATAACCCGTCCAATGTATCACATCTCTCAACACATAACCAGAATCTCGGACCTTCATCTACTACACACCCTCGTGATCACAACGATACAAAGTATGGCAGTACTCCCGAACAATCTGCACCAGTACAGGGGACATCAGGGTTATCTCGCCACTACTAGTGTTGAAGCAATTACGGACATCCTTCGTCCTGAGATACTAAGAAATCTGAATGATAGCGATGTGCTCGAGAATCCCGTGGAGCTCAACTCCACGGAAGAAATCAAGTCAGACACGAGGCACCAAGACAGAACTCCGTCACATCAGCATCATATAGATTCCAAAAATATCAGCGTGATCCTAAAAAAAATTGAGTGAGAAGAGGAGTAGAATTAAAATATTACGTCAAGATTCCTCACCAGAGCATAGCAGAGGAGAAAAAAGAATCCTACTCTCCGATATATAACTAGACTCAAAGTAGTTTTTCACTAGACTCGACTCGGCCAAGTTCGATCAATCAAGAGGGCTCCTAGGTCGGTACTGCTCTGATACCAACTTGTCACGCCCAAGATGCGACCCTATCCTCAATTTGGCACGAAAGCCTCGTCAAGGATAGAAGTGCATCCCGTCGTGTCGCAACAATGGATATCGTTACAAGTACATGTACTGAAAAGAAGAGATATATATATATAGAATTGGCTTACACTCGCCACAAGCTACATCAGAGTCACAGCAGTACAGTACATAATCATCATGAATAAGAGCAGGCTCCGACTACGGACGAAAACAAACGAGAAACGAAGAACGACGTCCATCCTTGCTATCCCAGGCTGCCGGCCTGGAACCCATCCTAGATCGATGAAGAAGAAGAAGAAGAAGCAACTCCAAATGAACAATCAACGCGCTCGCGTCAAGTAACCTTTACCTATACCTGCAACTGGTGTTGTAGTAATCTGTGAGCCACAGGGGACTGAGCAATCTCATTTCCAAAGGTATCAAGACTAGCAAAGCTTAATGGGTGAGGTAAGGTTAAGTGGTGAGGTTGCATCAGCGGCTAAGCATATATTTGGTGGCTAACTTACGAGTACAAGAAATAAGAGGGGGAAGATCTACGCATAGTGGACGTGACTACTGATGATCAAATGAATGATCCTGAACACCTACCTACGTCAGACATAACCCCACCATGTCCTCGATCGAAGTAGGAGCTCTCGAAAGAGACAGTCATGGTTACACACACAGTTGGCAAGTTTTAATTAAGTTAACTTCAAGTTATCTAGAACCAGTGTTAAACAAAGTTTCCACGTTGCAACATAACCGTGGGCGCGGCTTTCCGAATGATTTAACCCTGCAGGGGTGCTCCAACTAGTCCATCACAAATTACCACAAGCCGCATAGAAATCCTGGATCACGAAGCTCGCAATCTCGTCGGACTCCTTAATGGAAAACCTCAACTCTGAGGTTACCCAAAGCATCACCGGAATCCCGATGCACAAGATATCTCGTCAAAGGTAAAACTAATCCAGTAAGGCCACCCTACGTGTCGACGATCCCGATAGGAGCCGTTTATCTCGTTCTTAGGACACGACGGATAAGCGAAGCGTACGGTGGAATGATAGACATCACCCGAGTTGCCCCGGGTTGGCCCCGCACGGTGCTTTGTTTTGGACCAGCACCATCAACACTGCCCCCCTGTATTATGTAGAATTACTCCTCGGGTAGCGCTAACTCCCTATGCATTTCATTATTATCAGAATTATTATGTTGGGCAAATATTACCAATGTTGGGCCTTGCCAGACCAGCTTTAATCTAAAACGAATTATCAAGGGGGTCCCCATAACAACCCCGATCATGTTAGGAGTGCTCAATTATGGAACATAACACCGGTAGCCGAAACTAAGGGGGCAAAGGTGGAACAAAACACCAGGCTAGAAAGGCCGAGCCTTCCACCTTTTACCAAGTATATAGGTGCATTCAATTAAATAACATTTAGTATGGTGATATAACAAGGAACCCATGTTATCACATGGAAGCAACTGCACCTGCAACTAGCAACGCTAACACAGGGTTAAGCAAGCGGTAACATAGCCAATCAGTGGTTTGCTAGGTTGAATAGGTTGAAGGTTTTCATGGCATTGTTGAGAGGCTGATATTTAACATGTGGTAGGCAACAAGACATAATCGGTAGAAGCGATAAAACTAGCATGGCAATGATAGTAATGGTATCTGGGGAAATGGTCATCTTGCCTGAGATCCCGCTTGGAAGAAGAATGACTCCATGAAGCACACAAACCGATGTAGTCAAACGGGGCCTCACAATCCGACACGCTTGCGGAACTCTATCGAGACGAAGCAAACCGGAAACACAAATCAACACACGATATTCACCACACGATGCACAACACTTATGATGCATGAACATATGAACACATGCAAGGCACGGCATGTCAATTCACAACACTCAAACACTACACATTAAGTGAAGTTCAATATGCAACGAGTTGCATATTGACGAAACTCCACGTTTAATTATTTTGTTCTATCCCGTTTAGACACATGGCAATATTAAATGTGCTTAAACATGGCAAGAGGTGAAGCGTAATTAAACTACCTATCTAGGCATTTTAAATGAGGTCGAAAATGACATATAACATCTCTGAAACGACCTCATATTTTAATTTACAATTCTGCCCAGGTCCGAACTAACACATTAATTTGTTGTTAAACAGCAAAATAAATAGGTTCACGTGATTTTACGCGTCGTTACAAGCCATTTACACATAGAGAACATCTCCAACGGAGCTACGGATCAAAAGATACGGACACCGCAAGATATGATGGCATGAATGCAAAATGTGTGCAACGACGGTCACGAACACTTCAAAACATACAACCAGCAAGATAAAATGAAACTACACGAGATTCTAAGAAAGTTTCATATAGGACACGATCAAAACGGAGCTACGGTTCAACAACTACGAGCTAAACAAGAAAACACTACAATTTGCCCAAAACAGCCACATAGCATTTTCTACACTCCACAACTACAAGCTACACAAATCCAAAAGGCTCCAACAAGGCATGAAACGATAGAGGGCAAGAAGCACTACAATATACAACTAACAACAACTGGCATGGAAGCATGGATCATTAGGAAAAGAAGTCACAAAATGGCTTCTCACACACAGTTTCAGACTTAGTGAAAATAGCAGTTTATGAAGCTGCAGTTTTCGATCTGAAGGCATATTGACAGCAGAAAAACCAATAGCTACAGGACTACAAATGGCATGAAAATACACAGCATGCTAGAGAATCACAAAGTCTACAACTTACTCCATTGCACCAACCTCAAAAGAGCTACAGACCACAAGATACACTCATGCAAAGACAGCAACGAAATATAACAGATTTCAGACTTAGAAATATTTCAGCATCTCTAAAACAACATTATTTTCTTGCAACTCAAGAGCAAGCGAACCACAACTAAACATGGATTTATATTGCAACCAAAAATACCAGGGACTAGGCTAAACATCAAAGGGCAAAACTCTAATTGACAACTCCTTCAAACGAAGCACGGAATAAATCCTACGAAATAGACAAAAGGGCAACATGGCAAAAAATCGCGCGAACTAACTTGCCCAAAAGCTAAAACTAAATACACAGAAAAATCTACACCGAAAACATATAAAATATGTGGGGTTGAACAACAATAATTTCACCACACGTAAATGCGAGATAATGTCCTAAACACGGAAAATAAACTAGCGGCAAATCCCTACACGCAAAAATACCAACGGCTACTCTAAAATACATGGCAAAGGGGTTCCTAAAATATGAACATTTCTACTACAACATTCGAGTAATCCGGACACGCGCGATAAAAATAACTACGGGCAAAAAGATTATAGACAGCACACGTTTCTAGGCATACGGCACGCTAAACGACGTCAAACAATTATGCAAGTTGCATTATCGTATTCTACGCGAGATTCTACACAAAAACCATATACAATACGCCTCGATCCGACTAACGGTTAAAAAGATACGGAAGTTTTAATATCGTCTATTTTACTGGAATTTATTAAATTCCGAAAATTCCTAATTCACTAACGGGCCTAACAGTGACGCAAGACATCTAAAATGTGCCTAGGCGCCATATAGGTCAGGGCAGGGGGTGCTCACCCTAGTGGGCTGCAGGGAGGTGGAGGCGCTCGGTTGAGCCTTGGCGAGTCGCGGCCCAAGAGAGGCGAGGCAGGGCGAGGCCGGCCGAGGAGCGTGGTGCGGCCCACTAGCGCGACGCGGGTAGCGCGCTAGCGCGAGCGCTGGCTCCGTGCTCTGCTGGAACATGGAGGCCGGCGGCGGCAGTCCCTGGGGGCTCCGGCGAGCGAGCCCATCGGCGGGAGCCGAGGGGAAACGGGCAGATCTGGACCGGCGGCGCTGGATTCGTCCCTTTCCGGCGAGGGCGAAGCCCTATGCTGCGAGCTGCGCGTCCATGGCTCCCAGAACCTGTGAGGGAGAGATAGAGCGCCGGGAGATTAGATCAGCGGTGGAGAGGAGGAAGAAGGAGAGGGAGAGAGAGGCCGAGGGGACCTGGGGGAGCTCCGGCGAGCAGCAAGGGTGGCGCGGCGGTCCGGCGACGGGGCTGGCCGACGCATCTCGAGGCGCAACGGTGGAAGGCGGCGCGGCGCGTGGCGTGGGGAGCTCGGGGCACGAGTGCTGCCGCGGCGAGCTCGAGGCAGAACGGGGCGGCGGCGGAGAATCCGGGCCTTCGGGGCCCGCTTCGGTCCGGGGCGGGCCCGATCTGGGCTGACGCGGCGGGGAGGAGAGAGTGGCTGCGCGGCTAGGGTTAGGGGGTAGGTGGCACGGATCCCGAGGTGGAAGGGGGATGTCTGAAAATGCACACGGGGACTATTTGTAGACAAATGGTGGGGCTAGGTTTAGCGAAATTCCGCCCCGGTTTCAACCGCGCGGTCGGATTCGAATAATTCCGAACGCGAGACGGACTAAATGGTCGTGTAGAGTAGTTATCCGGAGACGAGAGGGAAAACGGGCGGCGCGGCAACGATTTTTAAAACACCGACAACCGTCCGACGGTAGACCGAATACGGTGCCGCTACGGTCGACCGTTCGGGTACCACACGGACTCCCATTGCGACGAAACTTGACAGGCGGCCTACCTATATTAAAATAAGACCGCACGTCAAATTCCAACCCAATCAGAGAAAGTTTTACGCACACTTTTGGAAACAAGATTTAAACGTTGCCGCGGGCACGTGCGTGTGTGGTCGGGCTCAGAACGGACAACGACGACAACCGGCAACTAACAACGGATGCAAGTTTTGAAAACTGGCTGCAACGGGTTACCGATGCAATGCAGATTATCCGCATGATGCGATGATGATGCGACAGAAGAAAATAGACAGTCGACGAAAACGGAATAGAAAGGGAATCTTCTGGAACGTCGGCATCGGGCTGTCACAACTCTCCTACACTACAATAGGATCTCGCCCGAGATCCAAGAATGAAAGGGGGAGAGAATTAGAAAGAACAAGAGGTAAGAATTTAGTCGCTTCTTTGACAAACGAGTGAAACCAACGATCCTTGAAGGTTGCAAAGAGATGAGGAATGATATGAGAAACAAGAAAGAATTCATGGAAATTTTGGCAGCACTTCGGTAGGAAAATGGGACAAAAAAATCGATAAGATGGGAGAAATAGACAATATTCAAAACAAACAACTAAATAGAACAAGTGAACACCAATATCTTGATAGAACAACATGATTGACCCAAAAGAGCAACATCACAATGCCTCCGGAACAAGGGAATAAAACTAGATCATTGGGATCAAAGAAAGAATAAGAGAAGGACAACTACTATCACCAGAATCTTGAAGAACACCTGAGAATGGATTGAAACCTTGATGACCACAATGAAGGACCTCCGTATCAAAAGGATGATGTAAGATATGATGGATGAAAGAATAAGATTATGACCTTGCCAAGATTTAGATGTAGCCTCACGAAGAGATACTTAAAGAACTTGGAACTCCGGAAAAGAAAGATAAGCACATGGGAAAAGAATTGATATAATGAGCCACTCCGGAAGAAGAATTCAGATTACTACGAACAAGAATAAGAATTATGTTATGCTTATCCTTCATCAAGTTTAATTGATGACAAGCAACGGATTTAGCGTACCACTTATTCTTCTTGAAAGAAACTTAAAGAGAGAGATAGATATGCACCACATGAAGCATAAATCGAAGGAAGCACCGGTAAGAATTCACACTTGAATGGTAACACCACGAATTAATGGAGATACATGAGAATGAAGAGATCATAATCCACCTAAGAGAAAAATTAGAACAAGGCACCGAATAATCAAGAGACGAACGAAGAGGCAACAATTGAGAAGAATTGAGGATGAAAGCTGGAAGCTGAGAACGAAGAATCTTCTGAAATGATGGCCTTCAGAGGGTCGATAAATGTACACAACACAGAAATGCACCGGATCGCAAGAAAGGGATTACTCATGATAGATAACAATTAAGATGATAACACAAGGCTGAAATGATGAATCTCCAAGAGAATGAACCAAGATTTGAGAGAAACACTCCTTCTGTCTTCAAAGCTGAAATGATGAGGAGAACACCACCAAGAATAACTGAGACACTCCGGAATAATGAAAAATGAAAGGTTGAGCCAAATATGAGAATTAATTCGAATAGATCTTGAAGAAGTAATATGACTGATTAAATCCATACTTACGTCATAGCTGAAAAGAATTAATGATCTCCGGGAAAAGATTAAAAGAGCCAGGAAAGATCCTGGGAAAGAACATGTGGGTTATGGGCCCACTCAAAACAAACCACCATTTAAAAGGTTGAAATAAAGATTGAATGCATCGGTATAAGAAAACTAGATGAGATTGAGCACCTTTAAATAATTGAAGGAACGAGAATCAGGACTTCTGAAATATCTTGAACACTCTGATAGAATAGAGAGAAAAGAATAACAAGATAGGTTGATAAGAATTTTCAACATGGGAAAGAATTTAAAGGATGAAAAGGATATAATGAACACAGATAGCTTGAATTGAATTCACCGGAAAAGACACAAAATTGAAAGAAAAAAAGATGAACATGAACTCCTGAGAATCTTCACAAAGAATCACCGGCTACAAAAGGAAGAAGGGATAGCGGAAGCACAATTAAATGAATGCACTTGGATGAAATACAATCACCGAAGAAAAGGGCGGGAGGGCGGGAAAAAACAAAGACAACTTGGGACAGATGAGATGAACTCCAGAATAAAATGCGAGAATGATCTTGCAAAAATTGGAGAGGATTGAATTACTTGAAGAGAAACACACTGGTTGGAAAGAATTAACATGACGACTCCGGTTGACAAGAATTGACAAGACCACTGATTGAGCAAAAGTATTTAATGAACATTCCCATAGAAATATGAGAACAACTCATGGAAAGATACGAAATCACCATTTGACATCGAAGCAACTTGAATTACCATATTCCACAAAACAAAGGATGCGGCTTATGAAACAAGCCAGAACAAACTCATGAGAGAGATTTCCGTTCGATATTTTCGTGGACAGGATCGCACGGGCTCGATCCTTACAGTAATCGTCCTATGCAAGGCAGTGCACACGACATACGAAGCGTCCCCGACTCGTAGAAAGCTACAAGGGCTCTTTAAGACACAACGAGAACCGTTGTAAGTCGACCGTCAACAAACGAATCCACTAGATGTCGAATCCCAACCTAACATCATGCATTTGTTGGAAGATTGTCCTATAAGTAACTACTTGAATTCCCACCTAAGAATTCCTAAAATTTCTGGTCATGCAATCTGGTACACGGATACAAAGGAGTAATATTCACACAACTCCTATACTAACCCGTCCAATGTATCACATCCGTCAACACATAACCAGAATCTCGGACCTTCATCTACTACAGACCCTCGTGATCACAACGATACAAAGTATGGCAGTACTCCCGAACAATCTGCACTAGTACTGGGGACATCGGGGTTATCTCGCTACTACTAGTATTGAAGCAAGTACGAACATCCTTCGTCCTGAGATACTAAGAAATCTGAATGATAGCGATGTGCTCAAGAATCCCCTGGAGCTCAACTCCCCGGAAGAAATCAAGTCAGACAGGAGGCACCAAGACAGAACTCCGTCACATTGGCATCATATAGATTCCAAAAATATCCGCGTGATCCTAAAAAAATTGAGTGAGAAGAGGAGTAGAATTAAAATATTACGTCAAGATTCCTCACCAAAGCATAGAAGAGGAGAAAAAAGAATCCTACTCTCCAATATATAACTAGACTCCAAGTAGTTTTCACTAGACTCGACTCAGCCAAGTTCGATCAATCAAGGGAGCTCCTAGGTCGGTACTGCTCTGATACCAACTTGTCACGCCCAAGATGCGATCCTATCCTCAATTTGGCACGAAGGCCTCGTCAGGGATAGAAGCGCAACTCATCGTGTCGCAAGAATGGATATCGTTACAAGTACATGTACTGAAAATAAGAGATATATATATACAATTGGCTTACACTCGCCACAAGCTACATTAGAGTCATAACAGTACAGTACATAATCATCATGAATTAGAGCAGGGTCCGACTACAGACCAAAACAAACGAGAAACGAAGAACGACATCCATCCTTGCTATCCCAGGCTGCCGGCTTGGAACCCATCCTAGATCAATGAAGAAGAAGAAGAAGAAGAAGAAGCAACTCCAAATGAACAATCAACGCGCTCGCGTCAAGTAACCTTTACCTGTACCTGCAACTGGTGTTGTAGTAATCTGTGAGCCACACGGGACTGAGCAATCTCATTTCCAAAGGTATCAAGGCTAGCAAAGCTTAATGGTTGAGGTAAGGTTAAGTGGTGAGGTTGCAGCAGCGGCTAAGCATATATTTGGTGGCTAACTTACGAGTACAAGAAATAAGAGGGGGAATATCTACGCATAGCGGACGTGACTACTGATGATCAAATGAATGACACTGAACACCTACCTATGTCAGACATAACCCCACCGTGTCCTCGATCGGAGCAGGAGCTCTCGAAAGAGACAGTCACGGTTACGCACACAGTTGGCAAGTTTTAATTAAGTTAACTTGAAGTTATCTAGAACCAGTGTTAAACAAAGTTTCAACGTTGGCACATAACCGCGGGCACGGCTTTTCGAAAGATTTAACCCTGCAGGGGTGCTCCAACTAGTCCATCACAAATTACCACAAGCCGCATAGAAATCCTCAATCACGAAGCTCGCAATCTCGTCGGACTCCTTAGTGGAAAACCTCAACTCTGAGATTACCCAAAGCATCACCGGAATCCCGATGCACAAGATATCTCGTCAAAGGTAAAACTAATCCAGCAAGGCCACCAGACGTGTCGACGATCCCGATAGGAGCCGCGTATCTCGTTCTCAGGACATGACGGATAAGCAAAGTGTATGGTGGCCTGATAGACATCACCCGAGTTGCCCCAGGTTGGCCCCTGCTATCCCACAGACAACAGCGCTAGAAATTGACACGTTGACAGAGGCTGGGCTTGCGTTGGTTTTCCCTTGAAGAGGAAAGGGTGATGCAGCACAGGAGCAGTAAGTATTTCCCTCAGTTTGAGAACCAAGGTATCAATCCAGAAGGAGGGTCTCATCAAGTCCAGAGTACCTGCGCAAACACAAACAAGCTTGCACCCAACGCTTCAAAAGGGGCTGTCAATCCCTTCAAGATTGTTTGCAAAGTGAGATCTGAAGGCGGAAAGTGCAACAAAGTAAAAAGTGTAAGGCTGAAAATATGGTGTGGTGTAGACCCTCGGGGCCATAGTGTTCACTATAGGCTTCTCTCAAAATAGAAAATATCACGGTGGGTGAACAAATTACTGTCGAGCAATTGATAGAACCGCGCAAAGTCATGACGATATCTGAGGCAATGATCATACATATAGGCATCACGTCCGAGACAAGTAGACTGATACTTTCTCCATCTACTACTATTACTCCACACATCGACTGCTATCCAGCATGCATCTAGTGTATTGAGTTCATGACGAACAGAGTAACGCTTTAAGCAAGATGACATGATGTAGAGGGATAATCTCAAACCAATGATGAAAACCCCATCTTTTTACCCTTGATGGCAACAACACGATGCGTGCCTCGCTACCCCTTCTGTCACTGGGAGAGGTCACCACACGGTATGAACCCAAAACCAAGCACTTCTCCCATTGCAAGAATCATAGATCTAGTTGGCCAGACAAAACCCACAACTCGAAGAGAATTACAAGGATATGAAATCATGCATAAGAGAGATCAGAAGAAACTAAAATAAGATTCATAGATAATCTGATCATAAATCCACAATTCATCGGATCTCGACAAACACACCGCAAAAGAAGATTACATCGGATAGATCTCCATGAAGATCATTGAGAACTTTATATTGAAGATCCAAGAGAGAGAAGAATCCATCTAGTTACTAACTATGGACCCGTGGGTCTATGGTGAACTACTCACGCACCATCGGAGAGGTCATGGTGTTGATGGAGAAGACCTCCGTATCCGAATCCCCCCTCTGGCAGGGCACCAGAACGTGCCCCAGATGGGATCTTGCGGAGACAGAAGCTTGCGGCGGCGGAAAAGTACTTTCGATGATCTCGTGATTTTTTTCTAGAATTTATGGGAATATATAGGCGAAAGATCTAGGGCAAAGGGCGTCCAGGGGGCCCACAAGCCTGGATGGCGCGGCCTCCCCCCTGGCCACGGGGTGGGGGCTTGTGGGGCCCCTGGGGCTCCCCTGCCTTGGCTCCCAAGCTTCCCGATCTTCTTTCGTTCCAGAAAAAATCTTTTCGGGGATTTTCTTCCGTTTGGACTCCGTTTCAAAATCAACTCTGAAAGGGGTCAAAAACATGGAAAATAGGAACTAGCACTTGGCACAGAGTTAATAAGTTAGTCCCAAATAATATATAAAAGGCATGCAAAACATCCAAAGTTTGACAAGATAATAGCATGAAACCATCAAAAATTATAGATACGTTGGAGACGTATCAATCATCCCCAAGCTTAACTCCTGCTCGTCCTCGAGTAGGGAAGTGATAAAGAATGAATTTTTGATGTGGAATGCTACCTAGCATAGTTGTCCTTTGCAACTTCTGTCACGTGGCATGAATGTTCAGATCCGTAAGATTCAAAACAATAGTTTGCTATTGACATGAAAACAGTAATACTTCAAGCAAACTAGCAAAGTAATCATGAACTTTCAAAATAACAAGGCCAAAGAAAGTTATCCCTACAAAATCATATAGTCTGGCTAAGCTCCATCATCCTCACACAACTAATGTAAATCATGCACAACCCCGGAATTGGCCAAGTAATTGTTTTCGCACTCTTACTTTCTCAAACTTTTTATAACTATCACGCAATACATGAGCGCGAGCCATGGATATAGCACTATAGGTGGAATAGAGTGTGGTGGTGGTTGTGAGACAAAAAGGAGGAGATCGTCACATTGACTCGGCGTATCAAAAGGCTATGGAGTTGCCCATTAAAAGGTATCAATGTGAATGAGTAGGGATTGCCATACAAAGGATGCACTAGAGCTATAAGTATGTGAAAGCTCAAAAGGAAAACTAGTGGGTGTGCATCCAACTTGCTTGCTCACGAAGACCTAGGGAAATTTTGAGGAAGCCCATCATTGGAATATACAAGCCAAGTTATAAAAATGAAGATCCCCACTAGCATATGGTAGTGACAAAGAAAGAAGCTCTCAATCATGAAGAACATTGTGCTATCATGAAGCACAAGTGTGGAAAAAGATAGTACCATTGTCCCTTCTCTCTTTTTCTCTATTTTTTTCATTTGGGATCTTAGGCCTCTCTTTTTTCTCTTTTTTTGTTTTTTGGTTCTTTGGCCTCTTTTTTTTATTTCCTCACATGGGACAATGCTCTAATAATCATGATCATCACACTTTTATTTACTCACAGCTCAAAGATCACAATGACGATGACTCCATAGGAAATGCCTCCGGCAGTGTAACGGTTTGTGCAACGATCTAGCATGGCGTATGACGTTGAAAACATCTCGCTGGCTATCTTACAATCATACAATGGCAATATGAGAGTGACAGCACAAGTCATGAGACGGAACTGTGGGAGTTGCATGGCAATATATCTCGGAATGGCTATGAAAATGCAATAGTAGGTAGATATGGTGGTTGTTTTGAGGAAGGAATTTGGTGGGTTTGTGCACCGGCGAGAATTGCGCGGCACTAGAGAGGCTAGCAATGGTGGAAGGTGAAAGTGCATCTATACGATGGGCTCACATTAGTCATGAAGAACTCACATACTTATTGCGAAAGTTTTTATTAGTAATCGAAACAAAGTGCTAAACGCATACTCCGAGGGGAAGGGTTGGTAGGTGTTAACCATCGCGTGATCCCGACCTCAACACAAAGGATGACAATCAATAGATCAATTATGCTCCGACTTCCTAACATAGCGGTTCACCATACGTGCATGCTACGGGAATCACTAACTTCAACACAAGTATTTCTAGATTCACAACACCCTACTAACATAACTCTTAATATTACCGAATCCACGTCTCAAAACTAATTGAGAGGAATTGAAACTTCTCTTTCTACTCAATGCACATGAAGATGGAGGTTTTTGCATCCTCTTTGGGTACCTAGCACATTTGGGACTACTTTCACAGCATAAGCCAACTACCAAATCACGCACCGCTGTGCTCTAAATATATAAGTGAAGCACAAGAGCAAAAGTATCTAGCTCAAAAGATATAAGTGAAGCACTACAGAAAAAGTATCTAGCTCAAAAGATATAAGTGAAGCACTATGAGCATTCTAGCAAAATCACGATGAGTACATGTCTCTCTCTCTCTCAAAAAGGTGTGCAGCAAGTATGATTGTGACACAACAAAAATAAAAGACTCCTAAGATACAAGACGCTCCAAGCAAAACACATATCATGTGGTGAATAAAAATATAGCTCCAAGTAATGTTACCGATGGATTGAAGACGAAAGAGGGGATGCCTTCCCGGGGCATTGACTCTGTGACAACAGACCTTCCCCTGCAACGGCACCAGAAGAATGCTGCTAGCACTCCCCGGCAACGAAACTAGAAAATGTTGTTGATGGCCCACCAGCGCGTGGATTCGCAGCAGTTTTCGAGGGTAGAGTATTCGACCCAAATTTGTTGATACGCCAGGCAGGAGGTGAGAGAATACTCTCGAGTATTAGCAGCTCAATCTGTCAGATTCAACCACACCTGAAAGATTAGTATCTGCAAGCAAAGAGTCAGCAGCAAAGTAGTATGATAACAACGGTGTCAAAAACGATCTGTTGACGGCAGACTATTCCTAACGATTGTATCAATGGCGCCAGAAGTTGCCCGTTGACGGAAATTGTCTATTCCCGTCAACGACCAGCGAACCAAAACTGTAGCAGGTAGCAGCAGTGTAATGAGTAATAGCAATGGCAAGGAACAGCAGTAGTGACAGCAGTAGCACGTAGCAATGGTAGCAAGCGACAGTAGTAACAGCAGTAGCGGCAGAGCAAGACAAGTAACAGCAGCAGTGGGACAAACTCGTAGGCAATGGGTCGGTGATTTGTTTGGATGATATTCATCATGCAACAGTTATAACACGGAGAGGTATGTGGCTAGCTCCAGTTCGTCAATGTGATGTAGGCATGCATTCCGTGTGTCATCATACTGTTGGAATTATGTCCTAGAGGCAATAATAAATATAGTTATTATTATAATTCCTGTATCAAGATAATCATTTATTATCCATGCTATAATTGTATTGAATGAAGCCTCATTTACATGTGTGGATACATAGACAAAACACCGTCCCTAGCAAGCCTCTAGTTGGCTAGCCAGTTGATCAAAGATAGTCAGTGTCTTCTGATTATGAACAAGGTGTTGTTGCTTGATAACTGGATCACGTCATTAGGAGAATCACGTGATGGACTAGACCCAAACTAATAGACGTAGCATGTTGATCGTGTCATTTTGTTGCTACTGTTTTCTGCGTGTCAAGTATTTATTCCTATGACCATGAGATCATATAACTCACTGACACCGGAGGAATGCTTTGTGTGTATCAAACGTCGCAACGTAACTGGGTGACTATAAAGATGCTCTACAGGTATCTCCGAAGGTGTTAGTTGAGTTAGTACGGATCAAGACTGGGATTTGTCACTCCGTGTGAACGAAGAGGTATCTCGGGGCCCACTCGGTAATACAACATCACACACAAGCCTTGCAAGCAATGTAACTTAGTGTAAGTTGCGGGATCTTGTATTACGGAACGAGTAAAGAGACTTGCCGGTTAACGAGATTGAAATAGGTATATGGATACTGACGATCGAATCGCGGGCAAGTAACATACCGAAGGACAAAGGGAATGACATACGGGATTATATGAATCCCTGGCACTGAGGTTCAAACGGTAAGTTCTTCGTAGAATATGTAGGATCCAATATGGGCATCCAGGTCCCGCTATTGGATATTGACCGAGGAGTCTCTCGGGTCATGTCTACATAGTTCTCGAACCCGCAGGGTCTGCACACTTAAGGTTCGACGTTGTTTTATGCGTATTTGAGTTATATGGTTGGTTACCGAATGTTGTTCGGAGTCCCAGATGAGATCACGGACGTCACGAGGGTTTCCGGAATAGTCCAGAAATGAAGATTGATATATAGGATGACCTCATTTGCTTACCGGCAGGTTTTCGGAGTTACCGGGAATGTACCGGGAATGACGAATGGGTTCCGGGAGTTCACCGGGGGGGCAACCCACTCCGGGGAAGCCCATAGGCCTTGAGGGTGGCACACCAGCCCTTAGTGGGCTGGTGGGACATCCCAAAAGGGCTCTATGCGCCAAGAAGAAAAAAATCAAGAGAAAAGAAAAAAAAGGAGGAGGTGGGAAGGAAGGGGGACTCCCTCCCACCAAACCAAGTCCAACTCGGTTTGGGGGGGGAGTCCTCCCCCCTTGGACTCGGCCGACCCCCTTGGGGCTCCTTGAGCCCCAAGGCAAGGTCCCCTCCCTCCCACCTATATATACGGAGGTTTTAGGGCTGATTTGAGACGACTTTTCCACGGCAGCCCGACCACATACCTCCACGGTTTTTCCTCTAGATCGCGTTTCTGCGGAGCTCGGGCGGAGCCCTGCTGAGACAAGGTCATCACCAACCTCCGGAGCGCTGTCATGCTGCTGGAGAACTCTTCTACCTCTCCATCTCTCTTGCTGGATCAAGAAGGCCGAGATCATCGTCGAGCTGTACGTGTGCTGAACGCGGAGGTGCCGTCCGTTCGGTACTAGATCGTGGGACTGATCGCGGGATTGTTCGCGGGGCGGATCGAGGGACGTGAGGACGTTCCACTACATCAACCGCGTTTACTAACGCTTCTGCTGTATGATCTACAAGGGTACGTAGATCACTCATCCCCTCTCGTAGATGGACATCACCATGATAGGTCTTCGTGCGCGTAGGAAAATTTTTGTTTCCCATGCGACGTTCCCCAACACATACATGCTTAGGGAAAAGAACTTGCATGACATCTATTGTCCATCCCTCCCGTGGCAGCGGGGTCCAAAAGGAAACTACGGGATATTAAGGTTCTCCTTTTAATAAAGAACCGGACCAACGCATTAGCACTTGGTGAACACATGAACTCCTCAAACTATGGTCATCACCGGGAGTGGTTCCGGGTATTGTCACTCCGGGGTTGCCGGGTCATAACACATAGTAGGTAACTACAACTTGCAAGATTGGATCTAAAACACACATATATTGGTGACAACATAATAATTTCAGATCTTAAATCATGGCACTCGGGCCCTAGTGACAAGCATTAAGCATGGCAAAGTACTAGCAACATCAATCTCAGAACATAGTGGATACTAGGGATCAATCCCCGTCAAAACTAACTCGATTACATGATAGATCTCATCCTACTCATCACCGCCCAGCGAGCCTACGAATAGATTACTCACGAACAACGAAGAGCTTCATGGAATTGGAGTGGGAAGAAGGTTGATGATGACGATGGCGACGATTTGCCCTCTCCGGAGCCCAAAACGGACTCCAGATCTGCCCTCCAGATGAAGAACAGGATGTGGCGGCGCCTCCGTATCGCAAACGCGACGAAATCTTCTCTCTTGATTTTTTTCTGGGACGAAAGTGAATTTATAGAGCTGAGATTGGGGGCGGCAGAGCCACATGGGCCCCACAAGCTTGCTAGTCGCCACCAGGGGGTGGCGGCTACAGGGCTTGTGGCCCACTGGCCCACCCCCTCAGGTGGATCTTTGCGCAGGTATTTTTCATATTTTCTAGAAATATTCTCCGTAAATTTTCAGGACGTTCTGAGAACTTCCATTTCTGCACAAAAACAACACCAAGGCAATTCTGCTGAAAACAGCGTCAGTCCAGGTTAGTTCCATTCGAATCATGCAAATTAAAGTCCAAAACAAGGGCAAAAGAGTTTGGAAAAGTAGATACGATGGAGACGTATCAACTCCCCCAAGCTTAAAACATTGCTTGTCCTCAAGCAACTCAGTTGACAAACTGAGAGAGAAAGAAAAACTTTGACAAACTCTGTTTGATCTTGTTGTTGCAACTATGTCTAACTCATAACCAGAATTTCAGCAAGATCACAAGTTAACCACATAAGCAAGTGACACCAAGGTCTCACGGTAAACTAATATCAATGGCATAATCACCTAACGAGCAAATAATAATGAGTTTCAAATACCAACACTTCAATCAAAACAAGCATGAAGCAATATGAATAGGTGGTATCTCGCTAGCTCTTTCTGAGACCGCAAAACATAAATGCAGAGCACTTTCAAAGATCAAGGGTGACTAAACATTGTAATTCATAGCAACGAAGATCCAATCATAGTCATACTCAATATCAATCAAAAGCAAAGCATAAAAATGACAGAGGTGCTCTCTAATTGGTGCTTATATAAGAGGAGGATGACTCAACAGGAAAATAAATAGAGAGGCCCTTCGCAGAGGGAATCATTGATTTGCAGAGGTGCGAGAGCTCAAGCTTTGAAAACAGAGATAATAATTTTGGGTGGCATGCTTTCATTGTCAACGCAATGACCAAGAGTTCTCAATATCTTCCATGCTACTCATGCTATAGGCGATTCCCAAACAAAAAAGTAAAGTTTTAACTCCCCCACCACCAATCAATCACACTCCACGGCTAGCCGAATCCTCGGGTACCGTCCATACTAACATCAATCCGGGGGGAGTCTTGTTTTACAGTTATGTTTTCGATTTAAGCGTGGAACTGGGCATTCGAATTACCGGCCCCTTTCTCGTGAATAACAGTGAATAAACACATGTCGAGGATAACACTCCTAGCATGGAAGATACCAATATCCCCCTGTCACCACATGAGCGGTTTGGGCATGCAAAACAGATTATTTCTTGAAGGTTTAGAGAGTGGCACATGCAAATTTACTTGGAACGGCAGGTAGATACCGCAAATAGGTAGGTATGGTGGACTCTCATGGAAAAACTTTTGGGTTTATGGAAGTGGATGCACAAGTAGTATTCCGCTTAGTACAAGTGAAGGCTAGAAAA
This sequence comes from Hordeum vulgare subsp. vulgare, assembly GCF_904849725.1. Taxonomy (NCBI): domain Eukaryota; kingdom Viridiplantae; phylum Streptophyta; class Magnoliopsida; order Poales; family Poaceae; genus Hordeum; species Hordeum vulgare. Next base: position 67,577,870 of record NC_058523.1, read on the forward strand.
AGACTGGGAAGCGACCAACTAGAGAGCGACAACAGTCATTAAGATGCAATGACTAACATTGAATGCAAGCATGAACAATATATAAATCACCATGAACATGAACATCATAGAGGCTATGTTGATTTTGTTTCAAATACATGCATGAACATGCGCCAAGTCAAGCCACTTGAATCATTCAAAGGAGAATACCATCCTATCATACTACATCATAGTCATTTCAAAATCTATGTTGGCATTCAAGACAAACCATTATAAGCTCTCAGCTAGTTAAGCATGGCATCAGAAACTATGATCTCTAAGTTGTCATTGCAAACATGGTTCTCTCACAACAAAGTTGAATCTAGGATGACAAGCTAGTCATATTTACAAAAACAAAATAGATAGAGTTCATATCAGCTTTTCAGTCTCAGTCACTTCATCATATATCATCATTATTGCCTTTCATTTGCACGATCGAATGATGTGAACAATAATAAGAGCATTGGACTAAGCTGAATCTGCAGGCAAACACAAAGGAGAAGACAAAGTAATATGGCTGTTTGAAAGCTAAACAGGTAAGCATGCAAGAACTACTAAACATTGTAACCATTATCTTCTACCTTGACCCAAAGAAAAAGAAAACTATTTACACGGGAAAGATCCCAACAAGCAAAAGAAGAAAGAAAAATCTTTTTGGGTTTTCTCAAACGGACACAAAACAAGAAAACAAGAAAACAAAAATAAACTAGCATGGATAATACAGTGGCAAAGTGTAAACACCGGCTAACAAAGTGAAAGCATAAACATGAATGTAACGTCGGTGAGAACACGTACTCCCCCAAGCTTAGGCTTTCGGCCTAGCTTGGTCACCGTCCAAGCTGGGAAATAACCAGCTCCGGGATACTCTGGAGTAGACTGTGGATGCCACTGTTGTGTGAGCTCCTCTGGCTCCCACTGATAAACTGGCGTCTAGTACTCGACTAGCGGCTCAGGCACGGGCACCTGTGGTTGGGCCAAGCCCCAATATGCGTAGATGTCCGAGGGCATAATAGTGTACCTGCCTGCATGAAGATCGAACAAAGAAGGAGCGGGAAAAGTAATAGTCTCTCGAGTACCCTGACTAAATACCAGGTTATAAATCATCCGTCTACTAGCATCTCTATCTAGAAAATCATGGCGAACCATGTTGTGATAATCCAGATATTTCTCAGGGAGAAGCATCTCTCCTTCCTCTCCCAATCTAATGGGTATCTCAAAGTGTCTGGCCGACGGGTAGCATAGATACCTCCATAGACGACACCCTTGGAACGGTTGGTGTTCAACCGCTGGGCCACTATAGCACCTAGGCTATAAGTCTTATCGTTATAAAGGCCTTCGCGTAAAACCGCAAGGTCTGCAGAACTAAGTGATCCAGCCTCCCCACAGCCAATCAAACATTTTCCCACAAATAATGAGAAGTAACGAAGCATAGGAAAATGTATGCTAGCAATTCTAGCGCGAGACACTCCTCTCTCCTCACCAACAGCAATAGAACCAATGAAATCCTCCAAGTCCCGTGGACGAGGGTCACTGATATCCCCAACTTACGGTTATTTGCATACATTGCAAAAATCCTGTAGCGTCATGCACTGGGGGACATCGTATATCATGAAATCAACCATGGGAGGATTCTTCCTCGGATAAAACTTGAAGCTTCGAACTAAAATATTGGCGAGGAGGAGGTATTGTGAGCACTTATCTTCAACGAATGCAGTAAGACATGCGTTCTCCACCAAGTAATAAAAGTCTTCATAAAGCCGAGCGGCGCGCAAAAATTCATCACTTGGCCACTCGCACGCTCGAACTTCCGTGACTCTAGGAACTACGTACTTGGGGTGGTTCTTCTCATCCTCCTTGGGGTTACGGCTTGAAGAGCCTCTCAAGAACCTCCTCATCTTTTCCTTTTTCTACCTCTGAAAAATTCTGAAATTTTTAGAAACTTCGAAAGAAAAGTGAATAAAGATTAACCCAACTTGTAGCAACTACTCCTACTAGTGCCTAGAGACCGTATCACGCGCTAAAACTACTTGGGACCAGCTAAAATCAACATTTCTAGCTCAAGAACAGGGTCACCAAGGTAGCAAGAATACGCGAAGGATAAAGCACTAGAGCAAAAACTAATTGGACCAATGGAGGAGTCACTTACCAAGGAGTAATTTCCCAAAAACGGTTCGGAGAATGGTGCTTTGAGCAAGGAGATCGAAAATCACAGCCAAATGAGCAAGAACACGGGTTTGAGCTGCGAAACAATTTTTTCTGGCGGTGGAAGAAGAGGATGGGAGATGGAATGAGTGGAGGGGGTCCCTGTGGGCCCCACAAGCTTGCTAGCCGCCACCAGGGGTGGCGGCTGCAGGGCTTGTGGCCCACTGGTCAAGATCCCAGACCAGCTATCAGGCCCAATATTTTTCAAATATTCCAGAAAAAATCATACAGAATTTTCAGGACCATCGGAGAACTTTTATTTTCGGGGTATTTTTCTCCGGGACACTAAAACAGAAAACAGGAAAAACTAAATTAATTCTATGATTTTTCTTCTAAGCAACAGAAAGTGAAAGCTTAAAACACAGGTATGTGACTCTTTGATTCATCCATCTCATGGCCATCGAAAGAAATCCGTCAATGGGGTTGATCAAGTCCTCATGACAAAACCTTCTCGAATCGCAAGAGAGAACGGAGAATTTTCGAATAGCCACTAAGTCACCTCAATGGGGATATGTATCTCCCCAATAAGCAAATCATACTTCATATTAACACGAGGAATAGGGCATTCAAAGCTCCCAATAAGAATCGATGAACTCTTTTTGATAGCATTGATGCAATGTACTTGATATCGTTTCTTCAGAAAGTGCACTGTGTGCTCATTACCATTGACATGGAAAGTGACATTGCCTTTGTTGCAATCTATAACAGCCCCTGCAGTGTTTAAAAAGGGTTGATGACCCACAAGTATAGGGGATCAATCGTAGTCCTTTCGATAAGTAAGAGTGTCAAACCCAACGAGGAGCAGAAGGCTCTAATAAACGGTTTTCAGCAAGGTAATAACACCAAGCACTGAAAGTAGCGGTAACAAGTGAAGGTGTAGTGAGGTGAAACGTAGAAAGCGAAAAGTAACAAGTAACAATTAGTAGCAATGGTGCAGCAAGTGGCCCAATCCCTTTTGCAGCAAGGGACAAGCCTGAACAAAGTCTTATAGGAGGAAAAACGCTCCCGAGGACACACGGGAATTTCTGTCATGCTAGTTTCATCATGTTCATATGATTCGCGTTCGTTACTTTGATAGTTTGATATGTGGGTGGACCGGCGCTTGGGTACTGCCCTTACTTGGACAAGCATCCAACTTATGATTAACCCGTCTCGCAAGCATCCGCAACTACGAAAGAAGAATTAAGACAACGTCTAACCATAGCATTAAACTAGTGGATCCAAATCAGCCCCTTACAAAGCAACACATAGACTCGGGTTTAAGCTTCTGTCACTCCAGCAACCCATCATCTACTTACTATTCCCCAATGCCTTCCTCTAGGCCCAAATATGGTGAAGTGTTATGTAGTCGACGTTCACATAACACCACAAGAGGAAAAACAACATACATCATATCAAAATACCGAACGAATATCAAATTCACATGACTTATCCCATGTCCTCAGGAACAAAAGTAACTACTCACAAAGCATAATCATAATCATGATCAGAGGTGTAATGAATAGCATCAAGGATCTGAACATAAACTCTTCCACCAAGTAATCCAACTAGCATCAACTACAAAGAGTAATCAACACTACTAGCAATCTTACAAGTACCAATCGGAGTCGTGAGACGGAGATTGGTTACAAGAGATGAACTAGGGATTGGAGAGGAGATGGTGCTGATGAATATGTTGATGAAGATGCCTCCCCTTCGATGAGAGGAGTGTTGGTGATGACGATGGCGACGATTTCCCCCTCCGGGAGGGAAGTTTCCCCGGCAGGATCGTCCTGCCGGAGCTCTAGATTGGATCTGCTCAAGTTCCGCCTCGTGGCGGCGGCGAAACCACGAAAAAGCTCCGATTGATTTATTTTTTCTGGAACGAAACCCTTCATATAGCAAAAGAGGGGGCAGTGGGCCGTCAGGGATCCCACAAGCTTGCTAGCCGCCACCAGGGGGGTGGCGGCTACCAGGCTTGTGGCGCCGTGGTAGCTCCCCTCTGGTACTTTCGCCCAGTATTTTTTATATAATCCCAAAAAAATCCACATGACTTTTCACGGCATTTGGATATGTGCAGAATAGTGGGCTAAGATTTGCTCCTTTTCCAGTCCAGAATTCCAGCTGCCTGAATTCTCCCTCTTCAAATAAACCTTGCAAAATAAGAGAGAAAAGGCATAAATATGGTACCACAAAGTAATTTAACAGCCCATAAAGTAATAAATATCAACATGAAAGCATGATGCAAAATGGACGTATCAACTCCCCCGAGCTTAGACCTCGCTGGTCCTCAAGCGAAAAGCAAGTTCCATAAACATGTCCACAAGTTTAGGGACGAAGGTGTCGATAAAACATAATACGGACATGAGGGCATCATGATCACACAAAGAACAGCAGTACATCATAAAGATTCTTATGGGAAAGTAACAATTCCTTCACAAAGCAAAGTATGAAGCAAAAACCTTACCGAGAAGTAACCAATAACAGTCCAAAGTCATTGAAGCAATTGCAATTTATCATAACATCACAAAGAGTCAAATAAGAGCTTGTAAGGCAAACCCACATACTCAATCATCTCTTTTGTTTCCCACAATTGTTACAACTCACATGGTACTCATGGTGTCAAAGTTTCAGCTGGACACAGAGGAAGATAGGGGCTTATAGTTTTGCCTCCTAACTATTTACCTCAAGGGTAAAGTCAACAATAATAAAGCATAAGTACTCAACTCCAAGTTGATATATGAATATAGATCTTTCCCAAGCATGTGACGGTAGCCAAGACAAAGGCAAAAATAGGGAATTGGTGAAGATCACCATGACTCTTACAAGGGCAAAAAGTAAAGGTCCAAGATAGGCCCTTCGCAAAGGGAAGCAGAGGTTGTCATGCGCTTTTGAGGTTTGAATGTGTGTCCTCTTAGTGCGGAGGAACGTCACTTTATATTGCCTCTTGTGATAAAGAACTTTATTATGCAGTCTGTCGCTTTTATGTCTTCCTCATCACAGGTTCGTACAAAGCTTATTTTCCACACACTAATAGATCATACATATTAGAGAGCAATTTTTATTGCTTGCACCGATGACAACTTACTTGAAGAATCTTATTCAATCCATAGGTAGGTATGGTGGACTCTCATGGCAAAACTGGGTTGAAGGTTTATGGATGCACAAGTAGTATCTCTACTTGGTGCGGGAGTTTTGGCTAATATGAGGTGGAAACAATCGTCACATGCTAAGGGATCTCTAATCATACAACATTGTTTGGAACCAAGCAAACACAATTCATTATGTTGTCTTCCTTGTCCAACATCTACTCCTAAGCATGTAATAGTTTGGTGAGTGCTCACAATTGTAAAAGGTGTCTAAGATGATATATTTATATGTGAACCTCTCTTTCCTTATTACTTCTTATTAATTGCAACAATGACTGAGGTCTATGTTGATTTATTCTCAACAAGTTTCAATCATCATACTTGTCATATGTGAAGTTATCACTTTCCATAAGATCGTCTCATGATCTTTCATGCTATCGTTCTTTTCATACTTTTGATCATGGCACAAGGCAAAGCCCTTGACTAAGATACTCTTTATTATATAGCTCGTAAGCTCGAATACATTGGGGGGAGACAAAAGCAAAAGACTAAAACTAAACACTAAAGACTTATTCCTCTAAGAGAAGAAATAAAAACTGAAAAGGAAAGAACTAAAACAAAGGTAAAAGCAAAAGATATAAAGGTGATACGATACCAGGGCAACTCCCCCAAGCTTGGCAGAAGCCAAGGGGATTGCCCATACCAATGCTTAGTTGTCTTCCTTTGGTGGTGAATGTGGTGGAATTGTTGCAGCAGTCTTGAGCTTGTCTAATTTCCACTTGAGCAAAAAGTTCTGCTCCCTTAGATCGTCATTTTCCTCCTCAAGTTTCAACACTCTATGGCAAAGCTCCTGCTTACTCTCCTGCAAGAAATGAGAGGGGATAAATATGGTCTTAGGCTTCTTCCTGGAGTTGGGGAGGCTTGACTTATTGAACTCCACATGGGTGTTTGCAGGTTGAGGTAGAGGAGCCTCCTCTTCATCGGAACTCGTTTGTTCCTTCCCCTTGGGCTCATAGTACTCTTCCTCATCAGAGGTCCAGCCATATGGTTCCAAGTCCCCATAGACCTTGGGGTTAGCAAGGTAGTCAGCCACATAGCTCTCCCCCTCTGAATCCTGAGAAGACATCTTGACCTGAAACTGCGGCAGAAACAGGCTCGAAACGAAAATAGAGGAAAACTGCGTGATACGAAGATCAAAACCTTTGGGCGAATATATATTGATTTTTTCTGGACCAGAAGGAATTCTCCGCAAGAAAACGGAGTCCGGGAGGCACACGAGATGCCCACAAGCCCCCTAGCCGCCACGAGGGGGTGGCGGCTTCCAAGCTTGTGGTCACCTCGTGCGCTCTCCGGACTGCTTTTATTTTTCTAATTTTCCAAAAATTCCAAAACGGAGGAAATTTCCTATTGGAAAAGCATCGGAGTCCAATTTCTTACCGAAACAGATACCTCTTAGTTTTCAGGGTCCTAAACAGGCTGATAAACATCCCTTATGTACTCCTATGGAGTTATGACATTGATGATATTGGTCTCAACATTTATGGGAGTGCCAGAGATGTAAAGCTTGATTCTTTGCCCATTTACCACTCTAGGAAAATTTCCTTCCGTGTTATTGATTTTGATGGCACCGGAACGATATACTTCCTCGATAACGTAAGGACCTTCCCATTTAGAGAGAAGCTTGCCTGCGAAGAATCTCAAACGAGAATTGTATAGCAGGACATAATCACCTACATTGAACTCTCGTTTCTGTATTCGTTTGTCGTGCCATCTCTTAACCTTTTCCTTGAACAACTTGGCATTCTCATACGCCTGGGCCCTCCATTCATCTAATGAGCTGATATCAAACAACCGCTTCTCACTGGCAAGTTTGAAATCGAAGTTGAGCTCTTTGATTGCCCAATAAGCTTTGTGTTCCAGCTCAAGAGGTAAATGACAGGCCTTACTGTCAACCATTTTATACGACGACATGCCCATGGGATTCTTATAGGCAGTCCTATAAGCCCATAGTGCATCGTCAAGTTTGCTAGACCAATTCTTTCGAGATATATTGATGGTATTTTGAAGGATCATTTTGATCTCCCTATTACTCAACTCCACTTGACCACTAGACTGAGGATGATAAGGAGATGCAACTCTATGGTTGACATCATACTTAGCGAGCATCTCGCGGAAAACACCATGAATGAAGTGTGAACCGCCATCAGTCATCAAATATCTAGGGACTCCAAATCTTGGGAAAATGACTTCTTTAAGCATCTTAATAGAGGTGTGGTGATCAGCATTTTTAGTGGAAATAGCTTCTACCCACTTGGTGACATAACCCATAGCAACTAAGATGTGAGTGTACCCACTGGAACCCGGGAAGGGTCCCATATAATCAAAGCCCCAGACATCAAATGGTTCAATGACAAGTGAATAGTTCATAGGCATTTCCTGAAGCTTACTGATGTTCCCTATTCTTTGGCATTCGTCACAAGAGAAGACAAACTTACGGGCATCCTTGAAGAGAGTGGGCCAATAGAAACCTGATTGCAATACCTTATGGGCAGTTCTATCTCCAGCGTGGTGTCCTCCGTAGGCTTCGGAATGACACTTCTGCAAGATCTGTCCATGTTCATGTTCAGGCACACAACATCTAATAACACCATCTACTCCTTCCTTATAAAGGTGAGGATCATCCCAAAAGTAGTGTCTCAAATCAAAGAAGAATTTCTTCTTTTGCTGATAGGTGAAACTGGGTGGTATGTATTTGTCTATGATATAGTTTGCGTAATCGGCATACCACGGTGCACTATGTGAAGTGCGGATGACATTTAGTTGCTCATCAGGAAAGCTGTCATCAATAGGTAGTGGGTCATCAAGGACATTCTCTAGCCTAGACAAGTTATCTGCTACAGGGTTATCAGCACCCTTTCGGTCAACGGCGTGCAAATCAAATTCCTGTAGCAGGAGAACCCATCTGATCAGCCTAGGCTTAGCGTCCTTCTTCTCCATAAGGTACTTAATAGCAGCATGATCAGAGTGAATAGTGACTTTGGAGTCAACTATATAAGATCTGAACTTTTCACATGCAAACATAACTGCTAAAAACTCCTTTTCCGTAGTGGTATAGTTTCTTTGGGCACTGTCTAGAGTTTTACTAGCATAGTGAATAACATTCAACTTCTTGTCAACTCCTTGTCCTAGAACAGCACCAACAGCATAATCAGTAGTGTCGCACATGATTTCAAAGGGCAAGTTCCAGTCAGGTGGTTGAACAATAGGTGCGGTTATCAAACCTTCTTAAGTATTACGAAGGCTTCCTCACAATCCTCATCAAAAACAAAAGGAACATCCTTCTGCAAGAGGTTGGTAAGAGGCCTAGAAATTTTAGAGAAGTCTTTAATGAACCTTCTATAGAAACCAGCATGACCTAGGAAACTTCGTATACCTGTGATATCTGTGGGGCAAGGCATTATCTCAATTGCATCAACCTTAGCCTTATCAACTTCAATGCCTCTTTCAGAGATTTTGTGTCCTAAGACGATGCCTTCATTAACCATAAAGTGGCACTTCTCCCAATTCAAGACGAGGTTGGTATCTTCGCATCTCTGTAAGACTCGATCAAGGTTGCTGAGGCAATCATCAAAGGAAGACCCGTAAACGGAGAAGTCATCCATGAAGACCTCGACAATCTTTTCACGAAAGTCAGAGAATATAGCCATCATACATCTTTGAAAGGTGGCAGGTGCATTGCATAAGCGAAAAGGCATACGTCTATAAGCAAAGGTACCGAAGGGGCACGTGAAAGTGGTTTTCTCCTGATCAGATTGTGCAACAGGTATTTGCAAGAAACCTGAATAACCGTCTAGAAAGCAGAAGTGTGTGTGTTTTGAAAGACTTTCTAGCATTTGGTCGATAAATGGCAAAGGATAATGGTCTTTCCTGGTTGCCTTGTTCAGTTTCCGGAAGTCTATCACCATCCTATAGCCAGTAATAATCCTTTGTGGGATTAGTTCATCCTTATCATTAGGAACGACAGTGATACCTCCCTTCTTAGGTACGCAGTGTACTGGACTTACCCAATCACTGTGAGCAACAGGATAAATGATTCCTGCTTCCAGAAGCTTTAATATTTCTTTTCTAACGACCTCTTTCCTCTTAGGATTTAATCTCCTTTGATGATCAGCAACTGGTTTAGAATCAAGATCGGTTTTAATCTTGTGCTGACATAGAGTGGGACTAATACCCTTAAGATCATCAAGAGTATATCCAATAGCAGCACGGTGCTTCCTCATAGTTTTTTGTAACTTCTTCTCTTCGTGCTCTAAGAGGAAAGCACTAATAATAACAGGATATATCTCCTTCTCATCAAGATAGGCATACTTAAGAGTATCAGGCAACTATTTAAGCTCGAACACAGGATCACCCCTTGGTGGGGGAGGATCCCCAAGCAGTTCAACAGGCAGATTATTCTTGAGAATAGGATATTGTTCTAAGATAATTTTATCTATCTCATCTCTCTCCTCCATATGCATATCATTTTCATGCTCAAGTAGATATTTCTCTAAAGGATCCGTAGGAGGTACGGCAATAGAGGCAAGAGCAATGATTTCATCCCTACCAGATGACTCTTTTTCATGGGGTTGTCTTCCAAACTTGGAGAAGTTAAATCCATGAGACACACCCTCGAAACTAACAGTGACGGTCTGCTTAATGCAATCAATGTGAGCATTGACAATGTTGAGAAAGGGTCTACCGAATATGATGGGGCAAAAGTTATCTTGTGCAGTACCAAGGACGAGGAAATTAGTAGGATACTTCGTCTTACCACACAGGACTTCTACGTCTCTCACAATTCCTAGAGGGCAGATAGTGTCTCTATTAGCTAGCGTAATAGTGACATCAATGGGTTCTAACTCAGCAGGTGCAATCTCATCTTTGATTTCATCATATAGAGAACGGGGTATTGCACTAACACTAGCTACCATATCACATAAACCATGGTAACAGTGATCTCCTATCTTGACAGAAACAACCGGCAGGCCAACTATAGGTCCGTGTTTGTCTTTCGCGTGAGGTTTAGCAATTCTAGCGGAGTCCTCACAGAATTTGATAACATGCCCATCTATGTCTTCGGCTAAGAGATCTTTGATAATAGCAACACTAGGTTCAACTCTAATTTCCTCAGGGGGTGCAAGTGGTCTAATGTAACCCCTACGTATCACAGTTGGAGCTTTAGAATAATCCTTTATCCTAGCAGGGTATGGTGGTTTCTCAGTGTAGGCACAAGGTGTTGGGGAACGTCGCATGGGAAACAAAAATTTTCCTACGCGCACGAAGACCTATCATGGTGATGTCCATCTACGAGAGGGGATGAGTGATCTACGTACCCTTGTAGATCGTACAGCAGAAGCGTTAGAGAACGCGGTTGATGTAGTGGAACGTCCTCACGTCCCTCGATCCGCCCCGCGAACAATCCCGCGATCAGTCCCACGATCTAGTACCGAACGGACGGCACCTCCGCGTTCAGCACACGTGCAGCTCGACGATGATCTCGGCCTTCTTGATCCAGCAAGAGAGACGGAGAGGTAGAAGAGTTCTCCGGCAGCGTGACGGCACTCCGGAGGTTGGTGATGATCTTGTCTCAGCAGGGCTCCGCCCGAGCTCCGCAGAAACACGATCTAGAGGAAAAACTATGGAGGTATGTGGTCGGGCAGCCGTGAGAAAGTCGTCTCAAATCAGCCCTAAAACCTCCGTATATATAGGTGGGAGGGAGGGGAGGAGGCAGCCTCAAAACCTAAAGGTTTGGCCGAAATTGGAGGTGGAGGAGTCCTACTCCAATCCTACTTGGAGTAGGATTCCACCTTCCCACTTGGAAACTCTTTCCACCTTGTGTTTTTTCCTTCTCAAACCTTATGGGCCTTAGTGGGAACTTATTCCAGCCCACTAGGGGCTGGTTTATCTCTTCCCATAGCCCATGAGACCCCTTGGGGCGTGACACCCCTCCAGATGGTCCCCGGCACCCCTCCCGGCACTCCCGGTACACTACCGATGAGCCCGAAACTTTTCCGGTAATGCACGGAAACCTTCCGGTAACCAAATGAGGCCATCCTATATATCAATCTTCGTTTCCGGACCATTCCGGAAACCCTCGTGACGTCCTTGATCTCATCCGGGACTCCGAACAACATTCGGTAACCAACCATATAACTCAAATACGCATAAAACAACGTCGAACCTTAAGTGTGCAGACCCTGCGGGTTCGAGAACTATGTAGACATGACCCGAGAGACTCCTCGGTCAATATCTAATAGCGGGACCTGGATGCCCATATTGGATCCTACATATTCTACGAAGATCTTATCGTTTGAACCTCAGTGCCAAGGATTCATATAATCCCGTATGTCATTCCCTTTGTCCTTCGGTATATTACTTGCCCGAGATTCGATCGTCAGTATCCGCATACCTATTTCAATCTCGTTTACCAGCAAGTCTCTTTACTCGTTCCGTAATACAAGATCCCGCAACTTACACTAAGTCACATTGCTTGCAAGGCTTGTGTGTGATGTTGTATTACCGAGTGGGCCCCGAGATACCTCTCCGTCATACGGAGTGACAAATCCCAGTCTTGATCCATACTAACTCAACTAACACCTTCGGAGATACCTGTAGAGCATCTTTATAGTCACCCAGTTACGTTGCGACGTTTGATACACACAAAGCATTCCTCCGGTGTCAGTGAGTTATATGATCTCATGGTCATAGGAATAAATACTTGACACGCAGAAAACAGTAGCAACAAAATGACACGATCAACATGCTACGTCTATTAATTTGGGTCTAGTCCATCACATGATTCTCCTAATGATGTGATCCCGTTATCAAGTGACAACAATTGCCTATGGCCAGGAAACCTTGACCATCTTTGATCAACGAGCTAGTCAACTAGAGGCTTACTAGGGACAGTGTTTTGTCTATGTATCCACACAAGTATTGTGTTTCCAATCAATACAATTATAGCATGGATAATAAACAATTATCATGAACTAAGAAATATAATAATAACTAATTTATTATTGCCTCTAGGGCATATTTCCAACAGTCTCCCACTTGCACTAGAGTCAATAATCTAGTTCACATCACCATGTGATTCCAACGAATCCAACACCCATATAGTTATGGGGTCTGATCACGTCTTGCTCGTGAGAGAGGTTTTAGTCAATGGTTCTGAAACTTTCAGATCCGTGTGTTCTTTACAAATCTTTATGCCATCTTATAGATGCTGCTACTACGTGCTATTCGGAAATGCTCCAAATATCTACTCTACTATACGAATCCGTTTCACTACTCATAGTTATTCGGATTAGTGTCAAAGCTTGCATCAACGTAACCCTTTACGACGAACTCTTTAACCACCTCCATAATCGAGAAAAAATTCCTTAGTCCATTAGTTACTAAGGATAAATTTTGACCGCTGCTAGTGATTCAATCATGGATCACTCTCTGTACCTCTCAACATACTTTGAGTCAAGGCACACATCAGGTGCGGTACACAGCATGGCATACTTTAGATTCTACGGCTAAGGCATAGAAGACGACCTTCGTCTATTCTCTTTATTCTGCCGGGGTCGGGTTTTGAGTCTTACTCAAATTCACACCTCACAACGCAACCAAGAACCCCTTCTTTGCTGACCTATTTTGAACTCCTTTCAAAAACTTGTCAAGGCATGCATCTTGTTGAAACTTCCGTTAAGTGCTTTTCGATCTATCTCCATAGATCTTTGATGCTCAACGTTCAAGTAGCGTAATCCAGGTACTCCTTTGAAAACTTCTTTCAAAACAACCTTGTATGCTTTACAGAAATTCTACATTACTTCTGATCCACAATATGTCAACCACATACACCTATCAGAAATTCTATAGTGCTCCCACTCACTTCTTTGGAAATACAGGTTTCTCATAAACTTTGTAAAAAACCGAAAATCTTTGATCATCTCATCAAAGTGTATATTCCAACTCCGAGATGCTTGCACCAGTCCATTGAAGGATCACTGGAGCTTGCATACTTGCTAGTATCTTTAGGATCGACAAAACCTCATGGTTGTATCTCATACAATGTTTGCTCAAGGAAACCGTTGAGGAAACAATGTTTTGACATCCTACATGCAATATTTCATAAATAATGCAGCAACTACTAACATAATTCTAACAGACTTTCAGCATCGCTACGAGTGAGAAAGTCTCATCATAGTCAACTGTTTGATCTTGTCGGAAACATCTTTGCGACAAGTCGAGCTTTTCTTAATAGTGACTTATCACTATCATCGTCTGTCTTCCTTTTAAAGATCCATTTTACCCAATAGTCCCATGACCATCAAGTAGTTCTACCAAAGTCTACACTTTGTTTTCACACATGGATCCTCTCTCGGATTTTATGGCTTCCAGCCATTTGTCGGAATCTGGGCCCACCATCGCTTTCTCCATAACTCGTAGGTTCACTGTTGCTCAACAACATGACCTCCAAGACAGGGTTACCGTACTACTCTGCAGCAGTACGCGACCTTGTCGACCTACGAGGTTTGTAGTAACTTGATTCGAAGCTCAATGATCACCATCATCAGCTTCCACTTCAATTGGTGTAGGCGCCACAGGAACAACTTCCTACGCCCTGCTACACACTGGTTGAAGTGATGGTTCAATAACCTCATCAAGTTCTACTACCCTCCCACTCAATTCTTTCGAGAGAAACCTTTTCTCGAGAAAGGATCCGTTTCTAGAAACAAACACTTTGCTTTCGGATCTGAGATAGGAGATGTACCCAACTGTTTTGGATATCCTGTGAAGATGCATTTATCCGCTTTGGGTTCGAGCTTATCAGACTGAAACTTTTTCACATAAGTTTCGAAGCCCCAAACTTTCAAGAAACGACAGTTTAGATTTCTCTAAACCTCAGTCTATACTGTGTCATCTCAACGGAAATACGCGGTGCCCCATTTAAAGTGAGTGCGGTTGTCTCTAATGCATAACCCATAAACGATAGTGGTAATTCGATAAGAGACACCATAGTATGTATTATACCAAATAGTGCGTGGCTATGATGTTCAGACACATCATCACACTATGATGTTCCAGGTGGCATGAACTGCGAAATAACTTCCACATTGTCTTAACTGCGTACCAAAACTCGTAACTCAGATATTCATTTCTATGATCATATCGTAGACAGTTTATCCTCTTGTTACGACGAACTTCACTTTGAAACAGAATTGAACTTTTCAATATTTCAGACCTGTGATTCATTAAGTAAATACTCTAGTATCTACTCAAATCGTCAGTGAAGTAAGAACATAATGATATCCACTGCGTGCCTCAGCACCCATTGGACTGCATACATCAAAATGTATCACTTCCAACAAGTTACTATCTTATTTCATCTCAATGAAAACAAGGCCTTGCTCATGTGGTATGATTTGCATGTCACTAGTGATTTGAAATCAGGTGAGTACAAAGATCCATCAGCATGGAGCCTCTTCATGCAATTTATACTAACATGACTCAAGCGGCAGTGCCACAAGTAAGTGGTACTATCATCATTAACTCGTATCTTTTGGCACCAATATCATGAACATGTGCGACACTACGATCAAGATTCAATAAACCATTGAAGGTGAATATTCAAGAAAATAGAGTAACCATTATTCTCCTTAAATGAATAATCGTATTGCTATAAACACGATCCAATCATGTTCATGCTTAACGCAAGCACCAAATAACAATTATTTAGGTTTAACACCAATCCCGATGGTAGAGGGAGCGTGCGACGTTTGATCATATCAACCTTGGAAACACTTCCAACACGTATCGTCACCTCGCCTTTAGCTAGTCTCCGTTTATGTCGTAGCTTTCATTTCGTGTTACTAATCACTTAGCAACCGAACCGGTATCTAATACCCTCATGCTACTAGGAGTACCAGTAAAGTACACATCAACATTATGTATATCAAATACACTTCCTTCGACTTTTGCCAGCCTTCTTATCTACCAAGTATCTAGAGTTGTTTCCGCCTCAGTGACTGTTCCCCTCATTACAGAAGCACTTAGTCTCGGGTTTGGGTTTAATCTTGGGTCTCTTCATTAGTGCAGCAACTGCTTTGCCGTTTCACGAAGTATCCCTTCTAGCCCTTGCCTTTCTTGAAACTTAGTGGTTTTCCAAACCATCAACTATTGATGCTCCTTCTTGATTTCTACTTTCGCAGTGTCAAACGTCGCGAATCGCTCAAGGATCATTGTATCTATCCTTGATATGTCATAGTTCATCACGAAGCTCTCAAAGCTTGGTGGCAGTGACTTTTGGAGAACCATCACTATCTCATCTGGAAGATTAGCTCCCACTTGATTCAAGTGATTGTCGTATTCAGACAATCTGAGCACATGCTCAACGATTGAGCTTTTCTCCTTTACTTTGTGGTCAAAGAATCTTGTTGGAGGTCTAGTACCTCTTAACAAGGGCACAAGCATGAAATCACAATTGCATCTCTTCGGAACATCACTTATGTTCCGTGACGTTTTTACAACGTTTTCGGCGCCTTGCTTCTAAGCCATCAAGTATCTTGCACTGAACTATCGTGTAGTCATCAGTAATGTGTATGTCGGATGTTCATAGCATCCACAGACGACGCTCGAGGTGCAGCACACCGAGTGGTGCATTAAGGACATAAGCCTTCTGCGTAGCAACGAGGACAATCCTCGGTTTTACAGACTCAGTCTGCAAAGGTTGCTACTATCAATTTTCAACTAAATTTTCTCTAGGAACATATAAAAACAGTAGAGCTATAGCGCAAGTTACATCGTAATTCGCAAAGACCATTAGACTATGTTCATGACAATTAGTTCAATTAATCATATTACTTAAGAACTCCCACTCAAAAAGTACATCTCTCTAGTCATTTGAGTGGTACATGATCCAAATCCGCTATCTCAAGTCCGATCATCACGTGAGTCGAGAATAGTTTTAGTGGTAAGCATCCCTATGCTAATCATATCAACTATACGATTCATGCTCGACCTTTCGGTCTCATGTGTTCCGAGGCCATGTCTGCACATGCTAGGCTCGTCAAGCTTAACCCGAGTGTTCCGCGTGTGCAACTGCTTTGCACCCGTTGTATGTGAACGTTGAGTCTATCACACCCGATCATCACGTGGTGTCTCGAAACGAAGAACTGTCGCAACGGTGCACAGTCGGGGAGAACACAATTTCGTCTTGAAATTTTAGTGAGAGATCACCTCATAATGCTACCGTCGTTCTAAGCAAAATAAGGTGCATAAAAGGATTAACATCACATGCAATTCATAAGTGACATGATATGGCCATCATCACGTGCTTCTTGATCTCCATCACCAAAGCACCGGCACGATCTTCTTGTCACCGGCGCCACACCATGATCATCCATCAACGTGTTGCCATCGGGGTTGTCGTGCTACTTATGCTATTACTACTAAAGCTACATCCTAGCAAAATAGTAAACGCATCTGCAAGCACAAACGTTAGTTATAAAGACAACCCTATGGCTCCTGCCGGTTGCCGTACCATCGACGTGCAAGTCGATATTTCTATTACAACATGATCATCTCATACATCCAATATATCACATCACGTCATTGGCCATATCACATCACAATCATACCCTGCAAAAACAACTTAGACGTCCTCTAATTTTGTTGTTGCATGTTTTACGTGGTGACCAAGGGTATCTAGTAGGATCGCATCTTACTTACGCAAACACCACAACGGAGATATATGAGTTGCTATTTAACCTCATCCAAGGACCTCCTCGGTCAAATCCGATTCAACTAAAGTTGGAGAAACCGACACTTGCCAGTCATCTTTGAGCAAAGGGGGTTACTCGTGACGATGAAACCAGTCTCTCGTAAGCGTACGAGTAATGTCGGTCCAAGCCGCTTCAATCCAACAATACCGCGGAATCAAGAAAAGACTAAGGAGGGCAGCAAAACGCACATCACCGCCCACAAAACCTTTTGTGTTCTACTCGAGAAGACATCTACGCATGAACCTAGCTCATGATGCCACTGTTGGGGAACGTCGCATGGGAAACAAAAATTTTCCTACGCGCACGAAGACCTATCATGGTGATGTCCATCTACGAGAGGGGATGAGTGATCTACGTACCCTTGTAGATCGTACAGCAGAAGCGTTAGAGAACGCGGTTGATGTAGTGGAACGTCCTCACGTCCCTCGATCCGCCCCGCGAACAATCCCGCGATCAGTCCCACGATCTAGTACCGAACGGACGGCACCTCCGCGTTCAGCACACGTGCAGCTCGACGATGATCTTGGCCTTCTTGATCCAGCAAGAGAGACGGAGAGGTAGAAGAGTTCTCCGGCAGCGTGACGGCGCTCCGGAGGTTGGTGATGATCTTGTCTCAGCAGGGCTCCGCCCGAGCTCCGCAGAAACACGATCTAGAGGAAAAACTATGGAGGTATGTGGTCGGGCAGCCGTGAGAAAGTCGTCTCAAATCAGCCCTAAAACCTCCGTATATATAGGTGGGAGGGAGGGGAGGAGGCAGCCTCAAAACCTAAAGGTTTGGCCGAAATTGGAGGTGGAGGAGTCCTACTCCAATCCTACTTGGAGTAGGATTCCACCTTCCCACTTGGAAACTCTTTCCACCTTGTGTTTTTTCCTTCTCAAACCTTATGGGCCTTAGTGGGAACTTATTCCAGCCCACTAGGGGCTGGTTTATCTCTTCCCATAGCCCATGAGACCCCTTGGGGCGTGACACCCCTCCCGATGGTCCCCGGCACCCCTCCCGGCACTCCCGGTACACTACCGATGAGCCCGAAACTTTTCCGGTAATGCACGGAAACCTTCCGGTAACCAAATGAGGTCATCCTATATATCAATCTTCGTTTCTGGACCATTCCGGAAACCCTCGTGACGTCCGTGATCTCATCCGGGACTCCGAACAACATTCGGTAACCAACCATATAACTCAAATACGCATAAAACAACGTCGAACCTTAAGTGTGCAGACCCTGCGGGTTCGAGAACTATGTAGACATGACCCGAGAGACTCCTCGGTCAATATCCAATAGCGGGACCTGGATGCCCATATTGGATCCTACATATTCTACGAAGATCTTATCGTTTGAACCTCAGTGCCAAGGATTCATATAATCCCGTATGTCATTCCCTTTGTCCTTCGGTATGTTACTTGCCCGAGATTCGATCGTCAGTATCCGCATACCTATTTCAATCTCGTTTACCAGCAAGTCTCTTTACTCGTTCCGTAATACAAGATCCCGCAACTTACACTAAGTCACATTGCTTGCAAGGCTTGTGTGTGATGTTGTATTACCGAGTGGGCCCCGAGATACCTCTCCGTCATACGGAGTGACAAATCCCAGTCTTGATCCATACTAACTCAACTAACACCTTCGGAGATACCTGTAGAGCATCTTTATAGTCACCCAGTTACGTTGCGACGTTTGATACACACAAAGCATTCCTCCGGTGTCAGTGAGTTATATGATCTCATGGTCATAGGAATAAATACTTGACACGCAGAAAACAGTAGCAACAAAATGACACGATCAACATGCTACGTCTATTAGTTTGGGTCTAGTCCATCACATGATTCTCCTAATGATGTGATCCCGTTATCAAGTGACAACAATTGCCTATGGCCAGGAAACCTTGACCATCTTTGATCAACGAGCTAGTCAACTAGAGGCTTACTAGGGACAGTGTTTTGTCTATGTATCCACACAAGTATTGTGTTTCCAATCAATACAATTATAGCATGGATAATAAACAATTATCATGAACTAAGAAATATAATAATAACTAATTTATTATTGCCTCTAGGGCATATTTCCAACACAAGGAACAACAAGATCACTAAAAGCAATGACTTTCTCCTCAACTAGATTGGTTTTGACTATGTTGCTTTCTACAGGAGGATGATACTTAAACCACTTCTCTTTGGGAAGATCAACATGACAAGCAAAAGATTCACATAGAGAAGCTACTATCTCAGAGTCAAGTCCATACTTAGCGCTAAAATCTCTAGAAGTGTTTGCCTCAACAAAAGATTTAACGCAATCAAACTGGAAATTCATACCTGACTCCTTACCTTCCTCCAGCTCCCAATCTTCAGAATTACGTTTGATTCTTTCCAATAAATTCCACTTGTGGTCAATATCCTTCTTCATAAAGAACCGGTACAAGAAGTGTCAAGCATGGTACGATCTTCATGATAAAGCCGAGCATAAAAGTTTTCAGTGATAATTTCTCTCGAGAGCTCATGATTGGGCATGAATATAGCATTGATTTAAGCCTCCCCAAAGCTTGAGCTATGCTTTCCCTGTCACGAGGCCAAAAGTTATAAATAAAGTTCTGATCACGATGTACTAAATGCATAGGATAGAACTTTTGATGAAATTCCAATTTCAACCGATTGTAGTCCCATGATCCAGTATCATCACATAGCCTATACCATGTCAACACATTATCCTTCAAAGATAAAGGAAAGACTTTCTTCTTTACCTCATCCTCGGGAAAACCTGCAAGCTTAAATAAACCACAAACTTCATCTACATAGATCAGATGCAAGTCTGGATGTGAAGATCCATCTCCTGTGAAAGGATTAGCCAGCAGTTTCTCAAGCATACCCGAAGGAATTTCATAAAAGATATTTTCAGTAGGTACCTAAGGTTGAGGAACAACTCCTCGTGCCTCCATTCGTGGTGAATATACCCCGAACAAACTCCTCAAAGGAACAGTTTCCATAGTGACAAGTGACAATAAATTTCAGCACAGTATATAGATGTTTCCTTACCAATTTCCACCTACCAAAGGCGCTTCACTCCCCGGCAACGGCGCCAGAAAAGAGTCTTGATGACCCACAAGTACAGGGGATCAATCATAGTCCTTTCGATAAGTAAGAGTGTCAAACCCAACGAGGAGCAGAAGGCTCTGATAAACGGTTTTCAGCAAGGTAATAACTGCAAGCACTGAAAGTAGCGGTAACAAGTGAAGGTGTAGTGAGGTGAAAAGTAGCAAGCGAAAAGTAACAAGTAACAAGTAGTAGAAATGGTGCAGCAAGTGGCCCAATCCCTTTTGCAGCAAGGGACAAGCCTGAACAAAGTCTTATAGGAGGAAAAACGCTCCCGAGGACACACGGGAATTTCTGTCATGCTAGTTTCATCATGTTCATATGATTCGAGTTCATTACTTTGATAGTTTGATATGTGGGTGGACCGGCGCTTGGGTACTGCCCTTACTTGGACAAGCATCCAACTTATGATTAACCCGTCTCGCAAGCATCCGCAACTACGAAAGAAGAATTAAGACAACGTCTAACCATAGCATTAAACTAGTGGATCCAAATCAGCCCCTTACAAAGCAACACATAGACTCGGGTTTAAGCTTCTGTCACTCCAGCAACCCATCATCTACTTACTACTCCCCAATGCCTTACACTAGGCCCAAATATGGTGAAGTGTTTTGTAGTCGACGTTCACATAACACCACTAGAGGAAAACCAACATACAGCATATCAAAATACCGAACGAATATCAAATTCACATGACTATTATCAGCATGACTTATTCCATGTCCTCAGGAACAAAAGTAACTACTCACAACGCATAATCATAATCATGATCAGAGGTGTAATGAATAGCATCAAGGATCTGAACATAAACTCTTCCACCAAGTAATCCAACTAGCATCAACTACAAAGAGTAATCAACACTACTAGCAACCTTACAAGTACCAATCGGAGCCGTGAGACGGAGATTGGTTACAAGAGATGAACTAGGGATTGGAGAGGAGATGGTGTTGATGAAGATGTTGATGAAGATGCCTCCCCTCCGACGAGAGGAGTGTTGGTGATGACGATGGCGACGATTTCCCCCTCCGGGAGGGAAGTTTCCCCGGCAGGATCGTCCTGCCGGAGCTCTAGATTGGATCTGCTCAAGTTCCACCTCGTGGCGGCGGCGCAACCACGAAAAAGCTCCCGACTAATTTTTTCAGGAACGAAACCCTTCATATACCAAAAGAGGGGGCCAGTGGGCCGTCAGGGAGCCCACAAGCTTGCTAGCCGCTACCAGGCTTGTGGCGCCCTGGTAGCTCCCCTCTGGTACTTCTTTCGCCCAGTATTTTTTATATAATCCCAAAAAATTCCACGTAACTTTTCAGGGCATTTGGAGATGTGCAGAATAGTGGACTAAGATTTTCTCCTTTTCTAGTCCAGAATTCCAACTGCCTGAATTCTCCCTCTTCAAATAAACCTTGCAAAATAAGAGAGAAAAGGCATAAATATGGTACCACAAAGTAATATAACAGCCCATAAAGCAATAAATATCAACATGAAAGCATGATGCAAAATAGACATATCAAGGGTCTTCCGAGGATGACAGCCATGGCATCATCCTCGGGAATATCCAAGATAAC
This sequence comes from Hordeum vulgare subsp. vulgare, assembly GCF_904849725.1. Taxonomy (NCBI): domain Eukaryota; kingdom Viridiplantae; phylum Streptophyta; class Magnoliopsida; order Poales; family Poaceae; genus Hordeum; species Hordeum vulgare. Next base: position 67,599,618 of record NC_058523.1, read on the forward strand.
AAAGTCTGTTAAGATAGTGGTGTTAGCAACCCACAACAGGCACATCCTCACAAATGCCGATAGGGAATGCAGTTGATTTGTCGGCCATTTGCAAAGAAATTTCAGTGGGTGTCAACTTATCCAATTCAAGTCTATGATAAAGATAGAGAGGCATAACACTAACACCGGCTCCAAGGTCACATAAGGCAGTTCTTACATAGTTCCCTTTAAAGGAACAAGGTATAGTGGGCACTCCGGGATCACCATGTTTCTTAGGAGTTCCACCTTTGAAAGTGTAAATGGCAAGCATGGTGGAGATCTCAAGATCTAGTATCTTCCGTTTATTAGTCACGATATCTTTCATGTACTTGGCATACGGAGACATTTTGAGCATATCAGTTAACCGCATCTGCAGAAAGACGGGTCTTATCATCTCAACGAAGCGCTCAAAATCATCATCATCCTTTTTCTTGGATGGCTTAGGAGGAAAGGGCATAGATCTCTGAGCCCATGGCTCCCTTTCTTGACCATGCTTCCTAGGAGTGAAGTCATTCTTATTGTATCTCTTAGGTTGTGGGTTATCAGGATAAACTGTAGGTTCAATCTCCACATCCTCATCATTGCTAGGTTGAGCATTATTATGAACATCACTGTCCATATTGTCACCAGGTTCATGTTCATCACCAGATTGTGTTTCTGCATCAGACGCAGAAATATCATTAGGTTCTTCGGGTGTGACAATATTTGGTGAACTAGCATGTAAGTTTCTATCATCCTTCTTCTTCTCCTTAGGATGACTAGGTGTATCAGCATTGATTCCTTGAGAATCTTGATCAATTCTCTTAGGATGGCCTTCAGGATACAAAGGTTCCTGAGTCATTTTGCCTCCTCTAGTAATGACTCTGACAGAGTTGTCATTTAATTCATTGAGCAAGTCATTCTGAGCTTTAAGTACTTGTTCTACCTGAGTAGTAATCATAGAGGCGTGTTTACTCAAAAGCTTCAGATCATTGACATTTCTGTCCACACAAGCACTTAAATGGCTAAGCATATGAGTACTTTGTTCCAAGTGTCTGCTAACATAAACATTGAAACTCTGTTGTTTGGCAACAAAGTTGTCAAATTCATCAAAGCATAGGCTAGCAGGTTTGAAAAAGGAATATCACTCTCGTCAAACCTATGCACAGAATTCACTTCTACTACTTGTATCGGGTTATCGAGATCATGGATCTCTTCGATAGGTGGTAGATTTTTGACATCTTCGGATCTAATGCCTTTCTCTTGCATAGATTTCTTGGCTTCTTGCATATCTTTGGGACTGAGGAATAGAATACCTCTTTTCTTAGGAGTTGGCTTAGGAGGTGGTTCGGGAATAGTCCAAGCATTATCATTGATCAAGATGTTATTCAGAAGGGTCTCGGCTTGTTCTACAGTTTGTTCCCTAAAAACACAACCGGCACAACTATCTAGGTGGTCTCTAGAGGTATCGGTAAGTCCGTTATATAAGATATCAACTATCTCGTTCTTCTTAAGAGGGTGATCAGGCAAAGCATTTTGTAGCTGGACGAGCCTCCCCCAAGCTTGTGGGAGACTCTCTTCTTGGAGTTGAGCAAAGTTGTATATTTCCTGCAAGGCAGCTTGCTTCTTATGGGCAGAGAAATATTTCTCACAGAAGTAATAGACCATATCCTGGGGACTACTCACACATCCAGGAGCAAGAGAGGTGAACCAGGCTTTAGCGTCATCCTTTAAAGAGAAAGGAAACAGCTTAAGGACTGGATTCCAGTAGTGCTGGGGACTACTCACACATCTAGGAGCAAGAGAAGTGAACCAGGCTTTAGCGTCATCCTTTAGAGAGAAAGGAAATAGCTTAAGGACATAGTAGTGGCGGATCTTCTCCTCACTAGTGAAAAGGGTGGCTATATCGTGTAGTTTGGTAAGATGGGCTACGACCGTCTCAGAGTCATAACCGTGGAAAGGATCACATTCGACTAGAGAGATTATCTCAGGGTCGACAGAGAATTCATAATCCTTATCGGTGATAAAGATAGGTGAAGTGGCAAACTTCGGGTCGTATTTCATCCTAGCTTTCAGAGATTTTTCCTTCCACTTGAGAAGTAATTTCTCAGCGTCATAGGCATCCTTACACGCAAAAAAATCCTCAGCTATCTCTCCCTCCATAACGTAACCCTCAGGTATATCAGGTAATTCATATCTAGGAGAGCTAGATCTAGAAGGAGCAAAAGCAGGTTCTATCTCAATAGTATTAGTAGTTTCAGAAGCATCACGAGCAATGGCAGTAACTCTAGCAATATGAGCATCAAGGAACACCCCTAGTGGAACATCAGGCAAAGTAGTATCTCTAGCAGTATCAAGCATAGCATCTCTAGCATCATCGGGCAAAGCAGTATCATGCATAGCATCTCTAGCAATATCAGGCAAAGCAGTATCAGGCATAGCATCTCTAGCAGTATCAAGCATAGCATCATGAGGCACAGTATCGAGCATAGTATCATTAGGCATAATAGCATCCCTAGCATCATCAAGCACAGGCGACATATCAAGATTTCTAGCAGGAGGTGATGTCGCAAACTTACTCATAACTGACGGTGAATCAAGTGCGGAGCTAGATGGCAATTCCTTACCTCCCCTAGTAGTTGAGGGCAAGACTTTGGTTTTTGGATCCTTCAGATTCTTCATAGTGATCAGCAGATATAAATCCCAAGTGACTCACAGAATATAGCAATACCTCCCCGGCAACGGCGCCAGAAAAATGCTGACTCCATGACAACAGACCTTCCCCTGCAACGGCACCAAAAGAATGCTGCTAGCACTCCCCGACAACGAAACTAGAAGAATGTTGTTGGCGGCCCACCAGCGCGTGGGATCGAGGCAGTTTTTGAGGGTAGAGTATTCGACCCAAATTTGTTGATACGCCAGGAAGGAGGTGAGAGAATACTCTCGAGTATTAGCAGCAGAATGTGTCAGATTCAACCACACCTGAAAGATTAGTATCTGCAAGCAAAGAGTCAGCAGCAAAGTAGTATGATAACAACGGTGTCAGAAACGATCTGTTGACGGCAGACTATTCCTAACAATTGTATCAATGGCGCCAGAAGTTGCACGTTGACGGAAATTTTTTGTTCCCGTCAATGACCAGCGAACCAAAATTGTAGCACGTAGCAGTAGTGTAACGAGTAATAGCAATGGCAAGGAACAGCAGTACTGACAGCAGTAGCAAGTAGCGACAGTAGTAACAGCAGTAGCGGCAGAGCAAGACAAGTAACAGCAGTAGTGGGACAAAATCGTAGACAATGGGTCGGTGATTTGTTTGGATGATATTTATCATGCAACAGTTATAACACGGGGAGATATGTGGCTAGCTCCCGTTCGTCAATGTGATGTAGGCATGCATTCCATGTGTTGTTATACGTGCTTAGGGAAAAGAACTTGCATGACATCTATTGTCCATCCCTCCCGTGGCAGCGAGGTCAAAAAGGAAACTACGGGATATTAAGGTTCTCCTTTTAATAAAGAACCGGACCAACGCATTAGAACTTGGTGAACAAATGAACTCCTCAAATTATGGTCATCACCGGGAGTGGTTCCGGTTATTGTCACTCCGGGGTTGCCGGGTCATAACACATAGTAGGTAACTACAACTTGCAAGATCGGATCTAAAACACACATATATTGGTGACAACATAATAATTTCATATCTGAAATCATGGCACTCGGTCCCTAGTGACAAGCATTAAGCATGGCAAAGTAGTAGCAACATCAATCTCAGAACATAGTGGATATTAGGGATCAATCCCCACCAAAACTAACTCGATTACATGATAGATCTCATCCTACTCATCACCGCCCAGCGAGCCTACGAATAGATTACTCACGGACGACGAAGAGCTTCATGGAATTGGAGAGGGAAGAAGGTTGATGATGACGATGGCGACGATTTCCCCTCTCCGGAGCACAAAACGGACTCCAGATCTGCCCTCCACATGAAGAACAGGATGTGGCGGCGCCTCCGTATTGCAAACACGACGAGATCTTCTCTCTTGATTTCTTCTCGGACGAAAGTGAAGTTATAGAGCTGAGATTGGGGGCGGCAGAGTCACGTGGGCCCCACAAGCTTGCTAGCCTCCACCAAGGGGTGGCGGCTACAGGGCTTGTGGCCCACTGGCCCACCCCCTTAGGTGGATCTTTGCGCAGGTATTTTTCATACTTTCCAGAAATATTCTCCGTAAATTTTCAGGACGTTCTGAGAACTTTCATTTCTGCACAAAAACAACACCAAGGCAATTCTGCTGAAAACAGCGTCAGTCCAGGTTAGTTCCATTCAAATCATGCAAATTAAAGTCCAAAACAAGGGCAAAAGAGTTTGGAAAAGTAGATACGATGGAGACGTATCATCATGCACTCGGGGATATCGTACAACATGAACTCAACCATGGGAGGATTCTTCCTCGGATAAAAGTTGAAGCTTTGAACGAAAATATTGGTGAGGAGGAGGTATTGTGAGCACTTATCTTCAACGAACGCGGTAATACCTACGTTCTCCACCAAGTAATAAAAGTCCTCATAAAGCCCGGCGGCGCACAAAAATTCATCAATTGGCCACTCGCACACTCGAACTTCTGTGACTCGAGGAACCACGTACCTGGGGTGGTTCTTCTCATCCTCCTTGGGTTACGGCTTGAAGAGCCTCTCAAGAACCTCCTCATCTTTTTCCTTTTCTAGCTCTGAAAAATTCTGAAACTTTTAGAGACTTCGAAAGAAAAGTGAATAAAGATTAACCCAACTCGTAGCAACTACTCCTACTAGTGCCTAGAGACCGTATCACGTGCTAAAACTACTTGGGACCAGCTAAAATCAACATTTCAAGCTCAAGAACAGGGTCACCAAGGTAGCAAGAATACGCGAAGGATAAAGCACTAGAGGAAAAACTAATTGGACCAATGGAGGAGTCACTTACCAAGGAGCAATTTCCCCAAAACGGTTTGGAGAATGATGCTTTGAGCAAGGAGATTGAAAATCACATCCAAATGAGCAAGAACACGGGTTTGAGCTACGAAACAATTTTTTCTGGAGGAAGAAGAAGAGGATAGGAGCTGGAATGAGTGGACGGGTCCCTGTGGGCCCCACAAGCTTGCTCCCCGCGGCCAGGGGGTACCCCGTGGTGACAGGGCTTGTGGCCCACTGCGGTGGCCCCCAGGCCAGCTCTCTGTCCCAGTATTTTTCAATATTCCAGAAAAAAAACATACTAGATTTTGAGGACCATCGGAGAACTTTTATTTTCAAGGTATTTTTCTCTGGGACGCTAAAACAGAAAACAGGGAAAACTAAACTAAACCTATCATTTTTAAACTAAATATCTGTTAGGTTGTTGAAGATATACAACGAAATGTTCCACCATTCTTCGACATCCAACGTTATTGGTTTCGAAGCACTGGCTGGTGCGAGCTTCCCTTTGAATAGGCTGAGGTTGGACCCACCTTTTTTAGGGTCTGCATCATTGTGTCGAGGCTTCGGATTATGCAAATGATTATTTTTGGCTTCGTAGTGTGTTGTCAGAAAGTTTGTCACCTCCTCAGTAATGAATGCCTCAGCCATCGATGCTTCAATTCTACGCTTATTTTTACATTTAGCTCGAAGGGTCTTCTGCATCCTCTCAGTTGCATAGCACCAACGATCTTGCACGGGCCCACCCAATCTTGCCTCGGTCGGTAGATGTAAAATCAAATGTTGCATTGGATTAAAGAAGCCCAGTGGAAAGATCTTCTATAACTTGCAAAACAACTCCGGTGCAAACTCCTCCATGTCTTCTACCACGCCAGGGGACAATTCTTTCGCACAAAGAACACGGAAGAAATAGCTCAGCTCCGCCAGTACTAGCCATTCATCCTCAGGAATAAAGCCACGTAACATCACCGGCATTACCCGCTCTAGCCATATGTGCCAATCATGACTCTTGAGACCAAAGATTTTTAATTTTTCAAGACTCGCTCCCCTCTTTAGATTCGCTGCATACCCATCGGGGAACATCAAGTGCATTTTGACCCACAAGATAATTTCCCTCATAGCTGGCCTTCCAAGATTGAACCAGGCCTTTGGCTTCGACCACTTCTTCTTTCCTTTTCCTTCTCGCATGTTTTGTAATGGTCTATGACATAGTGTCTCTTGATCGACTCTAGCCTTAATATTATCCTTTGTCTTCCCATCTATGTCGAACAATGTGCCAAAAATAGCCTCTCTGATATTCTTTTCAGTGTGCATCATGTCGATATTGTGTGGAAGAAGGAGGTCTTTGAAGTAAGGCAGATCCGAGAAGCATGGCTTGTGAGTCCAGGCGTGTTTTGAATTATACCCCTTGAAATACCCAGGATGCTCTGGATCAGGCTCGAGGGCGTTTAACTGATCCAGGATCTGTTGGCCTGTGAACGCAGGTGGTGCCAAGTTTTTGACAACTTTACCTTTGGTAAAGTTCTTCTTGTCTTTTCTGAACTGATGGTCAGGATCCAGGAACTGTCTATGCAAGTCAAAGCAAGAATACTTCCGACCCTACTGCAACCAATGAAACTGAAGAGCTGCCTTGCTTTGGGGGCACGGGAACCTTCCATGCACACACCATCCAGAGAATAGCGCATACGCTGGCAAGTCATGCATAGAGTACATGTACCACACATGCATTTTGAAGTTTTCTTTTCTAGCGACATTGTATGTCTTGACTCCATTATCCCAAGCTTCTTCCAATTCATCCTTAAGCGGTTGCAGGTACACATTCATATTCTTCCCCGGATAATTGGGCCCTGGAATTATCAACGTCAGAAATATGTTCTTTCTTTGCATAATCTGCCCAGGGGGAGATTGAGTGGAATAACAAATACAGGGCAACAACTGTATTGGGTTGTCGTCATGCCGAAGGGATTAAAACCATCCGTGGCGGCGCAGACTCGAGGATTCCTTGGATATTCCGCTTTATCCTGATGCAATCCATCGAAATGTTTCCATGCTTCCCCATCCGATGTGTGTACCATCATCTTATTCCCATCAGCATCTAGTTCAGTTCTTTTGCCCAATTTGTGCCATGTCATCTGTCTGGCTGTCTCTTCGACCATGAAAAGACGTTGAAGTCTTGGTACGATTGGCATATACCGAAGAACACTAACTGCAATTTTGGTCTGCCTCTTCTCACCCATACCGTTGTCTACCACAAGATACCTGCAAGACTCGCAATTGGGACAATAGTCCAAGTGTGCATACTCCTTCCTGAATAAGACACATCCTTTCTCACATGCATCTATCTTCTCATAGGGCATCTTAAGTACACGAAGTATTTTGTCCGACTGATACAGGTTTGTAGGCATGACATGGCCTTTGGGTAGGAAGCGTCCAAATAGTGTCATCATCGCGTCGTAGCATTCTCTTCCCAAGTTGAACTGAGCCTTCAGAGCCATTACTTGTGCAATTGCATCCAGCTGACAGAGCTCAGTGTGCTCATGGAGAGGACGTTTTGAAGACTCCAACATTTCATAAAAGGCCTTTGCAGATTCCTCCATCTCATCTTCCGAATCCCGAGCATCATCAAAGTCTTGCACCATGTCTTCGATCCCAGTACCATGCTCGTCCGTGCGACGACGGACCACCTCGGCTCTTGTGCGTTGTATAGACTCACCATGAAATGTCCACACCGTATAATTAGGCTTAAAACCCCTCCTCTACAGGTGTTTAATCATTACAGCCTCTGTCGTCTTTTTATAGTTGTCGCATCCAGGACAGGGGCAATAGTTTCTTTCCTGGCCATTTGCGAATGCGGCTTTCACAAATTCCTTTGTTTTTACAAACCATTATTTCATCATCTCTTTCTGACTAGGGTGACCGGTATACATCCACGCACGATCACTCATCTTGCGTAGCTACTAAAAACAAAAGAAATATATTTATATACAATTTAGCATTTATATTCATTGGTTAATCAGGTTCGCCATTTTTATTACATCCATGCAACCTACACGCTAATAGGTAAAGATAGGTCCTAATCCCACCCGAGTATGTGTAGATTGGGTTCGTTTTCCCATGCTCTGCTCCGGATCCAATGCAAAATTTCGGCAGCACCTCCTCGCTGTTCTCCTGATACACGTCTCCGCAATAAACAGAGAGGATGTGCATCCGGAGAACAACAGGGAGGCACTGACGAAATTCCGCATCGGATCCAGAGAACAGCATACGGGAAAACGAACCCAATCTACACATACTCGGGCTGTCCATGGATAATGTTGGACAATTCGAAAGGATGGCAGTTATAAATATGCAAAGACATGCATATTTATAGATGTCGCCCTTTCGAACGGGAGACGCATACTGTTCACGCATACTGATAAATGAATTTAATTACCTAAATCTAGAAAGTTTCATCCGGAAACCGAGCCACAGTAAATGAAGGGGCGGGGAGGAGATGAAATTTGTACTGACCCACGAATGCAGGGGCGGAGCTCGTACAACGCACGGGCAGGTCTTCGCACAGCAGACCTCACAGTGACGAGACAACTATCACATGTAAATCCACCCGATCAACACAAATATTCCAATTATGTCATTTAAGAGGAAAACAAGCTAAGTATATAATATTCATGAGCTAACCAAGGTTCTTATGGCATTTTGAGGTTATTATGGCATTTTGCAGCTAAATGGGCTAATTATGTCATTGTTGGGGAAATTAAAGCAAGGATAATATGAAAGAGGAGAAGAAAGAGGAGGAGGAGGAGAAGAAGAAGAAATCAAGAAGAAGGAGGAGAAGGAGGAGAAGGAGCAGGAGGAGAAGAAGGAGAAGGAGGAGAAGGTAATTTTCTTCTCTTCTTCTCTTCTTCTTCTTCTTCTTCTTTTTCATTTTTCCTATTTCTTCTCCTCTTCTCCTCTTGTTGGAGCTAAATGATCTAATTATGTCTTTTTGGAGCTATATGGGCTAATTGTGCAATTTTAGAGGAAAACAAGCTAAGAATATAATATTCATGAGCTAACCAAGCTTCTTATGCCATTTTGAGCTTATTATGGCATTTTGGAGCTAAATGGGCTAATTATGTCTTCCTCTATTCTTCTCTTCTTCTTCTTATCTTCTTCTTCTCTTCTTATCTTCTTCTTTTCTTCTTCTCCTTATTATTGTCTTCTCTTCTTCTTCTTCTTCTTCTTCTTCTTCTTCTTCTTGTTCTTCTTCTTCTTCTCCTCCTCCTCTTCCTCTTCTCCTCTGCTCCTCCTCCTCCTCTTCTTCTCTGCTCCTCCTCCTCTTCTTCTTCTTCCTCTTCTTTCTATTAAGCTAACTAACTAACTAACCTAAATAACCAAGCTAACTAAACCTATCACTAAACCTATATAGCACTAAACAGCAAAAAAATAACAAAAACAGAATCTATATCACTAAGTAACTAAAATATAGCTCCTTCTTTTCCTTTCTCCTCTTCTTTCTTCTCCTCCTCTTCTTCTTCTTCTTCTCCTCCTCCTCTCCTCTACTACTCTTCTTATACTCTTCTCTTTTTCTTCTTCTTCTTCTTTCTCTTCTTCTTCTTCTTCTTCCTTTTATTCCTCTTCTTCTTCTTCTTCCTCTTCTTCTTTTCTTCTTCTCCTCCTCCTCTTCTTCTTCATTTTCTTCTCATCTTGCACTAACCGACTTAACCTAAACTAGTAGTAACCTAATAAACTAACTATCTAAATTAACTATCTAATTTAAAAGAAAAAAACTGAAAAAATAGGGTACCAGAGGCACTCACCGAAGTTGGGGACGGCCGGTGAGGGGAGGGGCATCGCCGGGAACCGGTGAGGGGAGGGGCATCGCCGGGAACCGGTGAGGGGAGGGGCCTGCGCAGGGAGCCGGTGTGGGGAGGGGCGGCGCCGGGGCAGGTGAGGGGAGGGGGCGGCGCAGGGAGCCAGTGAGGGGAGTGGGCGGCGTCGGGGCAGGTGAGGGGAGGGGGCGGCGCAGGGGGGTGGCGCACGGGTCGGCGTAGGGGGCGGCGCAGGGGTGGCCGGCCGCCGGTGGTGCAGGAGGGAGGCGCGCATGATGGTGGAGAGAGAGACACAGTGGGGAGTGGGGTAGTGGAGCGAGGGGCTAGGAGGAGACGGCCGTTATAGGGACGTCAGCTTTCCCGTCTGTCCCCGGACAGCAAAGGGCCCCACGGCGGATAGCAAAGGCCAGGCGGACGGCAAAGAGCCCGTCCGTTGGACCTGGCCACACCCAAGGTCTAGTGGGACCCATCTGTCCTCTTTGTCGTCTGCCCTAAGTCTCTTTGCCGTCCGCTGGCAGACGGCAAAGCCCTGGCCGATGGCAAACATTTTGTTTACCATCAGTGAGCCCTTTACCGTCTGCTTTAGGTCAGTTGAAGGCAAAGATCTTCTTTGCCATCAGCCAGCAGACGGCAAAGAATTGGCTGATGGCAAATTACTGGATTCCAGTAGTGCTGGGGACTACTCACACATCTAGGAGCAAGAGAAGTGAACCAGGCTTTAGCGTCATCCTTTAGAGAGAAAGGAAATAGCTTAAGGACATAGTAGTGGCGGATCTTCTCCTCACTAGTGAAAAGGGTGGCTATATCGTGTAGTTTGGTAAAATGGGCTACGACCGTCTCAGAGTCATAACCGTGGAAAGGATCACATTCGACTAGAGAGATTATCTCAGGGTCGACAGAGAATTCATAATCCTTATCGGTGATAAAGATAGGTGAAGTGGCAAACTTCGGGTCGTATTTCATCCTAGCTTTCAGAGATTTTTCCTTCCACTTGAGAAGTAATTTCTCAGCGTCATAGGCATCCTTACACGCAAGAAAATCCTCAGCTATCTCTCCCTCCATAACATAACCCTCAGGTATTGTCGTGGGTATAAGTCTGACAGTAGATGTATGGGGTACGAAAGGATGGGCAGAGCCTTAGCTACGGCGAGGATGTATGAGCTCAGGCCCCTCTACGGTGGAGGTAAAAGCCCTACGTCTCAGTGCTCTTGGGAGCTTAGTGTCGAGTGGATTATAGGATTACAGCAAGTGCCAACCCTTGCACCAGTGGGGAAGGGTGGCTTATATGGAGTGCGCTGCCCTTCATAATGGCCCGGTGGACAAGGGTGGAATAGTGGCGAATAAATGCCTACGTTACAGGTAATGTAAGCCTTAAATGCTAATAATGGTGTATGAAAACGTATGACCGTTGCCCTCCTGGGAGGTTACGATGTACAGAGTGGATTCCAGTTGGTACGTTAAATATGCTCCGAGTGCTCGTCGCCGACTGGATGATGGGGGCGTCCTTAGTTCAGTCGGAACTATCTAAGGGCCTTGCCCTCTATGATGGGTAGTCCTTGGGTAGGACCTATAGGGCAGGCCTATGACCCTACCCTGGGAGTATAACCCCATCATTAGTCCCCGAATGGATCGGGGTTGGAACGATGAAGTGATGTCTGGAGTATGGAACCGATTGGTATGGAGGTGACTTTAGCGTTGTTTGCCTTGATACATTTTATCTTTCCAACCAGTGATCCGAGTGAATATACCAGTGAAACGAACCATCAGGGACCGAGTGCTTCCGTGGAATCTTTTGACGTGACTGGTCAACTGACAGCGCCGGATTTTCCGGGATCCTCAACTTTCGGTTGTCGCGCGCTCAGCGGGGATGACGACATCGCCATCGAGTAGGTTTTGCCTCCTCGATTACCGCGTCTTTATCTTCTCCACTAACCTCGCAGCGGCTGGTTGGGGGGATGAGATCTTGGGTCCACCTGTTAGTGACCCAGTCGGAAGCCTATTTAAGCCTCCCCGGCGGGATTTCCTGTTGCGCTGCTCATCCTCCTCTCATTAATCTCGCTCCTCCCGCAGCTCTCTCCACACCTCAAGCCTCCTCCTTCTCCTCCTCCTCTGTGGATCCGTCGCCTTCGCCATGACGAAGGGGCAGACCAGCAAGCTCGAGTCGCAGAAGAAGAAGAAGAAGGGGGCGGCCCCTACTCAGCGGCGGCAGCGGGCGCTTCCGGCGGGTTGGATCCAGGAGGATTTCCTCCCCTCCTTGGTGACGGAGAACGACGTGCTGGAGCTGGTGGAGCATGGCATGATCGTCAACAAGTCCTGGAGGCTACCGGAAGGCGAGACGGAGCCGGCGCTGAAGGAGGGGGAGCGTGTTCTGCTGCTCAGCCATGTGTTCAGAGCCTTCTCCTTGCCTCCCCACCCTTTCTTCCAAGGTATCATGACTTACTTCGGGGCGCAGCTCCATCACTTTCCTCCGAACGCAATAGCCCACCTTGTTGCATTCGTCACCCTCTGCGAGTGCTTCATTGGATGTCCCCCCCACTGGGGGCTCTTTAAGTATGTCTTCTCCGCTAGATCCCAAACCGTCAAAAAGCTTAGCCAGTCAGACGATAAGACCCATATCCTCCAGCTCTGCGGAGGTTTAGGCTTTCAGAAGAAAACAAAGAGTAGCTATCCCTCCCTCCAGCTGTCCGAGTCAGTTAGGAACTGGCAATCGTCCTGGTTCTATTGCCAGGACATTGCTTGTCCGAATGCTTCGAGTGAGTTGCCACCTTTTAGTTTAGACCGTCCGGGCCCTCCCAGGAAGCTTGCGCTCTCTAAGGGGGAAAGGATCCAGATCCAGCCTTTGGTCGACACGCTGATAGCCGTCGTCCGTAAGGGAGTCACCGGCACGGACCTGCTGGAGACTTTTCTGGGTCGGCGCATCCAGCCGCTGCAGGCCCGACACCACGCCATGTGGCACTACGCGGGGCCTTCGGATTCCACTCGGTCTCATCCAGAGGACGTGAGCGGGGAGACTGTGAGCGCGTGGGTCCGCGGCATCACATGCGCGTGTGATAACCCCGTGGGAGCCTGGCGGGTGAAGCCCTTCCGCGCCGAAAATCCTCCTCCGAATGAGGTGAGTACATCTTGTCGAGTGCTTTTAATCTTCTTAGCTTTATTGCTTTTCTTGTTCCGCTGACTGACGTTGCCGACTGTGTTTTGTGCAGGAGTGGACTAACTGGCATTCTGCAGTCTCGAACGGGAATCCAGCCGAGGAAGAGGAGGGCAGCCAGGAGGGCAGCGCGGATAGCGCCGAGTACATCTCCGACAGTGGGGAGACGGAGGAGGAGACGGAAGAGGAGGAGGAGGAGGATGGGGAGTAGAGCTCGCCACCCTCACCACCAGAGCACCAAACCAAGCGCCTTCATGACCCCGTTGCTCCGCCGGCTCCTCCAGCGGCCCTGAGTGCTCCGCCAGCTCCTCCCGTGGCTCCGAGTGCTCGGAGTGTGAAGAGGACCAGGGACGCTGCTGCCGAGCCCGTGAACCAGCCATCCAAGGTGGCCAAACCTAGTGGGCCTAAGCCTCGGAAACCTTTGCCTCGGATGAGGATCGCTGTTCCGGTTGCCTCAGCGTAAGTGTCTTGTTCTTCCATCTTCCTTTAGTATCCGATTGAACTCCTCTTTTTGGGAACTCATGCTTATCCGTCGAGTGGATTTCACTCAACAGAGCTGCTACCTCCGCCACCTCTCTGCCGCGCCAGGACGATGATCCCATGGACACGGATAATGCCGCCACGTCCCAGCAAGGTACGTTGTCACGACTCCGAGAGCTATATTATTGTTTCGCGAGTGTTGTCTTTGATCTTGACCTTTTTCTGTAATTTTATTTTGTTCAGTCGGGCTTCCTTCGGAGGTGATCCATCTGGACGATGACGACCAAAGGAGGCCGGAGCCAGCTTTGGCGCCTGTCCCTGGGGTTATCCCATCTACTGCCGCTCCCACCATGAACATGCCGCCGACTGAGACAGTGCCGCCGACTGAGACGGTGCCCCTCACGGCGGAACCGACTGGAGCGGAGCTCGGGATGCCCAGGGAGTCTTCTGCCGCGCCGGGTCCGTCAGCTGTTCAATATGACGCCCGACGCCTCCCGGAAGACCAGGTGGGGGCCTCCAAGGACGCCATGGTGCAGGTGGAGTTGATGGTGGGTGACGCCAAGGGAGCGTATGACTCCATCGCGTCTCTGTATAAGAAGAGCTTGGAGCTTCGGGACGACATCCGAGTAAGTGCGCTAGTAAGTGTGTACATTCCTCTTGGAACCCACTGGGTGTTACAGCGAGGTACTCAGATGCAATAGGTTGCTTTTGCAGTGGGTTCACTCCGAGTGAACCCAGTGGGTGTAGTCCCCGAGACTTCTACCGAGTGCTTGCGCCGGCAGTTGTCTTTATATGTATTTTCCGTAATCTGAACCGATCAGAGCTGATCTGCCCGAATGGTACCAGTGGGGGCATGCCGAGTGCACCCACTAGGTGTAGTCCCCGAGAGTAGTCGGGTCGAGAGATAGGAATCTCATAGTGTTGTTGGTTTGTTATGGAGCTCAATAGGGCCGGCCTGTTCGAGCTTCATGTCAGTGGGGTCACTCTCAGTGAACCCACTGTGTGTAGTCCCCGAGACCGCTGTCGATTGCTTGCAACGGCAGTGGTCTGAAGAACTTTGAGTTTTGATTGTTTTGTCATATCTGTCGAGACTTTTTCCTTGTTGAATGTGTCTGATCCTCCCTTTGTGTCTATTTGGCAGAAGAGTTGTGAAATGGGATCTGCGTACAATGCTCTGAAGGCTGAGAAGATTCAGCTTGCTACGGACTTGGAGGTGGGTGTGAATGACCTGGCTGGTGTGAAGAAGGCTCTTGCTGACCGAGAGAAATCTTTGGAGGAATCCCTCGAGACCAACAAGGCACTGGTGGCCAAAGTAGAAAAAATGAAGAGGGAGATATCCGAATGGATGGGCCAGCTGAAGGTGATGAACACTCGGTGCATGGCGCAGGAGAACTACGTCAGCGACTGGGCGAGGAAGATGGTCACACTGCTTGGTGGTAAGTTGTTGTCGAGTGCTTCTTGACTTTGGAGTTCACTCCGCGCTTACTTTCTGCTTGTCTTTTCTTTGCAGACTTCTGTCGGGACGTTGAGGCTGAAGCAGCCGAAATTGAGCAGTCGCTTGTTCCGAATGTTCCACTCGGTGATGAAGCTAACTGGGACATGCTCCGAGCGCATTCTCGCCTTAACAGGGTGGGCCCTTTCATTGGTCGCCTGAGAAAAGTTGTCGGTCGGATCGACAAGGAGCTGTGGCCTGAAGACGACTCCCGGAACGAAATAGATGGGTTGATGACTCGGCTGGAGGACGTCCCAAGCAGAGTGCAGACATGGAAGAAGTCTGCCGCTCGTTGTGGTGCGGGCGTGGCACTATCTCTGGTCCGAGTGTACTGCAAGGAAGCCCGCGAAGAAAAGCTGAAGACGTTGCAGGTCGCCAACACCAAGAAGCTTTGATTCGAAGATTTCATGGAGACCTTCCTCGACACAGCCACTCGCATTGCAGACGGAATCGACCTCGACACCTTTTTGGAGCCTGCCAGTCCCGGCGACGCTTGAAAAAACTTTATGGTGAACGCACATTTACCTCGGTATGTCGAGTGATATTTGTATTAAACTTTGGCCATTGTTGTTGGCCGTCACATTCGTGGTTCGGTGTGGATAAACTTGATTCACACCGAGCCGACTGATCGTAGATCCAACTTTGAATTCGAATCGGATCTTTTGCTCTTCTTTCGCTGAGTTTTTTTTTTGACACGATTTTGGCTCGTGGTTTTTGTTTGGCGTCTCTTGGTGAAGCCAATGAGGGTCTGCTAAGCCTCCGAGTGCACACTCGGAGCGAGCTTTTACTTAGGCGACTCTGGGTCGCGGCTAAGTCTCCGAGTGTGACTGTTAGTGCGCACTCGGAGCGAGTTGTTACTTAGGCGACTCTGGGTCGCGGCTAAGTCCCCTAATGTGACTGTTAGTGCGCACTCGGAGCAAGTTGTTACTCATGTAGTTGTCAGTTGTCTTCACATCCACATGAGCCTCAATGAGGGTCTGCTAGACCTCCGAGTGTATCTCGAGTATACACTCGGAGGAAGCTTTTTACTTAGGCGACTCTGAGTCGCAGCTAAGTCCCCGAGTGTGACTTTTCGTGCACACTCGGAGTGAGTTGTTACTCATGTAGTTGTCAGTTGTCTTCACATCCACATGAGTATCAATGAGGGTCTGCTAAGCCTCCGAGTGTATCTCGAGTACACACACGGAGGAAACTTTTTACTTAGGCGACTCTGAGCCGCAGCTAAGTCCCCGAGCGTGACTTTTCATGCGCACTCAGAGTGAGTTTGTACATAGGCGACTCTGGGTCGTGGCTAAGTCTCTGAGTGTGACTTTTAGTGCACACTCGGAGCGAGTTTTTACTTAGGCGACTTTGGGTCGCAGCTAAGTCCCCGAGTGTGACTTTTAGTGCACACTCGGAGCGAGTTTGTACTTAGGCGATTCTGGGTCGCAGCTAAGTCTCCGAGTGCGACTTTTAGTGCACACTCGGAGCGAGTTTGTACTTAGGCGACTCTGGGTCGCAGCTAAGTCTCCGAGTGCGACTTTTAGTGCACACTCGGAGCGAGTTTGTACTTAGGCGACTCTGGGTCGCAGCTAAGTCCCCGAGTGCGACTTTTAGTGCACACTCGGAGTTAGTTTTTTACTTAGGCGACTCTGGGTCGTAGCTAAGTCTCCGAGTGCGACTTTTAGTGCACACTCGGAGAGAGTTTGCACTTAGGCGACTCTGGGTCGCAACTAAGTCCCCGAGTGCGACTTTTAGTGCACACTCGGAGTTAGTTTTTTAGACCGGAGTCTGCAAACGCGGAAGAATTTTGAATCGGCAAGAAATCAATCTGCTTTGTATTACTTCAATGATACTTGTTCTTTACATTGTCTCCACCGACGGTTATGTGTAGAAGCGCTTCAGGAGATCTCCATTCCATGCTCGCGGCTCGTCCGTTTCCCTGTCGAGGTTATAGAGTCGATATGCTCCGTTGTTCAGCACCTTAGAGATGATGAAGGGTCCTTCCCAGCCGCGAGCCAACTTGTGTGGTCTCTGCTGATCCACTCGGAGCACCAGGTCGCCTTCTTGGAATGTGCAGCTCCTGACGTGCCGCGCGTGAAATCGCCGCAGATCTTGTTGATAAATTGTTGAACGAGTCAGTGCCATCTCGCGCTCTTCTTCTAGAAGATCCACTCCGTCTTGCCTGGCTTGCTCTACTTTGGCTTCGGAGAAGAGTTCGACTCGTGGAGAGTTGTGAAGCAAGTCACTCGGAAGGATTTCCTCTGCTCCATAAACGAGGAAGAACGGGGATCGCCCTGCAGATCTATTCGGAGTTGTGCGGAGGCCCCACAGCACCGAAGGCAGCTCGGTGACCCATGCATCGGCGGCATGTCCAACTTCTCGCAAGAGTCGAGGCTTCAACCCTTGAAGAATAAGTCCATTCGCCCGCTCTGCTTGCCCGTTTGTTTGGGGGTGCGCCACGGATGCAAAATCCACTCGGATACCTTGGCCTGTGCAAAAACCTTTGAACCTGTCCGAGTCAAAGTTTGTGCCATTGTCGGTGATTATGTTGTGCGGAACCCCGTATCTGGCGATGATGTCTGTGATAAATTTGATGGTCGTAAGGGCATCAAGCTTCTTCATGGGCTTGGCTTCAATCCACTTGGTAAACTTGTCGACTGCTACCAGCAGATGAGTGAATCCTCCTTGGCCCGTTCTGAATGGTTCGACAGTATCTAATCCCCACACGGTGAATGGCCAAACAAGAGGAATTGTCTTCAGCTTGGCTTGTGGGATTTGTTTGAATAGAACTGACAACCTTCACAACGGTCGACCATATCTTTTGCCATTTCATTTGCTTGCAACTAGAAGAAACCATCTCTGAATGCTTTGGCGACGATTGCCCTTGAGGAGGCATGATGGCCGCAGGTTCCCGAGTGGATTTCTTCCAAGATTAACTGTCCCTCCTCAGGAGAGATACACCACTGAAGGACGCCTGAAACACTTTCCCTGTACAACTGGTCATCAATGACGATGAAGGACTTTGACCTGCGAACGATCTTCCTAGCTTGGACTTCGTCTTCTGGTAACTCTTGCCTCAGGATGTACGCAATGAACGGCACAGTCCATTCGGGAATGACAACTAGAATCCCCATGATCAAATCAACCACAGCGGGGACCTCGACTTCAGTCTGATCTGTTGAGCTCTTCGGTTGTACTGGTTCTTCTGTAAAAGGGTCTTCTTTTACTGAGGGAAAGTGTAGGTGCTCGAGGCAGACATCACTCGGGACCGGTCTCCGAGTGGATCCAAGTTTTGCCAATTCATCTGCTGCTTGGTTTTTCAGTCGGGGAACATGGTGAATTTCCAGGCCTTCGAACTTCTTCTCGAGCTTCCTTACTGTGTTGCAGTATGCGGTCATGGTGGGGTTCATTACATCCCATTCCTTCATTACTTGATTAACCACCAGATCTGAGTCGCCATAGACCATCAGGCGACGGACGCCGAGTGTGATGGCCATGCGCAACCCGTAAAGGAGAGCTTCGTACTCTGCTTCGTTGTTGGAAGAATCAAAATGTATTTGCAACACATACTTGAGTTTATCACCTTTTGGGGATATGATCACTACGCCGGCGCCGGAGCCATTCAACATCTTGGACCCATCGAAGAACATGGTCCAATGAGCCGAGTAGATGTGAGTCGGTTGCTGTTATTCTACCCATTCTGCTATGAAGTCAGCCAGAGCTTGAGACTTCATAGCTTTCTTGGCTTCGAACTTGATGTCGCAATATAGCATCTCTATTTCCCACTTTGCCACTCGGCCTGATGCGTCCTGATTGTGGAGAATTTCCGACAACGGAGCATCAGATATGACAGACACTGAGTGGTCTTGGAAATAATGAGCCACCTTCTTTGCAGTCATGTAGATCCCATAAATAAGCTTCTGATAATGGGGATACCTTTGCTTGGAAGGAGTTAGGACTTCGGAAACATAATATACTGGCCGCTGAACCTTGTACGCTTTGCCTTCTTCTTCGCGTTCGACTGTCAGAACGGTGCTGACGACTTGATTTGTAGCCGCGATGTACAGAAGAAGGGGTTCTTTACTGAGCGGGGCAGTAAGAACCGGCTGGGTGGAAAGCAGGGCTTTGAGGTTGTCGAATGCAATTTGGGCTTCGTCTGTCCACTCGAAGGTATCTGACTTCTTCATGAGTCGGTACAGAGGTAACGCCTTCTCGCCTAGTCGAGCGATAAACATGCTCAAAGCCGCTAGGCAACCTGTGAGCCTTTGAACATCATGTATTCTTACCGGCCGCTCCATTCGGACAATGGTCCCGATCTTTTCGGGGTTGACATCGATCCCACGTTCGGAAACGAAGAAACCGAGTAACTTCCCGCTGGGAATGCCGAATGAACACTTGGCTGGGTTGAGCTTGATATCGTACCTACGTAGGTTGGCGAATGTTTCTGCCAAGTCAGTCAGCAGGTCGGAACCTTTGCGTGACTTGACAACGATATCATCCATATAGGCCTCCACATTTCGACCGATCTGGTCTAGGAGGCATTTTTGGATCATGCGCATAAAAGTTGCTCCTGCATTCTTCAAACCGAATGGCATAGTGATGTAGCAGAAACACTCGAATGGGGTCATGAAGGCTGTTTTTAATTCATTCGGACCATACTGACGGATCTGATGATAGCCCGAATAGGCATCAAGGAAGGATAAACGCTCGCAACCCGCAGTCGAATCAACAATTTGATCGATGCGGGGGAGCGGGAAGTGATCTTTCGGACAAACCTTATTGAGATGCTTGAAATCGATGCACATACGGGGAGACTTGTCCTTCTTGGGCACCATGACAACATTAGCGAGCCACTTGGAGTGGTGTACCTCGCGAATGAAGTTGGCTGCCAAAAGTTTAGCCACCTCCTCACCGATTGCCTTCCTCTTGTGCGCGGCGGACCGACGCAGGCGTTCTCGGATAGGCCGAGCAGCAGGATCCACATGCAGTCGGTGCTCAGCCAACTCCCTGGGTACACCTGGCATGTCAGCAGGCTTCCATGCAAAAATGTCCCAGTTCTCACGGAGGAATTGGATGAGCTCGGCTTCCTATTTTGGATCAAGGGTGGTGGAGATGTTTGTCGGGGCGGCGGCGTCGTCCGTCGGGTGGATGCTGACTTTCTTCGTGTCTCCCGCCAACTGGAATGCAGACTCGGAAGCTGGCTTCTTTGAACTCATCAGGTCAGCGGGGTCGGCGGTCTTCTTGTACTCATCCAGCTCGAGAATAGCCATCTGCTGATCAGCAATCCTCGACCCCTGCTGCAGACACTCCTCGGCCCGCTGCCGATTGCCTGTGACCGTAATCACACCTTTGGGACCTCGCATCTTCAGCTTCAAATAGACGTAACATGGACGGGCCATGAAACGCGCATATGTCGGACGGCCCAGAATCGCATGGTACGCACTCTGGAAGTCCACCACCTCGAATGTAAGCTTCTCCTTGCGGAAGTTCTTGTCAGAGCCGAAGACGACATCCAACGCAATCTGGCCGAGTGATTTGGCCTTTCTTCCTGGGACGACTCTGTGGAACTGCATACTACTCTCGCTAAGTTTGGACATCGGAATGCCCATTCCCTTGAGAGTGTCGGCGTACATGATGTTCAAGTCGATGCCGCCGTCCATGAGGCCTTTGCGCAGCCTGACTCCTTCCACCACCGGGTCGACAACCAGAGCCTACCTCCCTGGGGTGGGTACGTGTGATGGGTGGTCTGACTGATCAAAGGTGATCGCAGTCTGTGACCACTTGAGGAACGTGGGAGTGGATGGGGTTGCCATGTTCACCAGCTTCAGTCGACTTTTGCTTTCCACATCAGCAAAAATCATCAACGTTGCATGGACTTGGGGGAACGGATCCTCCTTGTCCTCATCATCCTGCTTGGTGTCCCTCTCACTCGGCTGTCCTTCGCCGAATCCTTGGATCAGGAGACGACACTGCCGAGTGGTATGCTTCGGGAATATGGCCTTGCCTTCTTCGTCCATCTTCGTGTGGATTTGACATGGTTGATCCAGGATGGAATTTCCTGACTGCCTCTTCTTGGGGGTGTACTGTGCCTTCCCTTGCCTTTGAACTTGGCATTTGTAACGGCTGCTGCCTCTGCCTGCGGAGTGGACGGAGCTTTCTGCTTCTGCTTCCGATTGCTGTTTCCATCTCCATCGGCGACTGACTTATGTTTACCGCTACGTATGCGGACCTCCTCTTCGCCATTTTCATAGCGCGCAGCTATCTCCATCATCTTGCTCATGGAGATGTCACCTGTCCGACCGAACTTCAGGTACAGATCTCTGTACCGCACGCCTGCCTTGAAGGCGCAGACTGCTTGATGCTCTGTGACGTTCTCCACCGTGTGGTAGAGGGTCGTCCAGCGCTGGATGAAATCACGCAGGGGCTTGTTCTGCTTCTGGACATAGTGCTGGTGCTCTACGAGACCAGCAGGGCGTTTGCACGTACCCTCGAAGGTCCTGATGAAGACTCAGGACAGATCTGCCCAGCTATAGATGCTTGACGGAGCTAACTGGTTCAGCCAGGCTCGCACCGAACCGTCGAGCATCAGTGGGAGATGCTTCATGGCGACATGGTCATCTCCGCCACCGATCTGGACCGCCACTCTGTAGTCGTCCAACCAAGTTTCTGGTTTGGACTCTCATGTGAACTTGCTGATTCCCGTCGCCAATCGGAAGTTGGGAGGGATGTCAGCTGAGCGGATGGCCCGACTGAAGCACTCGGGGCCAGAAACCACGGTCCTACTTCCACTCGGACGGTCTCTATCGTGACCATCACGGTGGGCTCGACTTCTGTCGACCTTCTTCTAGGTGATGTACCCTCTTGCATCAGGCCTTGGATCATGCGCGTCACCGCCCGAACGACGATCATCATGATGTTGGGGTCCGTAAGGCCCACCCCACGGAGGAGTACGCGAACGGCGACGATCTTCGGGATTCCTGGAACGGATGCCCCCTCTGCGTCGCTGATGAGAGTCGTGACTGAAAACCGACCGATGCGTGTTCGCGTGAACAGAACTGTTGTGGATCCTGTTGTGCGACTGGGAGACCGCCGAATTTTGTTGCTGCGCCGTATGCAATAGGGCACGGATCTGCTCGATTCCTCTACCAACCTCTGAATCAGTCGGCTGGAGAGAATCGGCTATCCTGGCGGCTGCAGCCAAGTTGAGGATGGGTGTGCGGAACACCTCGACGTTGCTCTGGCGGGAGCGCCGACTGGAAAAACGATGGTGTTGACGACGAGCGCCGGATAATTCTCCGACCTCATGCTCGTTCCGGCCAGTCCGGAGGGGACTTTCATGGGAATCGGCCATGAGAACTTCGGCTGCAGACCCGCGACCCAGATACTCGGAACGTAGCTCAGTCGGAACTGACTCCAAGCGCTGGGATGGCGGCGGGACCACAACCGATTCGAGCACCGCCACTTGAGAGGACGCGCTCTGTCGCGCCTGTGCGTGTTGCACCCAACGCTGGAGCCGCGGATGACGGGACCGCTTGTTGCGGAGCGTGACGGGGGCGAAGATCGACATCAGGGCCGATGGCTGGAGAAGAAGAACACCGCGGGCACTGGCACGGAAGTGCATAGCCCCGCGACTGGGAAGTGCCTCGACGTCGAGGGGCGCATCCCGAAGCCATGCAGAATCGTCGGCGATGAAGGAGAGGGCACCGAAGAGGATCTCATGACCCATGCACAGATCTCCGCCGGACGACATGACGAAAGTATGAAATCGCAAACTCGCCGGAAGTCGCTTAGACGCCTGCCCCATGGTGGGTGCCAACTGTCGTGGGTATAAGTCTGATAGTAGATGTATGGGGTACGAAAGGATGGGCAGAGCCTTAGCTACGGCGAGCATGTATGAGTTCAGGCCCCTCTACGGTGGAGGTAAAAGCCCTACGTCTCAGTGCTCTTGGGAGCTTAGTGTCGAGTAGATTATAGGATTACAGCAAGTGCCAACCCTTGCACCAGTGGGGAAGGGTGGCTTATATGGAGTGTGCTGCCCTTCATAATGGCTCGGTGGACAAGGGTGGAATAGTGGTGAATAAATGCCTACGTTACAGGTAATGTAAGCCTTAAATGCTAATAATGGTGTATGAAAACGTATGACCGTTGCCCTCCTGGGAGGTTACGATGTACAGAGTGGATTCCAGTCGGTACGTTAAATATGCTCCGAGTGCTCGTCGCCGACTGGATGATGGGGGCGTCCTTAGTTCAGTCGGAACTGTCTAAGGGCATTGCCCTCTATGAAGGGTAGTCCTTGGGTAGGACCTATAGGGCAGGCCTATGACCCTACCCTGGGACTATAACCCCATCAGGTATATCAAGCAATTCATATCTAGGAGAGCTAGATCTAGCATGAGCAAAAGCAGGTTCTATCTCAATAGTATCGGCAGTTTCAGAAGCATCACGAGCATTGGCAGTAACCCTAGCAATATGAGCATCAAGGAATACCCCTAGTGGCACATCAGGCAAAGTAGCATATCTAGAAGTATCAAGCATAGCATCATCAGGCAAAATAGCATCTCTAGCATCATCAGGCATAGTATTTCTAGCAGTATCAGGCATAGTATCAACCATAGTATCAAGCATAGCATCATCAGGCATAGTATCAAGCATAGTATCTCTAGCAGTAGCATCATAAGCATCATCAAGCACAGGCGACATATCAAGATTTCTAGCAGGAGGTGATGTCGCAAACTTACTCATAACTGAAGGTGAATCAAGTGCAGAGCTAGATGGCAGTTCCTTACCTCCCCTCGTAGTTGAGGGCAAGACTTTGGTTCTTGGTTCCTTCAGATTCTTCATAGTGATCAGCAGATATAAATCCCAAGTGACTCAGAGAATATAGCAATACCTCCCCGGCAATGGCGCCAGAAAAATGTTGACTCTGTGACAACAGACCTTCCCCTGCAACGGCACCAGAAGAATGCTGCTAGCACTCCCCGGCAACGAAACTAGAAGAATGTTGTTGATGGCCCACCAGCGCGTGGGTTCGCAGCAGTTTTCGAGGGTAGAGTATTCGACCCAAATTTGTTGATATGCCAGACAGGAGGTGAGAGAATACTCTCGAGTATTAGCAGCTGAATGAGTCAGATTCAACCACACCTGAAAGATTAGTATCTGCAAGCAAAGTGTCAGCAGCAAAGTAGTATGATAACAACGGTGTCAGAAACGATGTGTTGATGACAGACTATTCCTAACGATTGTATCAATGGCGCCAGAAGTTGCCCGTTGACGGAAATTGTCTGTTCCCGACAACGACCAACGAACCAAATTGTAGCAAGTAGCAGCAGTGTAACGAGTAACAGCAGTGGCAAGGAACAGCAGTAGCAAGTGACAGCAGCAGCAAGAGTAGTAACAGCAGCAGAGCAAAACAAGTAACAGCAGCAGAGCAAAACAAGTAACAGCAGCAGTGGGACAAACTCGTAGCCAATCGGTCGATGATTTGTTTGGATGATATTCATCATGCAACAGTTATAAAACGGAGAGATATGTGGCTAGCTCCCATTCGTCAATGTGATGTAGGCATGCATTCCTTGTGTAGTCATACGTGCTTAGGGAAAAGAACTTGCATGACATCTATTGTCCATCCCTCCCGTGGCAGTGGGGTCCAAAAGGATACTATGGGATATTAAGGTTCTCCTTTTAATAAAGAACCGGAACAACGCATTAGCACTTGGTGAACACATGAACTCCTCAAACTATGATCATCACTGGGAGTGGTTCTGGTTATTGTCACTACGGGGTTGCTGGGTCATAACACATAGTAGGTAACTACAACTTGCAAGATCGGATCTAAAACACACATATATTGGTGACAACATAATATTTTCACATCTGAAATCATGGCACTCGGGCCCTAGTGACAAGCATTAAGCATGGCAAAGTACTAGCAACATCAATCTCAGAACATAGTGGATACTATGAATCAATCCCCATCAAAACTAACTCGATTACATGATAGATCTCATCCTACTCATCACCGCCCAGCAAGCCTACGAATAGATTACTCACAAACGATGAAGAGCTCCATGGAATTGGATAGGGAAGAATGTTGTTGATGACGATGGCGACGATTTCCCCTCTTCGGAGCCCAAAACGGACTCCAGATTTGTCCTCCAGATGAAGAACAGGATGTGGCGGCGCCTCCGTATCGCAAACGCGACGAAATCTTTTCTTCTGATTTTTTTCTGGGCGAAAGTGAATTTATAGAGCTGAGTTTGGGGGCGGCAGAGCCACGTGGGCCCCACAAGCTTGGTTGCCGCGGCAAGGGGGGTGGCCGCGGCAACAGGTCTTGTGGCCCACTCGCCCACCCCCTGTGGTGGATCTTTGCGCAGGTATTTTTCATATTTTCCACAAAAATTATCCGTAAATTTTCAGGACGTTCTGAGAACTTTCATTTCTCCACAAAAACAACACCATGACAATTCTGCTGAAAATAGCGTCCGTCCGGGTTAGTTCCATTCAAATCATGCAAATTAGAGTCCAAAACTAGGGCAAAAGAGTTTGGAAAAGTAGATACGACGGAGACGTATCAGACATCTCCAAGCTTAGGCTTTTTGGTGTCCTTGAATTTGGATTGGGATGCCTTGGGCATCCCCAAGCTTGTGCTCTTTCCACTCCTTATCTCTTTGTCCATGAGAACATCACCCAAAACTTGAAAACTTCACAACACAAAACTTAAACAAAAACTTGTGATAACATTAGTACAACGAAACAAACTACCACTTCTTTTGGTACTGTAGCAAACTTGAATTCCATCTATATTGATGATGGGCTGCTGTATTCTCACTTTTCCATGGCTAGTACCCTCCGATACTAACCATAGTTTCATCAAAACAAGCAACCAGCTCAACAAAAACAGAATCTGTCAAAAACAGACGAGTCTGTAGCAATCTGTATACTTCATATACTTCTTGTACCTCAACAAATCTGAAAACTAACGACGGCCTGGGAAAAAATCATATCAATCAGAAGCAAAAAGAATCAACTCAAAAACTCTTTTTGAATAAAAATTAAAAATCATCTCGTGAGCGAAAAGTTTTTGTCTTTTTCAAGCAGGATCAAACAACCATTACCAAGACTAGTCATAAAGGCTTTGATTGGCTCAAACAAAAAAGAAACACAAAAAACACAATCACCACAGAATTATGAAAGTGTGGACGCAACAAAACAGAAAGAAAAGAATAAATTCATTGGGTTGCCTCCCAACAAGCGCTATTGTTTAATGCCCTTAGCTAGGCATGGAAGCGATCAAATCACATATCGTCGTCTTTGGTGCTCAAACCATAAGTGGCCCTCATCATGGATTCATAAGGCAATCTTATTTTCTTTCTAGGAAAGTGTCCCATGCCCTTCCTTAAAGGAAATTGAAATATAATATTCCCTTCCTTCATATCTATGATAGCACCGATAGTCCTTAGGAAAGGTCTACCAAGAATAATGGGGCATGTAGGATTGCAATCAATGTCAAGCACAATGAAATCCATGGGTACATAGTTCCCATTTGCAATAATAAGAACATCATTGATCCTTCCAATGGGTTTCTTGACCGTAGAATCAGCAAGATGCAAATTAAGAGAACACTCTTCAATCTCATTAAAACCCAGAACATCACATAAAGACTTTGGAATCGCAGAAACACTAGCACCCAAATCACACAAAGCATTGCACTCATAGTTTTTTATTTCGATTTTGATGGTAGGTTCCCACTCATCATGAAGCTTTCTAGGGATAGAGACTTCCAATTCAAGTTTCTCTTCAAGAGATTTTATCATAGCTTCAATGATATGATCGGTAAAGGCTTTGTTTTGGCTATAAGCATGTGGAGAGTTCAACATGGATTGCATCAAAGAAATGCATTCAATCAAGGAGCAACTATCATAATTGAATTCCTTGAAATCCACGGTAGTAATTTCATTACTACTCAAAGTTTAAACGTCTTCTACTCCACTTTTAATGCTTTTAGCATCAAGATAGATGGACTGTGAATCATTGGGGCACTTTTCCACCAAAGTGGATTCATATCCAGCCCCATAAGCATTAGGTTTGACACAAGAAAACAAAGATTCAATGGGAGTCACACCAAGCACTTTAAGATCTTCGTGATTCTCATCTCGAGTTTCGGGTTTAGCAGCCATTTTATTGACTAAAGTAGCTTGCTTATCAGAAATCTGGCCCACTAGCTTTTCAAGACGAGCAAACTGAGAATTCAGCGCAAGGAATTCTTTGGCCATATCATCAACTTCTCTACTCATAAAAGCCAGAAAAGAATTTTGCTCCTTCAGCTCTCTACGAAAGTAACTATTATATTCAAACTGTGTAGACATGAAGCCTTTAACACTAGTTTGAATCTCTTCTAACTTTGCAAAATGAGCATCAAAATCCCTTAGTGGGGCCATTCGGGCTTTAGCAGGCAAGCAAGCACACAAGCAAACAAAGAGCAGGCGACAAAAAGGGCGAACGAAAAGGCGAACAAAAAAGGCAAATTGGTGAACTGGGGGAGAGGAAAACGAGAGGCAACTGGCAAACAAAGTAAATGCAAGAGATGAGTTTGCGACACCTACTTGGATGAGTTCTTGACTTGATCTTCCTCCCCGGCAACGGCACCAGAAATTCTTCTGCTATCCCATAGACAACATCGCCAGAAATTGACACGTTGACAGAGGTTGTGCTTGCGTTGTTTTTTCCCTTGAAGAGGAAAGGGTGATGCAGCACAGGAGCAGTAAGTATTTCCCTCAGCTTGAGAACCAAGGTATCGATCCAGAAGGAGGGTCTCGTCAAGTCTAGAGTACCTGCACAAACACAAACAAGCTTGCACCCAACGCTTCAAAGGGGTTGCCAATCCCTTCAAGATTGTTTGCAAAGTGAGATCTGAAGGCGGAAAGTGCAACGAAGTAAAAAGTGTAAGGCTGAAAATATGGTGTGGAGTAGACCCTGGGGGCCATAGTGTTCACTAGAGGCTTCTCTCAAAATAGCAAATATCACGGTGGGTGAACAAATTAATGTCGAGCAATTGATAGAACCGCGCAAAGTCATGACGATATCTAAGGCAATGATCATACATATAGGCATCACGTCCGAGACAAGTAGACCGATACTTTCTGCATCTACTACTATTACTCCACACATTGACCGCTATCCAGCATGCATCTAGTGTATTGAGTTCATGACGAATAGAGTAACGCTTTAAGCAATATGACATGATGTAGAGGCATAATCTCAAACCAATGATGAAAACCCCATCTTTTTACCTTTGATGGCAACAACACGATGCGTGCCTCGCTACCACTTCTGTCACTGGGTGAGGTCATCACACGGTATGAACCCAAAACCAAGCACTTCTCCCATTGCAAGAATCATAGATCTAGTTGGCCAGACAAAACCCACAACTCAAAGAGAATTACAAGGATATGAAATCATGCATAAGAGAGATCAGAAGAAACTCAAATAAGATTCATAGATAATCTGATCATAAATCCACAATTCATCGTATCTCGACAAACACACCGCAAAAGAAGATTACATCGGATAGATCTCCATGAAGATCATGGAGAACTTTGTATTGAAGATCCAAGAGAGAGAAGAAGTCATCTAGTTACTAACTATGGACCCGTAGGTCTATGGTGAACTACTCACGCATCATCGGAGAGGTCATGGTGTTGATGGAGAAGTCCTCTGTGTCCGAATCCCCCCTCCGGCAGGGCACCAGAACGTGCCCCAGATGGTATCTTGCGGAGACAGAAGCTTGCGGCGGCGGAAAAGTACTTTCGATGATCTCCTGATTTTTTTGGAATTTATGAGAATATAGAGGCGAAAGATCTAGGGCAAAGGGCATCCAGGGGGCCCAAAAGTCTGGATGGCGCGGCCTCCCCCTGGACGCGGGGTGGGGGCTTGTGGGGCCCTGGGGCTCCCCTTGCCTTGGCTCCCAAGCTTCCCGATCTTCTTCCGTTCCAGAAAAAATCTTTTCGGGGATTTTCTTCCGTTTGGACTCCGTTTCAAAATCTCCTCTGAAAGGGGTCAAAAACATGGAAAAACAGGAACTGGCACTTGACACTGAGTTATTAAGTTAGTCCCAAAAATATATAAAAGGCATGCAAAACATCCAAAGTTTGACAAGATAATAGCATGAAACCATCAAAAATTATAGATACGTTGGAGACGTATCAGCCCCGCACGGTGCTCTATTTTGGACCAGCACCATCAGCACTGGCCCCCTGTATTATGTAGAATTACTCCTCGAGTAGCGCTAACTCCCTATGCATTTTAGTATTATCAGAATTATTATGTTGGGCAAATAGTACCAATGTTGGGCCTTGCCAGGCCAGCTTTAATCTAAAACGAATTATCAAGGGGGTCCCCATAACAACCCCGATCGTGTTAGGAGCGCTCAATTATGGAACATAACACTGGTAGCCGAAACTAAGGGGGCAAAGGTGGAACAAAACACCAGGCTAGAAAGGCCGAGCCTTCCACCTTTTACCAAGTATATAGGTGCATTAAATTAAATAACATTTAGTATGGTGATATAACAAGGAACCCATGTTATCACATGGAAGCAACTGCACCTGCAACTAGCAACACTAACACGGGGTTAAGCAAGCGGTAACATAACCAATCAGTGGTTTGCTAGGTTGAACAGGTTGAAGGTTTTCATGGCATTGTTGAGAGGATGATATTTAACATGTGGTAGGCAACAAGACATACTCGGTAGAAGCGATAAAACTAGCATGTCAATGATAGTAATGGTATCTGGGTAAATGGTCATCTTGCGTGAGATCCCGCTTGGAAGAAGAATGACTCCGTGAAGCAGATGAACCGATGTAGTCGAACGGGTCCTCACAATCCGACACGCTTGCGTAACTCTATCGAGACGAAGCAAACCGGAAACACAAATCAACACACGATATTCACCACACGATGCACAACACTTATGATGCATGAATAGCTGAACACATGCAAGGCACGGCATGTCAATTCACAACACTCAAACACTACACATTAAGTGAAGTTCAATATGCAACGAGTTGCATATTGACGAAACTCCACATTTAATTATTTAGTTCTATCCTGTTTAGATACACGGCAATATTAAATGTGGTTAAACATGGCAAGAGGTGAAGCGTAATTAAACTATCTATCTAGGCATTTTAAATGAGGTCGGAAATGACATATAGCATCTCCGAAATGACCTCACATGTTAATTTACAATTCTGTCCAGATCTGAACTAACACATTTAATTTGTTGTTAAACAGCAAAACAAATAGGTTCACGTGATTCTATGCGTCGTTACAAACAATTTACACATAGAGAACATCTCCAACGGAGCTACGGATCAAAAGATACGGACACCGCAAGATATGATGGCATGAATGCAAAATGTGTGCAACGACGGTCACGAGCACTTCAAAACATACAACCAGCAAGAGAAAATCAAACTACACGAGATTCTAAGTAAGTTTCATATAAGGCACGATCAAAACGGAGCTACGGTTCAACAACTACGAGCTAAACAAGAAAACACTACAATCTGCCCAAAAGAACCACATAGCATTTTCTACACTCCACAACTATGAGCTACACAAATCCAAAAGGCTCCAACAAGGCATGAAACTATAGAGGGCAAGAAGCACTACAACATACAACTAACAACAACTAGCATGGAAACATGGATCGCTAGGAAAAGAAGTCAAAAAATGGCTTCTCACACACAGTTTCAGACTTAGTGAAAATAGCAGTTTATGAAGCTGCAGTTTTCGATCTGAAGGCATATTGACTTCAGCAAAACCAATAGCTACAGGACTACAAATGACATGAAAATTCACAACATGCTAGAGAATCACAAAGTCTACAACTTACTCCATTGCACCAACCTCAAAGAGCTACAGATCACAAGATACACTCATGCAAAGACAGCAACAAAATATAACAGATTTCAGACTTGGAAATATTTCACCATCTCTAAAACAACACTATTTTCTGGCAACTCCAGAGCAAGCAAACCACAACTAAACATGGATTTCTATTGCAACCAAAAATACCAGGGGCTAGACTAAACATTAAAGGGCAAAACTCTAACTGACAACTCCTTCAAACGAAGCACGGAATAAATCCTATGAAATAGACAAGAGGGCAACATGGCAAAATATCGCGCGAACTAACTTGCCCAAAAGATAAAACTAAATACACACGATTTTTCTACCCCGAAAACATATAAAACATGTGGGGTTGCACAACAATAATTTCACCACACGTAAATGCGAGATAATGTCCTAAACACGGAAAATAAACTAGCGGCAAATCCCTACACGCAAAAATACCAACGACTACTCTAAAATACATGGCAAAGGGGTTCCTAAAATATGAACATCTCTACTACGGCATTCGAGCAATCCGGGCACACGCGATAAAAATAACTACGGGCAAAAACAGTATAGACAGCACACATTTCTAGGCATACAGCACGCTAAACAATGTCAAACAATTATGCAAGTTGCAATATCGTATTCTACGCGAGATTCTACACAAAAACCATATACAATACGCCTCGATCCGACTAACGGTTAAAAAGATACGGACGTTTTAATATCGTCTATTTTACTGGAATTTATTAAATTTCGAAAATTCCTAATTCACTAACGGGCCTAACAGTGGCGCAAGACATCTAAAATGCGCCTAGGCGCCATATAGGTCAAGGCAGGGGGTGCTCACCCTAGTGGGTTGCAGGGAGGTGGGGGCGCTCGGTTGGGCCTTGGGGAGTCGCGGCCCAAGAGAGGCGAGGCAGGGCGAGGCCGGCCCAGGAGCGTGGCGCGGCCCACTGGTGCGACGCGAGCAGCGCGCTGGCGCGAGCGCTGGCTCCATGATCTGCTGGAACATGGAGGCCGGCGGCGGCGGTCCTTGGGGGCTCCGGCGAGCGAGCCCATCGGCGGGACCCGAGGGGAAACAGGCAGATATGGACCGGCGGCGCTAGATCCGTCCCTTTTCGGCGAGGGCGAAGCTCTATGCTGGGAGCTGCGCGTCCATGGCGCCCGGGACCTGCGAGGGAGAGAGAGAGCGCCGGGAGATTAGATCAGCGGGGGAGAGGAGGAAGAAGGAGAGGGAGAGAGAGGCCGAGGGGACCTGGGGAGCTCCGGCGACTAGCAAGGGTGGCGCGGCGGTCCGGCGACGGGGCTGGCCGGCGCATCTCGAGGCGCAGCGGCGGAAGGCGGCGCGGCGCGAGGCGCGGGGAGCTCGGGGCAGGAGTGCTGTGGCGGCGAGCTCGAGGCAGAACGGGGCGGCGGCGGCGGATCCAGGCCTTCGGGGCCTGCTTCGGCCCAGGGCGGGCCCGATCTGGGC
Source organism: Hordeum vulgare subsp. vulgare (assembly GCF_904849725.1). Classification (NCBI taxonomy): domain Eukaryota; kingdom Viridiplantae; phylum Streptophyta; class Magnoliopsida; order Poales; family Poaceae; genus Hordeum; species Hordeum vulgare. The sequence goes on from NC_058523.1 coordinate 67,631,846, forward strand.
TGCTGCGGCGGGGAGGAGAGAGTGGCTGCGCGGCTAGGGTTAGGGGGGTAGGTGGTGCGGATCCCGAGGTGGAAGGGGGGCTGTCTGAAAATGCACACGGGGACTATTTATAGACAAATGGTGGGGCTAGGTTTAGCGAAATTCCACCACGGTTTTAACCGCGCGCTCGGGTTCGAATAATTCCGAACGCGGGACGGACTAAATGGCTGTGTAGAGTAGTTATCCGGAGACGAGAGGGAAAACGGGAGGCGCGGCAACGATTTTTAAAACACCGACAACCGTCCGATGGTAGACCGAATACGGTGCCGCTACGGTTGACCGTTCGGGTACCAGACGGACTCCGATTGTGACGAAACTTGACAGGCGGCCTACCTATATTAAAATAAGACCGCACGTCAAATTCTGACCCAATCAGAGAAAGTTTTACGCACACTTTTGAAAACAAGATTTAAACGTTGCCGCGGGCGCGTGCGTGTGTGGTCGGGCTCATAACGGACAACGACGAGATCGGCAACTAACAACGGATGCAAGTTTTGAAAACTGGCGGCAACGGGTTGTCGATGCAATGCAGATGATGCGCATGATGCGATGATGATGTGACAAAAGAAAATAGACACTCGACGAAAAGGAATAGAAGGGGAATCTTCTGGAACGTCGGCATCGGGCTGTCACAATCAACCACTGTCTTCACTGTGAAACGGGTTCTATTTCTTCAACTCTTTATATTCCTTAGATTGTGTGTTGATGATTTTCACTGTCACTCTTTGAAGAATTTGTTGAAGACTTTCTCTGAAATTCCTCAACCCCAAATTCTTCACACGAGTTAATCCTCATCTGTTTTCTCCGTGCCTGTATACTGTGCAAACTGTTTTTCATATTCTTCATCCTGAAAAACTGATGTAGTGATACTTTGCACTCCTGGTCCTTTGTTGTTTCCGCTGCAAGTTAGTCATCACTGAGGAATTTCCTCAAAAGGAATTTCCTCGGTGTTGAAATTCTAAAAATCTCCTATTCAACCCCCCCCCCCCCCTCTAGTCGATATAACACACTTTCAACCCGGCAAGCCTTTTTGCCTAGGTTCGGGCTGCTTACGCGTAAAACCCTACGTCCTGCTTGTCTGGTTGTATTAAGCGTTTTGTTGTTGATTGTTACAGTGACTGTTGATGATCGTCTTATGGGTCGATGTACAAAAAGTCTAACCCCTTTTATAGGCAAAAGGGTCGCCTATAGTTCTCGATGGCAGGTTCACGGGGAGTTACAGTGAACCTAGGGTGGTGCTTATCCATCTACCACTGTCAGCTGCATTAAATGCACGTCTTGTCCTTGTCTACGATGTGCTGGTGAAGACACGTATCCAGGTGTTTCGACACCTGAACGATGCGCTGGCGCATGCGGAATGTGCTGGAACTTGGGGGCGGTGGCACTATGGCAAGGGCGGTTGCCCACCAATGGCCAGCCCCGTCATCCCGGCAAGGAGCTTGCGGGGGCCTTGGGTCTTCGTCCCGGCAAGGGAGCTTGCCGGGGGCTTCAGTCGTCGTCCCGGCAAGGGAGCTTGCCGGGGTCTTGTACTTGGTGAGTTCATCACGCCCACCGAATGGGCGCGGTCTTGGTCATCTTCCCGACAAGGCAGGCTTGTCGGGGCCTTGATACTCTTGGGGGTTGCATCTTGACTGGGTCCTTCCACCCCCTGCCGACAGAGGCTCTTCGCGCCCGTGCACAAGTCTGGGATACTAGAGACCCCAGTCTTTAGTGCACCGACAATATGCCAACAACCTCTTCTTTATTTGTAGGTCTACTAGCCTTTGTATATCATGTATACATCTAATCGGTCAATCTCTTACTCCTATATAGATCATAAGGTCTCCTATATATAACAAGTAGAGCTCTGTTGAACACACTAGATTATTTGGGATATGCTACACATTAGCATGCAGCTTATTTATCAATGTTCGAGAGGCAATACTCTGAGGTAACTTTGTTCGGAGTGCAAGAAGCACATCTTAATTAGTGATCTCGTCCAACCACGTCCTACTTGAAAATGAGCGTCCTGCATGATGTATCTTGCAACAAATGTTCGCACACCAATTTTGTAATCAGCTCGTGTTTAAATAAAGGGAAATGATTCCTTTCAACCGATCGATCTTTGTGCGAGCGTTCGTCGCCTTCATCGCCGTAAGATGGGCTCTTAATCAAATGGTAGGGAGCCAACCCTGACATGTCCATCTTTTATAATTGGTCCATTATTTTAAAATGAATTTTGTAACTAGCCCTTTGTTGCAAACTAGATTCTGTAGCGACCCATGTTGCAAACAAATATTATGCATCATGATCCATATTACAATTTATTTTCCTGCAACGCGACCATGTCGCAAAAAAGATCCCACAACACAACATAGACTAAAAATAACATAACATAATCTATGTTGTAAATTTTTTCTATAACAAGACTGTTGAGAAATAAAACATTTGATCAATTAAATGGGAGGGATGCCTCCCAAAAGGTGTCTCTTGGGGAAAAGGTGTCTCCCTAACACACCCCTTCATCTTGTATATAAGTGGGTCTCCCACATTGCAATGGACTAGTGGATGATTTGGACTCTTCATTTGTCTCTCTTTGCATTCATTCTACAACACGTTATCAGCACTGCCTCTACCGAGAGCAAAAATCATAGGCAATCACCGGAACGGGCAAGAAGGTAAGAACTCTCCGGTAGAGAGCTATTTGGCCAGAAGAAAGCGAGGGAAGGAGGCAAAACTGTGGTCGGCGCATGTTTGTGGCACCATAGAAAGCCCGGCGGCCCCGTCTTTGTGCCCGGCAAGGCTCCACCCATCTGCGGCATTGGAGCCTGCTGCCCAGATCAGAGAAAAGAAAGAAGACGATGAAGCAATAAGGAAGATTACTACTCGCTCATCAAAAGAGAGATGTTTACCATAGTAAAACATGCTCGTCATAAGTATCTTCCGTAGTGAAGAGAAGTGATATTTCGTTCATATACGAAATAGATGAGGTGGTGAGAAAGCGAGGCTTGTAGCACATGGGTTTCTACAGAGACCCGACATCGGTTACGATGTAGCATGCCCTCTCGGTATGAGTGGAATAATGTTTCCATACTGAATCGGCAATACAAATCCATACGGTTGATGTATGTAATGGCTACATACTCACATGGATCATTCAGTTCGGATATATGTATTGAAGTCTTTTAAATGGCTTAATATTCCGAATCCAATGATAAATCGCAACATGTTTGTGTGAAGCTTCAGAAGTCACTCTGTGACTCTGAAGAGGTTGGAGAGTTGTGTGGTACAACCGACTAAGTGAATTAGTCCTTGACAAGGATTACTCTAATACTGATGGTCGTTGATGTGTGTTCATGAAGATATCATGGATTGGATTTGCATCTTCTTATTGATGCGGATGATCATATCATCAATGTCTATGCAAGACATATTAGATACACACAATCATTTTGGGACGGATATTTTGGTCAAACCAAATTGTGCTAACTTTATAGCTTGAGCATGTTCCCTCGAGAATAAATGTATGTCAGTCTTCATATATCTAGAAACATTGAAAAAGTTCAATATGGATATATCTTATCAAAGACACATATGGTCTTATTATATCTGGCATGGGACACAAGCCCATTCAAAACTATGGAATATGGTGAAGTGATAGTGAACATGAAGTTCCATATCTGAATACCATCGGAGCACTCATATATATTGGAAAGTAAGTCGGGCCTAACACTATATTTGTTGGGTATTTATTGAGAGTGCAATCCCCAATACAATGAATATCCTCGATATGTCCAAGACACAAAAGGTCTTGATTGATTCCATTGGGAAAATCAAGATGGGACCATGGTGTGATATCCTAATAGTGGCTGAGAATCTGATCTCAACAATGTCATATCAAAGACTAGATTTAATGGAAAAGTATTCTGAGGGAAGCCTTCAGTATAGATTCTAAATGAGTCCTTCCTATAATCATTCTGCCATAAATATGTCTGAAGCATGACAATATATATCTTCCTTCGCAAAATGACTGGTCACATGTGAGATCATGTGGAGATTCATTGGAATCAAAGATCATTATCTACCAAGATAATGTCACTTGTATTGCTTATGGGTTATACTCCCTCCGTTTCTAAATATAAGGTGTATTAGTTTTATAAAAAGTCAAACCATGTCTATGTTTGACCAACATTATAGCAAAATATATAATGATGTACAATACCAAATTTATAAAATATAAAAATATATTTCATGATGAATCTAGTGATAATGATTTGGTATTCTATACCTTAATATTTCGGTGTACAAATTCGGTCAAAGTTAGACAAGTTTGACTTTTTGAAAAAATAATACACCTTATATTTAGGAACGAAGGGAGTATTTATCATTGTGAATTACATAAATGTAAGAGGATAATCTGCAAACAAATTATTGTGAGGTTCACAATGTCTCTACCAACGTTTATATTCCAGAATCACATTTGTGGAATTGGTATGAGACAACATTGATGTTTGCGAAATTCAAGAAAAGTAAAATCCCAAGTTATAACCTGTTGATGATCTTCAGATCATTCATATTGTACTACTTTTTCCTTTATGAGTTTTCCAAGATGGTTTCTCATATAAGGTTTTCAACGAGACAATATAAATACAAGTGCGGATGTATGACATATTGGTTTCTCCTTATATTTTTCCCGCTGCGTTTTAAAGGAGTTCTCGATGACATACTATTGTAAGGTTTCTCCTCAATTTTTCCCACGGGTTTTTTTTGGAGGAGTTTTTAGTTTGCAATATCTCTCCCTAATAATAAAGCGTGGAGTGCTTCTGTCGTCCGTCATGGTCATTTTGCAAAAACACCCTTCGCTTTTTCAGTATTCAACCTGTAGTCCGTTTTTTAGTCAAAAAACGAATCGTTTTTTGCATTTTGCAGAAAACCCCCTTATGTTTCAGGTAATCAACCCGCAGTCCTTCATTAAGTGGAAAAAAAGTTTCGTACTTTCCAAAAAAAACTGTCCTCCACCGGTCCCTTATCCGAGCGCGTTCTTCACCACAGGGGGCGGCTGGGCTGGCCGCGGCGGGGGAGCTGGGGTGCCGACTACCTGGCCAAGGCGCATGCCCACCCCGACGTGCTCTACGTCAATGTCGGCGACGGCGACTCGGACCACGCATGCTGGGAGCGGCCGGAGGACATGGACACGCCCCGGAGGGCCTACATGGTGAACGCCACCCACCCAGGCTCCGACGTTGCGGCCGAGACGACGGCGGCGCTGGCCGCGGCCTCCGTCGCGTTCACGGAGCCGCGCGGCGAACCCCGGTACGCGTCGACACTTCTGAAGCACGCGAAACAGGTGCACGATATACTTGCTTACATTCAGAGAGACTGTTGCACTGCATTGCTTTGCACGGCACACAGATTACACAATCGATTCGATACAAATCCAATGGATGGGCCAAAAAGCATTGGTGTAGTAATAGACAAGAAAATAGAGCGTACCCACCTCATATTATATACTCCTTCTATGTTCTTGCATTGTATCCACCGCGTATTATATACGTACGATCACCTGTAGTGTATAATAAAATGTGGGTATACGTTATTCGTTCTTCCTTCTAGACAAACCATTTCACAAAGTCATGGTACCATTCATATGGTTGAAAAGGAATGGCAAAATATTGCTAGAAAATTGAAGGTGGATTTGTATTTGTGCACAAAGGCAAACGAAAGTGCATGAGCTAACTTCTTGTGTCACTTTTGTGCAGTTGTTCCAGTTCGCCAAGAACCACCATGGGCTCTACCAGAACAGCATTCCATCAAGCAGAAATTCCTACAGCAGCAGCGGCGACGAGGTAGCATCTTACTCTACTAACTAATATCATGATAAGCAGAAAATAGTAAGTAATGTTTTCTGTAAAAAAAATACTGAAAGATGCTCGCTGGAAATGGAACAGGACGAGCTGTTGTGGGCAGCTGTGTGGCTCTACATCGCCACCGGCGACCAGGAGTACAAGGCCTACATCTCCGGCACCAGCAACGTCAGCGGGGTGCGGCAGTCGCTGGCCTGGGACGACAAGTTCGTGGGCGCCCAGGCACTGGTCGCCAAGGTAATGTCCAAATCGTAGTTATTCTATTCGTTCACTAATTTGGTATGATCTTAATCTAGGAGGATTATCACTGTATAATATGAGATCCCAACGTTTAGCAGTGATAAAAGTCTGACGTTGAATGGTTCTTTTCAGAAGTACAATGGTAAGATCTATGATTATAGCTTCGAACTTAATTGGACAGTACTAACTGGACATATAATTGATTATTTATGCACAACAAGATATTATGTTGTTTTTTGTTCTTCAATCAGATTTATCTAGCCCTTTCTTGACTTTCTAATTGCTCCACCCTCTACCTCTGAAACTCAGAAATCAAAGAAAGGCCGTTGGCATATCACTGTCACTGAATAAGATTGGCTAGAGATGAAGAGGTCCAGAATGTTTTCTCTATTGTTGGGGACATACATAATACATATAGATAAATTTGGATCATTTATAACAAAGAGATTTCTTGTCAAAAATATTAACTCTGTCCACCAATGGGCAATGTCAAAGTAATAACATGAATTTGCTGAACAGAACCTTCGCTAACTGAATAGACTAACAAACAATTAACAATGTCAAATAGTTTCAAATCAACAAATGTTGTTTGATTAAAGCACTGATTTAATGCCGCATAATGGCACAACAAGCAGACTATATATATTTTTCTTGCCCAGTGCAACGCACGGACATTTGTACTAGTATAGATGACGAATTGATCAATGGGAGTGTTGAGATATAAAACATGTGATAAATTATATGGAAGGGATGCCTTCCAAGAGGTGTCTGTTGAAGAAAATGTGTCTCGCCAACACACTCTTCATCTTGTATATAAGTGAGTATCCCACGTTGCAATGAACTGTTGGATGATTTGGACTCTTCATTTGTCTCTTTTTGCATTCATTCTACAACAAAGACATATGTGGTAAAGTAGAGGAAGAGGTATGGCTATTTTTTAATTTTTTTTGAGGTGAAGGTATGGCTAATTGATTGTGTTATATCTGATGGCTCACGTAGCAGGCCCCTTAAAAAGAAAACGCCAATTTCTTATGGGAAAACGCAAGCGCGTAACCGAAGGATGCATGATACGGATTCGCTAGCAAAGCAACGCGCAATCCCTTCCTTCGCCGCCACGCGCGGGCGAACACGGGGCCCATCCCGGCGCGTGCCGCCCCGCCTCATCACGCCCGTCCAAGCGGCGACGGACGGTTCAGATGCGACGGGGGAAAGATCGTGCGTCCCATCCCTCGGCTTAAAACTGGGCGTCAGGCGTCAGCTGTGACAGACAGTCGACAGAGCAGCGGTTGAGTCAGCGCGGGAGCTGGGGAGGTTCGCGGTTGGTGCGCGAGCGAGCGAGCGAGACAGCGAGGCGCGGCGCGGTGATGGCGGAGGCGGGAAAGCCGAGGGTGGTGGTGGTCGGCGGCGGCATCGGCGGCGCCCTCCTCGCCAAGACCATGGAGCCCGACGCCGACGTCGTCCTCCTCGACCCGTAAGCCTCCCTCCGACTCGCGTCCCCCGTTGCTTTTCACGCCCGCCGCGTGTTTGATGAAATGTCCTCGTGTCAGTCTCCGTGAGGCGCGGGTGGGAGCAGGTCCTGGTTTAGCTGTATCTTCGAATCTGTCGTCGGCGCGATGTAGCGGCCGGCGATTGTTTGATCGAGCCGGGAGGGATGAGGAGATTTGGGATTGGTTTAGTTAGTAGCCTGCCCCCTAGTGAATCATAGTGATCGTCCGGTTACAACTGGAGCTGGATGTGCTGCTCGCAGGGGACCTGGCCACCTGGGGTTGTTCTTAGTTCTGATTGTCTACTTCAGGACTGCAGCATCGGTAGGATATAATCGAGTCATATCCCGTTCCATCGTTTCCTTGCTTTATGTTTGGTATTCCCTCTGTCTCAAATTAGGTGACTCAACTTCATACTAACTTTAGTGTAGTACAAAGGTAGTACAACGTTGAGTCACCTATTTTGGGACGGAGGGAGTGTATCTTGTGCAATAGGACTTATCGATGATGTGAAGCCTTAGAGGATCAAGGTGAATTCTGTCAGAATACTAGGGATGTTCTTACTTTTGATTGTTTGGTTCAGGTTTGCACATATCTCTGCTTCCGCTTTTCTGCTGTGAGAGAAATGCAGCAACATCAGGATATAATTCAGTCATAACAAGTTCCGTCATTTCCGTGTTTTATGTCTGGTGATATGCTGTGAACTGTGAAGTTTATTTATGATGTTAGAGCCTTAGAGGATCAAAGTGATTTATGCCAATGGAAGTTCCGATATGTTGGTAGTAGTGCCACTGTTGATGACAAATTGACAGTTGAAAACAAACTGCGCCTGTTTGTAGCACTGTCTTAAGGATTCCTCGTGCTATTTTCTTCTGAACTCTGAATTGATAACAATAGCTGTTGTTTTCGGTTGATTAGTCGGTCATCAGTTTCCTAGCTCAATGAGTTAACATCGCAAAGGATCTCCTTTCTCAAAATAGATGGTAACATAAAGAAAGTCTCTCAGGCCCTCCTTTTTTAAAAGGTTTTTGAATAAGACAAGCTCTCAGTGTTCTGTTCTCTTAGCGCGCGAACCGTCCATGTACCAGTTTCAGTTAAGCTAAAACCACAATAATATGATTTTTATATGGGCAAGGCTTCATACATTTAACTACTATTAGCTACCTCAGAATTCGTAGGTTCATTAACGAAAAAAGATCTCTTCTAATGACAGGAAGGACTATCTGGAGATCACCTGGGCTGAATTGAGATCGACAGTTGAACCATCTTTTGCTGAGAGATCGTTAATATACCACAGAGATTACCTCACCACTGCTACTATTGTAACATCTTCTGCAGTCAATATCACTGAGAATGCTGTTCTAACTGCTGATGGTCAATCACTTGCGTATGATTATCTCGTTGTAGCTACTGGCCATGTTTTCGCTTCTGCTGGAAGCAGAAAAGAGAGGCTTACAGAATTCCAGAGAGGTAACTCTAAGTGCATATTTAAAAGATGGCATGCTTTGCAACCATGTATTTCCTACTTATGCCTTGATCTTGTAACAGATAACGGAAAGATAAAATCCTCCGGGTCTGTGTTGATAATTGGAGGTGGCCCAACTGGTGTTGAACTTGCTGCAGAGATCGCAGTAGACTATCCAGAGAAGAAGGTGACACTTGTTCACAGAGGATCACGATTACTTGAATTCGTTGATCAAAAGGCTTCGAAGAAGTGCCTTGATTGGCTGACTTTGAAGAAAGTGGATGTGCTTTTCCAGCAATCAGTTGACCTAAAGTCATTATCAGACACAGAGAAGTTCTATAAAACATCAGGCGGAGAAACAATAACAGCTGATTGCCACTTTGTGTGTATTGGCAAGCCACTGAGTTCATCGTGGCTACATGATACCATCCTGAAGGAATCTTTGGACACCAAGGGAAGAGTAATGGTGGAGAAGGACTTGAGAGTGAAGGGTCACGATAACATTTTTGCAATCGGTGACATCACAGATATTCCTGTAAGTCTGCACTTAAATCTTAATGCTCGTTAAGCTTCTCGATTCTCCATTTGAGAATTTTATTCTCTTTTTTGCAGGTTAACAATTTTCATTTCCCCAGCAGTGTTAATTAACTTGCACATACTAGTATCATTTGACCTAAATCAAGACATGAACAAAATTTGCAGTGTGGTTTCTGCATGGCTGCATTTGGTTGTTGATTGTTAGTATGTTAGATTTATCTGAGCAACTCATTTATGCCGCCTGATGAGTATATATCATGAGTTTTTGACTTCCTTCCATGTCGGAAAGCTTGTGATTTTATCTGATGCATTTCTAGCATGCCCCAGAATCTTCTGTGTGTTGGGATTGTTCAGTTCAAATCTGTGTAAAGCAAAATTATGCACGGGTAAATCTCAATCGACTTAGGTGTACATGCACTAAAAGTCTAAAATTAGTATGCAATGCACTTTATCTAGCAGTCTTAACTGTGAACCTACTCTATTTCTTGGTCTTAAGAAGTTAAGATATATATATCATCTTATTTGAAAGGTGTTTATTTCCATGTGAAATAACTTGCTCATCAGTGTAGATACAGCAACCATTACATTTTGCATCCCTCCATTTTCGGCATAATTTATCCGACATCACCAGCTTGTAACGTTTGAAGCGGCAAACTCCTTATCTTGAAAACACTACAAGATTACTGAAACACCTACCTTCGATGTGCAGGAAATCAAACAAGGGTACCTCGCCCAGAAGCACGCGCTGCTGGTAGCGAAGAACCTGAAGCTACTGATCAAGGGGTCGCCTCCGAGCAAGCTCGCCACCTACAGCACCGGGTTCCCGCTGGCGATCGTCTCCCTGGGAAGGAAGGAAGGGCTGGCGCAGCTGCCCTACCTGACGCTCACCGGGTGCATACCGGGGATGCTCAAATCCAAGGACCTGTTCGTCGGCAAGACGAGGAAGCAGATGGGCCTGAATGCTTGAGCCGGCCCATCTCCAGGCAAAACAAATAAACCTCTGGCTGGCTGCACATATGTGTTGTATCGTCATGCGTTGTTCTCTGTGCGAGTAATTGTTGGTGATGTGCCGAGAATGGTGATGAACATTTTAACAGAAGTGTGAATGTACATGTACGCAGATGCCTGTTTGGCCTGCGTTTTGGGGTGTGTCTTTCTTTGCTGGTGATGTACACAAGTATTTTCGTTGGAAGACGTTTTGCATGGTCCCAACAATCCCCAGGCCGGATGTAACATGACGGCGCTTTCTTTGTGGGAAAGTTAAAAGAAAGCAGCCTGATCTTTGCCAGGCAGACAGTAGTTGCCTTGAGGATGGGAACAATTTGGTGGTTTCTTCCTCTCTTTCCGCGGTCTCGCCATGTCCTGTCTTTCATGAGGCATCAACAGGGGGACGCCAGGCATGTCATGTCGTTCTGAATTTCTGGTTTATGGGAGTCCGTGATCGGTGACCTAGATGACACGGTCCGCTCATCTTTTTCTTTTCTTGATGACACCACCAGTTCCATGGGGATATCATTCCTATTTTTTTATTTTTTTAAAATATGGGGATAGAACTCCTGGGCCTGCCCATCCATTGCACTTTCTATCTACGTTGGCATGTGCAAAAACCGTGAATTCAGGTTAATGTTTAGTTGGAATTTGGAATGGTAGAGTGTACGTCACTAGTGTACAATTAGCTAGCTTCTGATAAGCATTGTCGCCGGTACCATATTTATGAAGTAGTACTAGGAGTGTATTGTAGGTATGATGACTGATGATGAACCAATGAAAACGACAATCGTTGTATCTTTATGCAGTACGAGTACGTCTTTAGTACTTTTACCTCCAAAGCTACCCGCACACACAACAGTCATCCCTGCCCTATTGATAGATCTCAGGATTTGACCTGATACTTGCTCTGGTGGACAGCAATCTGAAACGAAGATAAACTACTGTAGCAATTCCCAAATTGATGCACAGGGACGGCAAACTCAGCAATATACGTGCTCTTTAATTTCCCCCTAGTTCTTGTCTGAGTAGTTAATGCACCTGACCTCGGGGGGTGGCTAGGTACAACGACCACCTGTCCTAGGGAAGCCACGGCCCGGACATGACGCATTGCTGTCTGATCCATCTAGTCATCTTTTCCTCTGATCAATCTAGAGCCACCTGCAAACACGTAAACCTGCTCTCTATACTCCAGATGGCAGCAGCTGAATTTGTGCATATCGATCGAGCAAAAGAACAACTCGCAAAAAGAAACCGTTATCATCATCAAACTTTGTCGCGTCAGATTAATCGACGCCATCATGCCAACCAACCACTCCCGCAGCCGCGAAGGCCCTGCTGTTTCAATTTCATGCGCGGAATTAATACAGGTGGACCTTCGTCGTGTTAGGCTGGTCACAATGGAGAGTAACATAAGGTAGGAACCTACACGCTTTTCTAGACTATGTTCCTACCTCTACAATGGGGAGTAACATGTATGTAGTGTCATGCAACAATGCATTTATTAGGCTATAGAATTAATTGTTTCTTGGAGTGTGTGATGTTCTGGTAACTTAGAGGGTGTTTGGATACTCTCTAGTCATGTGACTAGTAGTAGTCAGACTAAAAGTTTTTAGTCAGGCCCTGTTTGGAAGGTGACTACTACTAGTCAGCATTAAATGTCTCTGTATTAAATTATTCTCATTTATCTTCCTTTTATTAGCGTGCCAGCATGGGAGGATGAGCCATTAATTGGAGAAGAGACTTTAGTCACTTTTAGTTGGGGGTGGGGTGACTAGGGACTAAACTAGTTTTAGTCACCCATTAGTCAGGGGTGTTTGGAGGTTTACTGACTAAAGGTGACTACTACTAGTCTCTAGTCTCTAGTCTCTAGTGATCCAAACACCCTCTTAGCTAGTTACCACAAGCACCTCTCTCTTCACTAAATACGTGCCACATAAGCAAAGTTATATTGGAGTGTGTGATGTTACTGCTAAGTTCCTCCTCATTGTGAGCAGCCTTAGTTTGCTGGGTTTCTTAAACAAAGGGGAGCGTCCGTGATGCTGCCTCTAGACAGGTTCGATCCCCTGAATCATTTCAGGTTGATCCCCTCCCCCCATAAAAGAAGCATTTCCAGGTTGATGATCGCTCGTGTGCGTGGACTAGACGTTGGATGGGCTGCTTTGCTTTGGTAGTGCCGTGTTAGTGCCGGTTTAAGTGGAGTGATTAATGAGTGTAAAGACAGAAGATGCCACCAACTAGGAGTAAAACTGAGTGGGATCATGTTTGCACCCGTCACACTAGTTTTATGATGATTTCGTTTGGGGGTACTTTGTTGCTCAAGTAACTACGCATGCACCTGCAGCTGTACCTTGTAGTGACGAAGCTGAAGGGACGACACATAGGCAAGTCACAAGTGGGTGTGAGTGCGTCACGACCACAATGCGTGCCTTTACAAATACAAAAGGAAAATGAAGCCCCCCTTTGCCGCCGAGCATCAAAGATTTTCGCTCCGCCCACGAATATATAGCGTGTGATCTTTGGGATGCCCTTCTTTTCTTGTTTCCTCCAAGAATCAGATGCTTCTGGATAAGCTGCACAATCCCAAAGAAATAATAATTAAGAGGGAGTTTGTTTTCAGACACTTATTGGTCTAGAGACTTAAAAAAAGTCCCTATAAATCCCACCTAAACCAAACACAAGGGACTTATTGTGGTGATTTGGGACTTATCAAATAAGACTCTCAGCGAGGAGCTTATTGGGACTTATCCCGGAGCGGACCTACCCCGCGTCGCTCCAGGCTCGGTCCAAGCACGCCGCCCCGCCTCTCGGTCCAATCGCCGTCGCGCCCCGCCTCTTGCCCCGTCGCCGCCCCGCCTCTCGCTCCGTCGGTTCGGTTCGCCGCCCCGTCCCATTCGTTCCGTCGTCCCGTCGCCGCCCCGCCCCGTTCGTTCCGTCGCCCCGTCGCCGCCCCGCCCCGTTTGTTCCGTCGCCCCGTCGCCGCCCTGTCCCGTTCGTTCCGTCGCCCCGTTTCTGCCTCGGTTCGTCACCCCGTCGCCGCCCCGTCCCGTTCGTTCCGTCGCCCCGTCGCCGACCCGCCCCGTTCGTTCCGTCGCCCCGTTTCTGCCTCGGTTCGTCGCCCCGTCGCCGCCCCGTCCCGTTCGTTCCGTCGCCCCGTTTATGCCTCGGTTCGTCGCCCCGTCGCCGCCCCGTCCCGTTCGTTTGTCGCCCCGTTTCTGCCTCGTTGCAGCGGTGCTTATCCTGTGTGCCGTACGCTTTGGCTGATGACGATCCATGTCGACTGCAGGTTACCACGGCATGGCTGATGACGATCCCCGCGTCCCAGGGCACCGTACCATGGCTGATGCAACATGGACTTATAAGTTTCTGTAAACAAACAGGTAGAGACTTATGACTTATAAGTCCATGTAAACAAACAGGTAGGGACAGACATATGACTTATAAGTCCTTAGGACTTATGAAACAAACCGGGCCTAAACAAACAAAAGTTGTGACTATGTTTGACAAAAAAAATACATGTTCGCGTCATCTATGTGCACGCAAAGTTTGAGGGGGGAACAAAATCCGGGGAGCAAATTTCGAAGCACTAGTCTTTGTTTTTAAGCATGCAAATGCGTCGCACTGCTTATGCTTTTTACATGAAAGTTTATCCCACTCAAAAAGGAAAAAGAGAAATTTGCAGACATCCAAAATGACACGAACAAATGCAAGACGAGTTTCTTTAGCAGTTTTTGACGTTTTCAAAATTATGTTTGGCTTTCATACATTTTTTTTTCACTTTTTTAGAGGATACACAGAGAAAAGATGTACTGTACGGGTATCCTCTATTCTTACATAGTTACAACTCATTATCTAATATATTTTTTCATGCAACAATGTCGCATCATCAAATTATGTATGAAGTCATAAGTTATTTTTTTCATTAATCTTTTCATGCAAATCATGCCACCTCATGCATTTTTTTTTTCTAAGAAAATAAGTCATGTAATAAAGTTTTGTATTTGTTTTTTCATTAATTTTGGTCTTCTACCACTTATCCATGTATTTTTTAACAAGGTTTCCGCCGCAACGCGCGGGGCATCGTCTAGTTGTAGAATAAAAGCCAAGCACCTATGCAACGCCTTTGACATACACTTACAATACCATGAATACAGTTGACAACTCGCCTAGTCGAACTTTAAATTGCAACGAGGCAATACACAAACATAAAGTACCGCGTTTAGACCAAAATCGGATACCTAATAAACACAACCTGTACACAACTCAGGTAGTCAGGTTGAGTCAATGCACTCTCCATCCTTTGTGTTTAGAAATCGAAGAGCGAACGGCGGAAACCAACCGGATTCAAATGCGTCGTCAAAAGGCAACCTGTGACGAGTACATTGTGCTACCCGAGAGCCCTCACCCATAACGGTAACGTCACCTAACGACACAATGTCCTAATTCTCATGGATGAGACGATCGGGCCGCCACCTCCAGCAACAACTCAAGTAGCCTTCATGGGCATCCAATACGCATCTTTGAGGAATACATGATCCTACCGCTGACAAGCAAGCTGTCCCAAGAGTATATTTAGCTGATCCTTTATAATTTAGGCCTTTATATGGCGTCTTGTCCTTTAACTCCTCAAATTTACTCCTCTTAAGTGTAGGGGTTCCTAGCCCGTCCCTTAAACTTAACTCCTTAGAAAACATTCAAACATAAAAATCATGGCTCGTTGTTGATGCCTTGTCGATGCGGCTACCGTCAGGCTTGAGGTTATCAATGTAGTAAAGGTCGATGACCGACGCACTTGACGACCAGGCTTCGTCGGTCTTCCCCAACTCATGGAGCTCGAATTGCCGATGCTCGTCCTCGATGCGCTCCAGATACCAGAGACAGAGCTCCGCCATGAGCTCCTCGTTGGAGCGCTCTGCCTCGAGGCACTCGCGGGGCCTCACGGTCCTTATGTGTGGAGCCCATTCAGAGGTTGATGGACGCCAAATCTATCACACAGGCGTTGAAGGGGAAGTTGAGCCGCGCCGACGTGTTATGGAGAAGCGCTCACCAAATATCGCATGCCCACATTGCCTGCGTCGCACACTGGTAGGGACTAATCCAAATACGTGGGTGGGTTTCGCGAGTCGTAGTCTCAACGCCCACTTCTCCTATGGCTGTAGCCGCACATCGAAGTACCTTCTCTGTGACATTGGCAGGCTGGGGAACCATGGGAAGAATACGCCGACATGGGATGATCCGCCGCGAAATCGGGTTCGGGACAGCTGCCCGTAGTGGCATAGATCTATGCTTCTAATCGACAACGGAGATTTGTCATCCTCACGATAAAAATTTGAGGAGTGTCTATTTGACATTTGACTGAAAATGAATTGGGCATCACTCAAGTTTTCTAACCAATAATAGAACAACTTAAGTCAAACCAGTGGAACAAACAAAATTACAACGTATTTACTGATGAAGTTACACTGTAAAACACCCACGAATTACAATCATAGATCCCACGAGTTACACTCCAAATCTTCTAGAATTACACTTGTGAAAACTGATGAACTTACACTTTAAAAACGGATGAATTTACACTGTAAATACCAAAAAAGTAGAGTGTAAATCATCAAGAAGTACAGTGTAAATACTAAAGAAGTACAGTTATTAAAGTCGAAAAATACGTACTGCATACACAGCGTCTAAAAACGAGAGTTTTCAGCGCAAATCTTAGCGCCAGATCGGATGAACAGAAAATTAAAAAACACTGACTGTAAAATAGCAAAACCGAAGATTTGTCATGGTTGCTCAAGAAAATTACATCCTGACGATAATATAATTTGTCATCTCTTGATTTGGCATGCTAAAAAACTGGACGTTCGATTTGTTGCGGGAACCTAATGAATCGATAAATAGGAAGTTTTTTTCCAAAAAATTATAAAATACTCCGTAAATAAATGCCCGAACTGAATTGGCAAGTGCACGATCTGATGGACGTTCAGGCGTGTACTGATTTCACCATTTCAAAGAAAAGGAAAAACAAAACTCGTGCAACCACTCGTGTGCACGTACTCTCGCCAGCAGAGCGCCTACCAAACCCCTGCGGTTTGCGTCACGTGCACGCCTACTCCGCGCGAACCGTGTACCGTAGCGCCCCACGCACACGTGGGGGTACCCTCCAAAGTGGGTGCCCGTAGGATTCCCACTTCGGCGCTCCCTGGGGAATATGGATCGGGTCACCCCACGCCCCGCCCGACCCGACCCGACCCGGCCCGTTCGTTAAACTCGGCTTAAATCGCCTCGGATCCTGCAAGGAGAGGAAAGGAATCCGAGCCCGGAAGCGCCCCCACACCCACACCCTCCCCTCCTCCTCGCCGTCTCCTCCCATTCCGGCCCCGCCGCCGCGACCACGAGGCACGGCCTCCCATTCCGGCCCCGCCGGCGCTCGCGCGCTCCCTCTCCGTCTTCCTGATCCGAGGCTTCCCGGACCGGAATGCGCCGCCGCTGTACGCCTGGTTTGCTGCCTCATCAGTGTCTCCGTTCCAGTATTTTGTTCTGTGCGCGTTTTCGTTTCCGTTCGAGGCTTCTCTGCTTCCTGACGCTGTTGCGTGCCAAAACCTCGCGAAATCAATCTCGACAGGTTTCAGCGTCAACAGTTTTTTTTTGTTGCTGTGGGGTTTTTTTTTCACGGGAAAAAAATAGATGTTTGTTACCGTGGATTTTATTTAGGTTCGGAAATGCCAAGGTTTTTCTTAAGAAATACTGTAATATTTACGCGCCCACGCAAGAAAAAACCCATTTCACTGGTGAAGTTGCAGTTCCGCTTATAGGAATTTCTCAATGGAGTAGCACTAGCAGTTATGTGAAATTTCCGCGGTTGTTTCCTCTAAGAAAAAGCTGGTTAGTGGGTGCGTGCTGACGGTTTGCGTGCTCTTTGCATACGGGCTCGGAGGAATCACTTGGTAGGAGGATGCGGATAGGCGAATGATGTCAGGGAGCCAATAATCGTGTCATGATATGTGGGGCGTGGACCCAATCATTTTGTCAAGCTCATCTTGAGAAATATTGTCTGCTTCATAAGTTGTTTTTTGGAGAGGATTGTTGCTGATGACTGATGACATCTAGACCCTGTTTATGTCATAATACAGTTAGGGCGTCTGGCGAACTGAACCAAGTGCTGCTACTCCTTTGATTTTTGTGACCGTCGACTTCTGTAGTAAACCATGTAGGATTCAGCATGCGGCCCTGCACATTGCTGTGAATATTCTATCCTTCTTTTGTAATTTAGCGTGAAACAACTGGACGGTAATATCTTGGTGACTAAAGTAAGTGCTTGGGTGGAGCGTTGTGGGCAGTTAGGTAAGCACAACAATCAAACATCAACATACTACTTGTCAACTTAGGCCCTGTTTGGAACCATAATAGATTATAATAATCTGGATTATGAACATAGATTATAAAAATAATCCAGGTGGGCATGTTTGGAGGCCAGATTATATAAACTGTAAACCAGCTTTTAAATTGTACAATGGCATGTTTGCCCTCAGTTTACAAGGAAAAATAGGAAAGTGGCGGTGGCACTGCGTAATTCACTTGAAGTTTACAAGGATAACACGTCATTTGTAATCCATAATCTCATTTTAGCTGGGGTAGAGGAGATTATGAGATTATAATAATCTGGTCATCTAGTTTATAAAATCTACAATATAAACTGTCCTGTTTGGAAATACAATAGATTATAAAAACCAGATTATATAATCTGGGTGGTTCCAAACAGGGCCTTAGTTGTTGGTGTGAACAGCTTGTGTTACTGTAGATTTTCTTTTGGATGAATTTTTTTAGATGGATGTTACTGTGGATTTTAGGTTCGGAAATGCCAAGAGGAGATCGAAGTATCTTGTTCTTGGGCAAAGTTTTTGCAAAGAAATGTGTACGCGCACACACAAGAAAAAACATTTCGTGAACGAAGTTGCAGTTCCGTTTATACGGATTTCTTAATGGAGTACTAGCAGTTATGTAAAAATTCCATGGTTATTTTCACTAAAAAAACTGATTAGTGGGTGCGTGCTGATGGTTTGCGTGCTCTTTGCTTACGGCTCGGAGGAATCACTTGGTAGGAGGATGCGGATAGGCGAATGATGTCAGGGAGCCAATAATCGTGTCATGATATTTGGGGCGTGGACCCAACCCTTTTGTTAAGCTTATCTTGTGAAATATTGTCTGCGTTATACGGTTGTTGATGACATCACGATCTTGTTTAGTAGCATGTCATACTATTAGTTAGGGACCTCAAGTGCAGCTACTCCTGTTGGATTTGTGTGACCGGGGAGTTCTGTAGTAAACCATCTAGGTTTCAGCTTGCAGCCCTGCACATTGCTGCGAATATTCTATACACGCTCTTTGTAATTTAGCGTGAAAGAACTACTAATATTTTAGTGACTGAGGAAGTGTTCGGCTAAGCACATTAATCAAGGATGAGCATACTACTTGCCAACCTAGTTTTTAGTTTGTTGCTTCTTCTTATGAATATATATGCGCACACGGTTTCATATTTTAGGTGTCTAGTATTTGTCTTGCTCATTTCTGTCTATTTGATTGGGATCCCACGGTAGAGAGAATTTACTGGCATGACACACTCTTATGCCTCGTTTTGCAATTAGCGTTATCGATGACTGTAGTGTAATTCAGAAATCACAATACTCTGTTTCATTTGTTGCATTTTTTCTTGCTTATTCATTTCTTGGCTTTCGTTGTCCAGGTTATATTTCTTATTGATCCTTGCAAATCGTGGTTACAGAACTACTTGACATCGGAGAATTTTTTTTCTTCTCGGTATTTAGCGACATCTGGTTACATGGAGGAGTATTTAAGTAGGAGATCCAGAACAGCAATTGGGTTTCTCAGGAGAGGTTCAGGCATAAATCGAAGCCCTGAAGAGACAATCAGTCAGAACACTGAGGTACAGGGACGCACTTCAAGAGTCAATCCTATGAAAACCAGGCTGGTTGATAATCAGGAGAGACCCAGATATTTACATGGCTCGTATAAATATGCAAGCTCAAATGTCATGTCTGGAAGCTCTTCCAAATTTCCTAAGAAATTTCCCCTTAGAAAATTTGGTGAGGAAAAGCGAAGGCAGACTTTGTTGGAAGGGGCTGACGTTGCTGAAAGTAGTAGAAGAAAGTCCGATGTCGGGTGTCTGGAGGGTAGTAAGAAAACCATTGTAGAGAATCAGGGTTCAGATGCTCCACAGACTGAGACAGAAGGATTAACTGCCAAAGATGATGAACTGATAGCACCCGATCCTGAGGTTTCACATTCTGCTGGTTCTTCAGGTATACCTGCACATACAGATGGATCCCTGATAAGGAGCGCCTCACTAAGTTCTGAAACACATAGACAGAAGAATAAGGAATTGAATTTGGGCAGACCTGGATATTCTTGCTCTTCGTCATTTAGTAATCAGCCTACTATACCTAGAATTCCCACCGTTGGTGCAAAGCCATCATATGGTCTTGTTAGTGGAGAACAAAGACGTGTACCACGTGGTCTTAAAAACCTTGGTTGCACTTCAGTCTCTGATGTTCTGCCATCAGGATGTTCATCTGATTCTGTATATAGAATGAGCTTCGATGCTATGAGAAAGAGAGCTTCTGATGGGGATGGCTCTTCCAGATCAAGATTCATAAGTGGACCATCCAGTTTAGGTCATTCACATACAATATATCCTAGCATTAGTGGTCCCAGAATCAGAACTACCGAAGAATCAGTTCGGCAACAAAAATTACGAAGCCGCAGCAGAAATATTCAGGATTCAGCAGTATCAGTAAGGACAAGACGGACTTCTCCTCGAGACACTAGGTTCAGGATGTCCGAGGAAACAGAGGATTCCGTGCTTCATCTGAATGAGTCTAACGCCGGGAATCAACAGTCAGTCGGTGCTGATTTTTCTGTGGAAGAGGGTTCTTCAGAACGCTCCATAAGACCAGTCTCTGTGGAACTACCTCATGCAATTTACTCATCTAGTCGTCAGGGATCGAGTACTCGGACTGCCAGGAGAACATCGACCTCTCGTTTTGAGCAAAGCCCCCCACAAACATTTCGCAGTCTGGCGAGGGAAAGAGGTGGCCACAGACGCATAAACATGGAAGGCATTGCAGAGGTCCTTTTCCAAAACACATTTCTATATTGTTCCAGTTGTATTATTCTTGTAGATAGGTTTTATGTAGGATTAAATCCATCATTTTGATAATGATTTTGCTAAAGACTATGCACTATGACTATGGATGTGGTATAAGTGTTTCTTTCTTATGTATGCATATGTAGGTATTGCTAGTGCTGGAGAGGATTGAACAAGAAGCTGAGCTTACTTATGAGGTTAGTTAATTTGATGTCATGTGTTGTAAATTTCTTGCCGTCTACCTTTTCGCTGAACATGGATAACATGTTAGCAGCAATTGCGGGTACTGGAGACAAATCTGTTACTTGGTGCCTTTACCTCCCATGACCACCATAGCGACATGCGGATGGATATTGACAACATGTCCTATGAGGTATTATTTTTGTCAGGTCTAGTTCTGACTATTCATTACAGTAGTGTGTTTCTTTGAGGAATTCTTCCTCCCTCCCTTTATGATTTGATAATTCATGAGACAAGTTCCGGCATATACTTTATTCAAGGGGCATTTGGGTTTCCTTCTTCTGAACAGGAACTATTAGCATTAGAAGAGAGAATAGGATTCGTAAGTACTGCTCTTTCTGAAGAACAGTTTGCGAAATGTATCAGAAGGCGTTTATATAGACCAGTTGCTGCAAAGGGAAACAAAACAGCCATAGATGACATCAAATGCAGCATATGCCAGGTAAACATGTACCAACTGGATCCTATTGCTTCTACATGGTATACAATAAAATAAAAAACCTTAACAGTTATTGAATATTGTTTTGCATTTACATAATAATTCTTAAAAAAATTCCCATCGAAGTGGATATGTTGACTTTCTGCGTTAAATGCCCTGATTAATATTCCTGCATATAACCGAAAGGATGCTTTCAAAACCGCCATGATCCTCCTGTTAAAGAAAACGTCGCCATCCCACCATCCTAGTACCTGTTTTCTTTTTGCCATGTATATCCAAGTGTCTCATCATGAAAATGACCAGCTACTTTATTAGGTGTTTGGTTCTTGTCAATTCTTTGAACACCGTTTGTACTTAAGTTGGCATCGTCCTTGCTTCTCATTCCTTACAAATGTTTCCACCGAACGAAGTTGCCGTCTGAAATCTGAATTGACAACAACGCCAGTTACCTCCGTGTCTGCCCTTCTGAGAGAAAAGGCGCAAAATTGCTCAATAGGCTAGCAGGGATCACCTAACCAGTTTATATATCCATATCTAAAGAAAAGGGGAAGGATTACTTACTTGACCTGTAAACGTTTGCTGAAACGGAAATGGGTTTGCTGTTCTTGTTCCAGGAGGAGTTCGTGAAGGGCGAAGAGGTTGGCAGGTTGCGGTGCGAGCACCAGTACCATGTGTGCTGCATTCGCCAGTGGCTCCTGCAGAAGAACTGGTGCCCAGTCTGCAAAGCTCCAGCGTTGCCCTCTCTGAACTGAGCCGAACATCATGTAGGAGCCGAGGTCTCGAACCTGTAAAATAAATTACTATGCGATGTGATGGGGTAGTCGTGGCTCGTGGACCTGTGAATAATCTTGGCCGGGGTTCACTCCAGTTTGTGAATGTCAAATGGATTTGTGCCCTGTGAAGTGTGAGCTGTGAAGAGTCCAGCTTGTGAATGCCAAACTGTTATCAGTTGCACTAAAGTTATACTTGTGTCTTTTTGCCCATCGAGTGCTAGTTCTGGATGTGACATTTGACAAGCAGAGTAGGGTAGATCTAAGTGCACCCTGCGGATCACGGAAATTTAGCTCGATCTCTAGCGGCTGCCGCCGGGAGAGTTTCTCCGCCCACCATCCTCTGGCGGCTCCCCTCTGCCGACAATCAAATCCTTCATTGTCAAGGCGATCGGTCCTATGATTGGAGATGGATTTGTAAACAGTCTATTCAAAGAAAGTCTGTTGATGGATTTGTAAACAGTCTATTCAAGGAAAATAATGGTCTGTCGTCGGCGGTATCCTTCTGGTGGATATGTATCCTCAGGCTCCGCATGTGTCTATCGCATGTGTCTAACACGTTTGCTCCAACGACGTGGAGCTTGAGAGATAGTTTGGGAGTTATGTAGATTGTGGCCTGCATGGACAACATCTAAAAGATGATGAACCATGTGTAGGGTTCATGGTTTTTGGATAGCAGGTATGATTTCCTTGTCCGACGTCTTAGTCATGTGAGGATGTTAGATATGGAGTTTGATGGCGTGTCCGGGGTGCTACGCCGATCTGATTCGTTCGACTGTAATGATTTCATCTTTTGCGACCCATCTTAAAAGTTTGCAAAGCTGCATATCAGCGATGAAATCGCGTCGAGCTTAGGTGATAAGGTGATCCGTTATTTTTTATTGTTTGATGGTTGTTGTGATAGCGTCAGAGACAGGTGATGAGCATTGGTGTAAGTTCAGAAGAACCGTAAATTTCTTTTTTGAATGATATTTTTCTATGCAAAATCTAGTGTTATGCTGTTGTACTACGATCCTTATGATATAAACATGACCTGTATACTATAATTTTTTTAATGAGTAGCAACTAGCAAAACATATATAATATTGACATAAAAATAATCATTCCTCCATCCCAAAGTAAAAAACCATTCTCAGTTTTCGATCACTCAAGTACGGTTTGATCTGTCAACCTGGTTGCGAGAACCACGCTTGGATATGTCAATGAGCTTATTGATACTGAGAATTGGACTTGGCGCTCTCAGCTGGTTCGTGATGAATTATTCCATCCGATACGGAGGCTGTTCTAAATATTTCCCTATGGAATGGTGATGGAGAGGATTTCCTTCTCGGGCTCATGAAGTCAACGGCTTTATTCTGTAAAATCCGTGTAGCGTGTTCTAGTGAATCGTAAAGAGCATGTGACTCTAGATGAAGGGGTGGTTACCAATACCTCATAGACCGATGAACAAATGTGAAAGCTGTTATGGAAGCTCAAAGTTTTGCACAAAGTACGAGTTTTATGGTGAAGGGTGGTCTGTGGCATCCTGCCCGATGAATGTACTCTGAGGCACCGACACATACGACCGATTACCAGATGTAATGTTTGCTTCATGATGGATGAGGATTTGATGCATGTTCTAGTGCATTGCGTTCATGCCAAAAGTTTTTGGAAACAAGCACATGCCTTACTTGATGTTCGAAGAGCTCGGTTGCATCCAGATACATGGTCTGGAGACACAATTTGTGACAGTCAGTTCACAGAAACTGAGAGGGCTCAAATGATCTCCGTTGTGTGGGCGATATGGCATCCGAGAAACAGAATAACTTACGACGGAGAGAAGCTTGGTCCTAGTACGACCATGATACGTATGAGGGAATACTGTGAACTGTGAAGAGTCCAGCTTGTGAATGCCAAACTGTTTTCAGTTGCACTGAAGTTATACTTGTGTTCAGTTTAGACGTTTTTGCCTAGTGCTAGTTTGAACCGTCCACAGAAAGCACACGCCAAATCGACCGCTTATAGGTTGCTTGTACGCACATTATGGTGACGTGGACACTGAGTTAGTTGACATGAGACGGGTCAACGTTTGGCAAATAGAGTATTCCCTGTGGATGTGACATTTGGCAAGCAGAGTACTTCCTCTGGATGTGACATTTGTCAAGCAGAGTAGGGCAGATCTAAGTACTCCCTACGGATCACGGAAATTTGGATCGCTAACTTAAAAGAAAGCGATCTCTAGCGGCCGCCGGGAGAGTTTTTCCGCCGCCATCCTCCAGTGGCTCCCCATCACCGACGAGCTCGGTCGTAGGCTGTGAGGGGGCGCGTGTGGATAGTTTTTAGGCCATCATGTCTGTCTTTTTTAGGTTAAATCGTCTTGGCTTGGCGGCAGCAATTACGTGTTCAAATCCTCCCGTCAAGGTGACCGTTTATATGGTTAGTGATGGATTTGGAAATCAATCTGTTCAAGCAAAATCGCTATTCTAAATGATAACGTTTACATATATGGTGCGAGACAACATGATCCACACATCTTCTTAACCATCCATTGCTACATGAGCACATATGACATCAGCAGGATATTTTTGGTTTTTGGACTTAAAAATGTTTCATCTCTTAAATAAAAAATCAAATTAAAAATTGATTCATTAAATCCATCTCGACGAGATCTTCAAAACTTGATCCCGTATTGATATGCTTTGACTATCTTTTTTTGCGGCCAAAAGTTACCATGGTGTTCTTATTAAAGTAGTCATAGTGTTTACAAAAAAGTTGCCATAACATATTTTATCTAGTTTTTTCTTCTAGATTTGAAGTTATCATTATATTTCAACCATTTTTCACGATAATTTTTATTAATTGATCATGGAAATTTTTAGTAATTAACCATGACAAATTTAATTCATGGGCCATGATAGATCATGAAAATTTTAGTATTTTGACCATGGCAATTTATTATGAACATGCAAACTATTTTTGTATTAACCATGGCAAATTTTAATGCATATATGTATAATGACAAATTTAAGTAATTTACCATGATAATTTTAGTTTATGGTTCATGCATTTTTAAAGTAATTGACGACATATTTCTTTTTTACTTATGAACCATGTCAAAATTATTTCATGGATCATGGCAATTTTTAGAAATTCATCATGGCAAGTTTAGTTTCTTAATTCCTTTTCTATAACATGTCAAATTTTACTTTAAACATAAACAAGAAAAATAGTTGAAATATATCATTACAACTTCAATGTAGTCATGATGATAATTTATGTGTAATAGACATGACAACCTTTACCCCCCTTTTAAAAAAAATCGTCAAAACATATCTATATGAGATCTATTTTCGAAGATCTCGTCGGGACGGATTTAATGGTGAAAACGGTTTTCAAATCGGATTTTATTTAAGAGATAAACCATTTTAGAAACTAAAAAGATGGAATATTTCTTTTGAAATCATCAGTTTTGTCATTTGTGCATGCATGCGATAACATGACCCAATATATAGTCATGGAACATGTGATCGGGTGTTGCTCCCACCACATGTGTGGTGGTTATTGACGTCCTATAATATTGCCATAAAAAACAATTCCTCCTCCCAAAAAAATATAAGATATTTTTCAGTTTTCGACCATTCAAGTATTGTTTGACATGTTATCTCAAAAAAAGTACTGTTTGACATGTCAACCTGGTTGCATACGTCACCGGCTGACCAATTTCAGTTCACTAACGGCAAAAATTAAATAAAATAAAAATATACACCCGCTCGCTAACCGTAAGAGAATGGGGAAGGTAGATGGTGTAGATGCATCTATCCAATTCATAATCACTTGAAACACCTCGTGCATGGGTTAGGTGCCGGAATAAAAGGTGAGCACATGACCATTTTACGTTAAGACATCTCAATATATTAAAACAACGTTGTTACTTTCTTGAAACCTTTAATTTCCTTTTTCTCCTTATATTACAAATTTTATTGTCAAATTGTCTGGTGTCCCTTATGGCTTGAAATGAAAGTGTTCAGGCAGACGTGAGGTCGCCGTAATCCCGTTAATAAACTTTCTTCAAATCATTGATAGTCTCAACTGCCACATCGCGTGATGTTAAAATGCCTTCTATCTTTGTTTGAAAAACAGAATGTGCATAGCATATTTTACATTTTGCCATGCCAAAGAATAACCTTTTTTTTTGGGCTGCCAAAGAATAATGTTCGGATGTTGCATATATACAGTAGTTGTCTTGAAATGCACCTAAACACAATCAATCTGGATGAGTCAAAATGCAACGATTTTTGTGGAGGAGGCTCCAGCACCGTAACAATTAGACTTCCTCTCGTTTTTCTTCCCCAACCCTAGGCGGCTAGGGTATACTCTCCTGTCAACAATGAGCCTATGGATTCACCTCCACTCCGCGTGCCGTTCCAGCGGCGAAATAAATCCCGATGCCTTTGCTCTAGCTAGTAGTTTAGGTTAGAGTTTTTCGTCCTCGCAGGTGCGATGTTCAGTCAAATGATGGTGCTTCTTCTTTGAGTTTATTTTCAGGTTTCGATCCTTCTCGAGCTCATCCATCCCGACGTAGTCGACAGAGCTCTAGTGTAAATTCATGCCATCTCCTTGGAGCGGTGAGGTTAGGGTTTCATGTCATGTGATGAGATTTGGTGTCAAGTACTTTAGATCTATGCAAGGGTTCAACGACGACAACTATGACTCCAGGGCCCTCGTCCTTAGGGACATGTGTACAACTTTTTCAGGCTGTCATCGACAAGGTCAAGCTAGATCCGATATGGGAGGAGTGACATAGGCGCGTCGGCGGCTTGTCCTAGCGATAGTAGCAGTCCCTTGATGGTCTTAGAATCTTGATGTAATTTTTATTATGTTTGAGACACTTTATACTTTCGATGAACTTTATAACATATCTAACCCTTTTACACCAATAAAAAGCTATTGACTTTTATCTTAATGTTCAACCATTAGTTCAAATGTGATATTGGAAATGCCATAGAAAAAAAATCAACACTTAGTCATATCGTAGCAGTACCTGATATACTCGTCGGATCGTGTAGGCTAGGTATTAGCGGTAATGTCTACTATGCATGGCATCTGTGTAAGCATATCTGTGTGAGAGAGAGAGAACAGAGAGAGAGAGAGATGAGGGAAGGAAGGATACCTTCTCCATGGCTTGCAGTGCCCGGCGAGGTGGGCATGGAGGAGGGCGATGTCAGCAACAATGATTGGGCAGTGACGGCGGCGGTGCTTCCCGTCACTACTACGCTAGCCTAGATCGGTAGGATTTGTCGGTGGGGTGTGCGGCAACGCGATGAACCTCGTGTTGTGTGCCGCCAGCCCCCACCTCTTTATATAGCGCAGGTGACAGGGGCCAGTCAACCATAGTGGGTTGAGCACCCCCGATCAGGGCACGGATGGAAGGGCCCGGTGGACCGTTGGGCCCACTCGGGAGGAGATCATCCTAACATTCTCCCCCTTGACCTCAACTTTTATTTTAACCATATAATTTTTTACTTTACTCGTTGAAAGTGCGTTATATCGACTAGAGGGGGGGGGGGGGTGAATAGGCGATTTTTACAAGTTCATCACTGAGGAAATTTCTAGTGAGGAAAGTCCTCAGTCAAGAACTAAGTGCAGTGGAAGTAGAACCAAATCAGGGCACAAAAACGTCTACAACAAAGTACTTAGCGAGAGATTTGGTTTGCACAGGTCACAAGTACAGGATAAGCAGGTGAAGATGAACTCAGATAAAGAATTTGAGGTTGAGGAAATTCAGAGAAAGTCTTCAGACAAATTCTTCAAACAGTTCAGATGAGAGTCCTCAACATACAATTGAGGAAATGAGAGAGTTGAAGAAATAGAACCTGTAGCTTGATGAAGACAATTGTTGATGACCCAGTTCCAACTGTTGTGAAAGTTGTATGTCTGGTTCGGAGCGGCTTGGTATTGAAATCAAAGGACACACAGTCCTGGGACACACAATCCCTACCGTAGTCTCCTTGAGCTAAGGACACACAGTCCTCACCCAACACTCGTGGTAAGTCTTCAGGGCAGACTTCCAAACCCTCACAAACTTGGTCACCCGACGATCCACAATTGACTGTTGGATGCTCTAGACCATGATGCCTAGCCATTTGGAGGATACACAGTCCTCAAAGGTAACAAGCGTCGGTTCCACAAAGGAACAACTTCTTCAGTGATGCTCAATCACTTGGGTTTTTGGTTTGGGTTTGGTGTTTGGGGTATTTCCTCACTTGATGATTTTCTCTCACACACTCTCAGGAATTTGGGTTGCTCTAAATGACTAGTGTCAGTTTCTCTTGGAGCAGCCAACCAGCAAGTGGTTGTGGCGGCGACTATTTATAGCCTGCGAGCATCCCGACATGATTTGCCATAAATGCCCTTTAATAATATGACCGTTGGGTGGAT
Organism: Hordeum vulgare subsp. vulgare; assembly: GCF_904849725.1. Classification (NCBI taxonomy): domain Eukaryota; kingdom Viridiplantae; phylum Streptophyta; class Magnoliopsida; order Poales; family Poaceae; genus Hordeum; species Hordeum vulgare. The sequence goes on from NC_058523.1 coordinate 67,660,466, forward strand.
AAGATCTATGACAGGTGGCGCGTGGTGCGGCAATGGTTGGAACTTTCAACTGTGAAAGTCCTCATGTCTCTCATATTCCTCACTTTGAGGCTTTGGTAGATTTAGGCTTGGGTTGAGCATCATGAGGAAATTTGTTCCGTAGTTTTACCTTGACCCCCTTTAACACTACGGTGTTCCTATGACTCAAGTGTAAAGAAAATGAAACAGAAAGAGTAAATCTTCATGCTCCAAAATCTTCAGAGTTTTTCTTCAGAACACACCGAATCCCTCATCATCAATATCTTCATGAGGAATATCAATTTCTTCGCAATTTCTTTGCAATCAAAGTCTTCAATGAATGACCAAAGTCTTCACCCGAAGACATTCATTTTTAGGGGTTGATATTCACTGAATAACTCAAACTCCTCATTTACTTATAGAGTCTGTGTACACTCACAAACATATCCGTCTCTTAACCTATAGGTCTTCAAACCACCAAAATCACTAAGGGGCACTAGATGCACTTACAATCTCCCCCTTTTTGGTGGTCGTTGACAAATAGGTTAAGTTTTCAACAGAGATAATAATATGAGATATAAGTACTGAGTTTGAGGAATTTGAAGTCAAGATACAGAGAAACTCCCCCTGAAGATGTGCATATTTTGAGAAATTTGAACAACAGATGCACATTGATGATTTATATCATGGAGATCTCCCCTTGTATCTTGCAATTCATGCATGCATTTGACATATAGTATGAGGAATTTGAAATGCAGGATGAAAAATGGCGTCTCACGAATTTCAGCATGCCTGCACTAATTAATCTTGAGGAATAAGCATGCCAGGAAAAACGTTCAAAAGAGCAGAACACCATCGGGCTTAAGTTACAACTCATTACATCAAAAACTTTAGAAGATCCAAGAGTTTGTAACTTAATAAAGTTTATAAGCCCATAAATAAATCCTGCTTGAAGACTAACTCCCAGATTTTTCCTCCTTTGTCATCAAGTGATGAAAAGGGACGAAACTGAGGACTAACGCCCATGAAGAATTTCACTTCTGTGTTGAGAAAGAGGCGCGGGCAGTCTTCGAGTCAGACTTCCTTGTTGGGCCTGTTGCAGTATCCTCGGGTTCTTCATCAGAATCGGCAGTGCGGAATGAAGAAAATGAGCTGTCCACCAAGTCAGGAACTGGAATAGACTTGAATTTCTTCTTAGGTGGCCATGACCATTCAAAGTCACGAGAGAATTTAAATTCTTCAATTTCCTGTGGAGTCTTCAGGTGAGACGGAATGGCCCAAGTGCGATCAAATACCTCATGAAGATAATAGTGATTTTTCTTCACAACATTCTGAGTCTCGTTGAGGGTTTTCACAATGGATCCAAACCGGCGTTTTACCCACATGTGATTGTGATCGACTTTTTGGTGAAGACTAAGGAGAAGCTCTCTGTTAGTCATCACCCTTGGGGCAGTTGGGCTTGAAGGTTCTTGAGTGGTAGTGTCATCATATGAGGAATAAGAGTCAGCCTTGCGAAATTGACCATCCAGGGGCCGATTTCCTTCATCAATCACTGACTTGCCTTTGCCTTCAACTTGTTCAAAAGATTTCTTGATGACTTTGATAGGCGACAGATAACTAAGGTGATTTTGAAAGTCATCTTGGTAGTTGATGGCGAATTTGTTCCTGATGAATCTCACGATCCAAGGTGCATAAATCTTCCGCTCAAATGGTGACAAAGCATTATCGACCAAAGTCCTCAAGAAGAAATCATGAAGGTTCATAGGTATGCCATGAATGATGTTGAACAAGATATTCTTCATGATGCCTACAACATCTTCTTCATTGTCATGCCCTTTGATAGGTGCGAAGGAATATGACAAGATTCTGTAGACAGTTCTAGGCTCATACTTCAAGTCCTTCACCAGGAATCTAGTCCTTGGAGGTTGGCCCTGAGCCAAAGGTTTTATGAGGACTTCCATGAGCTTATTTGCCAGTTCCCTTTCATCATACATTCTGATTGCATCTTCTGAATGAATTGATATTGGAAGAGCTCGAAGCAATTCTGTGGCTGGAGCTTTGTAGTGAGTGTGCTGTGTCATCCAGTCCAAGACCCACGTGTTGACATCTTTGGGGTCACCTGAGATATGCAGTGTGGCATATAATTGAAGAATAATGTCAGTATTCCAGTCACCGATATCTGTACAGAATGACAGTAGCCCTGCTTTGTGAAGAACATTCAGTACAGGGGTGAAGCAAGGAATTTCCTCCATGTCACACTGAGGAATGTGGGTGTGAAGAAATATCTTCTTTCTTCCGCAGAGCATAGAAGCATAGTAGTTGAGTTGAGTTTTGGTCCAGAACTTTCTGTGCCTGATGCGAAACCTATCGTAGGGATTTTCTCCTGTGAAGTAGTGACGTTCATCATAGAATGCTTGCTTCTGAAACTTTGGCCTCTTTGAGAAGGGCTGATGAGGCTTTGGTTGAAGATTATGTTGCTGTTCATTTTGAGGAGTTGTGGCCACCACAATTGCAGTTTCAGGATTTACCACTACAATTGCAGTTTCAGCATTTTGAGAAGGAGCTTGTTCTTCAGCTTGAGGATTTTGCTGATCCGAGGGAGCAAATGCAGTTTTTGGTGCTTGAGTTTCTTCAACTGATGCAACTGATTCTTGGTTTTGTGCTAATTCCACATGTGTGCTCTTTTCTTGAGTGAGTCAGAATCTCAGTGGCTACAGGAGTTTGAGGAATTGGAGCTGTTATTGGTGAGTGTGGGTGAGCCTTTTCCCAGAACTCATCATGGATAACAGGTGTGCTGCATCCAATGTCTTCATGACCCTCCATTTCTTCAGCAGTCATTGGAGGTGTTGTGACTTGAGGAATTTGATCTGTTTGAATTTCCTCATCCATTAGCATGGATGCAGCAGAGTGATTATCGTTCATTTCCTCATCCTGTTCTGAAATGATGTATTCTTCACCAAATGGAACAATCATATAAGATGGTACTACATTGAGGGGAGTAGCATCCACTAGAGCTCATGATGGTACTACATTGAGGGGAGTAGCATCCACTCAGCATATATCTCCTCAAGGATCTCAAATGCAGTGTTCTGTTCCAGCTTCTTGCCACCCTTCTATTTTCTGTCTTCCTCCATTTTCTTCAGCTAAGGTTTTTGCTGAGGAATCTGTATTCTTGAGTAATTTGAGGACACAGGTAATGTTTCTTCAAGAAATGCTACAGATGAGTTAAGTTGATGAGAACCTAGTGATTCATGAGCTCGCATTTTGTACCTGTGAACAGAGTATAGGTGCGAAGATTTTGGAGAGGTCATATGCGTTCTCGGATTTTAGGAAATTGAAAAATTTCTTAAGTTGAGGAATTTGACTAATCATTTTGATCTTGGGTTCCAGAGTTGTGCAGATTCGAAAATTTACACAATTGAGGAATCTCATGAAGAATTTAGTGGCTTAGTGAAATTCATCAAGTGTTCTAGACATGGATGTGCACAGCTGAGAGATTTTTCTGAGGAAAAATTGAGTTCACAAATCTTAAGAGAATAAAGAGATCAATAGGGGCAGTAAAATAGGATTTTAATTACCCTATGCGAAGAACACGATGAACTAAGGAAGTAAAAGTAGAAGTTCTTCGGTCTAGATCTTCAGTGCCCTAACTTGACGACTGAAGACAGCTAGATGGAGGCGGAGGAGGATGTTCCGCAGTCGGTGTGAGTCTGGCGAAGGCGAGGGCGAGGTGGTGAAGCTTTTCCTCACCAACGACGAAGATGCTAGCGGCGGCACTGTGTTTTGAGCTCGAGCGGAGAAGGCGAGAGGGAGGAAGAGTTTTTGACTGGGGGGGGGGGTAAGGGGCTATTTGTAGCTCACGTGAAAATGGTGTGAAGCAAAAACTTCGGACGGAACTGCCCTTGCCCCTTCGTCTCCGCATGACACGTGCTACCCACGATCGAAGCGGTGGAGATCATGGTTATCCATTCGTGAGTAGTGGGTGCGATTACTATGTTAACATTAATTTTTTTTTGAATTTTTGAGGATTTTGTTTCAAAGTCCTCAGCTGGCAAGGACTCGGTGGGGATTTTGAACAAGTGTCAAACAAAATGGGTTGAGCTTAGCATAGATGGGAGATGGGTCCGATCACATTCACTTAGAAGAAATACCAGCTTGAAGGTTTAGCAATAAGTGAATGTTGTTGAGGACATTGAAAGCTCATTATAGTATATATATATATATATATATAGTCAAATGAAGATCATCATAGATAGTTTTGAAGAATTTAAAGATTTTGAAAACTTTGAAAATTTTGAGGAATTTGTGAAAAAGTCTCAGATTGAAGAATTTGATCTTTGAAGAATTTCCAACTTGAAGAATTTCAAAGTTGGGTGGTGGTGTGACCCACCGTATAAGAATGATGATTTCATGCGCCGTATACAATTGTCGTAGGGCCCTGATAACCAAATTCTCCATTGATTTCTTCACACTTAGAGTGATATTCTTCATTGATTGAAGAAAATCGTTATTTTGTGTGTTGCACATCTAAGTCATCAATTTTGCATAAGTCTTAGGATGTGTGCATGTTTACAAGACATTTGAAGATTCTATGATATTTAGCTCACACCACAACTTGCAAAACCTTCTCTCATTCAAGGGCTTTGTGAAGATATCTGCTAGCTGGTCATCAGTTTTCACATGGTCGATGATGATATTGCCCTTGAGTACATGGTCTCGAAGAAAATGATGACGAACCTAGATGTGCTTAGTCTTCGAGTGTTGTACTGGGTTGTAGGCGATCTTGATTGCACTCTCATTGTCGCAGCAGAGGGGCACATTCTTCATGTTGATGCCATACTCTCTGAGGGTTTGCTTCATCCATAGCAGTTGAGCATAGCAAGATCCAGCAGCAATGTAATTAGCTTCGATAGTGGAGAGTGATACACACTTCTGCTTCTTTGAGGACCAATAGACTAATGATCTTCTGAGGAAATGACATGTGCGGTTGTGCCTGATGTTGACTTGCGATCCACACGGTCACCAGCATAATCAGAATCAGAATATCCAACGAGGTGAAGATTTGAGCCCTTGGGGTATCATAATCCTAGTGTTAGTGTGTGAGCTAGATATACCGAAGAATATGTTTCACAACCTTATGGTGTGATTCCTTTGGTTTTGCTTGAAAACGTGCACACATGCAAACACTAAGATAGTATCTGACCTAGATGCACATAGGTACAATAAAGAGCCAATCATAGAACGATATACCTGCTGATTGAAATCTTTACCATTTTCGTCAGTGTAGAGGTGGCCGTTGGTAGGCATTGGAATCTTGACGCCTTTGCATTCATGCATGCCGAATTTCCTTAGAACATCCTTGAGGTATTTATCCTGAGATATGACGATGCCATTGCGTTGTTGACGAATTTGCAGACCCAAGAAGAATTTCAGCTCCCCCATCATGGACATTTGATATTCTTCACTCGTCATGTAGGCAAATTCATCACTGTAACGTTTGTCAGTACAACCAAAAATAATGTCGTCGACATATATTTGGCAAACAAATAGTTCATTGTCATAGGATTTTGTGAAAAGAGTAGGATCAAGTGAACCGGGTTTGAAGCCTTTCTTCATGAGGAATTCCTTCAATGTATCATACCACGCCCGAGGGTCTTGCTTGAGGCCATAGAGTGACCTTTTGAGTCTGAAGACTTTGTGAGGATGCGTTGGGTCTTCAAAACCTGGGGGCTGAGCAACGTATACTTCTTCCTCAAGCCTACCATTGAGGAATGCACTTTTCACATCCATTTGATATAGAGTAATATTGTGATGGTTATCATAAGCAAGTAATATTCGAATAGCTTCAAGTCTAGCAACACGTGCAAAAGTTTCATCAAAGTCAATTCCTTCAACCTATGTGTAGCCTTGGGCTACAAGCCGTGCCTTGTTCCTCACAACCTAACCATCCTCATCTTGCTTGTTTCGGTAGATCCACTTGGTGCCGATGATATTGTGCTTGCGAGGATCTGGTATTTTGATGAGTTCCCATACGTCATTTAGCTTGAACTGTAGAAGTTCATCTTGCATGGCTTGAATCCACTCAGGTTCCATGAAGGCTTCAACAACTTTTGAGGGTTCTGTGATAGACACAAAAGAGGAATGCCCACAAAAGTTAACTAAATGTGAAGCTTTTGAGCGAGTGAGAGGACTTGGCGCATTGATGTCATCGAGGATTTTGTCAAGTTCTACTTCATTTGCAATCCTTGGATGAGCTGGTTGAAGACTTTGGTTGGGCTGAGGAATTTTCTCTATAGCATTTTCCACAGGTGCACCTGCTTGAATTTCATCAGTGTTGGGGATGACTTCTTCAACAAGGGGTTGTTCCTCAGTAGGGATTATATCTTCAGTAGCTTTGCGCTTGATGGCTTCCTCAGGAGTCAATTTATGTGGCACAGGATGTAGTTGCTCTCTTTACGAGCCGTTAGTTTCATCGAACCGCACATCTACAGTTTCAACAACCTTGTTGTGATAGGTGTTGAAGACTCTGTAGGTGTGCGACTCCTTTCTGTAACCAAGCATAAAACCCTCATGTGCATTAGGTGCAAACTTTGAGCTACGGGGAGGATCTCTAATCCAACATCTTGCACCGAAGACTTTGAAATAACTTACATTGGGTTTCTTGTCACTGAGGAGTTCATATGAGGTTTTCTTGAGGAATTTGTGAAGATATACCCTGTTGATGATGTGGAAAGCAGTGTTGATTGCTTCAGGCCAGAAGCGACGAGGAGTCTGATATTCTTCAAGCATTGTCCATGCCATTTCAACCAGAGTCCTGTTCTTGCGTTCAACGACGCCATTCTGTTGAGGAGTATAAGGAGCAGACAATTCGTGAGTAATACAGAGTTCATCAAGATAATCATCAAGACCAGTATTCTTGAATTTTGTCCCATTGTCACTCCTTATGTGTTTGATCTTGACGCTGAAGTTCGTCGAGGCCCTTGAGGAAAATCGTTTGAAGACTTCCTGCACTTCAGTTTTATACAGAATGATGTGTACCCAAGTATAGCGAGAATAGTCATCAACGATGACAAAGCCATATAAAGATGTTGCATTGGTTAGAGTAGCATAATTAGTAGGTCCAAACAGATCCATGTGAAGCAATTCAAATGTACGAGTAGTAGTCATGATAGTCTTCGAGGGGTGTTTGGATCTGGTTATTTTTCCAAACTCACAAGCACCGCAGAGATGGTCCTTGAGGAATTTGACGGATTCGATGCCAATGACATGCTTCTTCTTCGCCAGTGTGTGCAAATTCGTTATGCCTGCATGACCAAGTCGTCGATGCCGTAGCCAGCCTTTTGAGGATTTTGTTAGTAAGCATGTGGCTGGTTGAGGACCTGTGGAAAAATCAACAATATACAAATCTCCTATCCTAAAGCCTTTGAAGACTTTGGATTTGTCAGATTCCATGATGACTACACATCTATATTTTCCACAGATGACAATCATATCAAGATCACAAAGCATTGAGACTGACATGAGGTTAAACAAAGGGATTCGACAAGCATGACTTTGTCCATGTGCCGGTCCTTGGAGATAGCCACCTTACCAAGTCCCAATACCTTGTTTTTACCTTATCAGCGTAAGTGATTTGCTTCAGTGGTGATGGGGTCAGTGGCATGTTCATCAATAAGCTTTTATCACCAGTTATGTGATTTGTGCAACCACTATCAAGAACCCACTCTGTATTCTTGGGTTTGTCATCCCGCAGATGAATTAGTACAACTTACCATCTCATATGCTTCAGACTTGAAGAATATGATATCAATTTCATCAGATAAGATTTTCATGATAAACAGTAAATTTGAGGACGACTCAAATGGTATCATTTCATCAATTTTAGCTTGCGTCCAAATAAGCAATTTCCTCAGGTTTCCAGCAAATTCTTAAGATGATGACTTTCATGTGGAGACCTGACCTGCAAAAGTGATTAGTTCAATTTCTTCACCACCCACATATGAAGGGGTGGCAAAGAGTTCATCATCCTGCGAGCACCATATGAGAATGGAGGCATTGAAGCTAATGCACTTCTTTTCACAGTAGGGGGTTAGAGTACTCAAATGAATAGGCAGAGAAATTCTTTGAGGACTTATGAACATAATGATTTGAGGAATAATGCTCATATTCACGTCCCTTGTAATTTCCGTGCATATCTAAAGCATTAGTGCAAGTACGAGCATAATTTTGACCATTTGAGGAATTTGATCCTCGTGAAGACTTTGGTCCACCTGAGGAATTTGATTTGGGGTTTTGCTTCTTCACAGGTGGTGTCATGAGGACATTCACCTGAAGATTTTCCAAGCAACTTTTGGGAACCCAGATTTTCCTGAGGGGTGGTCCATTCCTCGAGTTAGTTCCAACATATAGAGCAAATACTTCACCATATTGATTTTTCAATAGTTTATAGTTGGAGTTAAATGACTCATCAGAGGAATAGGACATTTCACATGCAAAGCCTCTTAGAGTAGATGGGTCAATGGAAGGGCCTTTAGCAGCAACCAGTGAAGTTTTGGGATATTGCTCAGGTTTCCAGTATGATCCATCAACATTCAATTTCCTATCAAAGGCAATGCCCTCTTTCCTCGGGCTCCTGTTCAGAATCTGCTTTTTGAGCACATCGCAAAGGGTTTGATGCCCTTTGAGATTTTTGTATATGCTTGTCACATACAATTCCTTCAACCCTGCATTTTCGTCAGTATCATTTGTGGTTTCTTCAAGTGAAGAATTTGATACCACAGGAACAGTTGAAGAATTTGTAGCGATAGAAGCATTTGATGATTCTGGTGAAGAATTAGCAGTTTCACGCTCGATGAATTTCATACATGGTGGAATAAATTCAACCTAAGCGGTACTGATCTGTTGAGCAAGCAATGGATCATTTTCCATTCGAAGATCATCATGAGACATTCTTAACTTCTCAAGATCAAGCTTCCTTTGAAGAAATTCATAGGAAAGTTTCTCATGATCAGCCAAGAGTGTGCCATAATGATCTTGAAGACTATCAAATCTAGATTGAAGACTTTTTACATCTTCAGTAAGGACTTGAGTACGATTCATTTCATCATTCAACAGACCATCGCTTTTGTCTAGCAGTTTCTGAAGCTTGTCAATGGCACTTTGTTGCTTAGTGGCAATGTTGGCAAGTTTATAGTAACTGGGTTTTTGATAATCATCAGGTTCACAGTCGCTAGAATGAGAGGAGGAAGTGTGGTTTGGTACCGTTGAACCTTTTGCCATGAAGCAATACGTTGGAGCGAAGTCATCAGCATATTCATCAATGTAGATAGCGTTCTCATTTTCTTCAAGGTTGAAGATTGACTTGCTAGGTTGAAGATTGACTTGCCGACGAATGTGGTAGCCAGTGCAAGACTTGCGACACCAGACTCTAACACCACTTCAGAACCTTCCTCTTCATCACATTCCTCAGATTCTTCTTCAGAATCCATTTCCTTGGCAATGAGTGCCCGAACCTTCCTGAAACTGGTCTTCTTGTGCGATGAGGATTTCGAAGATGAGGATTTTGAAGATTTCTTATTTTTCTTCGAGTCATCAGAACTTTCATCCTTGTATTTCTTCTTCCTTGATTCTTTCACCCAGCGAGGACAGTCAGCAAAGTAGCGACCAACTTTTTTGCATTTCTGGCAGGTTCTTTTCTTGTAGTCCTCAGATGAAGATTCTGATTTCCTTATATATTTTCTTGAAGATTTTTCGAACTGACCACGCTAGTGACGAGTTGATGGATATACTTCTCGCCCCTTGTTGGTTCCACGAAGTGGAAGGTGGAGATGTAGTCAGCAGCAAATTTCCCTTACACGGAGACTGTAAGGTTTATAGAACCAGGAGGACTCCTAGGCTCAACAAGTAGGTGTCTTCCACCCTGGCGCTAGCAGAAGACGTGGACCTGCACACACAACATTTTTTTTTCTCCCAACGAGTAGAGAGAGGTTGTCAATCTCTCTGTCCTTGTAGTTTGCAAAGGATCAAAACACAAGCGGGAAGGTAATAGTGATTGCAATGAAAAAGTAAAGAAAGCGGTAAATGATGGAGGTGTAAACAATGATGGTGATATGGACCGGAGTCACATGATGTTCACCAGTGATGTCTCTCTCCCAAATGACGATAAATAACTATGCTTGGGTAAACAAATCATAGTTGGGCAATTGATAGAATTATGATCGCACCACAATGCTAATTATGCTCCTTGATAAGGTTCAATAGGGCAGTACGCCAAGACAAGTAGACCGTTTATTCATCAGCATCTACTTACTAATCATCCACATTGAGATATCTATCCAGAACATCTCTCCGGTATTAAGTTGCGAGCCCCACCCAAAGTGTAATCAAAGCAACGGACAACTGCATTAACGAACTATGCGTAAGGTAAACAATCCTTGCAACCGTGGTCACAAGCACCGTTGTTTTCTCCCTGGTGGAAACAAGCACATCCCCTAGTCTCATGTTTCTGTCACTCAAGCTAGACATCAAGGGGCCCGAACCCACAATCATGCATAACGCTTCCTCTTGGAGTTACAATCTACTACTTGGCCAAAGCAATAAAAAGCAACGGAGAACATGCATGAATCACTAAGGAACATAATATAAAAGGATAATCAAATATATAACTCATAACAATCTGAACATAATCTCATAATCCATCGGATCCCAACAAACCGAGCATAGAAAAAGCAAGAGAATTACATAGACGCCTTGATCATGTAGGGCAGCTCACAAGGACTAACCATTGCACAAGATTGGAGAGAAGACATCACATAGCTATTGGTCATGGACTCATGGTCCAAGGAGGACTACGCAAGACACGTCCGGGAAGCGTCCATGGCAGTGGAGAAGCTCCCGGAGGTCAATCCTCCCTCTGGCAGGGTGCCGGGAAGAGGTCTCCTTTCGCTCCCGATCTTGGAAGCACTGCGACGGCGGTACGATGGATAAATTCACGATTCCAAAAAGTGTGCGAGGGTTTCCTCTCGGGACCCTAAATATAGGCCAAAGGAGGGCACCGGAGGAGGTTGGACCCACCCAGGCGACCTCCTGGCGTGGCCTAGGGCCTGGCCGCGCTAGCAGGCCGCCTGGGAGGCCCCTGGCCCCCCTCTGGCCCTCCTTCGGTGATCCCGAAGCTTCTGTTTTGTTGATTTTTGATATATTTTTTCTGGATTTTTTCATGCTTCAGAAAATTGGGCAAAAGCCCGTGCAAAATAGACATTAGCACACAGAAACTGTCACTGGGTGCACTGAGTTAGTAGGTTAGTTCAAATATGTTGAAAATGATATAAAAGTGTAGCAAAACATATAACAATGTCACTCAAAAGATCATGGAACAAGCAGAAATTATAGATACGTTTGGGACGTATCAACATCCCCAAGCTTAATTTTTGCTCGTCCTCGAGTAGATAAATGATAACACAATAGTTTCTATGGTTACATTCCAACACACATATAAGAACTTCAAAGTAAAGCAAGTGAGATATGCAATTCAAGTCAAGATGATAACAAGCAAGAGTCTATATCTAGTATTGAATTTAGCAAAGTAAGAACATAAAGGTGCAAGAGCTCTCGGTGTCCGTGACTCGAATGTTTCCGAATGGTGTCTGCGTGCAAGAAGTGGGAGATGGGTTGAGATCATAAAATATTTTTTTAATTGATAACTCAATCTACTAAACCTCACACTTAGTCTCCTTCGGAATCTTATTTTGACTCATTCCCAGACCACTAGTCAGGCACAAGTCAAATGATACTTTCCCTTTCGATTTTGAGCACTCATGCAATGGATGAGAGTAAGAAAGATATGTTGGCACTTAGGATGGAAAATAGAATAATGATGGGGAAGGAAGACAAAAAGGGTATGAAAGGCTCACATCAATGAGGAAAACCATAGGCGAGAGAAAGCCAAATGATAGATATGATGCGAGGAGTACGGATTGCGATGTAGCGGATGCACATATGAGCTAAGGTAAGCTCTCCAATGGAACTAGTGGTGGTGCATCGAACTTGTTTGCTCATTAAGACCTAGAGCTCATTTGAGGAGGCTCATCATTGGAATATGCAAACCAAGTTCTATAGTGTAAGGGTCCCCACATAGTTATGCATGAATGATAATCTCTATGTAGTACCAATATAGTAATGGAGTACGAGTGTGGATCTTTCAAAAGGAATAGTAGTGTTGCCCCTTTCTCGCTTTTTTATTTCTTTTTCTTTATTTTATTTTTCTCTATTTTTATTATTTTTGTGGCCTCTTTGGCTCTTTCTTTTTATCTCTCATTTGTCCTCTTTGGGATTTTTGTTTTGTCCACTTTGGGATCTTTTCCTCACTTAAGGGCAATGATACGCCCATTTTGCATCATGTTTTCATGTTGATATTTATCGCTTCTTTGGCTGTTATTTCACTTCACGGTACAATTCTTATGCCTTTTCTCTCTTATTTTGCAAGGTTTACATGAAGAGGGAGAATGCCGACAACTGGAATTCTGGCCTGAAAGTGGAGCAAAGTTGAGATACCTATTCTGCACAACTCCAAACGCCGTACAAATCAACGAGGATTTTTTTCCGGATTTATAAAAAATACTGGGCTGAAGAAGTGCCACAGGGGCGCCAGGGGTTGGGCACAAGCCTGCACGGCGGGCCACCCCCCAGGCCGCACCATGAGGGCTTGTGGGCAATCTGCTGTCCCACTTGCCCCCCTCTTTTGCTATATGAAGGTTTCGTCCAGGAAAAAATCAAGGAGGAGCTTTTTTGTGCATTCGCTACCGCCATGAGGCGGAACTTGAGCAGAACCAATCTAGAGCTCCGGCAGGACGATCCTGCCGGGGAAACTTCCCTCCCGGAGGGGGAAATCGTCGCCATCGTCATCACCAACACTCCTCTCATCAAAGGGGACTCGTCACCATCAACATCTTCATCAGCACCATCTCATCTCCAAACCCTAGTTCATCACTTGTAACCAATCTCCGTTTCGCGACTCCAATTGGTACTTGTAAGGTTGCTAGTAGTGTTGATTACTCTTTGTAGTTGATGCTAGTTGGATTACTTGGTGGAAGAGTTTATGTTCAGATCCTTGATGCTACTCATTACCTCTCTGGTCATGGATATGATTATGCTTTGTGAGTAGTTACTGTTGTTCCTGAGGACATGGGATTAGTCATGCTAATAGTAGTCATGTGAATTTGGTATTCGTTCGATATTTTGATGTGTTGTATGTTGTTTTTCCTCTAGTGGTGTTATGTGAACGTCGACTACATAACACTTCACCATTATTTGGGCCTAGAGGAAGGCATTGGGAAGTAGTAAGTAGATGATGGGTTGCTAGAGTGACAGAAGCTTAAACCCTAGTTTATGCGTTGCTTCGTAAGGGGCTGATTTGGATCCACTAGTTTAATGCTATGGTTAGACTTTGTCTTAATTCTTATTTTGTAGTTGCGAATGCTTGCGAGAGGGGTTCATCATAAGTGGGATGCTTGTCCAAGTAAGGGCAGTACCCAAGTGCTGGTCCACCCACATATCAAACTATCAAAGTAACGAACGGGAATCATATGAACATGATGAAACTAGCATGACAGAAATTCCCGTGTGTCCTCGAGAGCGTTTTTCCTCCTATAAGACTTTGTCCAGGCTTGTCCCTTGCTACAAAAGGGATTGTGCCACTTTGATGCACCATTGCTACTTTTGTTACTTGTTGCTTGCTACGAATCATCTCACCACACAATCACTTGTTACCGACAATTTCAATGCCTGCAGATTTTACCTTGCTGAAAACCACTTGTCAGATCCTTCTGCTCCTCGTTGGGTTCGACACTCTTACTTATCGAAAGGACTACGATTGGTCCCCTATACTTGTGGGTCATCAAGACTCTTTTCTCGCACCGTTTCCGGGGAGTGAAGCGCCTTTGGTAAGTGGAACTTGGTAAGGAAACATTCATATAGTGTGCTGAAATTTATTGTCACTTGTCACTATGGATACTAATCCTTTGAGGGGCTTGTTCGGGTATCTTCACCTCGAACGGAAGCACAAAGAGTTGCTCCTCAACCTGCTGCACCTACTAAAAATATTTTCTTTGAATTTCCTTCGGGTATGCTTGAGAAACTGCTGGCTAATCCTTTTAGAGGAGATGGAACATCACATCCAGACTTGCATCTAATCTATGTAGATGAAGTTTGTGGTTTATTTAAGCTTGTAGGTTTGCCCGAGGATGAGGTCAAGAAGAAGGTATTTCCTTTATCTTTGAAGGATAAGGCGTTTTCATGGTATAGGCTATGTGATGATACTGGATCATGGGACTACAATCGGTTGAAATTGGAATTTCATCAAAAGTTTTAGCCTATGCATTCAGTACATCGTGATCGGAATTATATTTACAATTTTTGGCCTCGTGACAGAGAAAGCATCGCTCAAGCTTGGGGGAGGCTTAAATCAACGCTATATTCATGCCCCAATCATGAGCTCTTGAGAGAAATTATCATTCAGAACTTTTATGCTCGGCTTTCTCATGATATCGCACCATGCTTGACACTTCTTGTACCGGTTCTTTTATGAAGAGAGATATTGACTTCAAACGGAATTTATTAGAGAGAATTAAACGCAACTCTGAAGATTGGGAGCTTGAAGAAGGTAAGGAGTCAGGTATGAATTTCACGTTTGATTGCGTTAAATCCTTTGTTGAGACAAATATCTTTAGTGATTTTGGCGCTAAGTATGGACTTGACTCTGAGATAGTAGCTTCATTGTGTGAATCCTTTGATGCTCATATTGATCTCCCCAAAGAGAAGTGGTTTAAATATCATCCTCCTTTAGAAGTCAATGTAGTTAAACCCAATCCAGTTGAAGAGAAAGTCATTGCCTATAATGATCCTGTTGTTCCCAGTGCTTACACTGAGAAACCGCCTTTCCGTGTTAGGATAAAGGATCATTCTAAAGCTTCAACTGTGATATGTAGAGGTTATATTAGAACACCTACATACGCTGAGCAAATTAGAGTTTAACCTAGCATTGCTATTATCAAAGATCTTCTGTCCGACGATGTTGAGGGACATAATATTCACTTTTGTGAAGATGCTGCTAGAATTGATAAACCTCACGTTAGAGACAAATATAGGCCTGTTGTTGGCATGCCTGTGGTTTCTATTAAGATAGGAGATCATTGTTATCATGGTTTATGTGACGTGGGTGCTAGTGTTAGTGCAATACCTCAATCCTTATACGATGAAATCAAAGATGAGATTGCACCTGTTGGGATAGAGCCTATTGATGTCACTATTCAGCTTGCCAATAGAGATACTATCTGCCCTGTGGGAATTGTTAGGGATGTTGAAGTCTTGTGTGGTAAAACGAAGTATCCTGCCGATTTCCTCGTTCTTGCTACCGCACAAGATAGCTTTTGTACCATCATATTTGGTAGACCTTTTCTCAATACCGTCAATGCTCATATTGATTGTGAGAAGCAAACAGTCACTGTTGGCTTTGAAGGTGTGTCACATGTGTTCAATTTCTCTAAGTTTGGTAGACAACCTCATGAAAAGGAGTTGCCTAGTAGGGATGAAACTATTGCCTTAGCCTCTATTGCCATGCCCCCTACTGATCCCCTAGAGCAATATTTTCTTGAGCATGAAAATGATATGCATATGGATGAAAGTGATGAGATAGATATAGTTGTCTTATAACAATATGCTATCCTTAAGAATGATGTGCCTGTTGAACTGCTTGGGGATCCACCCCCACCAAAGGGTGATCCTGTGTTCGAGCTTAAACATTTGCCTGATACTCTTAAGTATGCTTATCTTGATGAAAAATAAATATATCCTGTTATTATTAGTGCTAGCCTCTCAGAGCATGAAGAGAAGAAGTTACTAAAAACTCTGAGGAAGCACCATGCTGCTATTGGATATACTCTTGATGATCTTAAGGGCATTAGTCCCACTCTATGCCAGCACAAGATTAAAACTGATCCTGACTTCAAACCATTTGCTGATCATCAAAGGAGGTTGAATCCTAAGATGAAAGAAGTAGTGAGAAAAGAACTACTAAAGCTCCTGGAAGCAGGTATCATTTATCCTGTTGCGCACAACGATTGGGTGAGTCCAGTGCATTGCGTCCCTAAGAAGGGAGGCATTACCGTTGTCCCCAATGATAAGGATGAATTGATCCCACAGAGGATTATTACTGGCTATAGGATGGTGATCGATTTTAGGAGACTGAATAAAGCCACTAGGAAAGATCATTAGCCTTTGCCTTTTATCGACCAAATGCTAGAAAGGCTGTCCAAACACACACACTTCTGCTTTCTAGACGGTTATTCTGGTTTCTTCCATATACCAGTTGCACAATCTGATCAGGAGAAAACCACTTTCACCTGCCCTTTCGGTACCTTTGCTTATAGACGTATGCCTTTTGGCTTATGTAATGCACCTGCCACCTTTCAAACATGTATGATGGCTATATTCTCTGACTTTTGTGAAAAGATTGTCGAGGTTTTCATGGATGACTTCTCCGTTTACGGGTCTTCATTTGATGATTGCCTCAGCAGCCTTGATCGAGTCTTATAGAGATGTAAAGACACCAATCTTTTCTTGAATTGGGAGAAGTGCCACTTTATGGTTAATGAAGGCATCGTCTTAGGACATAAAATTTCTGAAAGAGGTATTGAAGTCGATAAGGCTAAGGTTGATGCAATCGAGAAAATGCCATACCCCACAGATATCAAAGGTATAAGAAGTTTCCTTGGTCATGTTGGTTTCTATAGAAGGTTCATTAAAGACTTCTCTAAGATTTCTAGGCCTCTTACCAATCTCTTGCAAAATGATATCCTTTTGTCTTTGACGATGATTGTGAGGAAGCCTTCGAAATACTTAAGAGGGCTTTGATAACTGCACCTATTGTTCAACCACCTGATTGGAACCTACCTTTTGAGATCATGTGTGATGCTAGTGATTATGCTATTGGTGCTGTTCTAGGGAAAAGAGTTGATAAGAAGTTGAATGTTATTCACTACGCTAGTAAAACTCTAGACAGTGCTCAAAGAAACTATGCCACTACGGAGAAGGAATTTTGAGCAGTCGTGTTTGCATGTGAAATGTTTAGGCCTTACATAGTTGATTCCAAAGTCACTATTCACACTGATCACGCTGCTATTAAGTACCTCATGGAGAATAAGGACGCTAAACCTAGACTTATCAGATGGGTTCTCTTGCTACAAGAATTTGATTTGCACGTTGTCGACAGAAAGGGTGCTGATAACCCAGTAGCGGATAACTTGTCTAGGTTGGAGAACGTTCTTGATGACCCACAACCTATTGATGATAGCTTTCCCGATGAGCAATTGAATGTCATCAATGCTTCACGTAGTGCACTGTGGTATGCTGATTATGCAAACTATATCGTTGCCAAATACATACCACCTAGTTTCACGTACCAGCAAAAGAAGAAATTCTTCTTTGACATGAGACATTACTTTTGGGATGATCCTCACCTTTATAAGGAAGGAGTAGATGGTGTTATTAGACGTTGTGTACCTGAACATGAACAGGGACAGATCCTACAGAAGTGTCACTCCGAGGCCTACGGAGGACACCATGCGGGAGATAGAACTGCACACAAGGTATTGCAATCAGGTTTCTATTGGCCCACTCTCTTCAAGGATGCCCGTAAGTTTGTCTTGTCTTGTGACGAATGTCAAAGGATAGGTAATATTAGCAAACGCCAGGAAATTCCTATGAACTATTCACTTGTCATTGAACCATTTGATGTTTGGGGCTTTGATTTTATGGGACCTTTTCCAAAATCCAATGGATATACTCATATCCAATTTATGTTGATTACGTCACTAAGTGGGTAGAAGCTATCCCCACTAGTAGTGCTGATCGCAACACTTCTATCAGGATGCTTAAAGAAGTTATCTTCCCTAGATTTGGAGTCCCTAGATATCTAATGACCGACGATGGTTCACACTTCATTCATGGTGCTTTCCGTAAAATGCTTGCTAAGTATGATGTCAACCATAGAATTGCGTCTCCCTATCACCCTCAGTCCAGTGGTCAAGTAGAGCTAAGTAATAGAGAGATTAAACCGATTCTGCAAAAGACTGTCAACAGGTCTAAAAAGAATTGGTCTAAGAAGCTCGATTATGCACTATGGGCTTATAGGACTGCCTATAAGAATCCCATGGGCATGTCTCCGTACAAAATGGTGTATGGTAAAGCATGTCATTTACCTCTTGAGCTAGAGCATAAAGCTTATTGGGCAATCAAAGAGCTCAACTTTGATTTCAAACTTGCCGGTGAGAAGAGGTTATTTGATATTAGCTCGCTTATTGAGTGGAGAACTCAGGCATATGATAATTCCAAGCTGTTCAAAGAGAAGGATACAAAAGCGTGAGTTCAATGTAGGTGATTATGTCTTACTATATAACTCTCGTTTAAGATTATTTGCAGGCAAGCTTCTCTCTAAATAGGAAGGTCCCTATGTTGTTGAGGAAGTATATCGTTCCGGTGCTATCAAGATCAACAACACGGAAGGTAATTGTACGTGAGTGGTAAATGGGAAGAGAATCAAGCATTATATCTCAGGTACTCCCATAAATGTTGAAAGCAATATTATCAATACCATAACTCCGGAAGAATACCTAAGGGACATTTATCAGCCTGTTTCAGACTCCGAAAACGAAGAGGTATGTGATTCGGTAAGAAAACAGAGTCCAAAACTTTTCTAGCAGGAAATTTTCTCTGTTTTGGAATATTTGAAAAAAAAAATTGGAAGTAATCCGGAAAGTACGCGAGGAGGCGACAAGCCTGCACGGTGTGGGCCCACCCCTCGTCGCGCCGTGAGTGCTTGTGGCTACCTCGTGCGCCTCCCGGACTCCGTTTTCGTGTAGGGTACTCCTTCTGTTATGAAAAAAAATCATTATATATACTCCCGTTTGGTATGACCCCTGCATCATGCAGATTTCCTCTGTTTTTCGTTTCGAGCCTGTTTCTGTTGCAGATCTAGATCGCTATGACTTCCCCAAAAGCTCCGAAGGACAAGATCTTGAAGAAGGTCATCAATCCCTACCTCACGGGAGTGCTGCAACACCCTCAATCTATCGAGATGCGTGAAGGGATGTTGCACATCCATGATGTTGAGGGGCCTAAGAAGACCGGAAGCATGGAGACGAGGCTTGAAGAAATGGAG
Organism: Hordeum vulgare subsp. vulgare; assembly: GCF_904849725.1. Lineage (NCBI taxonomy): Eukaryota > Viridiplantae > Streptophyta > Magnoliopsida > Poales > Poaceae > Hordeum > Hordeum vulgare. Next base: position 67,679,673 of record NC_058523.1, read on the forward strand.
CAACAAGTCTTCAAGTGCCAAGGGATGGTGGAGCGTGGACTCAACGCCAACGACATGATGATCACGGAGTTCACCAACAAGCACAAGATTGATGCCAATGACATTGGGAAGCATCTCTCCACGCTCTATGACAAGATTGATCAACTCCAAGCCCAGATCTATGACGTGCAGAACCAAAACTGTGAGTATGAGTATATATTTAAATCCATAAGGTTGGCTGCATATTTGAGGATTCCGAAGACTCGTTCATCTTTCCATGATGGAGCACCTATGCCTTGGAAGACGGAGGATCAAACTCATGTTGCAACAACTCCTCCACCATCACCACCAAAGGAAGACAACTGAGCATTGGTATGGGCAATCCCCTTGGCTTGTGCCAAGCTTGGGGGAGTTGCCTCGGTATCGTATCACCATCACATCTTGTGCTTTTACCTTTGTTTTAGTTTGTTCCTTTTCAGTTTTCTTTTTCTCTAGTAGTTTAAAAGTCTTAGTGTTTTAGTCTTGTGTTTGCTTTGTGTCACCCACGATGTATTCGAGCTCGTGAGCCATATAATAAAGAGTGTCTTAGTTGAAGGGCTTTGCCTCTTGCCATGATCAAAAGAGTGAGAATAGAACAAAAGCATGAAAGATCATGTAATGATTTTATGGGAAGTGATTGCTTCACATATAAAAAGAATGAGGATTGAAACTTGTTGAGGGTAGACAAACGTAGTCCTTGGTCATTGTTGCAATTAATAGGAAGTGATAAGGAAGGAGAGGTTCACATATAAATATATCATCTCTGACACCATCTATGATTGTGAACACTCACTAAACTATTACATGCCTAGAAGTAGATGTTGGACAAGGAAGACAACGTAATGAATTGTGATTGCTTGGCTCTGAACAATGTTATATGATTAGAGATCCCTTAGCATGTGACGATTGCTTCCACATCATATTAGCCAAAACTCCCTCACCAAGTAGAGATACTACTTGTGCATCCATAAACCTTCAAACCAGTTTTGCCATGAGAGTCCACCATACCTACCTATGGATTGAATAAGATCCCTCAAGTAAGTTGTCATCGTTGCAAGCAATAAAAATTGCTCTCTAATATGTATGATCTATTAGTGTGTGGAAAATAAGCTTTGTACGAACCTATGATAAGGAAAACATAAAAGCGACAGACTGCATAATAAATTTCTTTATCACATGAGGCAATACAAAGTGACGTTCCTCCGCATTAAGAGGACACGCATCCAAACCTCAAAAGTGCATGACAACCTCTGCTTCCCTCTATGAATGGCCTATCTTGTACCTTTACTTTTTGCCCTTGAAAGAGTCATGATGATCTTCACCAATTCCTTATTTCGCCTTTATCTTGGCTAACGTCATATGCTAGGGAAAGATCTATATTCATATGTCAACTTGGAGGTAGGAATTCATAAATTATTATTGTTGACATTACCCTTGAGGTAAGCAGTTGGGAGGCAATATTGTAAGCCCCTATCTTTCTTTGTGTCCAGCTGAAACTTTGATCTCATGAGTACCACGTGAGTTGTAGCAATTGTAGAGAACGAAAGAATGATTGAGTATGTGGATTTGCTTTACAAGCTCTTAATTGACTCTTTTTGATGTTGTGATAAATTGCAATTGCTTCAATGACTAAAGGCTATTGGTTGTTACTTCTCGGTAAGGTTCTTGATCCATGCTTTACTTTGTGAAGGAATTATCACTTTAGCATGAGAGATTATATGTTGGTATTGTTGTTCTGATCTTTATCATGATGCATGCATGTTCGTATCTTGTTTTGTCGACACCTCTCTCCCTAAACATGTGGAGATATTTATTGAGCTAGGCTTTCGCTTGAGGACAAGCGAGGTCTAAGGTTGGGGGAGTTGATACGTCCATTTTGCATCATGTTTTCATGTTGATATTTATCGCTTCTTTGGCTGTTATTTCACTTCACGGTACAATTCTTATGCATTTTCTCTCTTATTTTGCAAGGTTTACATGAAGAGGGAGAATGCCGACAACTGGAATTCTGGCATGAAAGTGGAGCGAAGTTAAGATACCTATTCTGCACAACTCCAAACGCCGTAAAAATCAACGAGCATTTTTTCTGGATTTATAAAAAATACTGGGCCGAAGAAGTGCGAGAGGGGCGCCACGGGTTGGCCACAATCCTGCACGGCGCAACCACCCCCCAGGCTGCGCCATGAGGGCTTGTGGGCAACCTACTGGCCCACTTGCCACCCTCTTTTGCTAAATGAAGGGTTTCCTCCAGGAAAAAAATCAAGGAGGAGCTTTTTCATGGATTCGCCACCGCCACGAGGCAGAACTTGAGCAGAACCAATCTAGAGCTCCGGCAGGACGATCCTGCTGGGGAAACTTCCCTCCCGGAGGGGGAAATCGTCACCATCGTCATCGCCAACACTCCTCTCATCGGAGGGGACTCGTCACCGTCAACATCTACATCATCACCATCTCATCTCCAAACCCTAGTTCATCACTTGTAACCAATATCCGTCTCGCGACTCCGATTGGTACTTGTAAGGTTGCTAGTAGTGTTGATTACTCTTTGTAGTTGATGCTAGTTGGATTACTTGGTGGAAGAGTTTATGTTCAGATCCTTGATGCTACTCATTACCTCTCTGGTCATGGATATGATTATGCTTTGTGAGTAGTTACTTTTTTCCTGAGGACATGGGATAAGTCATGCTAATAGTAGTCATGTGAATTTGGTATTCGTTCGATATCTTGATGTGTTGTATGTTGTTTTTTCCGCTAGTGGTGTTATGTGAACGTCGACTACATAACACTTCACCATTATTTGGGCCTAGAGGAAGGCATTGTGAAGTAGTAAGTAGATGATGGGTTGCTAGAGTGACAGAAGCTTAAACCCTAGTTTATGCGTTGCTTCGTAAGGGGCTGATTTGGATCCACTAGTTTAATGCTATGGTTAGACTTTGTCTTAATTCTTCTTTCGTAGTTGCAGATGCTTGCGAGAGGGGTTAATCATAAGTGAGATGCTTGTCCAAGTAAGGGCAGTACCCAAGCGCTGGTCCACCCACATATCAAACTATCAAAGTAACGAACGCGAATCATATGAACATGATGAAACTAGCATGACAGAAATTCCCGTGTGTCCTCGGGAGCGTTTTTCCTCCTATAAGACTTTGTCCAGGCTTGTCCCTTGATTGAAAAGGGATTGGGCCACTTTGCTGCACCGTCGCTACTTTTGTTACTTGTTGCTTGCTACGAATCATCTCACCACACAATCACTTGTTACCGACAATTTCAGTGCGTGCAGATTTTACCTTGCTGAAAACCACTTGTGAGATCCTTTTGCTCCTCGTTGGGTTCGACACTCTTACTTATCGAAAGGACTATGATTGATCCCCTATAATTGTGGGTCATCAGGAAACACTCTATGTTTTACATGAATAAAAATAAAAATCATCACACTTTATAAGGAGTACTGAACATAAAGACAAGTGAAAACTACCATGATGTATGCAAATGTATGCCTCTGCCAGTGTAGCAGTGTATGCAATGATACTAGCGCGTCATGTAGCAGTAATAAGGGAAAGGCCCAACTGGCATGCGGCTCCTCGATCAAGCAAAAACATGTATGACATGAAGATCAATTCATGAGATGGTGGATGTTGCATGGCAATGTATCTCGGAAAGGCTATGGAAATGCCTTAATAGGTAGGTATGGTGGTTGTTTTGAGGAAAGATATAATGAGGATTATGTATGACAGAGCGTATCATGTCATTGGTTTGGATGCACCGGCGGAGTTTGCACCAACTCACAATGTGAGAAAGGGCAATGCACGGTACCGAAGAGGCTAGCAAAATATGGATGGTGGAAGTGCCAACAATCGAATACTCACATTCGTCCGAAGAACTCATATACTTTTTTTTTCGGTAACTCCCTATCTAGTTAGGAAATTCACAAAGAGACAAGTACCCCGAGGAGGAGTGTTTGGGGGTTTGGTTATCCTTGCGCATCCTCAACTCATGGTAACGTGAGGGTACTCTATATATTCAAACCCCTCGAGAGGTTAGCGATCAATTTAGTAGCTAGAGTTCTCAACTAATTTTTAGTTTTTGAAAACACACAAATTTCCCAAAACGCGACACCTATCACTAATAGGCTCAAGCTCTTGGCACCAATAGTCCATACATTACTCAAATCAATACCTCAAAACTATTGCAAGTTACTACTATACTTAAATATCAACCTCAATTACCTACTCATGCAAGACACACAGCTGAGTGCAACGAGCCAACTATCTAAACAAGATAAGCATGATAACTAAAGAGAGTTCCAAAATCAACCTAAATAATAGCTCTTAAAAAGATAAGGATGAAAACTAAGAGCTAAGCATGATAGTAGCTACGAAAAGATGAAGAACACACGAAAAAAGATAAGCATGAAAATTATGTTGTGTTCTAGAGTGGAATGGAGTGTGTCTCTCTCCCAAACAAGGTAGGCTAGGTTCCAACTTGTTATGACCAGAAAAGAAAACTAAAACAAACTAAACTAAAAAAAGCAAATAGCGGGACGCTCCAAGCGTAGCACATATCATATGAAGCTATAAAAATATAGCATGGAGATGGACGAACTGATGATTGTTGATAGAGAAGGGGATGCATGGGGGCATCCCCAAGCTTAGACGCTTGAGTCTCCTTGAATATTTATTGGGTTCATGGGGGAACCCCCAAGATTGAGCGCTTGACACTCCTATATCTTCTTTCATCATCTCTCCCATCGCATACTTGAAAACTCCATTCATACGAAAGTCATCATAAGCTGATTAGAGTGGTATAGTTCCCTTAATAAAATAATTCATTACCTACTAGAAATATTGATTTTCATGAAAATATACTGCTTCTTATGAATTCCAAAAGGTTTTTGCAAATAAAAGTAAGCTTAGGATTTGCAAAACAAGGGAAACTCAAAACATGGCAGAATCTGTGAAAAACAGAACAACAGGTAGTAAATAATTTATTCGGGGCACTTCTGCAACTCAAATCAAAAAAATCAGAACAGATGCCAGAAAGACAATTATATAGATCATGCTTTCAAAAAAATTCAGATCCAAAAGATGAACTCGTGATTTTTGGCGAAGTTTTCCGTCAATCATACAAAATCTGTTTCTGGACAGCATGTCACAACTTTTGAAATTTCTTGCAATCGGAGGCTATAACTTGACACAAAGCTTAAAAATAAAGATACAATGATGTTGCTACAGTAGTAACACACATCAAGACCACTAAAACAGAAAGTAAAAACAAATTGGGTTGCCTCCCAACAAGTTCTTTCTTTTATGCCTTTGAGCTAGGCATAATGCAAGATGGAGGATCAAGATTCTTTGAAGACATCGGAGTTATAAAAACCTTCAAACGGATCCTCAACAAGTTCATCCTTATTTTTCCTAGGGAACGGGTACGTACCTTTCGCTTTCCCACGTAAGCGTATGTGCCCTTTACCTATATCAATGAAGCCTCTCATGGCTCGGAGGAAGTCCCTTCCAAGCACTATATTCCCTTTGTTGGGCTCCATGATGAAGAAATCAACCGTTGCATTCCTTCTAGAGAATGTAACCTGGACATATTTTACCTTTCCCTGGATTTCAGAAATATCACCATTAGCATGTTCATGATAAGATTAAATTTTTTCCATGTCTAACCAGAGAGAATCATAAACAACTTTTGGCATTGTAGAAACCATGGATCCAATATCACAATAAGCAATGAAGTCTTGGTTAGAGATGCTAATTCTAACAAAAGGTTCCGAGTCATCATCTATTTTCAAAATATGTTCCTTATGAACCATGGGTTTCTCTCTTTCTCTTAAGTCTAGAGCATCTATTTTCCCTTCAATAGTAGAAAGTCTATCTATAATAGTGTCATAACCATGATTATAAACAAGATTATTAGATAGACCATGTATAATGTCAAGAGCTCTTGCCTCATCACACTCTAAGAAATCTCCTTTAGCCATAATATCAAGAGAGTGTTTGCACCATATAAAGAGACCATGATAAAAATTTCTAAGCACAATTTTAATAGGTATCCAAGGCATAATTATTTTGTGTGCTTCAGAAATCCTATCCCATGCTTCCTTCATATTTTCTCCATTCCTTTGATGGAAATCTAGAACCTCAGATTCCTTCCAAGCATCAAACCTTAACATGCTTGACAACTAAAAGCAAAGTAACTACTTTTTTTTGTAGTTTTTGGTACAGGACTCTAAAGCAAAAACTAGAAAGCAAACTAACAAGACTAAAAAGCAAAGGTAAAAGATAGCGTGCAACTCCCATATCTTGAAGACTGGAGTCCCCGGCAACGGCGCCAGAAATTCGCTTGATGACGAGTTGATGGATATACTTCTCTCCCCTCGTTGGTTACCCCAAGTAGAAGGTGGAGATGTAGTCAGCAGCAAATTTCCCTTACACGGGGACTGTAAGGTTTATCGAACCAGGAGGACTCCTAGGCTCAACAAGTAGGTGTCTTCTACCTTGGTGCTAGCAGAAGACGTGGACCTGCACACACAACAAATAACTTTGCTCCCAACGAGTATAGGGAGGTTGTCAATCTCTCCGGCCTTGTAGTTTGCAAAGGATCAAAACACAAGCGGGAAGGTAATAGTGATTGCAACGGAAAAGTAAATGAAAGCGGTAAATGATGGAGGTGTAAACAATGATGGTGATATGGATCGGAGTCGCATGATGTTCACTAGTGATGTCTCTCTCCCAAAAGACGATAAACAACTATGCTTGGGTAAACAAATCACAATTGGCCATTTGACAGAATTATGATCGCACCGTAATGCTAATTATGCTCCTTGATAGTTAGAGGTTCAATAGTAATGGGTAGTACGCCAAGACAAGAAGACCGTTTATTCATCATCATCTACTTACTAATTGTCCACCTTGAGATATTTATCTAGAACATCTCTCTGGTATTAAGTTGCGAGCCCCACCCAAATTGTAAACCCAAAGCAACGGACAATTGCATTAACGAACTATGCATAAGGTAAACAATCCTTGCAACCGTGGTCACAAGCACCATTGTTTTCTCCCTGCTGGCAACAAGAACATCCCCTAGTCTCATGTTTCTGTCACTCAAGCTAGACATCGAGGGGCCCGAACCCACAATCATGCATGACGCTCCCTCTTGGAGTTACAATCTACTACTTGGCCAAAGCAATAAAAAGCAACGGAGAACATGCATGAATCACTAAGGAACAAAATATAAAAGGATAATCAAATATATAACTCATAAAAATCTGAACATAGTCTCATAATCCATCAGATCCCAACAAACCGAGCATAGCAAAAGCAAGAGAATTACATAGATGCCTTGATCATGTAGGGAAGCTCACAAGGACTAACCATTGAAGCACAAGATTGGAGAGAATACATCACATAGCTACTGATCATGGACTCATGGTCCAACGAGGACTACTCACGGCACGTCCAAGAAGCGTCCATGGCGGTGGAGAAGCTCCCGGATGTCAATCCTCCCTACGGCAGGGTGCCGGGAAGAGGTCTCCTGGTGCTCCCTATCTTGGAAGCGCTGCGGCGACGGAACGATGGAGAAATTCGCGATTCTAGAAATTCTGCGAGGGTTTCCTCTCGGAAACCTAAATATAAGCCAAAGGAGGGCACCGGAGGAGGTGGGACCCAGTGAGGCGACCTCCTGGCGCGGCCTAGGGCCTGGTCGTGCCAGTAGGCCGCCTGGGAGGCCCCTGGCCCCCCTCTGGCCCTCCTTCGGTGATCCCAAAGCTTCTGTTTCGCTGATTTTTTATATACTTTTTCTGGATTTTTTCGGGCTTCGGAAAATTGGGTAAAAGCCCTTGCAAAATAGACATCAGCAGACAGAAACTAGCACTGGGTGCACTGAGTTGGTAGGTTAGTCCAAATATGTGTAAAATGATATAAAAGTGTGGCAAAACATATAACAATGTCACCCAAAAGATCATGGAACAAGCATAAATTATAGATACGTTTGGGACGTATCACACGCTTTGTGAACTTCTGGAATTTCCTCACGAGCATTGCAAGTTCCTGTCCAAGTTCTTCAGGGTCTCCAAGACTGCAATCCGAGTCTTTTTCTTCAGATGAGGAAACAACCTTAGCCTTCAGCGCACGATGTCTTGAGTAGCTTGGTCCATACAGATCTCTCTTTTCTTCTTGTTGGAATTCATGAGTATTGAGTCTCTCAAGTATATCAGCAGGATCAAGCATCTTGTTGTCTCTTCGTTCTTGTATCATCACAACCAGTGTGTCAAATGATGGATCAAGAGATCATAGCAGTTTCTATTGGAAATATGCCCTAGAGGCAATAATAAAATGGTTATTATCATATTTACTTGTTCATGATAATCGTCTATTGTTCATGCTATAATTGTATTAACAGGAAAAGTAATACATGTGTGAATAGATAGATCACAATGTGTCCCTAGCAAGCCTCTAGTTGGCTAGCTCGTTAATCAATAGATGATCATGGTTTCCTGATCATGGACATTAGATGTCATTGATAATGGGATCACATCATTGGGAGAATGATGTGATGGACAAGACCCAATCCTAAGCATAGCACTAGATCGTATTGTTCGTATGCTAAAGCTTTTCTAATGTCAAGTGTCTTTTCCTTCGGCCGTGAGATTGTGCAACTCCCGGATATCGTAGGAGTGCTTTGGGTGTATCAAACGTCACAACGTAACTGGGTGACTATAAAGGTGCACTACGGGTACCTCCGAAAGTGTCTATTGGGTTGGTACGAATCGAGATCGGGATTTGTCACTCTGTGTGACGGAGAGGTATCTCTGGGCCCACTCGGTAGAACATCATCATGAGCTCAATGTGACTAAGGAGTTAGTTACAGGATGACGTGCTACGGAACGAGTTAAGAGACTTACCGATAACGAGATTGAACAAGGTATAGGTATACCGACGATCGAATCTTGGGCAAGTTCTATACCGACAGACAAAGGGAATTGTATATGGGATTGATTGAATCCTTGACATCGTGGTTCATCCGATGAGATTATCATGGAACATGTGGGATCCACCATGGGTATCCAGATCCCGCTGATGGTTATTGGCCGGAGAGTGTCTCGGTCATGTGTGCATGATTCCCGAACCCGTAGGGTCTACACACTTAAGGTTCGATGACGCTAGGGGTATAGGGAATTGTTATACGAGGTTACCGAAGGATGTTCGGAGTCCCGGATGAGATCCCGAACGTCATGAGGAGCTCCGGAATGGTCCGGAGGTAAAGATTGATATATAGGATGGATGGTTTGGACGCGGAAATGTTTCGGGCACCACGGGCAAAGTGCCGGGACCACGGAAATGGTTCCGGAGGCCCACCGGGAGGGGCCACAAGCCCCGGAAGGCTACATGGGCCAAGTGCGGGAGGGAACCAGCCCCTAGGTGGGCTGGTGCGCTCCCCACACTCAGCCTAGGCGCACCAGAGAGGGAGGGAGGGGAAACCCTAGGCGCTGGTGGGCCTAAGCTCACCTAGGGATGCGCCACCCCCTCTCCTCCCTGGCCACCGCCCGCCTCTCCCATCTAGGGCTGCCGCCCCCCTCAAGTGGGGAAACCCTAAAGGGGGCACCACCCCTCCCCTCCCCCTATATATAGTGGGGTTTTTGGCCTTTGGAGACATGGTTTTCCACCTCTCTCGGCGCAGCCCTACTTCCCTCCTTCCTCCTCTCCCACGGTGCTTGGCGAAGCCCTGCCAGGAGACCTCGTCTCTCCATCGACACCACACCGTCGTGCTGCCGGAGATCTTCCCCAACCTCTCCCTCCTCCATGCTGGATCAAGGTGCGGGAGACGTCACCGGGCTGCACGTGTGTTGAACGCGGAGGTGCTGTGGTTCGGCACTAGATCAGAATCACACCGCGATCTGAATCGCCGTGGGTACGACTCCATCAACCGCGTTCTAGCAACGCTTCCACTTAGCGATCTTCAAAGGTATGAAGATGCACTCACTCCTTTCTCGTTGCTGGTCTCTCCATAGGAAGATCTGAATATGGCTGATGACCCACAAGTATAGGGGATCAATCGTAGTCCTTTCGATAAGTAAGAGTATCGAACCCAACGAGGAGCAGAAGGATCTGACAAGTGGTTTTCAGCAAGGAAATATCTGCAGGCACTGAAATTGTCGGTAACAAGTGATTGTGTGGTGAGATGATTCGTAGCAAGCAACAAGTTACAAAAGTAGCAACGGTGCAACGAAGTGGCCCAATCCCTTTTGTAGCAAGGGACAAGCCTGGACAAAGTCTTATAGGAGGAAAAACGCTCCCGAGGACACACGGGAATTTCTTTCATGCTAGTTTCATCATGTTCATATGATTCGTGTTCGTTACTTTGATAGTTTGATATGTGGGTGGACCGGCGCTTGGGTACTGCCCTTACTTGGACAATCATCCCACTTATGATTAACCCCTCTCTGAAGCATCTAGAACTACCAAAGAAGAATTAAGACAAAGTCTAACCATAGCATTAAACTAGTGGATCCAAATCAGCCCCTTACGAAGCAATGCATAAACTAGGGTTTAAGCTTCTGTCACTCTAGCAACCCATCATCTACTTACTACTTCCCAATTCCTTCCTCCAGGCCCAAATAATGGTGAAGTGTTATGCTGTCGACGTTCACATAACACAACTAGAGGAAAAACAACATACAACACATCAAAATATCGAACGAATACCAAATTCACATGACTACTATTAGCATGACTTATCCCATGTCCTCAGGAACAAAAGTAACTAATCACAAAGCATAATCATATTCATGAGCACAGAGGTAATGAGTAGCATCAAGGATCTGAACATAAACTCTTCCACCAAATAATCCAACTAGCATCAACTAGAAAGAGTAATCAACACTACTAGCAACCTTACAAGTACCATTCGGAGTCGCGAGACGGAGATTGGTTACAAGTGATGAACTAGGGTTTGGAGATGAGATGGTGCTGATGAAGATGTTGATGGTGACGAGTCCCCTCCAATGAGAGGAGTGTTGGTCATGACGATGGCGACGATTTCCCCCTTCGGGAGGGAAGTTTCCCCGGCAGGATCGTCCTGCCGGAGCTCTAGAGGCGGCGGCGAATCCACGAAAAAGCTCCTCCTTGATTTTTTTCTGGACGAAACCCTCCATATAGCAAAAGAGGGGAGCAAGTGGGCCAGTGGGCTGCCCACAAGCCCCCATGGCGCGGCCTGGGGGGTGGCCGTGTCGTGCAGGCTTCACTACAACAGGACCCTGCCTATAGCAACACATTTTTCCGTATCTAAAGGCCCACATATGCGTTGCTAATGTCTTTACCAATGGTTTGGGATGCGTAGCCTTATCCAGTGTTGCTAGCGCATAATGCAACAATTATATTTCCATTGGAAAAAGGAACCGTTGCAAGAGTACAACACATAAAATCGTCGTTTACAACACTCATGTGCGTTGGTGGTTAATGTAGAGGAATCCAAATCTCATTCCTTGGCAACAAAGATTTTTGCAACGCTTCATATGTTCTACATATAAAATGTGAATAATATTTTATATATTGCCAGCAATAAAATTAATGCTCCACATAATGATGTTAAGTATGTATATCAAGTCAGAAGAAAAATATACTCACGAGAGGAAGAAATCATATATTAAAAAAATTGTTGAATTACAATAGTTTATTACAAGAGGAATATAATCCAAATGTGATGGATAATCTAAATATTTTCTTCACATAGAAACTTAGAAAGAAAACATCCGTCTACATCCCAAAAAAACTTTAAATAAACTTTACCGAGGAACACCATCCCAAAAAAATTAATTAAAACTAAAAACGACTATCATAACTAAAACTGAAAACAACCATCATCGTCATCATCATGAACCAGAACATCATCATCATTATTGCAGTATACTTTCCACGCACGCATATAATCGTCCATATAAGTTCTGAATCTACAAAAAAAATAACAAAATAAACTGTTAATACACAATGCATTGACATGATGCAAATATCGACTCGTTTCCTAGCAAGTAAGAAACATTACTTCTTACAAAGGGTCATTACTTCAGAAACATTGGTTGCCGAGGTAGATTAAAAATATTACAGAGAAAAGTTGTGACGTGATAGTATTCCCTTACAACTTAATATAATACACCAGGTCACAAAATAAAGATAAACAGACTCAAAAAAAAATAAACATATGTGGTTGTGTCCTAAAAGCAAGACACTGATAATATAGTAGCTACTTACTTGACAGGTTAAAAGCACAATAGACACGGAAATGCCATTTGGAGGTCGAGCACCATACAGGCCGTAATCTGGCTCGTCAGTGTTTGCAGTGATTGGCTGTAGTCCCTAGTAACTCACGCGTATTTCACGTGACATCTTTTTTACACCGCACCATATTTTCTATTTTCTGCACAGTGTCATCCCATGTTTTAACGGCACTGCCCGACCAGGCTATTCACAGGTTCCACCGTCTCACCCATAATGTACAGGCAATGCGTCATGTACACTTCCGTGCAACAGGAATATGCAAGTTCTGAGCACATGATCATCCTCCATGGTACACTAATTACCTTGGTTTTGGGATTAGCCAACAAGCACAAAGTAATGTGCTGACCCGGATCTGAATACCACACAACATCGCCTCAAAAACACTACTACTAAACAACATGAACTGGTTTAGATTAGGGAACATGAAATCACCTCGACGTCCAACACGATCCTTGTGATTTCGACACGAGAACACGCTCCTCATATCCATCTTTAGTTTACATCTCGTCCCGAAGCAAGACGGAAATATGGGAAACACCTTGAGTGCACGGCTATACACCATCCTCGGCAACGACCCTAGGAATGAAACTGCAGCAAATCACAAGAAAATCATATCGTCAGATTCAATGCCCCGGGGGAGAGTAGAAGCAGACAACACTAGCTAGCACAGGAAACAAGCATTGCAGCCATAACTTCTTCATAGCACTAGAACAAGACCATATAGGGCAAGATCATGCACGAGTTTACCCTGATTCGTCTTCCTCGACTAAGAACTCGAGCCCATCCATGGCGAACTGTCACACACCTAGCTGCCGCCGCAAGGTGATGAATGGTCTGGTGAGGCAGAGAACCTTGCTCACTATGTCGAAGTAATTGCAAAGCTATCTGCAGTGAACAGATGGGCTCATCTATAGATTATTAATTACCCACCAGCCTGCTCCTACCTGTGTGATGTTCAAACTAGCCCAGTTGATAGGCAAGTGCATAGACATGCCACCGGACTTTAGACTCGTGTGTAAATACAGCACTGGAGCCATGGCACAGACGTATTTGTAATTAATGGAGTGCGTATAAATAAATGGAAACTAAACAACACACATCACAGCGGTATTACACACGACTCAGATTTCGGCCTCCATGGTGCGCGGCCACCAAAACGCCTCACTCCAATAGACACTGCTATATGGAACAGTGCAAACGACATGATGGGAAATTCTGCAATTTATTAACCATATCACTAAGAGTTCAGGTGGGTAATTCAGCAATTTATGGAACGAAGTGGTGAGAGTTCTATGGCCAGTTTCACAATGTTTAAATCAGAAGGGCGAGAGCATGTAAGAAGAACATTACTCCCATTTCCGTGTTCACAAACAGTTATGGTATGGAGATCATAGACAGTTACCAGAACCATGACTACGAACACTGCCGTATCTTGGACAAATGTAACCACAGATCTAGCCATCAATGATGTTGGCCTCCATCTTGATAGTGCCAGAACGGATGAGTGTAGCAGCTCACATTAAATTAAACACAACAATAGGTATACCGTTGCCGAGACATGATTACATAAATAGTTGAATAAGAGTAGAAAGGAGGCTGACAAATGCTTATAGCTAATCTAAGCAATAAAGGAAAAAAATCACTACAACGAAAATAGTCTTAGATGAAAGTAAAATTCAATGATGTACTACGAATGTAGAAACTGCCACATTGAAAACCACCGAATGGCATTCAATATTTCTTTCTTTGGAAATCTGTGCACACAAAAACAGCAAGCCTCTACTTAAGGTCCACATTGTTTATCTTGTGCTTGTGTGTTGAACAATGGAAACTACAATTTCACCTGCATGCTTTCTTGATGATGTGCCTAGGTCATTTGATGTGCTTGCTGCTGTGTGTGTGTGTATGCATGGTTCGCTGCTGTCGCTGCTTTGCATCAATGTTTCCTAGTTTGCTGCTATCGGTATATATGTGTGTGTGCTTGCTGCAAGTTTTAGTATATGAAATGCATAAAGCTCAGGTGTCGGTTGCATCTAAGTGGGGTATTGGGATTCAGTTTTATTTTCACTATGATGTACATAAGCACTTTTTTAGATTAGGAGATAAGTATTTGGTATAGATGAATCCTCTGCATTGACTTGACCCAAGTGCATATATAATAACTGCATGCTGTTAGCTAGAGTACAATCACATAACTAAATGATAAACAAAATGTGTACTATCTTATGGTGAGTTTTCTAGACGAAGAGGCTAGCAAAATACCAAGGAATTTAACTAGGGAGTTGTATAATAGCTTTCAAACCAAAGAAGAGAAGGACGTTGGTGTATGGAAATACAATTGGAAAGTAACAATGTATAACATTTACCTTTAAAAAATAGTGTATCACCATTGACTGTTCATGAAATTGAATGTTTGTTATCCCCTAGCAACGCACAAGTATTTAGCTAGTAATACAAATTGTGTAGAATAGTAAGAGCATACAACAATCAGTATATTAACACGCCTGGAGAGAAGTATTTATCAGTGTTCTGAATCATATCAACAATATCAAAGGAACATCATAGAAGAAATAATGCGGATTATTAATTTACCTGCTAACTAAAAAGAGGTGCACGAACTTCCTCCAATAGGTCCATGTCCTCTAGTATTTTAGATGGACGTGAAAGCCACCATTATTAGGCTACTCCCTCTACCTAAATAACCTGGCCATCAGACTCCTGAAAAGTGTGAAATTGCATATGGGTTTGTACATTTAATCTGGGGTGTAGATTTTATAAAGGTAAATGTTATACATTGGAAGCATAACACGAGGCCCCCTCGCACCGCGGCGCCCTCCCATAGCACGAGGTCCGTATATTGAAGTAGTGCTTCTCTACATCAAAATAATTGGAAGGATTAGCGACTCATGTATCAAGGATTGATGAGTCTGCAGCGTATAAGTTTTTTTTTCAAATTTTGATGCTCTATTGATATCTAATATAGAGTAATTACTAATTTAATAGAACAGAAATCAGTGCATGAATGTAAATCAACGGAGATCGGAAGTCAGTCTGCAGGCGTATCAGTGTTCGTGAACGAATTGCACAAGCGCCAAACCTTTTTTGACAAGGATTATCTGCAATAGAATCGGGGGTGCATACAACATACCTAGATGTCTACAGGAAAAGAGAAGAAAGGTTAGTGAAACGGGGGCAGAGAGAGGATGAAGTCAGTGCAAGGGATTCACTCACGGGATTAGAGAAGGACATGGCCACCGACGGCGGAGCAAAAGCCTGAAACCCTAGCCATCGGGGGAAGGTCGCGGGTGGGCTTTGGTGACCGGCAGTGCTGAATATTGCCGGATGGGAGGGGCCGCGGTGTGAGGGGACCTCGTGCTATGCTTCGCGATGGCAGGATTCGCCGGTCGTCACCTACATCCACAGCCGCAGGTGGCACAACGAGGAGCCGTGTCAAGAGAGAGAGATGGGATGTGAGAGGGATGGGTGGGTGAGGTATGCAGTGGATCCGGTAGCATCCAGAGCTACGAGGTGTGGAGGGGAGGGAAGGCCCGGCGGCGAGGTGGGAGGAGGAGGGTGACGATGCGGTTGGTGGTTGCGATTTGGGAGAGACAAGGGGCACAGGGGCTACTTTTCTCTCGTGTCCCTGTATCCTTTCCTTTTTTTGCATGTGCCCATGGTAGGGTTCCTATATTTTTGCATCTGCCCACGGTAGGGTCAAGAGCTGCAAATCTGTAACGCATATTTGCAACCTTTAATATCTGTATCTACTGTGAATTTTTACAACGAATAGCCAAACTATTGCATAATTTGTGTTGCTTTATATGGGCTGTTCTTGTAGTGCTTGTGGGAACCCCCTGGTACCCCTCTGGCACTTCTTCGGCCCAGTATTTTTGATAAATCGGGAAAAAAATCCTCGTTGATTTTTACGGCGTTTGCAGTTGCGCAGAATAGGTATCTCAACTTTGCTCCACTTTCAGGCCAGAATTCCAGTTGCCGGCATTCTCCCTCTTCATGTAAACCTTGCAAAATAAGAGATAAAAGGCATAAAAATTGTACCGTGAAGTGAAATAACGGCCAAAGAAGTGATAAATATCAACATGAAAACATGACGCAAAGTGGACGTATCAACTCCCCCAAGCTTAGACCTCGCTTGTCCTCAAGCGAAAGCCGAGCTCAATAAATATGTCCACATGTTTAGGGAGAGAGGTGTCGACAAAACAAGATACGAACATGCATGCATCATGATAAAGATCAGAACAACAATACCAACATATAATCTCTCATGCTAAAGTGATAATTCCTTCACAAAGTAAAGCATGGATCAAGAACCTTACCGAGAAGTAACAACCGATAGCCTTTAGTCATTGAAGCAATTGCAATTTATCACAACATCAGAAAGAGTCAAATAAGAGCTTGTAAAGCAAATCCACAAACTCAATCATTCTTTCGTTCTCTACAATTGCTACAACTCACGTGGTACTCATGAGATAAAAGTTTCAGCTGGACACAGAGAAAGATAGTGGCTTACATTTTTGCCTCCCAACTGCTTACCTCAAGGGTAATGTCAACAATAATAATTCATGAATACTTACCTCCAAGTTGACATATGAATATAGATCTTTCGCAAGCATATGACGGTAGCCAAGACAAAGGCGAAATAGGGAATTGGTGAAGATCACCATGACTCTTTCAAGGGCAAAAAGTAAAGGTACAAGATAGGCCCTTCGTAGAGGGAAGCAGAGGTTCTCATGCGCTTTTGAGGTTTGGATGCGTGTCCTCTTAGTGTGGAGGAACGTCACTTTATATTGCCTCCTGTAATAAAGAACTTTATTATGCAGTCTGTCGCTTTTATGTCTTCCTCATCACAACTTCGTATAAAGCTTATTTTCCACACACTAATAGATCATACATATTAGAGAGCAACTTTTATTGCTTGCACCAATGACAACTTACTTGAGGGATCTTATTCAATCCATAGGTAGGTATGGTGGACACTCATGGCAAAACTGGTTTGAAGGTTTATGGATGCACAAGTAGTATCTCTACTTAGTGCGGGAGTTTTGGCTAATAAGAGGTGGAAGAAATCGTCACATGCTAAGTGATCTCTAATCATATAACATTGTTCAGAGCCAAGCAAACACAATTCATTACGTTGTCTTCCTTGTCCAACATCTACTTCTAGGCATGCAATAGTTTAGTGAGTGTTCATAATCATAGATGGTGTCAGAGATGATATTTATATGTGAACCTCTCCTTCTTTATCACTTCCTATTAATTGCAACAATGACCAAGTTCTACGTTTGCCTACCCTCAACAAGTTTCAATCCCCATTCTTTTTATATGTGAAGCCATCACTTCCCATAAAATCATTACATGATCTTTCATGCTTTTGTTCTATTGTCACTCTTTTGATCATGGCAAGAGGCAAATCCCTTCAACTAAGACACTCTTTATTATATGGCTCACGAGCTCGAATACATCGGGGATGACACAAAGCGAAACTCAAGACTAAAACACTAAGACTTTTAAACTACTAGAGAAAAAGAAAACTGAAAGGGAACAAACTAAAACAAAGGTAAAGGCAAAAGATGTGATGGTGATACGATACCGGGGCAACTCCCCCAAGCTTGGCACAAGCCAAGGGGATTGCCCATACCAATGCTCAGTTGTCTTCCTTTGGTGGTGAAGGTGGAGGAGTTGTTGCAGTCTTTGACTCCAAGAGGGCCATTAATCTTTGATTTATACCTTGGAGATCCGCGACATGTTTTTCCAACAAAACAACTTCACGAGTGAGACAAGTATTGCGAGCACGAGTTGTTTCACAAAATCTCAAGAGTTCAATCAAAGATGGAGACAGTAGGTGGAGGTAGGGTTGGAGCAAATCCACTTCTTCAACTTCTTCCTTGTTGAGCACAGATTGCACTTCGTCCCATGCCTGATCCTTCTTCTTAGCTTTGCCCTTGGTTTCTTTAGGTAGCCTCTCCTTAGCCTCCATGACCTCCATCCTTTTCAGATCAGCATGAACTTATCCATAGATTTGACGGAGGTTGTTCTCCCCCACAGATTCCTGGGATGACATCTTGACCTAGATCTGCGGTAGAAAACAGGCTCGAAACGAAAAAGAGAGGAAATCTGCGTGATGCAGGGGTCAGACCAAACGGAAGTATATATAATGATTTTTTTCCAGGCTAGAAGGAGTACCCCGCATGAAAACGGTGTCCGGGAGGCGCACGAGGTGGGCACAAGCCCTCACGGCGCGGCCAGGGGGTGGGCCCGCGATGTGCACGCTTGTCGCCTCCTCGCGCACTTTCAGGACTACTTCCAATTTTTATATTTTTTCAAATATTCCAAAACGGAGAAAATTTCCTACTGGAAAAGTTTTGGAATCTGTTTTCTGACCGAATAACATACCTCTTCGTTTTCGGAGTCTGAAACAGGCTGATAAATATCCCTTAGGTCTTCTTCCGGAGTTATGGTATTGATGATATTGCTTTCAACATTTATGGGAGTACCTGAGATATAATGCTTGATTCTCTACCCATTTACCACTCTCGGACAATTACCTTCCGTGTTGTTGATCTTGATAGCACCGGAACGATATACTTCCTCAACAACATAGGGACCTTCCCATTTGGAGAGAAGCTTGCGTGCAAAGAATCTTAAACGAGAGTTATATAGCAAGACATAATCACCTACATTGAACTCATGCTTTTGTATACTCTTATCATGCCACCTCTTAACCTTCTCTTTGAACAGCTTGGCATTCTCATATGCCTGAGTTCTCCACTCATCAAGCGAGCTAATATCAAATAACTTCTTCTCACCGGCAAGTTTGAAATCAAAGTTGAGCTCTTTGATTGCCCAATAAGCTTTATGCTCTGGCTCAAGAGGTAAATGACATGATTTCCCATACACCATTTTGTACGGGGACATGCCCATGGGATTCTTATAGGCAGTTCTATAAGCCCACAGTGCATCACCGAGCTTCTTAGACCAATTCTTTCTAGACCTGTTGACAGTCTTTTGCAGAATTAGTTTAATCTCTCTGTTACTTAGCTCTACTTGACCACTGGACTGAGGGTGGTAGGGAGACGCAATTCTATGGTTGACATCATACTTAGCAAGCGTTTTACGGAAAGCACCATGAATGAAGTGTGAACCACCGTCGGTCATTAGATATCTAGGGACTCCAAATCTAGGGAAGATAACTTCTTTTAGCATCTTGATAGAAGTGTTGTGATCAGCACTACTAGTGGGGATAGCTTCTACCCACTTAGTGACGTAATCAACATAAACTAAGATGTGAGTATACCCATTGGATTTTGGAAAAGGTCCCATATAGTCAAAGCCCCAAACATCAAATGGTTCAATGACAAGTGAATAGTTCATAGGCATTTCCTGACGTTTGCTAATATTACCTATTCATTGACATTCATCACAAGACAAGACAAACTTAGGGGCATCCTTGAAGAGAGTGGGCAAATAGAAACCTGATTGCAATACCTTGTGTGTAGTTCTACCTCCCGCATGGTGTCCTCCGTAGGCCTCGAAGTGACACTTCTGTATGATCTGTCCCTGTTCATGTTCAGGTACACAACGTCTAATAACACCATCTACTCCTTCCTTATAAAGGTGAGGATCATCCCAAAAGTAATGTCTCAAGTCAAAGAAGAATTTCTTCTTTTGCTGGTATGGAAAACTAGGTGGTATATATTTGGCAACTATATAGTTTGCATAATCAGCATACCACGATGCACTACGTGAAGCATTAATGACATTCAATTGCTCATCGTGAAAGCTATCATCAATAGGTTGTGGGTCATCAAGAACGTTCTCCAACCTAGACAAGTTATCTGCTAGTGGGTTATCAACACCCTTTCTATGGACAACGTGCAAATCAAATTCTTGTAGCAAGAGAACCCATCTGGTAAGTCTAGGTTTAGCGTCTTTCTTCTCCATGAGGTACTTAATAGTAGCATGATCAGTGTGAATAGTGACTTTGGAATCAACTATGTAAGACCTGAACTTTTCACATGCAAACACGACTGCTAAAAATTCCTTCTCCGTAGTGGAATAGTTTCTCTGGGCACTGTCTAGAGTCTTACTAGCGTAGTGAATAACATTCAACTTCTTATCGACTCTTTGCCCTAGAACAACACCAAGAGGATAATCACTAGCGTCACACATGATCTCAAAAGACAAGTTCCAATCAGGTGGTTGAACAATAGGTGCAGTTATCAAAGCCCTCTTAAGTATTTCGAAGGCTTCCTCACCATCATCGTCAAAAACAAAAGGAATATCCTTTTGCAAGAGATTGGTAAGAGGCCTAGAAATCTTAGAGAAGTCTTTAGTGAACCTTCTATAAAAACCAACATGACCAAGGAAACTTTTTATCCCTTTGATATATGTGGGGTATGGCAGTTTCTCGATTGCATCAACCTTAGCCTTATCGACTTCAATACCTCTTTCAGAAATTTTATGTCCTAAGACGATGCCTTCATTAACCATAAAGTGGCACTTCTCCCAATTCAAGACAAGATTGGTGTCTTTACATCTCTGTAAGACTCGATCAAGGTTGCTGAGGCAATCATCAAAGGAAGACCCGTAAACGGAGAAGTCATCCATGAAAACCTCAACAATCTTTTCACAAAAGTCAGAGAATATAGCCATCATACATCTTTGAAAGGTGGAAGGTGCATTACATAAGCCAAAAGGCATATGTCTATAAGCAAAGGTACCGAAAGGGCAGGTGAAAGTGGTTTTCTCCTGATCAGATTGTGCAACTCGTATTTGGGAGAAACCAGAATAACTGTCTAGAAAGCAGAAGTGTGTGTGTTTAGACAGTCTTTCTAGCATTTGGTCGATAAAAGGCAAAGGATGATGATCCTTCCTAGTGGCTTTATTTAGTTTCCTAAAAACGATCACCATCCTATAGCCAGTAATAATCCTCTGTGGGATCAATTCATCCTTATCATTAGGGACAACGGTAATGCCTCCCTTCTTAGGAACACAATGTGCCAGACTCACCCAATCGCTATGAGCAACAGGATAGATAATACCCGCTTCGAGGAGCTTCAATATTTCTTTTCTCACTACTTCTTTCATCTTAGGATTTAATCTCCTTTGATGATCAGCAACTGGTTTGAAATCAGGATCCGTTTTAATCTTGTGCTGGCATAGAGTAGGACTAATGCCCTTAAGATCATCAAGAGTATATCCAATAGCAGCACGATGCTTCCTCAGAGTTTTTAGTAACTTCTTTTCTTCATGCTCTGAGAGGCTAGCACTAATAATGACAAGATATATATCCTTTTCATCAAGATAGGCATACTTAAGAGTATCAGGCAACTGTTTAAGCTCGAATACAGGATCACCCTTTGGTGGGGGTGGATCCCCAAGCAGTTCAACAGGCAAGTTATTCTTAAGGATAGGATATTGTTCTAAGACAACTCTGTCTATCTCATCCCTTTCATCCATATGCATATCATTTTCATGCTCAAGCAATTATTTCTCTAAGGGATCAGTAGGAGGGACGACAATAGATGATAAGGCAATAGTTTCATCCCTACTAGGCAACTCCTTTCCATGAGGTTGTCTACCAAACTTAGAGAAACTGAACTCATGTGACACACCTTCAAAGCCAACAGTGACAGTTTGCTTCTCACCATCAATATGAGCATTGACAGTATTGAGAAAAGGTCTACCAAATATGATGGGACAAAAGCTATCTTGTGCAGTAGCAAGAACGAGGAAATCAACAGCATACTTCGTTTTACCACACAAGACTTCAACATCCCTAACAATTCCCACAGGGCAGATAGTATCTCTATTGGCAAGCTGAACAGTGACATCTATATGTTGTATCTCAACAAGTGCAATCTCATCTTTGATTTCATCGTATAAGGATTGAGGTATTGCACTAACACTAGCACCCACGTCACATACTTCATGATAACAATGATCTCCTATCTTAACAGAAACCACACGCATGCCAACAACATGCCTATGTTTGTCTCTAGCGTGAGGTTTAGCAATTCTAGCAGCATCTTCACAGAAGTGAATATTATGTCCCTCAACTTCTTCAGACAGAAGATCTTTGATAATAGCAATGCTAGGTTCAGCTCTAATTTGCTCAGGGGGTGTAGGTGTTCTAGTATAGCCTCTACGTATCACAGTTGAAGCTTTAGAATGATCCTTTGTCCTAACAGGGAAAGGTGGTTTCTCAATGTAAGCACTGAGAACAACAGGATCATTATAGGCAATGACTTTCTCTTCAACTGAAGTGGGTTTAACTACATTGACTTCTAAAGGAGGATGATATTTAAACCACTTCTCTTTGGGGAAATCAGTATGAGCAGCAAAGGATTCACACAATGAAGCTACTATCTCAGAGTCAAGTCCATACTTAGTGCTAAAATCACTAAAGGTATTTGTCTCAACAAAGGATTTAATGCAATCAAACGTGAAATTCATACCTGACTCCTTACCTTCTTCAAGCTCCCAATCTTTAGAGTTGCGTTTAATTCTCTCCAATAAATTCCATTTGAAGTCAATATCTCTCTTCATAAAAGAACCGGTACAAGAATTGTCAAGCATGGTGCGATCATCATGAGAAAGCCGAGCATAGAATTTCTGAATGATAATTTCTCTCGAGAGCTCATGATTGGGGCATGAATATAGCATTGATTTAAGCCTCCGCCAAGCTTGAGCGATGCTTTCTCTGTTACGAGGCCAAAAATTGTAAATATAATTCCGATCACGATGTACTAAATGCATAGCATAAAACTTTTGATGAAATTCCAATTTCAACCGATTGTAGTCCCATGATCCAATATCATCACATAGCCTATACCATGTCAATGCCTTATCCTTCAAAGATAAAGGAAAGACCTTCTTCTTGACCTCATCCTCGGGCACACCTGCAAGCTTAAATAAACCACAAACTTTATCTACATAGATCAGATGCAAGTCTGGATGTGATGTTCCATCTCCTGTAAAAGGATTAGCCAGCAGTTTCTCAAGCATACCCGAAGGAAATTCAAAGCAAACATTTTCAGTAGGTGCAGAATGTTAAGGAGCAACTATTTGTGCTTCCGTTCGAGGTGAAGATACCCCGAAGAAGCCCCTCAAAGGATTAGTATCCATAGTGACAAGTGAAAATAAATTTCAGCACACTATACGAATGTTTCCTTACCAAGTTCCACTTACCAAAGGCGCTTCACTCCCCGTCAATGGCGCCAGAAAAGAGTCTTGATGACCCACAAGTATAGGGGATCAATGGTAGTCCTTTCAATAAGTAAGAGTGTCGAACCCAACGAGGAGCAGAAGGATCTGACAAGTGGTTTCCAGCAAAGAAATATCTGCAAGCACTAAAATTGTCGGTAACAAGTGATTGTGTGGTGAGATGATTCATAGCAAGCAACAAGTAACAAAAGTAGCAACGGTACAGCAAAGTGGCCCAGTCCCTTTTGTAGCATGGGACAAGCCTGGACAAAGTATTATAGGAGGAAAAACGCTCCCGAGGACACACGGGAATTTCTGTCATGCTAGTTTCATCATGTTCATATGATTCACGTTCGTTACTTTGATAGTTTCATATGTGGGTGGACCGGCGCTTGAGTACTGCCCTTACTTGGACAAGCATCCCACTTATGATTAACCCCTCTCGCAAGCATCCGCAACTACGAAAGAAGAATTAAGACAAAGTCTAACCATAGCATTAAACTAGTGGATCCAGATCTGCCCCTTACGAAGCAACACATAAACTAGTGTTTAATTTTCTGTCACTCTAGCAACCCATCATCTACTTACTACTTCCCAATGCCTTCCTCTAGGCCCAAATAATGGTGAAGTGTTATGTAGTCGATGTTCACATAACACCACTAGAGGAAAACCAACATACAACACATCAAAATATCGAACAAATACCAAGTTCACATGACTACTATTAGCATGACTTATCCCATGTCCTCAGGAACAAAAGTAACTACTCACAAAGCATAATCATATTCATGATCAGAGAGGTAATGAGTAGCATCAAGGATCTGAACATAATCTCTTCCACCAAATAATCCAACTAGCATCAACTACAAAGAGTAATCAACACTACTAGCAACCTTACAAGTACCAATTGTAGTCGTGATAGGGAGATTGGTTACAAGTGATGAACTAGGGTTTGGAGATGGGATGGTGCTGATGAAGATGTTTGTGGTGATGAGTCCCCTCCGATGAGAGGAGTGTTGGTGATGACGATGGCAACGATTTCCCCCTTCGTGAGGGAAGTTTCCCCGGCAGGATCGTCCTGCCGGAGCTCTAGATTGGTTCTGCTCAAGTTCCGCCTCATGGCGGCGGCGAATCCGCGAAAAAGCTCTTCCTTGATTTTTTCTGGTCGAAACCCTCCATATAGCAAAAGAGGGGAGCAAGTGGGCCAGTGGGCTGCTCACAAGCGCCCATGGCACGGCCTGGGGGGGGGGGGGGGTGGCCGCGCCGTGCAGACCTGTGGGCACCCCCTGGTGCCCCTCTGGCACTTCTTCGGCCCAGTATTTTTGATAAATCGGGAATAAAATCCTCGTTGATTTTTACGTCGTTTGGAGTTGTGCAGAATAGGTATCTCAACTTTGCTCCACTTTCAGGCCAGAATTCCAGTTGCCGGCATTCTCCCTCTTCATGTAAACCTTGCAAAATAAGAGAGAAAAGGCATAAGAATTGTACCGTGAAGTGAAATAACAGTCAAAGAAGCGATAAATATCAACATGAAAACATGATGCAAAATGGACGTATCAATGGCGTAGGAAAATTTTGAATTTATGCTACGTTCCCCAACAGTTTCTTCACAACTTCATGGTTAGTGATGTCTCTAGCTCCCAGTACTTGCAGTTAATTTGAGATGTCCGTGAGGCGATCAAAGGTATCTTGGCATCTTTCATTGTCAAGCCTCTTGAAGCGATTGGAGAGATTGCGAAGAACGTCGACACGAGATTCGTGCTGTGTTTAGACTCCCCCATTGTCTTTGGACAGTCTATCCCAGATAAGCTTAGCTATGCTCAAAGCACTCACTCTTTCATACCGACCTTTGCTCAGATGACGACATATGATATTCTTCGGTTGCGAGTCAATTTGCTTGAACTTCTTCACATCAGCGGCACAAATAGTGGCAGTGATGGAGGGAATACCATTTTCCATAATATACCAGAGATCATTATCAATTGCCTGAAGATGCATTTGCATCTTGGTCTTCCAGTAGGGGAAGTCCTTTCCTTCGAAGGTAGGACATCCAGCACTAACCTTCATCATACCTGCGACCGACATAACTAAAACTCGAGGTGGTTAAGCGAAAATCATACAGAACAAGGGAGTACCTTGCTCTGATACCAATTGAAAGTGCGTTATATCGACTAGAGGGGTGTGAATAGGCAATTTTTACAATTTCATCACTGAGGCAATTCCTAGTGAGGAAAGTCCTCAGTCATGAACTAAGTGAAGTGGAAGTAGAACCAAATGAGGGGCGCAAAAACGTCTACAGCAAAGTACTTAGCGAGATTTCAGAGCTTCGGTTTGCACAGGTCACAAGTACAGGATAAGGAGGTGAAGATTAACTCACGTGAAGAATTTGGGGTTGAGGAAATTCAGAGAAAGTCTTCAGACAAATTCTTCAAACAGTTTAGATGAGAGTCTTCAGCATACAATTGAGGAAATGAGAGAGTTGAAGAAATAGAACCCGTAGCTTGATGAAGACAGTTGTTGATGACCTAGTTCCAACTATTGTGACAGTTGTACGTCTGGTTCAGAGCGGCGTGATACTGAAACCAAAGGACACACAGTCCCGGGACACACAGTCCCTACCGTAGTCTCCTTGAGCTAAGGACACACAGTCCTCGCCCAACACTCGTGGTAAGTCTTCAGGGCAGACTTCCAAACCCTCACAAACTTGGTCACCCGACGATCCACAATTGACTGCTGGATGCTCTAGACCATGACGCCTAGCCGTCTGGAGGATACACAGTCCTCAAAGGTAACAAGTGTCGGTTCCACATAGGAACAACTTTTTCAGTGATGCTCAATCACATGGGTTTTTGGTTTGGGTTTGGTGTTTGGGGTATTTCCTCACTTGATGATTTTCTCTCGAAGACTGAGGAATTTGGGTTGCTCTAAATGACTAGTGTAAGTTTCTCTTGGAGCAGCCAACCAACAAGTGGTTGTGGGGCGACTATTTATAGCCTGGGAGCATCCGGCATGATTTGACATAAATGCCCTTTAATAATATGACCGTTGGGTGGATAAGATCTATGACAGGTGGCGCGTGGCGCGGCAACAGTCGGAACTTTCAACTATGAAAATCCTCATGTCTCTCATATTCCTCACTTTGAGGCTTTGGTAGATTTAAGCTTGGGTTGAGCATCATGAGAAAATTCGTTCCATAGTTTTACCTCGACCCCCTTTAATTGTACGGTGTTCCTATGACTCAAGTGTAAAGAAAATGAAACAGAAAGAGTTAATCTTCACGCTTAAAAATCTTAAGAGTTTTTCTTTAGAACACACCGAATCCCTCATCTTCAATATCTTCATGACGAATATCAATTTCTTCGCAATCAAAGTCTTCAAGGAATGACCAAAGTCTTCACCCGAAGTCATTCATTTTTAGGGGTCGATATTCATCGAATAACTCAAACTCCTCATCGACTTATAGAGCTTGTGTACACTCACAAACATATCACTATCTTAACCTATAAGTCTTCAAACCACCAAAATCACTAAGGGGCACTAGATGCACTTACACTCATTTCATCACAGATCAATATATAGAAACATATTTCATCGTCACAACTCAATTGCCGATAGAATCGGACAGCTACAACATACCTCTTTGTTTTGAAACAAATTATGTTCCTTTTTGGCCTCTCATGATCCACGAATAATAGGCTTTCCCTTAAACCCATGCCGGCTAAGTGTTCCTTGAACACATTGGGTGGTAAGCCTTTCATGAGTGGATTTGCAAGCATATCCTTTGTCCTTAAATGCTCAAGACTTATAGTGTGATCCTGGATTTTATCTTTCACAACATAATACTTTATGTCTATCGCTTTGGTAGCATTACTCAACTAGTTGTTGTGAGCATAGAATATTGTGGGCTGGTTGTCACAGTACATCTTTATTTGTTTGCCAATACAATCTACCACTTTCAAGTCGGGTATAAATATCTTAGACTATTTCACCTGCCCGTAGCCTCAAAACATGCTATAAATTCTGCATGCATCGTGGACAATGCAACTATTGACTATTTGGAGCTTCTCCACGAAATAGCCCCTCTAACGAGAGTAAGCACGTATCCTGACATGGATTTTCTATCACCTTTGTCTCTCGCAAAATCTGTGTCTGAATACCCTCTTATCTCTAGGGCATAACACAATGCTTTCTTTACCATCTTCTAGTACTCTATGCATGGATTCTCCTGATATCTACCGAGTACCTGGTGATAAAAGCTAAGTCAGTGGCGAGTGCACACTTGTGCATACTGTAAACTTCCAACAACCGAAGTATATGGCACTGCTTTCATTTGATCTATCTCGTACTGGTTCTCGGGACATTGGAATTTCCCAAAACTTTCGCCCTTGACTATAGGAGCAGGCGTGGCCTTACTCGCATGCATATTATACTTTTTGAGAACCTTTTCTAAATATGCCTTCTACGATAGTCCTAACACTCCATTTTTCTTACCTCGGTGAATTTCAATGCCCAAAACATACGATGCTTCAACAAGATCTTTTATATCAAAATTGGAGGACAAGAACTTCTTTGTTTCTTGTATCGGACTAACATCACTACTAGCAAGCAAGATATCATCCGCATACAAGATTAGAAAAATATATTTCCCATTTTTGAACTTTGCATAAACGCAGTTATCCTCAACATTCTCTTTAAATCCAAATCTTTTAATTTTCTCATTAAACTTTAGATACCACTATCTAGAGGATTGCCTTAATCCATAAATGTATTTCTTTAGGTGGCATCACATATGTTCCTTGCCTTCCATGATAAAACCCTTGGGTTGTTTCATGTAAACATTTTCTTCTAAATCCCCGTTTAGAAATGTCTTCTTTACATCCATTTGATGTAACTCTAAATCAAAATGTGCAACTAATGCCATTATGATTCTGAAGGAATCCTTACATGAGACTGGGTCAAATGCCTCATTGTAATCTATCCCTTCTCTTTGTGTAAAATCGTTTGCCACAAGTCGAGCTTTATACTTTTCTACATTCCCATTAGAGTCAAACTTAGTTTTGTAGACCCATTTACACCCTACTGTTTTGGATCCTTTATGAATATTTTCTAAGTCCCAAACATCGTTGGAACTGATACGTCTCCAACGTATCTATATTTTTTGATGGTTTCATGCTATTATCTTGTCAAACTTTGGATGTTTTGCATGCCTTTTATATATTTTTTGGGACTAACTTATTAACTCAGTGCCAAGTGCCAGTTCCTGTTTTTCCATGTTTTTGACCCCTTTCACAGGAGGATTTTGAACGGAGTCCAAACGGAACGAAACTGCCATTTTTTTTTCCGAAACAGAAAAAGATCGGGAAGCCTGAGAATCAGGGCAAGGGGCCTGCAGGGATCCCACAAGCCCCCTAGCCGCGGCCAGGGGGGCCTGCTGCGGCAACAAAAGTCCTTCCCTGGCGCTTAGGAATTATTCTTGTTACTTCTCTGGTTTGCGTCAGTTTTTTCCTTGAAGAGGAAAAGGTGATGCAGTACAGGAGCAGTAAGTATTTCCCTGAGTTTGAGAACCAAGGTATCGATCCAGAAGGAGGGCCTCGTCAAGTCCGAAGTACCCGTGCAAACACAAACAAGCTTGCACCCAACGCTTCAATGGGGTTGTCAATCCCTTCAAGATTGTTTGCAAAGTGAGATCTGAAGGCGGAAAGAGCAACGAAGTAAGAAGTGTAAGTCTGAAAATATGGTGTGGAGTAGACCCTGGGGGCCATAGTGTTCAATAGAGGCTTCTATCAAAATAGCAAGTATTACGGTGGGTGAACAAATTACTGTCGAGCAATTGATAGAACCGCGCAAAGTCATGACGATATCTAAGGAAATGATCATACATATAGGCATCACGTCCGAGACAAGTAGATCGATACTTTCTACATCTACTACTATTACTCCACACATCGACCTCTATCTAGCATGCATCTAGTGAATTGAGTTCATGACGAACAGAGTAACACTTTAAGCAAGATGACATAATGTAGAGGGATAATCTCAAACCAATGATGAAAACCCCATCTTTTTACCCTTGATGGCAACAACATGATGCGTGCCTTGCTACCCCTTCTGTCACTGGGTGAGGTCACCGCACAGTATGAACCCAAAACCAAGCACTTCTCCCATTGCAAGAATCATAGATCTAGTTGTACAGACAAAACCCACAACTCGAAGAGAATTACAAGGATATGAAATCATGCATAAGAGAGCTCAGAAGAAACTCAAATAAGATTCATAGATAATCTAATCATAAATCCACAATTCATCGGATCTCGATAAACACACCGCAAAAGAAGATTACATCGGATAGATCTCCATGAAGATCATGGAGAACTTTGTATTGAAGATCCAAGAGAGAGAAGAAGCCATCTAGTTACTAGCTATGGACCCGTAGGTCTATGGTGAACTACTCACGCATCATCGGAGAGGTCATGGTGTTGATTAAGAAGCCCTTCGTGTCCGAATCCCCCCTCCGGCAGGGCACCAGAACGTGCCCCAGATGGGATCTTGCGGAGACGGAAGCTTGCGACGGCGGAAAAGTACTTTCGATGATCTCCTGATTTTTTTGGGAATTTTTGGGAATATATAGGCGCAACCCCTAGGTCAGGGGACGCTCAGGGGGCCCACAAGCCTGGATGGCGCGACCTCCCCCTAGTTGCGGGATGGGGGATTGTGGGGCCCCTGGGGCTCCCCTGCCTTGGCTCCGAAGCTCCCCGATCTTCTTCCGTTCCAGAAAAAATATTTTCGGGGATTTTCTTCCGTTTGGACTTCGTTTCAAAATCTCCTCTGAAAGGGGTCAAAAACATGGAAAAACAGGAACTCGCACTTGGCACTGAGTTAATAAGTTAGTCCCAAAAAATAAATAAAAGGCATGCAAAACATCCAAAGTTTGACAAGATAATAGCATGAAACCATCAAAAATTATAGATATGTGGGAGACGTATCAGGGCCGTGCCTCCCAGGCTTGTGGGCTCCCTGGGCCACCTGTACCCTAGGTTTTCCGCCTATAAATTCCCTAAAATCCCGGAAAAAATCGGGAGATCATCGAAAGTACTTTTCCGCCGCCGCAAGCTTCTGTCTCCGCAAGATCCCATCTGGGGCACGTTCTGGTGCCCTGCCGGAGGGGGGATTCGGACACAGAGGGCTTCTTCATCAACACCATGACCTCTCCGATGATGCTCGAGTAGTTCACCATAGACCTACGGGTCCATAGCTAGTAGCTAGATGGCTTCTTCTCTCTCTTGGATCTTCAATACAAAGTTCTCCATGATCTTCATGGAGATCTATCTGATATAATCTTCTTTTGTAGTGTGTTTGTCGAGATCCGTTGAATTGTGGATTTATGATCAGATTATCTATGAATCTTATTTGAGTTTCTTCTGATATCTCTTATGCATGATTTCATATCCTTGTAATTCTCTTCGAGATGTGGGTTTTGTTTGGGCAACTAGATCTATGATTCTTGCAATGGGAGAAGTGCTTGGTTTTGGGTTCATACCATGCGGTGACCTCACCCAGTGACAGAAGGGGTAGCGAGGCACGCATCGTGTTGTTGCCATCAAGGGTAAAAAGATGGGGTTTTCATCATTGGTTTGAGATTATCCCTCTAAGTCATGTCATCTTGCTTAAGGCGTTACTCTGTTCGTCATGAACTCAATACACTAGATGCATGCTGGATAGCGGTCGATGTGTGGAGTAATAGTAGTAGATGCAGAAAGTATCGGTCTACTTGTCTCGGACGTGATGCCTATATGTATGATCATTGCCTTAGATATCATCATGACTTTGCGCGGTTCTATCAATTGCTCGACAATAATTTGTTTACCCACCGTGATATTTGCTAGTTTGAGAGAAGCCTCTAGTGAACAATATGGCCCCCGGGTCTACTCCACACCATATTTTCAGCCTTACACTTTTTCCTCGTTGCACTTTCCGCCTTCAGATCTCACTTTGCAATCAATATTGAAGGGATTGACAACCACTTTATAGCGTTGGGTGCAAGCTCTTTGTGTTTGTGTAGGTACTCTGGACTTGACGAGATTCTCCTACTGGATTGATACCTTGGTTCTCAAACTGAGGGAAATACTTACTGCTCCTGTGCTACATCACCCTTCCTTCTTCAAGGGAAAAACCGACGCAAGCAAGTCTCCATCAACGTGTCAATTTTTGGCGCTGTTGTTTGAGAAGTAGCAAGAAGAATTGCTGGCGCCGTTGCCCGGGAGGATCCAATCAAGAACTCATCCAAGTAAGTGTCGCAAAATCATCTCTTGCATTTACTTTGTTTGCCAGTTGCCTCTCGTTTTCCTCTCCCCCACTTCACCGATTTGCCTTTTTCGTTTGCCTTTTCGTTCGCCCTTTTTTCCTGCTTGCTCTTTGTTCGCTTGTGTGCTTGCTTGCTTGCTGAAGTCACCATGACTGAAAACACCAAACTTTTTGACTTCTAGAATACTAATAATAATGATTTAATTAGTACTCCTATTGCTCCCGCCACTAGTGCGGAGTCATACGAAATCAATGCCGCTTTGCTGAATCTTGTTATGAAAGAGCAATTCTTCGGCCTTCCTAGTGAAGATGCCGCATCCCATCTCAATACCTTCATTGAGCTTTGCGATATGCAAAAGAATAAAGATGTGGATAGATGTGATTAAATTGAAGCTTTTTTCCTTTCTCATTGCGAGATCGAGCAAAACTTGGTTTTCGTCTTTGCCCAAAAACAGTATCAATTCTTGGGATAAGTGCAAAGATGCTTATATATCCAAGTATTTTCCGCCGGCTAAGATTATCTCTCTCCGTAATGATATCATGAATTTTAAGCAACTTGATCATGAACATGTTGCACAATCTTGGGAGAGAATGAAATTGATGATTAGAAATTGTCCCGCTCATGGCTTGAGTCTTTGGATGATTATACAAATCTTCTACGCTCGCTTGAATTTCGCTTCTAGAAATATCTTGGACTCCACCTCAGGTGGAACGTTCATGGAAATCACGTTAGGGGAAGCCACAAATCTCCTAGACAATATCATGACGAACTACTCTCAATGGCACACTGAAAGGTCACCTACTAGTAAGAAGGTACACGCTATAGAAGAAATTAACTCGTTGAGTCCTAAGATGGATGAGTTAATGAATTTGGTTGCTAGCAGAAGTGCTCCTTTAGATCCTAATTATATGCCCTTGTCTTCTTTGATTGGGAGTAGAAACTCTAGCTTTGACGTTAATTTTGTTGGTAGGAATAATTTTGGCAACAACAATGCTTTTAGAGGAAACTATGTTCCTAGGCCTTTTCCTAGTAACTCCTCTAATAACTTTGTCAACTCCTACAACAATACTCATGGAAATTATAATAGATTACCCGCTGATGTAGAGAGTAATATCAAAGAGTTTATCAACTCGCAAAAAATTTTCAGTGCGTCCATAGAGGAAAAACTACTCAAAATTGACGATTTGGCTAAGAGCATTGATAGAATGTCTAGTGATGTTGATGCTTTGAAAGTTAGATGTGCTCCTCCCAAGATCAATATGGATGAAACTTTGAAAGCTATGCGTGTTTCCATGATTGAGAGCAAAGAAAGAACCGCCCAAATTCGTGCTAGACATGAATGGCTTAAAAAGGCATGTTCTCGTGATAAGAATCACGAAGATCTTAAAGTGCTTGCTGTGACTCCCATTGAATCTTTGTTTTCTTGTGTCAAACCTAATGATGATGGGGCTGGATATGAATCCACTTTGGTTGAAAAGTGCCCCAATGATTCGGAGTCCATCTATCTTGATGCTAAAAGCATTGAAAGTGGAGTAGAAGATATTAAAACTTTGAGTAGTAATGAAATTACTACCTTGGATTTCAAGGAATTCAATTATGACAGTTTCTCCTTGATTTAATGCATTTCCTTGATGCAATCCATGTTAAACTCTCCACACGCTTATAGCCAAAACAAGGCCTTTACCGATCATATCGTTGAAGCCATGATAAAATCTCTTGAAGAAAAACTTGAATTGGAAGTCTCTATCCCTAGAAAGCTTCATGATGAGTGTGAACCTACTATCAAAATCAAAATCAAAAACTATGAATGCAATGCTTTGTGTTAGTTGGGTGCTAGTGTTTCCGCGATTCCGAAGTCTTTATGTGATGTTTTGGGTTTTAATGAGATTGAAGAGTTTTCTCTTAATTTGCATCTTTCGGATTCTACTGTCAAGAAACCCATGGGAAGGATCAATGATGTTCTTATTATTGCAAATAGTAGCTATATACCCGTGGCTTTCATTGTGCTTGACATTGATTGCAATCCTACATGCCCTATTATTCTTGGTAGACCTTTCCTAAGGACTATCGGTGCTATCATTGATATGAAGGAAGGGCGTATTAGATTTCAATTTCCTTTAAAGAAGGGCATGGAGAACTTTCCTAGAAAGAAGATAATATTGCCTTATGAATCCATGATGAGGGCCACTTATGGTTTGAGAACCAAAGACGACGATACGTGATTCTATCGCCTTATGCCTAGCTAAGGGCGTTAAACAATAGCGCTTGTTGGGAGGCAACCCAATGAATTTATTTCTTTTTCTTTCTGATTGGTTGCGTCCACACCATCATAGTTCTGTTATGATTGTGTTTTTTGTGTTTCTTTTTGTGTTTGAGCCAAGCAAAACCTTTATGACTAGTCTTGGTGATGGTTGTTTGATCCTGCTGGAAAAAGATAGAAACTTTTCGCTCACGAGATGATTTTTCATTTTTATTCAGGAAGAGCTTTTGAGTTGATTCTTTTTTCTTCTGGTTGATATGCCTTTTTCCGAGGCATTCATAATTTGTGAGAATTGTTGAGGTACCAGAAGTATACGAAGTATACAGATTGCTACAGACTGGTCTGTTTTTGACAGATTCCGTTTTTATTGAGTTGGTTGCTTGTTTTGATGAAACTATGGATAGTATCGGGGGGGGGGTACTAGCCATGGAAAAGTGAGAATATAGTAGCCCATCACCAATATAAATAGAAATCAAGATTGCTACAGTACCTAAAGTGGTGGTAGTTTGTTTTCTTGTGCTAATGTTATCACGAGTTTCTGTTTAAGTTTTGTGTTCTGAAGTTTTCATGTTTTGGGTGATGTTCTCATGGACAAAGAGATAAGGATTGGAAATATCTCAGGCTTGGGGATGCCCAAGGCATCCCAAGCCAAATTCAAGGACACCAAAAAGCCTAAGCTTGGGGATGCCCCGGGAAGACATCCCCTCTTTCGTCTTCAATCCATCGGTAACATTACTTGGAGCTATATTTTTATTCACCACATGATATGTGTTTTGCTTGGAGTGTCTTGTATCATAGGAGTCTTTTCTTTTTGTTTTGTCACAATCATCCTTGTTGCACACCTTTAGAGAGAGACATGCACTCATCGTGATTTTGCTAGAAGGCTCATTGTGCTTCATTTATATCTTTCGAGCTAGATAATTTTGCTCTATGTGCTTCACTTAGATCTTTTAGAGAACGGCGGTGCGAGACTTGGTAGCTGGCTTATGCTTTGAAAGTATTCCCAAAGGTGATAGGTACCCAAAGAGGATACAAAAACCTCCATCTTCATGTGCATTGACTAGAAAGAGAAGTTTTGATTCCTCTCAATTAGTTTTGAGATGTGGATTTGGTAATACTAAGAGTTATGTTAGTTGGGTGTTGTGAATCTAGAAATACTAGTGTTGAAGTTAGTGATTCCCATAGCATGCACGTATGGTGAACCACTATGTTAGGAAGTCGGAGCATAAATGATCTATTGATTGTCATCCTTTGTGTTGAGGTCGGGATCGCGCGATAGTTAACACCTACCAACCCTTCCCCTAGGAGTATGCGTTTAGCACTTTGTTTCGATTACTAATAAAAACTTTTGCAACAAGTATGTGAGTTATTCATGACTAATGTGAGTCCATGATATAGTCCATGATATATAACTTATTAACTCAGTACCAAGTGCTAGTTCCTTGTTTTTCCATGTTTTTGACCCCTTTCAGAGGAGGATTTTGAACGGAGTCCAAACGGAACGAAACTGCCAAAAAGATTTTTTCCGAAACAGAAAAAGATCGGGAAGCGTGAGAATCAGGGCAGGGGGCCGCGCCTCCCTGGCTTGTGGGCTTCCTGGGCCACCTCTGCCCTAGGTTTTCCGCCTATAAATTGCCTAAAAGCCCAGAAAAAATCAGGAGATCATCGAAAGTATTTCTGCCGCCGCAAGCTTATGTCTCCGCAAGATCCCATCTGGGGCACGTTCTGGTGCCCTGCCGGAGGGGGGATTCGGACACGGAGGGCTTCTTCATCAACGCCATGACCTCTCCGATGATGCGTGAGTAGTTCACCATAGACCTACGGGTCCATAGCTAGTAGCTAGATGGCGTCTTCTCTCTCTTGGATCTTCAATACAAAGTTCTCCATGATCTTCATGGAGATCTATCTGATGTAATATTCTTTTGCGGTGTGTTTGTCGAGATCCGATGAATTGTGGGTTTATGATCAGATTATCTATGAATCTTATTTGAGTTTCTTCTGATTTATCTTATGCATGATTTCATACCCTTGCAATTCTCTTCGAGTTGTGGGTTTTGTTTGGACAACTAGATCTATGATTCTTGCAATGGGAGAAGTGCTTGGTTTTGGGTTCATACCGTGCGGTGACCTCACCCAGTGATAGAAGGGGTAGCAAGGCACACATGGTGTTGTTGCCATCAAGGGTAAAAAGATGGGGTTTTCATCATTGGTTTGAGATTATCCCTCTACATCATGTCATCTTGCTTAAGGTGTTACTCTGTTCGTCATGAACTCAATACACTAGATGCATGTTGGATAGCGGTCGATGTGTGGAGTAATAGTAGTAGATGCAGAAAATATCGGTCTACTTGTCTCGGATGTGATGCCTATATGTATGATTATTGCCTTAGATATCATCATGACTTTGCGCGGTTCTATCAATTGCTCGACAGTAATTTGTTTACCCACCGTGATATTTTCTATTTTGAGAGAAGCCTCTAGTGAACACTATAGCCCCCGGGTCTACTCCACACCATATTTTCAGACTTATAGTTTTTCTTCGTTGCACTTTCCGCCTTCAGATCTCACTTTGCAATCAATCTTGAAGGGATTAAGAACCCCTTTATAGCGTTGGGTGCAAGCTCTTTGTGTTTGTGCAGGTACTCTGGACTTGACGAGATTCTCCTACTGGATTGATACCTTGGTTCTCAAACTGAGGGAAATACTTACTGCTCCTGTGCTGCATCACCCTTTCCTCTTCAAGGGAAAAACCGACGCAAGCAAGTCTCCGTCAATGTGTCAATTTTCGGCATTGTTGTTTGAGAAGTAGCAGGAACTCATCAATTTCATCTCATCTTCCATTGCCTCCAGCCACTTTGATGAGTGAGGGCTTCTCATGGCTTCTTCATATGAAGTGGGATCACCTTCCATATGAACCATTTCTGTGTTATAAACTTTATAATCAGTGGAAATAGTTGATCTTCTAGTTCTGTTAGACCTTCTAAGGGCCTCATTCTCTGGCACATTCTATTCCTCAACTTCCAGCACATCTTCAAAGAATGGCTGCGACACCTCCCTTTCTTGCTCAACAATGGGTTCAGTCTGCTCCTGACGGACAGGTTCTGTGTCTTCTCCCATCGTTGCCATGGGTGGACTTAAAACAACTAGTGAGAAAAATGGCTCCCGAATCATCGGATTAGGTGCATGCACCCTCTTCTCCTCAAGATCAATTTTCCGAGCTACCATGCTCCCTCTCATCATTTCGTCCTCTAAGAAGACTACATGTCTTGTTTCTACAAACTTTGTGTACCTGTGTGGGTAGTAGAAACGAAAACCCTTTGATCTATTAGGATAGCCAATGAAGTGGCAACTTATTGTGTTGGGATCTAACTTTGCAATATTTGGAATAAACATTTTGGCCTCAGCTGGGATCCCCCATACCCTGAAGTGTTCTAGGGAGGGCACCCTTCCTGTCCACAACTCGGACGGTGTTTTGGGCACCGACTTGCTTGGTACTCTATTGAGAATGTGAATGGCGGTTTTAAGCGTTTCCATTCATAATCCCAATGGCAAGGTGGAGTAACTGTAAGTGATTCTAGTGCCCCTTAGTGATGTTGGTGGTTTGAAGACTTATAGGTTAAGTATCTAATGTGTTCTTGAGTGTACACATGATCTATAAGTCGCCGAGGAGTTTGAAATATTCGATGAATATCGACCCCTAAAAATGTATATCTTCGGTTGAAGAAATTGGTCTGAAGCTGAAGAATTGAATCGCGAAGAATTTGCAATGAAATTGATATTCCTCATGAAGATATTGAAATTGAGAAATTCGGTGTGTCCTGAAGAAAATCCATCTGAAGACTTTCAAGCACGAAGATTTATGCTTTCTGTTTTATTTTCTTCACACTTGAGTAATAGGAATACCGTACTGTTAAAGGGGGTCAAGGTAACACATTGGAATGAATTTCCTCATGATGCTCAACCCAAGCCTAATCCTACCAAAAGCCTCAAGTGAGGAATATGAGTGACATGAGGACTCTCACAGTTGAGGGTCCCGACCGTTATCGATAGCCACGCCACATCATTGGTCTTATCCACACCAACGGTCATATTACTTAAGGGCATTAATGTCAAATCATGTCGGGATGCTCCCAGGCTATAAATAGCCGCCCCCACAACCATTAGCTGGTTGGCTGCTCCGTTAGAAACTGACACTTGTCATAAGAGCAACCCAAATTCCTCAGAGTCTTCGAGAGTAATTCATCAATGAGGAATTACCCCAAACACCAAACCACAAACCGAGAACCAAGTGATTGAGCATCACTGAAGAAGTTGTTCCTGTGTGAGACTGAAGCCTTTTACCTTTGAGGACTGTGCATCCTCCACACGGTTAGGCGTCATGGTCTAGAGCAATCTAGCAGTCAATTGTGGATCGCCAGGTGACCAAGTTTGTGAGGGTTTGGAAGTCTGCCCTGAAGACTTACCACGAGTGTTGGGCGAGGACCATGTGTTCTTAGCCCGAGGAGAATACGGTAGGGAGTGTGTGTTCCGGGACTAGGTGTCCTTTGGTTTTAATACCAAGCCGCTCCAAACCAGATGTACAAGTGTCACTGCAGTTGGAACTGGGTCATCAACCACTGTTTTCACTGTGAAACGGGTTCTATTTCCTCAACTCTTTATATTCCTCAGATTGTGTGTTGATGA
Organism: Hordeum vulgare subsp. vulgare; assembly: GCF_904849725.1. Classification (NCBI taxonomy): domain Eukaryota; kingdom Viridiplantae; phylum Streptophyta; class Magnoliopsida; order Poales; family Poaceae; genus Hordeum; species Hordeum vulgare. The sequence continues at coordinate 67,718,431 of NC_058523.1, forward strand.
TTTTCACTGTCACTGTTTGAAGAATTTGCTGAAGACTTTCTCTGAAATTCCTCAACCCCAAATTCTTCACGCAAGCTAATGCTCATCTATTTTCCGCGTGCCTGCATACTGTGCAAACTGTTTTCATATTCTTCATTCTGAAAAATTGTTGTAGTGAAACTTTGCATTCCCGATCCTTTACTGTTTCCTCTGTAAGTTAGTCATCAGTGAGGAATTTCCTCAAAAGGAATTTCCTCAGTGATGAAATTCTAAAAATCTCCTATTCACCCCCTCTAGTCGATATAACACACTTTCAATTGGTATCAGAGGAAGGTACTCCCTTGTTCTGTGTGATTTTGGTTTAACCACCTAGAGTTTTAGTTATGTCGACTGCAGGCATGATTAAGGTTACTGCAGCATGTCCTACTTTCGAAGGAAAGGACTTTCCCTTCTGGAGGACCAAGATGCAGATGCATCTACAAGCTATTGACAATGATCTCTGGTATATTGTGGAACATGGCGTCCTTATCATCTGCGCTACTATCTCTGCTGCTGATGTGAAGAAATTCAAGCAACTTGATTCTCAAGCAAAGAATATCATCTGTGGCCATCTGAGAAAGGGCTAGTATGGCAGAGTGAGTGCTTTTGGCTCAGCGAAACTTATCTGGGAAAGGCTGTCCAAAGTTAATGAAGGAGTATCAACCCAGCGTGATTCTCGTGTTAATGTTCTTCGCAATCTCTTCAATCGTTTCAAGAGGTTTGACAATGAAAGCTGCCAAGATACTTTTCATCTCCTCCCTAACATATCAAATGAACTGCACGCACTCTGAGCTCGAGACATTACTGATCACGAAGTTGTGAAGAAACTGCTAAGGTCTTTGGATTCTTCATTTGATACTTTAGTTCTGATGATTCAAGAAATACCAGACTACAAGATGCTTGATCCAGCTGATATACTCGAAAGACTCAATACTCATGAATTCCAACAAGAAGAAAAGAGAGATCTATATGGACCAAGCTATTCTAGACCACGTGCACTGAAGGCCAAAGCAATTTCCTCATCTGAAGAAGAAGACTCGTATGGTAGCATTGGTGATCCTGAAGAATTTGGACAGGAGCTTGCAATGCTCGTGAGGAAATTCCAGAGGTTTACACGACGTGGCCAGTTTGGTAAATCTTCAAGAAGAGATATGAGGAAATCAGAATCTTCATCTGAGGACTACAAGAAAAGAACCTGCCACAAATGCCAGAAATCAGGTCACTACATTGCTGATTGTCCTCGTTGGGGAAAGGAATCAAAGAAGAAGAAATACAAGAATGAAAGTTCTGATGACTCGAAGAAAAATAAGAAACCTTCAAAATCCTCATCTTCAAAGTCCTCATCGCACAAGAAGACTAGTTTCAGAAAGGCTCGGGCACTTATTGGCAAGGAAATGGATCCGAGGCAGAATCCGAGGAATGTGATGAAGAGGAGGGTTCTGATGAAGACTCAGAATCCGGACAGGCTAGTCTTGCACTTGCAACCAGATTCGTCAGCAAGTCAATCTTCAACCTTGAAGAAAATGATAACACCATCCACACTGATGACTATGCTGATGACTTCGCTCCAACCTATTGCTTCATGGCAAAATGTTCAAAGGTACCGAATGATGCTTCCTCCTCTGATTCAAGTGACTGTGAACCTGATGATTATAAAAAACCCAGTTACAGTAAACTTGCTATCATTGCCACTAAACAACAAACTGTCGTGGAAAAGCTTCAGAAACTGCTAGATAGAAGCGATGATCTGTTGAATGATGAAATGAATCTTACTCAAATCCTCACTGAATATATGAAAAGTCTTCAGTCTAAATTTTATAATCTTCAAGATCGTCATGTTACACTCCTCGCTGATCATGAGAAACTTTCCTATGAATTTCTTCAAAGGAAGCTCGATCTAGAGAAGTTGAGTATTTCACATGATGATCTTCGTGTGGAAAAAGATTCATTACTAGCTCAACATATCAGTGCTGCTCAAGCTGAATTCATTCCTCCATGTCTTAAATGCATCGAACGTGAAACTGCTAATTCTTCACCAGAATCATCAAATGCTTCAATTGCTACAAATTCTTCAACTGCTCCTGTAGTGTCAAATTCCTCACTTGAGGAAAACACAAATGTCACTGATGAAAATGCAGGGCTGAAGGAATTGTATGTGACATGCATATACAAAAGTCTCAAAGGACATCAAACCCTTTGTGATGTGCTCAAAAAGCAGATCTTGAACAGGAACCCGAGGAAAGAAGGAATTACCTTTGAGAGGAAATTGAATGCTGATGGATCTTATAGGAGACCTGAGTAGTATCCCAAAACCTCATGGGTTGCTGCTACTGGGCCTCCTTATACTCCTCAACAGAATGGTGTCGTTGAAAGGAAGAACAGGACTCTGGTTGAGATGGCAAGAACCATGCTTGAAGAATATGAGACTCCTCATCGCTTTTGGCCTGAAGCAATCAACATTGCATGCCATATCATCAACAGGGTATATCTTCACAAATTCCTCAAGAACACCTCATATGAACTCCTCACAGACAAGAAACCCAATGTAAGTTATTTCAAAGTCTTCGGTGCAATATGTGGGATTAGAGATCCTCACCATAGCTCAAAAATTGCAGCTAAGGCACATGAGGGTTTTATGCTCGGTTATGGAAAGGACTCGCACACCTACAGAGTCTTCAACAACTATCACAACAAGGTTGTTGAGACTGTAGATGTGCGGTTCGATGAAACTAATGGCTCACAAAGAGAGCAATTGCCTTCTGATCCAGATAAGCTGTCTCCTGAGGAAGCAATAAAGCTCAAAGGTACTGAAGACATTGTTCCCACTGATGAAATTGATGAAGAAATCATTCCCATCACTGACGAAAATCAAGAAGATGCTCCTCAGGAAATTGCTCCACAACCAATTCCTCAACCCAGACGAAATCCTCAACCAGCTCATCTGAGGATTGCAAATGAAGTGGAACTTGACAAAATCCTCAATGACATCAACGCGCCAGGTCCTCTCACTCGCTCAAAAGCTTCACACTTAGTTAACTTTTGTGGGCATTTCTCCTTTGTATCTATCATAGAACCTTCAAAAGTTGCTGAGGCTTTCCTAGAACCGGAGTGGATCCAAGCTATGCAAGACGAACTTCTTCAATTCAAGCTGAATGACGTATGGGAGCTCATCAAACGAACAGATCCTCGCAAGCACAATATCATCGAAACCAAGTGGATTTTCCGAAACAAGCAAGATGAGGATGGTCAAGTGGTGAGGAATAAGGCACGACTTGTAGCCCAAGGCTACACACAGGTTGAAGGAATAGATTTCGATGAAACTTTTGCACCTGTTAATAGACTTGAAGCTATTCGAATACTACTTGCGTATGCTAATCATCATAACATCATATTATATCAAATGGATGTGGAAAGTGCATTCCTCAATGGTAAGCTTGAGGAAGAAGTATATGTTGCTCAGCCCCCAGGTTTTGAGGATCCAAAGAATCCAGACAAAATCTTCACACTCAAAAAGGTGTTCTATGGTCTCAAGCAAGCCCCTCGGGCATGGTATGATACATTGAAGGAATTCCTCATGAAGAAAGGCTTCAAGCCTGGTTCACTCGATCCAACTCTTTTCACTAAATCCTATGATAATGAGTTACTTGTGTGCCAGATATATGTCAATGACATTATATTTGGATGTACTGACAAACGATACAGTGATGAATTTGCTTACATGATGAGTGAAGAATATCAGATGTCTATGATGGGGGAGCTGAAATTTTTCTTGGGTCTTCAAATTCGTCAACAACGCAATGGAATCTTCATATCACAGGAGAAATACCTCAAGGATGTTCTGAGGAAATTCGACATGCATGAATGCAAAGGTGCCAAGACTCCAATGCCTACCAACGGCCACCTCTGCACTGACAAAAATGGTAAAGAATTCGATCAACAGGTATATCGCTCCATGATTGGCTCTTTATTGTATTTATGTGCATCTAGGCTAGATATAATGCTTAGTGTTTGCATGTGTGCATGTTTTCAAGAAAAACCGAAAGAATCACTCCATAAGGCTGTGAAGCATATTCTTCGGTACTTAGCTCACACACCAACACTAGAATTATGGTACCCCAAGGGCTCAAATCTTCTTCTTGTGGGATATTCTGATTCTGACTATGCTGGTGACCGTGTGGATCGCAAGTCAACCTCTAGCACATGTCATTTCCTCGGAAGATCACTAGTCTGCTGGTTCTCAAAGAAGCAGAACTGCGTTTCACTTTTCATTGCCGAAGCTGAGTACATTGCTGCTGGTTCATGTTGTGCTCAATTGCTATGGATGAAGCAAACCCTCAAGGACTACGGCATCAACATGAAGAATGTGCCTCTCTACTGCGACAATGAGAGCGCAATCAAGATTGCATACAACCCAATACAACACTCGAAGACCAAGCACATCCAGATTCGTCATCATTTTCTTCGGGACCATGTCCTTAAGGGCAATATCCTCATCGACCATGTGAAGACTGACGATCAACTGGCAGATATATTCACTAAGCCCTTGGATGAGAAAATGTTTTGCAAGTTGCGGTGTGAGCTAAATATCTTAGAATCTTCACACATCCTAACACTTATGCAAAATTGATGACTTAGATGTGCAACACATGATGAATCGATTTTCTTCAACTAATGAAGAATATCACTCTGAGTGTGAAGAAACCAATGAAGAAATTGATTTTAAGGGGCCTACGACAATTGTACGCGGCGTCTGTAATCAACATTCTTATATGGTGGGTCACGCCACCACCCAACGTGAAATTCCTCAAGTTGAATTTCTTCAAAGCTGAATTTCTTTAAAATTTGATTTTCTTCAAAACAGTTGCTCTTCAAAATTGTTTTTCTTCAAAACTGAAATTCATCATCATGACGCTTTGTCACAAAATCCTCAAGTTATTCAAAATCTTCAAAAACACTTGATGATTTTCGTTTACCTAGATAAACTGTGATTTCAAGTCCTCAACAACATTCACTTATAGCTATTTCTTCAATTTGATATTTCATCTAAGTGAATGTGATCGGACCCTACTTTCCCTCTATGCTACTCTCACCCAGTCTATTCAATTCTTCATATGCGTTCTACTTGAAACTTTGTTCAAAATCCTCACTGCGTCCTTGTCAGCTGATGATTTTGTAACAAAATCCTCAAATCTTAAAAAATGTTTTTTAATACAAAGTAACTGAACCCCACTTTCCTTGTTCGGATAACCACGATCTCCACCGCTTCTGTCCTGAGCTACACATGTCCTGCGGAGACGTAGAGACAGTGGCTATTTGGTCCGATATTTTCGCGCCAACAGTTACCGCCTGGCTATAAATATGTCCCTATCTCCCTTCGGTAAAATCTTCTTCGTCCCATCACCCTCCTGCTATAGGAAAGCTCAAAAGCCCTAGCGCCACCGCTAGAAGTCTCGACGCCGGCGAAGAAGAGCTTGACTGCCTCGACCTCTCCGTCGCCGAAACCACACCGGAACCGGACCATCTTCGTCCGCCGCCGCCGTAGCTGTCCTCTGTTGCCGAGTTAGGGCGCATTGGACTCGCACCGAAAGAGCATCTACGCTACCTCTTCTCTGTTCTTCGTGCGCGCCATCTAGGGTAAATAAAAACCCTATTTTTACAACTCGTTTGATATACTATTTTACCTTAGAGATGTGAAATCTGTTTTTCCTCAAGTATCCATCAGTTTCTTTTCCTCAAACACTGCCTATCACCCAACTATTGATGAACTTCACTAAGCATCTAAGATTTTCATGAGATTCCTTAGTTGTGCGAATTTTCGGATCTGTACAACTCTGGAACCCAAGAACAGTATGCTTAGACGAATTCCTCAACCACTGGTCAAATTCCTCAACTGTCAAATTTTTTCATTTATCAAATCTGAGAACGCATATGACCTCTCCAAATTCCTCGCAACTATACTTTGTTCACAAGTACAAACATGTCAGCTGATGAATCAGTAGGTTCTCATCAACTTCACTCATTTGCAGCGTTTCTTGAAGAAAATCTACAAGTTTCATCAGAATCCTCAAGAGTTCAATTTCCTCAGCAAAAGCCTTAGTTGAAGAAAATGGAGGATGAAAGGAAGCAAAAGGGTGGCAAGAAACTCGAGCAGAACACTGCCATAGATATCCGTGAGGATATATACCTGGAATACTGCACTCCTAATGAACAAGAATCTATGCCCAAGAGAAAGACCAGGCTTCAAAAGATAGAACGCCGCTGGGCTAAGGAGTGGAAAGAGTACAGATTCATCACTCCCAAATACGCGAAGAAATTCGCTCTGAAGCCTCTTGGCAAACGGGCTCCACTTGAGGATTATCATGAAGTACACCCCTCAAGCCTCAAGACAATTGATGACTTTCTTGAGGAAAAGTCAAAACACTTGTCAAAGCTTCAGAAGCAAGCAGAAGCTGCTGTGAGGAAGTTCAATAAAGAATCTATTGCTGCTGCAACTGCCGCCACTTCCTCTGCAGCTAAGACTTCTGGTACGACCATTCCTCGAATGAAGTCTGTGCCACCAAAACCAAAGGCTTCAAAGCCTCAAGAGAAAATGCCTCAGAAAACTGCACCAGCATCAGCACCAAAACCCTCAGCACCACCAAAGGCTTCAAAGCCAGAACAGAAGCTGATAGTGAAGCAATTGCCTACTGTCTCCAGCTCCTTAGTCCCGTCTGCAACAAGCTCGGAGACAAAGTCTTCACCAACTCCTCTGAAGACTAAGGTGACTGCTTGGAGAGGAACAATACCAAGCCCAAGCAGAATCATCAAGGTTCCTTCTGCATCAGAAGGTAGTGATGAATTTGATGATGACACTCTGCAAGCCATCATAATAACCAAGCAAGAGAGGGTAGCTCAAGCTTCTGGCAGCTCCATTCGTTTGGCCATGGACCTAAAAGTCCTCCTCGATTACATCAACATCTGGTATGAGGACCCCAACACTCCAATAGATGATTTGAAGCTTCCCCCAGGCATCAGCCACATGGTGGCCACATTCATCAATGAGGCCAAGTGGAAGGAGCAGCAAGCCAAACATGCTAAGGTTGCAAAGCTCAAAAAGGAGAAATTCCTCAGGCAGAATCTCCTCAACCTGACGCCTGATGCACTTGTGTCAACACAGGCTGAATTGAAGACTTTGACTGACAAGTACTCTAAGCTTTCTGATCGTCAAAGTCTCAAAAACAACTTCATCAAATTTGCCACTGATGCACTTGATGATTACAACAAGAAGGCTGCCCCTCCAGTACCAACCCATTAGCCTCTGATTGAAGAACCAGCTGATGATACTGCTCATGCTGAGGAAATCCCTCAAGAAAGCCGTGCTGATGAACGATGACCCACAAGTATAGGGGATCAATCGTAGTCCTTTCGATAAGTAAGAGTGTCGAACCCAACGAGGAGTAGAAGGCTCTGATAAACGGTTTTCAGCAAGGTAATAACTGCAAGCACTAAAAGTAGCGGTAACAAGTGATGGTGTAGTGAGGTGAAACGTAGCAACCGAAAAGTAACAAGTAACAAGTAGTAGCAACGGTGCATCAAGTGGACCAATCCCTTTTGTAGCAAGGGACAAGCCTGAACAAAGTCTTATAGGACGGAAAACGCTCCCGAGGACACACGGGAATTTCTGTCATGCTAGTTTCATCATGTTCATGTGATTCACGTTCGTTACTTTGATAGTTTGATATGTGGGTGGACCGAAGATTGGGTACTGCCCTTACTTGGACAAGCATCCCACTTATGATTAACCCCTCTCGCAAGCATCCGCAACTACAAAAGAATAATTAAGACAACGTCTAACCATAGCATTAAACTAGTGGATCCAAATCAGCCCCTTACGAAGCAACGCATAGACTGGGGTTTAAGCTTCTGTCAGTCCAGTAACCCATCATCTACTTACTACTCCCCAATGGCTTCCTCTAGTCCCAAATATGGTGAAGTGTTATGTAGTCGACATTCACATAACACCACTAGAGGAAAAGACAACATACAACATATCAAAATACCGAACGAATACCAAATTCACATGACTATTATTAGCATGACTTATCCCATGTCCTCAGGAACAAAAGTAACTACTCACAAAGCATAATCATAATCATGATCAGAGGTGTAATGAATAGCATCAAGGATCTGAACATAAACTCTTCCACCAAGTAATCCAACTAGCATCAACTACAAAGAGTAATCAACACTACTAGCAACCTTACAAGTACCAATCGGAGTCGCGAGACGGATATTGGTTACAAGAGATGAACTAGGGATTGGAGAGGAGATGGTGCTGATGAAGATGTTGATGAAGATCCCTCCCCTCCGACGAGAGGAGTGTTGGTGATGACGATGGCGACGATTTCCCCCTCTGGGAGGGAAATTTCCCCAGCAGGATCGTCCTGCTGGAGCTCTAGATTGGATCTGGTCAAGTTCCGCCTCGTGGCGGCGGTGAAACCACGAAAAAGCTCCCGATTGATTTTTTTGGAACGAAACCCTTCATATAGCAAAAGAGGGGGGCCAGTGGGCCGTCAGGGAGCCCACAAGCCCTGTAGCCGCCACCAGGGGGTGGCGGCTACCAGGCTTGTGGGGCCCTGGTAGCTCCCCTCTGGTACTTCTTTCACCCTGTATTTTTTATATATTCCCAAAAAATTCCACGTAAATTTTCAGGGCATTTGGAGTTGTGCAGAATAGAGGACTCAGATTTGCTCCTTTTCTAGTCTAGAAATCCGGCTGCCTGAATTCTCCCTCTTCTAATAAACCTTGCAAAATAAGAGAGAAAAGGCATAAATATGGTACCACAAAGTAATATAACAACCCACAAAGCGATAAATATCAACATGAAAGCATAATGCAAAATGGACGTATCAACTCCCCCAAGCTTAGACCTCGCTTGTCCTCAAGCGAAAACTAAGTTGCATAAACATGTCCACATGTTTAGGGACGAAGGTGTCGATAAAACATAATACGGACATGATGGCATCACGATCACACATAGAACAACAATACATCATAAAGATTCTTATGGGAAAGTAACAATTCCTTCACAAAGCAAAGTATGAAACAAAAACCTTACCGAGAAGTAGCCAACAACAGTCCATAGTCATTGAAGCAATTGCAATTTATCATAACATCAAAAAGAGTCGAATAAGAGCTTGTAAGGCAAACCCACATACTCAATCATCTCTTTTATTTTCCACAATTGTTACAACTCTCGTGGTACTCATGGTATCAAAGTTTCAGCTAGACACAGAGGAAGATAGGGGCTTATAGTTTTGCCTCCCAACCATTTACCTCAAGGGTAAAGTCAACAATAATAAAGCATAAGTACTCATCTCCAAGTTTATATATGAATATAGATCGTTCCCAAGCATGTGACGGTAGCCAAGACAAAGGCAAAATAGGGAATTGGTGAAGATCACCATGACTCTTACAAGGGAAAAAAGTAAAGGTACAAGATAGGCCCTTCGCAGAGGGAAGCAGAGGTTGTCATGCGCTTTTGAGGTTTGAATGCGTGTCCTCTTAGTGCGGAGGAATGCCACTTTATATTGCCTCCTGTGATAAAGAACTTTATTATGAAGTCTGTCGCTTTTATGTCTTCCTCATCACAGGTTCGTACAAAGCTTATTTTCCACACACTAATAGATCATGCATATTAGAGAGCAATTTTTATTGCTTGCACCGATGACAACTTACTTGAGGGATCTTATTCAATCCATAGGTAGGTATGGTGGACTCTCATGGCAAAACTGGGTTGAAGGTTTATGGATGCACAAGTAGTATCTCTACTTGGTGCGGGAGTTTTGGATAATATAAGGTGGAAGCAATCGTCACATGCTAAGGGATCTCAATAATTTAACATTGTTTGGAACTAAGTAAACACAATTCCTTATGTTGTCTTCCTTGTCCAACATCTACTTCTAAGCATGTAATAGTTTTGTGAGTGCTCACAATTATAGAAAGTGTCTAAGATGATATATATATATGTGAAACTCTCTTTCCTTATTACTTCTTATTAATTGCAAAAATGACTGAGGTCTATGTTGGTCTATTCTCAACAAGTTTCAATCATCATACTTGTCATATGTGAAGCTATCACTTTCCATAAGATCATCTCATGATCTTTCATGCTATCGTTCTTTTCATACTTTTGATCACGACACAAAGCAAAGACCTTGAATAAGATACTCTTTATTATATAGCTCACAAGCTCGAATACAACGGGGGAGAGACAAAAGCAAAAGACTCAAACTAAACACTAAAAACTTATTCCACTAAGAGAAGAAATAAAAACTGAAAAGGAAAGAACTAAAACAAAGGTAAAAGCAAAAGATATAAAGGTGATACGATACCAGGGCAACTCCCCCAAGCTTGGCAGAAGCCAAGGGGATTGCCCATACCAATGCTTAGTTGTCTTCCTTTGGTGGTGAAGGTGGTGGAGTTGTTGCCTCTGATTCCAAGAGAGCTATCAATCTTTGATTTATACCTTTGAGATCTGCGACATGGTTTTCCAGCAAAACAACTTCACGAGAAAGGGAAATATTGCGAGCACGAGTTGTTTTGCAAAACCTCAAGAGTTCAATCAAGGATGGAGAAAGCACGTGGAGGAAGGGTTGGAGAAAATCTACTCCTTCAACGTCTTCAATGTTGAACATAGGTTGAATTTCCTCCCTAGCTTGGGTTTTCTCCTTAGCTTTGTCCCTGGCTTCCGTGACTTCTACTCTTTTCAGATCAGCATCTACTTCTTCATGAACTTGGGGAAGATCATTCTCCCCAACAGACTCCTGAGACATCTTTGCTCTAAATCTGCGGCAGACAACAGGCTCGAAACAAAAACAGAGGAAAACTGCGCGATACGGAGATCAAAACCCTCGGGTGTAAATATAATGATTTTTTTCTGGACCAGAAGGAGTGCTCCACAAGAAAACGGAGTCCGGGAGGCACACGAGGTGCCCACAAGCCCTGTAGCCGCCGCCAGGGGGTAGGTGGCGGCTACCAAGCTTGTGGCCGCCTCGTGCACTCTCCGGACTGCTTTTTATTTTTCTAATTTTCCAAAAATTCCAAAACGGAGGAAATTTCCTATTGGAAAAGCTTCGGAGTCCAATTACTTACCAAAACATATACCTCTTCGTTTTCAGGGTCTGAAACACCCTGATAAACATCCCTTATGTACTCCTATGGAGTTATGATATTGATGATATTGGCCTCAACATTTATGGGAGTACCAGAGATGTAATGCTTGATTCTTTGCCCGTTTACCACCCTGGGAAAATTACCTTCCTTGTTATTGATTTTGATGGCACCAGAACGATATACTTCCTCGATAACGTAAGGACCTTCCCATTTAGAGAGAAGCTTGCCTGCGAAGAATCTTAAGCGAGAATTGTATAGCAGGACATAATCACCTACATTGAACTCTCGTTTCTGTTTTCTTTTATCGTGCCCTCTCTTAACCTTTTCCTTGAACAACTTGGCATTCTCATATGCCTGGGCCCTCCATTCATTTAACGAGCTGATATCAAACAACCGTTTCTCACCGGCAAGTTTGAAATCGAAGTTGAGCTCTTTGATTGCCCAATAAGCTTTGTGTTCCAGCTCAAGAGGTAAGTGACAGGCCTTACCGTAAACCATTTTTATACGGCGACATGCCCATGGGATTCTTATAAGCAATCCTATAAGCCCATAGTGCATCGTCAAGTTTACTAGACCAATTCTTTCGAGATCTATTGACAGTCTTTTGAAGGATCAATTTGATCTCCCTATTACTCAACTCCACTTGACCACTAGACTGAGGATGATAAGGAGATGCAACTCTATGGTTGACATCATACTTAGCAAGCATCTTGCGGAAAACACCATGAATGAAGTGTGAACCGCCATCGGTCATCAGATATCTAGGGACTCCAAATCTTGGGAAAATGACTTCTTTAAGCATCTTAATAGAGGTGTGGTGATCAACATTTTTAGTGGGGATAGCTTCTACCCACTTAGTGACGTAATCCATAGAAACTAAGATGTGAGTGTACCCATTGGAACTCGGGAAGGGTCCCATATAATCAAAGCCCAAGACATCAAACGGTTCAATGACAAGTGAATAGTTCATAGGCATTTCCTAACGCTTACTAGTGTTCCCTATTCTTTGGCATTTGTCACAAGACAAGAGAAACTTACGGGCATCCTTGAAGAGAGTGGGCCAATAGAAACCTGATTGCAATACCTTATGAGCAGTTCTATCTCCAGCATGGTGTCCTCCATAGGCTTCAGAATGACACTTCTGCAGGATCTATCCCTGTTCATGTTCAAGCACACAACGTCTAATAACACCATCTACTCCTTCCTTATAAAGATGAAGATCATCCCAAAAGTAGCGTCTCAAATCAAAGAAGAATTTCTTCTTTTGCTGATAGGTGAAACTGGGTGGTATGTATTTGGCTACGATATAATTTGCGTAATTAGCATACCACGGTGCACTATGTGAAGTGCGGATGACATTTAGTTGCTCATCAGGGAAGCTATCATTAATAGGTCGTGGGTCATCAAGGACATTCTCTAGCCAGGACAAGTTATCTGCTACAGGGTTATCAGCACCCTTTCGGTCAACGACGTGCAAATCAAATTCCTGTAGCAGGAGAACCCATCTAATCAGCCTAGGCTTAGCGTCCTTCTTCTCCATAAGGTATTTAATAGCAACATGATCGGAGTGAATAGTGACTTTAGAATCAACTATATAAGATGTGAACTTTTCACATGCAAACACGACTACTAAAAACTCCTTTTCCGTAGTGGCATAGTTTCTCTGGGCACTGTCTAGAGTTTTACTAGCGTAGTTGAAAGTGCGTTATGTCGACTAGAGGGGGGGGGGTGAATAGGAGATTTTTAGAATTTCATCACTAAGGAAATTCCTCTTGAGGAAATTCCTCACTGATGACTAACTTACAACGGAAACAGTAAAGGATCAAGAGTGCAAAGTTTCACAACAGCAGTTTTTCAGTGTGAGGAATGTGAAAACAGATTGCACAGTGAGCAGGCATGCAGAAAACAGATGAGGATTAACTAGCGTGAAGAATTTGGGGTTGAGGAATTTCAGAGAAAGTCTTCAGCAAATTCTTCAAACAGTTACAGTGAAAGTCATCAACACAGAATCTGAGGAATGTAAAGAGTTGAGGAATTAGAACCCGTTTCACAGCGAAGACAGTAGTTGATGACCCAGTTCCAACTGCTATGACAGTTGTACATCTGGTTTGGAGCGGCTTGGTATTGAAACCAAAAGAAACACAGTCCCGGGACACACATTCCCTACCGTATTCTCCTTGGGCTAAGGACACACAGTCCTCTCCCAACACTCGTGGTAAGTCTTCAGGGCAGAATTCCAAACCCTCACAAACTTGGTCACCCGGCGATCCACAATTGACTGCTGGATTGCTCTAGACCATGACGCCTAACCGTCTGGAGGATGCACAGTCCTCAAAGGTAAAAGGCTTCAGTCCCACACAGGAACAACTTCTTCAGTGATGCTCAATAACTTGGTTCTAGGTTTGTGGTTTGGTGTTTGGGGTATTTCCTCACTGATGAATTACTCTCGAAGACTCTTGAGGAATTGGGTTGCTCTTATGAGAAGTGTTAGTTTCTAACGGAGCAGCCAACCAGCTAATGGTTGTGGGGGGCGACTATTTATAGCATGGGAGCATCCCGACATGATTTGACACTAATGCCCTTAAATAATATGACCGTTGGTGTGGATAAGACCAATGATGTGGCGTGGCTATCGAAACGGTCGGAACCCTCAACTATGAGAGTCCTCATGTCACTCGTATTCCTCACTTGAGGCTTTTGGTAGGATTAGGCTTGGGTTGAGCATCATGAGGAAATTCATTCCAAAGTGTAACTTTGACCCCCTTTAACAGTACGGTGTTCCTATTACTAAAGTGTGAAGAAAACAAAACAGAAAGAGTAAATCTTCATGCTTCAAAGTCTTTAGAATGATTTTCTTCAGGACACACCGAATTCCTCAAATTCAATATCTTCATGAGGAATATCAATTTCATCGCAGATTCTTCGCGATTCAGTTCTTCAGCTTTAGACCAATTTCTTCAACCAAAGATATACATTTTTAGGGGTCAATATTCATCAAATATCTCAAACTCCTCAGTGACTTATAGATCCTGTGTACACTCATGAACACATTAGATACTTAACCTATAAGTCTTCAAACCACCAAAATCACTAAGGGGCACTAGATGCACTTACAATCTCCCCCTTTTTGGTGGTTGATGACAATTAGGTTAAGTCTTCAATAGGGATAAAATTAAGAAGTGTAAATACTCATTTGAGGAATTTGAAATCAAGATTCAGAGAGACTCCCCCTAAAGATGTGCATATCTTGAGGATTTTGCTTTTCATAGCAAATGCACATTGATGATTTATATCATGGAGATCTCCCCGTGAGTCTTGTAAATCATGCATACATATGACATATAGTATGAAGAAATTGAAGATGCATGATGACAAATGGTATCTGACGAATTCCAGCATGCGTGCATTAAAAACTTGAGGAATAAGCATGCGAAGAAAAACGTTCAAAAGCGTCAGAGTACCATCAGGCTTAAGTTACAACTCATTACATAAAAACTTCAGAAGAGCCAAGAGTTTGTAACTTAAATATAGTTCATAAGCCCCAAAATATCCCGCTTGAAGACTAAATCTCAAGTTTCTCCCCCTTTGTCATCAAGTGACAAAACGGGACAAACTGAGGACTAACGCTCGTGAAGACTTCACTTCTTGGCGGTTGATGAAGATGCGTGAGGTTTCTTGGGAGTAGTCTTCTTCCTTGGACCGGTGGCAGTGTCGAGCCGTTCTTCATCAGACTCAGCAGTGCGGAATGAAGAAAAGGAACTGTCTTCAAGGTCTGGAACTAGAATTGGCCTGAACTTCTTCTTGGGTGGCCACGACCAGTCAAAGTCTCGCTCGAAATCTAATTCTTCAAGTTCTGTCTGAGTCTTCAGATGAGCAAGTGTAGCCCAGGTGCAATCAAAAACCTCATGAAGATAGTGATGGTTAAGCTTCACAGAATTCTGTGTTTGAGTGAGGGTTTTCACAATGGCGCCGAACTGGCGTTTGACCCACTTGTGATTCCAATCCACCTTCTGGTGAAGCTGAGGAGAAGCTCTCTGGTATTCATCACACGAGGAGCAACGGGGCTTGGAGGGTGAGTCTCAGTATCATCCCATGAAGAATATGCTTCCGGCTCTCTGAACTGGCCATCAATGGGCCTACGACCTTCATCAATAACTGACTTGCCTTTTCCTTCAACTGGCTCAAAAGTCTTCTTGTTGACCCTGATAGGAGGCATATAACCAACATGGTTGTTGAAATCAGCGTGGAAGTTGATGCCTGTCCTTGTCCTGATGAATCTCATGATCCATGTGGCATATATCCTGGGATCAAAGGGACACATGGCATTGTTGGCCAAAGTCCTCAAGAATAAATCATGTATGTTGATAGGAATACCATGGATGATGTTGAAGAGGATATTCTTCATGATGCCTACGACATCTTCTTCATCATCATGGCCTTTGATCGGCGCAAGAACACTGCAGAGGATTCTGTAAATAGACCTTGGTGCATATTTGAGCTCATGGACGAGGAAGGTTTTTCTCGGTGGTTGCCCTTTAGCCAAAGGCTTCATGAGGACTTCCATCATCCCGTTGGGCTTCTCATGCTCACCATAAAGCTTCACGGCCTCCTCTGAGGGAATTGATACTGGCAGTTCACGCACGAGCTCAGTAGCAGGAGCCTTGTAGTGAGTGTTTTGCATCATCTAGTCAAACACCGAGGTGTTGATATCTTCAGGATCGCAAGATATGTGAAGAGTGGCATAAAACTAAAGAATGAGCTCACTGTTCCAATCAGAGATGTCTGAGCACATTGGTAGCAGTCCAGCTTCATGAAGGACGTTGAGGACTGGAGCCAGGCATGGTATTGCTTCAAGTTCAGCATGAGGAATATGCCTGTGCTGGAATATCTTATTTCTTCCACACAACACAGAGGCATAGTAATTCAGCTGTGTCCTCGTCCAAAACTTCAGATGCCTGATTTTAGGCTTGTCATAGGGATTTTCTCCAATGAAGTACATGCGTTCTTCAAAGAAGTTCTCCATTTGAAACTGTGGTCGCTTGGAGAATGGCTGACGCTGCATTGGCTGAACATTTTGCTGTGGAACTGGAGGAGAGACAACAATTGCAGTCTCTGGGTTGAGCACGACGAAAGCATTGTCTTGGTCTGGTGCATTTTCCTCAGCACTGTCGTGTAACATCCCAAATTTTCAGATTTGGTATGTTAACAGGATCATTCTTTGTTATCTTGATTTCTCTGCGTGTTTGAATTTTCTGAATATTCTTTTCATTATGCAACTCAGGGCAATTTATATTGGAGTGGTGATAACATGACTTCTCCCCATTCAAATAAAGAGTTCATAAGGTTTAGAATATTATTTTGGAGTCGCCTCATATGGTTTTGCAAATTTCGTAATCTCCGAAATCATTTCAGTTTATTTTTCAATGCTCGTTGTGTAGCATTTTGCATAAAGGTTATTTTGAAAAAAATGCATTAGGTGGAACTAGGGTTCCTATAGATTATATTAGATGCATATTTTTTTGCTGTGTGTGATAGTAATTTTTTTTAGAATATTTCTGGTATTTTTCTTAACCAGAAATATGTATGTATATGTGTAGTTATTTTCCCATAGCACTTTTATAAGAAAAAACAAAGTGCCACCAGGGCTTCCCAGCCCCAGCGCACAGAGTGGCCAGGCCGCACCCAGTGCACCATCGGCACCCGGCTCTCCATCGCGCCAGGGGTTGTGCCCCATAGGCCACGAACCCCACCCCTGGTCAACTCCTACCCCAAGTCCAGCTAGCGCACCTGCCAGGCATCGAGCCTTCTGGCTAGGTCAACACAGCCAAGTCCCATCGAGCCAGCGACCGAACCTGCTCGAGGCCACGAGCACAACACCCAACACCAGACTCCAGGGGACTCACGTCTCCCAGCCCCAGGGAGCAATCGACCCACGCACCAGCGCCGAGCAGGCCCTGACTCGCCAGGGATCCTTTCTCCAGCCGGACTCTGCCTGCACCTCTCGAGACAGAAACCCCATCGCCCAGGTGTTTTTCTCTCGCGAGGGCATATAGCAA
This sequence comes from Hordeum vulgare subsp. vulgare, assembly GCF_904849725.1. Taxonomy (NCBI): domain Eukaryota; kingdom Viridiplantae; phylum Streptophyta; class Magnoliopsida; order Poales; family Poaceae; genus Hordeum; species Hordeum vulgare. The sequence continues at coordinate 67,735,659 of NC_058523.1, forward strand.
GGACCGAGAACCCCTGTAGCCCCGTTTCTTTTCCCCTGTCAACGATTCCTTCAGTCGCCTTGTTCGCCTCAGTCATCGTCCGCCCCTTACCGTCATCCTTGCCGGAGCAACACCGTGGAGGAGCATCGTTCGCCTCATCTCGCCGATCCCCGTAGTAGCGCCGTTCGCCGGAGTTAGCCGCCGTCGTCGTAGTTCGTCCGACATCCACCGGAGGAGCCACGCCGGGACCAACCCATTTTTTCCTGTTGTTTGTGGTAAGCACGTGCACACGATCCGATTCTGCCAATATGCGAAGTTGCTACAGTACCGAATAAAACTTATTTTTGGTCTGTTTTTAGATCGGACAGATTCTCGGTAGGATTTTGAAACCTGTTTAACTTTTTACTCGTAGCTCCGGATTAGGAAATTCTTTTTCCTGTGATCTTGTATTGACGAGTAGAATTTTATAGAACCAATAGTTTTCAGGTTTGCAATGTTTAAAATTTTAGTTGGATCAGATTTAGTTCAAACCTCCCGGAGGCCATATTTTGCAAACCGTTCATCTAATTTAACTATTTCCTTTGCTTTGTGCTCCCACTATCATGTAGATAATAAATATCTACTCATATGTTTCTGTTAATTGAGTTTTAATTGAATTCTTTGTTGTTCACTTTATTTTGATGTTATGTGAGTACGGTTTATTTATCGATGCCTTCTTCGAATATATATAGATTGTCCGAAGTGTGGAGCGGATCAGAATTAAGCGTTAGAGTACTTCAACACCGTTCAAGGCAAGTTTGCACTTTTGATTATGCTTATCCTATATGTATGCTTTGCATTGTTATGATATGTTATGTGTTTGGTGTGATTCTTATATTGCTTGTCGCCATATGTGTGTCCTGGATTGCAATGTTTAATTGTGTGCTTGGATATGCTATGGTAGACATGGACTCGTACCGAGTGTTTTATGAAGTAGTGAGTGTTTATAGTTGTAGGCTCGGGGCTTTTGCTCGAGTGAATGCGTCTATGGCTGAGCGCTCTATTGTCCCTAGAGAATGCGCCATGGCTGAGCGCACTTGAGTTGTCGGGACCTAAATCAGGTGAATACGTTGATGGCTGAGCGCTTTCGAGTCCCCATTGAATGCGTCATCGACTGAGCGCACTTGATACATCTTGAAGATCTTTGTCATCTCACCGTAGGTTTGTGAGTTCTCTCTTGCGGGTTTAAATTGGTTGTGGCGTGTGAGACCTTGATCAGTTCATGGAGGTATGTGGAGTTAGCTTTATGCCGAACCGACTCGACTGTTTTGTTTGTCATACATTGCTTATATATGTAGGTTTGCATTATCATTATGTGTGAATTGCCAATACATTCAACGTATTGACCCTTGTGGCTGCAACTTATCATGTTGCAGGATATTTAGATGATCAGTGAGATACAGTAGGGTCGCGAGTCTTCACTCAACCTTTTCGCCGGTGGGCTATGATGGGACTCATTGTTATTATTTTGCTACCTTTCCGCTGCCATTATTTATTAGAGCTAGCTAAGTGCTATGTAGATTGTTATACTTTGTACATTCTGGATCATACGTTGTAATAAATGATGCACTTGCTATTCTAGTATTCGTCTATACTGTGTGTGCTAGCGAGTCGATCCAGGGACTAGCACAGTAAAACATAGAGACTCAAATCCTTCGAGGTTTGGTCGTTACAGATGGTATCAGAGCAATGCGTTGACTGTAGGTCGTGGCCCTAGAAAATGGATTAAAAAAGCCATAGGATTGAAAATTTATTCTATAAACCTTGTCTACATCTTACTCTTTCATTAGATAACCACTCTAGTATCTTGACCAGCTTAAGTAAGAACTAGTGTTGAGACCACCACTTATCTTGTTTTTATTGCGATATTAACGTGTTAGCGTATCTGTTTATGCCCGCTTTGTGGCATGACGATACTAGGTTGCTTGCTTGATTGCTATTTTGCTTGTTTGTTAAATTAGGATCTTGTCGGAATTATTCAACTATTTATATAGGTAAGTTTGATTGTTGTTATGTTTGTTGGAGTTATTTGATAGTGTGATTTGTTTGATTTGGAGTTTGATGCTAGCATATGGGTAGTGTTTTTCCCCTTAGGCCTAATTCTATCTAGATCTCATCTATGCTTACCCACCAGATGTCGTCGAGACGTAATACTAGAGCCAGTGGTTCAGGAGACAACAACAATGATGTGCCACCATACATGCAACAATACCTTCAAGGACAGGCCCAGTTGATCGAGCTACTCACTCAGAACATAGGGAACAACAACAACAACAATCCACCTCCACCACCACCAGTGGATGCACTTACTCGTTTCTTGAGGTTGAATCCTCAGAGGTTTTCCAGCAGCCCCGAACCTACTGTAGCACATGATTGGCTTCATTCGGTTAATAGGAACTTTGAGACTGTTGGCTGCACTGATGCAGAGAGAGTGAGGTTTGCCTCACATCTGTTGGAGGGTCCTGCCGCAGCTTGGTGGGACAACTACCTGGTCACCTATCCCATTGATACTATCACCTGGGCGCAGTTTCAGGCAGCTTTTCGCACCGCACATGTGTCTGCTGGCGCCATGAGTCTGAAAAAGAAGGAGTTTTGTAGCTTGCGTCAGAGAGGTCGCTCAGTTAATGAGTATGTGGAGGAGTTCAATAAGCTTGCACGCTATGCACCAAACGATGTTAACACTGATGCAGCCAGACAGGAGAAGTTCTTGGAGGGTCTTGATGACGAGTTGGGTGTTCAGTTGACAGTGGAAACTTTCAACAATTGTCAGGAGCTTATTGATAAAGCTATTGTACTTGAGGGCAAGAGGTGGAGGATCGGAAAAGGAAGGCAAGCGACACTGAGTTCAACTCTGGAGGCCATCAGAAGCAACGTAATTCATCAACATCTTCTGAGTACTATGATTCCGAAGTGGACGTGTATAATGGCCATAACCACGAGGTACATAATCATCATAATGGCAATGGGCACAACCATGATGGACAAAGGAACGAGAACAACAGCCACACCACTTTGACGCCCACCAAGAAGGATATAAGTCACTTACTTTGTTATAGGTGTAGAAACCCGGGGCATTATTCCAACAACTGTCCTCTGTTGAAGGACATGGATGATGCCAATGCAAGCTCCAAAGAAGTGGGGTCTGATCACGTCGAAAGGGGACATGTGCACCACACAATGGTTGGAAGAGCTAATAATGCACCAGTCTTCGGTAAGATTTTACTCAAGTTTCAGTATTATGACCGTCCTCTCAATATTGGTGCATCTTATTTGTTCATGTCAAGGGAGTTTTGGGATATATGCAGCAAGTAAGCCTGAACACCTTGGGATATGGATTATATCAATTACCCATCTTTAACCTTGCTAGCCAACTCAAATCTTGAGGACGAGATTCATTTTAAGGGGATAGATTTGTCACACCCCAAATTTTCAGATTTGGTATGTTAACAGGATCATTCTTTGTCATCTTGATTTCTCTGCGTGTTTGAATTTTCTAAATATTCTTTTCATTATGCAACTCAGGGCAATTTATATTGGAGTGGAGATAACATGACTTCTCCCCATTCAAATAAAGAGTTCATAAGGTTTAGAATATTATTTTGGAGTCGCCTCATATGGTTTTGCAAATTTCATAATCCCCGAAATCATTTCAGTTTATTTTTCAATGCTCGTTGTGTAGCATTTTGCATAAAGGTTATTTTGAAAAAAATGCATTAGGTGGAACTAGGGTTCCGGTAGATTATATTAGTTGCATATTTTTTTGCTGTGAGTAAAAGTAATTTTTTTAGAATATTTCTGGTATTTTTCTTAACCAGAAATATGTATGTATATGTGTAGTTATTTTCCCATAGCGGTTTTATAAAAAAAAGTGCCACGAGGGCTTCCCAGTCCCAGCGCACAGAGTGGACATGCCGCATCCAGTGCACCATCGGAACCCAGCTCTCCATCGCGCCAGGGGCTGTGCCCCATAGGCCACAAACCCCACCCCTGGTCAACTCCTACCCCGAGTCCAGCTAGCGCACCTGCCAGGCATCGAGCCTTCTGGCTAGGTCAACACAGCCAAGCCCCATCGAGCCAGCGACCGAACCTGCTCGAGGCCACGAGCACAACACCCAACACCAGACTCCAGGGGACTCACGTCTCCCAGCCCCAGGGAGCCATCGACCCACGCACGAGCGCCGAGCGGTCCCTGACTCTCGAGGGATCCTTTCTCCAGCCGGACTCTGCCTGCACCTCCCGAGACCGAAACCCCATCGCCCAGGTGTTTTTCTCTCGCGAGGGCATATAGCAAGGACCGAGAACCCCTACAACCCCGTTTTCCCCTGTCAACGATTCCTTTAGTCGCCTTGTTCGCCTCAGCCATCGTCCACCCCTTACCGTCATCCTTGTCGGAGCAACACCGCGGAGGAGTGCCGTTCGCCTCATCTCGCCGATCCCCGCAGTAGCGCCGTTCGCCGGAGTTAGCCGCCGTCGTCGTAGTTCGTCCGACAGCCACCGGAGAAGCACCACCGGAGGAGCCATGCCGGGACCAACCTGTTTTTCCCTGTTGTTCGTGGTAAGCACGTGCACACGATCCGATTCTGCCAATATGCGAAGTTGCTACAGTACCGAATAAAACTTATTTTTGGTCTGTTTTTAGATCGGACAGATTCTCGGTAGGATTTTGAAACCTGTTTAACTTTTTACTCGTAGCTCCGAATCAGGAAATTCTTTTTCCTGTGATCTTGTATTGACGAGTAGAATTTGATAGAACCAATAGTTTTCAGGTTTGCAATGTTTAAATTCTAGTTGGATCAGATTTAGTTCAAACCTCCAGAAGGCCATATTTTGCAAACCGTTCATCTAATTTAACTATTTATTTTTCTTTGTGCTCCCACTATCATGTAGATAATAAATATCTACTCATATGTTTCTGTTAATTGAGTTTTATTTGAATTCTTTGTTGTTCACTTTATTTTGATGTTATGTGAGTACGGTTTATTTATCGATGCCTTCGTCGAATATATATAGATTGTCCGGAGTGTGGAGCGGATCAGAATTAAGCGTTAGAGTACTTCAACACCGTTCAAGGCAAGTTTGCACTTTTGATTATGCTCATCCTATATGTATGCTTTGCATTGTTATGATATGTTATGTGTTTGGTGTGATTCTTATATTGCTTGTCGCCATATGTGTGTCCTGGATTGCAATGTTTAATTGTGTGCTTGGATATGCTATGGTAGACATGGATTTGTACCGAGTGTTTTATGAAGTAGTGAGTGTTTATAGTTGTAGGCTCGGGGCTTTTGCTCGAGTGAATGCGTCTATGGCTGAGCGCTCTATTGTCCCTAGAGAATGCGCCATGACTGAGCGCACTTGAGTTGTCGGGACCTAAATCAGGTGAATGCGTTGATGGCTGAGCGCTTTCGAGTCCCCATTGAATGCGTCATCGACTGAGCGCACTTGATACATCTTGAAGATGTTTGTCATCTCACCGTAGGTTTGTGAGTTCTCTCTTGCGGGTTTAAATTGGTTGTGGTGTGTGAGACCTTGATCAGTTCATGGAGGTAGGTGAAGTTAGCTTTATGCCGAACCAACTCAACTGTTTTGTTTGTCATACATTGCTTATATATGTAGGTTTGCATTATCATTATGTGTGAATTGCCAATACATTCAATGTATTGACCCTTGTGGCTGCAACTTATCATGTTGCAGGATATTCAGATGATCAGTGAGATACAGTAGGGTCGCGAGTCTTCACTCAACCTTTTCGCCGGTGGGCTATGATGGGACTCATCGTTATTATTTTGCTACCTTTCCGCTGTCATTATTTATTAGAGCTAGCTAAGTGCTATGTAGTTTGTTATACTTTGTACATTCTGGATCATACGTTGTAATAAATGATGCACTTGCTATTCTGGTATTCGTCTATACTGTGTGTGCTAGCGAGTCGATCCAGGGACTAGCACAGTAAAGCACAGAGACTCAAATCCTTCGAGGTTTGGTCGTTACATGTCCTCAGGGTGAGTAATTTCATTAGCTTGGGCGTCAGGATGAGGAGCATGCTCGTGTTCTGCTTCAGGTTGAGGAACGGGATTTGGCTGGGCCTCAGGCTGAGGAATGTCATTAACTGGAGCACCCTATTGAGGGTTCTGCTCCGGAGGAGGAATAGGTTCATTCTGAACCTTAGTGTGAAGATCTTGCTCAGGAGGAGGAGTTGGGTCAGCCTGATCCTCAACTTGAGGATTTTTCTCAGGACTCTGAATTTCATCAGCTTGAGGATTTTCACTTTGCTCTTCCTCAGCTTGCTTGGTGATAGAGCCAGAATCATCAGCTGGTGCAGCTAATCCTTGTGCAGTTTCTACCTGAGGAATGGAGGGCTGAGGACTGTCGTCAATCCGAATTTCTTCGTCAGTGTGTTCCTCAGATGCATCATCCTTCATTTCCTCATCTGGCCCTTTCTCCTGGTCTTCAAAGGTGACCATTTCATAAGATGGATCGACATTAAGGGGCACAGGGTCCAGTGGAGCATTTTCTTCAAGCGCTTTAAGGCGCTTGGCCTCAGAGTTTTCTTCTGCTGAGGAGGCCTTTCTCTTTTTGGCTTCCTTCTCAGCAGCTCCTGTCTTCTTCACGTCTGATGCAGACGGAGTCATCTTCTTCACCTTTGAAGCTTTTGGTGAAGGTGTTTTCTGAGCAGATTGATCAGCTGGCTCTGAGGAACGAGCTGGAACAGAGTCATCAGCTGGCTTTGAAGCAGCAGGTGGATCAGGGTCAGTCTCACCAACTGTAGCAGATTCATCAGCCGGATTTTCCGTGGTGATGTCTTCAATTGCCGATACATCCACACGGCTTTCTTGAGGTATTTCCTCAGCTTGAGGAGTTTCATCAGCCTGAGGAGTTTCATCAGCTGGTTCTTCAATCAGAGGCTGAGGAGTTTGTACTGGAGGGGCAGCCTTCTTGTTGTAGTTGTCAACAACTTCAGTGGCAAGTTTGATGAAATTGCTTTTGAGACTTTGACGATCAGATAGCGTGGAGTACTTGTCTGTCAAAGTCTTCAACTCAGCCTATGTTGACACCAGTGCATCAGGCGTCAGGTTGAGGAGATTCTGCCTGAGGAATTTCTCCTTCTTGAGCTTAGCAACCTTAGCCTGTTTGGCTTGCTGCTCCTTCCACCTGGCCTCGTTGATGAATGTGGCCACCATGTGGCTGATGCCAGGGGGAAGTTTCAAATCATCAAGTGGAGTGTTGGGGGTCCTCATACCAGATATTTATGTAGTCTAGGAGGACTTTGGGTTCCATGGCTAGAGGAATGTCGCTACCAGAAGCTTGAGCTACCCTCTCCTGCTTGTTTCTGATCATAGCTTGCAAGGTTTCATCATCATATTCATCACTACCCTCTGATGCAGAAGGGACTGTGATGATTTTGCTGGAGCTTGGTTTTGTTCCTCTTCCAGCAGACATCTTAGTCTTCATAGGAGGTGGTGAGGACTTTGTCTCCGAGCTGGTTGCAGCTGGGAGTGAGGAGCTGGAGGTAGCGGGCAGTGGCTTCATGACCGGCTTCAGCTCTAGTTTTGAAACCTGTGGTGGCGCTGAGGATTTTGGCACTGATGGTTTTGTAACTGATGCAAGAGCTGGTTTCTCTTGAGGCTTTGAAGCCTTTGGTTTTGATGGCACAGACTTCTATTGAGGAATTGCCGAACCGGAGGTCTCAGCAGCAGAGGAAGTAGCTGCAGTTGAAGCAGCAGCAGAGGATTCATTGAATTTCCTCACAGCAGCATCTGCCTGCTTCTTAAGCTTAGCCAAGTGCTTGTCCTTTTCATCAGGATAGTCATCAAGGGTCTTGAGGCTTGAGGGATGTGCTACTTGATGATCCTCAAGTGGAGCCCGTTTGCCAGGAGGCTTTAGAGCGAATTTCTTCGCATACTTGGGAGTGAAAAATATGTATTCCTTCCACTCCTTAGCCCATCGGCATTCTATCTTCTGAAGCCGAATCTTTCTCTTGGCCATTATTTCATTTTCATCAGGTGTGCAGTAGTCCAAGTAAATATCCTCAGGGATGTCCAAAGCTGTATTCTGCTCAAGTTTCTTGCCTCCCTTTTGTTTCCTGTCATCCTCCATTTTCTTCAGCTGAGGATTTTGCTGATGAGATTGAACTCTTGAGGATTCTGATGAGACTTGAAGATTTTCTTCAAGAACGTTGCAAATGAGTTAATGTGATGAGAACCGAGAGATTCATTAGCTGACATGTGTGTACCTGTGAACAGAGTATAGTTGCGAGGAATTTGGAGAGGTCATATGCGTTCTCAGATTTGAAGAAAATGAAAAAGGTTGATAGTTGAGGAATCTAACCAGTGGTTGAGGAATTTGCCTAAGCATACTGTTCTTGGGTTCCAGAGTTGTACAGATCCGAAAATTCGCACAACTGAGGAATCTCGTGAAAATCTTAGATGCTTAGTGAAGTTCATCTACAGTGTGGTGATAGGCAGTGTTTGAGGAATCAGATGCATATGGATTCTTGAGGAAAAACAGATTTCACATCTCAGATGTAAAATAGTAGATCTAACTTGCTATAAAAATAGGGTTTTTATTTACCCTAGATGGCGCGCACGAAGAACAGAGAAGAGTTGCAGGTAGAAGCTCTTCGGTGCGTGTCCAATGCGCCCTAACCCGGCAGCAGAGGACGTCTACGGCGGCGGCGGACGAAGATGGTACGACTCCCGCGTGGTTTCGGTGACGGAAAAGTTGAGGCAATGAAGCTCTTTTTCGCCAGCGACGAGACTTCCAGCGGTGGCACTAGGGTTCGGGGATTTTGCTGTAGCAGGAGAGCGATGGAGAGAAGAAGTGTTTGCCGAGGGGGATAAGGACATATTTATAGCCAGATAGTTACTGTTGGTGCGAAAAAATCAGACCAAATAGCCCCTGCTCTACGTCTCCGCAGGACACGTGTGGCTCCCGAGCAAAGCGGTGGAGATCGTGGAGATCGTGGTTATCCGAATGAGGGAAGTGGGGCTCAATTACTATGCATTAAAAAACATTTTTTAAGATTTGAAGATTTTGTTACTAAATCATCAACTCACAAGGACGCGGTGAGGATTTTGAACAAAGTTTCAAGTAGAACGCATATGAATAATTGAATACACTGGATGAGAATAGCATAGAGGGAAAGTAGGGTCCGATCACATTCACTTAGATGAAACATCAACTTGAAGAAATAGCTATAAGTGAATGCTGTTGAGGAATTGAAATCACGGTCTATCTAGTTAAACGAAAGTCATCAAGTGTTTTTGAAGATTTGACTAACTTGAGGATTTTGTGATAAATCGTCACACTGAAGAACAACTATTTTGAAGATTTTTTTTTGAGGAAATGGAACTTTGAAGAAAATCAACTTGAGGAATTTCATGTTGGGCAGTGGCGTGACCCACCATATAAGAATGTTGATTACAGATGCTGTGTACAATTGTCGTACGGCTCTGAGAATCAATTTCTTCGTTGATTTCTTCACATTTAGAGTGATATTCTTCATAAGTTGAAGAAAATCGATTCATCATGTGTTGCACATCTAAGTCATCAATTTTGCATAAGTGTTAGGATGTGTGCATGTTTTTACAAAACATTTGAAGATTCTAAGATATTTAGCTCACACCGCAACTTGCAAAACCTTTTCTCATCCAAGGGCTTAGTGAAGATATCTGCTAGTTGATCATCAGTCTTCACATGGTCGATGATGATATTGCCCTTGAGGACATGGTCCCGAAGAAAATGATGACGAATCTGGATGTGCTTAGTCTTCGAGTGTTGTACTGGGTTGTATGCAATCTTGATTGCACTCTCATTGTCGCAATAGAGAGGCACATTCTTCATGTTGATGCCGTAGTCCTTGAGGGTTTGCTTCATCCATAGTAAGTGAGCACAACATGAACCAGCAGCAATGTACTCAGCTTCGGCAGTGGAGAGTGATACGCAGTTCTGCTTCTTTGAGGACCAGCAAACTAGTGATCTTCCTAGGAAATGGCATGTGCCAGAAGTTGACTTGCGATCCACACGGTCACCAGCATAGTCAGAATCAGAATACCCTACCAGATGAAGATTTGAGCCCTTGGGATACCATAATCCTAGTGTTGGTTTGTGAGCTAAGTATCGAAGAATATGCTTCACAGCCTTATGGTCTGATTCCTTCGGTTTTGCTTGAAAACGTGCACACATGCAAACACTAAGCATTATATCTGGCCTAGATGCACATAGATACAATAAAGAGCCAATCATAAAGCGATATACCTGCTGATCGAAATCTTTACCACTTTCATCAGTGCCGAGGTGGCCGTTGGTAGGCATTGGAGTCTTGTCACCTTTGCATTCATGCATGTTGAATTTCCTCAGAACATCCTTGAGGTATTTCTCCTGTGATATGAAGATTCCATTGCGTTGTTAACGAATTTGAAGACCTAAGAAGAATTTCAGCTCCCCCATCATAGACATCTGATATTCTTCACTCATCATGTAAGCAAATTCATCACTGTATCGTTTGTCAGTACAACCAAATATAATATCATCGACAAATATCTGGCACACAAATAGCTCATTATCATAGGATTTAGTGAAGAGAGTTGGATCGAGTGAACCAGGTTTGAAGCCTTTCTTCATGAGGAATTCCTTCAATGTATCATAACATGCCCGAGGGGCTTGCTTGATACCATAGAGCGCATTTTTGAGTCTGAAGACTTTGTCTGGATTCTTTGGATCCTCAAAACCTGGGGGCTGAGCAATATATAATTCTTCCTCAAGCTTACCATTGAGGAATGCACTTTTCACATCCATTTGATATAATATGATGTTATGATGATTAGCATAAGCAAGTAGTATTCGAATAGCTTCAAGTCTAGCAATAGGTGCAAAATTTGCATCGAAATCTATTCCTTCAACCTGGGTGTAGCCTTGGGCTACGAGTCGTGCCTTATTCCGCACCACTTGACCATCCTCATCTTGCTTGTTTCGGAAAATCCACTTGGTTCCGATGATGTTGTGCTTGCAAGGATCTGGTCATTTGACGAGCTCCCATACGTCATTCAACTTGAATTGAAGAAGTTCGTCTTGCATAGCTTGGATCCACTCCGGTTCCAAGAAAGCCTGAGCAACTTTTGAGGGTTCTGTGATAGATAAAAAGGAGAAATGCCCACAAAAGTTAACTAAGTGTGAAGCTTTTGAGCAAGTGAGAGGACCTGGCGCGTTGATGCCATTGAGGATTTTGTCAAGTTCTACTTCATTTGCAATCCTCGGATGGGCTGGTTGAGGATTTTGTCTGGGCTAAGTAAGTGGTTCTCGAGCAATTTCCTCAGGAGCACCTTCTTGATTTTCATCAGTTATGGGGATGGTTTCTTCATCAATTTCCTAAGTGGGCACAATGTCTTCAGTAGGTTTGAGCTTTATTGCTTCCTCAGGAGACAACTTATCTGGATCAGAAGGCAATTGCTCTCTTTGCGAGCCATTAGTTTCATCGAACCGCACATCTACAATCTCAACAACTTTGTTGTGATAGTTGTTGAAGACTCTGTAGGTGTGCGAGTCCTTTCCATAACCGAGTATAAAACCCTCATGTGCCTTAGGTGCAAATTTTGAGCTATGGTGAGGATCTCTAATCCAACGTTTTGCACCGAAGACTTTGAAATAACTTACATTGGGTTTCTTATCAGTGAGGAGTTCATATGAGGTTTTCTTGAGGAATTTTTGAAGATATACCCTGTTGATGATATGGCATGCAGTGTTGATTGCTACATGCCAAAAGCGACGAGGAGTCTGATATTCTTCAACCATAGTTCTTGCCATCTCAACCAGAGTCCTGTTCTTCCTTTCGACGACACCGTTCTGCTGAAGAGTATAAGGAGCAGATAATTCGTGAGTAATACCAAGTTCATCAAGATTATCATCAAGACTAGTGTTTTTGAATTCTGTTCCATTATCACTCGTGATATGTTTGATCTTGATGCCAAAGTTCGTCGAGGCCCTTGAAGAAAATCGTTTGAAGATTTCCTGCATTTCAGTTTTATATACGATGATATGCACCCATGTATATCTAGAATAATCATCAACTATGACGAAGCCATATAAAGGTGCTGCATTGGTTAGTGTGGCATAGTGGGTAGGTCCAAATAGATCCATATGAAGCAATTCGAAGGGACGAGTAGTGGTCATGATAGTCTTCGAGGGATGCTTGGATCTGGTCATTTTCCCAGATTCACATGCACCGCAGAGATGATCCTTGAGGAATTTGACTGATTCGATGCCGATGACATGCTTCTTATTCGCGAGCGTGTGCAAATTCCTCATGCCTGCATGACCTAGTCTTCGGTGCCACAGCTATCCGTCTAAGGTTTTTGCTAGTAAGCAAGTGGCTGGTTGAGGACCTGTAGAGAAATCAACAATGTACAAATCCCGTCTTCTGACACCTTCGAAGACTTTGGATCTGTCAGATTCCATGATGACTACACATCTATATCTACCAAAGATAACAATCATATCAAGATCACAAAGCATTGAGACTGACATGAGGTTAAAACCAAGGGATTCAACAAGCATCACATTGTCCATATGCCTATCCTTGGAAATAGCCACTTCGCCAAGTCCCAATACCTTGCTTTTACCTTTGTCAGCATATGTGATTTGCTTCAGAGGTGATGGAGTTAGTGGCATATTCATCAACAAGCTTTTTTCACCAGTCATGTGATGTGTGCAGCCACTATCAAGAACCCACTCAGTATTCTTGGGTTTGTCATGCTGCAGATGAATTAGTACAGCTTACCATCTCATATGCTTCAGATTTGAAGAATATGATATTAATTTCATCAGATAATAATTTCATCACAACAGAATAATAAGGACGTGTGAAATATTTCTATTTCATCAATATTAGCTTGCATCCTATCAAACATATCCTTAGGTCTCCAGCAAATTCTTCATATGATGATTTTCATCTGGAGACCTAACCTACAGAAGTGATTAGTTCGATTTCTTCACCACCCACATATGAAGGGGTGCTAAAGCATTCATCATCCTGCGAGCACCATATGAGAAAGGTGGCATTGAAGCTAATGCATTTCTCTTAACAGTAGGGGGGTTAAAGTACTCATATGAATATGCAGAGAACTGGTTTGAGGATTTATGAATATAATGATTTGAAGAGTAACGCTCATATTCATATTCCTTGTAGTTTCCCTGCATGTTAGAAGTATCAGCATGGGAACGAGCATAATTTTGACTAGTTGAGGATTTTGATCCTCTTGAAGACTTTGGTCCTCCTGAGGATTTTGATCTGGGGTTCAGATTGTTCATTGGTGGTGTCATGAGGACATTCACCTGAAGATTTTTAAGACAACTTTTGGGAACCCAGATTTTCCTCAAAGGAGGGCCATTCCTGCAGTTAGTTCCAACATAACGAGCAAATACTTCACCAGATTGATTTTTGAACAATTTATAGTTGGAGTCAAATGACTCATTTGAGGAATAGGATAATTCACATGAAAAGCCAGTTAGATTGGATGGATCAAAAGGAGGACCAGTAGCAGCAACCCATGAGGTTTTAGGATACTGCTCAGGTTTCCAATAAGATCCATCAGCATTCAATTTGCTCTCAAAGGCAATTCCTTCTTTCCTCGGGTTCTTGTTCAAGATCTGCTTTTTGAGCACATCACAAAGGGTTTGATGTCCTTTGAGGCTTTTGTATATGCCTGTCACATACAATTCCTTCAACCCTGCATTTTCATCAGTAACATTTGTGTTTTCCTCAAGTGAGGAAATAGACACTACAGGTGCAGTTGAAGAATTTGTAGCAATAGAAGCATTTGATGATTCTGGTGAAGAATTAGCAGTTTCGCGTTCAATGCATTTAAGACATGGAGGAATGAATTCAGCTTGAGCAGCGCTGATCTGTTGAGCTAGTAATGAATCATTTTCCATACGAAGATCATCATGAGAAATCCTCAGCTTCTCTAGATCAAGCTTCCTTTGAAGAAATTCATAGGAAAGTTTCTCATGATCAGCGAGGAGTGTATCATAACGATCTTGAAGATTATCAAATCTAGACTAAAGACTTTTCACATCTTCAGTGAGGATTTGGGTAAGATTCATTTCATCATTCAACAGATCATCACTTCTATCTAGCAGTTTCTGAAGCTTTTGCAGGGCAGTTTGTTGTTTAGTGGCAATGATAGCAAGTTTACTGTAACTGGGTTTTTTGTAATCATCAGGTTCACAGTCACTTGAATTAGTGGAGGAAGCATCATTCGGTACCTTTGAACCTTTTGCCATGAAGAAATAGGTTGGAGCGAAGTCATCCGCATAGTCATCAGTGTGGATGGTGTTATCATCTTCTTCAAGGTTGAAGATTGACTTGCCGACGAAAGTGGTTGCAATTGCAAGACTGGCATGTCCGGATTCTGATTCTTTATCAGAACCCCCCTCTTCATCACATTCCTCTGATTCTGCCTCGGAATCCATTTCCTTGCCAATAAGTGCCCGAGCCTTTCTGAAACTAGTCTTCTTGTGCGATGAGGGCTTTGAAGATGAGGATTTTGAAGATTTCTTCTTCTTCTTCTTCGAGTCATCAGAACTGTCATCCTTGTATTTCTTCTTCTTTGATTCCTTTCCCCAATGGGGACAATCAGCAACATAATGACCTGATTTCTTGAATTTGTGGTAGGTTCTTTTCTTGTAGTCCTCAGATGAAGAGTCTGATTTCCTCATGTCTCTTCTTGAAGATTTACCGAACTGGCCACATCGTGTAAACCTCTGGAATTTCCTTACGAGCATTGCAAGCTCCTGTCCAAATTCTTTAGGGTCACCAATGCTGTCATCCGAGTCTTCTTCTTCAGATGAGGAAATTGCTCTAGCCTTCATTGCACGTGGTCTAGAATAGCTTGGTCCACATAGATCTTTCTTTTCTTCTTGTTGGAATTCATGAGTATTGAGCCTTTCGAGTATATCAGCTGGATCAAGCATCTTGTAGTCTGGTCTTTCTTGAATCATCAGGACTAAAGTATCAAATGAAGAATCCAAAGATCTTAGCAGTTTCTTCACAACTTCGTGATCAGTGATGTCTCGAGCTCTCAGTGCTTGCAGTTCATTTGATATGTCAGTGAGGCGATCAAAGGTATCTTGGCAGCTTTCATTGTCATGCCTATTGAAGCGATTGAAGAGATTGCGAAGAACATCAACACGGGAGTCACACTGGGTTGATACTCCTTCATTTAGTTTGCACAGTCTCTCCCAGATAAGTGTTGCAGAGCCCAAAGCACTCACTCTTCCAAACTGGCCTGGGCTCAGATGACCATAGATGACGGGGACGCCATGTTCCACAATATACCAGAGCCCAAAGCTTGTAGATGCATCTGCATCTTGGTCTTCAAGAAGGGAAAGTTCTTTCCTTCGAAAGTAGGACATGCTGCAGTAACCTTAATCATGCCTCCAGTCGACATAACTAAAACTCCAGGTGGTTAAACCAAAATCACACAGAACAAGGGAGTACCTTGATCTGATACCAATTGAAAGTGCGTTATATCGACTAGAGGGGGCGTGAATAGGAGATTTTTAGAATTTCATCACTGAGGAAATTCCTCTTGAGGAAATTGCTCACCGATGGCTAACTTACAGCGGAAACAGTAAAGGATCAGGAGTGCAAAGTTTCACAACAGCAGTTTTTCAGTGTGAGGAATGTCAAAACAGATTGCACAATGAGAAGGCACGCAGAAAAGAGATGAGGATTAACTAGCTTGAAGAATTTGGGGTCGAGGAATTTTAGAGAAAGTCTTCAACAAATTCTTCAAACAGTTATAATGAAAGTCATCAACACATAATCTGAGGAATGTAAAGAGTTGAGGAATTAGAACCCGTGTCACAGCGAAGATAGTAGTTGATGACCCAGTTCCAACTGCTATGACAGTTGTACATCTGGTTTGGAGCGGCTTGGTATTGAAACCAAAAGACACACAGTCCCGGGACACACATTCCCTACCGTATTCTCCTTGGGATAAGGACACACAGTCCTCGTCCAACACTCGTGGTAAGTCTTCAGGGCAGACTTCCAAACCCTCACAAACTTGGTCACCCGGCGATCCACAAT
The DNA here is from genome assembly GCF_904849725.1 of Hordeum vulgare subsp. vulgare. NCBI lineage: Eukaryota > Viridiplantae > Streptophyta > Magnoliopsida > Poales > Poaceae > Hordeum > Hordeum vulgare. The sequence goes on from NC_058523.1 coordinate 67,751,767, forward strand.
TGACTGCTGGATTGCTCTAGACCATGACGCCTAACCGTCTGGAGGATGCACAATCCTCAAAGGTAAAAGGCTTCAGTCCCACACAGGAACAACTTCTTCAGTGATGCTCAATCACTTGGTTCTAGGTTTGTGGTTTGGTGTTTGGGGTATTTCCTCACTGATGAATTACTCTCGAAGACTCTTGAGGAATTGGGTTGCTCTTATGACAAGTGTCAGTTTCTAACGGAGCAGCCAACCAGCTAATGGTTGTGGGGGCGGCTATTTATAGCCTGGGAGCATCCCGACATGATTTGACATTAATGCCCTTAAATAATATGAACGTTGGTGTGGATACGACCAATGATGTGGCGTGGCTATCGAAACGGTCGGAACCCTCAACTATGAGAGTCCTCATGTCACTCGTATTCCTCACTTGAGGCTTTTGGTAGGATTAGGCTTGGGTTGAGCATCATGAGGAAATTCATTCCAAAGTGTAACTTTGACCCCCTTTAACAGTACGGTGTTCCTATTACTCAAGTGTGAAGAAAACAAAACAGAAAGAGTAAATCTTCATGCTTCAAAGTCTTCAGAATGATTTTCTTCAGGACACACCGGATTCCTCAAATTCAATATCTTCATGAGGAATATCAATTTCATCATAGATTCTTCGCTATTCAGTTCTTCAGCTTCAGACCAATTTCTTCAACCGAAGATACACATTTTTAGGGGTCAATATTCATCAAATATCTCAAACTCCTCAGTGACTTATAGATCCTGTGTACACTCATGAATACATTAGATACATAACCTATAAGTCTTCAAACCATCAAAATCACTAAGGGGCACTAGATGCACTTACAGTAGTGAATAACATTCAACTTCTTGTGAACTCTTTGTCGTAGAACAACACCAAGAGCATAATCACTAGCGTCGCACATGATTTCAAAGGGCAAGTTCCAGTCAGGTGGTTGAACAATAGGTGCGGTTATCAAAGCCTTCTTAAGTATTTCGAAAGCTTCCTCACAATCCTCATGAAAAACAAAAGGAACATCCTTCTGCAAGAGGTTGGTAAGAGGCCTAGAAATCTTAGAGAAGTCTTTAATGAACCTTCTATAGAAACCAGCATGACCTAGGAAACTTCGTATACCTCTGATATCTGTGGGGCAAGGCATTTTCTCAATTGCATCAACCTTAGCCTTATCAACTTCAATGCCTCTTTTAGAAATTTTGTTTCCTAAGACGATGCCTTCATTAACCATAAAGTGGCACTTCTCCCAATTCAAGATGAGGTTGGTATCTTTGCATCTCTGTAAGACTCGATCAAGGTTGCTGAGGCAATCATCAAAGGAAGACCCGTATACGGAGAAGTCATCCATGAAAACCTCGACAATCTTTTCACAAAAGTCACAGAATATAGCCATCATACATCTTTGAAAGGTGGCAGGTGCATTGCATAAGCCAAAAGGCATACGTCTATAGGCAAAGGTACCAAAGGGGCAGGTGAAAGTGGTTTTCTCCTGATCAGGTTGTGCAACAGGTATATGCGAGAAACCTGAATAACCGTCTAGAAAGCAGAAGTGTGTGTGTTTGGATAGCCTTTCTAGCATCTGGTCGATAAACGACAACGGATAATGTTCTTTCCTGGTTGCCTTGTTCAGTTTCCAGAAGTCTATCTCCATTCTATAGCCAGTAATAATCCTTTGTGGGATTAATTCATTCTTATCATTAGGAACGATGGTGATACCTCCCTTCTTAGGTACGCAATGTACTGGACTTACCCAATCACTATGAGCAACAGGATAAATGATTCCTGCTTCCAGAATCTTTAATATTTCTTTTCTAACAACCTCTTTCATCTTAAGATTTAATCTCCTTTGATGGTCAGCAACTGGTTTGAAGTCAGGATCAGTTTTAATCTTGTGCTGACATAGAGTGGGACTAATACCCTTAAGATCATCAAGAGTATATCCAATAGCAGCACTGTGGTTCCTCAGAGTCTTTACTAACTTCTTTTCTTCATGCTGTGAGAGGAGAGCGCTAATAATAACAGGGTATATCTCTTTCTCATCAAGATAGGCATACTTAAGAGTATCAGACAACGGTTTAAGCTCGAACACAGGATCACCCTTCGGTGGGGGAGGATCCCCAAGCAGTTCAAGAGGCAGATTATTCTTGAGAATAGGATATTGCTCTAAGACAATTTTATCTATCTCATCTCTTTCATCCATATGCATATCATTTTCATGCTCAAGCAGATATTGCTCTGAAGGATCCATAGGAGGTACGTCAATAGAGGCAAGAGCAATGATTTCATCCCTACTAGACGACTCTTTTTCATGGGGTTGTCTTCCAAACTTGGAGAAGTTAAATTCATGATACACACCCTCGAAACTAACAGTGACAGTCTGCTTAATGCAATCAATGTGAGCATTGACAGTGTTGAGAAAGGGTCTACCGAATATGATGGGACAAAAGCTATCTTGTGCAGTACCAAGGACGAGGAAATCAGTAGGATACTTCGTCTCACCAACAGGACTTCTACGTCTCTCACAATTCCGAGAGGGAAGATAGTGTCTCTATTAGCTAGCGTAATAGTGACATCAATGGGTTCTAACTCAGCAGGTGCAATCTCATCTTTGATTTCATCATTTAGGGAACGGGGTATTGCACTAACACTAGCTCCCATATCACATAAACCATGGTAACAGTGATCTCCTATCTTGACAGAAACAACGGACATGCCAACTACAAGTCTGTATTTGTCTTTCGCGTGAGGTTTAGCAATTCTAGCGGAGTCCTCACAGAATTTGATAACATGCCCGTCTATGTCTTTGGCTAAGAGATCTTTGATAATAGCAACACTAGGTTCAACTCTAATCTCCTCAGGGGGTGCAAGTGGTCTAATGTAACCCCTACGTATCACAGTTGGAGCTTTAGAATAATCCTTTATCCTAGCAGGGTAAGGTGGTTTCTCAGCGTAGGCACAAGGAACAACAGGATCACTAAAAGCAATGACTTTCTCCTCAACTAGATTGGTTTTGACTATGTTGCTTTCTAAAGGAGGATGATACTTAAGCCACTTCTCTTTGGGAAGATCAACATGAGCAGCAAAAGATTCACATAGAAAAGCTACTATCTAAGAGTCAAGTCCATACTTAGCGCTAAAATCTCTAGAAGTATTTGTTTCAACAAAAGATTTAACACAATCAAACTGGAAATTCATACTTGACTCCTTACCTTCTTCCAGCTCCCAATCTTCAGAGTAACATTTCATTCTTTCCAATAAATTCCACTTGTGGTCAATATCCTTCTTCATAAAAGAACCAGTACAAGAAGTGTCAAGCATGGTACGATCTTCATGAGAAAGCCGAGCATAAAAATTTTGAGTGATAATTTCTCTCGAGAGCTCATGATTGGGGCATGAATATAGCATTGATTTAAGCCTCCCCAAGATTGAGATATTCTTTCCATTTCACGAGGCCAAAAGTTATAAATATAATTCTGATCACGATGTACTAAATCCATAGGATAGAACTTTTGATGAAATTCCAATTTCAACCGATTTTAGTCCCATGATCCAGTATCATCACATAGCCTATACCATTTTAACGCCTTATCCTTCAAAGATAAAGGAAAGACTTTATTCTTTACCTCATCCTCGGGCAAACCTGCAAGCTTAAATAAACCACAAACTTCATCTACATAGATCAGATAAAAGTCTGGATGTGAAGATCCATCTCCTGTAAAAGGATTAGCCAGCAGCTTCTCAAGCATACCCAAAGGAATTTCATAAATGATATTTTCAGTAGGTACCTCAGGTTGAGGAACAACTCCTCGTGCTTCAGTTCATGGTGAAGATACCCCGAACAAACTCCTCAAAGGAACAGTTTCCATAGTGACAAGTGACAATAAATTTCAGCACAGTATATAAATGTTTCCTTACCAAATTCCACTTACCAAAGGCGTTTCACTCCCCGGCAACGGCGCCAGAAAAGAGTCTTGATGACCCACAAGTATAGGGGATCAATCGTTGTCCTTTCGATACGTAAGAGTGTCGAACCCAACGAGGAGCAGAAGGCTCTGATAAACGATTTTCAGCAAGGTAATAACTGCAAGCACTGAAAGTAGCAGTAACAAGTGATGGTGTAGTGAGGTGAAACGTAGCAAGCGAAAAGTAACAAGTAACAAGTAGTAGCAACGGTGCAGCAAGTGGCCCAATCCCTTTTGTAGCAAGGGACAAGCCTGAACAAAGTCTTATAGGAGGGAAAACGCTCCCGAGGACACACAGGAATTTCTGTCATGCTAGTTTCATCATGTTCATGTGATTCGCGTTCGTTACTTTGATAGTTTGATATGTGGGTGGACCGGCGCTTGGGTACTGTCCTTACTTGGACAAGCATCCCACTTAGGATTAACCATAGCATTAAACTAGTGGATCCAAATCATCCCCTTACGAAGCAACGCATAGACTGGGGTTTAAGCTTCTGTCACTCCAGCAACCCATCATCTACTTACTACTCCCCAATGGCTTCCTCTTGTCCCAAATATGGTGAAGTGTTATGTAGTCGACATTCACATAACACCACTAGAGGAAAAGACAACATACAACATATCAAAATACCGAACGAATACCAAATTCACATGACTTATCCCATGTCCTCACGAACAAAAGTAACTACTCACAAAGCATAATCATAATCATGATCAGAGGTGTAATGAATAGCATCAAGGATCTGAACATAAACTCTTCCACCAAGTAATCCAACTAGCATCAACTACAAAGAGTAATCAACACTACTAGCAACCTTACAAGTACCAATCGGAGTCGCGAGACGGAGATTGGTTACAAGAGATGAACTAGGGATTGGAGAGGAGATGGTGCTGATGAAGATGTTGATGAAGATGCCTCCCCTTCAACGAGAGGAGTGTTGGTGATGATGATGGCGATGATTTCCCCCTCCGGGAGGGAAATTTCCCCAACAGGATCGTCCTACCGGAGCTCTAGATTGGATCTGCTCAAGTTCTGCCTCGTGGCAGCGGCGAAACCACAAAAAAGCTCCCGATTGATTTTTTTGGAACGAAACCCTTCATATAGCAAAAGAGGGGGGCCAGTGGGCCGTCAGGGAGCCCACAAGCCCTGTACCCGCCACCAGGGGGGTGGCGGCTACCAGGCTTGTGGGGCCCTGGTAGCTCCCCTCTGGTACTTCTTTTGCCCAGTATTTTTTATATATTCCCAAAAAATTCCACGTAATTTTTTAGGGAATCTGGAGTTGTGCAGAATAAGGGACTCAGATTTGCTCCTTTTCCAGTCCAGAATTCCAGCTGCCTGAATTCTCCCTCTTCAAATAAACCTTGCAAAATAAGAGAGAAAAGACATAAATATGGTACCACAAAGTAATATAACAGCCCACAAAGCGATAAATATCAACATGAAAGCATGATGCAAAATGGACGTATCAATGAACCGGCTATTGAGGAAATTACCAAGGAAAATCGAGCTGATGACTCTGCTCCACTGGTGCTTCTAAGCCAGTTGATGCCTGTGCACCAGCTGATGAAATTGTCTCTGCTGAGAAAACAGCTTCACCAAAAGCTTCAAAGGTGAAGAAAATGACTCCGTCTGCATCAGACGTGAAAAAGACCAGGGCTGCTAAAAAGGAAGCCAAGAAAAGAAAAGCTTCATCAGCAGAAGAATCCACTGAGGCCAAGCGCCTCAAAGCACTTGAAGAAAATGCACCTCTGGATCTTGTGCCTCTCAACAGCGCTCCATCATATGAGATGATCCCCTTCGCAAGCGAAGACAAGGAGCAAGGGGAAGATGAGGAAATTAAGAATGCTGAATCTGAGGAACATATTGATGAGGAAATTCGCACTGATGACAGTCCTCAGCCCTCCATTCCTCCTGAAGAAACTACACAAGGATCAGCAGCACGAGCTGATGAATCTGGCTCCTCCACCAAGCAAGCTTCTCAAGCTGAGGAAGAACAACGTGAAAATCCTCAGCCTGATGAAAGTCACAATCCTGAGAAAAATCCTCAACCTGAGGATCAGGCTGACCCAACTCCAACTCCTGAGCAAAACCCTCAAGCTGAGGCTCAGGATGAACCAATTCCTCCTCCAGAGAAAAACCCTCAACAGGAAGCTCTGGTTGACGACATTCCTCAACCAGGGCATGCTCCTCAGCCTGAAGCACAAGCTGATGAAAATCCTCACCCTAAGGACCATGCTGAGGACAATGCACCAGATCCAGAAAATGTCTTTTTCGTCCTCAACCCAGAATCTGCAATAGTTGTCTTTCCTCAAGTCAAGCCGCAAAATCTTCAGCCAATGCAGCGTCAGCCGTTCTCCAAGCGGCCAAAGTTTCAAAAGGAGTCCTTCTTTGAAGAACGCATGTTCTTCATCGGAGAAAATCCCTATGACAAGCCTCACATCAAGCACCTGAAGTTTTGGACAAGGACACAACTCAACTACTATGCCTCTGTGTTATGTGGAAGAAACAAGATTTACCAGCACAGCCACAGTCCTCACGTTGAGCTTGAAGAAATTCCATGCTTTGCTCCAGTCCTCAACGTCCTTTTTGAAGCTGGACTCCTCCCAATGTGCTCGGATATCTGTGATTGGAATAATGATCTCATTCTTCAATTCTATGCAACTCTTCACATCTCAGGAGATCCAACAGACATCAACACATGGGTGCTGGATTGGATGACGCAAACCACACACTTCAAGGCTCCTGCCAATGAGCTGCTGCGTGAACTACCAGTATCAATTCCCTCAGAGCAGGCAGTAAAGCTATATGATAAACGTGAGCTGGCTAACAATATGATGGATGTCCTCATGAAGCCTTTGGCTAAGGAGCAACCACCAAGAACAACCATCCTGGTCCATGAGCTGAAATATGAACCCACGACGGTTTACAGAATCCTTTGCAGCGTTCTTGCGCCAATCAAGGGCCATGATGATTTAGAAGACGTCGTAGGCATCATGAAGAATATCCTCTTCAACATCACACATGGCATTCCCATCAACATTCATGATTTCTTCTTGAGGACTTTGGCCGAAAATGCTATGGCTCCTTTTGACCACAAGATATATGATCCATGGATCATAAGATTCATCAGAACCAGGTCAGGCATCAACTATCACGCTGATTTCAACAACCATATCGGTTATATGCCTCCTATAAGGGTCAACAAGAAGACTTTCGAGCCTGTTGAAGGAAAAGGAAAGTCTGTCATAGATGAAGTCAGTCGTCCCCTTGATGGCCGGTTTAGAGAGCCGGAAGCGTATTCTTCATGGGATGACACTGAAACCCATCCTCCAAGTCCTGTTGCTCCTAGGGTGATGAATACCAGAGAGCTTCTTCTCAGTCTTCACCAGAAGGTGGATCGGAATCACAAGTGGGTCAAACGCCAGTTCGGCGCCATTGTGAAAACCCTCAATGAAACGCAGAATGATGTGAAGCTTAACCATCATTATCTTCATGAGGTTTTTGATCGCACCTGGGCTACACTGGCTCATTTGAAGACTCCAATAGAACTTGAAGAATTGGAGGTTATGCGGGACTTCGACTGGTCATGGCCACCAAAGAAGAAATTCAGGCCAATCCCAGTTCCAGACCTTGAGGACAGTTCGTTTTCTTCATTCCGCACTGCTGAATCAGATGAAGAACAACAAGACACTGCCACCGGTCCAAGGAGGAAGTCTGCTCCCAAGAATCCTCACGCGTCTTCCTCAACCGCCAAGAAGTGAAAGTCTTCACGGACGTTAGTCCTCAGTTTGTCCCTTTTTGTCACTTGGTGACAAAGGGGGAGAAACTTGAGAGTTAGTCTTCACGCGGGATATTTTGGGGCTTATAAACTATATTTAAGTTACAAACTCTTGGCCCTTCTGAAGTGTTTTATGTAATCAGTTGTAACTTAAGCCCGATGGTACTCTGACGCCTTTGAACGTTTTTCTTCGCATGCTTATTCCTCAAAATTTTAATGCACGCATGCTGGAATTCGTCAGATACCATTTGTCATCATGCATCCTCAATTTCTTCATACTATATGTCATATGTATGCATGATTTACAAGACTCAGGGGGAGATCTCCATGATATAAATCATCAATGTGCATTTGCTGTGAAAAGCAAAATCCTCAAGATATGCACATCTTCAGGGGGGAGTCTCTCTGAATCTTGATTTCAAATTCCTGAAATGAGTATTTACACTTCATATGTTTATTCCCGTTGAAGACTTAACCTAATTGTCATCAACCACCGAAAAGGGGGAGATTGTAAGTGCATCTAGTGCCCCTTAGTGATTTTGGTGGTTTGAAGACTTATAGGTTAAGTATCTAATGTGTTCTTGAGTGTACACATGATCCATAAGTTGCCGAGGAGTTTGAAATATTCGATGAATATCGACCCCTAAAAATGTATATCTTCGGTTGAAGAAATTGGTCAGAAGCTGAAGAATTGAATCGCGAAGAATTTGCGATGAAATTGATATTCCTTATGAAGATATTGAAATTGAGGAATTCGGTGTGTCCTGAAGAAAATACATCTGAAGACTTTGAAGCATGAAGATTTATCCTTTCTATCTTATTTTCTTCACACTTGAGTAATAGGAACACCATACTGTTAAAGGGGGTCAAGGTAACACATTGGAATGAATTTCCTCATGATGCTCAACCCAAGCCTAATCCTACCAAAAGCCTCAAGTGGGGAATATGAGTGACATGAGGACTCTCACAGTTGAGGGTCCCGACCGTTATCGATAGCCACGCCACATCATTGGTCTTATCCACACCAACGGTCATATTATTTAAGGGCATTAATGTCAAATCATGTCGGGATGCTCCCAGGCTATAAATAGCCGCCCCCACAACCATTAGCTGGTTGGCTGCTCCGTTAGAAACTAACACTTGTCATAAGAGCAACCCAAATTCCTCACAGTCTTCGAGAGTAATTCATCAGTGAGGAAATACCCCAAACACCAAACCACAAACCGAGAACCAAGTGATTGAGCACCACTGAAGAAGTTGTTCCTGTGTGGGACTGAAGCCTTTTTACCTTTGAGGACTGTGCATCCTCCAGGCGGTTAGGCATCATGGTCTAGAGCAATCCAGCAGTCAATTGTGGATCGCCAGGTGACCAAGTTTGTGAGGGAAGACTTACCACAAGTGTTGGGCGAGGACTGTGTGTTCTTAGCCCAAGGAGAATACAGTAGGGACTGTGTGTCCCGGGACTGTCTGTCCTTTGGTTTCAATACCAAGCCGCTCCAAACCAGATGTACAACTGTCACATCAGTTGGAACTCGGTCATCAACCACTATCTTCACTGTGAAACGGGTTCTATTTCCTCAACTCTTTATATTCCTCAGATTGTGTGTTGATGATTTTCACTGTCACTTTTTGAAGAATTTGCTGAAGTCTTACTCTGATATTCCTCAACCCAAAATTCTTGACGCAAGCTAATCCTCATCTGTTTTCTGCGTGCCTGCATACTGTGCAAACTGTTTTCATATTCTTCATTCTGAAAAACTGTTGTAGTGAAACTTTGCACTCCTGATCCTTTACTGTTTCTGCTGTAAGTTAGTCATCTGTGAGAAATTTCCTCAAAAGGAATTTCCTCAGTGATGAAATTCTAAAAATCTCCTGTTCGCCCCCTCTAGTCGATATAACGCACTTTCAGTAACTCATCATGCTGCGCACCATATCCATAAGTGTACGGTTACGCCTTTCAGCAACTCCATTTTGCTGAGGCTCGCCCGACATTGAATACTAGGCCACTATGCGAGTCTCCTGTAAGAACTATGCAAAAGGTCCAGGGACCTAGCCATATGGAGTGTGCCAACCGTAGTACCTCCCCGCGGTCAGATCTCACTATCTTTATTCTTTTGTCATCCTGATTTTCAACTTCAGCTTTGAGTATCTTAAATTTATCCAACGCCTCATTTCTTTCTTTTATTGGATAAATATAGCCATATCGGGGTAATCATCTGTGAATGTTATGAACGAGTCATAGCTATCCACACTTTTCACAAGAAATGGTCCACAAACGTCAGTGTGAATGATTTCAAGTGTTCCCATGCTTCAATTTGCACCCTTTTTTATTTGTTGTACATACTTTTCTTCAATGCAATCAATGCATTGTTCTAAGTCTGAGAACTCTAATGGAGGAAGAATTTCACTTTTAACTAGTCTTTCTATTCCCCCCTTCAAAATATGGCCCAAGCGACAATGCCATAATTTTGATGAGTCATGAGTTCTCTTTTTTTGTTCTTTATCCGACACGGAAACATGCTCATTCACATTACACACAAAATACAATTTTCATGCATTTATAATAAAGGAAGCTCATTGTGAAGTAAAGCATCACCCACATAAGCATTATTATACCATACTAGATCGTCGACGGCACGCGTTGCTGCGCCCGTCCATTTTAGCATTATAATATTAGTGATTGGTGCAATTATATGTAAATGAACTAATTTAATCATCATATAATCATACATTATATTTAAGGTTAGTATTTAATATAAACTATGAATCATGTTCTTTTTATTAGAATTTCAACTGAAGGTGTGTGCGTATCGTGAGCATATTAGTTATTGGGTGGAAAACAAATACTTAAGCTGATTATTATGCTCCTAGGAATATGTTAGATGTTAAGAAGGTTGGCAATAGTTTGATTTTGTATAAGAATACTCGCTTCTTTTGGTTTTATTGGGTTCCTGTGTATTAAGTTTCAAACTTCGACCATAGATTTAAATAATAAAATATCAAATATATGTCACAAAAATTATACTTTGAGAATATTCTTTTAAGTACAAATCTAATGGTATACAATTTGTAGCATACAAACCTAGATGGTCAAATTTGACTAAAAATACAAGGGGGATAGGGGAGGGGGAGCAAGAGAGACCAAGTAAGATTATGAGCATCTTCTCAAAAAATGGAAGATCATGAGAACTACATGGATATAACTATAACAGCCAGCAAAACGGTTGTCAAACACATTTCCTATAAAACCATAAATCACAGCGCTACTGACTATCTAAATACAGATATTAATATACTCACGACGATCTAGGTATAACTCAGGTGATTTCTACTCCTGCTTAGTGAACTTCTGCTTTTGAAAGGCTCATGGGTGTGAGTTCTTCCTGTATTCCGTCATCATTGTATGTTCAGGTTAACAACAAATTTTGGCAACAATAATTATAAGCAAGGAATGAGGAGGAAACAAAAAAATAATTACACGCTCTATTTTTATTTCCATACCTCAAGAGTTATGTGTCTGATGGATAGGGTTTCCTACTAGATAACACATATAAAGATAAGTAATTGAACAAGCTATCGAATAGAGCTTGTACTTAAACGATAGAGTGAGACATGGCTTTGTACCAAGCATAGCAGAAGGAACATAAATTGACACATCTGAAACCACCCTTTTATTTTTTATTTGTTAATAAAGTGCTTTTTTGCTTCATTTACAATAGCTCTGTATAGTTTCAACCATTCATGTATTAAGTATTTTTTAAACATCATCCGACATCACACTTGTAGTATTGTACATCACATCAAGATTCACGTCATAACATAATGAACCATAAAGTGATTTAATTTGAATGGAAAATAAAGAATACAAACATCCATATTGCGCAAATTACTAGGTCGCCAACATTTTGATTTTATCCAAACCGATTCAACTTACTTTAAGTCAAGGAGAAAAATAGAACAATGGCACTAACATTTTCTTTTGTATATAGAAACAATTCAACTTACTGCCACTAACCATAGTAAAGTTAGCAGATCCATTCATCTAATTTGTTTCCCCATGAAGGCAAATTAATAATGTGTGCAACCGAATGGGGGGCTAAACCCTATTTATCAAACAAAACTTAGTGGAGACAAACTCATCTCATAGCTCTAGCTGTATCCTGGATATATTACCTGGGGTGATGCACAACGAAACTTCACCTTGCAATCTAGTAGCTGTAGTAGCTTCTGATTTACCTGCTCAGACTTGAGCATTCGCGCCATGAAAATATACTTAACAGGTCATAAAAATAAAATTGGGTGTACATCATGTTCATCCTACGCGGATCCGGTCACATGTACTGATCATTTGTTATACTCAGTCTAGTCAGCATCTGCCATAGTACAAAGACAAAGAGTACACAATATACAAAAAGAATGTTCAGCTTTTCAAGTGAATTCACTCCATACAGAGATGTGCTCCTAACTAACATTCATTCTACATAAGGCCGCATTTAGTATATCTGATCAAAAGCCCAGAGCTAATGAACTCGACACCTACTCAAATTCCACTCCACCACATCATCTCTCCAGTTACTACATATATGTTGGCCGCAATTATTCCTCTCGTCTATCCATAATAACCATCTTCTCTCTATGTTCCTAACCCTCTAGATTGTGGCATGGAGAATATACTACACAGATGTTTGGTGTATCTCAAAATGGGCGACACCTTATTGTAGTCCCACACATGTTCCACTGAAACTTTTAGAATATGTCAGATCCAGCCCTACACGATAAATTGCTTTCCTATACTACTTCTCTACCCCAACTTCTAACTGTTCTTTTCTATGTTCACGAAAATGATTTCATAACAACATCCTAATCTAGAGTACATATTTTGCTCTAATACATAAAGCTACTAAGAATATAGAGTACCCTGAAACCAATTGATGATTGACCAAAACTGAAGCAAAATCCTGAAAAAGAAACCAAGCACCACACAGTAACAGTTAATCAAGAATTTCTTTGACAAAGCAAATGTACATTATACCCTCATGTACACGGTTTTACCTAACTGGTGGGGATTTTGTATAGCCCAATCTGATTAAGGGGTGGATTTTGGTGACCTAAAGCTTTGTGGAATATCTCCAGCATGAAACAACAGCCACCACCTGCGCGGAATAGGAATGAGAGGATATTAGCATGGATGGAACAAGGCATATAGGAAAGGGTAAACAAAGATAGAGGCCAACATAATCGAGATTCAGTTTAAAAGAAAAGGAGCTAAAACAGTGATTAAGAGGGACAGGCAAGGGAGCATATATTTAACATAGATCAGAAAATAGAAAGACACACACCTTCATCAATCGTCATCCATCATGAACGACTGTGGAAACTGAAGATTGATTGTCGTCTTCAAATCCCAAAGGATCAGTTTTGATTGTCGATCTGCCTCACAGAACTGCCGAACCTGCGAATGCCTATTGCTCGACCCGCATCACACACGTAGATAGATCGCTTCCGTTGGTTGGATCCCCGCGTCGCGGGCATCACGCTCGGCTGGATCCAGCCAATCAATCCCGTTGACCTTCTCTTCGGTAGCGATCGTACGCATTTACTTCAGTGGCAACATTAAGCAATATTTTTTTGCGAAACCGGCATGAAGCAATCAGCGGCGTTGGTCGGGCGATCTGGTGTTCTCCCTATACATCTAGCGTGTGGGTTAGCCAAATGGGCCGACACAAAACCCCAGTGCACCACATATCTCAGATTTTTCTTCCGGAGTAGAGGCCCTTTAGGACAGTTGGACCAGAGAAAAATACTACGATGGAGCTCCTAATTTGCAGTGGATCTAACGGCTCAGATTGACCAGATCACGCGAACAGACGGCCAGAAACTGCTAGGTCGTGAGAGGACTGGGTTTAGGCTCAGTTTTACTGTCCTAAATGGCACACTTGCCATGCCGAAAATAACATTCATAATGATCTTTGTCGAAACATCAAACACTAATCAAGTTTCTGTGATATGAAGAACATATAAAACATCTCTAAGCAGAAGCGTGAATCCATCACCTAACTCCACGGAGATGTCACCGATAGCTTCAGCTTCTGATTGAACTCCATTTGCAACTTCAATACTTCTTTCGCTTCTTTGCGTAGTCCGCGTCGAATGGAATCCCTATAATGAATTTGCAACATGAACAGTTACACCCGAGTCAATCCACCAAGTAGATTTCGAAAACTGTGTATACAAGGATTCATTTATAAAGGAAATAGTGGTGTTACCTTTCTTTGCTATTATTGACTTTAGCCAATCAGGGCAATCTTTCTTTTAATGCCTAGTCTTCTTACAGTGGAGACATGTATCTTTGTCCACTTGAAAAGGCTTCTATTGATGCTACTATTGCGTGGGAGCTTTTCCATGTGCCTTTGAAGGAGAACCATTGCCATTTTGATTGTAGTTCCTCCTCTTGCTATCCTTCACATAGTTTCGAGAACCACCATGTGAGGTTTTAAGTCTTTCCTCTTCTTGTACACACATGGCTATAGTCTTTTTAATGTCCCATTTTTTAGGCAAAGCCATAGCCAGGTGAACAAGGAACGCAGGTTTGAGCTCCAAGTCTGAATCCATGGGTTTAAGATTTGCTGCCATGTTGCTCATCCTCAGGATGAGCTCTCTTATTCCATGTCCACCGCCTTTGTACTTGTCTGTCACTAGATGTTTTAGCAACTCAGTAGCATATATCTTTCAAGGACCACTGAACTGGCTCTGTATCATCTCAAGAAACTTGTCGGGGAACGTTGCATGGGAAACAAAATTTTCCTATGCACACGCAATACTTATCATGGTGATGATCATCTACGAGAGGGAGTTCCGATCTACATACCCTTGTAGATCGCTAAGCGGTAAGCATTAAGAAACACGGTTGATGTAGTGGAATGTCTTCTAGATCCAAATCGCCGCCGTCCCACGATCCGTCCTGATCTAGTACCGAATGGACACACCTCCGCGTTCAGCACCCGTACAACTTGATGACGAGCTCCGCCATCTTGATCCAGCAAGAGAGACGGGGAACTAGATGATTTCTCCAGCAACGTGATGGCGCACCGGTGGTGATGGTGGTGATCTATTCCTGCAGGGCTTCGCCTAAGCACCGCAGAAATCCGATCTAGAGGAAGAACTACGAAGTAGAGGTTTAGAGTTGTACGTGGCAAAGTTGTGTCTCAAAAAACCCTAAACCCTCTAGTATATATAGGAGGAGGGATGGGCTATCCTTGAGGCTCAAGGAGAGACTCCTTGGCTCGGCCGAAGTGGAGGAGGGAGGAGTCCTCCTCCAATCCCACTTGGATTAGGACTCCTTCCTAAATTGCCCACCTCTTTTGGATTTTCCACCTTTTTCCTCACGGGCTTTCCTTGGATGACTTGTAAGCTCATTAAGCCTTATGGTGCATCCAATAAACTCATGTGGACCCCTTGGGGCGTGGTGGGCCCACTAGGTGGGCCCCCGGAACCCATTCGTCACTCCCGGTACACTATCGGTAATGCCCAAAAACCTTCTGGAATCCAAATACCAACTTCCTATATATCAATCTTTGTTTTCGGACCATTCCGGAAACCCTCGTGGCATCAGGGATCTCATCTGGGACTCCGAACAAAATTTGGTCACCAGCACCTATAACTCAACTATACATAAACGTCACCGAACCTTAAGTGTGCAGCCCCTGCGGGTTTGAGAACTGTGTAGACATGACCTGAGACACTCTCCGGTCAATATCCAATAGTGGGACCTGGACATCCATATTGGATCCTACATATTCTACGAAGATCTTATCGGTTGAACCTCTATGTTAAGGATTCAAACAATCCCGTATACCATTCCCTTTGTCCTTCGGTATGTTACTTGCCCGAGATTTGATCGTCGGTATCCCCATACCTATTTCAACCTCGTTACCGTCAAGTCTTTTCACTCGTTCCATAATACAAGATATCGTGACTAACTCTTTAGTCACATTGCTTGCAAGGCTTGTATGTGATGTTGTATTATCGAGTGGGCCCTGAGATACCTCTCCGTCACACGGAGTGACAAGTCCCAGCCTTGATCCATGCTAACTCAACGGACACCTTTGGAGATGCCTGTAGAGTACCTTTATAGTCATCTAGTAACGTTGCGACGTTTGATATACACAAGGCATTCCTCCGGTGTCAGTGAGTTATATGATCCCATGGTCATAGGAATGAATACTTGACATGCAGAAAACCATAGCAACAAAATGATACGATCACATGCTATGTTTATAGTTTGGGTCTTTCCCATCGCATCAATCTCCCAATGATGTGACCCATCATCAAGTGACAACACTTTTCTATGTTCAGGAAACCTTAACCATACTTGATCAACAGGCTAGTAAACTAGAGGCTCACTAGGGACACGGTTTTGTCTATATATCCACACATGCATTTATGTTTCCATTCAATACAATTCTAGCATGGATAATAAACGATTATCATGAACAAGGAAATATAATAATAACCAATTTATTATTGCCTCTAGGGAATATTTCCAACAGTCTCCCAGTTGCACTAGAGTCAATCTAGTCCACATCACTATGTGATTTTGATGAATCTAACACCCATACAGTTGTGGGGTTTGATCATGTCTTGCTTGTGAGAGATGTTTTTAGTCAACGGATCTGAACCTTTCAGATCCATGTGTGCTTTACAAATCTCTATGTCATCCTATAGATGCTACTACTATGCGCCATTTGGAACTAATCGAAATGACTGCTCCACTATAAAATCCGGTTTACTACTCAGAGTTATTCCGATTAGTGTCAAACTTGCATCGACGTAACCCTTTACAAGGAACTCTTTAATCACCTCCATAATCGAGAAGAATTCCTTAGTCCACTAGTTACTAAGGATAAGTTTGACCGCTGTTCAGAGATTCAATCCTGGATCACTCTATGTACCCCTTGAAAGATTCATGGCAAGGCACACATCAGGTGCGGTACACAGCATGGCATACTTTAGAGCCTACGACTAAGGCATAGGGGACAACCTTCGTCCTTTCTCTTTCTTCTGTCGTGGTCGGGCTTTGAGTCTTACTCAAATTCACAGCTTACAACACAGCCAAGAACTCCTTCTTTGCTGATCTATTTTGAACTCCTTCAAAAACTTGTCAAGGCATGCATTTCATTGAAAGTTCTATTAAGCATTTTGATCTATCTCTATAGATCTTGATGATCAATGTTCAAGTAGCTCTATCCAGGTTTTCCTTTGAAAAACTCCTTTCAAACAACCCTTTATGCTTTCCAGAAATTCTACATTACTTCCTATCAACAATATGTCAACCACATATACTTATCAGAAATTCTATAGTGCTCCCACTCACTTCTTTGGAAATACAAGTTTATCATAAACCTTGTATAAATCCAAAAGCTTTGATCATCTCATCAAAGCGTATATTCCAACTAAGAGATGCTTGCACCTGTCCACATAAGGATCGCTGGAGCTTGCATACTTGTTAGCATCCTTAGGATCGACAAAACCTTCTGGTTGTATCACATAAAACCTTTCCTCAAGGAAACCGTCGAGGAAACAATGTTTTGACATCCTATGTGCAATATTTCATAAATAATGCAGAAACCGCTAACATAATTCCAACAGACTTTTAGCATCGCTACGAGTGAGAAAGTCTCATCATAGTCAACTCTTTGAACTTGTCGGAAACATCTTTGCGACAAGTCAAGCTTTTCTTAATGGTGAGTTTTCACCATCATCGTATGTCTTCCTTTTAAAGATCCATCTGTACTTAATAGTCTTCCCACCATCAAGTAGTTATTACAAAGTCTACACTTTGTTTTCCTACATAGATCCTCTCTGAATTTCATGGCCTCCAACCATTTGCCGGAATCTGGGCCCACCATCGCTTCTCCATAGCTCGTAGGTTCATTTTTGTCCAACAACATGACCTCCAAGACTGGATTACCGTACTAGTCTGGAGCAATATGTTTCCTTGTCGAGCTACGAGGTTTGGTAGTAACTTGATCCAAAGCTTCATGATCACCATCATCAGCCTTCTACTTCAACTAGTCTAGGCGCTAAAGGAACGTCTTCATGTGCCCTTCTACTCATTGGTTGAAGTGCCGGTTCAATAACCTCATCAAGTTTCCACCATCCTCCCACTCAATTCTTTTGAGAGAAACTTTTACTCGAGAAAGGACCCATTTCTAGAAACAAAAACTTTGCTTCCGGATCTGAGATAGGAGGTATACCCAACTATTTTGGGTATCTTATGAAGATGCATTTATCCGCTTTGGGTTCGATCTTATCAGGCCAAAGCCTTTGGACATAAGCATCGTAGCCCCAAACTTTTAAGAAACGATAGCTTAGGTTTCTCCAAACCATAGTTCATACGGTGTCATCTCAACGGAATTACGTGCTGCCCTATTTAAAGTGAATGTGGTTGTCTCTAATGCATAACCCATAAACGATAGTGGTAATTCAATAAGAGACATCATAGTATGCACCATATCAAATAGGGCGCGACTATGGCGTTCGGACACACCATCACACTATGGTGTTCTAGGTGGCATGATATGTGAAACAATTTTCACATTTGTCTTAATTGTGTACCAAACTCGCAACTCAGATATTCATCTCTATGATCATATCGTAGACATGTTACCCTCTTGTCACGACGATCTTCAACTTCACTTTGAAACTACTTGAACCTTTCAATAATTCAGACGTGTGTTTCGTCAAGCAAATACACTAGTATCTACTCAAATCATTTGTGAAGTAAGAACATAACGATATCCACTGCGTGCCTCAACACTCATTGGACTTCATACACCCAAATTTATTACTTCCAATAAGGTACTTTCTAGTTCCATCTCACTGGAAAACGAGGCCTTCAGTCATCTTGAACATGTGGTATGATTTTCATGTGTCAAGTGATTCAAAATCAAGTGAGTCTAAACGATCCATCTGCATCAAGTTTCTTCATGCGTTTATACCAATAGGTATGGTTTGCATGTCTCATACGTTTCAAAAATGAGTGAGTACAAAGATCCATCAACACGGAGCTTCTTCATGCATTTTATACCAACATGACTCAAGCGGCAGTGCCACAAGTAAGTGGTACTATCATTACTACTTTATATCTTTTGGCATCAATATTATGAACATGTGTAGCACTACGATCGAGATTCAATAAACCATTGAAGGTATTTATTCAAGCAAATAGAATAACCATTATTCTCTTTAAATGAATAGTCGTATTGCAATAAACACGATCTAATCATGTTCATGCTCAACACAAACACCAAATAACAATTATTTAGGTTTAACAGTAATCCCGATGGTAGAGGGAGCGTGCGATGTTTGATCACATCAACCTTAGAATTACTTCCAACACACATCGTCACCTCACCCTTGCTAGTATCCATTTAATCCGTAGCAATAATTTCGCGTTACTAACACTTAGCAACTAAACCGGTATCTAATACCCTGGTGCTAGTAGGAGTACTAGTAAGTTACACATCAATATGAGGTATATCCAATATACTTTTGTCGACTTTGCCAGCCTTCTAATCTACCAAGTATCTAGGGTAGTTCCCTCTCAGTGACCGTTCGCCTCATAACAGAAGCACTTAGTCTCGGATTTGGATTCAACCTTGGGTTTATTCACTAGAGCAGCAACTGGTTTCCTGTTTCATGAAGTATCCCTTCTTGCCCTTGCCCTTCTTGAAACTAGTGGTTTTACTAACCATCAACAATTGATGCTCCTATTTGATTTCTACTTTCGTGATGTCAAACATCGTGAATAGCTTAAGGATCATCATATCAATCCTTGATATGTTATTGTTCATCACGAAGCTCTAATAGCTTGGTGGCAGTGACTTTGGAGAACCATCACTATCTCATCTGGAAGATTAAGTCCCACTCGATTCAAGCGATTGTAGCACTCAGACAATCTGAGCACATGCTGAACGATTCAGCTTTTCTCCCTTACTTTGTAGACAAAGAATCTTGTCGGAGGTCTCATACCCCTCAACAAGGATACGAGCATGAAATCCTAATTTCATATCTTGGAACGTCCCATATATTCCATGACGTTCAAAACGTCTTCGGTGCCTTAATTCTAAGCCGTTAAGCATTATGCATTGAACTATCACGTAGTCATCAAAAACCGTGTATGTCAGATGTTTGCAACAACCACAGACGACGCTCGAGGTTCAGAACACCGAGGAGTGCATTAAGGAAATAAGCCTTTTGCACAGCAATGAGGACAATCCTCACTTTAAGGACCCAGTCTGCATAATTGCTAGTAACAACTTTCAACTAAAATTTTCTATAGGAACATATCTAAAACAGTAGAACTACAACGCAAGCTACAACATAATTTGCAAATACCTTTTGACTATGTTCATGATAATTGAGTTTGCTAATCATATTACTAATAACTCCCACTCAAAATAAACATCCCTCTAGTCATTCGAGTGGTGCATGATCCAAATGCACTAACTCAAGTCCGATCATCAGGTGAGTTGAGTATAGTTTCAGTGGTGAACATCTCCATGTTGATCATATCAACTATATGATTCATGCTCGACCTTTCGGTCTGTTGTGTTCTGAGGCCATGTCTGTACATGCTAGGTTCGTCAAGTTTAACCCAAGTGTTCCGCGTGTGCAACTATTTTGCACCCGTTGTAGGTGAACGTTGAGTCTATCAGACCCGATCATCACGTGGTGTCTCGAAACGACGAGCTGTCGCAACGGTGCACAGTCGGGGAGAACAGAATTTTATCTTGAAATTTTAGTAAGGGATCACCTTATAATGCTACCTTCGTTCTAAGAAAAATAAGGTGCATAAAAGGATTATCATCACATGCAAATCATAAGTGACATGATATGGCCATGATCTTGTGCTTCTTGATCTCCATCACCAAAGCACCAGCATGATCTTCATCGTCACCGGCGCCACACATGATCTCCATCATTGTGCCGCCATCGAGGTTGTCATGCTATCTATGATATTACTACTAAAGCTACTACCTAGCAATATAGTAAACGCGTCTGCAAGAACAAACGTTAGTTTAAAGACAACCCTATGGCTCCTGCTGGTTGTCGTAGCATCGACGTGCAAGTCGATATTTAACTACTACAACATGATCATCTCATACATCCAATATATCATATCATGTCTTTGGCCATATCACATCACATCCATACCCTGCAAAAACAAGTTAGACGTCCTCTAATTTGTTGTTGCATGTTTTACGTGGCTGCTATGGGTATCTAGTATGATCGCATCTTACTTACGCAAAGCCACAACAGTGATATAAAAATTGCTATTTAACCTTCTCCAAGGACCGCCTCTGTCAAATCCGATTCAACTAAAATTGAAGAAATAGACACCTGCCAGTCATCTTCATCCAACAAGTTGCATGTCAATTGATGAAACTGGTCTCTCGTAAGCGTACGAGTAAAGTTTGTCCGGGTCGCTTCAATCCAACAATACCGCTGAATCAAGAAAAGACTAAGGAGGGCAACAAATTGAACAAAAACGCCCACAAACTCCTTTGTGTTCTACTCGAGTTATCATCTACGTATGAACCTATCTCTGATACCACTGTTGGGGAATGTTGCATGGGAAACAAAATTTTCCTACGCACACACAATACCTATCATGGTGATGATCATCTATGTGAGGGAGATCGGATCTACATACCCTTGTAGATCGCTAAGCGGGAAGCATTAAGAAACGCGGTTGATGTAGTGGAATGTCTTTGCGATCCAAATTGCCGCCGTCCCACGATCCGTCCTGATCTAGTATCGATCGGACGGCACGTCCGCGTTCACCACACGTACAGCTCGATGACGAACTCCGCCTTCTTGATCCAGCAAGAGAGACGGGGAAGTAGATGAGTTCTCCAACAGTGTGACGGCACACCGGTGGTGGTGGTGGTGATCTATTCATGTAGGGCTTCGCCTAAGCACCGCATAAATCTGATCTAGAGGAAGAACTAGGAAGTAGAGGTTTAGGGTTGCACCTCGCAAAGTTGTGTCTCAAAAACCCTAAACCCTCTAGTATATGTAGGACGAGGGAGGGGCTAGCCTTGAGGCTCAAGGAGAGCCTCCTTGGCTCGGCCCAAGTGGAGGAGGGAGGACTCCTCCTCCAATCTCACTTGGATTAGGACTCCTTCCTAAATTGCCACCTCTTTTGGATTTTCCACCTTTTTCTTCATGGTCTTTCCTTGGGTGACTTGTCAGCCCATTAAGCCTTATTGCGCATCCAATAAACTCATGTGGACCACTTGGGGCATGGTGGGCCCCCAGAACCCATTCGTCACTCCAAGTACACTGCCGGTAATGCCCGAAAACCTTCCAGAATCCAAATACCAACTTCCTATATATCAATCTTTGTTTCCGGACCATTCTGGAAACCCTCGTGATGTCCGGGATGTCATTGGTGCATCAACTATTCCGGCAGGACTAAGGTCTTACCTCTATGGAGAGCCCTGAACCTGGGTACATCGTGCGTCTCTCTCGCTTGTACCAATCCCGTTCCCGGAGCCCGCCGGTGTCCTTTGGTTCCCACCACTCATGTTTAGCCTACCCATGGCTGATGTTGTGAGTAAACACCAACATTTGGCTCCCACCGTGGGGCCGTCTGCGGCACCGGCCGGAGTTATGCAACGGGCGGGACCCTTCGCCAACACCACCGGATGCCTTGCATACGGATCGATCAGCATGCCCGTGGAGCCTGCCCTTGCGGAGGTTTCTGCGATGTTGGTTGATGATCCAGGCTGTCTCACGGACTCTGACGAGGAGTTCACTGACGAGTCGCTATCCAGCAACGTCATCGCTGCTGTTGCGAACCTCGACGTTCTCTTCAGCGACCTCCGTCTCGATGATGAGCCTCGCCACCTCGGAGAGGGCATCGACATCGACGTGCTATGCGCAAGCTTCAGCAGGCTCTCCCTCGAGGATGTGCCTGCGCATGATGAGTACCCTAGCGAGGTGCTTTTCTATGACGACCCACCATCATCTCTGGGGTATCTTGCCCCGCACCACGTCGCTGTCGTCTCCAACCTCGTGGAGGTGATGGTTATTGGTGCCGGCACCAGTAAGCCTCACGACAAGGCATCAGCGGAGGCACTGACCCCGCTGCAGGCTCTGCAGACCCGCTTCATGCCACCCTTGCTGGCCTGAGGACGCCCATTGCCACCACAACAAACCGAGCTGATGCTAAGGCCTCGCTGGAGGAGGCCTGCCAGCATATCCTGGAAGAGGGCTTCGCCATTGCCACCGCCAAGCGTCGGATGGAGGCCGCGCAGCGCGAGTATAACTCCGCTTACGGCCTCACTCCGGTTGTTGAAGGCCCTAGTCGGTGCGGCGAGGTCCGCGGCCGCGGCTGGGTCATAGCCGAAATCTTGGGTGGCAAGCTGCCTTTCTATGAAACTCCGGTGGCCAACATGCGGGCTGCCTAGGCGGCTATGGTGGAGATGTCTGGTTTGGAGGGCGAGGAGCATTCCCTTCAAGAGAAGCGGGTCCAGGATCTCCTGGACGCCGCTAGCAAGCAGCAATCCCCCGGCGTCGCGCAGTCGATGTCCCGGGAACTCCACCGGAGGCTCACCGCAACCCCAGCGGCCGTCACCACGCCGAAGGCTCCTCCATGCACCGCACTTCGGGCTGGAGAGGTGAGGGCAGCCAAGAGATACGTTCACAGCACCAAAGCGAGCCGGTTTCCAGCCGGCATCGCAGGGAGGCTGGTGACGAGGATGATTCGATGCATGAGGTTCCCCCTCTAAGGCGGCGGGAGCAGTCCAGGGCGGCCGGGTCCCATGACACCACTCCGATCTCAGCCAGATCGGCCCTCACGTTCCCCACAGCGATAACGGTGCTCGGAGGTGCCTCAACCTTCTAGTGTAGTAGGACCTCCTGGAGGAGGAGGGTCCCATTGGTCCGACGTGCTTCGGCCCCCAGATACGAGGGGAGCCGTTCTCCAAAAGCTTCACTCTCCCTCGGGACACCCCCAAGTACAGCGGCACGACCAAGCTAGAGGATTGGCTGATCGACTACACCACCACAATCGACATTGCTCGGGGCAACAAGCGCATAGCAGTTCGCTACGTGCCTCTTGTGCTGACCGGCTCGGCGAGGACATGGCTCAACAGCCTGCCAGCCGACAGTGTCAACTCTTGGGTTGACTTCGAGGAGGCGTTTGTCTACAACTTCACCGGCACCTACAAACGTCCTGGTCGGCCTCGCGATCTGGCCATGTGCGTCCAGAAGCCTAACGAACCCCTTCACGACTACGTCACGTGTTGGACAGAGCTACACGACTCCTGCGAAGGAGTGCATGAGGTACAAGCCATTCAATACTTCATTGACGGCTGCCGGGACGGCACACTACTCAAGCACAAGCTCATGTGCTCTGAGCACACCTCTTTGGAGGTGCTCATGGCCAAGGCTGACAAGTACGCTGCCACCTCTTGAGCTTGCGTTGGTTTTTCCCTTGAAGAGGAAAGGGTGAGGCCGCATAGTAGCAGTAAGTATTTCCCTGAGTTTGAGAACCAAGGTATCAATCCAGTAGGAGTATCAAGATGAGGCACCAATGTACCTGCGCAAAAACAAAAAACTTGCACCCAACGCTATAAAGGGGTTGTCAATCCTTCATGATTATTAGCAGGGTGAGATCTGAAGATGGAAAGTGCAACAAAGTAAAAGTGTAGATCTGAAAATATGATGTGAAGTAGACCCGGGGGCCATAGTGTTCACTAGAGGCTTCTCTCATGATAGCAAGTATTACGGTGGGTGAACGAATTACTGTCGAACAATTGATAGAATTGCGCAAAGTCATTATGATATCTAAGGCAATGATCATACATATAGGTATCATGTCCGAGACAAGTAGACCGATACTGTCTGCATCTACTACTATTACTCCACACGTCGACCTCTATCCAGCATGCATCTAGTGTATTGAGTTCATAACAAACAGAGTAACGCCTTAAGCAAGATGACATGATGTAGAGGGATAAGTTCATGCAATATGATATAAACCCCATCTTTTCACCCTTGATGGCAACAACACGATGCGTACCTCGCTACCCCTTCTATCACTAGGTGACGACACCGCACGGTACGAACCCAAAACGAAGCACTTCTCCCATTGCAAGAATTATAGATCAAGTTGGTCAAACGAAACCCACAACTCGAAGAGAATTACAAGGATACGAAATCATGCATATAAGAGATCAGAGGAGACTCAAATAATATTCATAGATAATATGATCATAAATCCACAATTCATCGGATCATGACAAACACACCGCAAAACAAAGTTACATCGGATAGATCTCCACGAAGATCATGGAGAACTTTGTATTGAAGATCCAAGAGAGAGAAGAAGCCATCTAGCTACTAGCTATGGACTATTCACGCATCATTGGAGAGGCAATGGTGTTGATGAAGAAGCCCTCCGTGTCTGAATCCCCCCTCCGGCAGGGCACCAGAATGGTCCCCAGATGGGATCTTGCGGAGACAGAAGCTTGCGGCGGCGTAAAAGTATTTTCGTGGCTCCCTCTGGTGGTTTTGGATTTTTAGAGAATTTATAGGCAGAAGAAGTAGGGCAAATGAGCCACGAGGGGCCCACAAGCCTGCTAGGCGCACCCCAGGCCGCGGCTAGGGGGCTTGTGACCTCCCACGAGGTCCTTTTCCTTGGTTCTCAAGTCCCGCGTGTATCTTCTGTTATGGAAAAAATCATTCCGCAGGTTTTATTCCGTTTGGACTCCGTTTAATATTCTTCTTTGAAAAAGGTCAAAAACACGGGAAAAACAGAAACTGGCACTTGGCACTGAGTTAATAGGTTAGTCCCAAAAAAAATATAAAATAGCATATTCATGCGTACAAAACATCCAAAGTTGACAAGATAATAGCATGGAACCATCAAAATATATAGATACGTTGGAGACGTATCAAGCATCCCCAAGCTTAAATCCTGCTCGTCCTCGAGTAGGGAAGTGATAAAGACTGAATTTTTGATGTGGAATGCTACCTAACATATTTGTCCTTTGTAACTTCTTTCTTGTGGCATGAATGTTCAGATCCGTAAGATTAAAAACAATAGTTTACTATTGACATGAAAACAATAATACTTAAAGCATACTAGCAAAGTGACCATGAGCTTTTGAAGTAACAAGGCCAAAGAAAGTTATCCCTACAAAATCATATAGTCTGGCTATGCTCCATCATCCCTACACAACGAATTTAAATCATGCACAACCCTAGTATTGGCCAAGTAATTGTTTTCGCACTCTTACTTTCTCAAACCTTTTCAATTCTCATGCAATACATGAGCGTGAGCCATGGATATAGCACTATAGGTGGAATAGAGTGTGGTGGAGGTTGTGAGGCAAAAAGGAGGAGATGGTCACATTGACTTGGCGTATTAATGGGCTATGGAGATGCCCATCAATAGATATCAATGTGAATGAGTAGGGATTACCATGCAACGGATGCACTTAGAGCTATAAGTGTGTGAAAGCTCAAAAGGAGAACTAGTGGGTGTGCACCCAACTTGCTTGCTCACGAAGACCTAGGGCAATTTTGAGGAAGCCCATCATTGGAATATAAAAGCCAAGTTATATAATGAAAATTCCCACTAGTATATGGAAGTGCCAAAATAAGAGACTCTCTATCATGAAGAACATGGTGCTATTTTGAAACACAAGTGTGGAAAAAGATAGTAGCATTGTCCCTTCTCTCTTTTTTGGGCTCTTTGTCCTCTTTTCATTTTTTTGGTGGCATCTTTGGCCTCTTTTTTTTAATTTCCTCACATGGGACAATGCTCTAATAATGATGATCATCGTTCTTTTATTTACTCACAACTCAATACTTAGAACAATGATGACTCTGTAGGAAATGCCTCCGGTAGTGTACCGGGATGTGCAACGATCTAGCTGAGCGTATGACGTTGAAACATCTCGCTAGCTATCTTACGATCATGCAATGGCAATATGAAAGTGACGGCACAAGTCATGAGATGAAACGGTGGGACTTGCATGGCAATATATCTCGGAATGGCTATGAAAATGCCATAATAGGTAGGTATGATGGCTGTTTTGAGAAAGGTATATGGTGGGTTTGTGCACCAACGAAAGTTGTGCGGCACTAGAACGACTAGCAATGGTGGAAGGTGAAAGTGCATCTATACCATGGACTCACATTAGTCATGAAGAACTCATATACTTATTGCAAAAGTTTTATTAGTAATCAAAACAAAGTGCTAAACGCATACTCCTAGGGGAAGGGTTGGTAGGTGTTAACCATCGCGCGATCCCGACCGTCGCTCAAAGGATGACAATCAATAAACCAATTATGCTCCGACTTCCTAACATAGTGGTTCAGAATACGTGCATGCTACGAGAATCACTAACTTCAACACAAGTATTTATAGATTCACAACACCCTACTAACATAACTCTAATAATACCAAATCCAAATCTCAAAACTTGATTGTTAGGAATCAAACTTCTCTTACTAATCAATGCACTTGAATATGGAAGGTTTTATTATATCATCTATGGATGCCTATCATCTCTAGGACAACTTTCATAGCACACGCCAATTACCAAGTTACTTAGAGAGAGCACTCTCAAAAAGATATAAGTGAAGATCGAGAGTTTTTATTTCTTCAAAATATGACACCGCCATGCTCTAAAAAGATTCAAGTGAAGCACTAGAGCAAAATTATCTAGCTCAAAAGATATAAGTGAAGCACATGCGAGCTAAATTGCCTAACTCAAAAGATATAAGCGAAGCTCAATGAGTATTCTCGCAAATTCAAGATGAGTGCATGTTCCTCTCAAAAAGGTGTGCCGAAAGGATGATTGCGACAAAACAAAAAGAAAATACTCCTATAATACACGATGCTCCAAGAAAACACATATCATGTGGTGAATAAAAATAGAGCTCCAAGTAACGTTACCGATGGATTGAAGACGAAAGAGGGGACGCCTTCCCGGGGAATCCCCAAGCTTAGGCTTTTTGTGTCCTTGAATTTGGCTTGGGATGCCTTGGGCATACCTAATATTAAGATCTTTCCACTCTTTATCCCATTGTCCATGAGAACATCACCCAAAACTTGAAAACTTCACAACACAAAACTTAAACAGAAACTCGTGATATCATTAGCATAAGAAAACAAATTACCAACTCTTGTAGTAAACTTGATTTGTATTTAGATTGATGTTAGATTAATGTATTCTCACTTTTCCATGGCTAGTACCCCCTATATTATCCATAGTTTCATCAAAATAAGCAATCAACGCAACAAAAACAGAATCTGTCAAAAACAGACCAGTGTGTAGCAATCTGTATACTTCGTATACTTCTGTTATCCCAAAAATTCTGAAAAATTATGACAATTAGGGAAATTTGTATATCAACCAGAAGACAAAAGAATCAACCCAAAATCTCTTTCTGGATAGTAATTAAAAATAATTTCGTGAGCATAAAGTTTCTGCCTTTTTCAGCATGATTAAACAACCATCACCAAAACTAATCATAAAGGTTTAGTTGGCACAAACACAAAAAGAAACACAAAAAACACAATAATAACATAATTATGATGGTGTGGACACAACAAAACATAAAGCAAAAAGCAAAGATAAATTCATTGGGTTGCCTCCCAACAAGCGTTATTGTTTAACACCCTTAGCTAGGCATAAGGCGATAGAATCAAGTATCGTCGTCTTTGGTGCTCAAACCATAAGTAGCCCTCATCATGGATTCATAAGGCAATCTTATTTTCTTTCTAGTAAAGTGTTCCATGCCCTTCTTTAATGTAAATTGAAATCTAGTATCCCTTCCTTCATATCGATGACAACACCAATAGTCCTAAGGAAAGGTCTACCAAGAATGATGGGACATGTCGAATTGCAATCAATATCAAGCACAATGAAATCTACGGGTACATAGTTCCTATTTGCAATAATAAGAACATCATTGATCCTTCCCATAGGTTTCTTAATAGTAGAATCCGCAAGATGCAAATTAAGAGAGCACTCATCAATCTCATTGAATCCTAGAACATCAAATAAAGACTTTGGAATAGCGGAAACACTAGCACCCAAATCACACAAAGCATTGTATTCATAGTTTTTAATCTTGATTTTGATAGTAGGTTCCCACTCATCATGATGTTTTCTAGGAATAGATATCTCCAACTCAAGTTTCTCTTCAAGAGAATTCATCATAGCATCAATGATATGATCTATAAAGGCCTTATTTTGGCTATAAGCATGTGGAGAGTTTAGCATGGAATGCATCAAGGAAATACATTCAATCAAAGAGCAACTATAATAATTGAATTCCTTGAAATCCAAAGTAGTAATTTCGTTACTACTCAAAGTTTTGATATCCTCTACTCCACTTTCAGTGCTTTTAGCATCAAGATAAATAGACTTGGAATCATTGGGGCGTTTCTCAACCAAAGTGGATTCATATCCAGCCCGATCATCATTAGGATTGACATTAGAAAACAAGGATTCAATAGGAGTCACACCAAGCACTTTAAGATCTTCGTGATTCTCGTCAAAAATTTCAGGTTTGGCAGCCATTTTATTGACTAAGGTAGCTTGTTTATCATAAATCTAGCCTACCAATTTTTCAAGACGAGAAAACTGAGAATTTAACGCAAGGAATTCTTTGGCCATATCATCAACTTCTTTATTCATAAAAGCCATAAAAGAATTTTGCTCCCTTAGTTCTCTTCGAAAGTAACTATTATAATCAAACTGTGTAGACATGAAGCCTTTAACATTAGTTTCAATATCTTCCAACCTTTTATAGTAAGCATCAAAATCATTTGGTTGGGCCATACAGGTCTTAGCAGGCAGACAAGCGCACAAGCGAACAGATAGCAAGGGAAAGAAAGGGCGAACGAAAAAAGGCAAATATTTTTGTAATTTTTCTTAGAAGTGAGGGAGAGGAAAACGAGAGGCAAAAGGCAAATAATGTAGAGATGAGTTTGCGATAGTTACTTGGATATGCTTCACTTTGAATACTCCCCGACAACGGCGTTAGAAATTGGCACGTTGACGGGAGACTATTCTTGACTTGATCCTCCCCGGCAACGGCGCGAGAAATTCTTCTTGCTACCTCTTAATATTGCGTTGGTTTTTCCCTTGAAGAGGAAAGGGTGATGCAACATAGTAGCAGTAAGTATTTTCCTCAGTTTGAGAACCAAGGTATCAATCCAGTAGGAGTATCAAGATGAGGCACCAATGTACCTGCGCAAAAACAAACGAACTTGCACCAAACAATATAAAGGGGTTGTCAATCCCTTCACGATTATTTGCAAGGTGAGATCTGAAGGTGGAAAGTGCAACAAAGTAAAAGTGTAGATCTGAAAATATGATGTGAAGTAGACCCGGGGGCCATAGTGTTCACTAGAGGCTTCTCCCATCATAGCAAGTATTACGGTGGGTGAACGAATTACTGTCGAGCAATAGATAGAATCGCGCAAAGTCATGATGATATCTAACGCAATGATCATACATATAGGCATCACGTCCGAGACAAGTAGACCGATACTGTATGCATCTACTACTATTACTCCACACATCGACCGCTATCCAGCATGCATCTAGTGTATTGAATTCATAACAAACAGAGTAACGCCTTAAGCAAGATGACATGATGTAGAGGGATAAATTCATGCAATATGATATAAACCCCATCTTTTTACCCTTGATGGCAACAACACGATGCGTACCTCGCTACCCCTTCTGTCACTAGGTGAGGACACCGCACGGTTTGAACCCAAAACAAAGCAGTTCTCCCATTGCAAGAATTATAGATCAAGTAAAGCCACAACTCGAAGAGAATTACAAGGATACAAAATCATGCATATAAGAGATCAGAGGAGACTCAAATAATATTCATAGATAATCTGATCATAAATCCACAACTCATCGGATCACAATAAACACACCACAAAAGAAAGTTACATCGGATAGATCTCCATGAAGATCATGGAGAACTTTGTATTGAAGATCCTAGAGAGAGAAGAAGCCATCTAGCTACTAGCTATGGACCCGAAGGTCTGTGGTGAACTACTCACGCATCATCAGAGAGGCAATGGTGTTGATGAAGAAGCCCTTCGTGTCCGAATCCCCCCTCCGACAGGGCACCAAAACGGTCCCCAGATTGGATTTTGCGGAGACAGAAGCTTGCGGCGGCAGAAAAGTATTTTCGTGGCTCCCTCTGGTGGTTTTGGATTTTTATAGAATTTATAGGCGGAAGAAGTAGGGCAAAGGAGGCACGGGGGGCCCACAAGCCTGTTAGGCGCCCCAGGCCGCGGTTAGGGGGCTTGTGACCTCCCCCGAGGTCCTTTGCCTTGGTTCTCAAGTCCCGTGCGTATCTTCTGTTATGGAAAAAATCATTCCGCAGGTTTTATTCCGTTTGGACTCCGTTTAATATTCTTCTCTAAAAAAGGTCAAAAGACGGAAAAATAGAAATTAGCACTTGGCACTGAGTTAATAGGTTAGTCCCAAAAAAATATAAAATAGCATATTCATGCATACAAAACATCCAAAGTTGACAAGATAATAGCATGGAACCATAAAAAATTATAGATACGTTGGAGACGTATCATATGCCATGGCCGACTCAGCCATGCGAGTCAAGGTCACCGCCTCAGATAAAATAGTCCCCACGCCATCGACTCCCAAGCCGGCTGGTGATAATCGAGGCATCCAGAACAACAAGCGCAAGGCGGATCAACTTGATTCACGCTCTAGAAGCAAGCAGGTGGCTAACGTGGAGGAAGATGTGCGAGCTACCCAAGCCGGCTCCCAGTGGTAGTGAGCCGGCAAGAACACCTGGCAGCCCAAGCTCATGTTTGAGCAAATGCTCGACGTGCCATGCAAGATGCACACCGGGGCGAAGCCAGCCACCCATACCCTTCGGCAGTGCAGCTTCGCACAACGACTGTCTTGAGGTGAAGGTCTGCCGTCTCCCCCGATGGCTGCTGCTGAGCCTCGAGGTCCGGCTCCAGGGCCGGCTCCGGCTCCACCCCCGCCGCCTCACAATGATGGTCGTCTCCATGACGAGTACCCTGCACAATACGGGGCCTACGTCGTCTTCACCAGTGAAGGCGCCGACAAGCACAACCAGTGACAACGCCAGCGTGAGGTGAACGCCACGGTCCCCCTAGTTCCCAAGTTCATGCATTGGTATGAAAATCCGATTACGTGGAGCCCGGTTGACCATCCTACGGTGATGCCAAATCCGGGCTCATATGCTCTCGTCCTCGACCCCACCTTCGCCTACAAGAGGCACACTTGCCGGTTCTCCCGGGTGTTGGTCGACAGTGGCAGCAGCATAAACATCCTCTATCGCGACACCATGCTCATGCTTGAGCTGAAGGAGAAGGATCTCCAGTAGACCAACACTCTCTTCCATGGCATCGTGCCAGGACAGTCCTACTCGCCGATAGGAAAAATCCAGTTGGATGTCCTCTTTGCCGACAAGGCGCATTTCCGTCGTGAACCAATTTGGTTTGAGGTGGTGGATCTCAACAGCCCCTACCACGCGTTGCTGGGCAGGCCGCCTTTGGCCAAGTTCATGCCCATCCATCACTACGCCTACGTCAAAATGAAAATTTCGGGTCCGAAGGGCATCATCACTATCGTTGGCGACTGGAAGAAGTCGCTCGAGGGCGCACGCGACAACAATCGTCTGGCCGAGGCCTTGGTGAGTGCTAAGGAAAAGAGGCAGATTGACCAGCTCGTGGCTCAGGCTACCGAGTAGCCGGCGATCTCTACTCCACCATCCCAGTCGGCCGGCGAGGGCAAATCAGAGCCAGCCAAGGAAACCAACAGGTGCCACTCGACCTTGCGAACCGCAAGCAGTGCGTCACCATTGGTGCTAATCTCAGCACCAAATAGGAAGGCGAGCTCGTCGACTTTCTCCGTGAGAATTGGTACATCTTTGCATGGTCTCCAAAGTACATGCCAGGAGTTTCGAGGAAGTACGCCGAGCACAAGCTTCATATGCGGTCGAATGCCAAGCCGGTGAAACAACCCGCGCCGCTTCGCTTAGGGGAAGCGTCGCACTATATGAGAAGAAATTGCCCGGCTGCTCACAACCGGCTTCATAATGGAGGTTTTCTACCCGGACTGGTTGGCCAACCTAGTCCTGGGGCTGAAGAAGAACAAGACATGGCGAATGTGTATTGATTACACAAGCTTGAATAAGGCATGTCCGAAAGACCCTTTCGCTTTTCCCCAAATAAATCAAGTGATCGACTCCACAGCCGGCTGTGAATTACTGTCCTTTCTAGACGCCTATTCGGGCTACCACCAGATCAAGCTAGATCCGGTTGACCGGCTGAAGACCTCCTTCATCACGTCCTTCGGGGCCTACTGCTACACCACCATGACGTTCGGCTTGAAGAACGTTGGTGCCACCTTTCAACGCTTCATGCAACAATGCCTCCTGCCGCAGATCGGCGGGAACATCCACGTCTATGTGGATGACATTGTCGTCAAGACCAAGCAGTATTTTAGTCTCCTTGAAGACTTGCGAGACACCTTCGCCAATCTGTGCGAATACAAGATCCGGCTCAACCCGGAGAAGTGCGTCTTGGGAGTTTCAGGTGGCAAGCTCTTGGGTTTCTTCGTGTCCGCTCGTGACATCGAGGCAAACCCTGAGAAGATCGGAACCATCAAGCGGATGGTGAAGCCGGCTCGAATCCTAGACGTCCAGAAGTTCGCCTACTGTCTGGCATCCCTTACCCGGTTCGTCAGCCGACTGGGCGAGAAGGCGCTTCCACTCTACCAACTAATGAAGAAGACGACCAAGTTCGAGTGGAATGACCAGGCGGACGAAGCCTTCTGCGACCTCAAGCGCATCATCTTGAGCCTACCAATCTTGGCGGCGCCGGTTGAAAGAGAGGCCATCCTCATCTACATCGTGGCAACCACTCGCGTGGTCAATGTGGTTCTGGTAGTGGAGCGCAAGGAGGAGGGAAAGATACTGCTAGTGCAATTGCATATCTACTACCTCAGTGAGGTCTTGTCCGCCTCTAACCAAAACTACCCCCACTATCAAAAAATGTGTTATGGTGTTTAGTTTGCCGCCAAGAAGTTGAAGCAATACTTCCAAGAGCATGCCATCACTATGGTGAGCACTGCTCCACTCTCGGAAATTATGGGCAACCGTGATGCCACGGCTGGATTGCCAAGTGGTCCATCTCCATGGCTGACCACGACATCCGCTACGAGCCACGCACCGCCATCAAATCCCAGGTGGTGGCCGACTTCCTCGTCGTTTGGGCGGAAACCCAATTTTTGTCGCCGCCTCCAGATTCCACTCATTAGCGGATGCACCTCGACGGCTCGATGATGCGAACTGGTCTGGGAGCCGGCATCGTCTTGACGTCTCCGAAAGGGTACCAACTCAAGTATGCTCTGCAGATACACTTCGCCGCCTCCAACAACTTCGCCGAGTACGAAGTGCTCGCTCACGGCCTTTGGCTTGCCAGAGAGATTGGCATCCGGCGGATCCTTTGCTTCGGCGACTTGGACCTCGTGGTGCAACAGGTCTCTGGTGAATGCAACACCAGGGACGCCAACATGGCGAGCTACCGCTTCCTCATTCAGCAGCTCAGTGGCCCTTTTGAGGATTGTGAGTTCCATCACGTCCTCAGGGGGAGTTTGTACAACAAGGCGGCCGACACCTTGGCCAAAATTGGCTCCACGAGGGAAGCAATCCCAGCCGATGTCTCCCTGGAGCAACTATACCAGCCATCCATCAAGCCGTCTTCCGAATCGGCATCAATCTTTGTGCCAGCAGACCCTTTCGTGCCAACAACGGTGGCTACGCCAGCTCCGCCGGCTACACTGTCTCTGCCGGCTACAACTATTACGCCAGCTCCAACGGAGTTACCGGCTACAACTACTTCGTCGCCTACAACATCAACACCAGCCACGCCAAGCCTCGAGTACTGTCGGCTCGACACCTAGTGGGTGGCCGTCATGGAGGTATACGGCACGTCGGCTGCAGAAAGTCTCGAGCCTACGACCACATCAACAAGCGCGGGGGCTGCGGAAGACCCTGATCTTCAGGTCGAGGCAGAGCCGTCTTCTGAGCCGGCTCCCTCGTGGGATCAACCCATACTGGCCTTCCTTCTTCACGGCGAGCTTCCCCAAGACGAGGCGGAGGCCAGGCAGCTCCAACATCGATCATCGACAAATGCCATCATCAACCACGAGCTGGTTCGGCGTAACGTGACTGGCGTGTTCCAGCGCTGCGTTGAGTCAGAAAGGGGGCATGAAATCCTCAGAGACATACATCAGGGGGAGTGTGGCATCAAGCCGCCTCTCGAACCCTGGTGGCCAAGGCATTTTGCCATGGATTTTACTGGCCCACGGCCCTTGAGCAGGCAGTAGACATGGTCAACATGTCCGAAGGCTGCCAGCATTTCAACACGCAAATCCACATGCCGGCTTCAGCCCTCAAAACCATCCCCTTGTCATTGTCGTTTGCCGTCTGGGGGTTGAATATGGTGGGGCCATTCAAGACCGCTCGAGGTGGCATGACACATCTCATGGTTGTTGTTGATAAATTCACCAAGTGGATTGAAGCCAGGCCCATCAAGAAGCTTGATGGTCCCACGGCCGCCAGGTACATCAAGGACATTGTTGTCTGCTACGGTGTCCCCCACAACATCATCACCGACAACAGAACCAATTTTGCCAAGGGTACATTGGCGCTCTTCTGTGCCAATGAGGGCATCCAGCTCGACTTGGCATCGGTGGCGCACCCGCAATCCAACGGCCGGGTGGAAAGGGCAAATGGCCTGATCCTGGCCGGCATCAAGCCAAGATTGGTGGCGCCACTTGTCAGGTCAGCTGACTGCTGGATCAAAGAGCTGCCGGCGGTGTTGTGGAGCCTCCGCACCATGCCGAACCAGTCAACCGGCTTCACACCATTCTTTCTGGTATATGGGTCTGAGGCAATCATACCCACGGATGTTGAGATCGACTCTCCTCGGGTCACCCTATACACGGAGATGGAAGCGAAGGAGGCAAGAGAAGACGACATCGATCTACTCGCAGAGCCACGTGAGCTCGCTTTGAGCCGGAGGGTTATATATCAACAGAAGCTAAGGTACTACCACAACAAGAAGATCAACCCCTCTCTTTCAGAGAGGGGGACTTGGTGCTCAGAAGAATCCAACGAACAACCGGCCAGCACAAGCTCTCCTCCCCGTGGGAAGGACCTTTCATCATCAGCAGGGCGTTACATAACAATGCATACTATCTAATAGACGCCCAGAAGCCAAGGAAGCGCAAGAGAGATGACTCCGGCCAGGAGACAGAGCATCCATGGAACGCGGCTTTGCTTTGCCCGTTCTATTGCTAGAATGCAAAAGATAAACACATGTACGTATGTATCTTCTTCCCTTTTCGGGAATTTTATGAAGGCAATGGGTATTTCAAGCCGGTGGTTGAAGCACAGCTCTTTCAGATTCGTGGCAAGAGTTTGTTACTCATTTGTGAGTTCCCCGGTC
This sequence comes from Hordeum vulgare subsp. vulgare, assembly GCF_904849725.1. Lineage (NCBI taxonomy): Eukaryota > Viridiplantae > Streptophyta > Magnoliopsida > Poales > Poaceae > Hordeum > Hordeum vulgare. The sequence continues at coordinate 67,788,091 of NC_058523.1, forward strand.
CAACACCACGGGCTCGGGGGCTCGCTAGCCGGCCCGAACAACTTCCTTAGTTGTAGGCGAATGTATAGTGTATGTCAGGTCGAACCCTTGCCGCCTTGCACAAGCTACAGTCCGGCTCCCGGTTGTCCGGCTAACGAGTCCGTGGTAAGGAAAGCATGCTACACGAAAAGTTCGACTACAAAGAAGGTTGCCGGCTCGGGTCGGTTTGATCGCTTTCGATCTTACTTTCTAGCCGGCCTCTGCTGGCTCGCTTTTGAGTCTAAGAGTCTCGATGGCTTCGAAAAATATAGGTCCAATGTTTTCAAAGGCAGAAGCCCCGTCCCAATCACAGACCGGCTCCCGGCTGTCGGGCTCACGGGGCGGATGCTAAAAAACAAAGGAGCTGGATGAAAAGGAGCCAAAAGGGAATCAAAAGATAAAAACGCGAGTCAGCAAGCACAACGCTTACAAATACAATGCAGAATAAGATAGCATATATCACATCCAAAGCATTCAAAGGCCCACGGCTGAAGTTCATTACAATAAAAACACCCCTAGTGGGTGGAACTGTTGGACTGATATAAAAATGCAGAGAAAAAAACGAAAAGGCCAGGCTAGTGGGTGGCAGCTCCGTCTGTGGCCCGAGCAGCACCTCCTGAAGTGGTGGCTTCACCATCGCCGGCTGCGCGTGAGGTAGAAGCATCGTCTCCGCCTCGAGCACCTCCGACACCGTCCTTCATGGTCGAGTCCGCGTAGGCCTCGCTGCTGGAGTCGCCGGCTTCCTCCTCAAAGGACGCCTCGGCACAGATGCCCTCGGCGTCGTAGGGCTACAGATGGAACAGGTCCTCACGGACCACGTTGTCGTGTGCATCGCGCTCCAAGCCAAATTCGTCCCACGCGGCGAAGGCGGCGATGCTGCTGGCTCTCACTTGTAGCTGGTCCTCCAGGGCCACCAGCTCCCCCTCTGAGCCGGCGCAATGTGCTGCGAGCTTGCCCAAGTCCAGGTTTTAGTACCAGGACTTGGCCAGGCGGAGTGCCATGTATGCTCCAACGCGCGCGGTTGATGCGCGCCAAGCGTCGAGGCGAGAGCTGCCAGCCTCAAGCCAGCGGGATAGCCGGCTCATGGATGTCGGCTCCACCGCATCAGGCCTCAACACCCTCACCATATCCAACCCCGCACTCTGGAGCCGCTCCAAGGAATGTGCCAGCTCGTGCAGACGGGCCTTGGCACCAGTAGCTATCTCCTCCACGGACCAGCCGGCGTCGGCGTCCACCTCTTCGCCAACAGCGTGATACTCTTCATGATTGGTTTCCACAGCCGCTTCCGCTGCCTCCCGTGTCCCGGGGAAGAACTCTGGGGGATGGGGGTGTGGTATGAAGGGGGAGGAGGGGAAATACCAACAAAAATGAATATCAAATCAAGACGAAGAAGACTTACGGTTGAAGTGGGTGTCGGTTTTATGGGCCTCGCGATCCCGTGCCGCGCTCTCTTGAGCCACGCGGGTGAGATCGCCCTGGAGGGCCTGGGACGCCTCGGTCTCCTTTGCCAGATGAGCCTGCACCTGGGTCAAGATGGCGTCCTTCTCCTTCAGGGCGGCGTCCTTACGGTTCGCCTCCTTGAGATGGACCCTCTCTAGGCACTCCAGATCAGCGGTGTGGGAGGAGTCCTTCTCCTGTAAGGCAGCGCGCAACTGCTCCAACTCCACTTGGTGAGCCGCCTCGCGGTCCTTCTTCTCCGTCTGGAGAAGACCCAGGTGTAGGTGGAGCTACTTATCCACCTCGCGCAGGGCATCCCGCTCTCAGACGGCCGCGTCCAGCCGGCTCTGAAGATCGCCGGTTCGGCCTTCAGCCACCTGGACCCGGGCCAGCAGTGCATTGTACGCCTGCATCTGGGCGTCGTGGAGTTCCTACGAGCAATACAATCAAAGCAAAGAATGAGATTCGGCCCGACTAATTCTCAGCCGGCCCGATTCTCGAGGGCTACACCCAGTTGGTGCACTGGCGCGCCCCCACTAAAAAAGAAACTACAAGTAAACAACGATGAGATTCGGCCCGGCTAACTCTCAGCCAGCCCGATTCCCGGGGGCTACACCCATTGGGTGCGCTGGCGTGCCCCCACTGAAGCAAGAACAAGGGGAAGAAGCCTAGTCGAAGCAAATAAAAGGCGAAGGTTTGAAAACTTACCGCGGTTCGTCCCTCGAGGCGATCCAAGTCGCATTTGGCCATCAGGGCCGCATGTGACACCTTCTCGCGGTAGCGGGAGAATTCTACCACCAACACTGGAATGCCACTGAGTCGGTGCCTAGGGGAAGAGCTGCGCGTTCGGCGTTGGCCACACGCCAGGTCTTCATGGGCCGGCTCCGGGAGCGAGCGGGCCGCGAGTGGCGACGACTATGATGCCGTCTCCTGGTGGTGGGCTTGCGGCCGACTCCCTTGATGCTTCGGTCGGCGCCGTCTCCACAGCCGAAGGTGGATTTGCCGTCCCCGGTGCCTCCATTGCCATCTCCGATGTGCCGTCTACATTAGATTTGGGCGCGTCGTGGATCACATCGAGATCCGCTGGCGTAGAGGGTGTCGGCTCTGCGGTCTTGGCCGTCCCGGCCCCCTTGGTGCGGTTCCGAGCTGGCTCGCTAGCCGGCTTCTCCACGCGCGCCCGCAAGGTGGGGTCGTGCTTCGTCTTCCCTCTCCTTGGCGAGCTTCTCGGCCCGTTTGGGCAGAGGTTGAGTTTCATCCATCTTCCGAGCCGCCTCCTCCCATCGGTTACTCGACTCCTCGTCTGGTGCCTTCTTGGTAGCATCAGCAGCAACCCAGGCGGGTCGCTCAGCGGCGGATGCAGTATCTTCCTCCACCTCTTCGGCATCCTTACCGAATACAAACCTATAAGGGAATAACCTTCATACAAGAATCCAAAAAAGGGGGGAATGATGATCCCTTACCCGGCAAAGACGGGCACTGGCCTCCTGCTGGCGGTGGCTCGCTGCTTCTTAGCACCGCCGCCTCGGCCTCCGGCTGGAGGTCCTGTTGCGGCATGCTTGGGAGCCGACTTAGCAGCAGCGACCCCCTTGCCCTTCTGCCGGGCCGTCTCGCCCTGCGCCGCCGTCTCGCCGGCGTTTCGACGGGCTCGCGTCGTGGGAGGGCTGTAGACCTCTTCCATGTCTTCTTGGTCCTCCTCGAAGGCTGCACCGTGCAGAAGAGGTGGCGTTTCGTCATCATTCGTAAAATCAAGAAGAGAAGGCTGAAGATGCTCACTCATACGTCTCCAACGTATCTATAATTTTTTATGGTTCCATGCTATTATCTTGTCAAACTTTGGATGCTTTTTATGCCTTTTATATCTTTTTTGGGACTAACTTATTAACTCAGTGCCAAGTGCCATTTCGTGTTTTTCCGTGTTTTTGACCCTTTTCAGAGGAGGATTTTAAACGGTGTCCAAACAGAATAAAACTTCCGAAAAGACTTTTTTTTCGGAACATAAGATACGCACAAGACTTGAGAACCAAGGCACGGGACACCAGTGGACCCCACAAGCCCCCTAGGCGCGGCCAGGGGGGCCGCGCCTAGCAGGCTTGTGGGCCCCCTTGTGGCTCGTCTTCCCTACCTCTTCCGCCTATAAATTCAGAAAAATTCCAAAACTGCGCAAGAGATCCATGAAAATACTTTCCCGCCGCCGCAAGCTTCTGTCTCTGCAAGATCCCATCTGGGGCACGTTCTGGTGCCCTGCCGAAGGGGAGATTCGGATACGGAGGGCTCCTTCATCAACACCATGACCTCTCCGATGATGCGTCAGTAGTTGACCATAGACCTTCGGGTCCATAGCTAGTAGCTAGATGGCCTCTTCTCTCTCTTGGATCTTCAATACAAAGTTCTCCATAATCTTCATGGAGATCTATCCGATGTAATCTTCTTTTGCGGTGTGTTTGTCTAGATGCGATGAATTGTGGATTTATGATCAGATTATCTATGAATCTTATTTGAGTTTGTTCTGATCTCTTATATGCATGATTTCATATCCTTGTAATTCTCTTCGAGTTGTGGGTTTTGCTTGGCCAACTTGATCTATGATTCTTGCAATGGGAGAAGTGCTTGGTTTTGGGTTCATACCGTGCGGTGACCTCTCCCAGTGACAGAAGAGGCAGCGAGGCACGCATCGTGTTGTTGCCATCAAGGGTAAAAAGATGGGGTTTTCATCATTGGTTTGAGTTTATCCCTCTACATCATGTCATCTTGCTTAAGGCGTTACTTTGTTCGTCATGAACTCAATACACTAGATGCATGCTCGATAGCGGTCGATGTGTGGAGTAATAGTAGTAGATGCAGAAAGTATCAGTCTACTTGTCTCGGACGTGATGCCTATATGTATGATCATTGCCTTAGATATCGTCATGACTTTGCACGGTTCTATCAATTGCTCGACAGTAATTTGTTCACCCACCGTATTATTTGCTATTTTGAGAGAAGCCTCTAGTGAACACTATGGCCCCCGGGCCTACTTCACACCATATTTTCAGCCTTACAATTTTACTTCGTTGCACTTTCCTCCTTCAGATCTCACTTTGCAATCAATCTTGAAGGGATTGACAACCCCTTTATAGCGTTGGGTGCAAGCTCTTTTGTGTTTGCGCAGGTACTTTGGACTTGACCTCGATTCTCCTACTGGATTCATACCTTGGTTCTCAAACTGAGGGAAATAATTATTGCTCCTGTACTGCATCACCCTTTCCTCTTCAATGGAAAAACCAACGCAAGCTCAAGAGGCAGCAGAAGGATTTCTGGCGCCGTTGCGAGGGAGGATCAAGTCAAGAACTCATCCAAGTAAGTGTCGCAAACTCATCTCTTGCACTTACTTTTTTGCCTCTTGTTTTCCTCTCCCCAACTTCTGGAAAAAAAATTACAAAAATATTTGTTTTTTTTTTCGTTTGCCTTTTTCGTTCGCCATTTTCTTTCACTTGCTTTCTGTTCGCTTGTGTGCTATGTGCCTTCAATATTCTTGCATCTTCGCTTGCTAAAAATCTAGTGATATGGATCCTCATCCACTTGCTAGTGAGTTGAGTGCACTTGACTTTCTCTTTAGAGTTTTGCTTGAGATGCGTGAATATGAAAATCGTGATGAAGAAATTTATGAACTGATTCACGAGGGCTCCTTGAATGAAAAGCATGATTGCAATGGTTTCACTATAAATCCCATTAGTGTCAATCATGCTAAAAATATGCAAAACCCTAAGCTTGGGGATGCTAGTTTTGCTATGTCCACTACTTGTTGCAATGATCATGATTGGGGTAATGATTTTTCTTATGATCTTGAAAATTTGTTTCAGCCTCATGATGAATATGATATTTGCAATGATATTGAAAGTGGGTTTGGAGAAGTCATGACTTTAGTTGATGATAATCCCACTATTTTTGAAGAGCGTCAACTTTGCATGCATGTGGATCATGAAATGAATATCATATGTGATAGCTATATTGTTGAATTTGAATATGATCCCACATGTAATTGTTATAAGAGAGGAAAATATTGTGGTAGAAACTTTCATATCACTAAATCACCTCTCGTTATGTTGAGATTGCTATTGTCTCTTTCTTCTTCCTCGCATATGGTAACTATTGGTTGTCTTGACAATCTGTTTTCCTATAAAATGCCTATGCATAGGAAGTATGTTAGACTTAGATGTGATTTTCACATGTTTCATGATGCTCTCTTCGTGTCCGATTGCTATCTTTTATATGAGCATCATTGAATTATCAATGCCTAGCTAAAAGCCTTTAAACAATAGCTCTTGTTGGGAGGCAACCCAATGAATTTATATTTTTTTTCTGTTTTGTTGCATCCACACTATCATAATTCTGTTATGATTGTGTCTTTTGTGTTTCTTTTTGTGTTTGAGCCAAGCAAAACCTTTATGACTAGTCTTGGTGATGGTTGTTTGATCTTGTTGGAAAAAGACAGAAACTTTTCGCGGACGAGATTATTTTTCATTTTTATTGAGAAAGAGATTTTGAGTTGATTCTTTCTTCTGCTGGTTTATATGCCTTTTTCCCAGCATGTAGTAATTGTTCAGCATTTTTGAGGTACCAGAAGTATACGAAGTATACAGATTGCTACAGACTAGTTTGTTTTTGACAGATTCTGTTTTTTGTTGAGTTGGTTGCTTGTTTTGATGAAACTATGGATAGTATCGGGGGTACTAGCCATGGAAAAGTGAGAATACAGTAATCTAACACCAATATAAATAGAAATCAAGTTTGCTACAGTACCTAAAGAGGTGGTAGTTTGTGTTCTTGTGCTAATGATATCAAGAGTTTCTGTTTAAGTTTTGTGTTGTGAAGTTTTCAAGTTTTGGGTGATGTGCTCATGGACAAAGGGATAAAGAGTGAAAAGAGCTCAAGCTTGGGGATGCCCAAGGCATCCCAAGCCAAATTCAAGGACACCGAAAAGCCTAAGCTTGGGGATGCCCCGGGAAGGCATCCCCTCTTTCGTCTTCAATCCATCAGTAACATTACTTGGAGCTATATTTTTATTCACCACATGATATGTGTTTTGCTTGGAGCGTCTTGTATCGTAGGAGTCTTTTCTTTTTGTTGTGTCACAATCATCCTTCCTGCACACCTTTTGATAGAGACAAGCACTCATCGTGAATTTGCTAGAATGCTCATCGTGCTTCACTTATATCTTTTGAGCTAGACAATTTTCCTCTATGTGCTTCACTTAGATCTTTTAGAGCATGGCGGTGCGTGACTTGGTAGTTGGTTTGTGCTATGAAAGTAGTCCCAAAGGTGATAGGTACCCAAAGAGGATACAAAAACTTCCATCTTCATGTGCATTGAGTAGAAAGAGAAGTTTGATTCCTCTCAATTAGTTTTGAGACGTGGATTTGGTAATATTAAGAGTTATGTTAGTACGGTGTTATGAATCTAGAAGTACTTGTGTTGAAGTTAGTGATTCCCGTAACATGCACGTATGGTGAACCGCTATGTTAGGAAGTCGGAGCATAATTGATCTATTGATTGTCATCCTTTGTGTTGCGGTCGGGATCGCGCGATGGTTTACACCTACCAACCCTTCCCCTAGGAGTATGCGTTTAGCACTTTGTTTCGATTACTAATAAAAACTTTCGCAACAAGTATGTGAGTTCTTCATGACTAATGTGAGTCCATGATATAGCTGCACTTTCAGCTTCCACCATTGCTAGCCTCTCTAGTACCGTGCAATTTTCGCCGGTGCACAAACCCACCGTATGCCTTCCTCAAAACAGCCACCATACCTACCTACTATGGCATTTTCATAGCCATTCCAAGATATATTGCCATGCAACTCTCACCGTTCTGTCTCATGACTTGTGCCGTCACTCTCATATTGCCATTGCATGATCGTAAGATAGCTAGCGAGATGTTTCAATGTCATACGCCAAGCTAGATCGTTGCACATCCCGGTACATTGCCGGAGGCATTTCCTATAGAGTCATCATCGTTCTAAGCTTTGAGCTGTGAGTAAATAAAAGTGTGATGATCATCATTATTAGAGCATTGTCCCATGTGCGGAAATAAAAAAAAAGGCCAAAGTTGCCCACAAAAAAGAGAGAAAAAGAGGCCCAAGAGCCCAAACAAAAAAAAAAGAGAAGAGAGAAAAAGAGAGAAGGGACAATGCTACTATCTCTTTTCCACACTTGTGCTTCATAATAAGCACCATGTTCTTCATGATTGAGAGCCTCTCGTTTTGTCACCACCATATGCTAGTGGGAATCTTATTTATATCACTTGGCTTGTATATTCCAATGATGGGCTTCCTCAAAATTGCCCTAGGTCTTCGTGAGCGAGCAAGTTGGATGCACACCCACTAGCTCTCCTTTTGAGCTTTCACATACTTATAGCTCTAGTGCATCCTTTGTATGGAAATCCCTACTCATTCACATTGATATCTATTAATGGGCATCTCCATAGCCCTTTAATACGCCGAGTCAATGTGACCATCTCTCCCTTTTTGTCTCACAACCACCAGCACACTCTATTCCACCTATAGTACTATATCCATGGCTCACGCTCATGTATTGCGTGAGAGTTGAAAAAGGTTTGAGAAAGTAAGAGTGCAAAAACAATTACTTGGCCAATGCCGGGGTTGTGCATGATTTAAATTAGTTGTGTGAGGATGATGGAGCATAGCCAGACTATATGATTTTGTAGGGATAACTTTCTTTGGCCTTGTTATTTCGAAAGTTCATGATTACCTTGCTAGTTTGCTTGAAGTATTATTGTTTTCATGTCAATAGAAAACTATTGTTTTGAATCTTACGGATCTGAACATTCATGTCACATGAAAGAAGTTACAAAGGACAACTATGCTAGGTAGCATTCCACATCAAAAATTCAGTCTTTATCACTTCCCTACTCGAGGACGAGCAGGAGTGAAGCTTGGGGATGCTTGATAGGTCTCCAACTATCTATAATTTTTTATGGTTCCATGCTATTATCTTGTCAAACTTTGGATGTTTTGTATACCTTTTATATCTTTTTTGGGACTAACTTATTAACTCAGTGCCAAGTGCTAGTTCCTGTTTTTTCCATGTTTTTGACTCTTTTCAGAGGAGGATTTTAAACGGTGTCCAAACAGAATAGAACTTCCGAAAAGATTTTTTCCGGAACAGAAGATACGCACGAGACTTGAGAACCAAGGCAGGGGCCACCAGGGGACCCCACAAGCCCCCTAGGTGCGGCCAAGGGGCCCGCCCCTAGCAGGCTTGTGGGCCCCCTGTGGCTCGTCTGCCCTACCTCTTCCGCCTATAAATTCAGAAAAATTCCAAAACTGCGCAAGTGATCCACAAAAAATATTTTTCCGCCGCCGCAAGCTTCTGTCTCCGCAAGATCCCATCTGGGGCATGTTCTGGTGCCCTGCCAGAGGGGGATTCGGATACGGAGGGCTTCTTGATCAACACCATGACCTCTCCGATGATGCGTGAGTAGTTCACCATAGACCTTCGGGTCCATATCTAGTAGCTAGATGGCTTCTTCTCTCTCTTGGTTCTTCAATACAAAGTTCTCCTTGATCTTCATGGAGATCTCTCCGATGTAATCTTCTTTTGGGGTGTGTTTGTCGAGATCCGATGGATTGTGGATTTATGATCAGATTATCTATGAATCTTATTTGAGTTTCCTCTGATCTCTTAAATGCATGATTTCATATCCTTGTAATTCTCTTCGAGTTGTGGGTTTTGCTTGGCCAACTTGATCTATGATTCTTGCAATGGGAGAAGTGCTTGGTTTTGGGTTCATACCGTGCGGTGACCTCTCCCAGTGACAGAAGAGGCAGCGAGGCACGCATCGTGTTGTTGCCATCAATGGTAAAAAGATGGGGTTTTCATCATTGGTTTGAGTTTATCCCTCTACATCATGTCATCTTGCTTAAGGCGTTACTCTGTTCGTCATGAACTCAATACACTAGATGCATGCTCGATAGCGGTCGATGTGTGGAGTAATAGTAGTAGATGCAGAAAGTATTGGTCTACTTGTCTCGGACGTGATGCCTATATGTATGATCATTGCCTTAGATATCGTCATGACTGCGCGGTTCTATCAATTTGTCGACAGTAATTTGTTCACCCACCGTATTATTTCTATTTTGAGAGAAGCCTCTAGTGGACACTATGGCCCCCGGGTCTACTTCACACCATATTTTCCGCCTTACAATTTTACTTCGTTGCACTTTCCGCCTTCAGATCTCACTTTGCAATCAATCTTGAAGGGATTGAAAACCCCTTTATAGCGTTGGGTGCAAGCTCTTGAAGGGATTGACCTCGATTCTCCTACTGGATTGATACCTTGGTTCTCAAACTGAGGGAAATATTTACTGCTCCTGTGTTGGATCACCCTTTCCTCTTCAAGGGAAAACCAACGCAAGCTCAAGAGGCAGCACTCACCACGCAGCTCGGAGCCCTCCGACTCCATTACGTCTTCTATATCCGCGGAGGCAGTGAACCACGGCTCCACCACCCCTTCATCCTCTATTTTCGACGTTTCCACGACGGCCGTTGGCGGTTGAAGGTTTTGCAGGTGGTCGGACACCTGGAGGGCGAAGTCGGCGTCCGGCTCAAAAAGTGAAAAGTACATTCAATAAGAAAAGAGGATTGGGGAACACTTATCAGCAGAGCCGGATGGTTTCGGTCGAAGGGGGCCATGCCCCATTCCCACTCTTCGCCTTCATCCATGTTGGTGGTGGAGATGAGGTTCATGTTCCGGGCCACCGCGCCAGCTCAAAAGTTCTTGGTGGAGAGCCGACAGGGGTCGTGCCAGCCGCCCATTTGGCATATCAGATGCGGCCGTCGCTGCAGATGCAGGACCCGACGTGATATCATGGTGGCAAGCAGGTCGCGGGCCAGGAGGCCCGAATCTTCAAGTTATCAAGGTGGGCACATATTTGCGCCACCTCGATGATGGGCTTCAGAAGCGCCGCCTTCCAGTTCAGCTTCGTCATCGACGGAGCAATGGCGAAGGGGGGCAGGTTGATGTACTTCCGGGAGGGGTCGACGTTCTTCACATAGAAGAATCCCTTTTGCCACACCTTGATGGAGTCTTGCAACAGCATATGTGGGAAGCCGGACGTTGTTCGGTGATGCACCAGCGCGGCACCGCAAGGGGTCATCGGCTTGGGGCCAGAATGCCACGCCACCTCGGCCTTGTCCATCTTCACGGACTGCTGCTTGAAGAAGAACAGCTTCCGCTAGAGGTCCAAGCGGGGTTTGATCCCCATGAACCCCTCGCACAAGACGACGAAGGCGGCGGGCTGGAGGATGGCATTGGGCGCTAGGTGATGCGGCTGTTGGCCGAAGAAGGTGAGGAAGCGAGCGAAGAAGTCACTTGTTGGAAGGCCGAAGTCGCATTAGAAGTGTTCTTCGAACACCACCAGCTCGCCCTTCTCGGGGGTCGAGGCTGCTTCGGCGCGGGGCACCCGAGCTTCCACAAGGTCTACTGGAGGTAGCATGCGGTAATGTCGGAGCGCTTCGATGTTCCCGTCACTGATGTCGCTTCCCACCCAAGTGCCTCGGAACTGCCCCTTCTTAGGGGCGCCGCTGGACATGGTGGGTGGCGGTGGAGGCTAAGACGATCTTGGCGGCGGCAGTCGGCGATGGCTTGAGCAGTGGCGAAGGTGATCCAGCACTCTTCTTTCTGTGGGTCAGGGAAGGAAGGGGTGTTGGTGCGGGGCGAGAAGGGGGCAAATGGCCTCCTCGAAGCCCCCACATCCCATTTAAACCCTCACGAGAGATCGTGGGGTGGGGATCCAGTGCGCATTACTCCCACCTCCTCCGATTATTACGAGGGCATTTACGCCCCACGGAACCTAACCGTCGCGGAAGCGATCCGTAGAGGATTCGCGAGCACGAGGGCCGAGGAGGCGTCGTGGCGGGACCCAGGGTGCAGGCCCCGTCCCGTCACCTATACAGTTAATCATAGCGTCGAGCCCGGGGCCTGGCACGTGGCGCAACAACGCTGCTTGCGGCGAAGTCGAGACGTCTGTTGGAAGCCAATCGGCTTCTGACCCGGCACCTCCTGCAACAAGCGATCTACGAAGAGCATCAGCAAGGAACTCAAGCAGGTGAGGCCTCCCGCTTTGAGGTGGTGGACCTCCCCTGCTTCGGGGACTACTGACGGGGGGATAACCCCGGGGTAGGCTCATCGAGCCTACTGCTTTGCATCCAAGAATGAATGGAAGCATCAGCTTCTTCTAGACGGTCAACTCTCCTTGTCTGTGTAGAAAGCTCTTGACGGCTAGGAGTGAGACGACAATACTTCCTGGACGGCTGGAGAGCTCCCGCCAGATAGGGATGAGACGGCAATCCCTTGTGGCCGGTGGGAGGCGCCTGCTGTCTAGAAGAGAGACATCAACTTCAAGGCCGGCTAGCGAGGCCGCTAGCCGGCTAGGCAGGCCTAGTCACATCTAACCCTAGGCTGGGACAAGACTCTACGAATAAAGGAGAATACACGACAACACAAGTACAAGGTTGGGGCGCACGACAGATACAGTGTCAGCGGCCATGCCGCTGACCTAGGCCGACTCCGAGCCGTCAAACCAGCACAGTATAGGTCCATCAGCACCCACTCCATTACCAGGCTTGGCGTGGTAACAGTGGAGACGGTCATATTGATGACCCATAACGAATGTCGCAAGATGACGCCGGACGTACCACGCGCGTCCTGCGTCGGCCTTACGCGAGAACTCCATTGGCTGGCCGGCGGGTCCCATGGCCAGATGGAACCTTGCAGCCGGCTGGCCCCTTCAACGACAAGACCAGACTACTGTGGGTCCCCTGGCCAACCGACGAAGGCTTCCAGGAGGACCCCCTCCTTTGTACTTTTATCCATATTGTTGCTGGGTAACGTAGCATAAATTCAAAATTTTCCTACGCCATGTTCAGATCTTCCTATGGAGAGACCAACAACGAGAGAGGGGAGAGTGCATCTTCATACCTTTGAAGATCACTAAGCGGAAGCGTTACTAGAACGCGGTTGTTGGAGTCCTACTCGCGGCGATTCAGATCGCGGTGTGATTCCGATCTAGTGCCGAACCACGACACCTGCATGTTCAACACACGTGCAGCCCGGTGACGTCTCCCGCACCTTGATCCAGCAAGGAGGAGGGAGAGGTTGGGGAAGATCTCTGGTAGCACGACGACGTGGTGTCGATGGAGAGACGAGGTCTCCTGGCTGGGATTCGCCAAGCACCGTGGGAGAGGAGGAAGAAGAAGAGCAGGGCTGCGCCGAGAGAGAGATGGAAAACCGTGTCTCCAATGGGCAAAACCCCCACTATATATAGGGGGAAGGGAGGGTGGCGCCCCCTTTAGGGTTTCCCCCTTGAGGGGGGCGTCAGCCCTAGAAGGGAGAGGGGGGCAGCGGCCAGGGCAGGAGAGGGGGTGGCGCACCCCCTGGTGGGCCTTAGGCCCACCAGCGCCTAGGGTGCCCACCCTTTTCTCTCGGGTCAAGGATTCAATCAATCCCGTATACAATTCCCTTTGTCTGTCAATATAGACCTTGCCCGAGATACGATCGTCGGTATACCTATACCTTGTTCAATCTGGTTACCGGTAAGTCTCTTTACTCGTTCCATAGCACGTCATCCTGTGACTAACTCCTTAGTCACATTGAGCTCATGATGATGTTCTACCGAGTGGGCCCAGAGATACCTCTCCGTCACACGGAGTGACAAATCCCGATCTCGATTCGTACCAACCCAACAGACACTTTCGGAGATACCCGTAGTGCACTTTTATAGTCACCTAGTTATGTTGTGATGTTTGATACACCCAAAGCACTCCTACGATATCCGGGAGTTGCACAATCTCACGGTCGAAGCAAAAGACACTTGATATTAGAAAAGCTTTAGCATATGAACAACACGATCTAGTGCTATGCTTAGGATTGGGTCTTGTCCATCACATCATTCTCCCAATGATGTGATCCCGTTATCAATGACATCTAATGTCCATGATCAGGAAACCATTATCATCTATTGATCAACGAGCTAACCAACTAGAGGCTTGCTAGGGACACATTGTGATATATTTATTCACACATGTATTACTGTTTCATGTTAATACAATTATAGCATGAACAATAGACGATTATCATGAACAAGGAAATATGATAATAACCATTTTATTATTGCCTCTAGGGCATATTTCCAACAGTCTCCCACTTGCACTAGAGTCAATAATCTAGTTACATTGTGATGTATCGAACACCCATAGCATTGTGGTGTTGATCATGTTTTGCTCGAGGAAGAGGTTTAGTCAACGGGTCTGCAATATTCAGATCCGTGTGTACTTTACAAATATCTATCACTCCTCTCTGGACCTGGTCCTGGATGGAGTTGTAGCGGCGTTGTATGTGCTTTGTCTTCCGGTGAAATCTGGGCTCCTTGGCTATGGTAATGGCTCCAGTGTTATCAAAGAAGAGTGTCATCGGACCCGACGCGCTTAGAACCACTCCGAGGTCGGGGATGAGCTCCTTCATCCAAATCCCTTCATGAGTCGCTTCTGACGCAGCTATGTACTCCGCTTCACATGTAGATGTTGCCACAACGTCTTGCTTGCTGCTGCACCAGCTCACTTCCCCGTCATTCAAAACATACACGTATCCGGTCTATGACTTAGAGTCATCCGGATCTGTGTCGAAGCTAGCATCGGCGTAACCCTTTACAACGAGCTATTCGTCACCTCCATAAACGAGAAACATCTCCTTAGTACTTTTCAGGTACTTAAGGATATTCTTGACCGTTGTCCGGTGTTCCATACCGGGATCACTTTGGTACCTCCCTACCAAACTTATGGCAAGGTTTATATCAGGTCTGGTACACATCATGGCATACATTAGAGAGCCTACGGCTGAAGCGTAGGGGACATTACTCATCTTCTCTCTATCTGATGCCATGGTCGGTGACTGAGTCTTACTCAATCTCATACCTTGCAAAACTAGCAAGAACCCCTTCTTTGAGTTTTCCATATTGAACTTCTTCAATATCATGTCAAGGTATGTACTTTGCGAAAGACCTCTGAGGCGTCTCGATCTATCTCTATAGATCTTGATGCCTAATATGTATGCAGCTTATCCAAGGTCCTTCATTGAAAAACTCTTTTTCAAATAGGCCTTTATGCTCTCCAATAACTCTATATTATTCCCCATCAATAATACGTCATCCACATATAGTATGAGGAAAGCTACAGAGCTCCCACTCACTTTCTTGTACATACAGGCTTCTCCATAAACCTGTATGAACCCAAACGCTTTAATCACCTCCTTAAAGCGAATGTTCCAACTCCGAGATGCTTGCACCAGCCCATAGATGGAGCGCTGGAGCTTGCATACCTTGTTAGCACTCTTAGGATCGACAAAACCTTCTGGTTGCATCATATACAACTCTTCCTTAAGATACCCGTTAAGGAACGCTGTTTTGAAGTCCATTTGCCAAATTTCATAATCATGAAAAGCGGCAATTGCTAACATGATTCGGACCGACTTCAACTTCGCTACGGGAGAGAAAGTCTCATCGTAGTCAACTCCTTGAATTTTTCAAAAACCCTTTGCGACAAGTCGAGCTTTGTAAACGGTCACATTACCGTTTGCGTCAGTCTTCTTCTTGAAGATCCATTTATTTTCTATGGCTCGCCGATCATCGGGCAAGTCCAACAAATCCCATACTTTGTTCTGATACATGGATCCTATCTCGGATTTCATAGCCTCAAGCCATTTGTTCGGAATCTGGGCCCGCCATTGCTTCTTCATAGTTCGAAGGTTCACCGTTGTCTAACAACATGATTTCCATCACAGGGTTGCTGAACCACTCCGATGCGGAGCGTACCCTTGTGGACCTTCGCGGTTCAGTAGCAACTTGATCCGAAGCTTCATGATCATCATCATTAACTTCCTCTTCAGTTGGAGTAGGCGCCACAGGAACAATTTCCTGCTACTCTCCGGTTCGAGAGGGGTGTAATTACCTCATCAAGTTCTACTTTCCTCCCACTTACTTCTTTCGAGAGAAACTCTTTCTCTAGAAAGGATCCGTTCTTGGCAACAAAGGTTTTACCTTCGAATCTAATATAGAAGGTATACCCAATAGTTTCCTTAGGGTATCATATGAATACACATTTCTCCGCTTTGGGTTCGAGCTTTTCTGGTTGAAGTTTCTTCACATAAGCATCACAGCCCAAAACTTTTAGAAACGACAACTTAGGTTTCTTGCCAAACCATAGTTCATACGGTGTCGTCTCAACGGATTTAGACGGTGCCCTATTTAAAGTGAATGCTGCAGTTTCCATTGTGTATCCCCAAAATGATAGCGGTAAGTCGGTAAGAGACATCATAGATCGTACCATATCTAATAAAGTGTGATTATGACGTTCAGACACTCCGTTACGTTGCGGTGTGCTAGGCGGCGTCAGTTGTGAAACAATTCCACACTTCCTTAGGTGTGTGCCAAACTCGTGACTCAAATATTCTCCTCCACGATCAGATCGTAGACACTTTATTTTTCTGTCACGTTGATTCTCAACCTCATTCTGAAATTCCTTTAACTTTTCAAATGTTTCAGATTTGTGCTTCATCAAGTAGATATACCCATACCTACACAAATCATCGATGAGGTTGAGAACATAACGATAGCCACCGCGAGCTTCAACGATCATTGGACCACACACATCAGTATGTATTATTTCCAATAAGCCGGTTGCTCTCTCCATCATTCCTGAGAATGGAGTCTTAGTCATCTTGCCCATGAGGCATGGTTCGCATGTGTCAAATGATTCAAAGTCAAGAGACTCTAATAGTCCATCGGTATGGAGCTTCTTCATGCGCTTAACACCGATATGACCAAGGCGGCACTGCTACAAGTATGTGGGACTATCATTATCAACTTTACATCTTTTGGTACTCACACTATGAATATGTGTAACATCACGATCGAGATTCATCAAGAATAAAGCATTCACCAGCGGAGTATGACCATAAAACATATCACTCATATAAATAGAACAACCATTATTCTCTGACTTAAATGAGTAGTTGTCTCACATTAAGCAAGACCTTGATGCAATATTCATGCTCAAAGCTGGTACTAAATAACAATAATTAAGGTTTAAAACTAATCCTGACGGTAGATGTAGAGGCAGCGTGCCGACAACGATCACATCGACCTTGCAGCCATTCCCGACGCGTACCGTCACCTCGTCCTTGGCCAGTCTCCGCTTATTCCGCAGTTCCTGCTTTGAGTTGCAAATGTGAGCAACAACACCGGTATCAAATACCCAGGAGCTACTACGAGCGCTAGTAAGGTACACATCAATAACATGTATATCATATATACCTTTAATGTTGTCGGCCTTCTTGTCCGCTAAGTACTTGGGGCAATTCTGCTTCCAGTGACCTCTTCCCTTGCAATAGAAGCACTCAGTCTCAGGCTTGGGTCCATTCTATTTCTTCTTCACGGTATCTAGCTTACCGGGCGCGGCAACAGCTTTGTCGTCTTTCTTGAAATTCTTCTTACCCTTGCCCTTCTTGAAACTGGTGGTCTTATTGACCATCAACACTTGATGCTCTTTCTTGATTTCTACTTCAGCAGACTTCAGCATCGAGTACAACTCGGGAATGGTCTTCTCCATCCCTTGCATGTTGTAGTTAAGCATAAAACCTTTGTAGCTTGGTGGGAGAGACTGGAGGATTCTATCAATTACAGCGTCATCTGGAAGTTCAACTCCAAGCGAAGTCAGACGACCATGTAACCCAGACGTTCTGAGTATATGCTCACTAACAGAACTATTCTCCTCCATCTTACAGCTAAAGAACTTGTCGGAAACTTCATATCTCTCGACACGGGCATGAGCATGAAAAACTAGTTTCAGCTCCTGGAGCATCTCATATGCTCTGTGTTGCTCAAAACGCCTTTGGAGCCCCGTTTCCAAACTGTATAACATGCCACACCTAACGAGAGAGTAGTCATCACTCCGCGTCTGCCAGACGTTCTGAATGTCCTAGGCCGCTGCGGGAGCAGGAGGGTCTCCTAGCAGCGCATTAAGGACATAAGCCCTTTTAGCTTCTTCGAGGATGAGCTTCAAGTTGCGGACCCAGTCCGCATAGTTGCTACCATTATCTTTCAGCTTGTTTTTCTCTAGGATGGCGTTGAAATTGAGGTTGACAGGTGCGTTGGCCATTGGATCTACAATATTTGTAAAGACAACTTTTAGACTAAGTTCATGACAATTAAGTTCATTTAATCAAATTAAGTATGAACTCGCACTTAAATCGACATCCATCTAGTCATCTAAGTGATACATGATCCATGTTGACTAACCCGTGTCCGATCATCACGTGAGACGGACTAGTCGTCATGGTGAGCAACTTCATGCTGATCGTATTCAACCATATGACTCATGTTCGACCTTTCAGTCTCTTGCATTCGAGGTCATGTATGTACATGCTAATATCATTGAGTCAACCTAAGTGTTTCGCGTGTGTAAATCTGGCTTACACCCGTTGTATGCGAACGTTAGAATCTATCACACCTGATCATCACGTGGTGCTTCGAGACAACGATCCTTCGCAACGGTTCACACTTAGTGGAATACGTTCTCGAAATTTTTGTGACGGATCATCTTATTATGCTACCGTCATTCTAAGCAATAAGATGAAAAACATGATAAACAACACATGCAATCATATAGTGACATGATATGGCCATTATCATCTTTGCTCTTTCGATCTCCATCTTCGGGCATCGGATGATCATCATTGTCACCGGCGTGACACCATGATCTCCATCATCGTGTCTCTGTGAAGCTGTCACGCCAACTACTACTACTACTACTACTACTACTACTACTACTACTACTACTATCGCTAACCGTTAGCAATGAAGTAAAGTAGTAAACACATGGCATTGCATCTCATACAATAAATTAAGACAACTACTATGGCTCCTGTAGGTTGTCATACTCAATGACATGCAAGTTGTGAATCCTATTACAATAACTTGATCATCTCATACATCACACATGTAACATCACAACTTTGGCCATATCACATCACATGTCAAACCTTGCAAAAACAAGTTAGACATCCTCTAATTGTTGTTGCAAGTTTTACGTGGCTGATTTGGGTTTCTAGCAAGAACGCCTTCTTACCTACGTGACAGCCACAACGATGATATGCCAAAGCTATTTACCCTTCATAAGGACCCTTTTCATCAAATCCAATCCGACTAGAGTGGGAGAGACACACACCCACTAGCCACCTTTATGCACGGTGTGCATGTCGGCCGGTGGAACCTGTCTCACGTAAGCGTACATGTAAGGTCGGTCCAGGCCGCTTCATCCCACAATACCGTCGGAAAATAATAAGACTAGTAGCAGCAAGCAATTGACAAATCAGCGCCCACAACCTTTTGTGTTCAACTCGTGCATGGAATCTACACATAGAAAACCTGGCTCGGATGCCACTGCTGGGTAATGTAGCTAAAATTCAAAATTTTCCTACGCCATATTCAGATCTTCCTATGGAGAGACCAGCAAGGAGAGAGGGGAGAGTGCATCTTCATACCTTTGAAGATCTCTAAGCGGAAGCGTTGCTAGCACGCGGTTGACGGAGTCGTACTTGCGGCGATTCAGATTGCGGTGTGATTCCAATCTAGTGCCGAACCACGGCACCTCCATGTTCAACACACGTACAGCCCGGTGACGTCTCCCGCACCTTGATCCAGCAAGGAGGAGGGAGAGGTTGGGGAAGATCTCTGGTAGCACGATGACTTCGTGCCGATGGAGAGACGTGGTCTCCTGGCAGGGCTTCGCCAAGCACCGTGGGAGAGGAGGAAGAAGAAGAGCAGGGCTGTGCCGAGAGAGAGATGGAAAACCGTGTCTCCAATGGCCAAAACCCCCGCTATATATAGGGGGAAGGGAGGGTGGCACCCCCTTTTGGGTTTCCCCCTTGAGGGGGGCGGCAGCCCTAGATGGGAGAGGGGGGCGACGGCCAAGGCATGAGAGGGGGTGGCGCACCCCCTGGTGGACCTTAGGCCCACTAGCGCCTAGGGTTCCCCCCTTTTCTCTCTGGTGCGCCATAGGCTGGGTGTGGGAGGCGCACCAGCCCACCCAGGGGCTGGTTTCCTCCCACACTTGGCCCATATAGCCTTCTGGGGCTTGTGGCCCCTCCCGGTGGGCCTCTGGAACCCTTCCGGTGGTCCGGGCACTTTGCGGGTGGTGCCCGAAACATTTCCGACGTCCAAACCCATCCATCGTATATATCAATCTTTACCTCTGGACCATTCCGTAGCTCCTCGTGACGTCCGGGATCTCATCCGGGACTCCAAACAACCTTCAGTAACCTCGTATAACAATTCCCTATAACCCTTGCGTCATCGAACCTTAGGTGTGTAGACCCTACGGGTTCGGGAGGCATGCACACATGACTGAGACATCTCTCCGACCAATAACCATCAGCGGGGTCTGGATACACATGGTGGCTCCCACACATTCCACGATGATCTCATCGGACGAACCATGATGTCAAGGATTCAATCAATCCCGTATACAATTCCCTTTGTTTGTCGGTATAGAACTTGCCCAAGATTCGATCGTTGGTATACCTATACCTTGTTCAATCTCATTACCGGTAAGTATCTTTACTCGTTCCGTAGCACGTCATCCTATGACTAACTCCTTAGTCACATTGAGCTCATGAGGCTGTTCTACTGAGTGGGCCCAGAGATACCTCTCCGTCACATGAAGTGACAAATCCCGATCTCGATTAGCACCAACCCAACAGACACTTCCGGAGATACCCGTAGTGCACCTTTATAGTCACCCAGTTATGTTGTGACGTTTGATACACCCAAAACACTTCTATGATATCCAGGAGTTGCACAATCTCACGGTCGAAGGAAAAGACACTTGCCATTAGAAAAGATTTAGCATACGAACAAGACGATCTAGTGTTATGCTTAGGATTGGGTCTTGTCCATCACATCATTCTCCCAATGATGTGATCCCGTTATCAATGACATCTAATGTCCATGATCAGGAAACCATGATCATCTATTGATCAACGAGCTAGCCAACTAGAGGCTTGCTAGGGACACATTGTGATCTATTTATTCACACATGTATTACTGTTTCCTGTTAATACAATTATAGCACAATAGACAATTATCATGAACAAGGAAATATGATAATAACCATTTTATTATTGCCTCTAGGGCATATTTCCAACAATTGTAGGTCGGTGGGTTCGTCTATAAAATCGCTCGACCCCCTCCATGCAGAGGGTCGGTCAACTGCTCACACACACACATACAGGAGAGGTAGACGCGAGTCGGCAACTCCTTCTTCCTCCTCCTTCGAATAGCTCAAGGAGCACACTGTAATCCCTTTGGTGCATCAACCATTCCGGCAGGACTAGGGGTGTTACCTCTACGGAGAGCCCTGAACTTGGGTACATCGTGCGTCTCTCTCGCTTGTACCAATCCCGTTCCCGGAGCCCGCTGGTGTCCTTTCGGTTCCCACCACTCATGTTTAGCCTACCCATGGCTGATGTCGTGAGTAAACACCGACATTGATCCATGCTAACTCAACGGACACCTTCGAAGATGCGTGTAGAGTACCTTTATAGTCACCCAGTAATGTTGTGACATTTGATACACACAAGGCATTCCTCCGGTGTCGGTGAGTTACATGATCTCATGGTCATAGGAATGAATACTTGACATGCAGAAAACAATAGCAACAAATGACACGATCACATGCTACGTTTATAGTTTGGGTCTTGTCCATCACATCATTCTCCCAATGATGTGATCCTGTCATCAAGTGACAACACTTGTCTATGGTCAGGAAACCTTAACCATCCTTGATCAACAAGCTAGTTAACTAGAGCTCACTAGGGACACAGTTTTGTCTATATATCCACACATGCATTTATGTTTCCATTAAATACAATTCTAGCATGGATAATAAACGATTGTCATGAACAAGGAAATATAATAATAACCAATTTTTTATTGCCTCTAGGGCATATTTCCGACAAATCTCCCCTACGAAAGTACACTCTACAATTGAGCCCATAATAGCATTCTCAATTGTGTTCTTTATAAAAGTCATGCACTTTTTATTGGCGGTGAGCCACTTTTGGTTGTCAAGAGTATATGACATATCCAGTGGAGCATAATCCCTCCTCTTTTTGTCCCAAGCAGCATCATCATCATTTGCATCTCTGACTGGCTGTGTTGGTCTGACCGGTTGTGGAGTGTTCACAACCCAGTCCACCTCAGCACAAATGAAAGCCAAGTCGACCTTCTTTCTCCATTCAATGTAGTTGTCACCTCTGAGAGTTGGAACATCCTTGATGCAACTCATCAAATAATACCCTCCTGAAAACCACAATGAAGTGAGATCATAACAACAATTGCATGCATTAATCCAACGTTGGTCAAAATTAAAACATATAACTATTTGTGCAATTGAAACTATATCACCATTGGGCAGAAAATAGAAATAAATGCACATATTGCGACAATAAATCATGATCATGTTATTTAACAACGTTGGTCATTAAAGATAACATAACCATAATTGTTTCAATAATCACTTTAACATGCTCTTAAAATTTAATTCTCACTTTAGTTATATTTACTTTAAAAGAGCACTTTTATTTATTTGAAACGGAAAACATGAATAAAAAAATTCATGAACTTTACACTTGTTAGAAGAAGTTCTTTTACTTTTCTATTATCCAAAACAAAAAATTTGTTGGATAATTTTGAATAGAAAAAACTATATAAAATTTGCGCAAAAAATGGACAAAAAACAGAGTAAACGCGCCTAGTGCTATACTCTGTCCGGACCACGGCCTGCGCGCGTCGTGCGCGGCTCTTCGGGCCGAAATCGGCCCAGCTACCGAATCGCGCGCGCCTACTGGCCTGGTCCGCCGCCACTGCGCTGCGGTCCTGGCTTTCTCTTCGCGTCACAACTGGCCGAGGCGGCCCATCCCTTGGCCTTCTACGCGCGCAACGCTGGCGTGGCCCACGGCCCGTTGGGTGCAACTCCCGCAGGCCCCATGGTCGTCCGATGCGATCCGGCAGCCCCGCACGCAGATCGCTCAAACAATACCGACGCTCGGTGTTGTCGGGGGAAACCCTAGTTCATCCCCCCTTGCGCCCTGCTCTCCTCTCACTCCGGAGCGACAAATCTTACTAGCGGTCCCGCCCCGCCGCCGGCAAGCCGGCGACGGCGTCGGACACCACTGCGCCACGCAATCCACATCTTCGCCCCCTCCTTGCTTTCTCCATTCACCTCCTCCCGTGGCAGAGAGAAGGAAGGCGCAGTTGCGCCCGCTCCCCCTCTGCTACCTGTAGTCGACGACGATGGAGCATGCCAGAGTGGTGTCGTTGCCATCCCCTTCGCCGATTGCGTGTTCCCCTTGTGGTGAGCGCGTCGCCATCGAGTGGTTTGGCAACCGGGGCCCTTTGCCCCTGCTGGGTTTTGTTCTTCTTCCCCATGCCTCGCTAGTTGATGCGCATTGGGATCAAGAGGAACGGCGCGACATTGTGGCGGTGCTACTTTTCCTGCAAGCCCAAGGCCCTTCCGAGTGAGGATTTATTTGCCCTCTGATTAGAGTTCTTCGGGAGGGCAAAACTGTCTCTATTATCGATAATCCTAAACCACATGCTCTGATACCATTGATATACTCGTAGATCATGTAGGATAGCTATTAACGATAATTTCTACTATGCATGGCTTCTGTCCAAACATGTGTGTGTGTGAGAGAGAACAGAGAGAGAGAGCCGAGAGAAGGAAGGATACCTTCTCCTTGGCTTGCAATGCCCGATGAGGTGGCCATGGAGGAGGATGACATTGGCGACGGTGATGGGGCAGTGGCGGCGATGGTGCTTCCCGTAACTACTACGCTAGTCTAGATTGATAGGATTTGTCGATGAGATGTGCGACAACGCGATGAACCTCGTGTTGCATGCCACTGCTCCCCACCTCTTTACATAGCACAGGTGACAACGGCCCTTCAACAAAATTGATAGGGGCCCACTCAAGAGGAAATCATCCTAGCCGTACCATGTCACCGTCCCTTGTGCTTACTGGGAGCGCCAAAAAACCACTCTGGACGTGTGTGCATCTAGGTCGGCGGTCCCACGGCAGTTGTGTAAGATGAGAAGCGAACTAGAACTACTGTCACTTTACAAGTGCATCCTCTGTGACAGCCCGAGACCGGCACTCGAGAAGATTCCCCTTTTATTCAGTTGTCGTCGTGTGATTATGTCACACCCTGTTTTTCACCACAAGTATTTTATGTTGCTAAATCAGAGCTTGTTAAAACTTTTTCAAATAATGTTGTGAGTGCAATGTAAGCCCTTGTATGAGTGAATGCTTGCTTGCTTGATGACTCAAACCCATGAAAAACTTATTATTTTGCTCTCTTCAAAAACCCTTTTTCCTTTATATCAAGATCACTTTCATCATGTTGGGATACACTACTAGCTCATGAAGCCAAGTGGCACTTCCAACCGAAGTTGGTGATCTGATCCAAATATTATTTTCATTCATTAAAAACATTAATTGGTGATTTAAAATATTATTTTCCTATTTTATATTTATGTCTGTTTCTAAGGCCAGGAATGATATTCCCACAAGGAAAATTGCTTTCCTGCCTTAGAAAATTCTGAGTAAATTCATGGAAGCTCAAAAGGACATATATTTTCCATATAAAGATTTTCAACCCTATTTTATATTAATATTATTTGAGTAAAACCCTGAAAACCATTTATGTCTGTTTTAGCTTTTTGAGATGTTTCCAAAGGAAATAATCTCAATAAATTCCCATAAAATTATAGGAGCCCTCCCAAGCCATATTAGGTGCTCACATAAAATCTCACCTTGATCCAAGGTGGGGAAGTACATCAAATGAGCCCAAAACCCTCTTTGTCCAGAGAAGAGTTGGAACAACTCTACATTGCAAAGTTTCTCCAATGGAGCTGAAACTTTGCAGAGGTGTTTGACACCCCAAATGAGGACTCCACACCAAAGATGAGATTTGTGAGACTCTGATTGGCCACACTTCCTTTGTAAAGGACAGAACTGGTCATTTTGGAGCATTTCCAAGTTTACAAAGCTAAACTTGTTCAATGGAGCTCAAATTTGGTGAAACCCCATGTTCTTACCCCAAGACCAAACCTGTTATGTGTCAGTTCCAGTGGGGGAGTGGAAGCACCCCAAATCACCGTCGAACACCTTCTGACAGGAAGGTAAAAACCCTCCTAGCCACTATTTTACCCAATGGCAAAGCCCCAAACTTGGTGAGTTAGAGCCCTAGAACACAGTGAGCACTCAGTCAACCAGCCCCTCCCTAACTCCAAGCACAAGTGACAAGATCTTCAATTTGAGCCACAGGCCAGGGCTGGCAACACTGGCGTTCCTTGCCTCCTTTGACCAGCTCGTGCTCCCACTAGCACACAACGGCTAGGCACACTCCCAGCAACACTCAGGACATGGAGGACACGTCCAAAGTGCCCCAGAGCGCGCCAGCATGCCGTGGCATGCCAAAGCTGCGCTCTCGACGCGCTACAGAGAACCTCCAGCAAGGGGACGTCGCCCCAGGCCAGTTCCAACCTCCCTAGTAGTGTCCAAACACTCCCCCGACAGCCACTCTGTGCAAAGCTACCATCAGGGGGCCCCTCTCCTCGCGCAAGAACTCAGGTGACGCGTGCCCACGCACGCCCGACGCGGCCGAGCATACACGGACGCTGCGACTCGACCCCACTCGCTCTCCCTCTGCGGCCGATGCACCAGAAGGTCCTAAACCACGTCCCGAACCCGTGGTTTCGCGGCCAGCACCTCACTGTGCATGCACGCGCGCCACGGTGAGTCACCGGCGCGCCCGAGTCGGCTCACCGTCTCTGGCCTATAAATAGGTCTCCCGGCGCCCCGGCACCCCCAGGCAGCTTCAGCACAACCACTAGACTCCCCCTAGCCGCCCAATCGAGCTCGTAGAGCCCCGGTGCTCGAGATCGACCGAGGCCCCTCCGCCTCGGAGCTCCGGTCGATCTCCGGCTACACGTCAGCTCCTGGGCCGCTCGACCTCCCATTGCACTTCCCTTGAGGCCAGGATCATTTCCCCCAACTTCCCCGAGCGAATCCGTGCCCCTAGCCACTAGCTCGACGCCATCCCGAAACCTTTCCACCACGGTCACCTCCTCGCCGGCGACCCAGACCACCTCCTGTGACGTCCCGACCACGAGCAGGTAGGCGGAGGAAGGAGGGACCCATTCTCGCTCCTAGATTGGCTTGAGGGCAACGGTAGCCTCGCCGGCGTCCGTCTCCACCTCTCTGGCTGGAGGTAGGAGAAGGACCCGACAGGTGGAGCCCACCTGTCGGTGTCCTAGGGCAGCCAGTGTGCGCAGCCGCTGACGCTAACCCCAGGGGCCCGCATGTCAGGTTGAACCTGGCACGCGCGCGCCTGGTGGACGGTCTGCTGGCTGGGTCGGCTGGGTCCCCCCTGGCCTTTTCTTTTATTTTTAACCTTCAAGGTTAAATGATTTTTATAAAAATATTTAGCGAGTAGAAAAATATGATTCTTCCACCAACAATTTTCTAAAAATGTGTAGTAATTGATTCTGTAGAGTTTGACATTTTTCAAAAACAGAATCTGTTTTGGTATAATAAAATGATATTAAAAGCATTTGTTTGCTCTTGTTTGCTTTTAAATAAATTTGCTTAGAGAATAAAAACCGTAGGAAACATTTTCCAAAATAATAAACTGAATTTATTCAAGCTTTGCAACATTTTTAAAAGCACCTTGTGATCTGTTTTGGTGTGAGCTATTATTTACTTATTCCTTTCTGGACGGTAGAGTTACCGAGTGACGGAGGATTCGGAGCGGAAGACCTCGAAGACCCTGGATACCTAGCTGACCAAGGCAAGCAGCCCTTTGACCATGACTTGAGCACATACATTGATGCATGCTAGAATAGCAAGTACTTTTCCGTTGCATGTGATCATAGTGCCGGTTCATCATTTTCGTGATGGTACCGAAGGCTTCATCGAAGCACTTGCATGATAGTGATGGTATACATATGGCTCATCGGAGCACAAACATGATGAGCTTGACCCTACCATCTATGAGGATCATGGTACTGTCATGTTGACTAGTAAAGTTATAGGACCATTGCATTGAGCTTGACCCTACCCCTTGAGGGTCATGTTAATACCATGTTGACAAGTAAAGATAGAGCATATTATCCTGAGCATGATGATGAGTTAAATAAAGAGTTTATGAAAACCCCATCGGGTGCCACTAATGCCCGAGGGTGATGATGAGTTGGTGATCACTTTTGGTGAAGTGATGCACCGGTGTTTTTGTGTGAGTATGGTTTCGGAAAGGGGATTAGATTTATGATGTGTCGACCGTCCCAACCTTACCAGTACGACCACGTTACCCCTTTATGGGACGGGGCTTTGTTGATTACTCTGGTCGGTACTAGCAAAGAGCCACATTACTAGTGGCGGGAGTGATTGTCGTCACTCTCGTGATGGGGTCGTGCAAGGTAGGACGACTATGCGATTATTATGAGTTCCACGCACACCGTTGGTCCCTGCATGGTTGATACTGTCCAGAGTCGGTGCTCGTAAGACGTACAACATGTGGGTTGGGTACCAATCGAGTGGACCTCTTTGTCTAGTATCGTCAGGGGAAAGGCATTGATCGGGTACTTACCTCGGGTATGTGAAATACCGCGAGTCGTGGATGACACGGAAGTTTCCCGGATCTCGTGGGTCCAGCGTACTACCTCTGCAGAGTGTAAACTATTCGAATAGCCGTGTCCATGATCAAGGACAGTTGGGTGGTGCTGCTTAAACTACGTCCAGCGTTTCCGCATAAACCAAGTGTGTGTGTGTGTGAGTTCGGTGAATGGTGTTAATAACCGGAGTTACTTGAGGAATTGATATGACCAAGTTCGGTGACTTGGCATATAGGGTGAACCCGGTGTGTTCAACCCTTGTCAGATATGTCGATATCTATAACCTGTTCTTCAAGGGTAGTTCTTTAACTTGTTGCATATACCTGATCATTCCACCAAATTGCATTCCACCAAAGATACATGTTACTGTTATTCTTCACTATCAATGTTCATATCGTGGGCTGTTTGCGAGTACATTCAAAGTACTCATTCACTTGCCACTGGTTATATTATTGACCAGACATGGAAGGACCGGAGTTTGGCGATGAGTACGCCTTCGGAGACGAACCTGCGATCTAGGACGCTTCCAAGTCAGAATGCCTGTCAGTGTAGGCTTGATGGCATGGGCACCGCTTAGCCCTTACGAGTTTCTGCTACCCGATGTATCTGTTTAATTGGCTTTATACCTCGCTCTTGAACCCGACCTTTTGGTCATTTGATGTAATAATTTCGGTACTTGGATGTAAGACTCTATTATTCAGTATCTGTGTTCAGTGAACATTGATCCTTGGGGTCACTGGGCACGGCGAACTCGAGTTGCTAGTCGGGGTCCCCACAGAACTGGTATCAGAGCCATCCGGACTATAGGAAGCCTTAGATAGCATGAACGTTAGCCGAGAATGTTAGAACGCCAGCCTTGCACAAAACTTTTGCACATACAACCTTCTAACTTCTCTCCTATACCTTGTAGATGGCTGCCATACCTGAGACGCTTCTGGAGACCGGCTTTCCACTACTCCTGGTGGATTGTCTCGAGAAGTGCCACGTACGTCGCACGCCCATCTTCCTCTACCAAGAGCACTGGGTCAACGCTGACACTAAGGAATATCACGTGGACGTGATAGTGAAGGCTAATGACTCCCCGTCTAGTTGGTTCTTCGAAGGACCACCGATGGGAGAGCTGATGTTGGCAGTGGAGACGGCCGCACGAGAGGCGCTCGTGCGTCTCCGCAGCATCCTCCCTGAGATGGCTAACGAGCCTGTCACTCATCACCTACCTTTCATTAAGGAAGGAGTGGATGGGAGTTGGACACTCACCCCAGCCACGGAGGATGGGATGCCATTAAGGTTTCGGACCTACTTCAGCCTCTCGTCGGACACCCTGACGCACTTCCTGGTTAAGGAATCAGCCAAGCTTCGCCAAGAGCTGCACCTAGTCAAGGGCCTGCTCCACACTGAAAAGATGAAGAATCGCAAGGTAAAGAAGGCAGGCGCACCTGAAGGAAGGGAAACTGTTGCTACTAGGGGTGGTGTGTTACCCACCCAGGCAGTCCCTCTTCGCAGTCGCCGCCTGACAGCGGAAGAGTACACTGAGATCTTCGCCACCTCGCCTAAGAGACGCCGTGATGTGCGGATTCTTTTTTCCACTCCTATAAAGGAAGAAGATGTTGATGAAGACGAAGACGAAGATGAGGATCCTGTTGAACCCGCCTATGAGACCGAGCAGTCCGCCGCGTAGGATTTAGCGTAGGCAATTAGGAATACCCCAAGCATAGGGTATCCATGTATCTGTTTTTAGTTTACGTATGTGTGTATGATGTAAGTCACATATTGCCTTAGGCAGCCTGTAAGTGACTACATCACCTAGTTTTTATGAATGCAATTTCCGTTTGTCAAAAACTTTGGTTTTGAAAACTTTGCACTTGCACGCATTGGACCCCCTCTTACTAGGAACGAATCCTTGTATTTCCGAGCAAGGTGGCATTTTGACCTGTCTGTTTCTATGACAGGATGGCGAACGCAACCTGCAACAGCACCTTCGGCAACCCTGGCGCCGGCTCCTCAAGAAAACCGCAGGTAACCGAAGGAGAAGGTCACGCTGGAGGTCACCACGAGCAGCCTAGCGACATTCCGCCACCACCTCCTCCTGAGAACTTGACGATGGCTCAGTTCCTTCAAGCTCTTCGGGAGGAGCGTCAAGCCAGCAATGCCGCTATTTAGCAGCTGACTCAAGTCCTGGTGGACAACCCGCCGCGGAATGGGAATGGCGGTGGCCGCTCTACTCTTTCTGAGTTCATGCGGACTACGCCCCCCATATTCACAGAGACGACTGAACCACTGGACGCCGATGACTGGATCCGCACCATTGAAGACCTCCTTGCGCTGGTCAAGTGCACCGACAATCGTGAGAAGGTCCTTTATGCTTCGCACTGTCTCGGTGGCACCGCCAGGGCATGGTGGGATGGATTCCAGATCATGCGGATAGGGCAAGTCATCACTTGGGTGACGTTCAAGGAAGGATTTCGCGCGGCTCACATTCCACCTGGAATGATGACCATTAAGAAGCGGGAATTTCGAGCCTTGAGGCAAGGTAGTGGAACTGTTAAGGCGTACCTTCAGAAGTTTAACCTCTTGTCGAGGTACGCGCCCGAAGATGTTAACACTGAGGCCGCTAAGGTGGAACGCTTCATGGAAGGTTTACAACAGTCCATGCAATACCAGCTGGTGGTTTGCGACTGCAAGACCTTCAGCGAGTTGGTTAACAAGGCGCTTATGCTGGAAGACAAGCGTCGTGTGATGGACGACACCCGCAAGCACAAACTGATAGGCAATAGAGGACCCAGTAGCGCAAGACCAAGACCATGGCAGTCAGCACCTGCAAGACCCAACTTTCAGCAGCAACAGTACAAGCACCCGGTGTTCCGCCAGAATTATCAGCCTCAGCAGCAACCCAAGCCAGTAGTCGACCCGCCGAACAACGGTGGAGTCAAGACCAACCCTCCGGGGCAGGTCACCTGCTTTGGGTGTGGTCAGACCGAGCACTATTCCAGGCAGTGCCCCAACAAGAAGCCCGACGCACTGCGTCCCAATGCACCCAACCGCGGTCAAGGTGCACCAGGAAGGAACCAGGCTCCCCGCAACCAGCAGTTCAATGGCAGGGGCCGGATCAATCACATCACTGCAGAAGAGGCGCAGGAAGACCCGGACTGCATTTTGGGTACGTTCCTCGTCAACTCAACTCCAGCAACAGTGTTGTTTGATTGTGGTGCCTCGCATTCTTTTGTTACTCAAAGGTTTGCGGAGAAGTGTGGTTTAAAACCCACTCTACTCCGTGGACAGATGGCAATTCAAACCCCGGGAGCAGTATTGAGGACCAGCCTAGGGTGTAGAAGGGTCGAGATAGTTATCAATGGAACGAGTTTCTTGGCAGACCTCATTGTGCTTAAATCGCAAGGTTTAGAAGTAATCCTCGGCATGGATTGGTTGGCCAAGCACCAGAGTATTTTGGACTGTGCCAACAGGGCCATTACCATGACAAGAAACCAAGGGGTCAAGGTCAAGTTTCTCTCCGAGCCAGTATCGGCTCAAGTGCCTCGAGTCAACAGTCTATCCGAGGTAGAGCTTGATCAAGTGCCTGTAGTCTGTGAATACCCGGACGTCTTTCCTGACGAGCTACCCGGAATGCCTCCTGACCGAGACATCGAGTCCATCATTGAGCTCATGCCCGGATCAAGGCCTATATATAAAAAGCCTTACAGGATGGGTTCCGAAGAGCTGGCAGAGCTAAAGAAGCAGCTGGATGAGCAACTCAGGAAAGGGTTCATCCGTCCGAGTGCATCACCTTGGGGATCACCTGTTCTATTTGTTTCAAAGAAGGATGGTACCATTCGACTCTGCGTCGATTACCGTTCGCTTAATGAAGTCACAATTAAGAACAAGTACCCGCTCCCCAAGATCGAAGACCTGTTTGACCAGTTAAACGAAGCCAGGGTATTTTCCAAGATCGATCTTCGATCGGGATATTACCAGTTGAAGATTCGACCCGAAGATATACCCAAGACTGCATTCCTGACCCGATACGGTCTATATGAATGCACTATCATGTCCTTCGGTTTAACAAATCCCCAGCTTACTTCATGTACCTCATGAACAAGGTCTTCATGGAATATTTGGACAAGTTTGTCGTCGTGTTCATCGATGACATATTAATCTTCTCCAAGTCCGAAGCGGAGCATGAGCAACACTTGAGGTTAGTTCTGGGAAAGCTTCGAGAGCACCAACTTTATGCCAAATTCAGCAAGTGTCAGTTCTGGCTGAACGAAGTTGGATTTCTGGGTCATACCATGAAGGCAAGCGGATTGGCCGTAGATCAGTCCAAGATTACTACAGTGACCAACTGGGAATCACCAAAGGACGTGAAGGATGTCAGGAGTTTCCTCGGGCTCGCGGGATACTACCACAAGTTTGTAGAAGGATTCTCCAGCATCGCTCGACCTATGACTCAGCTCTTGAAGAAAGGCCGAAAGTTCGAGTGGACACCGACGTGTGAAGCAAGTTTCCAGGAGTTGAAGAAGAGGCTAACTACCGCCCCGGTATTGGCTACCCCAGACATCAACAAGGAATTCGTGATATATTGTGATGCCTTTGGAACCGGGCTCGGTGGAGTCCTGATGCAAGATGGCAGGGTCGTGGCGTACTTGTCACGGCAACTGCGACCGCATGAGGAGAACTACGCCACCCATGATCTCGAGCTAGCAGCCATAGTGCATGCTCTGAAGACGTGGCGACATTACCTTCTGGGGAAGCGATGTGAGATATATACAGACCACAAAAGTCTGAAATATGTCTTCACCCAAAGGGAGCTGAATATGAGGCAGCGGAGATGGCTTGAGTTAATCAAGGATTACGACCTTAGCATTCAGTATCATCCCGGCAAGGCGAATGTGGTAGCCGATGCCTTAAGTCGGAAGGCAGGCTCCTTGAACGTCATGCTCAAAGAAAGGTTACCCATCTTGTATGAAGAGATGGCGAGCTTCGGGCTTGAGATAGTCGAACCAGGATACCTCGCCAACCTCGAAGTCAAGCCTACTCTGGCAGACGACATCAAGGAAGCCCAGAAGGGACACAAGAGTATCGAAGGCCTCAAGAGGAAGGTGCGAGAAGGAAAAGCCCCAGGATTCTCGATTGATGAGCAAGGAGTACTGTGGTACGGGAAGCGCTTATGCATACCTAACAAGGCCGAACTTAAGGACTTGATCCTACAAGAGGCTCATGGCACACCGTACTCTATCCATCCAGGTGGTACCAAGATGTACCAAGACCTCCGAGAACGATTCTGGTGGCATGGCATGAAGAGAGAAATTGGCTCCTATGTCGCTAAATGCGATGTATGCCAGTGAGTCAAGGCTGAACACCAGCGACCTACTGGATTGTTGCAACATCTTCAAGTGTCGGAATGGAAGTGGATAATGTCGGCATGGACTTCATCATCGGGTTGCCCCGGTCGAATAAGGGTCATAACTCCATTTGGGTCATAGCCGATCATTTGACCAAGGTGGCCCATTTCATCCCCGTTAACACCACCTACGATGGCAGCCAGCTGGCCAGTCTATACATTCATCAAGTGGTGAGTCTCCATGGAGTTCCCAAGGAGATCGTGTCCGACCGCGGCACGCCATTCACCTCAAGATTCTGGAAGAAGTTTCAACAAGCCCTCGAAACCAAACTCTCCTTCAGTACGGATTTCCACCCGCAAACGGGCGGACAGACCGAGAGGGTAAACCAGATACTTGAGGACATGCTCCCCGCCTGTGTTTTGGCTCATGGTGCCAAGTGGGAAGATTGCCTGCCGTTTGATGAGTTTTCTTACAACAACAGCTACCAGTCCAGTCTTCAGATGGCCCCATTCGAAGCGTTATATGGGCGGAAGTGCCGCACCCTGCTCAATTGGTCTGAAACCGGTGAAGGACTAGTTTTTGGACCAGAAGCACTGCAGGAAGCAGGGGACAAGGTTCAGCTTGTCCGAGAGAACTTGAAGGCAGCTAAGTCAAGGCAGAAGAGCTATGCGGACCCTCGCTGCAGAGATGTGGAGTTTGTTCCCCGAGACCAGGTGTACTTGCGAGTCACGCCTCTCAAGGGAACCAAGCGTTTCCATGTCAAGGGGAAGCTAGCTCCTAGGTTCATTGGACCCTTCAAGATCACGGTAAGGCGCGGGGAAGTAGCTTATCAGTTGGAGCTACCTCCTGAGCTTTCGGGTGTGCACAATGTGTTTCACGTGTCACAGCTCCGGAAGTATTTGCAAGTGCCGAACCGTCCCGATCTTTACAAGGACATTGATCATCAAGCTATTGACCTTCAACTGGACCTTACCTACCGCGAGAAACCGATCCGCATTTGGGATGAAGCCGAACGTTGCACCAGAAGTCGCACCATCAAGTTTTTCAAGGTTCAATAGAGCAACCATACCGAAGCAGAAGCCACGTGGGAACGTGAAGACAATCTCCGATCAGAATTTCCCGAGCTATTTAACGCTTAGCTTAGGAATCTTGGGGACGAGATTCTTGTAAGAGGGATAGGTCTGTCACACCCTGTTTTTCACCACAAGTATTTTATGTTGCAAAATCAGAGCTTGTTAAGACTTTTCAAATAATGTTGTGAGTGCAATGTAAGCCCTTGTATGAGTGAATGCTTGCTTGCTTGATGACTCAAACCCATGAAAAACTTATTATTTTGCTCTCTTCAAAAACCATTTTTCCTTTATATCAAGATCACCTTCATCATGTTGGGATACACTACTAGCTCATGAAGCCAAGTGGCACTTCCAACCAAAGTTGGTGATCTGATCCAAATATTATTTTCATTCATTAAAAACATTAATTGGTGATTTAAAATATTATTTTCCTGTTTTATATTTATGTCTGTTTCTAAGGCCAGGAATGATATTCCCACAAGGAAAATTGCTTTCATGCCTTAGAAAATTCTGAGTAAATTCATGGAAGCTCAGAAGGACATACATTTTCCATATATAAGATTTTCAACCCTATTCTATATTAGTATTATTTGAGTAAAACCCTGAAAACCATTTCTGTCTGTTTTAGCTTTTTGAGATGTTTCCAAAAGAAATAATCTCAATAAATTCCCATAAAATTAAAGGAGCCCTCCCAAGACATATTAGGTGCTCACATAAAATCTCACCTTGATCCAAGGTGGGGAAGTGCATCAAATGAGCCCAAAACCCTCTCTGTCTAGAGAAGAGTTGGACCAACTCTACATTGCAAAGTTTCTCCAATGGAGCTGAAACTTTGCAGAGGTGTTTGACACCCCAAATGAGGACTCCACACCAAAGATGAGATTTGTGAGACTCTGATTGGCCACACTTCCTTTGTAAAGGACAAAACTGGTCATTTTGGAGCATTTCCAAGTTTACAAAGCTAAAGTTGTTCAATGGAGCTCAAATTTGGTGAAACCCCATGTTTTTACCCCAAGACCAAACCTGTTAAGTGTCAGTTCCAGTGGTGGAGTGGAAGCACCCCCAAATCACTGTCGAACACCTTCTGACAGGAAGGTAAAAACCCTCCTAGCCACTGTTTTACCCAATGGCAAAGCCCCAAACTTGGTGAGTTAGAGCCCCAGAACACCTTGAGCACTCAGTCAACCAGCCCCTCCCCAACTCCAAGCACAAGTGACAAGATCTTCAATTTGAGCCACAGGCCAGGGCTCGCAACACTGGTGTTCCTTGCCTCCTTTGACCAGCTCGTGCTCCCACTAGCACACAAGGGCTAGGCACACTCCCAGCAACACTCAGGACATGGAGGACACGTCCAAAGTTCCCCAGAGCACGCCAGCATGCCGTGGCATGCCAAAACTGCGCTCTGGACGCGCTACAGAGAACCTCCAGCAAGGGGACGTTGCCCTCAGCCAGTTCCAACCTCCCGAGTAGTGTCCAAACGCTCCCCCGACAGCCACTCTATGCACAGCTACCATTAGGGGCCCCCTCTCCTCGCGCAAGAACTCAGGTGACGCGTGCCTGCGCACGCTCGACGCTGCCGAGCATGCACGGACGCTGCAGCTCGACCCCACTCGCTCTCCCTCTGCGGCCGATGCACTAGAAGGTCCTAAACCACGTCCCGAACCCGTGGTTTCGCGGCCAACACCACACTGTGCACGCACGCGCGCCACGGTGAGTCACCAGCGCGCCCGAGTCGGCTCACCGTCGCTGGCATATAAATAGGTCTCCCTGGCGCCCCAGCACCCCCCGAGGCAGCTTCAGCACAACCACTAGACTCCCCCTAGCCGCCCAATCGAGCTCGCAGAGCCCCGGTGCTCGAGATCGATCGAGGCCCCTCCGCCTCGGAGCTCCGGTCGATCTCCGGCTACACGCCGGCTCCTGCGCCACCCGACCTCCCATTGCACTTCCCTTGACGCCAGGATCATTTCCCCCAACTTCCCCGAGCGAATCCGTGCCCCTAGCCACTAGCTCGACGCCATCCCGAAACCTTTCCGCCACGGTCACCTCGTCACCGGCGACCCAGACCACCTCCGGTGACGTCCCGACCACAAGCAGGTAGGCGGAGGAACGAGGGACCCATTGCCGCTCCTAGACTGGCCTGAGGGCAACGGTAGCCTCGCCGGCGTCCGTCTCCACCTCTCTGGCTGGAGGTAGGAGAAGGACCCGACAGGTGGAGCCCACCTATCGGTGTCCTGGGGCAGCCAGCGCGCGCAGCCGCTGACGCGGACCTCAGGGGCCCGGATGTCAGGTTTGAACCTGGCACGCGCGCGCGTGGTGGCCGGTCTGCTGGCTCGGCCGGCTGGGTCCCCCCCTGGCCTTTTCTTTTATTTTTAACCTACAAGCTTAAATGATTTTTATAAAAATATTTTGCCATTAGAAAAATATGATTCTTCCACCAACAATTTTCTAAAAATGTGTAGTAATTGATTCTGTAGAGTTTGACATTTTTCAAAAACATAATCTGTTTTGGTATAATAAAATGATATTAAAAGCATTTGTTTGCTCCTGTTTGCTTTTAAATAAATATGCTTAGCTAATAAAAACCATAGGAAACATTTTCCAAAATAATAAACTGAATTTATTCAAGCTTTGCAACACTTTTAAAAGCACCTTGTGATCTGTTTTGGTGTGAGCTATTATTTATTTATTCCTTTCTCGACGGTAGAGTTACCGAGTGACGGAGAATTCGGAGCGGAAGACCTTGAAGACCCCGGATACCTAGCTGACCAAGGCAAGCAGCCCTTTGACCATGACTTGAGCACATACATTGATGCATGCTAGAATAGCAAGTACTTTTCTGTTGCATGTGATCATAGTGCTGGTTCATCATTGGTGTGATGGTACCGAAGGCTTCATCGAAGCACTTGCATAATAGTGATGTTATACATATGGCTCCTCGGAGCACAAACCTGATGAGCTTGACCCTACCATCTATGAGGATCATGCTACTGTCATGTTGACCAGTAAAGTTATAGGACCATTGCATTGAGCTTGACCCTACCCCTTGAGGGTCATGTTAATACCATGTTGACAAGTAAAGATAGAGCATATTATCCTGAGCATGATGATGAGTTAAATAAAGAGTTTATGAAAACCCCGTCGGGTGCCACCAATGCCCGAGGGTGATGATGAGTTGGTGATCACTTTTGGTGAAGTGATGCACCGGTGTTTTTGTGTGAGTATGGTTTCGGAAAGGGGATTAGATTTATGACTAGTCGTCAACCCGTGCATTTGCACGGGCTAGGCAATTTTATTTTCATATTCATACAAACATTTAGAAATAAATTAAAAGTGTAAACTATGTAGGAACAAAATAGGTAGAACAAAACTTGTATCATTATTCTATAAAATAGGGAAAGACGGATATACATTCCTTTAATCAATTCCTTTTTCCAGGAAATAAGTGAAATGCATGGTTTACGATCTTTAAGAGAAGGGAGAGAATAGACAATCTTTACGTACGGCATATATTGTAATATAAGATATTTTTAAAATGTACATTCTTTTGGGAAGGACTTAATATTACACCTTTTGAGAAAATTGACGATCTTTACGTACGGCATATATTGTAGATCACATTTCAACAATGGAGAATTCATCGATACATTAGTTACCTATTTTGACACATTGATGTTCTAGTGTGTAATAAGTCCTCCTCAACCAACATTTTGTAAACACGGTGAGGAGTCACAAATCTATGACTATGAATGTACAACTACGTAATGAGTCCTCCAAAACTAACATTTTGTAACTCCCAACCACCTTGCCACCTTGTGTGCTATAACCTCATACATTCTCCTACAACATATATTTGTTGAAGAACTTAGTCTATATGGGGAAAAGGCATCAAAATATATAGATTCTGGGAACAATTTACACCGCAAATTTTGTGATATCATTCTTTTGTCTACAACATAAATCTAATGAAGTACAAAAATAACAATGGAAATACATTGGGCATGAATCATAAGGTCTGGCACATATAATGGATTAATGGACATTTCTAAATACATTCTATGATGTAATCGAAGAGAATCTACGGAGAAGTTTTATTATGCGAGTGTTCATAGAGGGCAGGGAACAATAATGTAATAGTGAAAAAAATAGATTGTTGATAATCTATAAAAATGTTCAAACCCTTCATGTAGTTACATTGTGAACTTTGAAAAGGGGTGTGTTTTACTTGATTCCGTGAGATAAATACATCGATCAATGTTGCACTATAAGTACAAAGTGATGCATAGAAGAAAATGAGCTCAATATGTGATATAAGGAAATTATCAAGATTTCCTTCTTTAAAAGGTGTTTATTTCTGGTACATGTTTAATAGATCTTCCATTATATAGTATCATTTTTCAATTAACAATTCTCGTGAGAAAAAATCTGGACTATAAAAGAATGTCCAAATTGGATTAAGTTAATTTAGTTGCCTTTAGAAAACATGGAGCTTAGGCACTCCTTCTAGCAGAGTAGCATGCCTCAACATATCAAATCTTATTTAACTAATATCAACTTTAATAATTACTTTGCTGCTAACTTCATTGGACCATAAGGTATGTTCTCATTTCTAACCTATCCTAGGGCCTATGGAGTACCATATAACCTCAATCTCAACCTTAGTTGCATTCATAGAGCGGACTCCACTCAACTAAAGCACATAATAAGACCATTTTGTAGCCTAGGTGATAATTCCTCGTCCCATGGCAAAAGCAGGGAGTGGCATATGGAGATTACTGAAGTGCAAAGATTGTATTAAAAGAACACATACATTTACCTCTCTAGCTATAGATTCGTGATGAATTAATATGAAAAGTCGTCTTACACATGTTAGGGAAATAGTTTTGTTTCTCTAGAAATTTATTCCGTTATCATAAGGATTTTATGCTTTTGACATGGGTTCCAAATGAAACATGTAAGAGGGTATAGGTCCCTACTGTTGGGAATGATTACGTCGTCATCAACAGGGCCGAAAGAAAAACATACTCCCTTGGTGTTGTTTCTTTGTAGGAAATAACAATGTGAACCAGGAAAATATACAAATGTAGTTTGGAATGTTGGTTTAAATAAACATCAGCTAACTGGTGAAGAAGCAATTTTTCACCATAAATAGAAACCAAAAACAAAAGATTAATGTATCAGGTAAAGTAATCTGACAAATCACTCTTTACCACCCTACTCCATAAGATCAACACAGGTTCACATGTGGTCTGAGACTATCACAAGTTTGTCATTTAGTATGTGAATCCATGGAGGCATGATAGAAGATGTGCTAGAGAGAAGTCAGCACTAGGAGGCTCTTATTGGGTGTCAACACCAACCTTCGGGAATAGCATAGACTATAGAGCAATTATCAAAATGAACCACGAACTTCATATATCTACTGTCAACATAATTATATTCAGCAGGGAACACTTCAGACTGTCTGGCTTCTTACACCAACACAAAGTAATATACTATATGGTTATTTTGTTGCACGATGCAAATATTAAATAGTGAATAAAAAAGTGAGACTTGAATGTCATTGATATCGGTTCAAGAAATGCCATTTTTAGTCATGAAAAATCAAGGTGTATCCTTTCATGATTGATCTGCAAAAATCAATTTTCAGTCATGAAATTAAAAAGGCCTCCGAACTGGTTGAATTGACAACTGGTTCAGTGTAGTAAATTTGGTTTTCACAACAATATAAAAATGATTAAAAAATTGTAACTGGCATTTCAAGTCAAATAAATTATTCTTAAGGTTAAGAAAACGTTAATTATAACATAGTTCGTTGAAATCATTTTTATCATAATGAAACATTTCTTATAAATAGTTTATGCATGCGTGTAAAAAGGAATGCAGGCATTTATCTGTGTATCATGTGCAAAGGCCATGACAACATAATTAAAGATATATAAAAAGTGCCAAAAAAATCGAGTTAACTCATCAAATGGCTAATCCATATGGGTTGGAAAGTGAATCACCTTGAATGTTAAGTCCTCAATAATGTCTGAAGCAACTTTAGGAAATAAACAGAATACCCCACTATGTTCTCTTTGCCAGATGAGATCTAGCAAAATAAGTTGAATGTAAAAAATGTAAAATATAGCAGAAGGGATACCTAGAAGTAACATCTTGTCAACCATCCAATATATCAGCTGCCCAGATTGCCTAGTGCGTACATCAGTAAGGACTATTTTCCTTTCGTACTGAAAATTGATGGAAGTTCGCAAGATTAATCCACCCCAAATTACGTACACATGCAACACACTACCACAAATAGAGCTTACAGAATTGTAGAGATAGCAGTACCTTTTGACCGAAGTTACAATTAGAGATAAACTATATAAGTATAAAAGTTATCTAAAGCATGAAATTAAGGGTAGATACTTCCCAGCTAAGAGGTTACAGGGGCAAGCACAAAAACTGAACTGTGTCGAGATGACAAAAAGTTTGGCATTCAGTCTGGCATGGTTCTTTTGCTCGCCATCTTCGACATCACTAACAACCGTGCAATCTGCTGCAAAGTCCAAACAGTCGGTGCTAGATCTCCGCTGCTGCATCAACCATGGTGGTGTTAATTGATCTGAATAGAGAGTAGATAAGTGGTCAAAACATGGAAGTTGATGGAATCAAAGATTCATAAGTTTGAGAAAAAATAGATTTATAGGTTACTGAGAGGCTGGAATGTACCATGTTTCCTAGATTGATTGTAGTTTGGATGCGTCAGTAGGGGACTCAAATTTTGATGATTATGTGTCAATCAGGAAGGAGGCAAAGTGAAGGCTACAACGGAGATCAGCGAGTTCTTCTCCATTACCTGTAAAAACGTATACTATAGCAGAAGTAATACCCAGAAGTAATTATTGTCAACCATCTGATATATTAGCTGCCCATATTACCAAGTGCGTACAATTATTAAGGACTATTTTTCTATTGCCATAAAACTTGATGGAAGATCCCAAGATCAGTCCAGCCCAAAGTACATACGCAATGCACTGCTACAGATCGACCTTACAGAATTGTGGAGATGCCAGTACAGTTACTATCAGAGATAACTTATATGAGAATAAAAGTTAACGGAAGAAGGAAATTCAGGGTAGATACTTCCCTGCTAAGTGGATACACGGGTGACCTACACCAAAATTCAACTGTGTTGAGATGAAAAGTTGGGCGTTGAGTCCGCAATGGTTCTTTGGCTCAGCATCGTCGGCAGTTGTAGTGACAATTCGCGATCCACCGCAAAGTCCAAACGGTCGGTGCTACACCTCCGCTGGAGCATCAGTTATCGTGGTGTAATTCATCTTAATAGATGTTGGATGAGTGGTCAAAACATGGGAGTTGATGGGATTCAAGAATCGTAAGATTGAGAACAAATAGGTTCATAGGAGCCTGAGAGGCTAGATCGTACCATGTTTCCTAGATTGATTGCAGCATGGATGTGTCATGATGGGACTCTAATCTTGATGATCATGTGTCAGTCCAGCAAGCAGATGGGTACGCCTGAGAGAAGCCTACCTCTGATTCCACGCAACAAAATTTCCATGGCTGCAGTGGTTACACCATCCTTGGAGGAGCGCCAGCAAGTCATCATCTTTACTTGCTTTTCCCGTATGAAAACTAATTCACAAAAACGCTAATAGCACCGATGGAGGATGTCAACCCGTGATGGAGAGGAGATGCCTACCAGGAAGATAACGCATGGAGGTTATGCCCATTGGAGTTGGGATTTGACGGAGTCCCTCACTCCACGTTTTGCAACTCATGAGATTGGATCTCGATGGCAATAACATGGTCCCACAAAAATGACAGTACAAGATTTTCCTTTTTCTTCTATTAATGTGGGAATTCCCAATGAGTTATTCCAAACCATAATAAGTCGGTCCCACCAAATCAATGGCTCGTATTTTCTAATTAACGTGGTAATTACTTGGGAGTCTCTAATTAGTATAAGTATAGATGTGTCGACCGTCCCGACCTTACCAGTACGACCACGTTACCCCTTTATGGGACGGGGCTTTGTTGATTACTCTGGTCGGTACTAGCAAAGAGCCACATTACTAGTGGCGGGAGTGATTGTCGTCATTCTCGTGATGGGGTCATGCCAGGTAGCACGACTATGCCATTATTA
The DNA here is from genome assembly GCF_904849725.1 of Hordeum vulgare subsp. vulgare. Taxonomy (NCBI): domain Eukaryota; kingdom Viridiplantae; phylum Streptophyta; class Magnoliopsida; order Poales; family Poaceae; genus Hordeum; species Hordeum vulgare. Next base: position 67,829,893 of record NC_058523.1, read on the forward strand.
TGAGTTCCAGGCACACCGTTGGTCCCTGCATGGTTGATACTGTCCAGAGTCGGTGCTCGTAAGACGTACAACATGTGGGCTGGGTACCAATCGAGTGGACCTCTTTGTCTAGTATCTTCAGGGGAAAGGCATTGATCGGGTACTTACCTCGGGTATGTGAAATACCGCGAGTCGTGGATGACACGGAAGTTTCCCGGATCTCGTGGGTCCAGCGTACTACCTCTCCATAGTGTAAACTATTCGAATAGCCGTGTCCACGGTCAAGGACAGTTGGGTGGTGCTGCTTAAACTACGTCCAGCGTTTCCGCATAAACCGAGTGTGTGTGTGTGAGTTCGGTGAATGGTGTTAATAACCGGAGTTACTTGAGGAATTGATATGACCAAGTTCGGTGACTTGGCATATAGGGTGAACCCGGTGTGTTCAACCCTTGTCAGATATGTCGATATCTATAACCTGTTCTTCAAGAGTAGTTCTTTAACTTGTTGCATATAACTGATCATTCCACCAAATTGCATTCCACCAAAGATACATGTTACTGTTATTCTTCACTATCAATGTTCATATCATGGGCTGTTTGCGAGTACATTCAAAGTACTCATTCGCTTGCCACTAGTTATATTATTGACCAGACATGGAAGGACCAGAGTTTGGCGACGAGTACGCCTTCGGAGACGAACCTGCGATCTAGGACGCTTCCAAGTCAGAATGCCTGTCGGTGTAGGCTTGATGGCATGGGCACCGCTTAGCCCTTACGAGTTTCTGCTACCCGATGTATCTGTTTAATTGGCTTTCGGCCTCACTCTTGAACCCGACCTTCTGGTCGTTTGATGTAATAATTTCGGTACTTGGATGTAAGACTCTATTATTCAGTATCTGTGTTGAGTGAACATTGATCCTTGGGGTCACTGGGCACGGCGAACTCGACTTGCTAGTCGGGGTCCCCACAGATTAGTTTGTTTGTCGCACTCATCATCGAATCATGCGCATCATATGCATTGCATCGGCACTCCACTGCTGCCAGTTTTCAAAACTCGATTCCATTATTAGTTGTCGTTTCTCTCTGTGTTCGTCGTTGACCGTTTTGAGCCCGACCACACTCGCATGCGCCTGCGACATTGTTAAAATATAGTTTTTAAAGGTGTCCGAAAAATATTCTTGGATTGGTTGAAACTTGGCGTGCGGTCTTTATATGTTGTAGGTGGGCTGCTTGCCAATTTTCATCACAATCGGAGCTCGTTTGATGCTCGTACCGTTTATTATATAGTGGCACTACAACCGGTTTAATTGTCGGACGTTCTGTGTTTTAAAAACTCTGTCACGGGCCACTCCATTTCCCTCTCATCCCTACATAGCCCATCTACACAGCCACTAGACCCACCTAGCCACACTCCATGACAGAAGCCATCCAATTACGATCGTGCGGTCGAAATCGACCCTGAAAACGCTAAACCTAGCCCTCCCCTTCTATAAATGGACGCCCCCACGTCAAGAAATAGCCTTCTCCCACCTCTGCCTCAAAAACCATGCCTACCAAACCCTAGCACGTAGCTCCTCCTCCCACCTCCACTCGTCGGGCCCGCCCGATCCCGGGTCAGGCCTGCGAAGCCAATCTGGGCTTGCAGCCCCGATCCCCCATGCGCGAGCTCCACTCAAGCCCCTCCATGACAGTGCCCCGTCGGCCTCCTCCCGGACTCCAGCCCTGCCGCCGCCTTCGGCGCGCTGATACGTCTCCAACGTATTGATACGTCTCCAACGTATCTATAATTTTTGATGGGTTCATGCTATTATCTTGTCAAACTTTGGATGTTTGCATGCCTTTTATTTATTTTTTGGGACTAACTTATTAACTCAGTGCCAAGTGCCAGTTCCTGTTTTTTCCATGTTTTGACCCCTTTGAGAGGAGATTTTGAGACGGAGTCCAAACGGAATAAAATCCCCAAAAAGATTTTTTCTAGAATGTAAGAAGATCGGGGAGCTTGGGAGCCAAGGCAGGGGAGCCCCAGGGGCCCCACAAGCCCCCACCCCGCGGCCAGGGGGGAGGCTGCGCCATCCAGGCTTGTGGACCCCCTGAGCGTCCCCTGACCTAGGGGTTATGCCTATATATTTCCAAAAATTCCCAAAAAAATCAGGAGATCATCGAAACTACTTTTCCGACGCCGCAAGCTTCTGTCTCCGCAAGATCCCATCTGGGGCACGTGCTGGTGCCCTGCCGGAGGGGGGATTCGGACACGGAGGGCTTCTTCATCAACACCATGACCTCTCCGATGATGCGTGAGTAGTTCACCGTAGACCTACGGGTCCATAGCTAGTAACTAGATGGCTTCTTCTCTCTCTTGGATCTTCAATACAAAGTTCTGCATGATCTTCATGGAGATCTATCCGATGTAATCTTATTTTGAGGTGTGTTTGTCAAGATCCAATGAATTGTGGATTTATGATCAGATTATCTATGAATCTTATTTGAGTTTCTTCTGATCTCTCTTATGCATGATTTCATATCCTTGTAATTCTCTTCGAGTTGTGGGTTTTGTCTGGCCAACTAGATCTATGATTCTTGCAATGGGAGAAGTGCTTGGTTTTGGGGTTCATACCGTGCGGTGACATCACCCAGTGACAGAAGGGGTAGCGAGGCACGCATCGTGTTGTTGCCATCAAGGGTAAAAAGATGGGGTTTTCATCATTGGTTTGAGATTATCCCTCTACATCATGTCATCTTGCTTAAAGTGTTACTCTGTTCGTCATGAACTCAATACACTAGATGCATGCTGGATAGCGGTCGATGTGTGGAGTAATAGTAGTAGATGCCGAAAGTATCGGTCTACTTGTCTAGGACTTGATGCCTATATGTATGATCATTGCCTTAGATATCGTCATGACTTTGCGCGGTTCTATCAATTGCTCGATAGTAATTTGTTCACCCACCATAATACTTGCTATTTTGAGAGAAGCCTCTAGTGAACACTATGGCCCCCAGGGTCTACTCCACACCATATTTTCAGCCTTACACTTTTTACTTCGTTGCTCTTTCCGCCTTTAGATCTCACTTTGCAAACAATCTTGAAGGGATTGACAACCCCTTTGAAGCGTTGGGTGCAAGCTTGTTTGTGTTTGCGCAGGTACTTTGGACTTGACGAGGCCCTCCTTCTGGATCGATACCTTGGTTCTCAAACTGAGGGAAATACTTATTGCTCATGTGCTTCATCACCCGTTCCTCTTCAACGGAAAAACCGACGCAAACCAGAGAAGTAACAAGAAGAATTCCTAAGCGCGAGGGAAGGTCTTTTGTTGCCACAGCAGAAGAATTTCTGGCGCCGTTGCCGGGGAGGAAGATCAAGTCAAGAACCCATCCAAGTAGGTGTCGCAAACTCATCTCTTGCATTTACTTTGTTTGCCAGTTGCCTCTCGTTTTTCTCCCCCCCCCCCCACACTTCACCAATTTGCCTTTTTCGTTCGCCTTTTTCGTTCGCCTTTTTGTTCGCCCTTTTCTCTCACTTGCTTTCTGCTCGTCTGTGTGGGATAGTCTTTCCTGATGGCTAGATCCACCACTTCGAACGATACTCCCGAGAGCGAAGTCCTCAATTTCAAACAAATTGAGGAAGAAAACTTAAAGGACGCTCGGTATAGGATTTGCAACGCTCAGAGTAGATCTACTCATAAGCAATCCACTACCGTCTTGCTTCGCAGTTTTTATGTGGGTGTTTCTCCTTGGAATAGGTATATTCTTGACACCATCGTAGGTGGAAATTTTTTGGGTAGCCATACCGTTGATTCTTACGGAGCTGTGATAAATTCGGTAGGCTCACCCCCACTCTTGGTTAATGGAACTACCTTAACTCTAGAACATGTGATGCGTAGACTGGACGCTATTGAAAATAAAGTTGCTACGATTGAACTCATTGAGAATTTGGATAAAAAGATCCACAATAAAACCACTCAGTATGGATCCAAGGTGGGAATGGTTTTTAAAAGTTTAAAGGAGAAGGAACCCACAGTTAACGAAAAGCTAGGTCATGATAACGCTATAATTTGCAAACTAGAGGATGTTATAACCAACTTGGGTTCCGCTTTTGCCGTTGTGCAGAATACTCCAAATTTTTCCCACAATAAAATCACCAAGTATGTCTTTGTCCCTAAAAGTAGTGGTGAATCATCCATCAAGAAAGATGAAAACCTTAAGATGCTTAGTGATCACACCACTTATGGTTTGAGCACCAAAAACGGCGATACGTGATTCTATCGCTTTTATGCCTAGCTAAGGGCGTTAAACAATAGCACTTGTTGGGAGGCAACCCAATGAATTTATCTTTTTCTTTCTGTTTTGTTGCGTCCACACTTTCATAATTCTGTTGTGATTGTGTTTTTTGTGTTTGTTTTTGTGTTTCAGCCAAGCAAAGCCTTTATGATTAGTCTTGGTAATGGTTGTTTGATCCGCTGGAAAAAGACAGAAACTTTTCGCTCACGAGATGATTTTTCATTTTTATTCAGAAAGAGCTTTTGAGTTGATTATTTTTGCTGCTGATGGATATACGTTTTCCCAGGCCTTCGAAATATTTTAGATTTTTTGAGGTATCAGATGTATACGAAGTATACAGATTGCTACAGACTGGTCTGTTTTTGATAGATTATGTTTTTGTTAAGTTGGTTGCTTGTTTTGATGAAGCTATGGTTAGTATCGGGGGGTACTAGCCATGGAAAAGTGAGAACACAGTATCCCATCATCAATATAGATGGAATTCAAGTTTGCTACAGTACCAAAAGAAGTGGTAGTTTGTTTTCTTGTACTAATGTTATCACAAGTTTCTGTTTAAGTTTTGTGTTGTGAAGTTTTCAAGTTTTGGGTGATGTTCTCATGGACAAAGAGATAAGGAGTGGAAAGATCTCAAGCTTGGGGATGCCCAAGGCATCCCAAGCCAAATTCAAGGACACCAAAAAGCCTAAGCTTGGGGATGCCCCGGGAAGGCATCCCCTCTTTCGTCTTCAATCCATCGTAACATTACTTGGAGCTATATTTTTATTCACCACATGATATGTGTTTTGTTTGGAGCGTCTTGTATCATAGGAGTCTTTTCTTTTTGTTGTATCACAATCATCATTGTTGCACACCTTTTTGAGAGAGATACATGCACTCATCGTGATCTTGCTAGAATGCTCATAGTGCTTCACTTATATCTTTTGAGCTAGTTCCTCTTGCTCTAGTGTTTCACTTATATCTTTTGAGCTAGATACTTTTGCTCTTGTGCTTCACTTATATCTTTAGAGAACGACGTGCGTGATTTGGTAGTTGGCTTATGCTATGAAAGTAGTCCCAAATGTGCTAGGTACCCAAAGAGGATGCAAAAACCTCCATCTTCATGTGCACTGAGTAGAAAGAGAAGTTTTAATTCCTCTCAATTAGTTTTGAGACATGGATTTGGTAATATTAAGAGTTATGTTAGTAGGGTGTTGTGAATCTATAAATACTTGTGTTGGAGTTAGTGATTCCCGTAGCATGCACGTATGGTGAACCGCTACGTTAGGAAGTTGGAGCATAATTGATCTATTGATTGTCATCCTTTGTGTTGAGGTCGGGATCGCGTGATGGTTTACACCTACCAACACTTCCCCTCGGAGTATGCGTTTAGCACTTTGTTTTGATTACTAATAAAAACTTTCACAACAAGTATGTGAGTTCTTCTTGACTAATTTGAGTCCATGGTATATATGCACTTTCACCTTCCACCATTGCTAGCCTCTCTAGTGCCGCGCAATTCTCGCCGGTGCACAAACCCACCAAATTCCTTCCTCGAAACAGCCACCATATCTACCTACTATGGCATTTTCATAGCCATTCCGAGATATATTGCCATGCAACTACCACCGTTCCGCCTCATGACTTGTGCCGTCACTCTCATATTGCCATTGCATGATCGTAAGATAGCTAGCGAGATGTTTCAACGTCATACGCCATGCTAGATCGTTGCACATCCCAGTACATTGCTGGAGGCATTTCCTATAGAGTCATCACCATTTTGAGCTGTGAGTAAATAAAAGTGTGATGATCATCATTTTTAGAGCATTGTCCCATGTGAGGAAATAATAAAAAAAAAGAGGCCAAAGAGCCCAAAAATTAAAAAAAAAAGAGAAAAGAAAAAAAGAAAAAAAAGAGGCCTATGACCCCAAATGAAAAAAAAGAAAAGAGAGAAAAGGAGAGAAGGGACAATGCTACTATCTTTTTCCACACTTGTGCTTCATGGTAGCATCATGTTCTTCATGATTGAGAGCTTCTTGGTTTGTCACTACCATATGCTAGTGGGAAATGCACACCCACTAGTTTTCCTTTTGAGCTTTCACATACTTATAGCTCTAGTGCATCTCTTGTATGGCAATCCCTACTCATCCACATTGATATCTATTAATGGGCATCTCCACAGCCTATTGATACGCCGAGTCAGTGTGACCATCTCCTCCTTTTTTATCTCCCAACCACCACGACACACTATTCCACCTATAGTGCTATATCCATGGCTCGCGCTCATGTATTGCGTGTTAGTTATAAAATTTTGAGAAAGTAAGAGTGATAAAACAATTACTTGGCCAATTCCGGGGTTGTGCATGATTTACATTAGTTGTGCGAGGATGATGGAGCATACCAGACTATATGATTTTGTAGGGATAACTTTCTTTGGCCTTGTTATTTTGAAAGTTCATGATTACTTTGCTAGTTTGCTTGAAGTATTACTATTTTCATGTCAATAGCAAACTATTGTTTTGAATCGTACGGATCTGAACATTCATGTCACGTGAAAGAAGTTGAAAAGGACAACTATGCAAGGTAGCATTCCACATCAAAAATTCATTCTTTATCACTTGCCTACTCGAGGACGAGCAGGAGTTAAGCTTGGGGATGCTTGATACATCTCCAACGTATCTATAATTTTTGATGGTTTCATGATATTATCTTGTCAAACTTTGGATGTTTTGTATGCCTTTTATATATTTTTTTGGGACTAACTTATTAACTCAGTGCCAAGTGCCAGTTCCTATTTTTTTCATGTTTTTGACCCCTTACATAGGAGGATTTTGAAACGGATTCCAAACGGAACGAAACTGCCAAAAAGATTTTTTCCAAAACAGAAAAAGATCGGGAAGCCTGAGAATCACGGCAGGAGGTCACCAGGTACCGCACAAGCCGCCTAGCTGCGGCCAGGAGGGCCCGCGCCTCCCAGGCTTGTGGGCTCCCTGGGCCTCCTCTGCCCTAGGTTTTCTGCCTATAAATTCCCTAAAATCCCAAAAAAATCAGGAGATCATCGAAAGTACTTTTCCGCCGCCGCAAGCTTCTGTCTCCCCAAGATCCCATCCGGGGCACGTTCTAGTGCCCTGCTGGAGGGGGGATTCGGAAACGGAGGGCTTATTCATCAACACCATGACCTCTCCGATGATGCGTGAGTAGTTCACCATAGACCTATGGCTCCACAGCTAGTAGCTAGATGGCTTCTTCTCTCTCTTGGATCTTCAATACAAAGTTCCCCATGATCTTCATGGAGATCTATCCGATGTAATCTTCTTTTGCGGTGTGTTTGTCGAGATCTGATGAATTGTGGATTTATGATCAGATTATCTATGAATCTTATTTGATTTTCTTCTGATCTCTCTTATGCATGATTTCATATCCTTGTAATTCTCTTCGAGTTGTGGGTGATGTTTGGCCAACTAGATTTATGATTCTTGCAATGGGAGAAGTGCTTGGTTTTGGGTTCATACCGTGCGGTGACCTCACCCAGTGACAGAAGGGGTAGCGAGGCACGCGTCGTGTTGTTGCCATCAAGGGTAAAAATATTGGGTTTTCATCATTGGTTTGAGATTATCCCTCTACATCATGCCATCTTGCTTAAAGCGTTACTCTGTTCGTCATGAACTCAATACACTAGATGCATGCTGGATAGCGGTTGATGTGTGGAGTAATAGTAGTAGATGCAGAAAGTATTGGTCTACTTGTCTCGGACGTGATGCCTATATGTATGATCATTGCCTTAGATATCGTCATGACTTTGCGCGGTTCTATCAATTGCTCGACAGTAATTCGTTCACCCACCGTGATATTTGCAATTTTGAGAGAAGCCTCTAGTGAACACTATGGCCCCCGAGTCTACTCCACACCATATTTTCAGCCTTACTCTTTTACTTCGTTGCACTTTCCGCCTTCAGATCTCACTTTGCAATCAATCTTGAAGGGATTGACAACCCTTTATATCGTTGGGTGCAAGCTCTTTTGTGTTTGTGCAGGTACTCTGGACTTGACGAGATTCTCCTACTTGATTGATACCTTGGTTCTCAAACTAAGGGAAATACTTACTGCTTCTATGTTGCATCACCCTTTCCTCTTCAAGGGAAAAACCAACGCAAGCAAGTCTGTGTGAACGTGTCAAATTTTGGCGTTGTTGTTTGAGAAGTAGCACGCGCCGCCGTCGGCCGACGTCCCCAGCCCCGGCTGCCTCCCAACGTCCGCAGGCAGACACGCCCTTGGCAGCCGCCGCCCGAGCTCCCATGGTTGCCTGAGCCAGCCCATCGCTGCCGTCTCCCATGGCCGCCGGATACGGACTCACCGCCGCCATATCTGCGTCTCCGGCAGTCCCATGACCTCGTCGGACCCGTCCCTGTCATTTGGAGCCGCCACGTGCCGCTGCCCTACCTCTCGTCATCACCGTAGATCGACAGCGCTGCCGGGTCGCTCCCTCATCGGGAGATCGAGCAGGAGCCCCTCGCTCCGCTTCTGCCGTTGTAGATCGAGCAGGAGCCCCTCGCATTGCGACAAGTTATAGATGTAGATCGTGTAGAATTTCGCGTAGATAAATATTTTCCAACTCTCATGCATATTTAAAACTGTTTAGCGTGTTGTTTGCATTGGTTTTCATGTCAACGTGATAGAAATGGTTTAGTTCATACTAGTTATTTAACCGTAGCTTCGTTGGAGATGAGCCATATATGTAAATTGACTAGAATGACGAGTAGAATCCCATGAACCACGTTTTCTACCATTTAACAAACATAAAATGTGATTAGGACAAATCTGGACAGATTTACAAGTTAACACATGGGGCCAGTTTGGAAATGATATATGATGTTTCCGGCCTCATTTAAAATGCCTAGATAGGTAGATTATTTGTGCTTCACCCCTTGCATGTTTAACAACATTTAATATCGCCATGTACCTAACCGGGAGTGAACTAAATAATTAAAAGTGGAGTTTCGTCAATATGCAACTCGTTGCATATTGAGCTTCACTTAACGTGTAGTGCTTGATTGTTGTGAATTACCATGCCATCCCTTGCATATTTAAAATTGACCGTGCATCATATTAGGTTGTGCATCATATAGTGCATGTGCCGTGGTGGATATCATGTGTTGATTCTTGTTTCCGGTTTGCTTCGTCTCGATAGAGTTCCGCAAGCGTGTCGGAATGTGAGGATCTGTTCGACTATGTTAGTTCGTCTGCTTCACGGAGTCGTTCTTCATCCAAGCGGGATCTCAGGCAAGATGATCATTTCCTTAGATATCATAATATCATTGCCATGATAGTTATGTCATTTCTACCGTTATGTCTCGCTGCCTACCACCTGTTAAATATCAGCCTCCCAACATTGCCATGAAAACCTTCAACCTTTCTACAACCTAGCAAACCACTGAATGGCTATGTTACCGCTTGCTTAACCATTTGATAGCATTACTAGTTGCAGGTGTAGTTGCTTCCATGTGATAATAAGGGTTCCTTGTCATATCACCATATTATTGTTAATTAACTTAACGCACCTATATACTTGGTAAAAGGTGGAAGGCTCGGCCTTCTAGCCTGGTGTTTTGTTCCACCTTTGTCGCCTTAGTTTTGGCTACCGATGTTACGTTCCATAAATGAGCTCTCCTAACATTCTTGGGGTTGTTGTGGGGACCCCCTAGATTCTCGTTTTGGGATAAAGCTCGTCTGGCAAGGCCCAACATTGGTTCTATATTTGCCCAACATGATAATAATGATATTAATGTGATGCATAGGGATTTAGCGCTACCCGAGGAGTAATTCAACATAATACAGGGGGGGCCAGTGCTGCTGGTGTTGGTCCCAAACAGAGCCACTTGCGGGGCCACCCGGGGCAACTCGGGGGATTTCTATCCGGCCACCGTATGTATTTCTCATCCGTCGTGTCCTGAGAACGAGATACGTGGCTCCTATCGGGATTGCCGAAACGCCGGGCAGCCTTGCTGGACTTGTTTTACCTTTCTCGAGCGTCTTGTGCGAGGGATTCCGAGGATGCTTCGGGTTACCTCGAGGTTGAGTTTTCCAATAGGAACCCAAGGAGATCATGGGTTTCCCTGATCGAGGTCATTCCGGCGCAGCGTGTGGTAGTTTCTCATGGACTAGTTGGAGCACCCCTGTAGGGTTAAATCTTTCAGAAAGCCGTGCCCGTGGTTATGTGGCAACGTGGAAACTTTGTTTAATATACGGTTCTAGATAACTTGAAGTAAGCTTAACTAAAAATAAGCCCACTTCGAGCGTAACCGTGATTGTCTCTTTCGTGAGCTCCTTCTCCGATCGAGGACACGGCGGGTTTATGCCTCATGTAAGTAGGTGTTCAGGATCATTCATTTGATCGTCAGTAGTCACGTCCGATGTGCGTAGATCATACCCCTCTTATTCTTGTACTCATAAGTTACCCACCTCAAATAAATGCTTAGTGGCTTGTTGCAGCCTCACCATTAGACCATACCTCACTCATTAAACTTTGATAGTCTTGGTACCTTCGGAAATGAGATTGCTGAGTCCATGTGGCTCACATATTACTACAACACCAGTTGCAGGTACAGGTAAAGAGTTACTTTGACGTGAGCGCGGTGATTGTGCTATTTGGGGTTTCTTCGTCTTCTTTGTCGTCGATCTAGGATGGGTTCCAGGCCGGCAGCCTGGGATAGCAAGGATGGACGTCATTCTTTTATCGTTTGTTTTCATCCGTAGTCGGACCCTGCTCTTCTTCATGATGATTGTATATTGATGTAGCTTGTGGCGTTTCTATCCCTGTCGAGGCCCTCGCGCCAAAATAAGGATAGGATCGCATCTTGGACGGAACAAGTTGGTATTAGAGCAGTACCGACCTAGGAGCCCCCTTGATTGGTCGAACTTGGTCGAGTCAAGTCTAGTGAAAAACTGCTTTGAGTCTAGTTATATATCGGAGAGTAGGATTATTTTTTCTCCTCTTCTATGCTCTAGTGAGGAATCTTGACGTAATAATTTTATTTTTATTCCTCTTCTCACTCAATTTTTTTTAGGATCACGCGGGTATTTTTGGAATCTATATGATGTCGATGTGAAGGAGTTCTGACTTGGTGCCTCCTGTCTGACTTGATTTCTTCCGGGGAGTTGAGCTCTAGGGGATTCTTGAGGACATCGTTATCATTCAGATTTATTAGTACCTCGGGACGAAGGATGTTCGAAATTGCTTCAATACTAGTAGTGGTGAGAGGAGTCTCGCTTCCCCGGTACTGGTGCAGATAGGTCCAGATGTATCACCATACTTAGTATCGTTGTGATTACGAGGATATGAGATAGATGAGTTCCCAAGATCTCTGGTTATGTCTTGACGGATGTGATACACTGGACCGGTAGTGTTATTGCTAGGAGTTGAGTGATGGATTTTACTCCTTGTGTCCGTGGACCCGATTGCATGACCAGAAAATTCTAGGAGTTCTTAGGTGGGAATTCAAGTAGTTACTTATAGGACAATCTTCCAACAGATGCATGATGTGAGGTTGGGGTTCGACATCTAGTGGATTCGTTTGTTCACGGTCGTCTTACAGCGGTTCTTGCTGTGTATTAAAGAGTCCTTGTAGCTTGCTATGACTCGGGGACACTTCGTATGTCGTGTGCACTGCCTTGTACATGATGGCTACTGTAGGATCGAGCCCGTGCGATCCTATCCACGAAAATATCGGATCGAATCTCTGTCATGAATTTGTTCCGGCTTGCTTCGTAAGCCTCATCCTTTGTTTTGTTGTAGTATGGTAATTCGAGTTGCTTCGATGTCAAGTGGTGAATTCATAACTTCCCGAGAGGTGTTCTCATATTTTATGGGAATGTTGATTCTTTTGCTCAATCAAAGTGTCTTATCAATTCTTTTCAACCGGAGTCGTCATGTCAATTCTTTTTCATCCGGTGTGCTTCTTTTCAAGTGAATTCAATCCTCTCCAATTTTGCAAGATCAATCTCTCATTTCTTCCCGGAGTTTATCTCATATGTCCCAAGTTGTCTTTGTTTTCCCCGCCCTCCCACCCTTTTCTTTAGTGATTCAATTATCATCCAAGTGCATTTTAATTCATTGATGCTTTTGCTATCTTCTCTTCTGTATTGTATCCGGCGATTCATTGTCAAGATTCTCAAAAGTTTCTTGTTTTCAATCCTTTCAATTATTTTGAGGTGCTAACCTCATCTAGTTTTCATTTTCACCGGTGCAATATCTCTCTCCCTAATCAATTGTTCAACGGTGTTTTCTTTTAGTGGGCCCATAACCCACAGGTTTTTCCCAGGATCTTATCTAGCTCTTCTAATCTTTTCCCGGAGATCTCTAATTATTTCAACTATGACGTAAGTATGAATTTCATCAGTCATATTCCTTCTCCAATATTGTTCAAAATTAATTCTCATCTTTGGCTCAACCTTTCATTCTTCGTTATTCCGGAGTGTGGCAGCAATTTTGGTGGTGCTCCTTCTCGTCATTCTTTGCATTGAAGACCGAAGAGGTGTTTTTCTCAAGTCTTTTTCCATTTTTGAAGATTGTCATCTCAGCTTCGTGTGATCTTCTCAATTGTTCCAGTCATGAGAATTATTTCCATATCTACCCCTTGCATTTCAGATTTATTTTCATTCTCAATCCTCCGAAGGCCATCATTTCGTAAGATTTCTTCGTGCTCATCTTTCAGCTTTCCTCCTCAAATTCTTCTCAATTGTTGTCTCTTTGTTCATCTCTTAATTATTCCGGTGCCTTGTTCAAGTTTTTCTCTCAGGTGGCTCATGATCTCTTCCTTCTCATGTATCTCCATTCATTCTTGTTATCCCCATTCATTCCAATTCTTACTGGTGTCTACTTCAAGACTTGTTCAAGTTTGTGCTCATATCTCTCCTCGATCTTTTCAGAAGAATAAGGGGTATGCTAAATCCGTTGTTTTTCATCAATTTAACTTGATTAAGGATAAGCATAACATAATTCTTATTCTTGTTTCATAGAATTCTTCTTCTGGAGTGGCTCATGATATCAATTCTTTTCCCAACTGCTCCATCTTTTCTTTTAGTTTATCCTTTGAGGTGGTGTTATAGCACTCTTGTTAGTGGAGGAGCCTCGAAGAGAGTTTGTTTCAAGAATGAGATAATTAAACCCACCGATTCTTTCATCATGAGATATTTCAACCCACGGTTTCTTCATTGAGTTACCTAGGATCAGATTTCACCTAAAATTTTTCCTAGGGATTGTTGCTATTATGGTGATTATCATTGATCCAAGTCCTCTATGTATCCCCTTGGTGTTAGAAGTTTTTCCTTTCTTGTTGCATCCAATCAATCCTTGTTTCTGTTAGTGGCTGGTTGTCACCTCATTATTTTCGGATGGTTTTCGTAAGTCCACTACAAGCTTGTTCTTTTCGTTGTTGGTTTTCCAACAACTCTGTTCAATTCTTCTTACAAGGATGCTTACCAAATTCAATTGTGATAAAAGTTGTCATTCTATTCTTCACTCTTTTCTTCTCAATGAGATAGTTTCTATTCTCTTGTTCAGGATTTGTTGTGGTGTTGCTCTCTTCAATCTATCATCTTGTTCTATCAAGAAATGTTCTCTCCTTGCTTATTCAACTTAGTTTGTTTGTTGTGAATCTTCTCAAGATCTTTCCATCTTATCAAATTTTGTCCTCTTTTCCTACCGAAGTGTTGCCGAAATTTCGTGTGAATTCTTTCTTGGTTCTCATATCATCTTTATCTCTCTACAACCTTCAAGGATCACTGGTTTCACTCGTTTGTCAAAGAAGCGACTAAGTATTACCTCTTACTCTTGTCTCCCTCTTCCCCCCTTTCATTTTTAGATCTCGGGGCGAGATCTCTTGTTAGTTTAGGAGAGTTGTGACAGCCCGAGACCGGTGCTCCAGAAGATTCCCCTTTTATTCAGTTGCCACCGTGTGATTAGTTTGTTTTTCGCACTCATCATCGCATCATGTGTATCATCTGCATTGCATTGGCACTCGGTTGCCACCAGTTTCAAAATTTGCATCCGTTATTAGTCGTCGGTTCTCTCTGTGTTCGTTGTTGGCCGTTCTGAGACCAACCACACTTGCACGCGCCCGCAGCATCGTTAAAATATTATTTTTAAAGGTATCCAAAAAATATTCTCGGATTGGGTTGAAACTTGGCGTGCGGTCTTTATATGTTGTAGGTGGGCCGCCTGCCAATTTTTGTCTCAATCAAAGCTCGTTTAATGTCTGTACCGTTTATTATATAGCGGCACTATAGGTCTATAGCCGGTTTAATTGTCGGATGTTCGGTGTTTCAAAAACTTTGTCACGGGCCGCACCATTTCCCTCTCATCCCTACATAGCCCATCTACACAACCACTAGACCCACCTAGCCACACTCCTCGACCTAAGCCATCCGATTATGATCGTGCACTCGAAATCGGCCCTGAAAACCCTAAACCTAGCCCTCCCCTTCTATAAATGGACACCCCCACGTACAGAAATGGCCTTTATACCACCTCTGCCTCCAAAACCGTGCCTACCAAACCCTAGCCCGCAGCTCCTCTTCCCACCTCCAACCGTCGGGCCCGCCCGATCCCGGATAAGGCCCGCAAAGCCCATCTGGGCGCGCAGCCCCGATCCCCCATGCACGACCTCCTCTCAAGCCCCTCCATGGCAGCGCCCTATCGGCCTCCTCCCGGACTCTAGCCCCGCCTCCGCTTTTTGTGCGTCGTCGCCGGTCGATGTCCCCAGCCCCGACTATCTCCCGCTGGCCAGAGGCCGCCGCGCCCCTGGCAGCCGCTGCCCGAGCTCCCGTGGCTGCCCGAGCCAACCCTCGTTGCCGTCTCCCATGGCCGCCGGATCCGAACTCAATGCCGCCAGATCTATGCCTCTGGACCCGTCCCCGTCATCCGGAGCCACCCCGGCTCTCGTCGTCGCCGAAGATCGACAGTGCCGTTGTGTCGCTGCCCCATCGGGAGATCGAACAGGAGCCCCTTGCTCCGCTCCTCCGGTTGACCCCGAGCGCTAGCCAGCGCCTTGGCCCAGCGGCTAGGCCTGGCCGGACTCCCGCACTGGCCCAACCAGCCCAGCCAGCTTCCTCACCGCTCCAGGCCTAGCCGAAACCGGCCCGCTCAGCTGGCCCAAGGCGCCTCCTCCTCCAGGTCGGCCCATGGCTGTGACGTGAGACTCTATCCCCCGCGCCCGACGTGTTCTCGCTATGTTGCGCCCTATGCACTGTTGTAGACTTCGCCCATTAGTTTTTTTTCGTTTTCTGTTTTTTTTCAGTTAACCTAGGATTTTCAGAAAAATGCATATTTTTAAAAGCCCGTAGTTATTAAACCGTGCGTCGGATCACGACAAGTTATAAATGTAGACCGTGTAGAATTTCGTGTAGATTAATATTTTCCAACTCTCATGCATATTTAAAATTGTTTATCATGGTGTTTGAATTGGTTTGCGTGTCGACGTGATAGAAATGGTTTAGTTCGTAGTTATTTAACAGTAGCTCCGTTGGAGAGCCATATGTGTAAATGGACTAGAACGACGAGTAGAATCCCGTGAACCACGTTTTTTGCCATTTAACAAACATAAAATGTGATTAGGACAAATCTAGACAGATTTAGAAGTTACCACATTGGGCCAGTTCGGAAATGCTATATGATGTTTCCGGACTCATTTAAAATGCCTAGATAGGTAGATTATTTGTGCTTCACCCCTTGCCATGTTTAACAACATTTAATATCGTCGTGTACCTAAATGGGAGTGAACTAAATAATTAAACGTGGAGGTTGCATATTGAGCTTCACTTAACGTGTAGTGTTTGATTCTTGTGAATTGCCATGCCATGCCTTGCATATTTAAAACTGATCATGCATCATATTAGGTTGTGCATCATATTAGGTTGTGCATCATATTGTGCATGTGCCGTGGTGGATATCGTGTGTTGATTCTTGTTTCCGGTTTGGTCTTGATATAGTTCCGCAAGCGTGTCGGAATGTGATGATCCGTTCGACTATGTCGGTTCGTGTGCTTCATGGAGTTGTTCTTCTTCCAAGCGGGATCTCACGCAAGATGATCATTTCCCTAGATACCATTACTATCACTGCCATGATAGTTATGTCGTTTCTACTGTTATGTCTCGCTGCCTACCACCTGCTAAATAACAGACTCCCAACATTGCCATGAAAGCCTTCAACCTTTCTACAACCTAGCAAACCACTAATTGGCTATGTTACCGCTCTCTTAACCATCTGATAGCGTTGCTAGTTGCAGGTGCAGTTGCTTCCATGTGATAACATGGGTTCCTTGTCATATCACCATATTATTGTTAATTAACTTAATGCACATATATACTTGGTAAAAGGTGGAAGGCTCGGCCTTATAGCCTGGTGTTTTTTTCCACCTTTGCCGCCTTAGTTTTGGCTACCGATGTTACGTTCCATAAATGAGCTCTCCTAACATTCTTGGGGTTGTTGTGGGGACCCCCTAGATTCTCGTTTTGGGATAAAGCTCGGCTAGCAAGGCCCAACATTGGTTCTATATTTTCCCAACATGATAATACTGATATTAATGTGATGCATAGGGAGTTAGCGCTACCCGAGAAGTAATTCAACATAATACTGGGGGGGCAGTGCTGCTGGTGTTGGTCCCAAACAGAGCCACTCGCGGGGCCACCCAGGGCAACTCGAGGGATTTCGATCCGGCCATCGTGCGTATTGCTCATCCGTCGTGTCCTGAGAACGAGATACGTGGCTCCTATCGGGATTGTCGACACGCCGGGCGGCCTTCCTGGACTTGTTTTACCTTTCTCGAGCATCTTGTGCGAGGGATTTCGAGGATGCTTTGGGTTACCTCGAGGTTGAGGTTTTCCAATAGGAACCCGAGAAGATCACGGGTTTCCCTGATCGAGGTTTGCTACGTCCGTTTTGCATCATGCTTTCATGTTGATAGTTATCGCTTTATGAACTGTTATTATACTTTGTGGTATCATACTTATACCTTTTCTCTCTTTTTTGCAAGGTTTATTTGAAGAGGGAGAATACCGGCAGCTGGAATTCTGGACTGGAAAACGAGCAAGTCTGAGTCCTAAATTCTGCACAACTCCAAATGCCCTGAAAATCAACGTGGAATTTTTTGGGAATATATAAAAAATATTGGGCGAAAGAAGTGTCAGAGGGGAGCTGCCAGGGGCCCCCAAGCCTGGTGGCCATGGCCTACCCCCCTGGGCGCGGCATCAGGGCTTGTGGGCACCCTGGTGTCCCACTGGCCCCCCTCTTTTGCTATATGAAGGGTTTCGTCCGGAAAAAAATCAGGGTGGAGCTTTTTCGTGGATTCTTCGCCGCCACGAGGCAGAACTTGAGCAGAACCAATCTAGAGCTCCGGCAGGACAATCCTGCCGGGGAAAATTCCCTCCCGGAGGGGGAAATCGTCGCCATCGTCATCATCAACACTCCTCTCGTCAGAGGGGAGTCATCTCCATCAACATCTTCATCAGCACCATCTCCTCTCCAAACCCTAGTTCATCTCTTGTAACCAATCTCCGTCTCGCGACTCCGATTGGTACTTGTAAGGTTGCTAGTAGTGTTGATTACTCTTTGTAGTTGATGCTAGTTGGATTACTTGGTGGAAGAGTTTATGTTCAGATCCTTGATGCTAATCATTACACCTCTGATCATGATTATGATTATGCTTTGTGAGTAGTTACTTTTGTTCCTGAGGACATGGGATAAGTCATGGTGATAATAGTCATGTGAATTTGGTATTCGTTCGGTATTTTGATATGTTGTATGTTGTCTTTTCCTCTAGTGGTGTTATGTGAACGTCGACTACATAACACTTCACCATATTTGGGCCTATAGGAAGGCATTGGGTAGTAGTAAGTAGATGATGGGTTGCTAGAGTGACAGAAGCTTAAACCCCAGTCTATGCGTTGCTTCGTAAGGGGCTGATTTGGATCCACTAGTTTAATGCTATGGTTAAATGGTGTCTTAATTCTTCTTTCGTAGTTGCGGATGCTTGCGAGAGGGGTTAATCATAAGTGGGATGCTTGTCCAAGTAAGAGCAGTACCCAAGCACCGGTCCACCCACATATCAAACTATCAAAGTAACGAACGTGAATCATATGAACATGATGAAACTAGCATGACAGAATTCCCGTGTGTACTCGGGAGCGTTTTTCCTCTTATAAGACTTTGTTCAGGCTTGTCCCTTGCTACAAAAGGGATTGGGCCACTTTGCTGCACCGTTGCTACTACTTGTTACTTGTTACTTTTCACTTGCTACGTTTCACCTCACTACACCACCACTTGTTACCGCTACTTTCAATGCTTGCAGTTATTAACTTGCTGAAAACCGTTTATC
Organism: Hordeum vulgare subsp. vulgare; assembly: GCF_904849725.1. Taxonomy (NCBI): domain Eukaryota; kingdom Viridiplantae; phylum Streptophyta; class Magnoliopsida; order Poales; family Poaceae; genus Hordeum; species Hordeum vulgare. Next base: position 67,848,491 of record NC_058523.1, read on the forward strand.
AGAGCCTTCTGATCCTCATTGGGTTCGACACTCTTACTTATCTAAAGGACTACGATTGATCCCCTATACTTGTGGGTCATCAAGACTCTTTTCTGGCGCAGTTGCCGGGGAGTGAAGCGCCTTTGGTAAGTGGAATTTGGTAAGTAAACATTTATATACTATGCTGAAATTTATTGTCACTTGTCACTATGGAAACTATTCCTTTGAGGAATTTGTTCGGGGTATCTTCACCACGAACGGAAGCACAAGGAGTTGCTCCTAAACCTGAGGTGCCTACTGAAAATATCTTTTATGAAATTCCTTCGGGTATGCTTGAGAAATTTTTGGCTAATCCTTTTACAGGAGATGGATCATCACATCCAGACTTGCATCTAATCTATGTAGATGAAGTTTGTGGTTTATTTAAGCTTGCAGGTTTGCCCGAGGTTGAGGTAAAGAAGAAAGTCTTTCCTTTATCTTTGAAGGATAAGGCGTTGACATGGTATAGGCTATGTGATGATACTGGATCATGGGACTACAATCGGTTGAAATTGGAATTTCATCAAAAGTTTTATCCTATGCATTTAGTACATCGTGATCGGAATTATATTTATAACTTTTGGCCTCGTGACAGGGAAAGCATAGCTCAAGCTTGGGGGAGGCTTAAATCAATGCTATATTCATGCCCCAATCATGAGCTCTCGAGAGAAATTATCACTCAAAACTTTTATGCTCGGCTTTCTCATGAAGATCGTACCATGCTTGACACTTCTTGTACCGGTTCTTTTATGAAGAAGGATATTGACCACAAGTGGAATTTATTGGAAAGAATCAAACGTAATTCTGAAGATTGGGAGCTTGAAAAAGGTAAGGAGTCAGGTATGAATTTCCAGTTTGATTGCGTTAAATCTTTTGTTGAAACAAACTCTTCTAGAGATTTTAGCGCTAAGTATGGACTTGACTCTAAGATAGTAGCTTCTCTATGTGAATCTTTTAGCCGAAGACATAGACATAGACCCTGCTAGGAAAAAAGATTATTCTAAAGCTCCAACTGTGATACGTAGGGGTTACATTAGACCACTTGCACCCCTTGAGGAAATTAGAGTTGAACCTAGTGTTGCTATTATCAAAGATCTCTTAGCCGAAGACATAGACGGGCATTTTATCAAATTTTGTAAGGACTCCGCTAGAATTGCTAAACCTCACGCGGAAGACAAATACGGACCTGTAGTTGGCCTCCCCGTTGTTTCTGTCAAGATAGGAGATCACTGTTATCATGGTTTATGTGATATGGGTGCTAGTGTTAGTGCAATACCCATGTCCCTATATGATGAAATCAAAGATGAGATTGCACCTGCTGAGTTAGAACCCATGGATGTCACTATTACACTAGCTAATAGAGACACTGTCTGCCGTGTGGGAATTGTGAGAGATGTAGAAGTCTTGTGCGGTAAGACGAAGTATCATACTGATTTCCTCGTCCTTGCTACTTTGGAAGATAGCTTTTGTCCCATTATATTTGGTAGACCCTTTCTCAACACTGTCAATGCTCACATTGATTGCATTAAACAGACTGTCACTGTTAGTTTCGAGGGTGTGTCTCATGAATTTAACTTCTCCAAATTTGGAAGACAACCCCATGAAAAATAGTCGTCTGGTAGGGATGAAATCATTGCTCTTGCCTCTATTGTCGTACCTCCTACGGATCCTTTAGAGCAATATCTTCTTGAGCATGAAAATGATATGCATATGGATGAAAGAGGTGAGATAGATAAAATTGTTTTAGAACAATATCCTATTCTCAAGAATAATCTGCCTGTTGAACTGCTTGTGGATCCTCCCCCACCAAAGGACGATCCTGTGTTCGAGCTAAAACAGTTACCAGATACTCTTAAGTATGCCTATCTTGATGAGAAGGAGATATATCTTGTTATTATTAGTGCTCACCTCTCGAATCACGAAGAGAAGAAGTTACTAAAAACTTTGAGGAAGCACCGTGCTGCTATTGGATATACTCTTGATGATCTTAAGGGTATTAGTCCCACTCTATGTCAGCACACGATTAAAACAGATGCTGATTCTAAGCCAGTTGCTGGTCATCAATGGAGATTAAATCCGAGGATGAAAGAGGTCGTGAGAAAAGAAATATTAAAGCTTCTAGAAGCAGGAATCGTTTATCCTGTTGCTCATAGTGATTGGGTAAGCCCAGTACATTGCGTACCTAAGAAGGGAGGTATCACCGTCGTTCCTAATGATAAGAATGAACTAATCCCATAGAGGATTATTACTGGCTATAGGATGGTGATAGACTTCCGGAAACTGAACAAGGCAACTAGGAAAGACCATTATCCTTTGTCGTTTATCGACCAAATGCTAGAAAGGCTATCTAAACACACACACTTCTGCTTTCTAGACGGTTATTCAGGTTTCTCGCAAATACCTGTTGCACAATCTGATCAGGAGAAAACCACTTTCACCTGCCCCTTCGGTACCTTTTCTTATAGACGTATGCCTTTTGGCTTATGAAATGCACCTGCCACCTTTCAAAGATGTATGATGGCTATATTCTCTGACTTTTGTGAAAAGATTGTTGATGTTTTCATGGATGATTTCTCTGTTTACGGTTCTTCCTTTGACGATTGCCTCAGCAACCTTGATCGAGTCTTATAGAGATGCAAAGATACCAACCTTGTATTGAACTGGGAGAAGTGCCACTTCATGGTTAATGAAGGCATCATCTTAGGACACAAAATCTCTGAGAAAGGCATTGAAGTTGATAAGGCTAAGGTTGATGCAATTGAGAAAATGCCTTGCCCCTCAGATATCAGAGGTATACGAAGTTTCCTAGGTCATGTTGGTTTCTATAGAAGGTTCATTAAAGACTTCTCTAAGATTTCTAGGCCTCTTACCAACCTCTTGCAGAAGGATGTTCCTTTTCTTTTTGATGAGGATTGTGAGGAAGCTTTTGAAATACTTAAGAAGGCCTTGATAACCGCACCTATTGTTCAACCACCTGATTGGAACTTGCCCTTTGAAATCATGTGCGACGCTAGTGATTATGTTATTGGTGTTGTTCTAGGACAAAGAGTTGACAAGAAGCTGAATGTCATTCACTACGCTAGTAAAACTCTAGACAGTACCCAGAGAAACTATGCTACTACGGAGAAGGAATTTTTAGCAGTCGTGTTTGCATGTGAAAAGTTCAGTTCTTATATAGTTGACTCCAAAGTCACTCTTCACTCTGATCATGCTGCCATTAAGTACCTTATGGAGAAGAAGGACGCTAAGCCTAGGCTAATCAGATGGGTTCTCCTACTACAGGAATTTGATTTGCACGTTGTTGACCGAAAGGGCGCTGATAACCCTATAGCAGATAACTTGTCTAGGCTAGAGAATGTCCTTGATGACCCACAACCTATTGATGACAGCTTTCCCGATGAGCAATTGAATCTCATCCGCACTTCACATAGTGCACTGTGGTATGCTGATTACGCAAACTATATCTTAGCCAAATACATACCACCCAGTTTCACCTACCAGCAAAAGAAGAAATTCTTCTTTGATTTGAGACATTACTTTTCGGATGATCCTCACCTTTATAAGGAAGGATTAGATGGTGTTATTAGACGTTGTTTGCCTGAACATGAACAGGGGCAGATCCTGTAGAAGTGTCATTCCGAAGCCTACGGAGGACACTGCTACTGCAACAAAAGACCTTCCAACGGCGCCAGAAATAGGTGTGTTGACGGCACCAGGAATCCTTCTGCTACGGCTACGCTTTAAGGGACTTCCTAGGCAAATATGCAAAGGATTTCCCCCATGGCCTTGGAGCCTTGCGTTGGTGTTCCCTCAAAGCGGAAAGGGTGATGTAGCGTAGCGGTGGTAAGTATTTCCCTCAATTTGAGAACCAAGGTATCGATCCAGTGAAGGAGTATCACAAGTGCCTGCACAAACACAAAAACTTGCTCCCAACGCTATGAAGGGGTTGTCAATCCCTTATAGATTGTTTGCCAAGTGAGAACTGAAAGCAACTAAGTAACAAAGCAAAGTAAAATCAAAAGTGGAAACAATAGGTGTGAATAGACCCGGGGGCCGTAGTGTTTATTAGTGGCTTCTCTCATGAAAGCAAGTAGACGGTGGGTGAACAAATTACAGTCGAGCAATTGATAGAACCGCGCAAAGTCGTGACGTCATCTATGGCAATGATTATATCTATAGGCATCACGTCTAAAACAAGTAGACCGATGCTTTCTGCATCTACTACTATTACTCCACACGTCGACCGCTATGCAGCATGCATCTAGTGTATTAAGTCCAAAAGAACAGAGTAATGCCTTAAGCAAGATGACATGATGTAGATGCACAATCTCATATCTACGACAGAGCCCACCTTGTTACCCTTGATGGCAACTACACGATGTGTGCCTTGTTGCCCCTACTATCACTGGGAAAGGTCACCACACGGTAAGAACCCAAAACCAAGCACTTCTCCCATTGCAAGAATCATAGATCTAGTTGGCCAAACAAAACCCAAGACTCGGAGAGACTTACAAGGATATCAAATCATGCATATAAGAAAGCATCAAAGACTCAAATATATATCATAGATAATCTGATCACAAATCCACAATTCATCGGATCTCGACAAACACACCGCCAAAGAAGATTACATCGGATAGATCTCCATGAAGATCATGGAGAACTTTGTATTGAAGATCCAAGAGAGAGAAGAAGCCATCTAGCTACTAACTATGGACCCATAGGTCTGAAGTGAACTACTCACGAGTCATTGGAGGGGCGATGATGTTGATGTAGAAGCCCTCCAACTCCAAAGTCCCCTCCGGCAGGGCACCGGGAAGGGTCTCCAGATGAGATCTCGTGGAAACGGAAGCTTGCGGCAGCGGAAAAGTATTTTCGTGGATCCATTGATTTTTTCTGTATTTTAGGGAATATATAGGCGAAAGATCTAGGTCAGGGGGCGCCAGGGAGGCCACAAGCCTGCCCACCGCTGCCCCCCTGGTGGCGGAGAGGGGGCTTGTGGGCTCCCTATAGCCCTCCTGGCTTGGCCCACAAGCCCCCTAATCTTCTTCCGTTCGGGAAAAAATCATTTCGGGGATTTTATTCCGTTTGGACTCCATTCCAAAATCAGATCTGAAAAGAGCCAAAAACACAGGAAAAAAACAGGAACTGACACTTGGCACTGAATTAATAAGTTAGTCCCAAAAAGATATAAAAGGTACATAAAACATCCAAAGATGACAAGATAACAGCATGAAACCATCAAAAATTATAGATACGTTTGAGACGTATCAAGCATCCCCAAGCTTAACTCCTGCTCGTCCTCGAGTAGGGAAGTGATAAAGAATGAATTTTTGATGCTTTCATGCTACCTAGCATAGATGTCCTTTGTAACTCCTCTTATGTGACGTGAATGTTCAGATCCATTAGATTCAAAACAATAGTTTGCTATCGACGTGGAAACAATAATATTCAAGCAAACTAGCAAGGTAATCGTGAACTTTCAAGATAACAAGGCCAAAAGAAAGTTATCCCTACAAAGGCATATAGTCTCGCTATGCTCTATCATCATTGCACAACGAATTTAAATCATGCACAACCCCGGTATTGGCCAAGTAATTGTTTCACACCTTTACTTTCTCAAACCTTTTCAACTCTCACGCAATACATGAGCGTGAGTCATGGTTTTAGCACTATAGATGGTGTGGAGTGTGGTGGAGGTTGCAAGACAAAAATAAGGAGAAGATGGTCACATTAACTAGGCATATCAATGAGCTGTGGAGATGCTCATCAATAGATATCAATGTGAATGAGTAGGGATTGCCATACAAATGATGCACTAGAGCTAAGAGTATGTGAAAGCTCTTAAAGAAAACTAGTGGGTGTGCATCCAACTTGCTTGCTCACGAAGACCTAAGGCAATTTTGAAGAAGCCTATCATTTGAATATACAAGCCAAGTTATAAAATGAAAATTTCCCACTAGCTATATGGTGGTGACAAAACGAGAGACTCTCAATCATGAAGATCATGGTGCTTAATATGCCCAAGTGTGGAAAAGTGGTAACACTGTCCCTTCTCTTTTTTTATCTCATTTTTTATTTATTTTTTTTTGGTGGGCTCTTTGGCCTATTTTTTTATTTATTTTTTATTTTGGTGGGCTTCTTTGGCCTCTTTTATTCCCTCACATGGGACAATGCTCCATCAATGATGATCATCACACTTTCAACTCAAAAGTCAGAGCAACGATGACTCTATATGAAATGCCTTCGGTAGTGTACCGTGACAATGATCTAGCATGGCATAAACATTAATGGAAACATCATGCTAGCTATCTTATGATCATGCAATGGCACATGTCATGGTGGTGGTTGCATGGAAATATATCTCGGAATCACTTTGAAAAAGCCATAGTAGGTAGGTATGGTGGCTGTTTTGAGGGAGGCTAATGGTGGGTTTTGTGCACCGGTGAAAGTTGCACGGCACTAAGAAGATAGTGATGGTGGAAGGTGAAAGTGCATCTAAACCATGGACTCAACATTAGTCATGAAGAACTCATATACTTGTTGCAAAAGTTTTATTAGTAATCGAAACAAAGCATTCAACGCATACTCCTAGGGGAAGGGTTGGTAGGTATAAACCATCGCGTGATCCCGACCGCCACGCAAAGGATGACAATGAATAGACTAATCATGCTCAGATTTCATCACATAGTTGTTCACCATACGTGCATGCTACGGGAATCACTAAATTCAACTGAAGTATTTCTAGATCCACAACACCTTACTAGCATAACTTCAATATTACCAAAACCACAACTCAAAACTAATTGAGATGAATCAAACTTCTCTAACTATTCAATGCACATGAAGGTGGAAGTTTTCGTATCCCTTTGGATAACTACCCCTTTGAGACTACTTTAAAAGCATAGATCAACTACCAAGCCACGCACCGCTGTGCTCTAAAAGATATAAGTGAAGCACATCGAGCAAAAGTATCTAGCTCAAAAGATATAAGTGAAGCACATGTGAGCTGAATTGTCTACCAAAAGATATAAGTGAAGCTCGACAAAATCACGGTGAATGCATGTATATCTCTCTAGGTGTGCAGCAAGGATGATTGTGACACACCAAAAAAAAAGACTCCTACGATACAAGACGCTCCAAGCGAACACATAACATGTGGTGAATAAAAATATAGCCCCAAGTAACGTTACCGATGGATTGAAGACGAGAGAGGGGATGCCTTCCCGGGGCATCCCCAAGCTTAGGCTTTTACGACATCCTTGAATCTCTTGGGGTGCCTTGGGAATCCCCAAACTTGAGCTCTTGCTACTCTTTATCTCTTTGTCCATAAGAACTTCACCCAAAACTTGAAAACTTCACAACACGAAACTTAAACAGAAACTCGTGATAGCATTAGTATGAGAAAGCAAACCACCACTTCCTTAGGTACTGTAGCAAACTTAAATTCTACTTATGCTCATGTTGGGTTACTGTATTTTCAATCTTCCATGGCTAATACCCCCCGATACTATCCATAGTTTCATCAAAATAAGCAACCAACACAACAAAAACAGAATTTGTTAACAACAGACCAATCTGTAGCAATCTGTATATTTCGTATACTTCTGGTACTTCAAAAATTCTGAAAAATTACAACAGTCTCAAGAATTTGCGTAGCAATCAGCAACAGACAGAATCAACTCAAAAGCTCTTACAGAAAAAAATGAAAATTCTTTGCATGAGCAGAAAGTTTCTGTCTTTTCCAGCATGACCAAACGATCATCCCCAAGACTAATCATAATGGTTTTGCTTGGCACAAACGCAAATAGAAACACAAAAAACACAATCATAACAGAATTATGAAAGTGTGGAAAACACAAAACAGAAAGAAAAAGGATAGATTCGTTGGGTTGCCTCCCAACAAGCACTTTTGTTTAACGGCCTTAGCTAGGGAAAAGGTGATGGAATCACGTATAGTCATCTTTGGTGCTCAAACCATAACTAGCCCTCATCATAGATTCATAAGTCAATCTTATTTTCTTTCTAGGAAAGTGATCCATGCCCTTCTTTAAAGGAAATTGAAATCTAATATTCCCTTCCTTCATATCGATGATAGCACCAATAGTCCTTAGGAAAGGTCTACCAAGAATAATGGGACATGAAGGATTGCAATCTATGTCAAGTACAATGAAATCCACGGGTACATAGTTCTTATTTGCAACAATAAGAACATCATCGATTCTTCCCATGGGTTTCTTGACAGTAGAATCCGCAAGATGCAAATTAAGAAACACTCTTCAATCTCATGAAAACCGAGAATATCACATAAAGACTTTGGAATCGCAGAAACACTAGCACCCAAATCACACAAAGCATTGCACTCATAGTTTTTGATCTTGATTTTTATAGTAGGTTCCCACTCATCATAAATTTTTCTAGGTATAGAGACTTCTAGTTCGAGCTCCTCTTCAAGAGATTTCATCATAGCATCTACGATATGCGTGGTAAAGGCTTTGCTTTGGCTATAAGCGTGTGGAGAGTTTGCAATGGATTGCATCAAAGAAATGCATTCAAACAAGGAGCAATTATCATAATTGAATTTCTTGAAATCCAAAGTGGGAGTTTCATTACTACCCAAAATTTTGATTTCTTCTACTCCACTCTCCACACCTTTATCATCAAGATGGGTGGACTCCGAATCATTGGGGCGTTTTTCAACCAAAGTGGATTCATATCCAGCCCCTCCATAAATAGGTTTGACACGAGAAAACAAAGATTCAAGAGGAGACACACCAAGCACTACTGAAATTCAGAAATTTGTTGTCTGCCATGGCGGACGGCAAAGGAGGGAACCACTGACGGCAAAGGCTTTGTGGTCGGTCAGCAGACGGCAAAGTAGACGGCAAAAAAATCCGGTGAACAGGTTCTTTGTCGTCTGCTTTTTTAAAGCGGACAGCAAATAATCTTTGCCATGAGGGGGCAGACGGCAAATTAAATGGGACGACACATACTCCAACGGCCCCGTTAAGTGTTAACGGCACGCCTCCTCTCTTTGCCGTCTGCCATCCCACCTTTGCCATGTGGGGGCTAACGACAAAGGGGGGAACCAGCCCCCTCTCTCTCCCCTCTTTGCTGTCTGCCATCCCACCTTTGCCATGTGGGGGCTGACGGCAAAGAGGGGAGAGAGTTGGGGCTGGTTCCCCCCTTTGCCATGTGGGGGACGGACGGCAAAGGGGGGAACCAGCCCCCTCTCTCCCCTCTTTGCCATCTGCCATCCCACCTTTGCCATGCGGGGGCAGACGGCAAAGGGGGGAACCATCCCCTTTTTAATTTATTTCTTATTATATCCTCCATTTTTAACAATAATCAGGATATATATATATTTGACATAAATAAATTTCTTTCCGTACTCATAACCATATTAAAATAACTTTCATCCATAGTGCATACATATTATGCAAGTTGCATCTGTACCAAACCATATATTACACCAGTTTCATCCACATGCATACAAAGTTTCATATATATACATATACTACAATAGTTTCAATACAGGCTTCCGTGAAGCCATGGTACAAGAAATCATCTTCAAGCATTCCATTAATATAATCCAAGCTTCCCGTGAAGTGAATGTAATCTGCAAAATGACAAATAAGAAAGTTACAAGAATAATACTAGATGAAGAAGTATATATAGGTTATTTCGGAGAGAAATTAGCTAAGTATAGGCCATTTAATAGCTAAATTAGGTGGAATAGGTCATCTTGGAGCTCCATAGCCTTATTATGTCATTTAGGAGAGAACTTAGCTAACTATAGGTCATTCTAGAGCTAACTTGGATAAAAATATGTCATTTTGTAGCCAACTATGATTATTAATCCATTTTGACCTTATTATGTCATTTTGGAGCTAAATTAGTCATTTTAATGAGCTAACCAAGGTTCTTATGATGTTTTTACCTAACTATGCTAATTATGTCATTCTGGAGGATAATTAGCTAAGTATGTCTTTGTTGGGGAAAATAACCTATGTAGAAGAAGAAAGAGAAGAAGCAAGAAGAGAAGAAGAAGGAGAAGAAAAAGAATAAGGAGGAGGAGGAGGAGGAGAAGGCGGACGAGAAGGAGAAGAAGAAGAAGAAGAAGAAAAGAAGAAGGACAAGAAGAAGAAGAAGAAGGAGTAGAAGAAGGAGAAGGAGCTTCTCTCCTCCTTCTCCTTCTTCTTCCTCCTTCTCCTTCTTCTTCTACTCCTTCTTCTTCTCCTCCTCCTTCTCCTTCTTCTACTCCTCCTTCTTCTTCTTCTTCTTCCTTCCTTTCAATTTTCCTCTTTCTTCTCCTCCTCCTCCTTATTTTTATTAAATAGACCATTTTGGAGCTAACTAAGCTAATTATGTCATTTAGGTGGAACCCTAGCTAACTATAGGTCGTTTCGGAGCTAACTTGGGTAAAATAGGTCATTCCGGAGCAAACTATGCTTATTAAGCCATTTTGGATCTAGCTAGGCTAATTATAGGCCATTTAATACCTAAGTTAGGGGGAATAGGTCATCTTGCAGCTACGTAAGTCTTATTATGTCATTTAGGAGAGAACTTAGCTAACAATAGCTCATTTTTTATTAAATAGGTCATTTTGGAGCTAACTAAGCTAAGTATGTCCTTTTGTAGGATAATTAGCCAATTTAGTCTTTCTTGGATGAGTCTAAGCTACGTAGAAGAAGAGAAATAGAAGAAGAAGTAAAAGAAGGAGGAGGAGGAGGAGAAGAAGCAGAAGGAAGAGGAGAAGAAGAAGAAAAGAAGATGGAGAAGGAGAGGGAGAAAGAGGAAGAAGGAGGAAGAAGAAAGAGAAGGAGGAGCTCCTTCTCCTTCTTCTCCTCCTTATTCTCCTTCTTCTTATCCTCCTCCTTCTCTTCTTCTTCTTCTCTTCTTCTTCGTCTTCCTTCCTTTCATTTTTCCTCTTTCTTCTCCTCTTGTCCCCTTCTTTGGGCTAAATTAGCTATGAATGCCTTTTCTAGCTAATTATGTCATTTCAAGGATAATTAGATAAGTATAGGTCATGTTTTGTTAAATAAACCATTTTGGAGCTAACTAAGCTAATTATGTCATTTAGGTGGAACCCTAGCTAACTATAGGTCGTTTCGGAGCTAACTTCGGTAAAATAGGTCATTCCGGTGCAAACTATGCTTATTAAGCCTTTTTGGATCTAGCTAGGCTAATTATAGGCCATTTAATACCTAAGTTAGTGGGAATAGGTCATCTTGGAGCTACGTAAGCCTTATTATGTCATTTAGGAGAGAACTTAGCTAACTATAGGTCATTTTTTATTAAATAGGTCATTTTGGAGCTAACTAAGCTAATTATGTCCTTTTGTAGGATAATTAGCCAATTTAGTCTTTCATGGATGAGTCTAAGCTACGTAGAAGAAGAGAAAGAGAAGAAGAAGTAAAAGAAGGAGGAGGAGGAGAAGGAGAAGGAAGAGGAGAAGAAGAAGAAAAGAAGAAGAAGAAGGATTAGGAGGAAGAAGGAGGAAGAACAAGGAGAAGGAGGAGCTCCTTCTCCTCCTTCTTCTCCTTCTTCTTATCCTCGTCCTTCTCTTCTTCTTCTTCTCTTCTTCTTCTTTTTCCTTCCTTTCATTTTTCCTATTTCTTCTTCTCTTGTCCCCTTCTTCGGACTAAATTAGCTAAGAATGCCTTTTTGGAGCTAATTATGTCATTTCGAGGATAATTAGCTAAGTATAGGTCATGTTTTATTAAATAGACCATTTTGGAGCTAACTAAGCTAATTATGTCATTTAGGTGGAACCCTAGCTAACTATAGGTCGTTTCGGAGCTAACTTCGGTAAAATAGGTCATTCCTGTGCAAACTATGCTTATTAAGCCACTTTGGATCTAGCTAGGCTAATTATAGGCCATTTAATACCTAAGTTAGTGGGAATAGGTCATCTTGGAGCTACGTCGGCCTTATTATGTCATTTAGGAGAGAACTTAGCTAACTATAGGTCATTTTTTATTAAATAGGTCATTTTGGAGCTAACTAAGCTAATTATGTCCTTTTGTAGGATAATTAGCCAATTTAGTCTTTCATGGATGAGTCTAAGCTACGTAGAAGAAGAGAAAGAGAAGAAGAAGTAAAAGAAGGTGGAGGAGGAGGAGGAGGAGAAGGAGAAGGAAGAGGAGAAGAAGAAGAAAAGAAGAAGAAGAAGGATTAGGAGGAAGAAGGAGGAAGAACAAGGAGAAGGAGGAGCTCCTTCTCCTTCTTCTCCTCCTTCTTCTCCTTCTTCTTATCCTCGTCCTTCTCTTCTTCTTCTTCTCTTCTTCTTCTTTTTCCTTCCTTTCATTTTTCCTATTTCTTCTTCTCTTGTCCCCTTCTTCGGGCTAAATTAGCTAAGAATGCCTTTTTGGAGCTAATTACGTCATTTCGAGGATAATTAGCTAAGTATAGGTCATGTTTTATTAAATAGACCATTTTGGAGCTAACTAAGCTAATTATGTCATTTAGGTGGAACCCTAGCTAACTATAGGTCGTTTCGGAGCTAACTTCGGTAAAATAGGTCATTCCGGTGCAAACTATGCTTATTAAGCCATTTTGGATCTAGCTAGGCTAATTATAGGCCATTTAATACCTAAGTTAGTGGGAATAGGTCATCTTGGAGCTACGTCAGCCTTATTATGTCATTTAGGAGAGAACTTAGCTAACTATAGGTCATTTTTTATTAAATAGGTCATTTTGGAGCTAACTAAGATAATTATGTCCTTTTGTAGGATAATTAGCCAATTTAGTCTTTCATGGATGAGTCTAAGCTACGTAGAAGAAGAGAAAGAGAAGAAGAAGTAAAAGAAGGAGGAGGAGGAGGAGGAGGAGAAGGAGAAGGAAGAGGAGAAGAAGAAGAAAAGAAGAAGAAGAAGGATTAGGAGGAAGAAGGAGGAAGAACAAGGAAAAGGAGGAGCTCCTTCTCCTTCTTCTCCTCCTTCTTCTCCTTCTTCTTATCCTCGTCCTTCTCTTCTTCTTCTTCTCTTCTTCTTCTTTTTCCTTCATTTCATTTTTTCCTATTTCTTCTTCTCTTGTCCCCTTCTTCGGGCTAAATTAGCTAAGAATGCCTTTTTGGAGCTAATTATGTCATTTCGAGGATAATTAGCTAAGTATAGGTCATGTTTTATTAAATAGACCATTTTGGAGCTAACTAAGCTAATTATGTCATTTAGGTGGAACCCTAGCTAACTATAGGTCGTTTCGGAGCTAACTTCGGTAAAATAGGTCATTCCGATGCAAACTATGCTTATTAAGCCATTTTGGATATAGCTAGGCTAATTATAGGCCATTTAATACCTAACTTATGGGGAATAGGTCATCTTGCAGCTACGTAAGCCTTATTATGTCATTTAGGAGAGAACTTAGCTAACTATAGGTCATTTTTTATTAAATAGGTCATTTTGGAGCTAACTAAGCTAATTATGTCCTTTTGCAGGATAATTAGCCAATTTAGTCTTTCTTGGATGAGTCTAAGCTACGTAGAAGAAGAGAAAGATAAGAGGAAGTAAAAGAAGGAGGAGGAGGAGGAGAAGGATAAGGAAGAGGAGAAGAAGAAGAAAAGAAGAAGGAGAAGGAGAAGGAGAAGGAGGAAGAAGGAGGAAGAAGACGGAGAAGGAGGAGCTCCTTCTCCTTCTTCTCCTCCTTCTTCTCCTTCTTCTTATCCTCCTCCTTCTCCTCTTCTTTTTCCTTCCTTTTATTTTTCCTCTTTCTTCTCCTCTTGTCCCCTTCTTCGGGCTAAATTAGCTAAGAATGCCTTTTGGAGCTAATTCTGTCATTTCGAGGATAATTTGCTAAGTATAGGTCATGTTTTATTAAATATACCATTTTGGAGCTAACTAAGCTAATTATGTCATTTAGGTGGAACCCTAGCTAACTATAGGTTGTTTCGGCGCTAACTTGGGTAAAATAGGTCATTCTGGAGCAAACTATGCTTATTAAGCCATTTTGGATCTAGCTAGGCTAATTATAGGCCATTTAATACCTAAGTTAGGGGGAATAGGTCATCTTGCAGCTACGTAAACCTTATTATGTCATTTAGGAGAGAACTTAGCTAACTATAGGTCATTTTTTATTAAATAGGTCATTTTTGACCTAACTAAGCTAATTATGTCCTTTTGTAGGATAATTAGCCAATTTGTCTTTCTTGGATGAGTCTAAGCTACGTAGAAGAAGAGAAAGAGAAGAAGACGTAAAAGAAGGAGGAGGAGGAGGAGGAGGAGGAGAAGGATAAGGAAGAGGAGAAGAAGAAGAAAAGAAGAAGGAGAAGGAGAAGGAGAAGGAGGAAGGAGGAAGGAGAAGGAGGAGCTCCTTCTCCTTCCTCTCCTTCTTCTTATCCTCCTCCTTCTCTTCTTCTTCTTCTCTTCTTCTTCTTCTTCCTTACTTTCATTTTTCCTCTTTCTTCTCCTCTTGTCCCCTTCTTCGGGCTAAATTAGCTAAGAATGCCTTTTTGGAGCTAATTATGTCATTTCGACGATAATTAGCTAAGTATAGGTCATGTTTTATTCAATAGACCATTTTGGAGCTAACTAAGCTAATTATGTCATGTAGGTGGAACCCTAGCTAACTATAGGTCGTTTCGGAGCTAACTTCGGTAAAATAGGACATTCCGGTGCAAACTATGCTTATTAAGCCATTTCGGATCTAGCTAGGCTAATTATAGGCCATTTAATACCTAACTTAGGGGGAATAGGTCATCTTGCAGCTACGTAAGCCTTATTATGTCATTTAGGAGAGCACTTAGCTAACTATAGGTCTTTTTTTATTAAATAGGTCATTTTGGAGCTAACTAAGCTAATTTTGTCCTTTTGTAGGATAATTAGCCAATTTAGTCTTTCTTGGATGAGTCGAAGCTACGTAGAAGAAGAGAAAGAGAAGAAGAAGTAAAAGAAGGAGGAGGAGGAGGAGGAGAAGGATAAGGAAGAGGAGAAGAAGAAGAAAAGAAGAAGGATGAGGAGAAGGAGAAGGAGGAAGAAGGAGGAAGAATAAGGAGAAGGAGGAGCTCCTTCTCCTTCTTCTCCTCCTTCTTCTCCTTCTTCTTATCCTCCTCCTTCTCTTCTTCTTTTTCCTTCCTTTCATTTTTCCTCTTTCTTCTCCTCTTGTCCCCTTCTTCGGGCTAAATTAGCTAAGAATGCCCTTTGGAGCTAATTATCTCATTTCGAGGATAATTAGCTAAGTACAGGTCACGTTTTATTAAATAGACCATTTTGGAGCTAACTAAGCTAATTATGTCATTTATGTGGAACCGTAGCTAACTATAGGTCGTTTCGGAGCTGACTTGGGTAAAATAGGTCATTCTGGAGCAAACTATGCTTATTAAGCCATTTTGGATCTAGCTAGGCTAATTATGGGCCATTTAATACCTAAGTTAGGGGGAATAGGTCATCTTGCAGCTACGTAAGCCTTATTATGTCATTTAGGAGAAAACTTAGCTAATATAGGTCATTTTTGATTAAATAGGTCATTTTTGAGCTAACTAAGCTAATTATGTCCTTTTGTAGGATAATTAGCCAATTTAGTCTTTCTTGGATGAGTCTAAGCTACGTAGAAGAAGATAAAGAGAAGAAGAAGTAAAAGAAGGAGGAGGAGGAGGAGAAGGATTAGGAAGATGAGAAGAAGAAGAAAAGAAGAAGGGTCACGAGAAGGAGAAGGAGGAAGGAGAAGGAGAAGGAGAAGGAGGAGCCCCTACTCCTTCTTCTCCTCCTTCTTCTCCTTCTTCTTATCATCCTCCATCTCTTCTTCTTCTTCTCTTCTTCTTCTTCTTCCTTACTTTCATTTTTCCTCTTTCTTCTCCTCTTGTCCCCTTCTTCGGGCTAAATTAGCTAAGAATGCCTTTTTGGAGCTAATTATGTCATTTTGAGGATAATTAGCTAAGTATAGGTCATGTTTTATTAAATAGACCATTTTGGAGCTAACTAAGCTAATTATGTCATTTAGGTGGAACCCTAGCTAAGTATAGGTCGTTTCGGAGCTAACTTGGGTAAAATAGGTTATTCTGGAGCAAACTATACTTATTAAGCCATTTTGGATCTAGCTAGGCTAATTATAGGCTATTTAATACCTAAATCAGGGGGAATAGGTCATCTTGCAGCTACGTAAGCCTTATTATGTCATTTCGGAGAGAACTTAGCTAACTATAGGTCATTTTTATTAAATAGGTCATTTTGGAGCTAACTAAGCTAATTATGTCCTTTTGTAGGATAATTAGCCAATTTAGTCTTTCTTGGATTAGTCTAAGCTACGAAGAAGAAGATAAAGAAAAAAAGAAGTAAAAGAAGGAGGAGGAGGAGAAGGAGAAGGAAGAGGAGAAGAAAAAGAAGAAAAGAAGAAGGAGAAGGAGAAGGAGGAAGAAGGAGGAAGAAGAAGGAGAAGGAGAGCTCCATCTCCTTCTTCTTCTCCTTCTTCTTATCCTCCTCCTTCTCTTATTCTTCTTCTCTTCTTCTTCTTCTTCCTTCCTTTCATTTTTCCTCTTTCTTCTCCTCTTGTCCCCTTCTTCGGGCTAAATTAGCTAAGAATGCCTTTTTGGAGCTAATTATGTCATTCGAGGATAATTAGCTAAGTGTAGGTCATGTTTTATTAAATAGACCATTTTGGAGCTAACTACGCTAATTATGTCATTTAGGTGGAACCCTAGCTAACTATAGGTCGTTTGGGAGCTAACTTGAGTAAAATAGCTCATTCCGGAGCAAACTATGCTTATTAAGCCATTTTGGATCTAGCTAGGCTAATTATAGGCCATTTAATACCTAAGTTATGGGGAATAGGTAATCTTGCAGCTACGTAAGCCTTATTATGTCATTTAGGAGAGAACTTAGCTAAATATAGGTCATTTTTATTAAATAGGTCATTTTGGAGCTAACTAAGCTAATTATGTCCTTTTGTAGGATAATTAGCCAATTTAGTCTTTCTTGGATGAGTCTAAGCTACGTAGAAGAAGAGAAAGAGAAGAAGAAGTAAAAGAAGGACGATGAGGAGCAGGAGGAGGAGGAGAAGGAGAAGGAAGAGGAGAAGAAGAAGAAAAGACGAAGGAGAAGGAGAAGGAAGAGGAAGAAGCAGGAAGAAGAAGGAGAAGGAGGAGCTCCTTCTCCTTCTTCTCCTCCTTCTTTTCCTTCTTCTTATCCTTCTCCTTCTCTTCTTCTTCTTCTCTTCTTCTTCTTCTTCCTTCCTTTCATTTTTCCTCTTTCTTCTCCTCTTGTCCTCTTCTTCGGGTTAAATTAGCTAAGAATGCCTTTTTGGAGCTAATTATGTCATTTCGAGGATAATTAGCTAAGTATTGGTCATGTTTTATTGAATAGACCATTTTGAATCTAACTAAGCTAATTATGTCATTTAGGTGGAACCCTAGCTAACTATAGGTCGTTTCGGAGCTAACTTGGGTAAAATAGGTCACTCCGGAGCAAACTATGCTTATTAAGCCATTTTGGATCTAGCTAGGCTAATTATAGGCCATTTAATACCTAAGTTAGGGGGAATAGGTCATCTTGCACCTACGTAAACCTTATTATGTCATTTAGGAGAGAACTTAGCTAACTATAGGTCATTTTTTATTAAATAGGTCATTTTGGAGCTAACTAAGCTAATTATGTCCTTTTTTAGGATAATTAGCCAATTTAGTATTTCTAGGATGAGTCTAATCTACGTAGAAGAAGAGAAAGAGAAGAAGAAGTAAAAGAAGGAGGAGGAGGAGGAGGAGAAGGAGAAGGAAGAGGAGAAGAATAAGAAAAGAAGAAGGAGAAGGAGAAGGAGGAAGAAGGAGGAAGAAGAACGAGAAGGAGGAGCTCCTTCTCCTTCTTCTCCTCCTTCTTATCCTCCTCCTTCTCTTCTTCTTCTTCTCTTCTTCTTCTTCTTCCTTCCCTTCATTTTTCCTCTTTCTTCTCCTCTTGTCCCCTTCTTAGGGCTAAATTAGCTAAGAACGCCTTTTTGGAGCTAATTATGTCATTTCGAGGATAATTAGCTAAGTATAAGTCATGTTTTGATAAATAGACCATTTTGGAGCTAACTAAGCTAATTATGTCATTTTGGTGGAACCCTAGCTAACTATAGGTCGTTTCGGAGCTAACTTGGGTAAAATAGGTCATTCCTAAGCAAACTATGCTTATTAAGCCATTTTGGATCTAGCTAGGCTAATTATAGGCCATTTAATACCTAAGTTAGGGGGAATAGGTCATCTTGCAGCTACGTAAGCCTTATTATGTCATTTAGGAGAGAACTTAGCTAACTATAGGTCATTTTTTATTAAATAGGTCATTTTGGAGCTAACTAAGCTAATTATGTCCTTTTGTAGGATAATTGGCCAATTTAGTCTTTCTTGGATGAGTCTAAGCTACGTAGAAGAAGAGAAAGAGAATAACAAGTAAAAGAAGGAGGAGGAGGAGGAGAAGGAGAAGAAGAAGAAAAGAAGAAGGAGGAAGAAGAAGTAGAAGGAGGAGCTCCTTCTCCTTCTTCTCCTTCTTCTTATCCTCCCTCTTCTCTTCTTCTTCTTCTCTTCTTCTTCTTCTTCCTTCCTTTCATTTTTCCTCTTTCTTCTCCTCTTGTCCCCTTCTTCGGGCTAAATTAGCTAAGAATGACTTTTTGGAGCTAATTATGTCATTTCGAGGATAATTAGCTTAGTATAGGTCATGTTTTATTGAATAGACCATTTTGGAGCTAACTAAGCTAATTATGTCATTTAGGTGGAACCGTACTAACTATAGGTCGTTTCGGAGCAAACTTGGGTAAAATAGGTCATTCCGGAGCAAACTATGCTTATTAAGCCATTTTGGATCTAGCTAGGCTAATTATAGGCCATTTAATACCTAAGTTAGGGGGAATAGGTCATCTTGCAGCTACGTAAGCCTTATTATGTCATTTGGGAAAGAACTTAGCTAACTATAGGTCATTTTTTGTTAAATAGGTCATTTTGGAGCTAACTAAGCTAATTATGTCCTTTTGTAGGATAATTAGCCAATTTAGCCATTTTGGAGCTAACTAAGCTAATTATGTCATTTAGATGGAAGTCTAGCTATTTGTTATTAAAACACTAGAAATAACATACCATTATCGTCATCACGGCGGTGAAGCACGGTGGCTCTGGCTTGTTTCACCTGGAGAAGGCTCCACTGTAGAAGGGTCGTGCGATGCGTTTCGGGAGATATTCTGCACCAAATATCATTTGCAATGTGTAGTTAGCATGAAGACACTCTTAAGATCACTGCACTAAAATGAAACTCACCGTCTCCGCCACGTTAATGACTGGCATCGGCGGAGGGACTTGGCCGCTCTTCTCGCACATAGGCTGTACATTTGGTTTCGACAAGTCAAACTTTTTATTTATTAATGAAACGGACATTCAAATGCAAGATTTGAAATAACATGAAGAAGAAACTTACCACGAAGAGCTTGTATATGGCCTGTTAGACGCATCATTCCGTGCCCTCTCCGCCTCCACCAATGCAGTCGTCCTCTCCTCCAGCTCCCTAATCTCCTTATCCTTCTCCGCCATAGCCGCCTGCATTGCCTCTCTCTTTCTGAATAGCAGCCTGCAACACAACTCATTGTTAGCAATGTAATCATATTGGTTCCAACGCCCAACATAATGCGGAAAGATAGTTGAGTCCATTAAACTAACCTCGATGGCGAGCTCGACTGGCCGTGGACGACGTGTTATCTCCGGACAAGAGCTCGTTTGGCGTGCCTTTATCTGACGGAGAGTGCTAGGACAACGTATAAGGCCGTCTCCAATGGCGATCGAGCCATGGGGCCTCCCGTTGCCAGCTATCATCACCAGCTCTGGATCAATAGGCCCCTCGCTCGGGTTAAAGTCCTCCCCTTTCCTCGCCTTCCCGTGATCTCTGTACTTCACGAGCTTGTGGTGGGAGGAGATGTTGGTGAAGTTTTTCGGATGCTCGAGGTCAGACTTAGAGAATGCCTTGACCTTCTTGTACGATGCAGTATGGGCCATCGCATACAGGTCATACATCTGTGGCACCTCCGTCTTATTGTGACGCGCCTAAAAGAGAGAGAGAGGAAAATTGTATTAGTAAATGTCTCAAGATAGCATTAAGAATGAATTGCATGAGGCATGAAGCAAACCACATACCCAGTTCTCGCCAAATTGGATTAAGTTAACGTTCCCTTGATGGTGTGGCACACCAACCATTTTCCCACGCCTCTCCTTGACGTTGTTGTGGCTGGTCTCCCACGTTTCGGAGCACCACTGATCCAGCAAGGCCTCCCAACAATCCATCTTATCCACACACCATCTCGGGGGTACCTAAGTTAATAAAGAGAAATTTGAGCGTGTAAGAACCAAATCAAGGAAACTAACTACAAAGCCTTAATAATATGTAATTACCTTCATGTAATGCTCCTTCTCCATCTTAGCATCACGGCACTTTGCATTGTCAATCCTAATACGCCGCGTGGCATAGTAGTCTCGAACAGCCTGCACCCGAGCCTCGTGCCGAAAGTTTTGAAGTAGGCGGCGACATTCGGTTTCGATAACCTTTGCCGCGTCCTCCTCGTATCCCTCCTCACACCTATAGTAGGTCTGTAAACGAGACAACACCGATTAGTACAATAAATAGTTGTGGTTCATCTATAATTGTGTGAAGGAGAAATTACCCAGAACTTTCGAATCACCATGTCCGCCCTCGTGTCGCACAAAACACCGTCGATCTCCACCTCTGGCGGGGATGGGGCACCCAACTAGTGCTCCCAGGTCATTCCTACCTCTCGCTCCCGACAGGGCAACGTAACAAACCCTGGGAAGTTTTTACGGCAAAGCACACCAAGGACGCTGTTGGGCTTGCGGACACCCTTGGCAACAATCCAACCCCTACAGTATGACAAATTAAAGCCAAAACATTAGATATTTGAGAAAACGCGAAGGCAAAAGGTTAAATAAGAGTAAATTAACTTACTTGTCCCATTTGGCCTAATCGACCACCTCTGCTCGGGGGCGCCGGCACGAGCGGGAGCCCCGAACTACCACGCTGGTAGACGGTAGCCCCCTCACCCAGCTCCTCGTCGTTACCAGCATGGCCACTTGGCTCAGCACAGGTATCCCACTGGGTCTCTTGGAACGTACACTCATCCCTGCTTTGCTCCGGAGTCGCCTGGAATGAAGCCTCTGGGACACGAGTCTCGTGGGTCGAAGTCTCGTCGACCTAAGGCTCGTGAACCGGAGACCGTGTAGCCTCCACCTCAGACGAATCCACCCTAGAAGTCCTATGCTCAGGTGAATCAGCCTGGGGTGGTGGCGGAGATCGTGTAGCCTCCACCTCAGAAGGCGTGGCATCCACCGCCCTACCTCTCCCGCGGCCACGTGTACCTTTATTTCAACATAAATACCAAAATGAGTAATAAAATGTATATAAATACCAATATGCATACAACATGAGTACAACATAAATACCAACATGAATACAACGTGTACCTTTAGTACCTCTCGGCTTCGCAGGGGGTCGACCTCCTCTCACGGGGGGCGCCCCTTGCAGAGTAGAGAGCAACGCTCTCCTAAGAGGCGAGGCAGGAATGGAAGTACCCATCCCATCACCCGCCGACGAAGAAGGAGCCGCGGAGTGCTTTCGACCCTTTCCCACCATCTTTCAAGACCTGTCATGACAAATAGTAAATGAAATTAGTACAACATAAATACCAACATGAGTAATAAAATTTATATAATTTAGTTGAATACCTGACATGAACTAATAACAATTGTGTTTGTCTATATATGCTTCGGGATCAATAAATGCATCATGATCATCACTATCATCAATAAATGCATCATCATCATCACTATCACGAAGAACATGTGGAAGGCCACCATTATGTAATTGGTCAAGAAGTGACAGGTCATCCGCAGCAGTAACCTCTTCTTCTTCCAGCCCTTCCTGTTCGGGCTCAGGGGTTAAGAAGGATTCACTATGGCTGTCTACTTCAATGTTCTGGGGTGAAGTAGAGCGGTTCTTGAAACGTTTCTTGGACATACGTGTTTCTTGGAAGAATTCTCCTTCATATGTGTCTGGGTTAATGTGAGGCTCATAATCCTCTTCATTGAGGGTAGGTGGTCTAAAATGTGGTGGCACTTCATAAATGACATCCCAACCTTTGAGATTTGGATCAGTTTGGCAAGCCCACGGTAGATAGAAAACTTGTGTCGCCTGTTGAGCCGTAATATAGACATCGGGAACATCTAAGTGGGTGTTTTGGTTGATTTCGACTAGTCCTATATGTTCATGAGTCCTTCTAGTCTCCCTCGACTCAAACCAATAACATTTGAAGACTACGATGGTCGGTGGGTTTTCACCATAGAATAGAAGTTCATAAATTGCTTCAACTCTTCCATAATACTCGGTGTCTCCTTCGCCGATAGCAGAGACAGAACAATTTGTAGTCTTTAGGTCAGGCATAGATAGCTCTTTGCCAAAGGTACGAAAGTGATACCCGTTGATGTTGTATTTGTCAAATGAACGGAACTTGAAGTCAAAACCATTAGCGACTTGTCTCAACTCGGCGTCCATAGACTCTGCATCAGCCTACAAGTTTAATACGAAAGAATGGATGCATTAGCCGCAAATTAGACCAAGAAATCAAATGGGCCCTTAATGATAATTAATTACCCTTTGTTTGAACCAAGAGATGAAACCGGGATAGTCGCCTCCATGCTTTGCGAGAAGCTCATACTCTTCGACGGAATCCTTTTTGATGACCGCTCCATCCGAGAATTTGGCGAGTATCGACTATATCAAATATCCGGGAATAAGAGTAGTTCAAAGCAATTAGAAGTTGCGGAACAATAAATTACCGAGAACTTACTCGATGTACGGCCGCACTTCTGTTAGCTTGGTGAAGATATACAAAGAAATGGTCCGCCATTCTTCGACATCCAACGATTTCCCTTTCGAAGCATCGGATGGTGAGAGCTTACCTTTGAATAGGCTGAGGTTGGATCGAACTTTTTTTGGATCGTCATCATTGTACCGAGGCTTCGGGTTATGCAAATGATGATTTTTGGCTTCGTAGTGTGCTGTCACGAAGTTTGCCACCTCCTCAGTAATGAATGCCTCCACCATCGATGCTTCAATTCTATGTTTATTTTAACACTTAGCTCGAAGCGTCTTCTGCATCCTCTGAGTTGAGTAGCTCCATCGATTTTGAACGCCCCCCCCCCCCATTCTTGCCTCGGTCGGAAGATGCAAAATCAAATGTTGCATTGGATTAAAGAAGCTCGGTGGAAAGATCTTTTCTAATTTGCAGATCAACTCCGGCGCCAACTCTTCCATTTCATCTAGCACGCCAGGCGATAGTACTTTCGCACAAAGAGAACGGAAGAAATAGCTCAGCTCTGCCAGTACTAGCCATTCATCCTCAGGGATAAAGCCACGCAACATCACCGGCATTACCCGCTCAATCCATATGTGCCAATCATGACTCTTGAGCCCAAATATTTTCAATTTCTCAAGACTCGCTCCCCTCTTTAGATCCGTAGCATACCCATCGGGGAACATCAACCGCATTTTCACCCGCAATAGCATTTCCCTCATAGCTGGCCTTTCAAGATTGAACCATGCCTTTGGCTTCGCTATGCTTTACTTTCCTTTTCGTTGTCGCAAGTTTTGCAACGGTCTATAACATAGATCCTCCAGGTCGATTCTAGCCTTAGGATTATCTTTTGACTTCCCCTCTATGCTGAATAATGTACCAAAAATGTCCTATGCAATATTCTTTTCACTGTGCATCACGTCGATGTTGTGTGGGCAAAGGAGGTCTTTGAAGTAAGGCAGATCCCATAAGCATGACTTGTGAGTCCAGGCGTGTTCCGTATTATACCCTTTGGAGTATCCTGGATGCAAAGGATCAGGCTCGAGAGCGTTTAACTGATCAAGGGTATGTTGGCCTGTCAACGCAGCTGGTGCAGTGTTTTTGACAACTCTACCTTTGATGAAACTATTCTTGTCTTTTCTGAACTTATGGTCAGGATCCAGGAATTGTCTATGCATGTCGAAGCAAGAATACTTGCGACCAGCCTGCAACCAACGGAACTGAAAAGCTGCCTTGCATGTGGTGCACGGGAACCTTCCATGCACACACCAGCCAGCGAATAGCGCAAACGCTGGATAATCATGCGTCGAGTACATGTACCACACATGCGTTTTGAAATTTGTTTTGGTGGCCGCGTCGTAGGTCTTGAGCCCATTATCCCAGGCTTCTTGCAACTCATCCTTAAGCGGTTGCATGTACACATTCATATTCTTCCCCGGATAGTTGGGCCCTAGAATTATCAACGTCAGGAAAATGTTCTTTCTTTTCATAATCTCTCCGGGTGGAAAATTTAGTGGAATGACAAATACAGGCCAACAACTGTATTGTGCTTCCGTCATACCATACACATTGAACCCATCCGTGCTGATGGCAACTCTAGGTTGCCTTGGATCTTCCGATTTATCCTTATGTAATGCATCGAAGTGCCTCCACGCAAAACCATCTGAAGTGTGTACCAGCATCTTGTTCCCATCCGCATCTAGTTCGGTTCTTTTGCCCAATTTGTGCCATGTCATCTGTCTGGCCGTCTCTTCGACCATGAAAAGACATTGAAGTCTTGGTACGATTGGCAGATACCGAAGAACACTAATGGGGATTTTGGTCTGATTCTTCTCACCCATACCGTTGTCTACCACAATATACCTGGAAGAATTGCAAATGGGGCAATAGTTCAAGGCTGCATACTCAAGCCTAAATAAGGCACATCCATTCTCACAGGCATGTATCTTCTCATAGGGCATCTTAAGTACACGGAGGATTTTCTCTGACTGGTACAGGTTTGCAGGCAGTACATAGCCTTTGGGTAGAAAGCGCCAAATATCGTCATCATCGCGTCGTAGCATTCTCTGCCTAGGTTGAATTGAGCCTTCAGAGCCATTACTTACACGATGGCATCCAGCTGACAAAGCTCAGTCTGCTCGTGGAGAGGACGTTTTGAAGACTCCAACATTTCATAGAAGGC
This sequence comes from Hordeum vulgare subsp. vulgare, assembly GCF_904849725.1. NCBI lineage: Eukaryota > Viridiplantae > Streptophyta > Magnoliopsida > Poales > Poaceae > Hordeum > Hordeum vulgare. The sequence goes on from NC_058523.1 coordinate 67,873,494, forward strand.
CTTTGCAGATTCCTCCATCTCGTCGTCCGAATCCCGAGCATCATCAAAGTCTTGCACCATGTCGTCAATCCCGGTACCATGCTCGTCGATGCGACGACGAATCACCTCAGCTCTGGCACGTTGGTCAGACTCACCATGAAAATTCCACACCGTATAATTAGGCGTAAAATCCCACTTCTGAAGGTGTTTACCCATTTCGAACTCTGTCTGCTTTTTCCAGTTGTCGCAGTTGGGACAGGGGCACCATGTGTTTTTGCTGGCCATTTGCAAATGCGGCTCTCACAAACCCCCTGGTTTTTGTTAACCATTCATGGGTCATGTCTTTCTGACTAGGGTGACCAGTGTACATCCAAGCACGATCACTCATGTTGCCTAGCTACCTATGGGGGCACAAGAAATAAATATATAATTCATCATCTATATTCATACGCTAATCAAGTTTGTCAGTTTTATTACGTCCATGCAACCTACACGCTAATAGGTAAAGATAGGTCCTAATCCCACCTGAGTATGTGTAGATTGGGTTCGTTTTCCCATGCTCTGCTCCAGATGCAACGCAAAATTTCGGCAGCACCTCCCCGCTATTCTCCTAATACACGTCTCAGCAATAAGCAGAGAGGATGTGTACCCGGAGAACAACAGGGGAGGCACTGACGAAATTCCGCATCGGATCCGGAGCACAGCATACGGGAAAACAAACCCAATCTACACATACTCGGGCTGTCCATGGATAATGTTGGACAATTCGAAAGGATGGCGGTTATAAATATGCAAAGAAATGCATATCTATAGATGTCGCCCTTTCAAACAGGAGACACATACTGGTCACGCATACTCATGATTGAAGAAACCTATAGCTAGCAAGTTTCATCGGCACGAAGACCGAGACAGAGCAAATTAAGGGGGTAGGAGGAGAAGTCATTTGTGCTCACCAACAAACGCAAGGGAGGAGCTCGTCCAACGCTCGTGGAGGTCGTCGAACAACTGCACATTGAAATTCACACGATCAACACAAATATGATGTTTTTATAATTAACATAATCGGAAAATATGTGACCTAACTCATAATTTACAAAACTATGACCCCGTGGGCCTCTAGAAGGTCGAAAAGCACCTTCTCGTTCAACAGTAAGTAGAAGAGGTGTCGGGGGTCGGGGCTTAGTGGTGTCGAGGGTCGGTGGTGTCGGGTGTCGGTGGTCGGGAGTCGGGTTAAATACGTTGATGGTCGGGGGTCAGTGTCGTCGGGGGTCGAGGGTCACTAGCGTCAAGGGTTGGGGTCTTTTCGATCAACAAGAGGCCAAAGAGGTGTCGGGGGCCCGGGGTTGCGGGTTAGTGGCGTCGGGGGTCGGGGGTAGGGGTCGAGGGTCGGGGGTCGAGGGTTAGTGGCGTCGGGAGTTGGGGGTCGGGGGTCAGTGGTGTCGGGCGTCGGGGGTCAGGAGTCGGGGTTGGGGGTCGGGGGTCAGTGGTGTCGGGCGTCGGGAGTTGGGGGTCGGGGGTAAGTGGTGTCGGTTGTCGGGAGTTGGGGGTCGGGGGTCAGTGGTGTCGGGGGTCGGGGGTCGGGTGTCAGTGGCGTCGGGGGTCAGGGGTCGAGGGTCGGGGGTCAGTGGCGTCGGGCGTCGAGGGTTGGTGGCGTCGGGCGTCGGGGGTCGGGAGTCGTGTGTCGGGGGTCGGGGGTCAGTGATGTCGGGTGTCGGGGGTCGGGAGTCGGGTGTCAGTGGCGTGGGGGGTCGGGGGTCGAGGGTCGGGGGTTGGTGGCGTCGGGCGTCGGGGGTCGTGGGCGGGGGGTCGGGGGTCGGGGTCCTTTTCTTGCTTCTTCTCCTCTCTCCTCTTTTTCTTCTTCTTCTTCTTCTTCTTCTTCTTCTTCTTCTTCTTCTTTCTCCTCCTCCTCCTCCTCTTCTAACAGTAACCTAATTAACACTAAACTAATAGTAACCTAATTAACCTAAACTAACAATAACCTAATTAACATTAAACTAATAGTAACCTAATTAACCTAAACTAACATTAACCTGATTAACATTAAACTAATAGTAACCTAATTAACCTAAACTAACATTAACCTAATTAACACTGAAAGTAACCTAAACTAACAGATGCAATGAAATGAAAAAAAGAAAAAAAATGAAAGAAAATGAACTCACCAGGGAGGAGGTGTGGTGGTGGGGGAGGAGGGCCGCGGGGAGGGGGTGGCCGCAGGGAGGGGTCGCCGCGGGGAGGGGTCGGGGTCGCTGAGGGGAGGGGGTGGTCGCGGGGAGGGGGTCGCCGCGGGGAGGGGTGTGGCCGTGGGGAGGGGGTGGTCGCGGGGAGGGGCCGGGGTGGCCGCGGGGAGGGGGTCGCCGCGGGGAGGGGGTCGCCGGTGGGAGCGAGGTGGGGCAGCGGCGGGGGCGAGTGACAGTGAGCGCGAGGGGGAGAGAGAGACAGTGTGGGGGGAGAGAGACAGTGAGCGCGAGGGGGAGTAGACGGCCGTTACACGGTCGGCCCCTTTGTCGTCCGCCCCCTGACGGCAAAGGGCCCCACGGCAGACGGCAAAGGCCGACACATGGCAAAGTTAGCCTTCCGTCGGACACGGCAGGCATGGGACCCACCCGTGCTCTTTGACGTCTGCCCTTGGTCCCTTTGTCGTCCGCTGGCAGACGGCAAAGGGCCGACACATGGCAAATAGTATTTTTGCCATCAGTCAGCCCTTTGTCGTCCGCCTTGTGTCTACTGACGGCAAAGAGGTTCTTTGTCATCAGCCAGCAGACGACAAAGACCTGGCTGACGGCAAAGAACTGGATTCCAGTAGTGAAGCCCTTTAAGATCTTCGTGATTTGCATCACTCGAACGAACCCTTTTAAACCATTCATGCCTAGCGCGAATTTGGGCGGTTCTTTCTTTGCTCTCATTCATGGAGACACGCATAGATTTCAAAGTTTCATCCAAGTTGACCTTGGGAGGAGCGCATCTAACTTTCAAAGCATCAATATCACAAGACATCCTATCAACGCTCTTAGCCAAATCGTCAATTTTGAGTAGTTTTTCCTCTATGGACGCATTGAAAATCTTTTGAGAGTTGATGAACTTTTGATATTACTCTCTAAATCAGAGGGTAATTTTTTGTGATTTCCATAAGTGTTGTTGTAGGAATTGCCATAATTTTTAGAGGAGTTACTAGGAAAAGGCCTAGGAACATAGTTTCCTCTAAAAGCATTGTTGTTGCCAAAATTGTTCCTACCAACAAAATTCACGTCCAAACTAGCGTTGCTACTCTCAATCAAGGAAGATAGTGGCATGTCATTAGGATCTACATTAGCGTTTCTACTAGCAACCAAATTCATCAACTCGTCCATATTAGCACTAAGCGAGTTAATCTCTTCTATAGCGTGTACCTTTTTGCTAGCAGGTGACCTTTCAGTGTGCCACTGAGAGTAGTTGGTCATGATATTGTCTAGGAGTTTTGTAGTGTCTCCTAACGTGATTTCCATGAATGTTCCACCTGAGGCGGAGTCCAAGAAATTGCGAGAAGCGAAATTCAAGCCAGCGTAAAAGATTTGTATAATCATCCACAAACTCAAGCCATGAGCGGGACAATTTCTAATCATAAGCTTCATCCTCTCCCAAGATTGTGCAACGTGTTCATGATCAAGTTGCTTGAAATTCATGATATCGTTACGTAAGGAGATGATCTTAGCCGGCGGAAAATACTAGGATATGTAAGCATCTTTGCACTTATCCCAAGAATCGATACTATTTTTAGGCAAAGAAGAAAACCAAGTTTTTGCGCGATCTCGCAACGAGAAAGGAAAAAGTTTCAACTTAATCACGTCATTATCCGCATCTCTTTTCTTTTGCATATCACAAACCTCAATGAAGGTATTGGGATGGGATGCGGCATCTTCACTAGGAAGGCCAGAGAATTGCTCTTTCATAACAAGATTCAGCAAAGTTGCGTTGATTTCATACGATTCCGCACTAGTGGCGGGAGCAATCGGAGTACTAATAAAATCATTATTATTGGTACTCGAGAAGTCACAAAGTTTGGTATTTTCAGCCATGATGACTTCAACAAACAAACAAGCACACAAGCAAGCAAGAAAACCGGCAAAGGAAAAAGGCAAAGGAAAAAGAAAATGGCAAAGGAAAAAGGCAAATGAAAACGGCAAATGTGAAGTGGGGGAGAGGAAAACGAGAGGCAACTAGCAAAAAAGTAAATGCAAGAGATGAGTTTGTGAGACCTACTTGGATAGATCTCTCCTTCCCCGGCAATGGCGCCAGAAATACTTCTGCTACTGCAACAAAAGACCTTCCAACGGCGCGAGAAATAGGTGTGTTGACGGCACCAGGAATCCTTCTGCTACGGCCACGCCTTAAGGGACTTCCTAGGAAAATATGCAAAGGATTTCCCCCGTGGCCTTGGAGCCTTGCATTAGTGTTCCCTCGAAGCGGAAAGGGTGATGTAGCACAGCGGTGGTAAGTATTTCCCTCAGTTTGAGAACCAAGGTATCGATCCAGTGAAGATGTATCACAAGTGCCTGCACAAACACAAAAAACTTTCTCCCAACGCTATGAAGGGGTTGTCAATCCCTTATAGATTGTTTGCCAAGTGAGAATTGAAAGCAACAAAGTAACAAAGCAAAGAAAAAGCAAAAGTGGAAACGATAGGTGTGAATAGACCCGGGGGCCGTAGTGTTTACTAGTGGCTTCTCTCACGAAAGCAAGTAGACGGTGGGTAAACAAATTACTGTCGAGCAATTGATAGAACCGCGCAAAGTCGTGACATCATCTATGGCAATGATTATATCTATAGGCATCACGTCCAAAACAAGTAGACCGATACTTTCTACATCTACTACTATTACTCCACACGTCGATCGCTATCCACCATGCATCTAGTGTATTAAGTCCAAAAGAATAGAGTAACGCCTTAAGCAAGATGGCATGATGTAGATGCACAATCTCATATCTACGACAGAGCCCACCTTGTTACCCTTGATGGCAACTACACGATGTGTGCCTTGCTGCCCCTACTGTCACTTGGAAAGGTCACCACACGGTAAGAACCCAAAACCAAGCACTTCTCCCATTGCAAGAATCATAGATCTAGTTGGCCAAACAAAACCCAAGACTCGGAGAGACTTACAAGGATATAAAATCATGCATATAAGAAATCAGCAAAGACTCAAATATATATCATAGATAATCTGATCACAAATCCACAATTCATCGGATCTCGACAAACACACCGCCAAAGAAGATTACATCGGATAGATATCCATGAAGATCATGGAGAACTTTGTATTGAAGATCCAAGAGAGAGAAGAAGTCATCTAGCTACTACCTACGGACCCGTAGGTCTGAAGTGAACTACTCACGAGTCATTGGAGGGGCGATGATGTTGATGTAGAAGCCCTCCAACTCCAAAGTCCTCTCCGGCAGGGCACCGGGAAGGGTCTCCAGATGAGATCTCGTGGAAACGGAAGCTTGCGGCGGCGGAAAAGTATTTTCGTGGATCCCTTGATTTTTTTCTGTATTTTAGGGAATATATAGGCGAAAGATCTAGGTCAGGGGGGCGCCAGGGAGGCCACAAGCCTGCCCATCGCCGCCCCCCTGGTGGCGGAGAGGGGGCTTGTGGGCTCCCTGTAGCCCTCCTGGCTTGGCCCACAAGCCCCCTGATCTTCTTCCGTTCAGGAAAAAATCATTTCAGGGATTTTATTCCGTTTGGACTCCGTTCCAAAATCAGATCTGAGAAGAGCCAAAAACACAGAAAAAACAGGAATGGCACTTGGCACTGAATTAATAAGTTAATCCCAAAAAAGATATAAAAGGTACATAAAACATCCAAAGATGACAAGATAACAGCATGAAACCATCAAAAATTATAGATACGTTTGAGACGTATTAGACACCATGCTGGAGATAGAACTGCTCATAAGGTATTGCAATCAGGTTTCTATTGGCCCACTCTCTTCAAGGATGCCCGTAAGTTTGTCTTGTCTTGTGACGAATGTCAAAGAATAGGGAACATCAGTAAGCGTCAGGAAATGCCTATGAACTATTCACTTGTCATTGAACAATTTGATGTCTGGGGCTTTGATTATATGGGACCCTTCCCGAGTTCCAATGGGTATACTCACATCTTAGTTGTTGTGGATTACGTCACTAAGTGGGTAGAATCTATCCCCACTAGAAATGATGATCACCACACCTCTATTAAGATGCTTAAAGAAGTCATTTTCCCAAGATTTGGAGTCCCTATATATCTGATGACTGATGGCGGTTCACACTTCATTCATGGTGTTTTCCGCAAGATGCTCGCTAAGTATGATGTCAACCATAGAGTTGCATCTCCTTATCATCCTCAGTCTAGTGGTCAAGTGGAGTTGAGTAATAGGGAGATCAAATTGATCTTACAAAAGACTGTCAATAGATCTCGAAAGAATTGGTCTAGCAAACTTGACGATGCACTATGGGCTTATAGGACTGCTTATAATAATCCCATGGGCATGTCGCCGTATAGAATGGTTTACGGTAAGGCCTGCCATTTACCTCTTGAGCTAGAACACAAAGCTTATTGGGCAATCAAAGAGCTCAACTTCGATTTCAAACTTGCCGGTGAGTAGCGGTTGTTTGTTATCAACTCATTAGATGAATGGAGGGCCCAGGCATATGAGAATGCCAAGTTGTTCAAGGAAAAGGTTAAGAGATGGCACGATAAAAGAATACAAAAACGAGAGTTCAATGTAGGTTATTATGTCCTGCTATACAATTCTCGTTTAAATGGGAAGGTCCCTACGTTGTCCTGATATGCCATTCTTCGCAGGCAAGCTTCTCTCTAAATGGGAAGGTCCCTACGTTGTCGAGGAAGTATATCGTTTCAGTGCCATCAATATCAATAACACGGAAGGTAATTTTCCTAGAGTGGTAAATGGGCAAAAAATCAAGCATTATATCTCTGGTACTCCCATAAATGTTGAGACCGATATCATCAATATCATAACTCCACAGAAGTACATAAGGGATGTTTATCAGCCTGTTTCAGACCCTGAAAACGAAGAGGTGTGTGTTTCAGTAAGTAATTGGACTCCGAAACTTTTCCAGTAGGAAATTTTCTCCGTTTTGGAATTTATGGAAAAACAGAAAAATAAAAAGCAGTCCGGAGAGCTCACGAGGCGGCCACAAGCTTGGTTGCCGCGGCCTCCCCCCTGGCCACGGCAACACGGCTTGTGGGCACCTCGTGTGTCTCCCGGACTCCGTTTTCTTGCGGAGCACTCCTTCTCGTCCAGAAAAAAATCATTATATATACGCCCCGAGGGTTTTGATCTCTGTATCGCGCAGTTTTCCTCTGTTTTCGTTTCGAGCCTGTTTCTGCTGCAGATCTAGATCGTCATGACTTCCCCAAAAGCTCCTAAGGACAAGATCTTCGAGAAGGTCATCAATCCCTACCTCACGGAAGTATTGCAGCACCCTCAATCTATCAAGATGAGTGAGGGGATGTTGCACATCCGTGATGTTGAGGGGCCTAAGAAGACCGGAAGCGTGGAGACGAGGCTCGAAGCAATGGAGCAACAAGTCTTCAAGTGACAAGGGATGGTGGAGCGTGGACTCAACGCCAACCACATGATGATCACGGAGTTCACCAACAATCACAAGATGGATGCCATTGACATTGGGAAGCACCTCTCCATGCTCTATGATAGGGTTGAGCAACTCCAGGGCCAGATCTATGACCTGCAGAACCAAAACTGTGAGTATGAGTATAGATTTAAATCAATACGGTTGGCTGCAGATTTGAGGATTCCGGCGACTCGTTCATCCTGCCATGATGGAGCACCTATGCCTTGGAAGACGGAGGATCAAACTCATGTTGCAACTCCACCACCATCACCACCAAAGGAAGACAACTAAGCATTGGTATGGGCAATCCCCTTGGCTTATGCCAAGCTTGGGGGAGTTGCGGTGGTATCGTATCACCTTTATATCTTTTGCTTTTACCTTTGTTTTTGTTCTTTCCTTTTCAGTTTTTACTTTCACCTCTTAGTGGAATAAGTCTTCGGTGTTTAGTTTGAGTCTTTTGCCTTGTGTCTCCCCCGATGTATTCGAGCTTGCGAGCTATATAATAAAGAGTATCTTAGTCAAGGGCTTTGTTTTGTGCCGTGATCAAAAGTATGAAAAGAACGATAGCATGAAAGATCATGAGATGATCTTATGGAAAGTGATAGCTTCACATATAACAAGTATGATGATTGAAACTTGTTGAGAATAGACCAACATAGACCCCAGTCAATGTTGCAATTAATAAGAAGTAATAAGGAAAGAGAGGTTCACATATAAATATATCATCTTAGACACTTTCTATAATTGTGAGAACTCACCAAACTATTACATGCTTAGAAGTAGATGTTGGACAAGGAAGACAACATAATGAATTGTGTTTGCTTGGTTCCAAACAATGTTATATGTTTAGAGATCCCTTAGCATGTGACGATTGCTTCCACCTCATATTAGCCAAAACTCCCGCACCAAGTAGAGATACTACTTGTGCATCCACAAACCTTCAACCCAGTTTTGCCATGAGTGTCCATCATACCTACCTATGGATTGAATAAGATCCCTCAAGTAAGTTGTCATCGGTGGAAGCAATAAAAATTGCTCTCTAATATGTATGATCTATTAGTGTGTGGAAAATAAGCTTTATACGAACCTGTGATGAGGAAGACATAAAAGAGACAGACTGCATAATAAAGTTCTTTATCACAGGGGCAATATAAAGTGACGTTCCTCCGCACTAAGAGGACACGCATCCAAACCTCAAAAGTGCAAGACAACCTCTGCTTCCCTCTACGAAGGGCCTATCTTGTACCTTTACTTTTGCCCTTGAAAGAGTCGTGGTGATCTTCACCAATTCCCTCTTTTGCCTTCATCTTGGCTACCGGCATATGCTTGGGAAAGATCTATATTCATATATCAACTTGGAGATGAGTACTTATGCTTTATTATTGTTGACTTTACCCTTGAGGTAAATGGTTGGGAGGCAAAATTATAAGCCCCTATCTTTCTGTGTGTCCAACTGAAACTTTGATGCGATGAGTACCACGTGAGTTATAACAATTGTGGAAAACAAAAGAGATGATTGAGTATGTGGATTTGCTTTACCAGCTCTTATTTGACTCTTTCTGATGTGATGATAAATTGCAATTGCTTCAATGACTATGGACTGTTGTTGGCTACTTCTCGGTAAGGTTTTTGTTTCATACTTTGCTTTGTGAAGGAATTGTTACTTTCCCATAAGAATCTTTATGATGTATTGTTCTTCTATGTGTGATCATGATGCCCTCATGTCCGTATTATGTTTTATCGACACCTTCATCCCTAAACATGTGGACATGTTTATGGATCTTGGTTTTCGCTTGAGGACAAGCGAGGTCTAAGCTTGGGGAAGTTGATACGTCCATTTTGCATCATGCTTTCATGTTGATATTTATCGCTTTATGGACTGTTATTATACTTTGTGGTATCATACATATGCCTTTTCTCTCTTTTTTTGCAAGGTTTATTTGAAGAGGGAGAATACCGGCAGCTAGAATTCTGGACTAGAAAAGGAGCAAGTCTGAGTCCTCAATTATGCGCAACTCCAAATGCCCTTAAAATCAACGTGGAATTTTTTGGGAATATATATAAAATACGGGGCGAAAGAAGTGTCAGAGGGGAGCTGCCAGGGGCCCACAAGCCTGGTGGCCGCGGCCTACCCCCTGGCCGCTGCAACAGGGCTTGTGGGCACCCTGGTGGCCCACTCGCCCTCCTCTTTTGCTATATGAAGGGTTTCGTCCTGAAAAATATAAGGGTGGAGCTTTTTCGTGGATTCTCCGCTGCCACGAGGTGGAACTTGAGCAGAACCAATCTAGAGCTCCGGCAGGACGATCCTGCCGGGGAAACTTCCCTCCCAGAGGGGGAAATCGTCGCCATCATCATCACCAACACTCCTCTAGTCGGAGGGGAGTCATACCCATCAACATCTTCATCAGCACCATCTCCTCTCCAAACCCTAGTTCATCTCTTGTAACCAATCTCCGTCTCTCGACTTCGATTGGTACTTGTAAGGTTGCTAGTAGTGTTGATTACTCTTTGTAGTTGATGCTAGTTGGATTACTTGGTGGAAGAGTTTATGTTCAGATCCTTGATGCTACTCATTACACCTCTGATCATGATTATGATTATGCTTTGTGAGTAGTTACTTTTGTTCCTGAGGACATGGGATAAGTCATGCTGATAATTGTCATGTGAATTTGGTATTCGTTCGGTATTTTGATATGTTGTATGTTGTCTTTTCCTCTAGTGGTGTTATGTGAACGTCGACTACATAACACTTCACCATATTTGGGCCTAGAGGAAGGCATTGGGGAGTAGTAAGTAGATGATGGGTTGCTAGAGTGACAGAAGCTTAAACCCCAGTCTATCCGTTGCTTCGTAAGGGGCTGATTTGGATCCACTAGTTTAATTGTATGGTTAGACGTTGTCTTAATTCTTCTTTCTAGTTGCGGATGCTTGTGAGAGGGGTTAATCATAAGTGGGATGCTTGTCCAAGTAAGGACAGTACCCAAGCGCCGGTCCACCCACATATCAAACTATCAAAGTAACGAACGCGAATCATATGAACATGATGAAACTAGCATGACAGAAATTCCCGTGTGTCCTCGAGAGCGTTTTTCCTCTTATAAGACTTTGTTCAGGTTTGTCCCTTGCTACAAAAGGGATTGGGCCACTTTGTTGCACCGTTGCTACTACTTGTTACTTGTTACTTTTCACTTGCTACGTTTCACCTCATTACACCATCACTTGTTACCACTACTTTTAGTGCTTGCAGTTATTACCTTGCTGAAAACCGTTTATCAGAGCCTTCTGCTCCTCGTTGGGTTCAACACTCTTACTTATCAAAAGTACTAAGATTGATCCCCTATACTTGTGGGTCATCAAGGTCACTCTGGCACAGCATGTGGTAGTTTGTGATGGACTAGTTGGAGCATCCCTGCAGGGTTAAATCTTTCGGAAAGCCGTGGCCGCGGTTATGTGGCAACATGGAAACTTTGTTTAACATCTGGTTCTAGATAACTTGAAGTAAGCTTAATTAAAATATGCCAACTGAGTGCGTAACCGTGATTGTCTCTTTCGTGAGCTCCTTCGATCGATGACATGGTGGATTTATGCATAACGTAAGTAGGTGTTCAGGATCAATCATTTGATCATCAGCAGTTCACGTCCACTTTGCGTAGATCATACCCCTCTTATTCTTGTACTCGTAAGTTAGCCACCTCAAATAAATGCTTAGTCGCTTGCTGCAGCCTCACCACTTAACCATACCTCACCCATTAAGCTTTGCTAGTCTTGATACCTTTGGAAATGAGATTGCTGAGTCCCTGTGGCTCACAGATTACTACAACACCAGTTGCGGGTACAGGTAAAGAGTTACTTTGACGTGAGCGCGCTGATTGTACTATTTGGAGTTTCTTCTTCGTCGTCGTCGTCGATCTAGGATGGGTTCCAAGGCGGCAGCCAACTGGGAAGCAAGGATGGACATTGTTCTTTTATCGTTTGTTTTCGTCCGTAGTCGGACCTTGCTCTTCTTCATGATGACTGTATATTGATGTATTGATGTGATATTCATGTAGCTTATGGCGAGTGTAAGCCAACTTCTTATACACATCTTTTCAGTACATGTACTTGTAACGATATCCATTCTTGCGAAATGACGAGATGTGTTTCTATCCGTGTCGAGGCCCTCGTGCCATAATAAGGATATGATCGCATCTTGGGCGTAACATCCTCCTTCTTTGTTCAGACCCAACATGTACAACCCATTTCGTGAACTCATCCATCGTTCTCCTAGCAACATGTGAGACTAAAAGCATTAGAGAGAAAAATCCACACATTAACTCACAGGTGGGCCAGCCAGCCAAACAAGGAAAATAACGCCCAATGTTTCACACCCATAGTCCGCAAGCCTCCTAGAAGACCGACGCATGAGAGATCTTCATTTTGCGGGAGGTTAGTAGCTTAGAAGATGTCATATTTTATATTCCGCATGCTACAGAATAACGTCAGAAGGCTACATATACGACAATCGCCTAAAAATACATCAAAACACAATCGATTTGGACGAGCCTGAAACCCAACAAACTTTATCCTCTTCGTAAACCGCCAGCTCAACCTCCGGTGATCCGTCTTTATACACTAAAAGCAGTAGCACACACGTGCACATGAGGGACAAAACAGTCTTTTCAGCTATCATTTAGGCTAAAAATGAACAAAAGTATTATAAAAGGCATAAAATTTATACTCATTGTTAGATAGAAAAAAGTTATTTGTCGATGTCAAATAAGGAATAAAATATAAGCATGGTGTTAAATAAGGAATTCTCTCTTTTGTAAACCGCCCAGCTCAACCTCGTGTGATCCGTCCTCCCACCTAGCCCAACGGGCGGCCTCTAACCCCCGCACCTTGTGGTTAGTAGCTTAGAAGATGTCATATTTCATATTATGCACGCTACAGAATAACGCTAGGAGGCTACATATGCGACAGTCGCCTGAAAATACATCAAAACACAATCGTTTTGGACGAGCCTGAAACCCAACAAACTTTATCCTCTTTGTAAACCGCCAGCTCAACCTCCGGTGATCCATCTTTATACACTAAAAGCAGCAGCACACATGTGCACATGAGGGACAAAAGAGTCTTTTACCTTTATTTAGGCTAAAAATGAACAAAAGTGTTATAAAAGGAATAAAAATTAGACTCATTGTTAGATAGGAAAGAAATTTATTGTCGATGTCAAATAAGGCATAAAATTTAAGCATGGTGTTAAATAAGGAATTCTCTCTTTCGTAAACCGCCTAGCTCAACCTCGGGTGATCCATCCTCCCACATAGCCCAACGGGCAGCCTCCAACCCCCGAACCGTGAGGTTAGTAGCATAGAAGATGTCATATTTCATATTTTACACGCTACAGAATAACACAGGAGGCTGCATATACGATAGTCGCATGAAAATACACCAAGATACAATTGATTTGGACGAGTCTGAAACCCAACAAACTTTATCCTCTTCATAAACTGTCAGCTCAACCTTCGATGATCCATCCTCCCACCTAGCCCAACCGGAGGCCTCTACCCCCGCACCATGAATCTTCATGCTCGCCGCCACAACGTCTCCACCGCCACTTCCAACTCGTTCCAAATTCACCTCTCCATCTCAACATAAACCCAAAAATCATAAGACAATTTGTACAAACATAAAACCAACTATAGTGGTACCATTTCATGGAATTACAGATTTACAGTGAGTGTGATACAACACACGCTCCCTAAAAGGAAAAGAGCAGCACTGAGCCATCTGGTCGCACCACCATGTCCCCGTCCCTTGCGCTCAGCGCAGCGGGAGTGGCCACAGAGAGCCACCGGCCAACGCACACCGGCCCAAACCTCACATCACCGTCGTCCACCCCTCCCACGGACGACCGAGACCGCTCCCCCGCCCCCACAAACCAAACCCCGCACATCCTCTTGTCGTCCTCCCTCCATTAATCCACTTGTCCATGCGCATCGTCCACTCGTTGCTTCGTCTTCTTACTCCTCGCCCCAGATTAAATCTGGCTATTTAAATCGAATCCCCCACGAACTCTCACTTGTCCCCAGCAGCATCGGCGTCAGCGGAGCAGCGAGCGAGCGAGCGAGAGAGGAGCCAACCCTAGCGAGCGATGGGATAGGTGGTGATACATCTCCGTCGTTTCTATAATTTTTGATTATTTCATGCCAATATTCTACAACTTTCATATACTTTTGGCAACTTTTTATACTATTTTTGGGACTAACATATTGATCCAGTGCCCAGTGTCAGTTCCTGTTTGTTGCATGTTTTTTGTTTTGGAGAATATCCATACCAAACGAAGTCCAAACGTAATAAAAACTTACGGGGATTTTTTTTGGAATATTTATGATTTTTGGGAAGAAGAATCAACGCGAGGCAATGCAGAGAGTGCCCACAAGCCCTATCGCCGCGGCCAGGGGGTGGGCCCGCAGCAGGGGGCTTGTGGCCACTCCTTAAGGCGGTTGGAGCCCTTATTTCGCCGCAAGAAAGATAATATCCGGAAGAAAATCGTGTTAAAATTTCAGCCCAATCGAAGTTACGGATCTTCGGGAATTTAAGAAACGGTGAAACGCAGAATCTGGGAGCGCAAAAACAGAAGGACACAGAGAGAGAGATCCAATCTCGGAGGGACTCTCGCCCCTCCGCCGCCATGGAGACCATGGACCAGAGGGGAAACCCTTCTCCCATCTAGGTAGGAGGTCAAGGAAGAGGAAGAAGGAGGGGCTTCTCTTCCCCTCTCTCCCAGCGGTGCCGGAACGCCGCCCGAGACATCATCGTGTGACGGCGATCTACACCAACACCTCCGTCATCTTCACCAACATCTCCATCATCTTCCCCCATCTATATTCAGCGGTTCACTCTCCCTCAACCCGCTGTACCCTCTACTTGAACATGGTGCTTTATGCTACATATTATTATCCAATGATGTGTTGCTATCCTATGATGTGTGAGTAGATTATCGTTGTCCTATCGGTGATTGATGAATTGCTATGATTGGTTTAATTTGCTTGTGGTTATGTTGTTGTCCTTTGGTTCCCATCATATGATCGCACGCGTGGATCACACCATAGGGTTAGTTGTATGTTGATAGGACTATGTATTGGCAGGCTAGAGTGACAGAAGCTTCAAACCTAACATAGAAATTGTTGCATATGGGATTGAAGGGGAAACAATATATCTTATTGCTATGGTTGGGTTTTACCTTAATGAATGTTAGTAGTTGCAGACGCTTGCTAATAGTTCCAATCATAAGTGCATAAAATTCCAAGTAAGGGATGACATGCTAGCAGAGGCCTCTCCCACATGATACTTGCTGTCGATCTAGTAACGTAGTCAATTGCTTAGGGACAATTCCGCAACTCCTACCACCACTTTTCCACACTCGTTAGACACTCGTAGTTATTTCTTTATCTAACCAGCCCCTAGTTTTATTTATGTGTTCTTTATTTTCTTCCAAGCCGATCCTATCACTCCTACAAAGTACTTCTAGTTTCATACTTGTTCTAGGTAAAGCGAACATAAAGTGTGCGTAGAGTTGTATCCGTGGTCGATAGAACTTGAGGGAATATTTGTCCTACCTTTAGCTCCTCGTTGGGTTCGATACTCTTACTTATCGAGAAAGGCTACAATTGATCCCCTATACTTGTGGGTTATCAAGACCTTTTTCTGGCGCCGTTGTCGGGGAGCAATAGCCTGGGGTGAATATGCTCGTGTGCGCTTGTTTGCTTTATCACTAAGTAGATTTGTTTGCTGCTCTAAGTTGTTCTCTATCTTTAGTTATGGATATGGAACAGGAAATACCAAAAAAATTAGTTGTACTTGCTACTCATGGAGATGGGGAACCTCCTAAAACCCTCGAGGCTCGTTATGTGGAAAATATTATGCACTTCTTTAATAATCCTAAGAAAACCCCATTCAATTATATAATGGGATACACGTTGGATTAACGTGAATACTTTAGGGGTTATCGCTTGACTCAAAAAGGGAAACTTTTATGGGATCAAATCCATTTGTTGAAATGGTATGCTTGGGAACTATGCAAGAGACATGGTGTTACTTGTTGCTCTAGGATGAAGGCTCCACACCTTCCCTTTTCTTGTGAGCTTAATGATCATAGAACCTTGGCTTCTTATCATAATGGTATATATGATTACTATGATGTGGATCAAATGGAAGAGTTTGTTGCTTTTATGGGTGCTTATGAAATTGAGGCTCTGTTTAAAAGGTGTGATGATAATGATGATGCTCCTTACCGATCTGAAAATTTGGCTATGCTTCATTATTGTTATACTAATTATGAATATAATGCCCATATTGAACGATTTAAGGAGAAATTCTATGCTTCCCAAGAAGAGACTATTATTTTGCAGGAAACTATGGAAGAAGAAAATGTTGAAATTGTGAGCTCATTAGATGAAAAAGATGAAGAGGAGAGCGAAGAACAAAAGGAGGAAGAGCGGACTAGCTACCCGTGTCCACCTTCTAATGAGAGTAACTCTTCTACTCATACATTATTTAATTTCCCTTCGTTCTTACCAAAGGATGAATGCTATGATACCTTGGATTCGTTTGAAATATCCCTTTTTGATGAACTTGATGCATGCTATGCTTGTGGCCATGTTGCCAATATGAATGATGCTTATGAAGATGAGCTAGCTATAATCCCTTATTTTAAACATGATGACTTTGATGAATATAAAATGGATGAGGCAAACTTTAAAGGATTACGGTGTCACTTGTGACAAAGTGCCTCTTCTATGTGACAATCAAAGTGCTATCAAGATTCCCCTCAATCCGGTGCAACATAGCAAGACCAAGCATATTGATATTCGCCATCACTTCATTCGTGAACATATCGAGCAAGGTGATATTGAGATTCACTTCATCAACAGTGAAGAGCAACTTGCAGATATTTTCACTAAGCCCCTAGATGAAGCAAGGTTCCGGGAGTTAAGGCATGAGCTAAATATCATTGATTCAAGTAATATGGATTGAAACTAGGCACTTTGCACCTCACTATGCATTACATCTTGTTCTAGGTGTAGGCATGGACATAGGGGAAGTGTTGTTCTCTCAATGAAATTTCCCTCCCCCCGTTATGCATAAATCGATCAAGTATTTCACTTTGGCCATTACTAAATGGCACTTGTGCTTCAAAGACGAGCGTTGGTCATCAACCCAAAGATAATTCTTCGCGGTGTGATACCTTTGCCTCAAACATAGGTGGCCTCGGCCACCGCCCCACCTTTCTCTCATATGGAAGAAAGGACACAAAATGACTAGTCAGTATACCTTGCTGGTGTTATCTTGTTTTTACACTGACTAGTCGTTGCCCACGTCATTTCCACGAAATCCTATGTCTTGTTGTGTCATTTTGAGCGGTACTACCGCCAGGGGTAGCGGTACTACCGCCAGGACCCTAGCGGTACTACCGCCAGGACCCCAGCCTATCACGACTTGACTAGGGCTTTTTAGGGCTTTTGATTGGCTAGGGAGAGAGATCGGGCACTTTTGAGCTTAGGGGGAAACAATGGAGTTTGGGAGGGTAAACGGTAGGGTTCTAGAGCAAGAAGAACCCTTTATATAGTGGGGGGGAATCCAAGCGTTTTCCCACTCACAGCCCGAGCCCAGCCGTACTACCGTTGAGCCCATGGTAGTGCAGAGGCACTACCGGGCCAACCACCGCCAAGAAAGTCTTCGCAAAAAGTTCGACGAAGTATAGCCGCTAGGAAGGCGGTACTAAGTTCCTGGAACGATACTACCGCCAGCACAGCGGTACTACCGGCAGCTCTAGTGGTACTACCGCTAGGGCGAGCGATACTACCGCTAGGGCTAGCGGTACTACCGCCAGCTCTAGCGATACTACCTCTAGGAGACCTTTTTGCAAGAAGAGATAAACCAGAGACGGGGACAGCTTCAAAGTTGCAGGGAAAGGGGGATGGAGATAAAGTGTGTGCGTGCAAAATTGATTCCACCCAAACCTTTCCACTACGGATCCCCTCTTAATAGTACGGCGTTCCTATGAGTCAAAGACCAAGAGAATCGTAGAGGACACCGTGATTGTGTTCCACAGAGGGTGCCGAATCATCTTGTGTCATTGACATGTATTATCTGAAAGCTTAATGCACACGATTAGTCCTTTACGGTACTTTCATCAATCACCAAAATTACTTTGGCATAAATATGCCCTAACAATCTCCCCCTTTTTGGTGGATTGATGACAATACCGGATTTGCACAGTAGAGAGCATGTGAACATAAAGATAAATAATAGAGATAATTGAAGAGCATATGACTCACAGTATATGATAAAAATAAGTCTCACAATAAGACCAAGTCTCACATCACACAAAGCAAAGATAGCAAACACAATCAAACCAAGTTGAGAGCAAACACGATAAAGATAAGCAAAGCGCAAATCCAGCTCCTAGACTCTCTCTCCCCCTTTGGCACAAGACACCAAAAAGGGGCACACCTAACGACACAAGTGGTCACTCCGCATCCTCATCATCCCCAGAGGCGTCCGTGGCATCCGGATCCTGCTCGTCCTGTTCCTCCTCAAAGTCCTCCTCCTTAGCATCAGACCCAGTCCACTGATAACCTTGAGCCCTCATCCAATCACACTCTAGAGTGATGTCATCCTCTGAGCCGCTTGAGATAGCTACATCAAGGGTCCTTAAGACACGCTTGTGCGTCTGACGGTTCTCCTTCTGGGCCACATGAGACTGATATTGTCCCTTGGCCTGCATACAGAAGAGAGTCTTCATTTGATCCTTCAGTTTCACTGCCCAAGATGGCATAGCAGAAGAGCGGGTCTGTGAAGCAGGTCCTCCTCCAGCAGCAGTCTCTGTGTCCATGTCCATGTGCTGAGAAGAAGTTGATGGGTTGGCCCATTTGTCTTTGATACGGAGCTTGATAGGACCATGCACAAAATAGTCAGCCTGAATAGGGAAGGGATCTACCAGATAGACATTGTGCCACCTCTTCTAAATATAGGCAAACAAGTAGGGCTCGTAGATAGGAACCTTGCGGTTCATGATGCAGTTCCAGAGCTCATTGAACATTACATGGGAAATATCGAGAGGCGCAGTATCCTTAGTCCTAGCCTCCTCACATAGCAGAAGCATCTCAGCTAGATGACCATGCACCTCGTCAAAGTTGCCAATACGAGGAAATGGAGTGTTGCGGAAGACCCGATGCATGATATCCAGATGTGTGTGGAGCACACCTTTCTTGACGTAATGTTGTTGCAGCCTATCCTTGGGGGTGGCAGTAGATGAAGCAGGAGCATGAGGACGCATCCCAAGGACAGTTTCGTCCCCCTGAAAGTCGACTTTGAGAAACTGCATGAACTCTGTCCAGGAACCAGTCATCTTCTGAGTACCGGTCATCCAAGTCATGGTGCGCACATCATCAGGTGCAAAGTGAATAGTGACATAGAACTGGGCCACAACATCTGGATCAAAGTCTTGCCTGAAGGTGATGATCTCTGTAAGGCCAAGCTTTTCAATCAAGGAGAGAGCCTCACCAAAGGACCTCTTCTTGGGAGTTAGACCGGAAGTGGCGGAACCCTCTAGAGCCTCTGAAGTGCGATACTGCTTCGGTTGGGTGTTATGTGCAGGATTCGAGCGGCGAGCACCACCTGTGACACACAAGACACACACACCAAAAAGAGCAACAAGAGGAGTCAAGGCAATGGTCAAAAGAAACATAAGAAAAAACACACATTGCCAAACACAAAGAAAAAGAAATGAAAATAAGAAAAATATCCTCCTGGCGGTAGTACCGCTACCCCTGGCGGTAGTACCGCTGGGGTCCTAGCGGTAGTACCGCCAGACTGGCGGTAGTACCGCTAGGGAGTTGACTTTCAGATCTGAATATAAAGAAACTCACAAAAACTGCTAGATTTGAGTCAAAGAGATCCACGGCTAATACATAAACTCACTACAAGAAACACCATAGCCCTAACACATGGGGACCTCAAGAACATCTAGATGGAGACACGCCTAGTCAACGGGATTCAAGTTTTAGATCTAATCCAAGAGAGGTATGATAAGAACTACTTGATCTAAAACATGGAGAACTAGGGCATGTCAAAATAAATGCAATGAATCATAAAACCTAAACTCCCCTAAGATATCTCCTTCGTTCCATCCAAAAACGAAGCACAAATCATACCATGGATCCAAATCACCAAGCTCCTAACCCTAGAACAAGAAAACACCAACCAAGAGAATAAGGAGAGGAGCTTTACCGACGTCCATGGCACTTGGCGGAGGAAGAAGGAGAGGAGCAAACCCTCCAACTCAAGGGAGAGAAGGGGCCCCGCAGAGAGAGATCCAAACGGAGGGAGTTTGGAGTAGAGGAAGGGAAAGACACGAGGAAGAAGAAACAGGGCAAGAAAAAAGGTCTCCCCCTCCTTTATATAGCCCAAGGGGTACGGGCCCAGCGGTAGTACCGTCGGGGTCCTAGCGGTAGTACCGCTGTCCCTGGCGGTAGTACCGCTCCCCCTTGAGACAGCCCTAAAAAGCCCTAGTCAAGTCGTGATAGGATGGGGTCCTGGCGGTAGTACCGCTAGGGTCCCGGCAGTAGTACCGCTACCCCTCGCGGTAGTACCGCTAGGGTCATGGCGGTAGTACCGCTCAAAATGACACAACAAGACATAGGATTTCGTGGAAATGACGTGGGCAACGACTAGTCAGTGTAAAAACAAGATAACACCAGCAAGGTATACTAACTAGTCATTTTGTGTCCTTTCTTCCATACGAGAGAAAGGTGGGGCGGTGGCCGAGGCCACCTATGTTTGAGACAAAGGTATGACACCGCGAAGAATTATCCTTGGGTTCATGACCAACGCTCATCTTTGAAGCACAAGTGCCATTTAGTAATGGCCAAAGTGAAAGACTTGATCGATTTATGCATAACGGGGGGAGGGAAATTTCATTGAGAGAACAACACTTCCCCTATGTCCATGCCTACACCTAGAACAAGGTGCCTAGTTCCAATCCACATTACTTGAATCAATGATATTTAGCTCATGCCTTAACTCCCGGAACCTTGCTTCATCTAGGGGCTTAGTGAAAATATCTGCAAGTTGCTCTTCAGTGTTGATGAAGTGAATCTCAATATCACCTTGCTCGATATGTTCACGAATGAAGTGATGGCGAATATCAATATGCTTGGTATTGCTATGTTGCACCGGATTGAGGGAAATCTTGATAGCACTTTGATTGACACATAGAAGAGGCACTTTGTCACAAGTGAAACCGTAATCCTTTAAAGTTTGCCTCATCCATAGAAACTGTGCACAACAACTTGCAGCTGCCACATACTCAGCTTCGGTGGATGATAGTGAGACACAATTCTGCTTCTTTGAAGACCAACTTACCAGTGAGCGACCAAGGAATTGGCATCCTCCGGAAGTTGACTTCCTCTCCACACAATCTCCTGCCCAATCTGAGTCAGAATAGCCCACTAGGTTGAAGTTTGCTCCTTTGGGATACCATAGACCAAAGTTTGGGGTATGAGCCAAATATCAAAAGATTCGCTTAACAGCCATAAAATGACTTTCTTTTGGTGCGGATTGAAACCGTGCACAAATCCCTACACTCAACATAATATCCGGTCTAGATGCACAAAGGTAAAGGAGGGATCCAATCATGGAGCAATATACCTTTTGATCCACTGCTTTACCATTGGGATCACTGTCAAGCTTGCATCTTGTTGGCATGGGGAACTTGACCGGCTTGACATCCTCTAGCTCGAACCTCTTGAGCATGTCTTGAGTGTACCTGGCTTGTTTGATAAAAGTCCCTTCTAAGCCTTGTTTAATCTCGAATCCGAGGAAGAACTTCAACTCACCCATCATAGACATCTCAAATTTCTCGGTCATTAGTGCAGCAAATTCTTCATTGAAAGAATCGTTAGGAGAACCAAAAATGATATCATCAATATATAGTTGGCATATGAAGAAATCCCCTTTAACCCTCTTAGTAAAAAGAGTGGGATCTATCTTTCCAATTTCAAACCCACGATCTTGTAACAACTCAGTAAGGTACTCATACCATGCACGTGGGGCTTGTTTAAGGCCATAGAGTGCCTTATTAAGTTTGTACACATGATTGGGGAGCTTGGGATGTTCGAATCTCGAGGGTTGTTTGACATGTACCAACTCATTTAAAGGACCATTAAGAAATAAACTTTTCACATCCATTTGTTGTAATCCAAAATTATGATGAGAAGCAAATGCAAGCAGCATGCGAATAGATTCTAGACGAGCAACAGGGGCAAAGGTTTCACCGTAGTCGATACCCTCGACTTGGGAGTAGCCTTGAGCCACCAATCTTGCCTTGTTTCGAATCACAATCCCATTGGCATCTTGCTTGTTTTTGAAAATCCATTTGGTCTCGATGACATTATGTTCCTCCTTTGGTCTTGGCACTAAATCCCAGACTTGATTACGCTCGAAGTTGTTGAGTTCTTCATGCATGGCCATAAGCCAATCCTCATCATCGAGCGGTTCCTGTACCTGTTGAGGTTCACAATACGAAACAAACGCATGATGCTCACAATAATTCCAAATTTGTTGACGAGTGGATAATCCCCCTTTCAAACTGCCAAGCACATTCTTCATAAGATGTGACTTGACTCTTAGCTTGTTCCCAATCTTGGCTGCGCGATGCTCCAAGAGTTCTGCATTGGCTAACTCGGGAGCATCGACTTGATTACTTTGCTTGCCCTTGCGTTTTGAACCTCCCTTGGCACCAGTAGCCCTTTTTGGCGCTGTAGAAGGGAATTGAGAGACAGCATCCTGATCAACTTGATTTTCGACTTGAGCAGGTTCACTGGTTTGTCCTTGTTCTTGTGGTTGCTCTTGATCTTGATCTTGTGCTTCTATTTGGTCTGAATCTTGTAGTTGCACTTGATCTTGATCTTGAGCAGGTTCACAACCTTGGGTAAGCACTTGTACATCATGGGACACATCACCATCTTTGGGCAATTGATCTTGTCCTTGAGCTTGTTCAACTGGTTGAGGGTCTTGATACGTCTCCGTCGTATCTACTTTTCCGAACTCTTTTGCCCATGTTTTGGACTCTAATTTGCATGATTTGAATGGAACTAACCCGGACTAACGCTGCTTTCAGCAAAATTGCCATGGTGTTGTTTTTGTGCAGAAATGAAAGTTCTCGAAACATCCTGAAAATTTACGGAGATTTTTTCTAGAATAAAAGAAAAATACCTGCGCAAAGTTCCGCGTGAGGGGGCATGCCAGTGGTCCACAAGCCCCTGGGCCGCAGCCACCCCCTACGACCGCGCCATGAGGGCTTGTGGGGCCCACGTGGCACCACCGCCCCCAATCTCAGTCCTATATCTTCCGTTTCGCCTAGAAAAAAAATCAGAGAGAAGGTTTCATCGCGTTTTGCGATACGGAGGCGCCGCCACGTCCTGTTCTTCATCTAGAGGGCAGATCTGGAGTCCGTTTCGGGCTCCGGAGAGGGGAAATTGTCGCCATCGTCATCATCAACCTTTCTCCATCGACAATTCCATAATTATCTTCATCGTTCATGAGTAATCTCATCGTAGGCTTGCTGGACGGTGATGAGTTGGATGAGATCTATCATGTAATCGAGTTAGTTTTTGACGGGGATTGATCCCTAGTATCCACTATGTTCTAGATTGATGTTGCTACTACTTGGCTATGCTTAATGCTTGTCACTAGGGCCCGAGTGCCATGATTTCAGATCTGAACCTATTATGTTGTCGCCAATATATGTGTGTTTTAGATCCTATCTTGCAAGTTGTAGTCACCTACTATGTGTTATGACCCGGCAACCCCGGAGTGACAATAGCCGGAACCACTCCCGGAGATGACCATAGTACGAGGAGTTCATGTATTCACCGCGTGTTAATGCGTTGGTCCGGTTCTTTATTAAAAGGAGAACCTTAATATCCCGTAGTTTCCATTAGGACCCCGCTGCCACAGGAGGGATGGACAATAGATGTCATGCAAGTTCTTTTCCCTAAGCACGTATGACCATATAGGGAATACATGCCTACATTAGATTGATGAACGGGAGCTAGCCACATATCTCTCCGTGTTATAGCTGTTACATGATGAATCACATCTGTAATACTCATCCATCACCGATCCACTGCCTACGAGTATTTTACTACTGGTTCTCGCTACGTTACTTTGCCTAGGCTTGTCCCTTGCTACAAGAGGGATTGGGCCACTTTGCTGCTGCTGTCACTTTGCTGTTGTTGCTACTGCTGTTACTTGTTACTTTGTTGCTGTTGCTACTACTGTTCCTTGCTACTCCGTTGTTACTTGTTGCAAGACTTTGTTGGCGCTAACATCCCATCAACAAGGCCTTTTCTGGCGTCATTGCTCGGAATTGTCAAAGCTTTTTATGGTGCCATTGCTATCATACTACCTTGCTATTGATACTTTGCTTGTAGACACTAATCTTTCAGGTGTGGTTGAATTGACAACTCAACTGCTAATACTTGAGAATATCCTTCAGCTTCCCCTTGTGAGCGAATCAATAAATTTGGGTTGAATACTCTACCCTCGAAAATTGTTGCGATCCCATACGCTTGTGGGACATCAAGGCTTTTTCTGGCGCCGTTGCCGGGGAAGCAGAGCTATATTCTCTGAGTCGCTTGGGATTGACGTCTGTTGATCACTGTGAGGAGTCCGAAAGATCCAGGAACTAAAATCTTGCCTTCCACTACGAGGAGAGGTAAGGAACTGCCATCTAGCTCTACACTTGATTCACCTTCAGTTTTGAGTAAGTTTGCGACTTCGCCTCCTCCTAGAAATCTTGATATGTCGCATGTGCTTGATGATGCTACTTCTGCTGCCCATGATGCTTATGATGCTATGCTTGATACTATGCCTGATGATGCTATGCTAGATACTATGTCTGATGATGCTATGCTTGATACTGCTTTGCCACTTGGTGCCCTTGATGCACATATTGCTAGAGTTGCTGCTAGATGTGATGATACTTCTCAGACTGCTGATACTATTGAAGTAGAACCTGCCACTATGCCTGTTATGCCTGATACGCGCTATGTTATGGAGGGAGAGATAGCTGAGGATTTTCTTGCGTGTAAGGATAGCTATGATGTTGAGAAACTTCTGCGCAAGTGGAAAGAGAAGTCTTTGAACGCTAGGATGAAATACGACCCGAAGTTTGCCACTTCACCTATCTTTGTGACAGATAAGGATTATGAATTCTCTGTCGACCCTCAGTTAATCACTCTGGTCGAATCTGATCCCTTTCACGATTACGAGTCTAAAATGGTTGTAGCCCATCTTACCAAACTGCACGATATAGCCACCCTATTCACTAGTGAGGAAAAGATCCGCCACTACTACATGCTTAAGTTGTTTCCTTTCTCGCTAAAGGATGATGCTAAGACCTGGTTCACTTCTCTTGCTCCTGGATGTGTGCGTAGCCCCTAGGATATGGTCTACTACTTTTCTGAAAAATATTTCCCTGCCCATAAGAAGCAAGTTGCCTTGCAGGAAATATAGAACTTTGCTCAAGCTGAAGAAGAGAGTCTCCCACAAGCTTGGGGGAGACTCATCTAGCTACTGAATGCTTTGTCTGATCACCCTCTTGAGAAGAATGAAATACTTGATATCTTCTATAATGGACTTACCGATGCTTCCAAAGACCACTTAGATAGTTGTGCCGGTAGTGTTTTTAGGGAACGAACTGTAGAACAAGCTGAGATTCTATTGAACAACATCTTGTGCAATGAGAATGCTTGGACTATTCCCGAACCACCTCCTAAGCCAACTCCGAAGAAAAGAGGTATTCTATTCCTCAGTCCTGAAGATATGCAAGAAGCCAAGAAATCTATGCGAGAGAAAGGCATTAAATGTGAAGATGTCAAAAATCTACCACCTATCGAAGAGATCCATGGTCTCGATAACCCGATACAGGTAGTAGAAGTAAATTCTCTGTGTAGGTTTGATGAGAGTGATATTCCTTTTGATAAACCTGCTAGCTTATGCATGGATGAATTTGATAACTTCGTTGCCAAACAACAGAGTTTCAATGATTATGTTAGCAGACAATTGGAAAAGAATGCTCGTATGCTTAGTCATTTAAGTGCTTGTGTGGACAGAAATGTCAATGATCTTAAGCTTTTGAGTAAACATGCCTCTATGGTTACTACTCAAGTAGAACAAGTACCTAAGCTCAGAATGACTTGCTCAATGAGTTGAATGACAATTTCGTTAGAGTCGTCACTAGAGGCGGTAGAATGACCCAGGAACCTCTGTATCCTGAGGGTCATCCGAAGAGAGTTGAACAAGATTCTCAAGGAGTTAGCACTGCTAGCAACCCTGTTGCTGCTACACCCGAGAGTCCAAACGATGCCTCTATCTTTGATGCTGAAACACAATCTGGTGATGAACATGAGCCTAATGATAATATCAATAGTGATGTTCATGATGATGCTCAGCCTAGCAATGAAAAGGATGTGGAGATTGAACCTGAACTTGAAAACCCACAGCCTAAGACTAGAAGATACGATAAGAATGACTTCGCTGCTAGGAAGGATGGTAAAGAAAGGGAGCAATGGGTTCAGAAACCTATGCCCTTTTCTCCCAAACCATCCAAGAAAAAGGATGATGAGGATTTTGAGCGCTTCATTGAAATGATCAGACCTGTCTCTTTCTGCAGATGCGTTTGACTGATATGCTCAAGATGTCTCCGTATGCTAAGTACATGAAAGATATTGTGACTAATAAGAGGAGGATACCTGATCTTGAGATCTCCGCCATGCTTGCTAATTACACTTTCAAGGGCGGAACTCCGAAGAAACTAGGTGAACCCGATGTACCCACTATACCTTGCTCCATTAAAGGCAACTATGTTAGAACTGCGTTATGCGATCTTGGGGCCGGTGCTCGTGTTATGCCTCTCTCTCTTTATCATAGACTTGAACTGGATAAGTTGACACCCACTGAAATCTCTCTGCAAATGGCCGACAAATCAACTGCTTTCCCTATCGGCATTTGCGAGGATGTGCCTGTTGTGGTTGCTAACACCACTATCTTAACAGACTTTGTTATCTTGGATATTCCCAAGGACGATGTCATGGCTGTCATCCTCGGAAGACCCTTTTTAAATACTGCAGGGGCTGTTATAGATTGCAACAAAGGCAATGTCACTTTCCATGTCAATGGTAATGAGCATACGGTGCACTTTCCGAAGAAACAATATCGAGTACATTGCATCAATGCTATCGAAAAAACTTCATCGATTCTTATTGGGAGCTTTGAATGCCCTATTCCTCGTGTCAAGATGAAGTATGATTTGCTTTTTGGGGAGATACACATCCCCATTGAGGTGACCTAGTGACTATTCGAAAATTCTCCGTTCTCTTTTGTGATTCAAGAAAGTTTTGTCGAGGGGATTTGATCAACCCCATTGACGGATTTCTTTCGATGACCATGAGATGGATGAATCGAGGAGTCACAAACCTCCGTTCCAAGCTTTCACTTTAGGTTGCTTAGAAGAAAATGATAGATTTAGTTTAGTTTTCCCTGTTTCTGTTTTAGCGTCCGGTAGAAAAGTACCCCGAAAATAAAAGTTCTCCGAACGCTGTGAAAATCTAGTATGATTTTTTCTGGAATATTTGAAAAATACTGGGACAAAGAGTTTGTTTGGGGGCCACAACAGTGGGCCACAAGCCCTAGGGGCGTGGGCACTCCCCCCGGCCGCGCCACCCAGGCTTGTGGGGCCCACAGGCACCCCCTCCACTCATTCTTGCTCCCATCCAGTTCTCCTACCTCCAGAAAAAATTGTTTCGCAGCTCAAACCCGTGTTCTTGCTCCTCTTGCTGGGATTTTCGATCTCTTTGCTCAAATCACCGTTCTCCGAACTGTTTTGGGGAAATTACTCCTTGGTAAGTGACTCCTCCATTGATCCAATTAGTTTTTGCTCTAGTGCCTTATACTCCGCGTATTTTTGTTGCCTTGGTGACCATGTTCTTGAGCTTTGTATGCTGATTCTAGCTGGTCCCAAGTAGTTTTGATGTGTAATATGGTCTCTAGGCACTAGTGGGAGTAGTTGCTACAAGTTTAGTTGAACCTTGTTCACCTTTCCTTTGGGTCACTGAAAATTTCAGAAAAAGGAAGATGTTCAAGAGAAACTATCATGGTGGTTCCTCAAGCAAGAGAGGTCCCCGTCTTGCGATTCGGGAGCGTGATCCTTACCAACCTAGAGATGCGCAGGTACAACCATGTGAATGGCCTTCTGATGAATTTATGATTGAGGCGGGTTTCAAAGATGAGTTTGATGCATTTGTTCACAACGTCGGACTCGAAGAATTCATCTCCGATAAATGTGAACAGTATGTTGCTCTCACTGCCGCTTTTGTTCGTAGATTCAAATTTTCAGCTGGTCGTGAGCCATCGGTGTTGTTCGATCTCTATGATAAATCGTATACCATGAACTTAGAGGATTTCAGTAGAATTTGCAAAATACCTACTTGGGGTAGCCTCACTGATCCTCCTAAATCTTCGGTTAGAGATTTTTGCGCTGGTATTACGGTTGGAGAAACTAGAGAAATTACGCAAGCTACCATGGGGAGTATTCATTTTTCCTGCCTTGCATTACTTTGCCCTCTTCATAGGCAGATGCATTAGTGGCAAGATTGAGCATTGTCACCTCTACGCACCAGACCTTACTATCCTTAAGAGCGCAGTGACGGGTGACAAAAGCTTCAACATGGGAGCTATTATAGCAAGGAGGCTGAATAAGAATGCTATTGATGGGGATTTCTTTGGTGGGATCTATGCCACTCGCATAGCAAATTTTCTCGGAGTACACATCCGCGAAGGAGATCCCCCGCTCCATACAACTTTCCTTGATCGCGTCGCTATGACACTCTACCAGTTCCTTGAGAGGGATGATGAATCCCTCCTATACCGATTGATATTTAACCGGCAGCGTGTTTTCCATATTACCCTTCCTGCTCCTGCTTTCTTTGACTTTCAGGTAAAACGGAGATATTACATAACTAGAGGAGAGGTAGAGTATTATGAGAGGGAGTCAAAGGCTGCTCGTCTCCGTGAGGCAGCTATTCAGGCAGTGGCTGCAGCGCTCCCGTATAACCCCGATTATGATTTTGGGTTTCGCCAGGACCGTCCTTGGGAGTAGACCAAGCTAGGCCAAAAGCCTAAGCTTGGGGGAGTACGTGTTTTCACCGACTTTACATTCTTGCTTATGCTTTCACTTTGTTAGCCGGTGTTCACACTTTGCCACGGTATCATCCATGCTAGTTTATTTTATTTTTCTCGTTTTCTTTTCGTGTGTCTGTCTAGTTTGAAAAAAAACAAAAATATTTTATTTTTCTTCTTTTGCTTGTTGGGAGCTTTCCCGTGTAGATAGTTTTCTTTTTCTTTGGGTCAAGGTAGAAGATATTGGTTACAATGTTTAGTGGCTCTTGCATGCATACATGTTTAGCTTTCATAGAGCCATATTACTTTGTC
This sequence comes from Hordeum vulgare subsp. vulgare, assembly GCF_904849725.1. NCBI lineage: Eukaryota > Viridiplantae > Streptophyta > Magnoliopsida > Poales > Poaceae > Hordeum > Hordeum vulgare. The sequence continues at coordinate 67,902,627 of NC_058523.1, forward strand.
TTCTCCTTTGTGTTTGCCTGCAGATTCCAGCTTTAGTCCAATGCACGAGCACTCTTATTATTGTTCACATCATTCGGTCATGCAAGTGAAAGGCAATAATGATGATATATGATGAAGTGACTGAGCCTGGAAAAGCTGGTATGAACTCGGTCTATTTTTTTTGTAAATATGACTAGCTCATCATGCCTGATTCAACTTTGTTATGAGATAAACATGTTTGCAACGACAACTTAGATATTATAGTTTCTTATGCCATGCTTACTTAGCTAGGAGCTTATAATGGTTTGTCGTGGTTGCCAACATGAATGTTGAGATGACTATGATGTAGTATGATAGGATGGTATCCTCCTTTGAATGTTTCGAGTGGCTTGACTTGGTGCATGTTCACGCATGTAGTTGAAACAAAATCAACATAGCCTCTATGATGTTCATGTTCATGGTGATTTATGTCCTACTCATGCTTGCACTCAATGTTAGTTACTCTCAATGCATTTTGATGACTGTTATCGCTCTCTAGTTGGTCGCTTCCCAGTCTTTTGCTAGCCTTCACTTGTACTATGCGGGAATACTGCTTGTGCATCCACCTCCATAAACCCAAAGTTGTGCCATATGAGTCCACCATACCTACCTATGTGCGGTATCTTCCTGTCGTTCCAAGTAAATTTGCATTGCCACTCTCTAAACCTTCAAGAAATAATCTGTTTTGCATGCCCGAACCGCTCATGTGGCGACAGAGGGCTATTGGTATCTTCCATGCTAGGCGTGTTATCCTCGATATGTGTTTATTCACTATCATTCACGAGAAAGGGGCCGGTAATTGGAATTCCCAGTTCCATACTCAAATCGAAAAGATAATTGCAAACAAAACTCCCCCAAGATTGATGTTGGTTTGGACGGTACCCGAGGATTCGGCTAGCCGTGGAGTGTGATTGATTGGTGGTGGGGGAGTCAAAAATTTACTTTTCTGTTTGGGAACCGCCTATAGCATGTGTAGCGTGGAAGATGTTGAGAACTCTTAGTCATTGCATTGACAATGAAAGCATGCCACCCAAAATTATTATCTCTTTTTCAAAGCTTGAGCTTTGGCACCTATGCAAATCAATGCTTCCATCTCCGAAGGGCCTGTCTATTTATGTTCCTGTTGAGTCATCCTCCTCTTACAAAAGCACCAATTAGAGAGCACCTCTGTCATTTTTATGCTTTGCTTTTAACTGTGTTGAGTATGACTATGACTGGATCTTCTTTGCCATGAATTACAATGTTTAGTCAACCCTTGGTCTTTTAAGGTGCTCTGCATTTATGTTTTGCGGTCTCAGAAAGAGCTAGCGAGATACCATCTATTCGTACTGCTTCATGTTGTTTTGATTGAAGTGTTGACATTTGAGGCTTATTATTATTTGCTCGCTAGTTGATTATGCCATTGATAGGAGTTTACCGTGAGACCTAGATGTCATTTGCTTATGTGGTTTCCTTGTGATGTTGCTGAAATTCTGGTTATGAGTTAGACATAGTTGCAACAGCAAGATCAAACAGAGTTCATCAAAGTTTTTCTTTTGTCGCTCTCACTTTGTCAACTGAGTTGCTTGAGGACAAGCAAGGCTTTAAGCTTGGGGGAGTTGATACGTCTCCGTCGTATCTACTTTTCCAAACTCTTTTGCCCTTGTTTTGGACTCTAATTTGCATGATTTGAATGGAACTAACCCGGACTGACGCTGTTTTCAGCAGAATTGCCATGGTGTTGTTTTTGTGCTGAAATGAAAGTTCTCGGAACGTCCTGAAAATTTACGGAGATTTTTTCTGGAATAAAAGAAAAATACCTGCGCAAAGTTCCACGTGAGGGGCATGCCAGTGGGCCACAAGCCCCTGGGCCGCGGCCACCCCCAATGGCCCCGCCATGAGGGCTTGTGGGGCCCACATGGCACGACCGCCCCCGATCTCAGTCTTATATCTTCCGTTTCGCCTGGAAAAAAATCAGAGAGAAGGTTTCATCGCGTTTTGCGATACGTAGGCGCTGCCACATCCTGTTCTTCATCTGGAGGGCAGGTCTGGAGTCCGTTTCGGGCTCCGGAGAGGGGAAATCGTCGCCATCGTCATCATCAACCTTTCTCCATCGACAATTCCATAATGCTCTTCATCGTTCATGAGTAATCTCATCGTAGGCTTGCTGGACGGTGAAGAGTTGGATGAGATCTATCATGTAATCGAGTTAGTTTTTGACGGGGATTGATCCCTAGTATCCACTATGTTCTAGATTGATGTTGCTACTACTTGGATATGCTTAATGCTTGTCACTAGGGCCCGAGTGCCATGATTTCAGATCCGAACCTATTATGTTGTCGCCAATATATGTGTGTTTTAGATCCTATCTTGCAAGTTGTAGTCACCTACTATGTGTTATGACCCAGCAACCCCGGAGTGACAATAGCCGAAACCACTCCCGGAGATGACCATAGTATGAGGAGTTCATGTATTCACCGCGTGTTAATGCGTTGGTCCGATTCTTTATTAAAAGGAGAACCTTAATATCCCGTAGTTTCCATTAGGACCCCGCTGCCACGGGAGGGATGGACAATAGATGTCATGCAAGTTCTTTTCCCTAAGCACGTATGACTACATACGGAATACATGCCTACATTAGATTGATGAACGGGAGCTAGCCACATATCTCTCCGTGTTATAGCTGTTACATGATGAATCACATCTGTAATACTCATCCATCACCGATCCACTGCCTACGAGTCTTTTACTACTGGTTCTCGCTATGTTACTTTGCCTAGGCTTGTCCCTTGCTACAAGAGGGATTGGGCCACTTTGCTGCTGCTCTCACTTTGTTGTTGTTGCTACTGCTGTTACTTGTTACTTTGCTGCTGCTACTACTACTGCTCCTTGCTACTCCGCTGTTTCTTGTTGCAAGATTTTTTCGGCGCTAACATCCCGTCAACAAGGCCTTTTCTGGCGCCATTGCTGGGAATTGTCAAAGCTTTTTCTGGTGTCGTTGCTATCATACTACCTTGCTACTGATACTTTGCTTGCAGACACTAATCTTTCAGGTGTGGTTGAATTGACAACTCAACTGCTAATACTTGAGAATATCCTTTAGCTTCCCCTTGTGAGCGAATCAATAAATTTGGGTTGAATACTCTACCCTCGAAAACTGTTGCGATCCCATACGCTTGTGGGAGATCAAGTCTTATATTTGTTCATCGGAAGCGTGTGGGGCTTGTGAGGATGATGGCTCCACTTGAGTAGAGCATTGTCCTTCTCTTTCGGCCACAAGGGGTTCCTCAATGGGGAGTATTTGACCAATCCCCATTCTACTTATGGCTTGGGGAGGAATTTCATCACCTACATCGCAGAGACCACTTTGCTCCACTTGGGAGCCATTATTTTCATCAAACTCCACGTTACACGTCTCCTCAATGAGCCTGGTGGACTTGTTGAGGACACGGTAAGCATGAGAGTTTGTAACATAACCAACAAAGATGCCCTCTTGTGCTCTAGAATCAAATTTAGCTAAATGTGCACCTTTCTTGAGAATGAAACACTTACAACCGAATACCCGGAAGTACTTGAGATTGGGTTTGTTTCCGGTGAGAATCTCATATGGGGTCTTGTTCAAGCTTTGCGGATATAGAGCCGATTGGACGCATGACATGCTGTGTTGATGGCTTCAGCCCAAAAGTTATATGGAGATTTGAATTCTGCCATCATTGTTCTTGCAACATCCATCAATGTCCGGTTCTTCCTTTCCACCACACCATTTTGTTGAGGGGTATATGGTGTTGAATATTGATGTTTTATTCCCTCATCACCTAGAAACTCATCCAAGGTGTAGTTCTTGAACTCGGTGTCGTTGTCACTTCTAATCATCAAAATCTTTGCTTCATGTTGACGTTGAGCTTCATTACCAAAGTTGATGATAGTTTGTTGAGTCTCACTCTTCCTCTTGAAGAAATATACCTAGGTGTATCTTGAGTAGTCATCAACAATCACCAAGCAGTACTTTCTGCCCCCAAGACTATCAAATGATGGAGGACCAAAGAGATCCATATGAAGGAGCTCCAATGGCCTCTTAGTGTAAATGAGAGTCGTTAGACGATGAGCAGTTTCATGAATCTTTCCTTCAATGCACGCACTGCAAGCACGATCTCTGGCAAAACTCACACTCGTTAGTCCACGAATATGGTCCCCTTTGAGGAGACTTTGCAAAGATCTCATATTGACATGAGCTAGTCGACGATGCCAAAGCCAGCCCACATCAACTTTAGCCATTAGACAAGTCGCAGTCTTAGTGGGTCGCTTTGAAAAGTTCACCACATAGAGACCATTTTCGACATATCCAACATAGGCTACTTTAAGAGTCTTGCTCCATAAAAGACCACAATATCAAGATTAAATAATGTGGAAAACCCATAATTGCAAGTTGACGAACCGAAAGTAAATTGTAAGCAAGGGACTCAACAAGCATGACCTTCTCAATAGATAACTCTTGAGAGATGACCACCTTACCAAATCCCAATACCTTTGACGATGATGCATCGGCGAATTGGACATGAGTGGGCATAGATGGAGAAGGATGCACATCCACCACTAAGTCCTTGCTTCTGGTCATATGATTTGTTGCTCCAGTATCGAGCAACCATGACACCCCACCGGAAGCAAACTCCTGCAATAGATCAAGGCTTGGTTTTAGGTACCCATTTTTGAATGGGTCCTTTAATGTTAGAGACAAGGGTCTTAGGAACCCAAATAGCCCATTCAATGGACTCATAGTAAGAACCAACAAATCTGGCATAAACATGCCCATCACCAGCACGACATAAAACATAGGAAGGATTGAGTTTGTCGGCTAGTTGGTATGAATGGTTTTTGCCCTTCCTGACGCTACCATCGTCCACCTTGTTCCTGTTCACCTCCTGAGTCCCTTCGCCCTCTTTGACAAAGATGTCCATGAGGGTAGGGGATCGTTTGTTCCTGTTATTCCTTTTTCTTTTTGACTTGGATGTAAGTCCAAGTCCCTCCTTTCCTACCACACCCTTTTGATTGCTCAAGAGGTTGTTCAGGTTCTTCTCGCCTTGGATGCATGACACAAGGCCCTTCTCAAGTTTCTCCTTCAACTTGGCATTTTCCTCCACAAGATGTACATGCTCACAACAAGGGTTAGTTGTACAAGCATTATCAATTAAAACGAAAGGAGGACAAGTAGAGATTTCCTTGGTAAGCTTTGCTTGGAGTTGATCATGAGACTCTTTCAGGGAGAAATGAGCACCTTTCAAGCTCTTGTGAGCCTTGTCAAGTGTGTCAAACTCCACTTTGAGTCTGTCATGGCCAACCCCAAGAGCATCCTTTTCAGACTTAAGCATACGAGTAAGAACAGTAGCATGATCTAGTTTCTTTTGCACTTTAGCACAGTCATCGTTGTATGACTCCTCAAGAGCCAAACGAAGAGTGCACTCCTTTTCTAGTGCAATAGATAGTTCAGCAATCTCATCGGCATAGTCACGATTATGTCCTTGAAGCTCGGAGATGGTCTCCTCATGAGACTCGATGAGATCATTAGCCTCACCCAGTTGTTCCAAGAGAGCAACAAAGTGCTTCTTGGGTTCTCCCTTGTTCGTGCACAGAAATTTGTCAAGATCATGCTCATTAAGTTCCACAACATCACTATCATCAACACAATTCAACAATGAAGGAGCAGTAGTGATGTTGGTCTTAATGATGGGGGTTACCTGATCGATACCTTTGGCCATGAGGCACTTGGCGATGTGGTTCTCGTTGGTGGCGTTGAAGAGAGACACATTCTTGGGAGAAGGGGTGGCAATGGCGACAGTTGCAGTTGCCACCATATCGTCATCGTCATCATCATCAGAGGGGTACTCTTCAAGTGCCACCATACCCTTTGGATGGGGTTTCTTCACAAAGTTGTTCTTATTTGGGAATGACTTGGTTTTGTCTTTGCGAATGAGCTTGCCCCCGTTGTCTTCTCTCTTCTCATAGGGACATTCTGCCACGAAGTGACTCACATTACCACAGTTATAGCATATCCTCACTCGTTGCTTGGATTTTAACCCACTTGAGTTGTTCTTGGTGAAGTTGGGTCTTGAGTGTTGGGGAACGTCGCATGGGAAACAAAAATTTTCCTACGCGCACGAAGACCTATCATGGTGATGTCCATCTACGAGAGGGGATGAGTGATCTACGTACCCTTGTAGATCGTACAGCAGAAGCGTTAGAGAACGCGGTTGATGTAGTGGAACGTCCTCACGTCCCTCGATCCGCCCCGCGAACAATCCCGCGATCAGTCCCACGATCTAGTACCGAACGGACGGCACCTCCGCGTTCAGCACACGTGCAGCTCGACGATGATCTCGGCCTTCTTGATCCAGCAAGAGAGACGGAGAGGTAGAAGAGTTCTCCGGCAGCGTGACGGCGCTCCGGAGGTTGGTGATGATCTCGTCTCAGCAGGGCTCCGCCCGAGCTCCGCAGAAACGCGATCTAGAGGAAAAACTATGGAGGTATGTGGTCGGGCTGCCATGGCAAAAGTTGTCTCAAATCAGCCCTAATACCTTAGTATATATAGGAGGGAGGGGGAGGGAAGAGGCAGCCTCAAACCCTCAAGGTTTGGCCGAAATTGGAGGTGGAGGAGTCCTACTCCAATCCTACTTGGAGTAGGATTCCACCTTCCCACTTGGAAACTCTTTCCACCTTGTGTTTTTTCCTTCTCAAACCTTATGGGCCTTAGTGGGAACTTATTCCAGCCCACTAGGGGCTGGTTTATCTCTTCCCATAGCCCATGAGACCCCTTGGGGCGTGACACCCCTCCCGATGGTCCCCGGCACCCCTCCCGGCACTCCCGGTACACTACCGATGAGCCCGAAACTTCTCCGGTAATGCACGAAAACCTTCCGGTAACCAAATGGGGTCATCCTATATATCAATCTTCGTTTCCGGACCATTCCGGAAACCCTCGTGACGTCCGTGATCTCATCCGGGACTCCGAACAACATTCGGTAACCAACCATATAACTCAAATACGCATAAAACAACGTCGAACCTTAAGTGTGCAGACCCTGCGGGTTCGAGAACTATGTAGACATGACCCGAGAGACTCCTCGGTCAATATCCAATAGCGGGACCTGGATGCCCATATTGGATCCTACATATTCTACGAAGATCTTATCGTCTGAACCTCAGTGCCAAGGATTCGCATAATCCCGTATGTCATTCCCTTTGTCCTTCGGTATGTTACTTGCCCGAGATTCGATCGTCAGTATCCGCATACCTATTTCAATCTTGTTTACCGGCAAGTCTCTTTACTCGTTCCGTAATACAAGATCCCGCAACTTACACTAAGTTACATTGCTTGCAAGGCTTGTGTGTGATGTTGTATTACCGAGTGGGCCCCGAGATACCTCTCCGTCACACGGAGTGACAAATCCCAGTCTTGATCCATACTAACTCAACTAACACCTTCGGAGATACCTGTAGAGCATCTTTATAGTCACCCAGTTACGTTGCGACGTTTGATACACACAAAGCATTCCTCCGGTGTCAGTGAGTTATATGATCTCATGGTCATAGGAATAAATACTTGACACGCAGAAAACAGTAGCAACAAAATGACACGATCAACATGCTACGTCTATTAGTTTGGGTCTAGTCCATCACGTGATTCTCCCAATGACGTGATCCAGTTATCAAGCAACAACACCTTGTTCATAATCAGAAGACACTGACTATCATCGATCAACTGGCTAGCCAACTAGAGGCATATTAGGGATGGTGTTTTGTCTATGTATCCACACATGTAAATGAGTCTTCATTCAATACAATTATAGCATGGATAATAAACTATTATCTTGATACAGGAATTATAATAATAACTATACATTTATTATTGCCTCTAGGGCATAATTCCAACAGTCTCCCACTTGCACTAGAGTCAATAATCTAGCCCTCACATCACCATGTGAATTACATTGTAATAAATCTAACACCCATACAGTTCTGGTGTCGATCATGTTTTGGCCGTGGAAGAGGTTTAGTCAGCGGGTCTGCTACATTCAGATCCGTGTGCACCTTGCATATATTTACGTCCTCCTCCTCGACGTAGTCGCGGATGAGGTTGAAGCGTCGTTTGATGTGTCTGGTCTTCTTGTGAAACCTTGGTTCCTTTGCTAAGGCAATGGCACCAGTGTCGTCACAGAACAAGGTTATTGGATCCAGTGCACTTGGCACCACTCCAAGATCCGTCATGAACTGCTTCATCCAGACACCTTCCTTAGCCGCCTCCGAGGCAGCCATGTACTCTGCTTCACATGTAGAATCTGCTACGACGCTTTGCTTGGAACTGCACCAGCTTACTACACCCCCATTAAGAATAAATACGTATCCGGTTTGTGACTTAGAGTCGTCCGGATCTGTGTCAAAGCTTGCATCGACGTAACCTTTTACGGCGAGCTCTTCGTCACCTCCATACACGAGAAACATCTCCTTAGTCCTTTTCAGGTACTTCAGGATATTCTTGACCGCCGTCCAGTGATCCACTCCTGGATTACTCTGGAACCTGCCTGCCATACTTATGGCCAGGCTAACATCCGGTCTAGTGCACAGCATCGCATACATGATAGAACCTATGGCTGAAGCATAGGGGACGGAGCGCATATGCTCTCTATCTTCATCAGTTGCTGGGCACTGAGTCTTACTCAATCTCGTACCTTGTAACACCGGCAAGAACCCTTTCTTGGACTGTTCCATTTTGAACCTCTTCAAAACTTTATCAAGGTATGTGCTTTGTGAAAGTCCTATCAGGCGTTTTGATCTATCCCTATAGATCTTAATGCCTAGAATGTAAGCAGCTTCTCCTAGGTCCTTCATAGAGAAACTTTTATTCAAGTAACCTTTTATGCTCTCCAAAAGCTCTACGTTGTTTCCAATCAGTAATATGTCATCCACATATAATATTAGAAACGCCACAGAGCTCCCACTCACTTTCTTGTAAATACAAGATTCTCCAACCACTTATATAAACCCAAATGCTTTGATCACCTCATCAAAGCGTTTGTTCCAACTCCGAGATGCTTGCACCAGTCCATAAATGGATCGCTGGAGTTTGCACACTTTGTCAGCATTTTTAGGATCGACAAAACCTTCGGGTTGCATCATATACAACTCTTCCTTAAGGAAACCGTTAAGGAACGCCGTTTTGACATCCATCTGCCAGATTTCATAATCGAAAAATGCAGCTATTGCTAACATGATTCTGACGGACTTAAGCATCGCTACAGGAGAGAAAGTCTCATCATAGTCAATTCCTGGAACTTGTGAAAAACCCTTTGCCACAAGTCGAGCTTTATAAACGGTCACATTACCGTCAGCGTCCGTCTTCTTCTTAAAGATCCATTTGTTCTGAATAGCCTTGCGGCCCTCAGGCAGTATCTCCAAAGTCCATACTTTGTTCTCATACATGGATCCTATCTCGGATTTCATGGCTTCTAGCCATTTGTTGGAATCTGGGCCCACCATCGCTTCTTCATAATTTGCAGGTTCATTGTTGTCTAACAACATTATTGATAAGACGGGATTACCGTACCACTCTGGAGCAGCGCGTGATCTCGTCGACCTGCGTGGTTCAACAGAAACTTGAACTGGAGTTTCATGATCATCATCATTAACTTCCTCCTCAACCGGCGTCGCAACGACAGAGGTTTCCCCTTGCCCTGCGCCACCATCCAGAGGGATGAGAGGTTCGACAACCTCGTCAAGTTCTATCTTCCTCCCACTCAATTCTCTCGAGAGAAACTCCTTCTCGAGAAAAGTTCCGTTCTTAGCAACAAACACTTTGCCCTCGGATTTGAGATAGAAGGTGTACCCAACTGTCTCTTTTGGGTAACCTATGAAGACGCACTTTTCCGCTTTGGGTTCCAGCTTTTCAGGCTGAAGCTTTTTGACATAAGCATCACATCCCCAAACTTTAAGAAACGACAACTTTGGCCTTTTGCCATACCACAGTTCGTATGGTGTCGTCTCAACGGATTTCGATGGTGCCCTATTTAAAGTGAATGCAGCTGTTTCTAATGCATAACCCCAAAATGATAACGGCAAATCAGTAAGAGACATCATAGATCGCACCATTTCTAATAAAGTACGATTACGACGTTCGGACACACCATTACGCTGTGGTGTTCCGGGCGGTGTTAACTGCGAAACAATTCCACATTGTCTTAAGTGAGTACCAAACTCGAAACTCAGATATTCACCCCCACGATCAAACCGTAGGAACTTGATCTTCTTGTTACGATGATTTTCCACTTCACTCTGAAATTGCTTGAACTTTTCAAATGTTTCAGACTTGTGCTTCATCAAGTAGACATAACCATATCTACTTAGATCGTCAGTGAAGGTGAGAAAATAACGATATCCGCCGCGTGCCTCCACGCTCATTGGACCACACACATCGGTATGTATGATTTCCAACAAGTCACTTGCACGCTCCATTGTTCCGGAGAACGGAGTCTTAGTCATCTTGCCCATGAGGCATGGTTCGCACGTGTCAAGTGAATCAAAGTCAAGTGACTCCAAAAGTCCATCAGCATGGAGTTTCTTCATGCGCTTTACACCAATATGACCCAAGCGGCAGTGCCACAAAAATATGGTGCTATCATTGTTTACTCTAACTCTTTTGGTCTCAATGTTATGTATATGCGTATCTCTATCAAGATTCAATATGAACAATCCTCTCACATTCGGTGCATGACCATAAAAGATGTTACTCATAGTAATAGAACAACCATTATTCTCAGACTTAAAAGAGTAACCGTCTCGCAATAAACAAGATCCAGATATAATGTTCATGCTCAACGCAGGCACTAAATAACAATGATTTAAGTTCATCACTAATCCCGATGGTAGTTGAAGTGACACTGTGCCGACGGCGATTGCATCAACCTTGGAACCGTTTCCTACGCGCATCGTCACTTCGTCTTTCGCCAGCCTTCGTCTATTCCGCAGTTCCTGCTTTGAGTTGCAAATGTGAGCAACAGAACCGGTATCGAATACCCAGGCACTACTACGAGAGCTGGTTAAGTACACATCAATAACATGTATATCAAATATACCTGATTTTTCTTTGCCCGCCTTCTTATCTGCCAGATACTTGGGGCAATTGCGCTTCCAGTGACCCATACCCTTGCAATAGAAGCACTCTGTTTCAGGCTTAGGTCCAGCCTTGGGTTTCTTCGGCGGATTGGCAACAGGCTTGCCGCTCTTCTTCGAATTGCCCTTCTTGCCTTTGCCGTTTCTCTTGAAACTAGTGGTCTTGCTCACCATCAACACTTGATGTTCTTTACGGAGTTCAGACTCTGCGACTTTCAGCATCGCAAACAACTCGCCGGGAGACTTGTTCATCCCTTGCATGTTGTAGTTCAACACAAAGCCTTTATAGCTTGGCGGCAGTGATTGAAGGATTCTGTCAGTGATAGCTTCTTGCGGGAGTTCAATCCCCAGTTCAGCTAGACGGTTTGAGTACCCAGACATTTTGAGCACATGTTCACTGACAGACGAGTTTTCCTCCATCTTGCAAGCATAGAATTTATCGGAGGTCTCATACCTCTCGATCCGGGCGTTCTTCTGAAAGATGAACTTCAACTCCTGGAACATCTCAAATGCTCCATGACGCTCAAAGCGACGTTGAAGTCCCGGTTCTAAGCCATACAAGACTGCACATTGAACTATTGAGTAGTCCTCCTTACGCGCTAACCAAGCGTTCTTAACATCCTGATCAGCCGTAGTGGGTGGTTCATCTCCTAGCGCAGCATTAAGGACATAATCCTTCTTTCCAGCTTGTAAGATTAGCTTAAGATTACGAGCCCAGTCTACAAAGTTGCTTCCATCATCTTTCAACTTAGCTTTCTCTAGGAACGTATTAAAATTGAGGATGACACTTGCGTGAGCCATGATCTACAACACAAATATATTCAAAGTGGACTTAGACTATGTTCAAGATAATTAGAGTTCAACTTAATCAAATTAGATGCTAAACTCCCACTCAAAAAGTACATCTCTCTAGTCATTTGAGTGGTTCATGATCCACCTACACTATCCCAAGTCCGATCATCACGTGAGTCGGGAGTAGTTTCAGTGGTAAGCATCCCTATGCTAATCATATCATCTATATGATTCATGATCGACCTTTCGGTCTCATGTGTTCCGAGGCCATGTCTGCACATGCTAGGCTCGTCAAGCTTAACCCGAGTGTTCCGCGTGCGCAACTGTTTTGCACCCGTTGTATGTGAACGTTGAGTCTATCACACCCGATCATCACGTGGTGTCTCGAAACGACGAACTGTAGCAACGGTGCACAGTCGGGGAGAACACAATTTCGTCTTGAAATTTTAGTGAGAGATCACCTCATAATGCTACCGTCGTTCTAAGCAAAATAAGGTGCATAAAAGGATTAACATCACATGCAATTCATAAGTGACATGATATGGCCATCATCACGTGCTTCTTGATCTCCATCACCAAAGCACCGGCACGATCTTCTTGTCACCGGCGCCACACCATGATCATCCATCAACGTGTCGCCATCGGGGTTGTCGTGCTACTTATGCTATCACTACTAAAGCTACATCCTAGCAAAATAGTAAACGCATCTGCAAGCACATATGTTAGTATAAAGACAACCCTATGGCTCCTGCCGGTTGCCGTACCATCGACGTGCAAGTCGATATTTCTATTACAACATGATCATCTCATACATCCAATATATCACATCACATCATTGGCCATATCACATCACTATCATACCCTGCAAAAACAAGTTAGACGTCCTCTAATTTTGTTGTTGCAAGTTTTACGTGGTGACCAAGGGTATCTAGTAGGATCGCATCTTACTTACGCAAACACCACAACGGAGATGTATGAGTTGCTATTTAACCTCATCCAAGGACCTCCTCGGTCAAATCCGATTCAACTAAAGTTGGAGAAACCGTCACTTGCCAGTCATCTTTGAGCAAAGGGGGTTACTCGTAACGATGAAACCAGTCTCTCGTAAGCGTACGAGTAATGTCGGTCCAAGCCGCTTCAATCCAACAATGCCGCGGAATCAAGAAAAGACTAAGGAGGGCAGCAAAACGCACATCACCGCCCACAAAACCTTTTGTGTTCTACTCGAGAAGACATCTACGCATGAACCTAGCTCATGATGCCACTGTTGGGGAACGTCGCATGGGAAACAAAAATTTTCCTACGTGCACGAAGACCTATCATGGTGATGTCCATCTACGAGAGGGGATGAGTGATCTACGTACCCTTGTAGATCGTACAGCAGAAGCGTTAGAGAACGCGGTTGATGTAGTGGAACGTCCTCACGTCCCTCGATCCGCCCCGCGAACAATCCCGCGATCAGTCCCACGATCTAGTACCGAACGGACGGCACCTCCGCGTTCAGCACACGTGCAGCTCGACGATGATCTCGGCCTTCTTGATCCAGCAAGAGAGACGGAGAGGTAGAAGAGTTCTCCGGCAGCGTGACGGCGCTCCGGAGGTTGGTGATGATCTCGTCTCAGCAGGGCTCCGCCCGAGCTCCGCAGAAACGCGATCTAGAGGAAAAACTATGGAGGTATGTGGTCGGGCTGCCGTGGCAAAAGTTGTCTCAAATCAGCCCTAATACCTTAGTATATATAGGAGGGAGGGGGAGGGAAGAGGCAGCCTCAAACCCTCAAGGTTTGGCCGAAATTGGAGGTGGAGGAGTCCTACTCCAATCCTACTTGGAGTAGGATTCCACCTTCCCACTTGGAAACTCTTTCCACCTTGTGTTTTTTCCTTCTCAAACCTTATGGGCCTTAGTGGGAACTTATTCCAGCCCACTAGGGGCTGGTTTATCTCTTCCCATAGCCCATGAGACCCCTTGGGGCGTGACACCCCTCCCGATGGTCCCCGGCACCCCTCCCGGCACTCCCGGTACACTACCGATGAGCCCGAAACTTTTCCGGTAATGCACGAAAGCCTTCCGGTAACCAAATGGGGTCATCCTATATATCAATCTTCGTTTCCGGATCATTCCGGAAACCCTCGTGACGTCCGTGATCTCATCCGGGACTCCGAACAACATTCGGTAACCAACCATATAACTCAAATACGCATAAAACAACGTCGAACCTTAAGTGTGCAGACCCTGCGGGTTCGAGAACTATGTAGACATGACCCGAGAGACTCCTCGGTCAATATCCAATAGCGGGACCTGGATGCCCATATTGGATCCTACATATTCTACGAAGATCTTATCGTTTGAACCTAAGTGCCAAGGATTCGTATAATCCCGTATGTCATTCCCTTTGTCCTTCGGTATGTTACTTGCCCGAGATTCGATCGTCAGTATCCGCATACCTATTTCAATCTCGTTTACCGGCAAGTCTCTTTACTCGTTCCGTAATACAAGATCCCGCAACTTACACTAAGTTACATTGCTTGCAAGGCTTGTGTGTGATGTTGTATTACCGAGTGGGCCCCGAGATACCTCTCCGTCACACGGAGTGACAAATCCCAGTCTTGATCCATACTAACTCAACTAACACCTTCGGAGATACCTGTAGAGCATCTTTATAGTCACCCAGTTACGTTGCGACGTTTGATACACACAAAGCATTCCTCCGGTGTCAGTGAGTTATATGATCTCATGGTCATAGGAATAAATACTTGACACGCAGAAAACAGTAGCAACAAAATGACACGATCAACATGCTACGTCTATTAGTTTGGGTCTAGTCCATCACGTGATTCTCCCAATGACGTGATCCAGTTATCAAGCAACAACACCTTGTTCATAATCAGAAGACACTGACTATCATCGATCAACTGGCTAGCCAACTAGAGGCATGCTAGGGATGGTGTTTTGTCTATGTATCCACACATGTAAATGAGTCTTCATTCAATACAATTATAGCATGGATAATAAACTATTATCTTGATACAGGAATTATAATAATAACTATACATTTATTATTGCCTCTAGGGCATAACTCCAACATTTAGTTCCTCTTGTTGCCCCAGAATTGCCTTGACGCAAGAGTCATGTGCTCGTGATAAGCATACTTAGTGTCTTCAGGGCAGCTCTCCTCTTCATCATCCTCTTCTTCTTCTTCAGAAGCAGCTTTTGCCTTTAAAGCAAGGTTGGGTGAAGCTGTATTTGAGCGAACTCGAGCAAGTGCATTGTCAGTTGTCTCGTTCATGATTGACATTGCAATGAATTCATCCAACACCTCACTGGAAGACAAGGAGTGGGAATCTGGTCGTTGGCGAATGACTGATGACATGGCTTTGTTGAAAGGCATGATGGCCTTGAGAAACTTGCGCTTGACCCATGTATCATCCACATCCTTGCTCCCATGATCCTTGAGAGCCACAACAATAGCAGTCACCCTTCGATAGAGATCACGAGGGTCCTCATCTTACTTCATCACAAACTCATCGGCCTTATCAAGTATCACTTCATAGTTGGACCGTTGAATGCTTGACCTTCCCTTGTACAACACCATAATGTGCTCCCAACAGTCCTTAGCCAGAGTGAAGGGGCAAAGTGAGGAAGATCTTCAGGAGGTACTGCGGACTGGAGAATAAACAATGCGGAGTGATTATATTGATTGTCCGCTTCTTCTCTTGGAGTGAGGTTGCTTGGGTCATGGGGATAGTAGCCTTGCTCGATGATTCTCCATAAATTTGTTGAGTTGTGATTCAAATGAGACTTAATAGAAAATACCCAGTTAGCAAAATCACCCTTTACAAGCTTAGGAGGAGGACCAACAGGGTTAAGACGCGGTGTGGGAACAGGTCCTCCATAGACCATGGGAGGTGGAACTAAGGCATAAGTTCCAGTCCCATCATTTTTGAGAGGAGGGGAAGGTTGCATACCTTTAGCCGTTTCCTTAGAGGAATTGGCCTCTGAATCAGTGTTGGCAGGTTTAACCACCAACTCCGGTTCGGGATAACCTTTAATTCCCTCAATTAACTCTTTAAGCATGGTCTTGACTTCGTTCGTCAAGGACGTCTTGAGGGCGGCCATAGCCGTATTCAAGTCGTCCCTTGTGACCGAAGTAAAGTCCATGGCCTCGGGTTGCTCGTGGGAACTCCCTCATCATCTTCCATACTCTTCGGGTGGTGAAACCCTTAATAAAGAGACGTGGCTCTGATACCAATTGAAAGGATCGATATGGTTGACTAGAGGGGGGTGAATAGGCAACGACCACTTTTTAATTAATCTTAGCAAGTTAGGGTTAGCAACATAGAGGTTCTCTAAAATGATAACAAGGAAGTGAACCTATATGATGCTACCAACTATAAGTACTAAGGCAAGCAAGAGATGGACAATAACAAAAGCATACACAATGTAAAGGTTAGAGATAACCGCAAGTGGAACCAATGAAGACGAGGATGTGTTACCGAAGTTCCTTCCCTTTGACAGGAAGTACGTCTCCGTTGGAGCGGTGTGGAGGCACAATGCTCCCCAATAAGCCACTAGGGCCACCGTATTCTCCTCATGCCCTCGCACAATGCAATGTACTGTGATTCCACTATAGGTGCCCTTGAAGGCGGCGACCGAACCTTTACAAACAAGGTTGGGGCAAACTCCACACAAAGCTTGGAGGCTTCCAACAAGACCACGGAGCTTCACCACAACGGAATGTGGCTCCGAGGTGACCTCAACCGTCTAGGGTGCTCAAATACCCAAGAGTAACAAGATCCGCAAGGGATTAGTGGGGGGAATCAATTTTCTCTTGGTGTAAGTGTAGATCTAGGATTTCTCTACCAATCCCTAGGAAATCAACAAGTTTGATTGGTTAGGGAGAGAGATCGGGCACTTTTGAGTTTAGGGAGCAACAATGGAGCTTGGGAGGGTAAAAGGTAGGGTTCTAGAGCAAGAAGAACCCTTTATATAGTGGGGGGGGGGAAATCCAACCGTTTTCCCACTCACAGCCCGAGCCCAGCGGTACTACCGCTCGCTGTAGCGATACTACCGCTAGCACTCCAGCGGTACTACCGCTGGCTGCAGCGGTACTACCGTTGAGCCCATGGTAGTGCAGAGGCACTACCGGACCAACCATCGTCAAGAAAGTCTTCCCAAAAAGTCCGACGAAGTACAGCCGCTAGGAAGGCGGTACTAAGTTCCTCGAGCGGTACTACCGCTGACCAGGGGAGGTGCTACCGCCAGCACAGTGGTACTACCGACAGCCCTAGCGGTACTACCGCTAGGCCCAACGGTACTACCGCTAGGAGACCTTTTTGCAAGAAAAGATAAACCAGAGACGGGGACAGCTCCAAAGTTGCAGGGAAAAGGGGATGGAGATAAAGTGTGTGCGTGCAAAATTGATTCCACCCAAACCTTTCCACTACGGATCCCCTCTTAATAGTACGACGTTCCTACGACTCAACGACCAAGAGAATCGTAGAGGACATCGTGCTTCTGTTCCACGGAGGGTGCCGAATCGTCTTGTGCCGTTGACATGTATTATCTGAAAGCTTAATGCACACGATTAGTCCTTTACGGTACTGTCATCAATCACCAAAATTACTTAGGCATAAATATGCCCTAACAGGTGGGGGATTTCCTTGGAGTGGGGGATTCTTTGTCAAAAGATCAAATGTGGGAAGTCATGACTTGCTGTGTTGTCTTGCACAACATGATCATTGAGAGCGAGTAGTAGGAGCCAGTGTTTGACACCGAACCATATTATAGGCAAGGTCCTCTTACCCAAGTTGATTACGAGCTACCAGCAACCTGGACTGCCTTCTTCAATTTGCGTCAGGAGATCCGAGACCCACAGGTGCATCAACAATTGCACCACGATTTGGTGGAGCACCTATGGAGACTCAAGGGCAACCCCTAGTTTAATTTTTGATTTGTATTGGCTTGTTAAACTATTTTTTGATTTGTATTGATTTCTGTGATGAACTACGTGATAATAAATAAATGTAGTTGTTCAATTTGTACTGAAAAATACAAAATGGGCCAAAAGTGGACGAAATTTGCGTCGAAACTAGGCCGAAAGCGGCGGTTGGGAAGCCGAGCCCCCCCCCCCCCCCCCGGGTCATTTTTAGTGCCGGCCGATCCCCAGACGGTGCTATTTCGGGCCACCGTGGGGCTCAACGGCTGAAGATGCTCTAAGCCCCAACAAGACCGACGCATGAGAGAGCTTCATTTCGCTGGAGGTTAGTAGCTTAGAAGAAGTCATATTTCATATTTTGCACGCTACAGAATAACGTTAGGAGGCTGCATATACGGCAGTCGCCTGAAAATACACCAAAACACAATTGATTTGGACGAGCCTGGAATCCAATAGACTTTATCCTTTTCGTAAACCGCCAGCTCTACCTCGGGTGATCCGTCCCCCCACCTAGCCCAACCGGCGGCCTCTACCCCCCGGCACCGTGAATCTTCATCCTTGCCGCCACATCGTCTCCACCGTCACTTCCAACTCGGTCCAAACTCACCTCTCCATCTCGATATAAATCCAAAAATCATTAAAAAAATTACAAATATAAAACCAACTAATAGCATTTCATGGAATTGGAGTGAGTGTGATACAGCAGACGCCCTCTAAAAGGAAAAGAGCAGCACCGAGCCATCCGGTCGCACCACGCTGTCCCCGTCCCTTGCGCTCAGCGCAGCGGGAGTGGCCAGAGAGAGCCACCGGCCAGCGCACGCCGGCCCAAACCTCACATCACCGCCGTCCACCCCCTCGCACGGACGGCCGAGATCGCTCCCCCGCCCCCACAAACCAAACCCCGCACGTCCTCTCGTCGTCCTCCCTCCACTTGCCCCCGCCCCCGCCCCCGCGCATCGTCCACTCGTTGCTTCGTCTTCTTCCTCCCTCGCCCCAGATTAAATCCGGCTATTTAAATCGAATCCCCCAACGAACTCCCACTTTTCCCCAGCAGCAGCGGCGTCAGCGGAGCAGAGAGCGAGCGAGAGAGGAGCCAACCCTAGCGAGCGAGCGATGGGATAGGTGGGGGATTCCCGGCGGGCCATGGAGTGGGACAGCGACTCGGACGGCAGCGGGGAGGAGGACGAGGAGGAGGAGGGGGTCGGGCCGTGGGGCGCGGATGGGTGCCGGGGCGGCGGCGGGTTCTCGCTGGCGATCGAGGGGGTGCTCGGCGGCGCCTGCGGCCTCGTCGTGTCCGACGCGCTCGAGCCCGACTTCCCCATCATCTACGTCAACCGCGGCTTCGAGGACGCCACCGGCTACCACGCCGAGGAGGTGCTCGGGAGGAACTGGTGAGTGACCCCCCTCTCTACCTCTCGGCCCGCCGATTTTGCCTTCTGCGGGTGGTTACGCGCTCTGCGCGCGGCGAATTCGAGCTTTGGACGGCCGTGGCGCGGGCGGTGTTGGTTAGTGCTTTTGTGGGGGATCTGAGTTGCGTGCTGCTTATTATAATATACTAGTTATTATCCGATTGGAACTGATTTAGTGGAACATAGAACAGGAAACCACTAGTTCAGTTGGTTTGCAATCAAATTTAGTTAGGCGGATACTAGTATATCTATTCTGTTTGGTGATTCATCACCATCTGTGTCAAATCAGGGAGATGGTTATTGAGAGAGATGAGCTCACCGTTTGTTTGTGCTACAATTGGGCCAGTAGAACACTTACTTTTCAGTGTTTTATATTAGATGGATTTCGACCAAGGAGATGCATACATCTAGCTCCACACTGAGAACATACATCTTGCTCCCCACTGGCACTGAGAACAGTAAAGAAGCCATATCATACTTAAGAGTCGGAGTATTACTTACGGCTTGGTTGTGCTGTGGGTTCGAGCTTTGGCAACGTGCCATGCGTGCGTGGGTGTTGTTGGTTTATATTTTGTGGGGGATCTGAGTACATGCCGCTTATACCAGTTACTGGATTGAAAGTGATTTGGTGGAACAAAGAGCAGGAACTAGCAGTTCAATTTTTGATTGCAAAATTAGTTAGGTGTATACTAGTATCTATATTCTGTTTGGTGCTAATATCACAATCAGTGTCAAATCAGGGAGGTGGTTAACGAGAGACACAAGCTCACCGTTTGTTTGTGCTACAATTGGGCCCATAGAACACTTACTTTTCAGTGCTTAATATTAGATGGATTTGAGAACATACATCTTGGCCATCTAGGCATCTAGTTCCCCACTGAGAACAGTTAAGGAAGACCATATCGAAGTTAGGAGTCAGAGTATATCAGTTACGGTTTTGGCATGCGGCAAATTCAAGCTTTGGCGACGCTCCATGGGTGTGTATGTGGTATTGGTTTATGTTTTGTGGGGGATATGAGTACATGCTGCTAATACTAGTTACTGGATTAAAATGTATTTAGTGGAACAAAGAGCAGGAACTAGTAGGTTCAATATTAGTTGGCAAAATTAGTTAGCATATACTAGTATCTGTATTCTGTTTGGTGCTGATATCACCATCAATGTCAAATGAGGCAGATGGTTAGTGAGAGATACCAGCTCACCGTTTGTTTGTGCTGCAATTGGGCCCATAGAACACTTACTTTTCAGTGCTTTATATTAGATGGATTTAAGAACATACATCTAGGCCATATTGTAGTTAGGAGTCAGAGTATATTAGTTACGGTTTGGGCGTGTGGCAAATCCAAGATTTGGCGACGCGCCATGGGTGCGTGGGTGGTGTTGGTTTATGTTTTTTTAGAAAGGAAGTTGGTTTATGTTTTGTGGGGATCTTAGTACATGCTGCTAATAGTAGTTACTGGATTAAAAGTGATTTAATGGAACAAAAAAAGGAGCTAGTAGTTCAATTTTGGTTTGCAAAATTGGTCAGCGTATAGTAGTAACTATATTCTGTTTGGTGCTGGTATCACCATCAGTGTCAAATGAAGCAGATGGTTAGTGAGAGACACGAGCTCACCGTTTGTTTGTGCTGCACTGCAATTGGGCCCGTTAACACTTACTTCTCAGTGATTTATATTAGATGAATTTCATTGAAAGAGATACACACATCTAGCTCTGCTCTGAGTCTCCAGGAACATGCATCTAGCTCCCCACAGAGAACACTAAAGGAGGCCATATCGAAGTTAGGAGTCCAAAGTATTTCAGTCCAGTTAAGGGCTTTGTTGACACAAAAAAAACATCAACTAGAATCATGCTGTTAAATCTTAATTACTTAAAACAGCACTGTAAGAACATCAGAAAGAGACCAGACTAACAATTGTAGTGATATGTGGTTGGTTAGCTGTCTATCTGCTCATCTCCTCCAACAACAAAAATAACTAGTTAGTTAGTGTATGGTTGCACATGCACTTCTACAATGAGTTATCTTTGTCTTAAGGTGTTGCGCTGCTGTTGATTATTCATTGGAAATTGATTTAGGATAGAACCTGCCTGCTTTTTATTAGGGTGTAACCCTATTTGAGGTGAAATAGTGTGAAATAACTAGAATGTTTGTGGTTTTTATAAAGTAACTCTTGTTTTTTTAACACTACCTTTAATCTTATTTGCACGTTCTCTAATAGTACTTTCCTGGTTGGTGACCTATTTTGAAAAAAAAGTTAATTCAATCAGTTTTTGTTTTGTTTTGCTAGAAGTGTGGTCTAAGATTAAAAATTTAGCTAGTCAGCTGTCTTAGGTTTGAAATCTTATGCTATGTGGAGAAGCAGTAAGGAGGATCACCGATTTAGCATCAGGTCTAATTATTATTTAACAAAACCGTGCAGAAAGGAAAACGATCAGTTTGTGGTTGATCATGTTTGAGAGATGTGACTATATGTTAATGAAACGGTGTTCACTTGACAAAACATCATAATGTTCTCAAAAATAATTTTCTTGTTAGAATAAATTGAAATAATGAAATGTCAATGTAAATGCCAGAACAGTAACTAGTACGAGTATTTGGTTAAAGGCTCTCTTTCTGATTTACAAGAGTTTTTTTAGAAGTTATGTGTGTGCGCGTGCAACGAGGGGGGATTGGATGAACATCAGATGTTTTAGAGGAAGGTGTAAACAGAATGCATTAGATCGTTCAGCGCTGTACACTGTTCTACTACAACAGCTGTTTAGAAGTTGTCTGGATACACATATGCACTCCTATGTTGTTTATGAAAGATAATAATGGGAGCTTTTGGTAGAGGTGGCTGAACTAATGGTGGTCTTCAGTATATGGGGGCTAAAGTAGTTAATGCAACTCAATTTTTGGGTCTTGAATAGTGAAGTTGTGAGGAGCTCCTGAACATAACTTATTTTGCTGATGTTATTACTTATCATGCCATCATGGACAGAAATAAAAGAAATACGTAGAGTTGAGCTAACAACACCAAGATACATTTCATCTTTGCTGATGTAATATATTTGGTCAATTTCTGAATGTTTGATTTCGATTTTGAGCTATCATGCAACTTAGTCGAACACGTTACATTCGTCATTTTACTTTGCCGAACTTACCTCTCCTATTGACAATTGTTTACTTTTTTTTTTTGCAGCCGTTTTTTGCAATGCAGAGGACCATTTGCTCAGAGGAGACATCCCCTTGTTGATGCTATAGTAGTTACTGAGATTCAGAGATGCTTAGAGGAAGGAACTGAGTTCCAGGGTGATCTGCTGAATTTTAGGAAAGATGGTTCCCCGTTTATGACGAGTCTGCAACTAAAGCCCATATATGGAGATGATGAAACAATAACCCATTATATGGGCATTCAGTTCTTCAACGATTGTAATGTTGAGTTGGGGCCTTTGCCTGGCTCTATGGCAAAGGAAGCTGTGAGATCGCTATGGATTGCACCAGATAACACACTCCGACCAACTCCAACAGGGAAGGGTAACTTTTGCTCTGAGTATTCTCATCTCTTCCAACTGAGTGATGAGGTATTGTGCCAGAAGATCCTATCAAGATTGTCACCGAGGGATATAGCATCTGTAAACTCCGTATGTAAACGTTTGTATCATATGACAAAGAATGATCACCTTTGGAGAATGGTTTGTCAGAATGCATGGGGCAACGATGCAACTCGGGCTCTTGAGAATGTGGCTGGCACAAAAAGTTTGGCATGGGGACGGCTAGCAAGGGAGTTGACTACACTGGAAGCCGTCACCTGGAAGAAATTGACGATCGGGGGTACAGTGGAGCCATCTCGCTGCAACTTCAGTGCTTGTGCTGTAGGAAACCGGGTTGTCCTTTTCGGTGGGGAAGGCGTTAACGCACAGCCGATGAATGATACATTTGTGCTGGATTTGAGTGCGACCAAGCCAGAGTGGAGGCACGTCAATGTGGGGTTGGCTCCTCCTGGCCGCTGGGGCCATACCCTGTCATGCCTAAGTGGATCGCTGTTGGTTCTGTTTGGTGGATGTGGCGGCCAGGGGTTGCTCAATGATGTGTTTATTTTGGATTTGGATGCAAAACATCCTACATGGCGTGAGATTTTTGGCCTTACACCACCAGTTCCACGGTCATGGCATAGCTCTTGCACGATGGATGGATCGAAGCTGGTGGTTTCTGGTGGCTGTGCCGACTCTGGTGTGCTTCTCAGCGACACTCATCTCTTAGATGTAACAATGGAAAGGCCTGTTTGGAGGGAGATACCTGCACCTTGGACTCCACCTTCTAGGTTGGGCCACTCACTCTCTGTCTACGATGGCCGGAAAATCCTGATGTTTGGTGGTCTTGCCAAAAGCGGCCCTTTGCGACTCAGGTCTGGCGATGTATTCACAATGGACTTGAGTGATGCTGTACCGTCATGGCGGTGCATCACCGGTAGCGGAATGCCAGGAGCCTGCAACCCCGCTGGAGTTGGTCCGCCTCCTCGCCTTGATCATGTTGCCGTGAGCCTACCCGGAGGGAGAATTATGATATTTGGTGGCTCTGTAGCAGGTCTTCATTCCGCCTCACAGCTTTACCTCCTGGATCCGACCGAAGAGAAACCTACCTGGAGAATACTGAACGTTCCAGGGCGCCCTCCAAGGTTTGCCTGGGGACACAGTACCTGTGTCATGGAAGGATCAAAGGCAATAGTTCTTGGAGGACAAACCGGAGAGGAGTGGACGCTGACTGAAATTCATGAACTCTCTCTGGCGAGCTCATTAGTTTGAGACCGGACAGTCTCCAGCAAGCTTACAGGTTCCTCAAAGCTATGCAAACGGAATTGGTAAGCAAACTGGGATGTTCTCATGGCAGGTTAGTCTCAAGTAGATGAAAGCTGGCTACTCTCGCAACGCCTCAGAGTCGCCTCGTTTAGTCTATATGAAGTAGGAATGCATTCTCCCCGCCCGCTGCCGTTTGTTTGGTCTACTACAAGGTAACTAACTATCATCCATAACCCCTCAATGTGTGTTGTTCTCGTCAGATGTTTCCAGCACTCTGATAAGAGGAACAAAAGGGACTGGCGATGCTTGGAGTGTCCCATCCGATCCAACACCCTGCGATGCGTGCCTCTGCCGATGATGTTGTAACTGCTCTGAAATTTCGACCGCCAGATATGGTTATGTTAAGCTTTTGCGTTGTGTATGCCTTGTATGTTCTCCGCGGGCCGCGCCGTGACTCACTCACATTGTTCGTTTGCTGCCTTCTGCTGACAGAAACCTTTTGGGTTTATACCTTTTGTAAGTTGTAACTCTGATTGTAGCCAAAAAAGTACCAGGATTGCTTGTATGAAAACAATAGGGAGTTTTTGCTTCCCCGCGACATTTGTTGTAGAATGTGGTAGTACCATAACTCACAGAGATTTTTCTACGGAATAAACAATGATGGTGATAGCTAAGTTGATGCATATTCGTGATGCCATTTTGGGATCTGGTTTCTAGGGAGAACGGAAACCACCACCAGCTCTAACAAACTCCAGTTTGCAGCCCCTGATTGGATGCCAGTTGCTAGCGCGAACAGTTAGGCGCCCCGCTACTTGCGCAACTAGCGTCGAATTGTGCCTAGTTTGCTGAAAATAACAGTTCTCCCAGTGCCGCAACCATGACGGGTATACTATCTAAACCTAAGGTTCCGTGGCCGTAGCCGATGATCAAGCCGTGCAAGCAAGTTAACGACGGAGCGTCAGCAGTTGCATCTCCAAAGAAAGCGCCAATACAAACAGGATATCGAAGGCATCTTCAACCCGTCCGCGGCCCAACGGACGTCCAAGTCAACCCGGCGGAATCATGCGGCAAAGCGGTTGATGGAAGCAACCATTGTTCAGGATCAGGATGGGAATCAGCAGGTCCGTCCCCGCAGGCAAATCCCGGTCATATAGATAGTTGTACAACAAGTGGCATTCGTTTAGACACATCCCGGGCACGGAAGCTCTTCTTTGGCAGCACAAGGGAAGCACACACATCACACAACCAAAAAACACCTACAAAAACCTTCTTTTTCACAGACAAAAGGCACCGTAATATCCAATGGAACAGTTTATATCACAACAATTATCGCGCGGCGGTGTTCTTCGATGACACGCAGGCAGGTTCCCGCGGAACGGAACCGACCGGGACCCGCCACTGCTATAAGGCATAGTACAAGCTGAATATCTACTTGAAGAACCTGGAATGGATGATGGCTAGTGCCTGTAGCCGATGAACAATGCAGGATTCTGCTTCCAAAGCACAGCACACAACTTTCTTTTCTACAGGAAAGAGAAAATCCATTTCCAAGGCCTTCCCAGACAATTATCGCGCACGGAGGATCCCCGTGACGGCGGCTGTTTTTTGACATACAGCGGTTCCGCGGACGGGAACCGAGACCGACATTGCTATAACAAGGTAGTAGTAAAAGCTAAGTATTTACATGAAGAGCCTAAAAATTGTAGAGACCTGCTGCTGCTGATGATGAACAGTGAGGAGGGGAGGCCTGCTGCTATCTTGTATGCACACTGAACACGGGCTTGGATAGCAGAGAGAAGGGGGGAAAGAATGAAACACCAGGCGGAGGTGGAATGCTTCTGAATTTCTGGTTGTTGCTGCATTGTGATCCTAGGGGTGCGCGCGTCGGCGGACATACCTGGGATCCCTGGATTCATCAAAAATGAAGTATTAGAGCGCCCCGAAGTGAAACATGAGCAGCTAGAATTTTATATAAGTTTCAAGCAATATAACTGTTTTTACAGTGTAAATGCGGTCGTGCTGAATTTCAAAGGATGAAGACATTGTTCAGGACACTAAATTTTAGTGGTTAAAGTGGCACCTTATTGATCCTTGAAAAGAAAAATATGCCACTCCCTCCGTAAACTAATGGCCAGAGTGGTAGTATCTCTTAGCCACAAGCCAATGCCAGAAAGTAGCCCTTGCAAAAAAAATGCAGCAAACAGGGGAAGCAAAGTATATGCACACACCTGTAATGACTGGCCATTCTCCTGGACGCTGCGACACTAGGCATAGCCCCTGTAACAAGGTATTCATCATCTATTCCATCAAATCTGATTTCCCTTATGTCAACAGCTCTGGCCGGAACGTCGATGCTGAAGCTTTCCTGACCAGACCTGTTGCTGGCCCTCCTTCCACCACTTCTCCTTTCCCTTGTCCTTGCTCTTCTTCGGCCTCTCGAAGACCCGAACGACTTGCAGAAAATACAGGACGTCCACCAGTTTCCCCTGACCCTGTGGAGAACTTCATAGTCATCTCCAGCGTCATCGTCCCCATACTCGATGACATAATCTCCCAGAACTATGCTGTTAGGCACCTGCGCGTGTATCGTGCTCAAGACATCGATGATATCGGACGACTGCTGGAAATTCTCCCAGTCGACCCGGCGAGCGGGATCGATCTCCGAAGGGCGGGAGTTTGGGTGCTTCTGCTGGGTGTGCTTCTGAAGCTCATGGAAGTTGCCGACGTACGAACAGCAGCTCTCTTCGCAGCATCTTTTCTTCTGGTTAAGGTGCTGCCGCGCCTCCCCGATGACAGCCCAACCGATGACATCGCCTCTACACAACGGGCAAGCCGGGTGGCTGTTTGTGTTTGACGAGATGAAATGGATGCTGTCACGGGGAGCGATGTTAACGGCGGAGACCTTCACGTTCACCGGCTGCCCATGAGCACTCTTAAACCGCTCGAGGCAGTTCGAACGGGACTTGTCGGTGTCGCACACGAACGGCCGGCAACCCTTCTCATAAGATGTGCACCTCAGCAAGACCGCGTTGTGCGGGAAATCGAGGCAGATCGGGCATGTAACGTCCTCCGTCCAGCTCCTGTCGAGCTGTATGTCGAGATCGAAAGAGCTGGGCTTCACCACCTTCTTCATCACCAGATTTCCTGAACCCATGCTGAATGAATTTGTTGGGTGCACGCCTACCAAATGTATCTTTTCATGACAGCCTGCATGTCATAAAGCAGCATGTCAACTTAGTCTCTTGCTCCCATAAGCAATAAAAGCAGCAAGACTCTGCATCTCCATCACTACAGAAATATCATCATAAGCCTAAGAAGAGACCACAAGATGGTACAACAGCAACTTTCCAGATCAGCCTAGTTAACTAGATACGGATCCAATTAATTTCCCTCGCATCTATCATCTCCCTTGACCGAGTAATGAGCAACCTAAAGCTATCAGGTACCCCAGCCTAGTTCATGACAAACATCACATCATTTGTCAAGAAAGAAAGTTATGGATCATAATGATTTTGCTTTGTCACATAACATCTCATACCATGTGCTTGAGCAATAGTAGTAGTACCATTTAGGAAATCAGGAATTTACCATGGCCATCAATTATAATTCAAATGTGCAAGAGAAGAAAAAGCAAGCCATCTTTACTTGCGTGGTGCAACTGCAAAGTCTACCTATGAAAACATTCCACCTCAAATGCCAAAACATTCAAAGAGACTGACCACAACCAACCATTCAGCAGAAGACAAAAATAAACAGTTACAGAAATTGGGGGGGGGGGGGGGGGGGGAAGAATCCTGAAACAACATGGAAGCAAGCATCACATGGTAAAACTGATTTTTCTTTTCTTTTTTACAAAGACCACATGTAGCGTGGTAAACTAATCAACAGACATATATAAAAGAAAAACTGGAGCAGATTCCGCACAAGGAAACTAATCAAAATCTATGCGGCAGCTTAACCGAAAGCCAGCAACTTAGCTCTGTTATTAACACGCACAAAGAAAAAAGAGTAATTAAGAAGACCCATCAACCCAAAAATCAGTTCTGCTAAACTCTGACTAATTGAACGAGCACCAAAAGGAGGGAAACAAGAAATAACTCACACACAGACAAGTTGAACCAAATAAAATTTGCTGGCTGGCAGGAAAAAAATTCCGTACAAAGATCACAGAACCGCGCGGATCCATACCAAATCTTCAAAATTAACACGAGGAGGAGAAGGAATGAAGAGGGGATAGGGGGGAGAGAGAGACGCACCGCCGACGAGGTCGCGCCGTGCCGAGCAGCAAGCCCGACGGGCAGAGAGCCAGAGACGGGATCGCCGCCGCCGCCTCCTTCTTCCCTCCCTCCCAACCTCTCTCTCTCTCTCTCTCTCTCTCTCTCTCTCTCTGACTGCAACCTTTCTCCTTGTGACTCTCTCTTGTGGAGCGGAATGGAGGAGACGAGCGCCTTTCTATTCTCTCGGATTCGCGGCACCACCGGTCCACCACCACCACCACCACCGGGGCACCACTAGCCGACTACTACTAGTACCCCCGCAAGCATAAAAATTCCAACTTTTCCCTGCCTCCGCGAGGAAATCGATTTTTATTTTACGGGATGGGATGGCTCGGTGGGAGGGACGACGGAGAGAGAAAGTCCGCGGTCCAACGGGGTAGAGGGAGAGAGAGAAAGTAGGGTGATGCACACGACTCCAAAGCAACAAATGTCTCTCTCTCTTTCTCTCTCTAAACTACGCCGTCATCATCGAGCTCAACTCGCTGCCCTTTTCAACGCCTCGCTTTATTTTTATTTTTTCCCTCTTTATTAGGAAATGACGAAAACACCCCTAGGACCATTCTGTTAACAGCCCTCTTACTCCCTCTGTACACTAATATAAAAATGTTTACATTACTAAAGTAGTGTTCTAAATGCTTTTGTATTAGTTTATGGAGAGAGTATCATTTATGCTGACGCTGTTTTCTTCTTCTTCCTTTTGATACTGCAAGATTTATTTAAGCAAATTCTTTCGGAATTATCACACGTGAAAAGAAACTACTCCTCCGTTCACAAATACAAGATGTTTCAAACATTTTAATAGGCGCTGCAAACAAACCGAAATGAATGAGCAAACACGCTAAAACATATCTATATACATCTGATTTAAAAAGAGATAGCACATCTTATATTTGTAACAAATGGAGTAGTGTCCTACTACGGGGACTCCCTCATAGAAATAATAATAATACAACGGGGATGGATGCATCAGAATTCAGAAATCTGACGCGTGAAACGGAGGGGAAGTCGATATTTAACTAGCCTCGTGGCTTACATTTTCGGTTTATTAAAAGGACAGAGACCAAGGGGATTGTCTTCCCCTGATCTGACCTTGCGTGAGCGATCACATGTTCTACAATTTAAATACCCTTCTCTAAACGTACGTACATGTGGCATAGGTGTGGTTAACTTTTTAAATTGTAAATTAAACGCCGATATGATGGGCTGTATGAAAAGCAAAATGTTTGCCGGACTTGTCCTGCAAAAATATATTGACAAGATGTACAAGCTCCCTTTCTGTAGAGAAGGCCCTCGCATAATACCAACCTCTTTTTTGCCAACAAAATATGTATTCTAATGTGTTGCAAAAAGAAATATGATTATTACAAACTTCTGTCAAACACTAATACAATGTTATACTATATATTTTACAATATATACTCCTTAGGTGCATCTGTTTGAGCATCAACTAATTTCGGACAGAACAAATAATACACATTTTGTCATGATGGTCTAGCAACAAATATGTGTCTCTATGTGTCGAAATGGAAGAGCGAGTTTTGTGATTTTCTTTTTGCTAGCATGTCGCCAGACAAGGACCATCTTTTGATTTGGTTTCTGGGAGGGAGAGGGCAGGGACATACTTTCACATTCACCATAATTCCAGTCTTGATATTATACATGTCGATGCATTAAGTGAGAATTTCATGAGATTTCACGGACTTATGCACAAGGGGGTGTATCCACATACAAGTTAAAGTTGTAGTGTCAAATGAATTGACACCACATTGTTCCAAAACACCTTTATTTACCTTCTATATTATAAAGAAATGCAAAAAAAAAAAAAACTACTAAGAACGTAAATAAAATGACACATGACGAGACCTTAGGTTTGGAGCCGCCAAATATAAATAAAATGATATCATGACGAGACCATAGGTTTGGCACCGCCACTACGTACCTCTCCCTTTCTATTATGCATATACCATAATTTGTATAAAAAGATATTGTAATTCGCGTTTGAGCCCGGCCTTATCCACACTGGATGAACTATAAATTTAAAAAGGTAAATATATTAAAAAATCTTATTATTTTTTTATATCGAAGATGCTCCGGTGCACAAGGAATGTGCAAATTTTCATGGTCTTTGGACATTTGAGGAGTTCTAGAGAAAAAACACAAAATCAGACGTGAAAAGTGTGTTTTTTCAAAACTTCTTCATAGTCAAATTTTATTTTCTTTGCCACATCCTTCTTGAAAATGTGCAAACACCATGAATTTTTGTACTGCATCACACATTCTAGTAACTTTTATGCCAAAAAAGTTTTTTAATCATTTTTGCTATTTTAAATGAATCTACTGCGAACCGCTGCACTCCGAAAAGGCACACTATCTTTGTTGGTAAAGTCTTCCCATATCGGATTTGGTTTTGTCGTCCTTTGAGCGGCGGAGTGCTGACAGTGTGGTGATATGGTGCTTGGCCTTGAGTTTTTCGTGCTTCTTCGAATGCCTGTCAGCCCCCTCTTGCGTAGGTTATGTCGAACCTCTTTGGAGCGTGATAGGATGACACAAAATAGATGTTGACGTTTCGTTGTATCCTATTATGCGTCAGTTGTGTTTCGTGGTGCGTTACTGATTCATTTCCTTGTTTTTTTTACTTGGGGGGGGGGGCTATGTCTTTTCCTTTTTATTACTACCGAGAGGAGGGATGTCTTTTGTCTTTTGTTCATTTTTCATCTATTTTTCTCTAAGTATCTACAAATAGTCATCGCTCATGTGTGGTGTCCTTGGAAAAAAACCGCAAAAGGCAAAAGTCATTTATATCATTATTGTCGAATCCCTCGTCGGAGGCATTTTTGGGGTCCCTCCCGCCTCCCTCCTTGCCTATCACTTTGGGCGAAAGTCCTTGCTCCCCTTGTGGATGACGGAGACGCTGATTCGTCGCTCGCCTTCCTGGAGGCGTCACTGGGGCCGCGGTTGCAAGGTGCGTGCTTTACTTCTTAGTTGAGGGCAGAGTTTTCTTGGTTGCTTGATCCATGACTTTTTCACTTCTACTGTCGATCTTCGTCATGCAGTGGTGCTTTCAGTTTGCGTGTTGTTTGTGTGGTTCGTTCGTGGCTGGCAGCGATGATGAGGACATGACTACCTTTGATATTATCACAATCATTGCATATGCGTATTTATTTAAGGTGATTTCTGATAAAAATCATGTAATAATTTATTTATGTTATCCAAAACAAAAATACTTCACCTGTTTTTTATTTTATGCCTAAATACAGAATGGCCGAACACTTGTATGAATCACGTGTGACGACAAGGGAAGAGGAAATGGTTGGATGCTATTCAAGAGGTCCTCTTATGTCAAAGGAAATAATTAGTTGCTGTTCAAGAACTCTCATGTCACTTTTAGCCCAAAAGAAGATAGAGTCCAAGTCTTTCACGTTCTGGACTCAGATTCAGACTGCACAGACATACCTGTACCAAAACGCCTTCAACTTTTTCATCCGGACTCCGAATTATGTGATTCTTTTTGGGCTGCAAAGTAGATTTTACTGGATTTCAGGCCCAATTGGAATCACCCTCAAAATCGTCCGGAGCGTGGAGATACCGACCAAACAAAATGACGTTGCACCAGAATCCCAGTCAAACAACAAGTCTAAAGGTGTTGCACTACCTCCATAGGCCTTGTACGACCTAGGGTTAGTTTTAGGCTGCCTTGGGATGTCCTTCCACCTCCTTGGCCGCCACCCCTTGTTCCTATATAAGTAGATCAGCCTAGTAGCTTTTTGGTTGGGATTTGTTTAATTAAAAGTTAGACATTGCAACTTTGTGTATTTTATTTGTGTCCAACGACCAGACTAAGACCACTTTTGGATCCCCACACTTATCAATCATATATATTCGCAATATTCAGATTGCAATATCACATTCTTGCTTGTTCTTCGATTGCTTGCAAGAATAGACCTTCGTGGTTAGGTTGATCGTGCTCCGGCGTGGTCAATAATCTCTTGGAGTTGGTTTAGCGATTGCTAAGGCGCAACCTCGTGCACGTTTGTAGTCGGATCGTTGAAGTCGTCTTTACCAAATCGATAGCCACCATCTCATCGAAAGATCGGGACCCTCACCTATATCAAGCGAGGCCACAGAAGGCTGGCAGAGGTGGTTCGGCAATCTGGTTCCTTTTCCCTAGACAACTTTGGCGGAAATGCTCATGCGGGCTCTAGGGTGAGCATCTTGACTTCCGACGGTACGAGGTCCTTCGAGCCAAGGTGAGAGAATTGTGGTCCTCTTCGGAGGCAGAACCAGATGGCTTGTTTGGGCAAGCCTTGGTCTTCGGGAGTAGGCGAGAATCCGTTTGCTAATGATGATGTTGTCTCGTGCCAATTTCCCCCATTCAATGGTGTAGATACAATCTAGATGTTTGACCTTGGAGCTTCAGGCTGGGTTTCTCCTTTTCTATTGTTTTCATGTAACTCTGGTAGGTTCTTGTTGTATTAGCACCTTGTGTCCTTGTCATTTTTCTTCTTTAGTTCTTTTGTACTTCTAGCCAGTTGATGGTTTTATTAATTTAAAGTCAGGCAACGTTTAAGCCTTCTTTCAAACTCGGCCTCTGCCTTTTCCCTAAAAAAAATAATACCATCTTCGCTCGACATTACATAGCTTCATATATGAGGGGCAAATCCAGTAACGGGTCCATGTGTGCCATGGCATCTCCTCAGAAAATGCAAAAAATAATGTATACCATATTTATTTAATACCACTCCCTCCGTATCTAAGTATAAGGATTTTAAGAGATTTCTATACGAACCACATACTGATGTATATACACGTATTTTAGAATGTAGGTTCATTCATTTTATTCTGTATATAGTTCATATTAATTTTTTGTGAATGGCTTATATTTAAAAACAGAGGGAGTAGTTGTCTAGAACATAAAATCTAGTTTTGACCTATTTGTTGGAACTGTAATGATATTTAGACCAAATTATATGATTTGTACGGGGGATTTTGAAAAAATTGAACATACATTTTAAAGTTATGTTGTTCACACATATACACATAAACCGTTGCACCTTTTTCCTGGGATCCTAGATCCGCCACTTATATAGGCCCTTCGCAAAAGTTGGTGCAGCTGCTTTGGGTAACCTCAAGTCACTAACCTCAGCTTTTTCTTTTCCCTCCCAAGTTGTATGCTGTAAAGGGAAAGCATAGTGAAAAGAGAAAAAAAGAAGAGTGACTATGCGTGGAAAGAATCAAATCCATGTCAAGCTCGCTCGACCAAAAGTCGTGCTAAAACGAGCACTCCCTGAAGCTGAATCTTTTAAATATCACCCTAAGAACAAACAGGAAAAAAAAGGAGAACAATCACACCGAGTATTTGGAGCGCTCACGCATTCTGTTTCCTTTTTTCCTTTCTGGAAATCATGGTCGGTTTTTCGGTTTCTTGGACCTAGATCTCCCTTTCCAAAAATCACGGTTGATTTTTTGATTTCTTGGACCTAGATATCTCTTTCCAAAAATCACGGTTGGTTTTTCGATTTCTGATATCCTAGTTCTTCTTCAGCTTGCTTCAGTCAGCTTTAATTAGCCATCCTATAATGTCAGCAGAAGTGGACCCAAAGGAATGTTCCATCCCTGAAGTTCTGTAAGTAGTGCTCTAATACAGCTATGTACAATAGTATAATTGATAATCTACAGTTATTCGTGTGTAGTATCAGATCTCTTAGCATCTAGACCTGGACTAGACAAATCCGGTCCTTTTATACGTCCGAGGACGCGTACTGGCCGCCTGCGGGCGCATCCGAACGACCCTTCATATTTCACTTTTCGCATCCATATATCTCAAAACTCGACTCTCAAATTCAAACAAAATCATGCACGTCGATCACATAAGTCATTGTCGCACGTAAATAACAAATGTTGATACCGAACAAAACAGTATTTACATAAAATTTATTTTAAGTGCACAATCAAACATCATCTCTTTGGTTTTCATCGTGGGTCCACATATGCTCGGCAAGATCATTGAGTAGCTACGTGTGCACCCGATGATTTTGAAGATTCTAATGCATCTGTAGAAAGTTCCTAAGTTGAGCTGCATCTTGATCTTTTTGAATTTTAACTTGTTCTTTAGGTGCTTCAAAATCATTGGTTTGGGCTACACCCTTACCCTCATCCTCGACAATCATATGTGCAAAATAGTACAACATGTCATGAGCTGCCACAAAGTTTTTGATTCCCACATCATTGCAGTCCCCCGACCCCCCCGCCCAACGAGCTTGAAGCACACCAAATACCCTCTCCACGTCATTCCTAGCCGCTTCCTGCATTGTTGCAAAGTGGCTTTCCTTTTTGCCATGAGGTTCAGATATGGTCTTCACAATCGCCGCCCACTTAGGGTAGATGCCATCGTCAAGATAATATCCCACATTGTAGTTGTTAGGAATATGCAACTTGTATTCCCATGAGGCCATAGGCCGATATATATACATGTACAAGTTATGGACTATATGCAGGAAAACCCCTTATATATTGGGATAAATACAAAAGGGTACATGAGTTGTATTATAACTCTAACACCCCCCCTGAAACTCATGGTGGATGAACAACACTGAATTTGGAGAGATAAAAACCATGTTGTGCTCTAGTCTGAGCCTTCGTCAGGAAATCCGCCAACTGTAACTCGGAAGGCACATACTGAAGAGCAACAACCTGATCCTGCACAGCAGCGCGCACATAGAAAGCATCAACACCAATATGCTTGGTGAGCTCATGCTTCACAGGATCGCGCGCAATGCTAATAGCACATGTACTACCAGATAAGAGCAGAGTCGGTGTAGTGACAGAAACACCAAAATCCTGAAGTAACCACCGTAACCAAGTCACCTCTGCCGTCAAAAGAGCCATTGCTCGCAACTCAACCTCTGCACTCGAACGGGAAACTGCAATCTGTTTCTTCGTCTTCCAGGCAATGAGAGAACCACCAAGAAAAACACAGTAAGCAGAAAGTGAACGGCGATCTGAAGGATCACTAGCCCACGTAGCATCCGAATAGGCCTGAAGCTGTAAAGAACTGGAGCGAGGAAAGAATAAACGGTGAGAGATTGTGCCCCGAAGATATCGAAGAACACGGAGGAGATGACTATAGTGAACCGATGTGGGAGTAGAGACAAACTGACTCAGAATATGAACCGGATAAGAAATATCCGGACGAGTGACAGCTAGATAAACAAGACTGCCAACAAGATGACGATAGAGCGTCGGGTCAGGCAGGGGATCACCATCAGTAGCAGAGAGGTGAACATTGAGCTCCATAGGAGTCTCAACAATGCGCTCATCAGTAAGAGCAGCACGAGCAAGAAGATCCTGGATATACTTTTCCTGGGATATAAAAAAGCCATCAGAGGTAGAAGAGACTTCAATCCCAAGAAAATAGCGAAGAGGTCCAAGATCAGACATAAGGAACTGCTCACTAAGACGAGCCTTGACAAAGGCAATATACTCAGGGTCATCCCCAGTGATGACCATGTCATCAACATAAAGAAGAAGAAGAGTCCGACCATGAGGAGAAAGGTGAATAAACAATGCTGGATCATGAACACTGGGTGAAAAACCAGCGGCAGTCACCACAGATGCAAAACGCTCAAACCAGGCTCGGGGGGCTTGCTTAAGGCCATAGAGAGAGCGACGAAGACGGCATACCATGCCATCAGGAACAGAATACCCAGGTGGAGGCTGCATGTACACCTCCTCACGCAGCTCACCATTAAGAAAAGCATTCTTAACATCAAGCTGAGAGATAGACCAGTGACGTGTAGAGGCCACGGCAAGAAGTGTACGAACAGTGGTCATATGAGCCACAGGAGCAAAAGTCTCGTCATAATCACGACCATGCTCCTGCTGAAAACCACGAGCCACAAGACGAGCTTTGTGACGCTCAAGAGAACCATCGGAGCGAGTCTTTACCTTGTAGACCCACTTACAAGTGATGGGACGGACTCCAGGAGGAAGGGAAACAAGATCCCACGTACCTGTGCGTTCAAGAGCAGCAATCTCCTCAGCCATCGCAAACTGCCATTCAGGATGAACAATAGCCTGATGATAAGTAGTCGGCTCAAGAACAGCAGCTCCAGCGGTGGAAAATCTTAAGCGATCAACAGGCGGACGAGGACGAGAACGCAAGCCATAAGTAGGCTGAGACGAGGATGACAGCACATCCAGAGAGGCATCCACAGAACGTGAACGACGAGTGTAACACTGAGGAAAAGATGGA
The DNA here is from genome assembly GCF_904849725.1 of Hordeum vulgare subsp. vulgare. Taxonomy (NCBI): domain Eukaryota; kingdom Viridiplantae; phylum Streptophyta; class Magnoliopsida; order Poales; family Poaceae; genus Hordeum; species Hordeum vulgare. Next base: position 67,939,222 of record NC_058523.1, read on the forward strand.
ACAATGGAAGGAGGAATCGCTAAAGTAGAATCGGAGAGTGGCGACGAAGAAGTCACCGGAGATGAAGGTGTAGAGTCCGGTGACATGCTAGACGAGGAGACCGTGGAAGATGGTGGCGACAAATCGACTGGAGGTGGAGAAGCAGAGGGAGCGCAATGAGTAGGCAAATGCTCGACGAGTGTGATAGGCGTGTCAAGAAAAGTGAGAAAAGAGATATCCTCCACTGAAAAAGTCGAGGAAGATGGGCGTGGGTAGAAGGGACGAGACTCATCAAAAGTCACATCCGAGAGATACGTATCCGACGACCGATAGGATCCCAACAACGATAGCCCTTATGCTCATCACTATAGCCTAAGAAGACACACTCAACAGACTGAGCGGTCAGTTTGGTGCGTTCGCGGGGGGCAAGAAGAACATAGCAAACACAACCAAACAAGCGAAGCGTCGAATAATCGGGAGACCGATCAAAAAGACGCTCGAAGGGAACACCACCCTGTAGAGCAGCGGAAGGCTGGAAATTGATGAGATAGGTGGAGGTGGAGACGGCCTCAGCCCAAAAATGAGGCGGGAGAGAGGCAGCAATCATCAATGCACGAGCCGTCTCAAGAAGATGACGATGCTTGCGCTCAGCCACGCCATTCTGAGCATGAGCACCAGGACAAGAGAATTGAGAGAGAGTCCCTTGCTCAGCAAGAACACCACGCAACATCTTAGAGATATACTCGCCAGCGGAGTCAGCACGAAACACACGAATGGGAGAAGAGAACTGAGTATGAACCATGGCAGCAAAACGCTTATAAATGGACAACACCTCACTACGAGAAGTCATGAAATAAAGCCATGTGTAACGAGAGAAGTCATCGATGAAAATAATATAGTATTTATGACCCCCTTTCGAAGCGAAGGGAGCCGGACCCCATACATCGGAATGGACTAAATCAAAAGGACGCTTAGACACTGACTCACTATGTGGATATGGTAACTGAATCTGCTTGCCAAGACGACAACCCTGACACTCTAAGGAGGCATCTCCTGAGACAGACCCCAGAAGACCTCGACGAACTAACGACGACAAACGAGAACCACACAGATGACCAAGTCGATGATGGCACTGTTGGAAAGAACCAGTAGCCGAGGCGACCAAAGTGGAAGAACTGGCGATAGAATGGGCAGCGGAAGGAACATGAAGCCAGTCCAACTCCCAAAGACCCTCAGAATCACGGCGGCGAGGACCAACCCCAACCAGAGTGTGCGTGCGACGCTCATGGACAGAACAAGAGTCAAGATCAAGGATGACACGACAACCAGAATCAGCAAGTTGAGCAGCGGAAAACCAATTCATGGTAAGTCGAGGAACATGGGCAACATCGGGAACAGAATAAGAAGGAGTGGTAAGAGTGCCTCTACTAACGACAGGAAGGGGAGTACCATCAGCGGTGAGGACATGAACAGGAGAATCAAGCGAACGAAGAGAGGACAGGGTGGAAGAATTAGAAGTCATATGAAAGGAAGCTCCAGAGTCCAGAACCCATGGGGATGTACCTGACTGTGTAGAAGGTGGTTGCTCAGTGCGGGAAGCCTCAGTCACAGAACCAGCAGTACCCGTTGAGGAAGAACCTGAAGCAGCGAGCAGACGCTTAAGTCTCAGAATATCCTGCTCAGTGAAAGCGATGGCTGAAGCTGTCGAGGTAGGTGACGAAGTCGCTGTAGATGATGACCGCGCCTTGCGCAAGTGTTTCTTCTTCGTGTAGCAGTGGGGCTCAATGTGACCATCATTGTTGCAGTAGTTACAATGTGGACGGGGGCGACCTGAGCCGCCAGAAGGAGTGGGCAGGAGCGGCGGAGCACTCGAGCGAGAAGGGGTCGGTGCAGCAGGTGGCGTAGAAAAAGTCCGAGCAGCGAGCACCGAGGGAACCTCCAGCAAACCAGCACCACGTAAGCGAGTCTCCTCAGCACGAATCTCAGAAAGCGCCTCCATGAGAGAAATACGGCCACGAGCAAACAACTGAGCACGCCGGGGCTCAAACTCCTTACGGAGCCGAGACAGGAACTCGTAGACGTGATGAAACTCCAAGTCGGCCTGTACAGCCTGGCAACAGGGGCAAGTACGACAACCAGCACTGTGGAGAGAATCAAGCTGGCGCCAGATAGCAGAACTCTGTGCATAGAAGTCATCAACAGTAGAGTCACCCTGATGAAGAGCATGCTCCTGACGGACCACAGAGAGGTATAAGGCATCACCAGAGGGCTCATAGCGCTGACGAAGGCGGGTCCACATCTCAAATACAGTAGGAAGGCCCAGAAACTCAGAAGCAAACTGAGGCAGAACACTAGCAGTGAGAACAGCGGCAGCACGAGCATCATCATCAAGCCACTGGGTGTAAACGGACAGAGCATCATGATACACCTGAAGAGCCGCCTCATAAGCCAAGAACTTCTCATCATAAGCACTCACAGCGGCCTCATCAGCAAGCTGAGTCGCATCCTTTGCGGCCTGAGAAGCATCCGCAGGAAGAGCCAGTGGGATCGGCGGAGTGGGAGCCACGGGAGGAACCGGACATGGCGGACAACAGACCTCGCCAGAAAGAAAACCCCATAGGTGGATGCCACGCTGTGAATGTGCATGAAGCCAATGAACTAGGTGTAGTTAGTGCCATCAAAGATCACTGGACATCGAGGAACAGCAACATAGCCGGATGCAGCAGACAATTTTTTTGAGATCACGTCGAGGCAGGAGAATCAGGTGAAATCCGACGAATTCAGCAGCGGGGGGGGGGGGGGGGGCGACGAGATCGGGAGCTGGTGGTGACGAGAGCTAGCAGGCAGTAGCTTTATAGATCACGTCCAGGTGTTGTGAGCCGCTGGTGGTGATGGGAGCTAGCAGGCAGTAGCTTTATAGATCTCGTCCAGGTGCTGTAGTTCGATTCCGGAGCGGGATTGGATCCAGCGGCGCCTGGACAGCCTGGTGCGATTCTGGATCAGGAACAAAATCAGCAGAATGGTTAACCGAACTGGATCAGGATCGGGAGCCTTGTGGTTGACGTCGCGGGACAGGGAGCGGCGGAACTGGATCAGAATCGGTAGCCTGGTGGTTGACATCGCGGGAACAGAGAGCAAGTCGCGACAGGTGGAGTCGCGCGGGTGGAGTCCGAATCGGGAAGTCGTCGCTGGGATCGGGTGCCACTGGATCCGATCGGGATCAGATCGAGAGCCGCCTGGTAACGGGGCCACGGGAGCCGCTGGGATCGGGGCTGACGGGGCCTTCGATGCCAAATCCAACAGCGACTTCTTCATCGCCTGGGAACGGGGCCACGGGAGCCGGTGTCGCCGCTGGGATCGGGGCTGGCGGGACCTTCGATGCCAGATCCAACAGTAGCTTCGACGGGAGGAGTCGGGGCTGCTGGGATCGGGGCTGGCTGGGGCTGCGAGAACCAGCAGCTTCGACCGGACGAGGGAGGAGGAGATCGAGGACCAGCTTCGATCGGGACAGAGACGGATCAATCGCACGAGTTGCAGCGTGCAGAAAATTGACCTAGCTCTAATACCATGTTAGGAATATGCAACTTGTATTCCCATGAGGCCATAGGCCGATATATATACATGTACAGGTTATGGGCTATATGCAGGAAAACCCCTTATATATTGGGATAAATACAAAAGGGTACATGAGTTGTATTATAACTCTAACAGTAGTCTCGACCATTGACGGCAAAGCTTCCTGAACACTAGAGATCGTTGAAGCATGTTGATGTCGTTATGAGAATTAGGCATTCCAAAGAAAGCATGCCAAATCCATAAATCATGTGATGCCACCGCTTCTAGTATGACGGTGGCCTCTTTCGTGTGACCTTGATACATTAAACTCGTAAATCTTTGAGGCAATTCTTTCACTTCCATGCAATCAATTGATCCAAGCATTCATGGAAACCCTCTGGCCTCTCCAATATCCAACAAATTCTATGTGTCCTCGCATTTGATTCTCTCAGATACTTTGCTTCAAACACCTGCACCACATAGCGGGCAAACTTGACACTAGTCTTCAGGCATGTGCTCTCCCCATCGTGACCATCTCACCAATGGCATCTCCAGCAGTACCAACTGCATGCATTCTCAGAGCGGTCATGCACTTTTGCTTGGTGGAGAAAGAGAGTTGACCGCAACAATCCCTTGTGAGCTTGAAGTAGTCATCGTGTGCCTCCACTCCGTCCACAATGCGCAAAAACAATGGTTTTGGCATGCGAAAACAACAAAGAAACCATGGATCATCCGAGAAAGTTGGGTTCGGAGCAAAGTAGTCCTTCTGCAGTAGCTTTGCTCCAATACCCTATCCCGATTGATCACTCTTCTCCCTTTGGTTGAGCCATTGAAATTGTTAATATGCTCCACTTATTGGCCCATTCCCTCTTGCATGCTCAAGATCACGATCATGTCCACTTATTCATCCGAATTCGCGGAATCGATGTTGAATCATTTGATCAAACTCCGTCGGTCCATACCCCTCGTCGAACGAAGCATTGGAATCCATTGTTTTCCCTATTAAAATCAAAAAAAATCTAGTCAGTCAATGTGTCAAACACATCAAGCGCAAGGCGGAACCAGACAGTTGTCGGACGTATCACGGTGGCATCCGGGGTGGCAACGACGTCCCCCGCGGCAAGGACTGTAGACATAACTGCTCTGCCGGGGTCGGTGGGGCATATGCTAGGAACAATTGCGGATCATGGGCGGCGGCGGAGCTGCGAGATGGACGACGTGAATGAGGAAGAAGAGAGGAAAGAGCAAATGGATCTGTCAGTTTTGTGGGGTGGATTTTGTGCAATTTGCAGTGGGGTCGGGCTATCAGGTACGACGTGGCAGGCGCGCCCGGGCGCCCCATATCCTCCCCATATTTGGGTTAGATATGAAGGGTGCCAATCAGCCTGGATGTTTGAGGTCCATTTGAGCCGCCCGTCTGAATCAAAATTTCATGAGAGATCAGTGACCGGGCGGCCCGCCCGGGCGTATGAGGCGAGACTGAAGCGCCCGACTGTGGATGCTCTCACTTGCCTTGTATATTTTACTCATGGAGGATACTGTACCCCACTCACTTGCCTCGTTTAAGTCAGGGGACCTAGGTCCAGTTCTTTTGGTAGCATTTTTGGGCTTCTAGAATAAGCTGCCCCCTACCCAACATATTCTAGAAGCCCGACTAAAAATATATTTTTAGAAGCTTACTAGTTAAGTCTTAATTAGCAGGCTTCTAAAAAATAAATTTGGTTGGGCTTGTAAAATAAGATGGGTAGGAGGCAGATTATTTGAGCTTATTCTGAAAGCCAAGGAAATAATTGGCCCCTACTTCCATGTCCAACCGGTGGCCTCTCCCGTCTACAATTATTGTTGCTCTCGCACCTCCATCCCTCAATCCTAGCTCCCACGGGCAAATAGCTCATGTGCGACATCGTTGAGGGGCAATTGATGGATAACGACATCGTTGGCTGAAATGACTCACGTGCGACGTTTTTGAGAGCACAAATAGTCCAGGTGCGACATGTTGTTTAAACGCAACTGATGTATGATGTTAGGATTATGTGAGACCACAAAACATTGGACCCACCACCACTTATCCACGTGAGCGTGGGACATATCCAACTGACCGCGCTGGGCCCACCTCACCGCAGCTAGACCCACCTGTCAGCGCGGGACCCACCTCACCGCAGCTAGACCCACCACTTATCCATGTCAGCATGGGACCCACCTCACCGCAGCTATGCCAGAACCGCGCCCGTGCCCGGCTGCCCGCCCCCGTGCAATTTCTTTCCCCTTTCCCCTATCTTCCTCTTCTCCAGCGACGAAGCGCGACAATGAGAGAGAGATGTCTACCTCCTCCTCCGCCTCGCAGTCAAGATGGCAACGGGATGGAAAGGTTAGATTTCACTTATTTGGCAGCGATTTGCTCTAGTTTCTCCCCATTTTGGTTTTTGTAGTCGAATTTGGGATTTAGGGTTCGTGTTGCTTTTTCCAGGTCCTGAAGAAAAGTGACCATTTCGAGTGGATGGATGCGTATATTGAGAGGCTTCAGTTTGAGGGCTACATTGATTCGAATGGGGCGGCAACCTGGGAGCTGAATTTGGGCTTGCCGGCGAATGTTGTGGAGAATTGGGGGGACAGAGCTGTGACGACGACAGGAATTGCCCGGAATGCGTGCAATGCTGAAGCAGATCAAGAAACATCTCAAATAGATGGTCGATTCGCAGAAGCAAGCAAATACAAGGGCAGGAGGATTTTTATGGTTGTATCATTGCTCTGTTTTTTTACTTGTTGTTCATCCGTCGCTAGAAGGGCGTGGATAGAATTTGTAGTCAGCTTGAGGACATAGGGCGTGATCTGTGCACCATGCCAAGTTCGTGGATCGATTTGCTATGGCAATTTCTTCAGTCAACTTGTTGTTGTCAGTCTGAAGTCCAACACTTGTATACACTCTTAGTTATTCAGTTAACTGGCAAGCCGACCAAAATTCAGCTCATGTTAAAAAAAACTCAATGGGCTACCCAATAGATTGTTGGGCCGTGACAATGACGTTGAGTAAATGGGCCCCTGAGTAAATAACCCAAAAAAGCCCACAGGTGTAGGGGCACCCTTTTATATGACAACTCAATATATCCCTGCTTTTTTAACAATTAACTCGCAACCATGTAAAGAGACTAAGCCACGCAACCCTTTTAAACTGAACTTATGGCCCAATTACCACTTCCATGGGCTTTCGGGGCATATGCCTTAGGCCTTCTACAAAGAAGAAAAATATTGGCACGACTGTTTTTTTTGAACGTGAAATATTGGCAAATCATCCCGCGTCGCTTTTTTTCATTAGGTGTCACTCATTTATATACGCCAATGATTAGCGTGGAGTAACAACGAGCTGTAGAGATGTGGACATGTATAAGTACATACACGTGATAGAGGCGCATTTAAATATTTTTCTTTGCATGTGTTTACATAGGTTATGAATTTTGAAAGCACATCCATGCAGTTGCTCCATATTATTTTTCTTTGCATGTGTTTACATAGGTTATGTAAATATTTTTCTTTGCATGTGTTTACATATATAATGTGTTCATCATTCAGGAGACGCGGTGACGTCGTCATCCAGAAGGAAAAAGAAAACCCCAAAGGTACCGAATGGAATTCTACATATATAGTAGGTCGAACATAGATAGTAGGTGGACGCACAATACATAGACGTGTACCCATACATAGATATATATTAATATTAGGACGAACATAGTTTTCATGCATTACACGATAAGGGAAGTACAACGAAAATTTGTTTAGAAATGGGATAATTACCCCCTTTTGAGCTAATTTGAAACTCATGTGTGAAGACAAGTGGTTTTCGGTGTTGAACTTCAAACTTTCAAAAACCTCACAAAAGCTTCATTTTGGAGTGACTAAGAAGGATCGAGGCTTTGAAACTTGTTTAAATGTTTGTCAAACTTAGGTTTGACCAAGTTTGAAATGAGCATAAAAAATAAAATAAAAAATAAAAATATTGGAAAACCACTGCACATATTCTTACTTTGTCATATATTAACAACTCAAATTGATTTGTCTGTTTTATACATGGTGGACAAAAAGCCTGTTTAGAAATGGGGTATTTACCCCCTTTGGAGCTAATTTGAAACTCATGTGTGAAGACAAGTGGTTTTGGGTGTTGAACTTCAAACTTTCGAAAACCTCACAAAAGCTTAATTTTGGAGTGACTAAGAAGGATCCAGGTTTGGTTTGTCATTTTCAAGTTTGAAACTTGTTTAAATGTTTGTCAAACTTAGGTTTGACCAAGTTTGAAATGAGCATAAAAAATAAAAATAGAAAATTGGAAAACCAGAACACATGTTCTTACTTTGTCATATACTAACAACTCAAATTGATTGGCACCAGTTTTCTTTTTTTTTGATTTTTTTGAATTACTTATGCTCAACCCTAACCTCTGAAAACCGTACAACCTCGTTCATGATAGCCAAGTTTGTGGAGGTTTTTTCATGAAAAACTCCATAGTCGAGATTTCTTATTTTTCCTATGGAGTTAGTCACATAGACTGATGATTGGCACCAGTTTTCTATTTCTTAATTTTTTTGAATTACTTATGCTCAACCCTGACCTTTGAAAACCGTACAACCTCGTTCGTGATAGCCAAGTTTGTGAAGGTTTTTTCATGAAAACTCCATAGTCCAGATTTCTTATTTTTTCTATGGAGTTAGTCACATAGAATGATGATTGCCACAAGTTTTCTATTTTTTTTTGATTTTTTTGAATTATTTATGCTCAACCCTAACCTTTGAAAACCGTACAACCTCGTTCGTGATAGCCAAGTTTGTGAAGGTTTTTTCATGAAAAACTCCATAGTCCAGATTTTTTATTGTTCCTATGGAGTTAGTCACATAGAATGATGATTGCCACAAGTTTCCTATTTTTTTGATTTTTTGAATTACTTATGCTCAACCCTAACGTTTTAAAACTTCTAAAAACCCCCTCAAAACCCCCTCAAAACCCCATCAAAACCCCGCACCTGTCCGGACCATTGGATCGCCGTGAATGGACGGTCTGGATCAGGAAGTAGGGCTACGTCAGCGATCCGCGGGTTGCGCTTTCATTGGTCGGCCTAGCTCCACCGAAATGTTACGCTCCTCCACATCGATTAACTAAAGAATTGTTGCACTTTGTTAACTCAAGAATTGTTGCGCTACCAGAGAGTGCAGCGTTGCCGTGGCCAAGGTCGCAGACGACGGGGAGGGATCAAGGACATTGAAACGAAAGCATGTTTTGAAAACTTTGAAAATGAAACATTCAAAACCCCACCAAAGCATTGGAAATAGCATCACATCATTAAAACAACAAATTATTACAAATAGCATCACATCATTATTACAAATGTTGGTTCAACTTTCAAGTTTTGAATTCAAATGACAAGTCTTCACTTCAGAACACAATTGCCAATCACATCATTATTACAAATTTTGGATTCAAATAACAAGACTTCACATCAGAACACAATTGCCAAATCTATTTATTTTGCATCTTCTTACCACTCGATTTCTTCGAATTCTCAACTTCTACGGCGGACAACTTGTTGATGCTCCTGGTTTTCTTGCCACGACTAGTAGGCCTCCCCACGACACGGCCAAGCACCTCATCATGCTTCACCTGATGCACCTCCTCAACTTCAGCAACAATTTCACTTTGCACAGCAAGCTCCAGAACAGGTTCACTTTGCACAACAAGCTCCAGAACAGGTTCACTTTGCACAACAAGCTTCAGAACAGGTTCACTTTGCACAACAAGCTCCAGAATAGGTCCAGTTTGCAGAATTGGTTCATGTCCATCGAAAACAGGTTCACACTGCTCTGGTGCATCGAAAACAGGTTCACACTTCTCCGGTGCATCGAAAACAGGTTCAGTTTGCTCTACTGCGTCCAGAACATGTTCAGTTTGCTCCGGTGCATCCAAAATAGGTTCAGTTACTGGATTAAACCTTCTCTTCTTTGTACATCCATTGAGTCTTGCCTTTTTCACTGGCCAACACTGTTCAACAACAAGAGGTGGCATTTTTTTTGCACGCTTTCTCTCGAAAAATAAATCATATCACATGGTTAGAGACTGAAAAAAGCATAAACAACAAGAAACAACATAAGGAGTAACATTAACATACTTTGGTCTTTCCGGAGTGTAACGACATTTTGGTGAACCAATTCTATGCCCAAGTTCCTCACACAACTTGTATCTATTTTTGTTACCTTCTTGAGCCCTTTTTGGCTTCACATCCTTATATTTTTTTCCTATCTTTCTACTCCCACAGTTCTCAAACCATTCTTTGAATCTACTCTGTTTGGGCCTTCCAGCCTTTCTTCTAGTGATGGGTGGACACATGAAAAATTCAAAGTCCACCTCAGGCCAATGTGATTGGTCTGTCAGTGCTGGAATATGAGTAGCATATGCATCCCTGAATCTCTGTACTGAGTAATAGTCATGCAAGTATGGGTGCATATTTAACTTGGGTCTAGATGATAAAAAGAGTATGGCGTGCTCACATGGTTTCCCAGTGTGTTGCCATTCTTGGCAAGTGCATTCATGCAAATCAGTGTTGACAACATGCCTCTTGCTAGTCTTTGTATCTCTAACTTCAGCACCCCATAATGAAGATTTCTCAACAGCTAGATGTGAAAGCTTTCGACTCATGTTGACCACCTGTTGTACCACTGCTGGTAGCTTATCCCCTTGTAAAAGCTCACCAATTCTTCTTCTCAACTCCCACATACGCATGATCATGATCCTGATTTGGTCCACCATGTCATGCACAAGCAAATCTTTGAACCCCTTCACCTTGTTGTTGAAACTTTCTGCCAAGTTATTGTTGATATGATCACACTTGATGGCAGTATTTAAACCTGACCTATACCATAAAAGAGAATGGTATGTGTTCAACCATGTAGAAAAATCATTCTCACCACATGCTGTCATTATCTTACCAAGGTGATAGGAATAGGTCTATGTGGTGTAGGATCTTGCGGCTGGCCACATGCGCCCAAATTCTTCCCCTCTGAATTTTTTGATCAAATTCATCCACATATGGCCAAAGCACTCCCTCTACTCAGCATGGGGGAAAACAATCTTGACTGCATTTTCTAGCCCTTTGCATGCATTTGTGTGGATGGCCAAAGGTGATACTGGCCCTATGCATATTTTCAGCTGCATCATGAACCATGTCCATGATGCCTCTGTCTCTGATTGGAACATTCCAATCGCAACAAGAAACATCCAGTTGTGTCCATCTAGAGCATTGCATGCTGCCAACTGACCATTCCACTTTGCAGTCAAAAAAGATGAGTCTATGCTCAAATATGAACGGCACCCCGCTTTAAATCCATCGATGCAAGGATTTAGACACATAAAAAAACTTGCTGAAATAAACCTTGCCATCCTCTTTTACCTCAGTATCTATCTCCACCACACTTCCAGGTGACCTCTTCTCCACCTTTTCCTTAAAGTTATACAACATCCTAAATGTATTTGCCCAATCACCGTATAATGCTTTCATTACCCTTTGTTTTGCCTTCCACACTGTGGTATATTTCAGCACAATAGGGTATTGCTTTTCCAAGTCAACTTTAAGTCTCTTTGCTGTAGTGTTTGGTGTCTTGGCTAAAATAGGAGTAATCTTTTCTGTAATCCAAAGCTGTGATGTCATCCTTGAAACTGTCTATGAACTGGTAATACAAGTATGCTGGTTTGGGATTTGATTTACCCTGATTATACTTCCATCAGGTTGTCGTCTAGCAGATATGTACCACTTACAACGATTGGCACCTCCATCATAACCTTGGCACCTAGCATAAAATTTCTTTCGATCAGTCCACAAAGTTTGGCCTCAAACTCATCATTCACAGCATAGGTCTTGAAACACATCCTAAACTCATCCATGTTTGGCCACAACTTCCCCACTGCAATAACATGGTTCTCTTAATCATACAAATTTACCAGCTCATTGTCATCTGCATCATCCACATCATCTGCACCCATTTCCATCATATGCTGGAGGATATCAGCATCATCTTGAGGGTTTGAATTTCGGGGGTTAGCACCAGCAGGCACACTAGTGTCATCTTTCTCCTTATCTCTTTCATCAATTGGAATGCCAAATAATTTGGCCATCTTAATGTCAGTTATAGGTGCAATGACCAAATGTGTACTTCCTCTAAATCTACATCATTCCAATCGATAGAAACAATTGTTCCAGCACCATTGTGGCCCTCTTCTTCATCAACATCATCCCTTCTTTCTTCACCTATTACTGTCAGTTCAGAAATCATCGGCAACAACATCTGCCTTTGTGCAACCCACTCAACATCTGCCATTTGTGGAGCCATTTTTGATTGCACATAACCAACTTTGGAATCAGATTTTAGATCAATTAACTCTCCATAAAAAGTTGCAGCTTTGCTTGTCCAACCTTCTTGTCGATCAATTTCACCTACCATATCTTCCCCATCCTCGATTCTCACATAACAACCCTTCCAATTGTCGAACTGTAGGAGTGATACCTCTTGATCTGGACCCCAAACAATACTCTCCCCAATTCTCTCCACCAAATTCTGCACGGCCTTCTCCTCCATGCTCCGCAACTCTTGAGGATCAATATCTCTACAATCGACATCCCACCGAACAAATGTATCTCTATGAATGTCTTGGACGCTTGTTGAGGCATAATTTATGCCTAAGTAATTTTGGTGATTGATGACAGTACCGTACATGACTAATCGTGTGTGTCAAGGTTTCAGGCAACATTCGTCAACGGCACAAGACGACACGACTCCTCTCTTCGGGAACGGAAGCACGGCGCTATCCTAGATTCTCTTCATTTGAGTCATAGGAAAGCCGTACTATTAAGAGGGGATCCGTAGTGGAAAGGTTTGGGTGGAATCTATCTTTGCACACGCACACCTCTATTTTCATCCTTTCCTTTATCCTTGGAGCGGCCCTCGCCGGTGTGTTCTTTGCGTCTCGGCAAAATGGTCCCCAGCGGTAGTACCGCTGGACTGCCAGCGGTAGTACCGCTGCAGCCAGCGGTAGTACCGCTGGCTGGCGGTAGTACCGCCCCTGGTCAGCGGTAGTACCGCTGGCTGGCGGTAGTACCGCCCCTGGTCAGCGGTAGTACCGCTCCAGGTGCCCTGTTCCACCTACCTAGCGGTAGTTCGTGGACGGACCCTTTTGCGAAGACTTTCTCGGCGGTAGTAGTGTTTTTGCACTACCAAGGGCCAGCGGTAGTACCGCTGGTTCCAGCGGTAGTACCGGTGGAAGCCCCAGCGGTAGTACCGCTGGTGCTAGCGGTAGTACCGCTGGAAGCCCCAGCGGTAGTACCGCTGCATCCAGCGGTAGTACCGCCAGGCAGCGGTAGTACCGCTCCTTCCCAGCGGTAGCACCGCTGGATCTCGGGCAGAAAGTGGGAAAACGGTCTGAATTTTCCCCCCACTATATAAAGGGTTCTTCTAGCTGAGGAACTCTATCTCTCACCTCTCTAAGCTCCATTGTTGCTCCACAAGCTTAAAAGTGCCCGATCTCTCTCCCTAGCCAATCAAACTTGTTGATTCTTTAGGGATTGGTTGAGAAGGCCTAGATCCACACTTCCACCGAGAGAAAAGTTGATTCCCCCACCTATCCCTTGCGGATCTTGTTACTCTTGGGTGTTTGAGCATCCTAGACGGTTGAGGTCACCTCGAAGCCATATTCCATTGTGGTGAAGCTTCGTGGTCTTGTTGGGAGCCTCCAAGCTTTGTGTGGAGTTGCCCCAACCTTGTTTGTAAAGGTTCGGTCGCCGCCTTCAAGGGCACCTATAGTGGAATCACGGTACCTTGCATCGTGCGAGGGCGTGAGGAGAATACGGTGGCCTTAGTGGCTTTTTGGGGAGCATTGTGCCTCCACACCGCTCCAACGGAGACGTACTTCCTGTCAAAGGGAAGGAACTTCGGTAACACATCCTCGTCTCCATCGGTTCCACTTGTGGTTATCTCTAACCTTTACTTTGTATTTGCTTTTCCTTGTTACAATATCTTACTTGTCTTAATAGGTCTTGTTGATAGCTTCTATAGGGGTCACCTCTTTGTCATATTATTTGTGAACCCGTATAGTGTTTACCTTAACTTGTTAAGATTAATTAAAAAGTGGTCGTTGTCTATTCACCCCCCCTCTAGCCAACCATATCGATCCATTCAACGCTGCCATCAACTAGCTTGGCTTTACAAGGAAAGAATTCTATTGTAATTGCGAAGGTAGGCGCAGAATCTCCCCTGCCCCTGTTTGTCAATGGCGGGAAGGGGGAAGCGGTAGTGGAGTGAGGTACTTCAGGGGACGATGCACAAATGAAGTTCAAGAACAACTAAAGAAGGGGGTTGGGTGCATTACCGATTAGAACTATTCTCTCCTCCCTCCATCTAATTCAATCCGTCCACGACACACGAATCTACATTCCAAATCGGCGGGGAAAACAGAGTGTGAGGCAACAAATCCTTGCAAAATTGTGGGGAATGGAGCTAGGTTGCGAAATTACTCACCAGAGATAGCTCCTCCACGCCGAGAAAGGCTATCCACTGCCCCCCAGAAAAAAATCGTTGCCGTCGTCGGAGAAGAGGCACAGGGCGGCGGGAGCCGTCGAGCAGGGGAGAATCAAGCGGAAGGGGTCAACACGCGGGCGGCGTAGCAACTAAAGTAGGTCCCACCTGGCGGACCACATAACCCCTGTCCTAAACGGGTTGTTGCTACCTCTTGAGCTTGCATTGGTTTTTCCCTTGAAGAGGAAAGGGTGATGCAGCACAATATCAGTAAGTATTTCCCTCAGTTTGAGAACCAAGGTATCAATCCAGTAGGAGTATCAAGGCAAGTCTCCAAAGTACGTGCGCAAAAACAACAAACTAGCACCCAACGCAACAAAGGGGTTGTCAATCCCTTCATGATTGATTGCAAGGTGAGATCTGAAGGCAGAAAGTGCAACAAAGTAAAAGTGTAAGGCTGAAAATATGATGTGAAGTAGAACCGGGGGCCATAGTGTTCACTAGAGGATTCTCTCATGATAGCAAGTATTACGGTGGATGAACGAATTACTGTCGAGCAATTGATAGAACCGCGCAAAGTCATGATGATATCTAAGGAAATGATCATACATATAGGCATCACGTCCGAGACAAGTAGACCGATACTTTCTGCATCTACTACTATTACTCCACACATCGACCGATATCCAGCATGCATCTAGTGTATTAAGTTCATGACAAACGGAGTAACGCCTTAAGCAAGATGACATGATGTAGAGGGATAAATTCATGCAATAGATATAAACCCCCATCTTTTTACCCTTGATGGCAACAACACGATGCGTGCCTCGCTACCCCTTCTATCACTGGGTGAGGTCACCACACGGTATGAACCCAAAAACAAGCACTTCTCCCATTGCAAGAATTATAGATCAAGTTGGACAAACGAAACCCACAACTCGAAGAGAATTACAAGGATACGAAATCATGCATATAAGAGATCAGAGGAGACTCAAATAACATTCATAGATAATCTGATCATAAATCCACAATTCATCGGATCTTGACAAACACACCGCAAAAGAAGATTACATCGGATAATCTCCATGAAGATCATGGAGAACTTTGTATTGAAGATCCAAGAGAGAGAAGAAGCCATCTAGCTACTAGCTATGGACCCAAAGGTCTGTGGTGAACTACTCACGCATCATCGGAGAGGCAATGGTGTTGATGAAGAAGCCATCCGTGTCCGAATCCCCCCTCCGGCAGGGCACCAGAACGTGCCCCAGATGGTATCTTGCGGAGATAGAAGCTTGCCGCGACGGAAAATTATTTTCGTGGCTCCTTTTCATGGTTTCAGATTTTTAGGGAATTTATAGGCGGAAGAACTAGGGCAGGGGAGCCACAGGGGGCCCACAAGCCTGCTAGGCCCGCCCCCCTAGGCCAGGCCTGGGTGGCTTGTGACCTCCTCCGAGGTCCCATGCCTTTGTTCTCAAGTCTCCTGCGTGTCTTCTGTTATGGAAAAAATCATTCCACAGGTTTTATTCCGTTTGGACTCCGTTCAATATTCTCCTCTGAAAAAGGTCAAAAACACGGAAAAAACAGGAACTGGCACTTGGCACCGAGTTAATAGGTTAGTCCCAAAAAAGATATAAAATAGCATATTCATGCATACAAAACATCCAAAGATGACAAGATGATAGCATGGAACCATAAAAAGTTATAGATACGTTGGAGACGTATCAAGCATCCCCAAGCTTAAGTCCTGCCCGTCCTCGAGTAGGGAAGTGATAAAGACTGAATTTTTGATGTGGAATGTTACCTAACATATTTGTCCTTTGTAACTTCTTTCTTGTGGCATGAATGTTCAGATCCGTAAGATTCAAAACAATAGTTTGCTATTTACGTGAAAACAGTAATACTTCAAGCAAACTAGCAAGGTAATCATGAACTTTCGAAATAACAAGGCCAAAGAAAGTTATACCTACAAAATCATATAGTCTGGCTATGCTCCATCATCCCCACACAATGAATTTAAATCATGCACAACCCCTGTATTGGCCAAGTAATTGTTTTTGCACTCTTACTTTCTCAAACTTTTTCAACTCTCACGCAATACATGAGCGTGAGCCATGGATATATCACTATAGGTGGTATAGAGTGTGGTGGAGGTTGTGAGGCAAAAAGGAGGAGATGGTCACATTGACTCGGCGTATCAATGGGCTATGGAGATGCCCATCAATAGATATCAATGTGAATGAGTAGGGATTACCATGCAACGGATGCACGAGAGCTATAAGTATGTGAAAGCTCAAAAGAAGAACTAGTGGGTGTGCATCCAACTTGCTTGCTCACGAAGACCTAGGGCAATTTTGAGGAAGCCCATCACTGGAATATACAAGCCAAGTTATATAACGAAAATTCCCACTAGTATATGGAAGTGTCAAACCAAGAGACTCTCTATCATGAAGAACATGGTGCTATTTCGAAGCACAAGTGTGGAAAAAGATAGTAGCATTGTCCCTTCTCTCTTTTTTCTCTTATTTTTTTTGTTTGGGCTCTTTGGCCTCTTTTTTCTCTTTTTTTGGTGGGCATCTTTTGGCCTCTTTTTTTTTACTCACATGGGGCAATGATCTAATAATGATGATCATCGCACTTTTATTTACTCACAACTCAATATTTAGAACAATGATGACTCTATAGGAAATGCCTCCGACAGTGTACCGGGATGTGCAACGATATAGCTTAGCGTATGACATTGAAACATCTCGCTAGCTATCTTACGATCATGCAATGGCAATATGAAAGTGACGACATATGTCATGAGACGGAACGGTGGGAGTTGCATGGCAATATATCTCGGAATGGCTATGAAAATGCCATAATAGGTAGGTATGGTGGCTGTTTTGAGGAAGGTACATGGTGGGTTTGTGCATCGGCGAAAGTTGCGCGGCACTAGAGAGGCTAGCAATGGTGGAAGGTGAAAGTGCATCTATACTATGGACTCACATTAGTCATGAAGAACTAATATACTTATTGCGAAAGTTTTATTAGTAATCGAAACAAAGTGCTAAACACATACTCCTAGGGGAAGGGTTGGTAGGTGTTAACCATCGCGCGATCTCGACCGCCACACAAAGGACGACAATCAATAAATCGATTATGCTCCGACTTCCTAACATAGCGGTTCACCATACGTGCATGCTACGGGAATCACTAACTTCAACACAAGTATTTCTAGATTCACGTCACCCGGCTAACATATCTCTAATTTTACCAAATCCATGTCTCAAAACTTATTGAGAGGAATCAAACTTCTCTTTATAGTTAATGCACAAGAATATGGAAGTTTTTAGTATATCCTCTTTGGATGTCTATCATCTTTTGGACTACCTTCATAGCACAAGCCAAATACCAAGTTACTCAGGGAGAGCACTCTCAAAAACATATAAGTGAAGATCGAGTGTTCTTATTTCTCCAAAATATGACACCACCATGCTCTAAAAAGATCTAAGTGAAGCACTAGAGAAAAGTTATCTAGCTCAAAAGATATAAGTGAAGCACATGCGAGCTAAATTGCCTAACTCAAAAGATATAGGCGAAGCTCAAAGAGTATTCTAGCAAAATCACGATGAGTGCATGTCTCTCTCAAAAAGGTGTGCAGCAAGGATGATTGTGACACGAAAAAAAGAAAAGACTCCTATAATACACGACGCTCCAAGCAAAACACATATCATGTGGTGAATAAAAATATAGCTCCAAGTAACGTTACCGATGGATTGAGGATGAAAGAGGGGATGCCTTCCTGGGGCATCCCCAAGCTTAGGCTTTTTGGTGTCCTTTAATTTGGCTTGGGATGCCTTGGGCATCCCCAAGATTGATCTCTTTCCACTCTTTATCCCATTGTCCATGAGAACATCACCCAAAACTTGAAAACTTCACAACACAAAACTTAAACAGAAACTCGTGATATCATTAGCATAAGAAAACAAGCTACCAACTCTTTAGGTACTGTAGAAAACATGATTTCTATTTATATTGGTGTTAGATTACTGTATTCTCACTTTACCATGGCTAGTACCCCTGATACTATCCATAGTTTCATCAAAATAAGCAATCAATACAACAAAAACAGAATCTGTCAAAAACAGACCAGTTTGTAGCAATATGTATACTTGTATACCTATGGTATCTCAAAAATTCTGAAAAATTACGACAATTTGGTAAATTGGAATATCAACCAGCATAAAAAAGAATCAACTCAAAAGTTGTTTCTTGAAATTAATGAAAAATAATTTCGTGAGCGCAAAGTTTCTTTCTTTTTCAGCAAGATCAAACAACCAACACCAAAACTGATCATAAAGGTTTTGCTCGGCACAAACACAAAAAGAAACACAAAAAACACAATCATAACAGAATTATGATGGTGTGGACGCAACAACACAGAAAGCAAAAAAGCAAAGATAAATTCATTGGGTTGCCTCCCAACATGCGCTATTGTTTAACGCCCTTAGCTAGGCATAAGGCGATAGAATCACATATCGTCGTCTTTGGTGCTCAAACCATAAGTAGCCCTCATCATGGATTAATAAGGCAATCTTATTTTCTTTCTAGGAAAATGTTCCATGCCCTTCTTTAATGGAAATTGAAATCTAATATTCCCTTCCTTCATATCGATGACAACACCGATAGTCCTTAGGAAAGGTCTACCAAGAATGATAGGACATGTCGGATTGCAATCAATATCAAGCACAATGAAATCCACGGGGACATAGTTCCTATTTGCAATAATAAGAACATCATTGATCCTTCCCATGGGTTTATTAACAGTAGAATCCGCAAGATGCAAATTAAGAGATCACTCATCAATCTCATTGAAGCCTAGAACATCACATAAAGACTTTGGAATAGCAGAAACACTAGCACCCAAATCACACAAAGCATTGCATTCATAGTTTTTGATCTTGATTTTGATAGTAGGTTCCCACTCATCATGAAGTTTTCTAGGGATAGAAACTTCCAACTCAAGTTTCTCTTCAAGAGATTTCATCATAGCATCGACGATATGATCGGTAAAGGCCTTGTTTTGGCTATAAGCGTGTGGAGAGTTTAGCATGGATTGCATCAAGGAAATACATTCAATCAAAGAGCAACTATCATAATTGAATTCCTTGAAATCCAAAATAATAGTTTCATTACTACTCAAAGTTTTGATATCCTCTACTCCACTTTCAATGCTTTTAGCATAAATATAGATAGACTCCGAATCATTGGGGCATTTCTCAACCAAAGTGGATTCATATCCAGCCCCATCATCATTAGGTTTGACACTAGAAAACAAGGATTCAATGGGAGTCACACCAAGCACTTTAAGATCTTCGTGATTCTCATCACGAGAACACGCCTTTTTAAGCCATTCATGTCTAGCACAAATTTGGGTGGTTCTTTCTTTACTCTCATTCATGAAAACATGCATAGCTTTCAAAGTTTCATCCATATTGATCTTGGGAGGAGCACCTCTCAATTTCAAAGCATCAATATCAAGAGACATTCTATCAACGCTCCTAGCCAAATCATCAATTTTGAGTAGTTTTTCTTCTATGGATGCATTGAAAATCTTTTTCGAGTTGATGAACTCTTTAATATTACTCTCTAGATCAGAGGGTAATTTATTGTAATTTCCATGAGCATTGTTGTAGGAATTGCCGAAGTTATTAGAGGGATTACTAGGAAAAGGCCTAGGAATATAGTTTCCTCTAAAAGCATTGTTATTGCCAAAATTATTCCTACCAACAAAATTAACGTACAAGCTCTCATTGCTACTCTCAATCAAGGAAGACAAGGGCATATCATTTGGATCTAAAGGAGCACCTTTACTAGTAAACAATTTCATTAACTCATCCATCTTAGAACTCAACGAGTTAATTTCTTCTACAGCGTGCACTTTTTTACTAGTAGGTGACCTTTCATTGTGCCATTGAGAATAGTTTGTCATGATATTGTCTAGGAGTTTTGTGGCTTCTCCTAATGTGATTTCCATGAAATTTCCACCGGAGGCGGAGTCAAGGATATTTCTAGAAGAAAAATTCAAACCAGCATAGAAGATTTGTATAATCATCCAAAGACTCAAGCCATGAGCGGGACAATTTCTAATCATCAATTTCATTCTCTCCCAAGATTGTGCAATATATTCATGATCTAGTTGCTTAAAATTCATGATATCATTACGGAGAGAGATAATCTTAGCCGGTGGAAAATACTTGGATATATAAGCATCTTTGCACTTGTTCCAAGAATCAATACTATTTTTGGGCAAAGATGAAAACCAAGTTTTTGCTCGATCTCGCAATGAGAACGAAAATAGCTTCAATTTAATCACATCATTATCGACATCTTTCTTCTTTTGCATATCACATATCTCAATGAAGGTATTAAGATGGGATGCGGCATCTTCACAAGGAAGGCCGGAAAATTGCTCTTTCATAACAAGATTCAGCAAAGTAGCATTGATTTCATATGATTCCGCACTAGTGGCGGGAGCAATCGGAGTACTAATAAAATCATTACTATTAGTATTAGAGAAGTCACAAAGTTTGGTGTTTTCAGTCATGGTGACTTCAGCAAGCAGACAAGCACACAAGCGAACAGAAAGCAAGCGAAAGAAAAGGGCGAACGAAAAAGGCAAATATTTTTCTAATTTTTGTTTTTCAGAAGTGGGGGAGAGGAAAACGAGAGGCAAAAAAGGTAAATGCAAGAGATGAGTTTGCGACAGTTACTTGGATAAGCTTCACTTAGAATAGTCCCCGGTGCCAGAAATTGACACGTTGGAGGAAGACTATTCTTGACTTGATACTCCCCGGCAACGGCGCCAGAAATCCTTCTTGCTACCTCTTGAGCTTGCGTTGGTTTTTCCCTTGAAGAGGAAAGGGTGATGCAGCACAGTAGCAGTAAGTATTTCCCTCAGTTTGAGAACCAAGGTATCAATCCAGTAGGAGTATCAAGGCACGTCTCCAAAGTACGTGCGCAAAAACAGCAAACTTGCACCCAATGCTACAAAGGGGTTGTCAATCTCTTCACGATTGATTGCAAGGTGAGATATGAAGGCGGAAAGTGCAACAAAGTAAAAATGTATGGCTGAAAATATGATGTGAAGTAGACCGGGCCATAGTGTTCACTAGAGGCTTCTCTCATGATAGCAAGTATTACGGTGGGTGAACGAATTACTATCGAGCAATTGATAGAACCGCGCAAAGTCATGATGATATCTAAGGCAATGATCATACATATAGGCATCACATCCGAGACAAGTAGACCGATACTTTCTGCATCTACTACTATTACTCCACACATCGACCGCTATCCAGCATGCATCTAGTGTATTAAGTTCATGACAAACGGAGTAACGCCTTAAGCAAGATGACATGATGTAGAGGGATAAATTCATGCAATAGATATAAACCCCATCTTTTTACCCTTGATGGCAACAACACGATGCGTGCCTCGCTACCCCTTCTGTCACTGGGTGAGGTCACCGCACGGTATGAACCCAAAACCAAGCACTTCTCCCATTGCAAGAATTATAGATCAAGTTGGCCAAACGAAACCCACAACTCGAAGAGAATTACAAGGATACAAAATCATGCATATAAGAGATCAGAGGAGAGTCAAATAACATTCATAGATAATCTAATCATAAATCCACAATTCATCGGATCTCGACAAACACACCGCAAAAGAAGATTACATCGGATAGATCTCCATGAAGACCATGGAGAACTTTGTATTGAAGATCGAAGAGAGAGAAGAAGCCATCTAGCTACTTGCTATGGACCCGAAGGTCTATGGTGAACTACTCACGCATCATCGGAGAGGCAATGGTGTTGATGAAGAAGCCCTCCATGTCTGAATCCCCCCTCCTGCAGGGCACCAGAACGTGCCCCAGATGGGATCTTACGGAGACAGAAGCTTGCAGCGGCAAAAAAGTATTTTCGTGGCTCCTTTTCGTGGTTTCAGATTTTTAGGGAATTTATAGGCGGAAGAACTAGGGCAGGGGAGCCACACGGGCCCCACAAGCCTGCTAGGCCCGCCCCCCTAGGCCGGGCCTGGGTGGCTTGTGACCTCCTCCGAGGTCCCCTGCCTTGGTTCTCAAGTCTCCTGCGTGTCTTCTGTTATGAAAAAAATCATTCTACAGGGTTTATTCCGTTTGGACTCCGTTCAATATTCTTCTGTGAAAAAGGTCAAAAACACGGAAAAATAGGAACTGGCACTTGTCACTGAGTTAATAAGTTAGTCCCAAAAAGATGTAAAATAGCATATTCATGCATACAAAACATCCAAAGATGACAAGATAATAGCATGGAACCATAAAAAATTATAGATACGTTGGAGACGTATCACCTGTCCTAACCTAACCTCGTCGTCCGTTAACAGCCAGACGACCGTTTTATCACTTATTCCTGTCTGAGCTATTGCCACTCGTTAAAACGTCGCACATGAGCCATTTCAGCCAACGATGTCATTGTCCATCCAATTCACCTAAAAGATGTCGCACATGAGCTATTTGCCCAGCTCCCACACCACTATTGTATCCCTCCGAGGGCATGTCTAAACCAAACTCTTAAATATCCTCCAGGCATTTAGAGAGAGTCGTGTGGGTGTAGTTTGTCATTCAACATTGTCCTGCGTCGGTCCACGAACTAGTTCAGATGTCCGTTTTTGGGGGGGGGGGGGTCAGAAAACCATCCACATAAGAGTCTGACAACCCCGGTGCATGCAAAACCCCGCGTGGCTCTGCATCTCCATCCTTCTCTCTTTGTTTGTATCTGCTTTCTCTCACGTCGACGCCAATGCTCTACCACCTGGTCACCCGTCAAGCCATTCTCGGAATTCCGTGATCTGCGTGATATGCACCACTACACGCGACCTCCATGCTGCTTGTCTCCTATCACTAGTATAGACTTCTCATGTGACCGTCGTGTAGTTACCATCCGCCCCTAGACGGGTTATGTCATCAAGTGTTTAGTAAAATGCACGTGCTAATTTTTGTCCCTTCTTTGAAGCAGTGGATTCAGACATGAAGACAACTCAAGGAAGATTTCATTAAGCATCTATGGTATATTAAAAGGGACAACTAGAACATATGTTCTAGTTGAATTCAAGTTTGAAATACGTTAAAAACTTTCTTGGATTGTAATATCTAAATTAGAACTATTGTCGCATTTAAACATTTTCATCCATCTACGATTTTCTACGCTTTATTTTAAGCTCGCGGACTTAAAAAAGAAGAGGCGGGCGTTTTAGAGACAAGGTTACATGGTCGGCTACTGCATCATTGTTCGTGGATAGATACGGTATCCATTTTGATGTCAGCATTGGAAATATAATTATGTATTCCCTTCGTCACGGTTTAGAAGGCGCGCATGAGTGATATCTGGGACCAAGATGAATCGTGATTGGCTCTAATTTTCTTTGCAAGTGCTCACACAATAACCTCCCGACGCCTAATTATTTGAGAAGATAATGTGGAGTAACTCATACAACCACTAAATAAGGAGTCCTCATGCATGGATCCTTTCCATCCCGCGTGCACATCGAGTGTTCTCACTATGCATGCATCCTACTAATACTCCTAATTAACTAAGCAGTAAATGTCTCACGCCTTAACCCTCTTCTATTCTAAAAATGCATGTAAACGGAACCGCGCCTGGGTGATAATCTGTCGGAAGAAGAGGTGCTTGCTTCCATCACCCAATTACCTAGGACAAGGCCCCCGGCCCCGACGGGTTCACTGGTCCCTTTTTCAAGTCTTGTTGGGAAATTATCAATGTGGGCACGATGAATGCGATCCAATCCTTTTTAAATCTGCAAGCGGCCAATCAGCATTGGCTCAACTCAACGAATATAGTGTTGCTCCCTAAGAAAGATGGTGCGGAAGATATTTTAGATTTTCGCCCTATCAGTTGGTTCACTCTTTTGCAAAAATCATCGCAAAGATCTTGGCAAACCGGCTGGCCCCATTCATGAATAACTTGGTGTCCAGAGTGCTTTTATCAAGACTAGAAGCATTCACGACAACTTCATGTTTGTTAGAGGCTTCACCAAGCGCTTAAACCAGAATAAAACGCCGGCCCTCCTGCTCAAGCTAGATATCAAGAAAGCTTTCAACTTTGTACGCTGGGACTACATGCTAGACCTCCTACAACGCCGCGGCTTTCCTGCCAAATTTCAAAACTGTATTGTCGCCTTGTGGACCTCCTCCTCCTCGGGGGTGCTGCTTAATGGCGTTCCTGGCGATCCAGTTAAGCTCGGGAAAGGCTTTTGACAGGAAGACCCGCTCTCCCTCTTGCTCCTCGTCATCGCTATCAACCCGCTTCAGCAATTGCTAGCCAAAGCAACTAATCAGGGGCTTCTACACCGGCTAAGGGGTCGTACCACAACCTTACGCACTTCCTTATATGCGTATGACGCCGCCATTTTTGTCGCACCCATCAAGGAGGATATTGACCAGCTGTCGACCATTTTGGCCTCCTTTGGTGAGGTCACGGGGTTGGTTGCAAATCCACTTAAAAGCATAGTTGCCCCCATTCATTGCCACGACCATGACCTTACCACCATCCTCCAGAGTTTCTCTGCGACGAGGGTTGGATTCCCTATTCGGTATCTTGGACTTCCTCTATCCACCCATCGCCTCAAGAAGTCTGACTGTCAATTCCTGGTGGACAAGGTGGCGTCCAAGCTACCACCCTAGCAAGGAAAAAACGTAAACACGGCCGGCCACTGTGCTTTGGTCAAATCGGTTTTGACATCGCTGGTGATCTACTACATTACTGCACTACAGATTCCCAAGAGCATAAAAAAATATTACCAAGATTCAACGATCTTTTCTGTGGGCGGGGACTGAGCAGGTCTCAGGCGGCAAATGTAAGGTCAACTGGAAGACAGTCTGCCGCCCCACCAACCTTGGCGGTCTAGGCATTCTTGACCTCGACAAGTTCTCCGGGGCGCTCAGGCTTCGTCGGCTTTGGTTTGCATGGGTGGACCCACAAAGAGCATGGGTCGGTCTCGAAACCCCTTGTGACGACAAAGATAAGGAACTCTTTTATGTTGCAACGACAACTACCATTGGTGATGGTTTGACGGCAAGCTTCTGGCACTCTCCATGGCTAAATGGGCAAAAGCCTAAGGATATCGCGTTGGGCATCTTCGCTCTTTCGAGGCACACAAGTTGTACGGTGGCAAAGGCGTTCAACAACAATGACTGGATACGATAGATCAATCTGCAGGGCGGTGTTTCGGTGCTCATTATTCAACAATTCTACACCTTGTGGGGCATGTGTCTCCAGGTACAGCTGACACCGGGAGTCAAAGATGGCATACGATGGAAATTCACGGCTGATGGAGGCTACTTCGCAGCCTCCGCTTATAGAATGCAGTTCGTTGGGTTGATCAAATCTGAGATGCCCATGATGGTCTGCAAGAATTGGGCGCCACCCAAGATCAAAATTTTCTCTTGGCTGGTTCTTCAGGACAAAGTCTGGACGACGGACCGATTGATTTGTAGAGGATGGCCAAACTATGTCACTTGTGAGCTTTGCAAGAGAGAGCCGAAAACGGCAGCTCACCTGATGTTCAATTATCACTTCAGTACTAGGGTTTGGAACTTGATCTACGAGTGGCTTGGATAGCAATCACCGACTACTACTTGGCAAGGCTTACACACGGTCAAACAGTGGTGGCATGCGGACAAAGGACAACCAAGATACTCCAGAGTGACGATAAACACAGTACAAATGGTGAGGGAAGAGGCTAAGATTTGGGTTATAGCCGGGGTTAGATTGTTGGGTAACATATTACCGGGAGAGTGAGTCGATGTTTGGGACTGTGTGGTCCTGTAACATTTTATCGAACCTTGTTAATCTCCTTCTTATTTAATGTGATGAGGCAAAACTTTTGCCTGTGTTGTTTCAATTTCACATGCATCTAATATTATTCATTTCATATTATGAATGCTGATTTTTTCTATAAAATTGATCGAACTTTAGATGTTTGATTTCAGCAAAATTTTATATGCAGGGTAAAAAGATAAGAAGAAAGGAGTACTTGTTTTCTTTAGGGAAGGGAGTTAGTACATGTTTAAGAAGAAAAATGATACCAACACCATTTTGCACGTTTAACTGCAGGTTCCCGTTCAATGGTCAACGTATGGTAACCATTTTCCCATATCACGTGACGCGCATGCACGGCGGCTATTGACCCGTGCATCGCATGACATCATCCCGTGCATGCGTTGCATGCATGCACCACAAGGTCAACGACGGGGAAGGCCGCCAAGAGTGCGCCACTTCTATTTCTCCAGTTTACCTTTTTCTTTTGTGTGGTTGTGATTCCTTTGCTTGGATATAAGTCAAAAGGCTTTTATTCTCCAATATTTCTTAAGAGTACATGCCGTCTATTTATCATGCCATGTTAGTACAAATGATACAAAAATAATGAAAAATACATCAATGTCACAAACACTACAGTGAGCCAAAGAAACGAAGGCGAATCAAATTTGTCGTAGTATGCAGTTGGAAAATCGTCATGCTAAGGCCTCACATGGCTAGCGCATCAGAATTACAACCATCGTCGATGAAGTGAAGTATTGATCGAAAGAATCCAACTTATAGACATATAAACGAAGAGGAGCAAAGATCGGATGCAAGCAAATCAACTGAAGATCAACATCGACTGAATCCTACAAGATCTAACAGAAACACACCTCCACACGCCCTTTCATGAAAGTTCAAAAAATGCTAGGTGTTAATTATGCGTTAGGTTGCTTAATTGCTCTTTAGTATTGTAGTGTGAATAAATAAATAAACTAGATGGGCTGGCTTAGCCCTTTAAACCACATTGTTCATCTTCGTATTCTCCTACTAAAGCTCTCGTGTGTGCACAGAGCCTAGGTTTCCTCCTTACGCCGCATCTCCCCCTCGTCCTCTTTCCCTTTGCATGATGTTACCTCTCTCCCTCTTTCTTTGTCCCTCCCTTGATATCTTGCCGAAGAAGCTCGACCCCTCGTCGAAATCAATCGTTTTGTCATTGGAGTGGTTGAATCCCCGCCGGTAGGGATGAATCATTTCCGGGAAGGTGAAATCCTCGTCGAGGAGATTGATTTCTCGCCTGAGAAATGTGGTCCCTCGACGGTCGCTTTTTCGAGCACCTAGGGCAAAGCGAGGCATTATGCCAACGCCCAGCGCTTAAGCATGCATAGTCGAGCGCCTAATAGCATTGTTTTGTACCATGCGCTAGACGCATCATCGAAACGGGGCTAGGCGAGGGCATCTTTATTCAAACTTCAGGGAATCACCACCGTCTCGTCTTCGTGAGTTCAAAATAAATCCTATACTAACTCACAAAAACACATAAAAACGAAGCAAGATCCCTCCCATCGGTAAGGACCAAGGTCCACCGCATCTCCATGGACCTAGAGCCACCGGAGACAAGGCGGACCAGAGGCGATGCTTACGGAAGGTGGAGGAACCTTAAGTTCTTTTAACAATTTTTTTGTTTTGAGAAATCTTAACAGAAATAGATATAGTATTGTTCTCTCTTTGTCCCAGTTTCTTCATGTTTTTGGACATTAGGCAATAAAACTAATTATTTGAACTTGTATAATGTTCTCTTAGTTTGTTCGCTTTTGTTTGTTTTGTACAACATGGATGTTCTTTTTTAAACATAATACAGACACAAACATTCATATATACATACATACACTTACATATCTTTATGAATGCACACACTTACACCGTACCACTATGAGCATCTGCGGGAGATTGAGCCGGTACATTATCATCTTGAGATTGATGATATCGTCATAACGTTTTTGTAGTCGACGAAAACTTATACTCTTACTAAACATACGTCGTCAAAGGGCTTGAAATGTCAATTCTAGGACTTAATGTGATGAACTCGGATTTGAAGGGACATATTTTGATCTCAAGAGTTGGATCTGATCATCCTCCAACCCCACACGTATACTTTGGCTTTATGCATACAGAGGTCCTTTCGTCCGCAACCTTCAACGTTGAATCTCATTTTCTTCATTTTACAGTTGAAACAGTTAAAGCAATTCCAACGCGCCCACGCAAACTGCCCTTGCGTGTCCGCTTGGTCAAAAAGGACATAAATCACGGTCCAACATGCCCACACAATGGACGAGCGTTTGCTTTTTGTCCACAATTGACCCATTTCAAACACAAATTTGAACCAGGTTTGCGTGAGCATGGACACGAAGCGGACGCTCGCGATGCCCGCCCTTATCCCCCTGGACCGTCAGTCGGTGGCACATTGGCCATTCCCCTCTCTTTCATTGATAGCCATCGCACCCCTGCTGCCATCCCTCGCCGCCACCGCCCAGTCCCGGTGTCTAGCCACC
The DNA here is from genome assembly GCF_904849725.1 of Hordeum vulgare subsp. vulgare. Taxonomy (NCBI): domain Eukaryota; kingdom Viridiplantae; phylum Streptophyta; class Magnoliopsida; order Poales; family Poaceae; genus Hordeum; species Hordeum vulgare. Next base: position 67,967,692 of record NC_058523.1, read on the forward strand.
GCCCGCACACCCAACGTCTTTGCTCATGTTGTTGGACGGTTTTCTCCACCGTTCTTGCCGGTGTTGGTGGACGGTTTTTGCCTCCACCAAAGCACTTGTACGTCCACGCCACCACCTCTCCTCCTCCGCCGGCAGCAACACTCCAATCACGTCCACCTCGCTCGCCGGTCGCTTTTAAGGTTGCCTCCATGCCCACATGCATGATGTCTGGTCTGATGAGGCCCGCGGCTCTTCACCAACCGGCTTCTTCGACCACGCCCGTGAGGTTCGACGTTTCGCACGCAAGGTACTAATATTTAGTGGCGATGAGTACTGTTTCAAAAGTTCAATGTGAGGAGACTGTGGTTGCTGCTTTGGTCGTCCATGACCATACTAGTAGGCAGCGGCCGATTTTCATGGACTTGGTCCCGGGACATATTCTGGTGTTGAATTGCAACAGAGAGAGTGGCCATTTCCTACCCTGGAAGGACTACTTCGTGTCCAATGACTCACTCTTCAAACATAAGATATTTCGATGTTGCTTTTGGATGGCTAGACACGTGTTTAATCATATATGCGATGGGATGGTGGCGTACGATCAATATTTCAAGGGCAAGGATGATGCTCTGGAAAAGGTTGGCTTCTCCTTTTATCACAAATGCAATGCAGCTATCTGTATGCTTGCATACGGAATACCGGGTGATCTTATTGATGACTATGTTCGCATGAGCGAGTACATGTGCCTAGAATCCATGTATAGGTTCTGCAAGGCCATGGTAGCAGTGTTTAGTCCGGAGTAGTTGAGAGAGCCAATTGCTGCAAATACAACCCGGTTGTTGGCGATCAATGTCGAAAGGGGTTTTCTTGAGGTGCTTGGTAGCATCGATTGTAATCACTGGGAGTGGAAGAATTGTCCTACTACTTGGCAGGGGCAATATAGGGGCCATGTGAAATCTTGCACTGTCATACTTGAGGTCGTGGCTTCACAAGAACTCTAGATTTGGCACTCTTTCTTCGACATGGTCGGCTCTCACTATGACATCAACGTGTTGGAAATATGAGCAATTTATCATATGATTTTATTAGCATAAATAGTAGATAAAACATGACTATCATAGCAAATATAAGACAAGTCATGCAATTCGACAAAGAGTATGTGAATAGCATGTGAAGTAGCGAATATGAACATAACATATCTAGAGCAGAAGCTAGAACAACAAATTATGGCATAATCTCTAACAGAAAGAAGACGAACACGTACACAGCTGTAGAAGTAGGATTACAGTTGGTGTTGACGTCGTCTCCGGCCATGTTGTCGAAGAGGTTGTTGATGTCGGGAAAGAAGTTTTCGTTCGGAAAGTGGTCGTCAGCATCCTGATGAAGAAGTGAGTAGTCGCGCAGAGCGCTCCCCCAAAACCTTATCATCCTTCTCCCGTAGAAGACTTGAAGTGGGGGGGGGGGTTCGGAGTCCTACAGTGCCGACCTGCGGTACACGCTGCAAGACGAGATGTGAAAAAACCTAGCAGCAACCCAGAGTTGAGAACTCGATGGTGTGAGGAAGATGATGTTCTGATGTGTCCCATTGGAGAGGAGATACCGCTCTTTTATAAGCATAGGAGAAGGTGGCAAATAGGCTGCAATGGTAGGTGAAGCAAAAGAGCGAGACGAAACGAACAAGCAACATACGAAGGGTGCAGCGTCCGTATTCAAACTCCACTACAACACAACTTTTCAGCTCATGAGTGACCTTTCGTATAGCAATCGTCCATGGAAAACATTTATACAATGGCGCGCTCATTCCAGCAACCCGCAGCGTGTCGTGATAAGGCGTGGCATGGCGAGGTGAGCGGCGGAGGAGTAGCGCGCATGAATGTCCCTCTTGTTCTCATCCTCATACATGTGGAGAAACAACCTCCCTTATAAGAAGGTCTAACTCCTACTAGGTATGCAGTATGGGACTAATCTTTAGTCCCACCTCTTTCCTTGCATGAATCGTCTAAGTGAGCCTCTAGAATTTGTTAGGAATTCTGAAAATGCTATTGGGTTGGCCATAAATAGACTAAATTACAACAACCCTCACCAAATCTAAGAGGCACATGAAATTTGACTTCCCCTAGAAAACACTATTTATATGTCGATACTGTAGTGGAGACTTTTAAGTTAAACTTCCATCGAGAGCTCTATTCTACACTAGTAAGCAACTTGAACAGTGGACTAGGCCTTGAACTGTAAGTTTTCTACGAATCTAGCTTCACACAAAGCCTTGACTAATACTGGGCTACTGTGGGATTTCCCCACGGGTGGAGCTTATGCGTCATACCCAGTGGGACTTGACATGGTATCATAATTTCAACCACACAGCATGTTCTAAAAAGTTGAGAGGGGTAAGAAAAAAACTGGATGCACGCCGTGTACAAACTGGACAATCTCTTTCGAAGTATCACGGTTTCGCACGAAAACTCATCTATTACAAATGGATTTAATTTTTTAACATATTTTAACTCTAGACTTTTTGTGCGTTAAATATGCACCATTCAAAGCCACATCATCAATTTTCAACCCTTTTCTAACTTCATTTGCTATTTTTCATGCATTTAATGATTATTTTTGCGCTAAATGACCTTGAAATTGAAAGTCACTACAAATGAGCTCTGAAAATGTTGAAACTTGATATGGTATCATAATTTCACCCACAAAGCATGTGCTAAAAAGTTGAGAGGGTTAGAGCATAAACTGGATGCACTTCGTGTACAAACTGGACAATCACTTTCGAAGTATGAGAGTTTCTGACGAAAACTCATCTATTACTAAGGGATTTCATTTTTTTAAGACTCTCATGAACCTTTCAAAAGGAAACATATCGTGTAAAAATACAGGACTCAGAATTGCAATTTGCGTGCATTATATAATTAAGTATATAAAATACCATTACAAAACATCATGAATAGAGAAGTGACCAAATTAATACAAGTTCATCATCACATTAAAACCTAAGTACAGTAGTGATCAAATGTTAGTACTAAAAAAGTAAATACATAAAGTTCATACATATAGTTCTCATAGAACAACATACAACACCATAGAGCATCTAATTAAAACTAACATATAACTAGGTAAAACATTTAAATGCAACAACAAATACAATCAAAATCACAGCTAAGGTAACAATTGATCCAATAGCATAATGATACCACGCCTCATTATCAATGTCATATTTTCTAATCTTTCTAATCTTCAAGCGTGTTGCATTCATCTGGATCTTGTGTAGATCGACGACATCGGCAACATGCAACTCCAATTTCATCTTCTCTTCTACAAGTATTTTCAATTTTTCTTTCAAAAAATTATTTTCTTTTTCAACTAGATTTAACCTCTCGACAAGAGGGTCGACTAGAATTTCCGGTTCACATACCTTCTAGATAAGGATATCTATGTCAAGTTGGTTGCATTGGCATAATTGTCATAAACACTAAATAAAAGAAATAGTTATATAAGATAATATACCACATCTGAATCATAGACCGGACGAGAGCCGATGAGGGCGGATACCAAAACCATGGCACTATGTAATAACAAACAATAATAAAAGTAAGAAAATTATACAATTAGCTACATAAATCACACCAGTCAGAATTGTTTCTCTAAAAAAAGATAATTAAGAACAAGAGGCTCACCATGGTGGTGTAGATGATGAGATCGGCACGGGCGATCGACGGGGGTGAGGACGACGGTCGCGGGGACGGGACGGCACCCTACATATGTGCAAACTAAAAAGTAAATTTGAGCTCAAATTCTGCATCTAAGTCAAATAAACTCACACATACACTCCACTAAAACCCACAAACCACACTACTTCTAGAGCATTTGAAATGAGCTAAACTAATAGTGAGAGATGAGGATGAAGTTGCTAACCTTTTTAGAACACTTGGACAGTTGGTGCACCGCCAAACCATGAAAAATCTTGGGGAAAATGGAGCTTGGATGTCGAGCTTGGATAGGAAAGAAAGCTTAAGTGTGCCTCGGACATTTAATCGAACACCTCATGTGCACAGGAGGTGAGAACAAAGTAGCACACACCTCCCACACGCTGGCCGGCCAAAAAACAGAGGAGTGAACAGGCATGGACGAGCATGTATATAGGCATTCTTTTAGTACTGGTTGGTGTTTAGAACCGGGACTGAAGACAGACCTTTAGTCCCGATTCCAGCCACGAACCGGGACTAAAGGGTCCTGGCACCGGTGTTGGGGCATAGTTTATGCCTAAGTAATTTTGGTGATTGATGACAGTACCGCAAAGGACTAACCGTGTGTGTTAAGATTTTAGATAACACACGTCAACGGCACAAGACGACTCACCCCCTCGCTCGTGGAACAGAAGCACGACGTTCTCTACGATTCTCTATATTTGAGTCATAGGAAAGCCGTACTATTAAGAGGGGAACCGTAGTGCAAAGGTTTGGGTGGAATCAATCTTGCACGCGCACACTTCACATATTTTCCCCCTTGCCGACATCTTTGGAGTGGCTCCCACCTTTGTGTTTCCTTCTTCTTTGCAAATGGTCCCCCTGCGGTAGTACTGCTGGGCCTAGCGGTAGTACTGCTGGGCCTAGCGGTAGTACCGCCCCTGGTCAGTGGTAGTACCGCTCCCGGAGCTTAGTACCGCCTGCCTAGCGGTTGTACGTGGACGGACCTTTTTGCGAAGACTTTCTTGGCGGTGGTAGTGCATATGCACTACCAGGGGCCCAGCGGTAGTACCGTTGCAGCCAGCGGTAGTACCGCTGGAGTGCTAGCGGTAGTACCGCTGCATCCAGCGGTAGTACCGCTAGACTCGGGCTGTGAGTGGGAAAACGGTTGGATTCCCCCCCCCCACTATATAAAGGGTTCTTCTAGCTGTGGAACCCTATCTCTTACCCTCCCAAGTTCCATTGTTGCTCCCTAAGCTCAAAAGTGCCCGATCTCTCTCCCTAGCCAATCAAACTTGTTGATTCTTTAGGGATTGGTTGAGAAGGCCTAGATCCACACTTCCACCAAGAGAAAAGTTGATTCCCCCACCAATCCCTTGCGGATCTTGTTACTCTTGGGTGTTTGAGCATCCTAGACGGTTGAGGTCACCTTGAAGCCACATTCCATTGTGGTGAAGCTTCGTGGTCTTGTTGGGAGCCTCCAAGCTTTGTGTGGAGTTTGCCCCAATCTCGTTTGTAAAGGTTTGGTCGCCGCCTTCAAGGGCACCTATAGTGGAATCACGGTACCTTGCATCGTGCGAGGGCGTGAGGAGAATACGGTGGCCTTAGTGGCTTATTGGGGAGCATTGTGCCTCCACACTGCTCCAACGGAGACGTACTTCCTGTCAAAGGGAAGGAACTTCGGTAACACATCCTCGTCTCCATCGGTTCCACTTGTGGTTATCTCTAACCTTTACTTTGCGTATGCTTATGTTGTCGTCTATCTCTTACTTGTCTTAGTATCTCTCGTTGTTAGCTTCATTAGGGTTCACCCCATTGTTGTAATATTTGTGAACCCGTATGTTGTTTACCCTAACTTGCTAAGATTAATTTAAAAGTGGTCATTGCCTATTCACCCCCCCTCTAGTCAACCATATCGATCCTTTCAATTGGTATCACAGCCACGTCTCTTTATTAAGGCTTTAACCACCCGAAGAGTATGGAAGGCGAAGAGGGAATTAACCATGGGCAACCCGAGGCCATGGACTTGACTTCGGTCACAAGGGACGACTTGAATACGGCTATGGCCGCCCTCAAGACGTCCTTGACGAACGAAGTCAAGACCATGCTTATAGAGTTAATTGAGGGATTTAAAAGTCCACCCGAACCGGCGATAGTGGTTAAACCCACCGTCACCGATTCGGAGGTCAACTCCTCTAAGGAAGAGGCTAAAGGTATGCGACCTTCCTCATCTCACGAAAAGGATGGGACTGGAACATATGCCTCAGTTCCACCCCCATGGTCTATGGAGGATCCGTTCCCGCACCGCGTCTTAATCCTGTTGGTCCTCCTCCTAAGCTTGTAAAAGGTGACTTTGCTAACTGGGTATTTTCTATTAAGTCTCATTTGAATCACAGCTCGACAAACTTGTGGAGAATCATCGAGCAAGGATATTATCCCCATGATCCAAGCAACCTCACTCCAAGAGAAGATGCAGACAATCAATACAATCACTCCGCTTTGTTTATTCTCCAGTCCGCAGTGCCACCTGAAGATCTTTCTCACTTGCGTCCCTTCACTTTGGCCAAGGATTGTTGGGAGCATATTATGGTGTTGTACAAGGGAAGCTCAAGCATTCAGCGATCCAACTATGAAGTGATACTTGATAAGGCCGATGAGTTTGTGATGAAGGAAGACGAGGACCCTCGTGATCTCTATCGGAGGGTGACTGCTATTGTTGTGGCACTCAAGGATCATGGGAGCAAGGATGTGGATGATACATGGGTCAAGCGCAAGTTTCTCAAAGCCATCATGCCTTTCAACAAAGCCATGTCATCTGTCATTCGTCAGCGGCCAGACTTCCACTCCGTGTCTTCCAGTGAGGTGTTGGATGAATTCATTGCAATGTCAATCATGAACGAAACAGCCGACAATGCACTTGCTCGTGTTCGCTCAAAGACAACTTCACCCAACCTTGCATTGAAAGCAAAAGCAATGCTTGAAGAAGAAGAGGATGAGGAAGAGGAGAGCTGCCCTGAAGACACAAAGTATGCCTATCATGAGCACATGGCTCTTGCATCAAGGCAATTCTCGGGCAACAAGAGGAACTCAAGACCCACCTTCACCAAGAACAACTCAAGTGGTTTCAAACCCAAACAACGAGTAAGGACATGTTATAACTGTGATAACGTGAGTCACTTCGTGGCCGAATGTCCCTATGAGAAAAGGGAAGACAACGGGGGCAAGCTCATTCGCAAAGAGAAAACCAAATCATTTCCAATCAAGAACAACTTTGTGAAGAAACCCCACCCAAAAGGGATGGTGGCCCTTGCAGAGTACCCTTCCGATGATGATGATGATGATACAGTGGCAACGGCAACTGTTGCTATTGCCACTACCTCTCCCCAGAAGGTGTCCCTCTTCAACGCCCCCAACGAGAACCACATCACCAAGTGCCTCATGGCAAAAGGTATCAATCAGGTAACTCCCATCACTAAGACCAACATCGCTACTGCTCCTTCATTGTTAAATTGTGTTGATCATAGTGATGTTGGGGAACTTAATGAGCATGATCTTGACAAGTTTATGTGCACTATTAAGGGAGAATCCAAGAAGCACTTTGTTGCTCTCTTGGAACAACTGGGTGAGGCCACTGACCTCATTGAGTCTCATGAGGAGACCATCTCCGAGCTTCAGGGACACAGTCGTGACTATGCCGATGAAATTGTTGAATTATCTATTGCTCTAGAAAAGGAGCGCACTCTTCGTTTGGCTCTTGAGGAGTCATATAACGATGACTGTGCTAAAATGCAAAAGAAACTAGATCATGATGTTGTTCTTACTCGTATGCTTAAGTCTGAAAAGTATGCTCTTGGGGTTGGCCATGACAGACTCAAAGAGGAGTTTGACACACTTGACAAGGCCCACAAGGTCTTGAAAGGTGTTCATTTCTCTCTGAAAGAGTCTCATGATCAACTCCAAGAAAAGCTTACCAAGGAGATCTCTACTTGTCCTCCCTTTGTGTTAATTGATAATGCTTGTGCAACTAATCCCTGTTGTGAGCATGTACATCTTGTGGAGGAAAATGCCAAGTTAAAGGAGAAACTTGAGAAGGTCCTTGTGGCATGCATACAAGGTGAGAAGAGCCTGAACGACCTCTTGAGCACTCAAAAAGGTGTTGTAGGAAAGGAGGGACTTGGACTTACCTCCAAGTCAAAAGGTAAAAAGAGGAACAGGAACAAACGATCTCCTACCCTCATGGACATCTTTGTCAAAGAGGGTGAGGGGACTCAGAAGGTGAACAGGAACAAGGTGGACTATGGAAATCTCAAGAAGGGCAAAACCATTCCTACTAACACAGCCGACAAACACAATTCTTCTTATGTCTTATGTCGTGCTAGTGATGGGCATGTTTATGCCAGATTTGTTGGTTCCTACGATGAGTATATTGAATGGGCTATCTGGGTTCCTAAGACCCTTGTCTCTAACATGAAAGGACCCATTAAAAAATGGGTACCTAAAACCAAGCCTTGATCTATTGCAGGAGTTTGCTTCCGGTGGGGTGTCATGGTTGCTCGATAGTGGAGCAACAAATCATATGACCGGAAGCAAGGACTTAGTGGTGGATGTGCATCCTTCTCCATCTATGCCCACCCATGTCCAATTCGCCGATGCATCCTCGTCAAAGGTATTGGGATTTGGTAAGGTGGTCGTCTCTCAAGAGCTATCTATTGAGAAGGTCATGCTTGTTGAGTCACTTGCCTACAATTTACTTTCGGTTCGTCAACTTGCAATTATGGGTTTTTCCACATTCTTTAATCTTGATACTGTGGTCCTCCTGAGGAGCAAGACTCTTAAAGTAGCCTATGTTGGATATGTCAAAAATGGTCTCTATGTGGTGAACTTCTCAAAGCGACCCACTAAGACCGCGACGTGTTTAATGGCTAAAGTTGATGTGGGCTGGCTTTGGCATCGCCGTTTAGCTCATGTCAATATGAGATCTTTGCAAAGTCTTCTGACAGGGGACCATATTCATGGACTAACAAATGTGAGTTTTGCTAAAGATCGTGTTTGCAGTGCCTGCATTGAAGGAAAGATTCATGAAACTGCTCATCGTCCAACGACTCTTATCTACACTAAGAGGCCATTGGAGCTTCTCCATATGGATCTGTTTGGCCCTCCATCATTTGATAGTCTTGGAGGCAGAAAGTATTGCTTGGTGATCGTTGACGACTACTCAAGATATACCTGAGTATATTTCTTCAAAAAGAAGAGTGAAACTCAACAAACTCTCATCAACTTTGCTAATGAAGCCCAACGTCAACATGAAGCAAAGATCTTGATGATTAGAAGTAACAACGGCACCGAGTTCAAGAACTACACCTTGGATGAGTTTCTAGGTGATGAGGGAATAAAACACCAATATTCAGCACCATATACCCCTCAACAAAACGGCGTGGCAGAAAGGAAGAACCGGACCTTGATAGACGCTTCAAGGACAATGATGGCAGAATTCAAATCTCCATATAACTTCTGGGCAGAGGCCATCAACACAGCATGTCATGCGTCCAATCGGCTCTATATCTGCAAAGGCTTGAACAAGACTCCGTATGAGATTCTAACTGGAAACAAACCCAATCTCAAGTACTTCCGGGTATTCGGTTGTAAGTGTTTCATTCTCAAGAAAGGTGCACGTTTAGCTAAATTTAATTCTAGAGCACATGAGGGCATCTTTGTTGGTTATGCTACAAACTCCGTGTCCTCAACAAGTCCACCGGACTCATTGAGGAGACGTGTAACGTGGATTTTGATGAAAATAATGGCTCCCAAGTGGAGCAAAGTGGTCTTTGTGATGTAGGTGATGAAATTCCTCCCCAAGCCATAAGAAGAATGGGGATTGGTCAAATACTCCCCATTGGGGAACCCCTTGTTGCCGAAGGAGAAGGACAATGCTCTACTCAAGTGGATCCATCACCTCCACAAGCCCCACACGCTTCCAATGAACAAAGAGAAGACTCTCAACAAAATGAACAAGCTCAAGGTGAAGATAAATTGCCCAACAATAATGATGTGTCTCATGATATTCAAGCACTCTCCCAAGACTCCGAACCTGCTCATGATCAAGATCAAGTGCAACCACGATATCCAGACCAAGTAGAAGATCAAGATCAAGAGCGACCACAAATACAAGAACAAACTAGTGAACCTGCTCAAGTCGAAGGACAAGATGTTCAGGATACTGTCTCACAATTCCCTTCTGCAACACCAACAGCCGGTGCCAAGGGAGGCTCACGATGCAAGGGCAAGCAAAGTAAACAAGTCGATGCTCCCTCGTTATCCAATGAAGAACTCTTGGAGCGTCGAGCAACCAAGATTGCGAACAAGGTGAGAGTCAAGTCACATCTTATGAAGAATGTACTTGGCAGTTTAAAAAGGGGAGTATCCACCCGTCAACAGATTTGGAATTATTGTGAGCATCACGCGTTTGTTTCGTATTGTGAACCTCAACAGGTACAAGAAGCGCTCGATGATGAGGATTGGCTTATGGCCATGCATGAAGAACTTAACAACTTAGAGCGCAACCAAGTCTGGGATTTAGTGCCTAGGCCAACGGAGGAACATAATGTCATCGGGACCAAATGGATATTCAAGAACAAGCAAGATGCCAATGGGATTGTGATTCGAAACAAGGCAAGATTGGTGGCTCAAGGCTACTCCCAAGTCGAGGGTATCGACTATGGGAAACCTTTGCCCGTGTTGCTCGTCTAGAATCTATTCGCATGCTGCTTGCATTTGCTTCTCATCATAACTTCAAATTACAACAAATGGATGTGAAAAGTGCCTTTCTTAATGGTCCTTTAAATGAGTTGGTCTATGTCAAACAACCCCCAGGATTCGAACATCCCAAGCTCCCCAATCATGTGTACAAACTTAATAAGGCACTATATGGCCTTAAACAAGCCCCACGTGCGTGGTATGAGTATCTTACTGAGTTGTTACAAGATCGTGGGTTTGAAATTGGGAAGATAGATCCCACTCTTTTTACTAAGAGGGTTAAAGGGGATTTGTTCATATGCCAACTATATGCTGATGATATTATCTTTGGCTCTCCTAACATTTCCTTCAATGAAGAATTTGCTGCACTAATGCCTGAGAAATTTGAGATGTCCATGATGGGAAAGTTGAAGTTCTTCCTCGGGTTCGAGATTAGACAAGGCCTAGAAGGGACCTTCATCAAACAATCCAAGTACACTCAAGACATGCTCAAACGGTTCGAGCTTGAAGATGTCAAACCGGTCAAGTTCCCCATGCCAACAAGATGCAAGCTTGACAGTGATCCCAATGGTAAAGCAGTGGATCAAAAGGTATATCGCTCCATGATTGGATCCCTCCTTTACCTTTGTGCATCTAGACCGGATATTATGTTGAGTGTAGGGATATGTGCATGGTTTCAATCCGCACCAAAAGAAAGTCATTATATGGATGTTAAGCGAATCTTTCGATATTTGGCTCATACCCCAAACTTTGGCCTTTGGTATCCCAAAGGAGCAAACTTCAATCTAGTTGGCTATTCTGACTCAGATTGGGCAGGAGATTGTGTGGAGAGGAAGTCAACTTCTGGAGGATGCCAATTCCTTGGTCGCTCATTGGTAAGTTGGTCTTCAAAGAAGCAGAATTGCGTCTCTCTATCATCCACCGAAGTTGAGTATGTGGCAGCTGCAAGTTGTTGTGCACAATTGCTATGGATGAGGCAAACTTTAAAGGATTGCGGTGTCACTTGTGACAAAGTGTGTTAGAGCATATATCTCCATATGTGGTTTTGGTAATTGATGACAATTCCTATGGACTAATGGTTGCCTTAAGTTATATTTATAGGATTTGTCCATAGGCACTTCTTGAAGTCCATCTGTTGGGTTCAAGGAGTTTATATGATGACCAAGGTGGTATTCAAGGTATTATCCAAAGAATGGTCATAGAGACACAAGGTTGATCAAGATCTCAGACAAAGAGTAAATCAAGATGATCAACACACAAAGCGTACAAGATGTACCGAGAGGGATCAAGTGATCCCATGGTATGGTAAGCATTGTCCATTACGTGTTTGTGTACTAACCCATGGTCTTCGTGAGAGTTCTATGTGGGGGTTAGGTGTGTTTCCATGGGCTTGCGTCAAAGAGAAGATCTCATACAACCCATGAAGTATGACGTCAAGTTATGATCGTCATCAAGATTGCGATGTGCAAGTTCAAGTGGATCAGCACGAAGATATCATGCTTGAAGCTTGCCGTCCATTGTGGTGGCAATGGACTTGTGAAGATATGCTAAAGAGTTACTCACCCATAGTGAGTATGGGGGAGCAATCAACTAGTCTTCATCAAGTCAACACAATCAAGAAAGGTGGTCCATCTTGAGGAAGCCAAGATCATCATCATCTAGCTCAAGAGGACGAGGTGCAAGGTATAGGTTTGCCCTTGATAGGTTTTCTGTTTAGGATAGATTGTTGTACTATCAAGGAGGTCTCTCAAGTGAGTAGCTTGATCGTATCGTTCGTTGAGAGCTCAAACCATTTGCATCCTTGCATCATACTTCTTGGTTCTTGTTTGGTGTTTCTCTTTGTGATTTTTAGAGCTTATGGTCATCTTCGTGACAAGCACGAGTTCATCGAAAACGGAGTCCATATGCATCTACTATGATGTTTTCGATGTTGGAGTTTTTGCCAGTTCTTCATTCATAGATGACTCACATCTCTATATCATTGGCATTTTCATATCTGTTTGGATAGCTCTTGTCGTCCTGAATCCAACAAGCTTGGGTTTGCTCGATTCGGAGCTCGTATGTGAAAGTTATGGCTGTTTCAGTGGCGAGCGGTAGTACCGCTGGACCTAGCGGTAGTACCGCTAGAGTTGGCGGTGGTACCGCTAGAGCTGGCGGTAGTACCGCCCCTGGCTAGCGGTAGTACCGCTCCAAGTTTTTAGTACCGTCATCTTTGCGGTTGTACTGCGTCGGACCTTTTTGCGAAGACTTTCTTGGCGGTGGTAGTGCCTTTGCACTACCAGGGGCCCAGCGGTAGTACCGCTCGGACGAGCGGTAGTACCGCTGGAGTGCCAGCGGTAGTACCGCTGCAGCCAGCGGTAGTACCGCTAGCTGGCGGTAGTACCGCCCCTGGTCAGCGGTAGTACCGCTGGAGTGCCAGCGGTAGTACCGCTGCAGCCAGCGGTAGTACCGCTAGCTGGCGGTAGTACCGCCCCTGGTCAGCGGTAGTACCGTTGGAGTGCCAGCGGTAGTACCGCTGCAGCCAGCGGTAGTACCGCTGGGCTCGGGCTGTAAGTGGGGGTAACGGTCTGATTCCTTCCCCCACTATATAAAGGGGGTCTTCTTCCCCCTTGGCCTTATCTATTCGTTGAGCTCTTGTTCTACCTCCATTGTTGACATTCTTAGAGCTTGCTTGCTCTCAATCCCTCCAATGATTCTTGCTTGTTCTTAAGGGAAAAGAGAGAGGAGATCTAGATCCACATCTCCACCAATTACTTTCTCCTCTATGTGAGGGGAACCCCTTGGATCTTGATCTTGGAGTTCTTTGTGAGCTCCTTGTTCTTCCTCTCATATCTCTCCATAGCTTTCGTTGTTGTGGAGGGATTTGAGTGTGAGGGACTTGACCACTTCGTGTGTTCTTGCCATTGCATTAGTTGCATTGGTTTGAGTTCTCCACGGTGATACGTGGAAGTGAAGTTTGAGAAGCTTATTACCTTTGGTACTTAGTACCCTAGATATTGTTCTTCGCGGATGCTTTGGCGTCCTAGAAGCTCGGTGGTGTCTCGGAGCTCAATCATTGTGGTGTGAAGCTCCGGTCAAGCGTCGGGGTCTCCAATTAGGTCGTGGAGATTGCCCCGAGCAATTTGTACGGGTACCGGTAACCGCCCCCAAGGGTTGCCACGTGTACGGGTTCGGTGACCGCCCCCAAGGTTTGCCATTTGTACGGGTTCGGTGACCGCCCTCAAGGGTCCCTTAGTGGAATCACGACATCTTGCATTGTGCGAGGGAGTGAGGAGATTACGGTGGCCTTAGTGGCATCTTGGGGAGCATTGTGCCTCCACACCGCTCTAACGGAGATTAGCATCCGCAAGGGTGTGAACTTCGGGATACATCATCGTCTCCCCGTGCCTCGGTTATCTCTTACCCGAACCCTTTACTTATGCACTTTACTTTGTGATAGACATATTGTTTATTGTAATATATCTTGCTATCACTTAGTTGTTTATCTTGCTTAGCATAAGTTGTTGGTGCACATAGGTGAGCCTAGTTGTTTGTAGGTTTTGTGCTTGACATATTAAACGTTAGTTTTATTCCGCATTTGTTCAAGCCTAAACCTTAATTATTTTAAAGCGCCTATTCACCCCCCCACCCTCTAGGCGACATCCACGTCCTTTTCAAAGTGCCTCTTCTATGTGACAATCAAAGTGTTATCAAGATTTCCCTCAACCCAGTGCAACATAGCAAAACCAAGCATATTGATATTCGCCATCACTTCATTCGTGAACATATCAAGCTAGGTGATATTGAGGTTCACTTCATCCACACTGAAGAGCAACTTGCAGATATTTTCACTAAGCCCCTAGATGAAGCAAGGTTCCGGGAGTTAAGGCATGAGCTAAATATCATTGATTCAAGTAATGTGGATTGAAGCTAGGCACGTTGCACCTCACTATGCATTCTATCTTGTTCTAGATGTAGGCATGGACATAGGGGAGTGTTGTTCTCTCGATGAACTTTTCCTCCCCCATTATGCATAAATCGATCTAGTCTTTCACTCTAGCCATTGTCAAATGGCACTTGTGCTTCAAAGACGAGCATTGGTCATGAACCCAAGGATAATTCTTCGCGGTGTCATACCTTTGTCTCAAACATAGGTGGCCTCGGCCACCGCCCCCACCTTTCTCTCATATAGAAGAAAGGATATAAAATGACAAGTCAGTATATCTTTCTGGTGCTATCTTCTTTTTCCACTAACTTGTCATTTGCCCACGTTCTTCTCTTCTCCTAGGTCCCGTTGTGACATTTGCAGCGGTACTACCGCCAGGGGTAGCGGTACTACCGCCAGGACCCCAGCGGTACTACCGCCAGGGGTAGCGGTACTACCGCCAGGATTCCAATATACCACGACCTAACTAGGAAATTTTTAGGGCTGTCTTAGGGGGAGCGGTACTACCGCCAGGGGGAGCGGTACTACCGCCAGGACCCCAGCGGTACTACCGCTGCAACCAGCGGTACTACCGCCAGGACCACAGCGGTACTACCGCTGACCCGTACCCCTTGGGCTATATAAAGGAGGGGGCCCGTTTTTTCCTGCCTCTTTCTTCTTCCTCGCGGCTCCTCCCTCCCCAACCCCGAACTCCCCCTATTTCGATCTCTATTTGTGGAGCCCCTTCTCTCTGTTGAGTTGGAGGGTTTGCTCCACTTCTCCTTCCTCCTCCAAGTGCCATGGACCCCGGTAAAGCTCCTCCCCTTCTTCTCTTGGTTGATGTTCTTGTTCTAGGGTTAGGAGCATTGGTGGTTTGGATCCATTTCTTTGCCTTGTTCTTGGATGACATGAAGGAGATATGTGAGGGGAGTGTAGGTCCTATGAATCTTTGCTGTTTATTTTGCCATGCCCTAGGATTTACATGTTTTAGATCAAGCACTTGAACTATGTTTGGATTAGATCTAAAACTTGCACTCTCTTGACTAGGCATGTGCTTATTTAGATGATACTTGTGGTCCTCATGTGGTTAGGGCTGTGGTGGAGTTCTTAGTGATCGTACACATCCCATGGCCCTCGTAAAATCCATGTAGCCATCTCTATGGGTTCTATTCATATTTTCAGATCTGAAAAATCAAACTCTAGCGGTACTACCGCCACGGGTAGCGGTACTACCGCTAGGACCCCAGCGGTACTACCGCCACGGGTAGCGGTACTACCTCCAGGAGGATTCTCTGTGTACTCTTCTCATGTGCTTGGCAATGAGTGTTTACTTTTCTGCCTTTTCTTGTTCATTGCCTTGACTCCTTTCGGTCGCTCTTTTTCGGTGTGTGTTTTGTGTCAGAGGTGGTGCTCGCCGCTCGAACCCCCCACGGGACACACAGTCCAAGCATTTTTTCAATCCAGAGGCTCCAGAGGGCTCCGCCACTTCAGGTCTGCAACCCAAAAGGCAGGCCTTCAAGAAGACCGCTCACAAGGACAAGGGGATCAACGTCCGCACCATGCCCCCTAAGGACTTTCTGCGGTTCCGCACTCAAAACCACTATCTCTAAGAGCGGGCTATGATCAAGAATGTCGAGCATGTTTGGGCAAGGGATCACTACAGGATCTACCGTGATATCATCAACCATTTCAAGAAGAACTTTGTCCCCGTTCAGTGGATTGACCTGGCTCACCTTCAGCGGAACATGGACTATTTTGTTGATGCTCTCTCTCTGATTGACAAACTGGGCATCAAGGAGATCATCTCTTTCAAGACAGACTTTGACCCCAATGTTGTTGCTCAGTTCTATGTCACGTGTCACTTCTCTCCTGATGACGAGCGCTCCATGGTGTGGATGACTGGGACTCAGAAGATGATCGGTACTTGGCGTGAATTCATGGCATTCCTCAAGGTTGATTTCCAGGGCGCTGACACTCCACTTGGGTCGCGTACTCATGTTGTAGCTACCACTGATAGGGCTTCCGTCAAGGACAGATTGCAGGAACTCTATGTGAAGAAAGGTGTGCTCCCCAGGCATCTGGACATCATGCATCGGATCTTCCGCAACACCCTCTTTCCTCGCATTGGCAACTTCGACGAGGTACATGGCTCTCTGGCTGAGATGCTACTGCTCTGTGAGGAGGCTATGACTAAGTAGTCTGCCCCTCTTGATATTTCTGATGTGATGTTCACTGAGCTCTGGAACTGCATCATGATGCGCAAGGTTCCCATCTACGGGCCTTACCTGTTTGCTTATATCCGTCAGAAGTGGCAAGACACCTATCCGCAGGAGGAGTTATACATTCAGGCTGACTACATTGTGCATGATCCTGTCAAGCTTCGCGTCAAGGACAAATGGGCCAACCCATCAACTTCATCTCCGCACATGGACACTCACACAGAGACTGCTGCTGACAGAGGAACCGCCTCTCAGTCCCGCTCTTCTGCCATGCCATCTTGGGCCATGAAACTGCAGGATAAGATGAAGACCCTCTTCTGTATGCAGGCTAAGGGCCAGTATCAGACGCACGTGGCTCAGAAGGAGAACCGTCAGAGGCACAAGCGTGTCCTAAGGACTCTTGATGTTGACATCTCCAGCGGATCAGAGGACGACATCACTCCAGAGGCTGCTTGGATGCGGGCTCAAGGTTACCAGTGGTCTGGAGCTGAGGAGGAAGAGGACAATGAAGAGGAGCAGGACGATCCAGAGGGTACGGAACAGTCTGGCGATGCTGAGGATGAGGAGTAACCACCTGTGGCGTTAGGTGTGCCCCTTTTTGGTGTCTTGTGCCAAAGGGGGAGAGAGTCTAGGAGCTGGATTTGCTTTGAGAGTCGAACTTTGTGCTTTGCTTTGCTTATCTTTCGTGTTTTGCTTCGAAGTTGGTTTGCTTCTATTTTGCTATCTTTTGTGAGACATGAACTTGTGTGAGATTTATTTCCATCATATGCTGTGAGTCATATGCTCCTTATTGTCATATATCTCTATCTTTTTGTTCTCATATTATTCTCTGTGCAAATCCGGTATTGTCATCAATCCACCAAAAAGGGGGAGATTGTTGGGGCATAGTTTATGCCTAAGTAATTTTGGTGATTGATGACAGTACCGCAAAGGACTAACTGTGTGTGTTAAGATTTGAGATAACACACGTCAACGGCACAAGACGACTCGCCCCCTTGCTCATGGAATAGAAGCACGGCGTTCTCTACGATTCTCTTTATTTGAGTCATAGGAAAGTCGTACTATTAAGAGGGGGACCGTAGTGGAAAGGTTTGGGTGGAATCAATCTTGCATGCGCACACTTCACATATTTTCCCCCTTGCCGGCATCTTTGGAGTGGCTCCCGCCTTTGTGTTTCCTTCTTCTTTGCAAATGGTCCCCCAGCGGTAGTACCGCTGGGCCTAGCGGTAGTACCGCTGGAGTGCTAGCGGTAGTACCGCTGGCCCCAGCGGTAGTACCGCCCCTGGTCAGTGGTAGTACCGCTCCAGGAGCTTAGTACCGCCTGCCTAGCGGTTGTACGTGGACGGACCTTTTTGCGAAGACTTTCTTGGCGGTGGTAGTGCTTATGCACTACCAGGGGCCCAACAGTAGTACCGCTGGAGTGCCAGCGGTAGTACCGCTGCATCCAGCGGTAGTACCGCTAGACTCGGGCTGTGAGTGGGAAAATGGTTGGATTCCCCCCCCCCCACTATATAAAAGGTTCTTCTAGCTGTGGAACCCTATCTCTTACCCTCCCAAGCTTCATTGTTGCTCCCTAAGCTCAAAAGTGCCCGATCTCTCTCCCTAGCCAATCAAACTTGTTGATTCTTTAGGTATTGGTTGAGAAGGCCTAGATCCACACTTCCACCAAGAGAAAAGTTGATTCCCCCACCAATCCCTTGCGGATCTTGTTACTCTTGGGTGTTTGAGCATCCTAGACGGTTGAGGTCACCTCGAAGCCACATTCCATTGTGGTGAAGCTTCGTGGTCTTGTTGGGAGCCTCCAAGCTTTGTGTGGAGTTTGCCCCAACCTCGTTTGTGGAATCACGGTACCTTGCATCGTGCGAGGACGTGAGGAGAATACGGTGGCCTTAGTGGCTTATTGGGGAGCATTGTGCCTCCACACCGCTCCAACGGAGACGTACTTCCTGTCAAAGGCAAGGAACTTCGGTAACACATCCTCG
This sequence comes from Hordeum vulgare subsp. vulgare, assembly GCF_904849725.1. Lineage (NCBI taxonomy): Eukaryota > Viridiplantae > Streptophyta > Magnoliopsida > Poales > Poaceae > Hordeum > Hordeum vulgare. The sequence goes on from NC_058523.1 coordinate 67,986,212, forward strand.
TCTCCATCGGTTCCACTTGTGGTTATCTCTAACCTTTACTTTGCGTATGCTTATGTTGTCGTCTATCTCTTACTTGTCTTAGTATCTCTCGTTGTTAGCTTCATTAGGGTTCACCCCATTGTTGTAATATTTGTAAACCCGTATGTTGTTTACCCTAACTTGCTAAGATTAATTTAAAAGTGGTTGTTGCCTATTCACCCCCCCCCCCTCTAGTCAACCATATCGATCCTTTCAACCGGGACTAAAGGTCTCAGACGAACCAAGACTGGTGCCTGTCGAGGCCTGACCGGCGTCCTGGCCGCTCGAACCGGGACTGATGCACGCATTAGTCCCGGTTTGGAAGTCGACCGAGACTATTGCTCAATCAGGACTAGGACGAAAGCTTTGTTTTTTACTAGTGCAATTCCCAACCGGATAGGAGAGAAGAGGAAGAGATTTGTCCAAGCACAAGAGAATGCTAGAAAGGATGCGGAGCGTACTTTCGGTGTTCTTCAATCACGATGGGGCATCGTCCGGTATCCTATTAAAAATTGAAGCACCAAAAAGTTATGGAAGGTGATGATGCTTGTGTAATAATGCACAACAAAATTATAAAGGATGAGCGTACGGATGAAATCTATGGTCGGGGGTTTTAATTTCATAATGAAAATGTCGTGTCCAAGTGTGGAGGAGCGGTCACGTTTGCACAGTTTATGAAATTTGATGAGTAAATGCATAATTGAGAAACTCACAATCAACTACAGTATAATTTGGTTAGGCATATGTGATTCACCTTGAGAAACAATAGACACATTGGCTATATATTTTTTTAAATGTATTTGCGACAAGCTAAATTTCATTTGATCTGTAAACTATAAAATTCTATTCGGTTATGAAACTATGAGATATTATTTGGTTACTATGAAATATTTCCTTAATACGTACGTAAAAAAACAGAAAATGGTCGCATACCTGCCGTGCGACAACGCATCGTTAACCCAACTATAGACAAGCCATTCAAATAGGCAGAAAACAAACGAAATACGCGTCAAGTTGCTCTTAGTTCTTGCAACCTGAAACCAAAGAGAAGGCATCCACATTTTGTTTCTTCTTTCCTCTCCCCCGACTCGATAAGAAGATAATCCCCGGATAGGAAGGAACAGAACACGTGGTTTAGTGTAAACCTAAAACTCAAGAAGAAAGAAAAAAAGAAACTCAGAAAGATAATCATTGCAGCATTATACTACCTTGGAGAAGGTTGACATGACACCATTGGAGACGCCTCAGCTTAGCCTAACTTTAGCGTACGCTGTCAGGAGTCTCGCCGGCAGCGCCAGCGCCAATCATCACCGGCCGTGCCGACTACACAGTACACATGTCCGGATCACGACAGCAAGGCCTTTCAAGTTGGATTAGCCGGTCGATAACAACGCTGACTCACGCTTTTGCCTACAAAAAAAAATCCGAAACTATGTCTGCTTCTGTCGTCCTGATTTGATTCCACGTTTCCATCAGAAATTAGTCCGTCCACACACGATTAAAATGGATGCGCTGTCTCATCGGAACAAAAATTTCGTCCGTGTCACTGGTTTACGTACGCGCGTCGACGGAGCCTAGACGTTTCCCGGACACTTACACGCTTGTCAGAAAAAAGATACATTTAGAATGGAGACACGTGTCAGGCATGCAGATGTGCTCAATAGGACTACTTATCTTCTTCTTTTTTTGATTTGTGCGTGTCATTCTTGGGCAAGGCCATGCTAATCTTCTTTGTATCGTTCTAATTTTATCGGATGTTTCCGAAGGGCAGGACTACTTATCTTCTGCTACGATAATAATAGAAAATGATCACTGCAACTCATTTGCTATGATAATAATATAATAACATACTTTCTCCTAAGAAATACAAGAGCTTTTAGATCACTATTATAGAGGGAGTACTTATATTCTGCTATGACAATGTTTAAAAGTATCGATCGGTGCATCTCATCTCTTCACAGCTTTAACCACCAAAGTACGTACGGAAGATGTATCCCGATCTCTTGCTTGCACATGCCGTTACTGTCCAGCTATTTTGTGCTGTAATCTTTTACTAACTGTCGGTACAAAAAAGGGCACTTAAAGATACAGCACGACAAGCATACGAGAGAAACTGTGACGACGACGTCGAAAACGACAGAGTATATTGCATATGAGATACGTTTGGAGTTACATGCAAGGTAATGGTTTGGCAGTTCACTCGAACTTTGGTTCTGTTCTGCAACCAAGCAAATTAATTACACACAAGAACAACCTATGGTTGATTAATTGGGGAAAACAGTGCCTGCAGCATCGGCATTTTTCAGGATTCTGAAATGCTCGCTGTTACATCATCGAGAATCAAATCAAATAGACGTCTGTGGTGGAAATAATAATACCAGAAAGAAGTGTTAGCTTCGAGCCACAGCGATCAGATTCATGATTGATTCCATTTATCACAATATCTTTTATTACAAAGAAGGGTATAGGTTGACTCGGGAGATTGTCCGGTGCCCCAATTCTGATTCGCATCTTAATTCTACAAAGTCTGTAACATGGTCAATACCGGTATCTAAGAGCATCTACACTCGGATCGCTTGTACCCGTCTTAAAAAACCGGACACGCCGTCCGATCACTAACCAATCATAAAAAAATTAAACCAACCGGACCCCTCAAACGTGCCTCAAAAACGTTGTCTATGTATCCAGTATTTGTAAAAAAAAAAAAAACGATCACTGCATCTCATCTCCTCACAGCTTTAACCACTAGTGCGTACGGAAGATGATATCCCGATCTTTTGCTTGCACATGCCGTTACTGCCCAGCTATTTTATTCTGTAATCTTTTACTAACTGTCGGTAGAAAAAGGTAGTGCTTAAAGATGTACTCCCTTCGTCTCAAAATGAATGACATTTTTTTGACACTATAGAGTAGTACAACAAGTATAGAAAGAACAACAAGTATAGAAAGAATTATGACGACGACGTCGAAAACGACGCGTATGTTCATTGTTGCATACGAGAAACGTTTGGAATTACGTGCAAGGTAATGGTTTGACAGTTCACTCGAAATTTGACTCTGTACTGCAAAGAAGCAAACTACACACAAGAACAACCTATGATTGATTAATTAGGAAAAAGCAATGCTTGCATCAGCATTTTCAGGATTCTGAAATGCTCGCTGTTAATCAAATCAAATACTCCCTCTGTACCTATTTAGGGCCTTTTTGCTTCGGCCTTTGGCTTATGAATCAATATTGTTATAATGATAATATAAGCTAAAAGCCGAAGCAAAAAAACACCTATTGAGAAGCTTTTTTGATATTTTTTTGTCAAAGTGGAAAAGCTGCAGAAGCAGAAGCATAAGTCCAAACAAACAGGGCCTAAGAGGTGCAAGGAACTTGAGAAATTTACAGAGACAGACGGAGGTTTTATCAGCAAAAAATAAGGGAAGAATGATCTTAACCTGCAACAATAATGTAAGATCAAAACTATCTCATCGCAGGACCAGCAGCAACAGCCCGTATACCCCCACCTTGTTCTTCTTCTTCTTCCTCAAGTGCACTTCCCTCCCTAGAAAAGTTCGAACCCAAGCTTCTTTGCCTCCCGTCAAGACGATTCTCGAGCTCCGAGCACTCCTTAAGCTGCGCCACCACCTCCGCCATCGTCGGACGCTCCCTTGAGACCTCTCGCTTGCAATGCAGGGCCAGGTCAGCAGCTTTCCAGACAGAGTTGATGTCATAGTCCCCTACCATTCTTGCATCCACAATGCTCTCCATGGTGCCACGGTCAAGGCTCTGCTGCACCCACTCGCCAACGTGGACGCTCACGCTGTCGCTGACCGGGATGACAGGAGGGCGGCCTGTGATGAGCTCCAGGAGTACGACACCAAAGCTGTACACGTCGCTCTTCTCGCTGATGTGATAACTGCGGAAGTACCTGAACAATTGGTAGACACAGGGGTCCCTTGTTATGAAAAAGTAATGCCACTGTAGGCAATGTTGATTCTGTTTTTAGGAAAGGGGGGTAACCCTCGGCCTTTGCATCACTGTGATGCACACAGCTATTATGTTGATTCTGTTTTTAGGAAAGGGGGCAATGCTGATGAAGCAAGTATGTAGGAGAAGATATGTTGTGCATGACGTACTCGGGATCTAAGTAGCCCATAGTACCAGCTGGTTCAGTGGTTATATGTGTTTTCGAGTCGCCGAAAGCCTTGGTCAGACCAAAATCAGCAATCTTAGCCCCAAGATCTGTGGTCAGCAGGATGTTGGTACTCTTCACATCTCTGTGGATCAATGCTGGTTTACACGCGATGTGCAGATACTCCAGACCTGTGAACTTAAGTAAATAACACGTGCAAAAAGAAACCTAAGGAACTAGTAGTAGATGGCGAAATCCTAACCTTGTGCAGCATCAAGGGCGATGTGAAGACGCTGCTCCCAAGTGAGTGGTTTACTAGTAGAACCTTTGCATGTCAACAAAAGTTAAAACATAATTACTTAAAAACTGAAATTAGCCGATATAAGATATTTGAATAGCCAAGATGAAGTGTTTTACAAAAAAAGCCAAGATGAACAACCTCTCAGATGATCCTGCAGGTTCCCTTTGGGCATGTACTCGTAAACAAGGGCTAGATGATTTTTGTCCTTGCAGTAGCCAATCAAGGAAACCAAGTTCTTGTGATGAATCCTTGTCAAGTGCTGAGCCTGCAATATAGCTTGCAGAACTTATGTTTAGATAATTTAAGCAGGGCATATAATAAGAATGATAAGTGCAGTTTCATCTACAAAACCATAAGAAAATTTGACCATGCTCATTCATCAAAATCGAGAAACAGATGGCCACACAAGGATTTGGAGAAAAGGTGGATGAAAGGAAAAAACACAAATATTTGAGTTGCGACACATAAAACTACAAATTGAATTTCCTTTTTTACCTCAGCCAGAAACTCTTTACCCCCTTGTGAAGATGAATCAGAACGCACTTTCACAGCAACTGAGTTTCCATTCTTCAAGTGGCCAAGGAAGACAGCTCCAAACCCGCCCTTGCCAATCTCTTGGCTAAAATTGCTTGTAATATACTTTAGTTCTCTGTAAGAAAATTCTCGGTTCTCAAGTAACGCAGATTCATCTTCAGGACCAGTAGTTTTTCTCTTATCTGAAAACATACGCAAAATGTAGTTAAAGGTGAGAAATAGTTTTTCTGGAAAAGGGCAATAAATACTACAACAGTGTGCAATGCTCCATTCAAAATAAAATATAGAAACCATTATTGCCATCTGTCTGCATTACCTTTTCCCTTGAGCTTTTGGCGTAGCAGAAGAAATAAGACAACAAATATTGCAATGACAGCAACGATTGGAATAACTATTGCAGCAAGAAGTATCCCATTAATTTTCTTTCGACTTGATCCACAGGCAGTACCATTGGCACATATATTTGCATTATTACCAACCCTATCAAAGTGTACAGAAGTTCATGTTAGTAATGTGCTTCCACGGTATTCCAGATAAAGAAATATGTTCGATTGAGATGGTGCTCGAAGGAACCAGTATCTCTATGTATATTCAGGTATCAAGCAGATCTAATTGTTAACTAGGCAAGTCATATTGGTGCTATTTTTAATAGTAATTTTATGATAAAATCTCGAGAATGCATAGGTAACCATCTCGAGAAAACGGAGGTAACCCTAAAGGCATGGGTAGAGAGTAGGCGGATTCAAGCTTCTCCCATGCCCTCTTAGTGGAGAGATGAGAAATCAAACCATACAGTGTTTACTTCTGAAGTTTTATGTCGTTGCAATTAATACACGATGATGGATATCGTATCTTTCTAATTAACCAAAAGTAGTATACCTTATTAAATGGACAGGCAGAAAGAAATTGAAGAACAAAAAGCTATAATAGCATAAGTTTAAAACAGCTACCATGATACTCACAAGATGCCAAACATTTTACAATATCATTTTCAAAACCTTTGCTGTTTTTAATTAGAACCTAGTTCAAGAAAACTCTACCTTAAGGACAGAGTTCCATTTTGGAATTTTTGGAGAAGGCTGTCAGGGATTGTTCCATGTAGATCATTGCTGGACAGATCCCTGTGAAAACAAAAATAATGTAACTAAAAAGTGTTCTCACAAGATCCTACAACTGGAGCACATATATATAATAGAACAGAAAAACGACTTACAGAAATATTAGAAATGGAAGCTGCCCAAGAAAATTTGGAATGGTGCCAGACAAGTTGTTATTTGACAGATCCCTGAAACAAGTAACAGCTCTTGTGAATACTAGGAAGGAATGGGGAAAATAATGATGTTTCAGAACTGATTTTTTTCAGCTTCACTTCTTGATTACATTCAAGAGGGAAAAATATGTAGGTAGTTAATGCATATAAATGAAGAGAATTATATTTATCTTCCAAAAATACCTCCATTAGTAAACGGATAACGCCTTAGAAGATGACAGTCTTCAACATATATCTTTGACCGTCGCCTTTTGTCCGTAAAAGCTAGTATTGGAGTATTTTGATGACAAATCTAGTGATACTATTTTACCTTAACAATCTAAATATTTTCATATATACTAATAGTCGAAGTTTAAAAGGTTTGACTGCATGCTTTCTCAGAATTCATGTATTTACGAACGGGTGTAAATATATATTTAAAGAGTTTTCTAGGAATATATTTTTTGTGGATTGTGGGGAGAAGGAAGCAACAAACTATTGGTATCCAGACTTTTAGACTGCATGGATATATGACAGCAGATACGAAAATTAAAGAAATACACTGCCGTCTACTGTGAAGTTCAAAACAGTCTGTCATGTGCTGCAGGGTAAACTGTTTCAGATATAGTTGAGTAGTTCAGATCCATAGGTAACTTTGCCAACCAGTCCCTAGGAAGACTACTCCCTCCATCCGGAGGGAGTACAATACGAAGCAGAGGGAATAAACATCAACACGGTTAATTTTGCTAGTATTATAAAAAGAAAAAGGCTGTGGCAACTTAAAATTCTACAGTGAGACATGATGTTGAGAACCTACAGGTACTGAAGTGCGTTCAGATCTCCAAAATCAGTAGAGATAGTACCAGCCAACCCAAAGGAAGGCACATTTCTGCCAAAAAGATTAATCCAGAACAGTTAGCTTCTCCAGATGAAATGTCCTGATGTTTCTATGAAATATGCAAAGTAGTTCAGCCTATAACCAATTTTTTAATTTCATTCAGACATGATTATGGAACTTACAATGCTGTTATTCTAGAGGCATAAGCTGGAGGATAGGAGCAGGTTAATCCTATCCATGAAAAAGCTTTTGGAGTGCATGGATCGCCCATCCAGTTCTTCTCCACACCAAAATTTTCTTGGATTGCCATCATGGCTTTAGCTGGTTCGCCAAAACAACAAAAAATGTTCATGTCCATACAAAATGAACAGACATGCAAGCAAGCAGGTCAAGTGCGATAAATGATGGCTATCTCATTCAGTTTAATACAGTTCATATTGCAAATTGTATGAAGACTTAACGTGGTCTAAGTAGTTAAATCATGTAATAAACATACACTCTGTACTATCATTGCATTGGCAAATTCATACCATCTCCACTATCAGTAGCGGCCTCAGTTATCGATTCTACCAAGTACATCTCCATGGCATTGAGGATAGGTGGAAGAGTTGCATTTTCTGTAGCAACAAGTGAGACACTATAACTTGCCAACCCTTGTACAATGCCTGAGAAAGAATCAGCGAATAGGAATGGAGGGGTGTAAGGTTGTGCGTTCCATGTCTTGTTATTGACAATGATGTCAAACTGCCGCACAGCATTGCTCCGTACATTCTGCAACTCACAGAAGTAAAAAACAAAGAAGTAACTGGAGCTGATGTTCTCCGATGGATCCGATGGACCCCATGAGAAATCAATTCTTGAACCATTGACAGTTGCTGCATTTTGCATAACAGCTGATGGCACGTCATACACATCAGTGACATAATTCTGGACGACAGATGTTGCAGATATTTCATCCCAGTTTGGGACTGTGTCGTAAGTCGACCATAGGCGGTCATGGGGATCCAAGGGGTACCTGTTCAGACCAAAGAAATATGTTTGTATGATCTAGTATCGTAGTTCACTGTAATTGGAGCATAGGTGACCAAAGAAATATGTTTGTATGATCTAGTATCGTAGTTTACTGTAATGGGATTGTGTCGTAAGTCAACCATAGGCGGTCTTTACACGAGAATGTGTTTCTCTTTTTTGTTCATTGACACTAAATCCACAATATACCCAGTCACCTAAGCTAAATAGTGACAACCATTGGTTTGGTTTGTTGAGCTTGTTTCAGATAACAATGACCTAAAGGACCAAACGAACCTGATTATGCGATTGTCTGTGGGCCCCAAATTGAACCGATTGGAGCTAATCAGCACCAGAGATTGACTTGCATTTACCTCTGGGTAAAGAGTAATCCTCAGTGGCCTCAGATCCAGCCCAGAGATAAATGGAGTTCCCATCCCTTTGTTCGCCAGACAAACATGCAGGTAGTCAGCAGGAGCGACTACTATGATGTCCATCCATTTGACTGCTCCTGCAGCACTGATATTAACTTCATGCCAGTAGTTTGCCCCCATGTACAGATCAAAGACAGGAAGTTTGTTAAGGCCATCATAGTTTCCGTAGTAAAAAAGCGCACGGACGAAGTACTTGTTTCCTGCCACCAAGGATCTCAGGGCATAGCAATTGCGTGCTCCATGCTGAAAGAACCGGACGTTGAGGTTGCGCTTTGCCAGTGAAGGCTTGATGTAAACTGAGGAGATGTTGCGGTTTTCTCCTGAGGTGGCATATCCATAGTCTGAGACATATATTATTTTTGAGCTGGGATCTTGGTAGGAGGAATTCACCGGGATGCCACAATCGATGCTTATGAAACCTGCAAAAGAAATTACAAGTCATAATAACTCTTGCAAAATCAAATGGGTTCTCACACACATTGATTCTCAAGTATGGTTCTGTGGAGTGGATCATTTTGCCTCTTACACAACCATGTAAACAGATATGATCACTGCAACTGCTTTTCGTTGTTTATTATCTGAACACAAGAAGCTGCAAGAATTGAATGTAACGCACCTAGGTCATCAGGCTGGCCATGGATAAACTGGAAGACGCAGAATAGAAGAATCACAACGCATAGATCCATGCTTCCTGCTCTCCCTTGTAAGAATAACTACCTCCGACGAGATAAGAGGCAGAGACTATATGCATCTCCACAGACCAAATATGCTAATGCATCCATGTTATGACCGTGCTATTCTGCAGCTATGGGGAAAGAAAGTCAATGTACTAGGTCAGCTGTTGTGTGGTTCAACCAAGATAAGTTATCTTCATAATACTTAAGAATGTCCAACCAATAGAGAGGATACAACTATAACATTCGTGCTACCTTTGTGATTGACAGCATGCATCCTTTGTTTTTTCTCAGAAAAACTACGACTCGTTACAAAATTCAGTCTTGATTATCCGTGCACGGGGTTTCGATTCTCATGATCTTCATGAACACAAGGGAACAGACATGTTCACCTAACATTGATTTGGTTAGCTTCTAGTACAACAGAGTAGAACAACAAGTCAGGAAGGTTACTGAATCTGAAAGCTCAAAATTTTCAGAATATGTATTAAACTGTAGTACGTAGCTGTCAAGATTGGAACCGCCCCAAATGATGTGGAAGTAGTAACATTCGAACTGAGCAAATTTGGTGCACTTGACCGGGCAGCCGGCCGGCCGCATGCCTGCTCAGCAAATTTGACCTGGTACGATAAACTAACAAGATGAACCTAACGAATCTTACAAGTGGAACGCAAGGATAAAAAATAATCAGAGAAGAATTAAATACTTCATCTGATGACTTCTTGATGTGCTATTAACAATTTCCACAGTTATTATACCGGGATGAGCTCTGGCCGTTGATTTCCTAGGCAGATCTCGTGCTCTGCCGAACAACTCGGATGGCGAAAGAAAACGACGCTAGGTGCTCAGATGGAGCCTGCCTGTGGCTACCAGTACTGGCAGAGCAAAGCGCATGGGGGCTGTTGCGCAGAAACCACGTACCTTGCCGTCGCCGTCTCCCCTCCTCGTCCACGGCCGGTCTCAGTGGGCAGCAGCAGGAGACCCGCACGCACGCACGCGCACTCGCAGCAGGAGAAGGCGATGGCGGAAGTTATTACGGCGTGCACGTACCCTGCGCGCGCTCCGGTACGGCGGCCGGTGTCGCCCCAGGCGCGGCCACGAACTCCCCGGACGGGCTTCTTCGCCATCAGCATTTCGCCGAACACCCGTCGGGCGGCGGAGCACCTGTTGGGTCGTCGGTCGTCACTCGTTGAGGGCTCCTGTTCGAAATGGAAAAGAAAACAAAATGCGGCGATGCCGAGGGAAACTGATCTGTGGGTCCTAGTTACTAATGGATCCTTAAAAGGTTTTACGCCTTTAACACGCACCTAGTCGATCCTCTATCGGCGTTAGTTTATTAGCATCCGCCCCCACTCTCAAATATAAGTACTTACAGTCAGTTCAAAAATAATAATATACTAGGTGCCTGTTCGGCAACACTCCGTGGAGCGGAGCTGCACGCTTTGATCAGCTCCACAAATTATAACTGGACGCCACTCCGCTCCGGCGCAGAGTCGCGGAGTGAAGGGAATCCAAACACGGCTTAGTTGTATGTCCGTACGTTGCCACGGAGCAATAAAATATATAACCAAACAATTATTACTTTAGTAATGCATGATCGTGCCGGTTTAAATAATGCCTTGTTATTTTTGTCCGCGCATCATTATATTGTTTTATGCTCTCGTCTTCGCCGCTTCAACACACATCTCTCTGTAGCATTTTTTCATCACGTTTTGAATATCCGCATTCTATTATCACTATGTGTAGATCTTATTTCTCAAACTTCAAGTTTTTTTCCGATATTGTTCGGCAAAGATTTAGTAACACCTTAATGCATCGGTATACTGAAATATATAGTATAATGATATAACAATTACCTGATTCATGGTAGTAGCCTAGTACACTGGGCGCTCCATCCACATTCTAGGCGACGTGACTACAACACACCCATAAGATCCACCATATCTCTGATAGTTGCCACAGAAAAATAAGCTTGTTAGTGTTTGATGAGCATCAAATGAAGAGGGATTCTCTGTCCTTTGTTTTGTCTTTGCCTCGCTTCTCAACATCCTTCTTTTGCATCTCCTCCCCTCCACTGTTGTATGCCATCACGAGCTATCTATAAAAAAAATGTATAGAAAGAAGGATGTGTTTACTGTCCATTTCGATTTGTTTGTGTGGCTGCTACCACAATCATAGCTTTTAGAAAACACACATATTGTTCTTACTCTACTCACACATGGAAACGAGGAATATTTGTAGTGTTGGAAGCATAGCTTTAAAATCTTCTCTTACAACCTTAAATAACCATGCCATTTACTTCCTCCGTTCCTAAATATAAGTCTTTTAGAGATTTTACTAGGAGACTACATACGGAGCAAAATAAACGAATCTATACACTAAAATATGTTTATATACATCCAAATGTAGTTCTTTAATAGAACATCTAAAAAGACTTATATTTAGGAACGGAGGGAGTACATGCCTAGGAAGTAAGCCTTATCTCATCTGCACACACCAATGCATAAAGTAAAAAAGTTCTATAATAGGCTAAAGGCTAAGCTATATAGTGAACTCTTGTGAAAACGAAATACAAGGAGAGATGCATTGCATGCTAAGTTGAAAGATAAAGGTACAATGAGAAGGGAACTCACGGAGTAGACAAAGTAATTCTACACATAACAAGTGACGAATCTCATGTATACTTGATACCATATCAAGATGCAGGTAAATTCAATAGGCTACCTCCATCCTGTGAAGAAATAAATTAAGTTACACCATGCTCCAAAAACTGAGGATAGCTAGTGACAACTAAAAGCATCATGATATAGGCATCCATCAAAGATGGATACAAGAGAAATATATGCGTTCACATAGACACAAACAAAACGGATAGAGAACATATCTAGAAACAACATCAAAACTGTCATTATACTAGTTTCAAATATTGTTTAATAATCAGAACAAACATATTTATTTTTTGGAGACACACATTCAGATTCAAAAAAATGGAGAAGGTAAAATTGAAAGGAATATGTTAGGACTATTAGCAACCTTGAAGTTTGATACCACATTGACTGGTCTTTTCTGCACGATTTTTAAAATAGTAAAACACGTATATAAGAACTTAATCAAGTTATAGAAAGAAATAGACCAACATATGGCAGAACATAGGTAGTGTAATTATCAAGCATATCTGAAATAATCATAAAATTAGACTCAATTTGTTGAATATTTACATGATTTGGTACCCCAGGAAATAATACATGCCAAAGTTATCTATCAAGTGAACTTATGTGTCACTCTAGCAAGTGGATCTAGCTTTTTACTCTTTTGGAAAATAAAAAAATGGGGTAAATAAGCTATCACAATGTTAGAACTAAGGGAAACATGTGATAAAGTTGTAAAGAATATAAATTACAACAAGATCAAAACTGGGAAGAAAAACTGAAGTTACTACATAGAATCTTTAATATTTTGTAACTTCGTTATTTACACAATACTTGCAAAAAATATACCACGTACCTTTTGTTTTAATTTATTTCCTTGACTTTGTTGATCAGTTGTCAACTCTTGTCTACAAAAGCTCCGGTCCAAAGATAGGAATAAAGCTTATAGCACGAGCATGACTCGGTGTTGATCTAACTCCTCACTGAAATTAGAAAAAATGAAGACCTGTAAGACAAAACAACCCAAATCAGCTATCTCAAACAAAAGAACTGGACAAGGCAAGAACCCTCAAAACCGAGGGTACCAAATTGCCTCAAGCCAAACCATTCCGACACAAATATGCATGGCCATGGATCAGCTATACATGCATGATGCCGCCAGTGGCTTCATCTTCCGTCTTCTCCTCTACCTGAACATTGGAGCCCCTACCTATACCATTGCCTGTGTGCATCCCTAACTGCTACTTATGAAGAACGACCACACTTCCAACATTCTCCTAAGCATCATGCTTGCCACGACACAGACAGAGGAGACAAAGAAAGGTTGATGTGAGAGAGTGAGACGAGAGAGGTGAGAGGAAGGAGTGCTTACCTACAGGCTACATCCCACGGCGATGTTAGTGGCTCTTGACCTGCACCACGTTCCTTACACGATGTGACTCTTGCGCTTGACCTTGTCTCCTCACCCACCTGCTCCTCCTCCTCCTTCCGACCGTCCGTGCTTGACCTCGTCTCCTAACCCTCCTCCTCCTCTTCCTCCCAACCGTCCTTCCCATCGTCGACGTCCGTGGGAAAAGCAGACGGTGAACTACAGCGGCCGGCGTCCGTGAGTGTGGCAAATGTAGTCGTCAAAGAGGCATCATCAAGGCATCGACAACAAGGGAGGCACTACACTGTTGGCTTTTGATCCCGTAGATCAAATCACCCAGCAGCTAGCCACGTACGTGCAAGAAAGGAGGCACACAGGCTGGTGGATGAGCTAGCTTGATGATGTGCTTTGATTGATCCGGATATAAAGACGCAAGTACGTATAGGCGAAACAACACACGAGGCGCGAGAGTTGATGGCTAAACAAGAGCGTGTCGTTCCTGTTGCTCTATTGCTTTGATATCTGATCTGGTATTACAAGGGTTGGGGTAGGCGCATATATATATGCTAAGCATAGGCTACTGCTAATCCTACTCGGTTTGCAATACTACTACTAATCCTACTCGGTTTGCAATACTAACCAAACTAGGACACACGTATACGTTTAGACTACAACTAGGTTAATTACTACATTCACCTCCTTAACCTTGTTGATGTGTCCTCATTGCTTGCACTCCGACTTTCTTCCTCATCTCGATGAACTTATGTCGACCGAGGGACTTGATGAAAATACCGGCAAGCTGGTCTTTCGTGTTCACATGTTGAACCTCGATCAACCCTTCTTCAATGCACTCCCGGATATGATGGAACCGGGTATCTATGTGCTTGCTCCTATCGTGATGAACCAGATTTTCGCACAACGAGATTGCAGCTTGGTTATCGATCTTCAGTGACACCTTCTGCACCTCCCGCTTTGCAAGAATAGCTAGTAGTCTTCTCAGCCACATTGCTTGACAAGCCGTCCTGCTTGCCGCTATGTATTCTGCCTCGCGTGAAGACAGTGCCACCACCTTTTGCTTCTGAGAATTCCAGCTAATCGGATTCGGGCCAAGGTAGAAAACCATGCCCGTTGTGCTCTTCCGGTCATCAACATCATCTGCCATGTCACTATCTGAATATCCACGAAGGATCAATCCTTCCTTTCCCTTTCTATACGTGCATCCAAGATTAATTGTGCCTTTCACATAGCGTAGAATTTGATTGACTGCGCTCATGTGTTCGGTTGTCCGATTCTCCATGAAACGACTCACGATCCCGACTGAGTAAGCCAAGTCAGGTCGGGTCTGCACCAAGTATCTTAGGCTGCCCACAACGCTTCGATACATTGTGGTGTCCACCGACGGATTTGAGCTACGCTTGCTCAACTTGTGACGTTGGTCCATTGGAACTTGTGTCTCGTAGCAATCTGGCATGCCACACTTGTCCAATAACTTGACCGCGTAGGCCGATTGACATAGGGAAATCTCTCCGGAGCTTTGCTTCACTTTGATGCCCAAGTAATAGCTGAGTAATCCCAGATCACTCATGCTAAACTTGTTCTTCATTTGCGCCTTGAAACGTTCAATTTCTTGTACGCTATCTCCGATGATAATCAGATCGTCGACATAAACTCCAACTAGCAGGTTTGAGACTTTGGAGTTCTTTGTATAGACTGCGTGCTCGAGGGGGCATATCTTGAACCTGAGCGAGACCAAACTTCGGTCTAACTTTGAGTTCCAAGCTCTTGGCGCTTGCTTCAACCCGTAAAGTGCCTTCTTGAGCTTGTAAACGTTCCCTTCTTCGCCTTTCTTCTCATAGCCGAGGGGTTGTTTCACGTACACTTCTTTTGTGAGATCGCCATTGAGGAAAGCGGATTTAACATCCATATGATGAACCTTCCAATCCTCTTGTGCTGCCAAAGCTAGGAGCACTCTCACCGTCTCGAGTCGAGCAACCGGTGCAAACACCTCATCATAGTCAACTCCTTGACATTGTACGTAGCCCTTTGCAATGAGTCTTTCCTTGTACTTCACAATGGCACCCTCCGTATCCTTCTTTAACTTGTAAACCCACTTCAAACCAATCGCCTTTTGTTTCGGAGGTCGGGTTACCAAAGTCCACGTGCCATTGCTCTCAATCGCCTTCATCTCCTTATCCATGGCGTGCGTCCAGCTAGGACTTTTGCTCGCCTCTACGAAGTTTGTTGGCTCCTCAACTCCGAACAGACATAGTCCGGAGTACTCGAGCGAACTGGCTTTGTGTACTTGTAGACTTTCTTGAGGGTCTTGTAGCGACGAGGCCCTGAGGAGTCCGTTGTGGTTTGCGAAGGAGGCGACAAAAATTGTGTCGATGTTGATGCACTTGAGGAAGACAGCTGAGTCCCAGGTGTGTCATCGACATCCGTGTCGCCGATGTAGTCGTCGTGACTGTGACCATCATCTTGATTGCCGTCGTCACTATGCGCCTCATTGTCGATGTTGTCGTCGAGATCTCCGCCTGTGCCATGCGCGTCGTTGTCGCTATCTCCTTGCGACCTATGCACGTCGTCGTCGGTGTCGGCACCATGATGATCACTACCATTGTGGTCACCTTGGTTGGGCGTCTTGCCAACCACCTGGACATCCTCCCCTGCATCATCATCAGTTGGAAATTCAACCGTGAATATGTTATCGTTTGGAGCATCGTTGGCTGCGGCACTCCAATTCCACGCTTGGTTTTCTTCAAACACGACGTCTCGTGAAATCTGTAGACGCTTGGTTTGTGGATCGTAGAAGCGGTATGCCTTGGTGCCGGAACTCCTCTCGTATCCGATGAACACCATCTTGGTGCTACGATCGGCAAGCTTTGAGAGGTGCGGCTCCGCCGTCTTCACATGTGCCACGCACCCGAACGTCCGTAGATGAGACACATTCGGCTTATGTCCGTAAATTGCTTCATACGGAGTCTTGCCGATCACCGCCTTCGTTGGAGCCCGGTTGAGAAGATAGATCGTCGTCGAGACAGCTTCTCCCCAAAAGGTCCCCGGTAGGTTCTTTCTCTTGAGTAAACTCCTTGCCATGTCAACGACGGTTCGATTGTGCCTTTCAACGACCCCGTTCTGCCGTGGCGTGTAAGGTGCCGTGAGGAACCTTTTTATGCCAATCTTCTCACAGTAGTCGTTGAATTCGTTCGACGTAAACTCTCCGTCGCGATCTATCCGTAGAGTGCGAACCTTCAACTTGTGTTCCATCTTCGTTGCAGCCTTCAGCTTCTTGAACGCTTCAAACGCCTCATCTTTAGATTGTAGGAGAACGACCCACATATATCTCGAGTAGTCGTCTACCACGAGGAAGAAATATTTCTTTCCCGCGTGAGTTGCTGGGGTGATAGGGCCACATAGATCATCATGGAGCAGCTCGAGTGCATCACTTGCACGATAGGTAGACCGAGTAGGGAACGGCCTGCGATGCTGTTTTCCAACCAAGCACCCGTCACATACTCGATCAACATGGTCGATAACTGGCATCCCGAATACCATCTCCATCTTTGACATCTTCTTCAAGGCACAGAAGTTAATGTGTCCAAATCTAGCATGCCATAACCACGAATCATCATCACTCTTGGCGAGCCAACACTCCGGTTGAGATTGATCAAGGTTGAGGATATAGAGCCTATTCCGTGTGCGATTAACATGAGCTAGCACGTTTCGGAGGTTGTCGAAGATCGTCATCACTTCGTTCTCGATATTCACCTTGCATCCATTCTCGTCAAGCTTCCCAATAGAGATGATGTTGTTGCGAAGCCGTGGGATGTAGTACACTCCGATGAGTATGCGATGTTCGCCTATGAGACCCTCGAATATGACAGATCCTTGCCCGCAAATCTCCACAGCTGAACCATCACCGAGCTTGACCGAGCCTTCAACATCGTATTCCAGCTCGAGGAATTTCTCCTTGCACCTCGTCATGTGGTTACTGGCACCCGTGTCGAGATACCATGACACGTTCTGATCACCAGATAACTTTGGTGTCACTTTCTTCTCATGAAGTAGCACCTTTCGGCTTGGTTTCACAACCACCGTTTCAGCGAGATCACAAACTTCGGCCCTCAGAAGACCTGGACCTTCGTCTTCCTGCTTTGCCAATTCTGCCTTGATCTCCCGTTTGTTAGGCTTCGGACAATCCTTCGCAAAGTGACCCATCTTATTGCAGTTATAGCACTTGATCTCGGAGAAGTCCAAGTTCCGTGGCTTCTGCTCTTTAGATTGGCCCGCCTTACCACGACCTTGTGGTTTGCCTTTTCTGGTTTGTCCATCGCCCTTCGTGTTGCTTGAGCCTTCACCACCATCACGCCTTCCTTTGCTACTTGGGGCCTCCCAATCTGCGCGCGAGTACATGAGTTGGTCACTACCTCCTCATTTGCCTTTCCGACAGCCACGAGCATTCTCTTCCCATGTCCGCAAGCGTCCGATCGCCTCCGTTATGGTCATGTCATCGATGTCGTAAATCTGCTCGAGCGTGCCGATGATGTACGTGAATTTATCAGTCACTGAACTGAAAAACTTCTCCACAATCTCGGTGTCCTCGAGCTTTGAACCAAGCGCGCGGATCTCTCCCACCAAAGTAGTAAGACGCATGGCATAGTCGTTCACCGATTCAGTTTCCTCCATCTACAACTTGTGACATTGGCACTTCATCACTTGTGCCCGAGCCTTGGTGACGCGATCTTCTCCGATCCTCATCTCCTTGAGTGCGTTCCATGCCTCTCTTGCCGTCTCGAACTTCGCCAATGTCATTAGCACGGAATCTGGCACGGACTGGGCTATGGCGGCCATGGCACCTTCGTCGCACTCCTCATCGACGTCGTCGTCCGTGATGGCCTCCCACACTCGAAGGGATCGTAGAATAATCTTCATCTTCACCGGCCAGACGCCGGAGTTGGCGTTGGTGAGCATCGGGTACTGGATGAGGATGTTGTGATGCACCTGGACGTTGGCGCCGCCCATCCCTCCACCACTGGTTGCTAACTTGCCGCCCTTCTTCACCTTGTCGTTGTTCTTGTTCGCCTTGGGACTGCCTTTGCCGGACTTGACCAACTCAGCGTTGTTGTCCGTCATCGTAGATCGTAGATCGTCGAGGCTCTAGATACCAATTGTTGGCTTTTGATTCCGTAGATCAAATCACCCAGCAGCTAGCCACGTACGTGCAAGAAAGCAGGCACACAGGCTGGTGGATGAGCTAGCTTGACACTGTGCTTTGATCGATCCGGCTATAAAGACGCAAGTATGTATAGGCGAAACAACAATCGAGGCGCGAGAGTCACTACAAGGATTCTGGTCTACTGCAACAAAATTTATTGCGACAACTATCTTTCGTTGTAATAAGATCCTGTATTGCCACAAAATTCTAGTTCGTGGCAACAGGATCTATAGATTGCCACATGTTTGTTTTCTCGCGCCAAGTGCTCATTCTGTTGCAATAGAAGCCATGTATTGCCACAAGGTGCATCAACGTTGTAATATGGTAGTGATATTGCGACAGTTGTGTACCGTTGCATGAATTGTTCATTTTGTTGCAAAAAGGACTAGGTATTGCAACAAAGTATACCTTTGTGGTAATATTTAGACATATATTGAAACAATTCTAACATGTGGCGCTAGACATAGATATTGTTACAATAACATGGCTTTGTATTGCAACAAAAACATGTATTGTTGTAATAGGGCGACTTTTTGCCTCACCTACGTTGTGTTGCAATAACTAGTACATATTGCGACAATTGTGCATCCATGGTAATACATACAACATATTGCAACAACCCTCTAGTGTTGCCAAAAAGGAGCAACATATTGCAACGATATTCTCTACCATGCTCTTGATTTTGTTTCTTTATTTATTATACTATTTCTCAGGATGTGATTCAAGGGACGCACTAGTTTATAAGATATTATATGACGAAGTACTTTTAAATACACATTAAACATATCGTTGAATTATTTTTGAATACGCATTGAATATTTTAGTAATATACGTTGAAGAATTCACAATACATAATTAACATTTATAGTTTTTTTTGAAAAAAATCTTAATACATAATGACGGTGCAGCCCACCAGGGCGGCTACATGTACGAGGTCAGTGTTCGCTACAAGTTAGCTTAGTATTCCATCGTGTTTGACAAAATTTATCTGGTTTAATTCGAGTTTGTTTGGAATGGATGCAAGGACGGTTGTTCGGTGGACTACCAGATCACCATCCAAGATCGAGTTTTGAAGCCACAGGAACTGGGAGAGATCGAGAGGGGAGAAGAGATTAAAGGGAAGAAGGAAGCCATGACATCAAGAAGAGATTGATACGCGACAAAGGAAGAAGAGAAAAACGGACGACAATCATGACAGGCAACCATCAAAGGATAAATTTTGTATTTTGACCCTTTTCTGAAAGTTGATCGAGATCTGATCCCAGATTGGAAAACTTTCGAGATCTGACTCTTTTCGTATTGCAGGGGTCCATAAGGGTATGGTATAACAACATACCGTCGAGGACCTTGATGGTAGGATGCATATCCTACTGTAATATTTTTCTAAGTATCGAATACAGCGCGTGTTCGCACCTACGTCGGACATCTTGGCGGTAGAGTTGTATAGGCTACCGTCAACATATTTGACGATAAGGATGCGTCATGCTGACGTGGATAAGTTTTTTACCGTCAGGAACCTCGACGATAGGATGTTATACCCTAACACCATGAGCCCCGACTATAGGAAAAAGATTAGATTCCAATTTTTTATAAATTAATGTCAAATCTTGATAACTTTCATAAAAGATCGAAATACGAAATTTTACCACCACTAGACGGGCGCCCCATCAAAACCCCACCGGCCGCGTCTCCTCCTCTGCACGAGCTCTTCATCATGCGGCGCGCTTCATTAGACACCCGAACTGTCGCGTCAGGTCCTTCAAATATCTGAAATCTGTTTTAAATTGTTATATGCTTATGTTTGAATATCCTGAATGTAAATTATCATTTTAAGTAGTTCGCTGTGTTATCCATAGAGCATTTTTTTATTAGAAATCACCATGTGTATTGTACTTGTTTCTTAAATTTGCCATGCCAAACGTGTTGTACGTTCCACGACATTTTTATATAACTTGCCATGGCAAATTTATTTTTTGTTTCTGCGATACCAATTTTTGCTTATTAAAGATGATGGCAATTTTTCGTAGCACAACACAAACTGGATTTTATTTGTCAAAGCGATAGAAAAGAAAAGAAACTGAGCTTTTCTTCTGATTTGCACGGGGCGATGGACAATATTCAGGCCATGGGTTTCCCATCGAACGATGTTGTTCGTTGAGGTCGATCCTCTTACCCAAGGACTCGTTCGGTCTGGCGGGGTCTGGGGATTTCCCGTTGGTGTGTACTTTTTAACCTCCTGCTAAAAGATCCTCAATTAGTCTGAATTAGTGTCTTTGTTCCCACCAAAAAAATAGTCTATATCTAACCTTCCCGCTAAATACCTTCCTAACAACCCACGATTATTGTTCTATCTACTCCCTCCGTTCCTAAATATAAGTATTTAAAGAAGTTTCATTAGTGGACTACATACGGATGTATATAGACATACTTTAGAGTGTAGATTCATTCATTTTGCTCCATATGTAGACTATCTTAAAAGACTTATATTTAGGAACGGAGGGAGTATAAACCAAACCACGACGTCTTCATGGGCGATTGGATCTGAGCTCTCGTCCCTGGTTCCTCTCTACTGCCCCCCGTCATGACGGCATCAACGCAGCAAACCACACTTGAGTCAGCTGCACGGGGTCAGGTTATTCTTCCTCAGTTCCTCCTGATCTCCTCCCATCCTAGAACCTCCAGATTTCCTTGATCTCGCCCTCCTCCCTCTCCTCTACGCTCGCTGGCGTGGGCCGCCTCTTTGTGTCCTCGGCCATGCTGCCCAGGAGCGATGTGGTCTGGCGTCGGCGCCGACGGAGTTCCCATCTTTCCCCCATGCATCGCGACCGCAGTGTCATCAATCCCGTGTCTGGACCAAGCACGACACCATGTCGGTGTTGCTCGCCACATGGCCGGCCCGGAGGAGGAGACATTGCGACCAGGTTTATCACAAAGCCGCATCCCTAAACCTCCATAGCAAGCACGATAGATCAGTATTTTTTTGGTATTCCCTACTCCATTGCAAGCCGCATCCTTAAACCTTCATAGAATGATGTATCGCTGAACCTGCAATTAGCCAGTGCTGTACACCTGTCTCTTGTTTTTGACTGAACATGCATGTCAAGTTTAGTTGGCTGAACCTGCAAGCCACTTCAATTGGCTGAACCTATAAAGTGTATTTAATTACAGTATGATGTTCAGAGTAACATCATGCTCTTGTTTTTATATTAAATTCGCTGCAGTCTTAGATTGTCAATATTTTTGGGCGTCTCCTGCTCTCCCTCTTTTAGATTTAGTTTTTGGTCTCATACTGAAGCTGCTAGATGTAATGTAGACTCAGGGCCAGAACAGAGAAGAAGCAGAGCAGGTTCATCACCCCTGAACCTCCATAGCACGTCCTGTAGATCAGTCTTCTTTTTTGGTATTCGGCAGCCAATTAGGCTGCAACTTGTCTTCCTTCCAAGTGCGTGGCACCTAGATCGACATCTCTCTGCAGTTTTTGTTAGATTGCATAGGCTGAATTGAAGTCAGTGTCGTGAGGATTCAGATAAAATTCCATCTAGATGTGTTTTTTGTTAATATGTGTTTGTATGATCATCAAAGCTATAATTACATTCAGAGAGCCACAACTCTTGTACATCATCAGGAATATCACCGATCATGTTTGGGTGCTAGCTCTCTGTTTCACTATACAGGCCAACATGTGTGGGGAACATGATATTTCTTGATCTCGATTCACTTGGTTATATTTCTTGTTCGCCTATAATTTCAAGATGGTTTAGCTGACAGCTCGCATGTAATTTCAAGGTGGTTATAAATCTGCACTTTTACCTCTCTATAATTATTAATCCCTTAAAAAGTTATTTTGAGTGTGGCTAGACTGGATGGTTGAAATCATATATATACATTTGTTCTCTCCCAGATCATGTAGCAGTGTGATTATTTTTTGCAGTTTTCCTAAGTATCCTGTTTTCTTATTCTAGCTTTTGTATTGTTGCATTGACAACGCTGGGGAGATTTTACACTCAAGGAAGATTGAGCAATCGGAGTATATATATTGACGTATGATGATAAATGAACAATGTCGAATTATCTTCTAAATTTGTGTGGTATATTTTCTGCTCAAAAAAATTTGTATGATTAAGCATGTCTATTGGTAAGCCCTCTCCGGTTTTAGATTTGTGGTCAGATCGTTGTATATAGGCTGACTAAACTGAGTTTATGATAAGGGAAATAAACTGACTAAACTTACTGTATGAATGAAACTGAGAGTGAAGTAGTATTTCTTTGTACTATTGCATAGCTTGACATGAAAAAGTAAGCTCTATGGGATGAGATCACCGATTCATTTTAATTGTATAATTTGTTCTCTGCATTATTGGGATACGGAGGATTCAAGCTGAAAAATATATTCAATGGAATAGTGGACTTAAGATCATGCAAAATATTATCGCAAGCTAGCATCTAGGATCAAAAGAAGACAATCATAGATAATTTTCCTGTCACTTTTTTATGCCTACTTTAAATATTGTGTTTCTTTTGATATTTTTTTCAAATTATGATATTGCCTACAGAATGGCACAAGGATGAATTCAACACAAGATCCTGATGGTAGGAGACCGAGTACAATACAACGACAACTTGGTAATAACATCTATGTTCACTTGAATTTATGCCACATCAGACTAGGTAATTAACATTTTGGGTTAACATGCAGTTTGGGGTGCGTCAGGTAATGTCCACCCTTGAGAGGAAAGAAATGACGCACATGACTCCTGCTCTCTTGTTTGATCGTATGGTCCAGATACATTTTTTCTATTTTTGCACCACAGCTATAGATTCTATACTAGTTGCTCCCAGAACTACACTATATTCTTTATACAAATTTCTTTCGGGAAAAATTTATGGAGTTAGATTCACCTATCATTCGACATTTTTGATACATCAAACATATAATGTAGGTGCTTCTGTGGTTACAGTATAGACTCACAGTAAGCATAGCTTTGCAATTCTAACGATATATTGTGATAGGTTTTCTTCATAGACCATAATAGTCGAGTTAGTCTGACGACATTTATTTTTAACAATGTGGCTGGAATAATGGTATGTTATATGTTATGCTGGTCTCCTTAACTATAATTTTTTTTTTGATTTCTTGATAGCAGGATCCAAAGAAGTAGCTAGACTGGACTCGAGATCACAGAAGACCCCAAAAATTAGCTGGACTGGAATCAAGATCACAGACAGTTTAGTAATTAGGATGGCTTTCTGTCAAAAAAACTTAATTAGGATGGATGGGTTACATTTGAGTTTCATTTGATGGTTTGCTATGACAATTATAAACTTTATGAATCTATATATTACTTCCTCTCTAAATTAATATAAGAGCGTTTAGATCACTTTTAGTGATCTAAACGTTCTTATATTAGTTTACGGAGGGAGTATATGTATGGTTTTTAATATTGTAATTGAATGCCTGTAAAATTTTACCACAACCCACTTTTGGTTGCCACATGTTAGCACCACGGAAAATAGTGTTGCGTTAAATCTCAGTTGCCATACCTACCTATTCTATTGCACTAGGATGTTGCAACATAGCACTTTATATTGTCAGAATAGATTTGGCACCACAATTGTTTTGCATGGTGTGACCAACGTAAGTTTTGTTGTAATAGAGTATCGCCACGAAAACTTTACATTGTCGTAGTATCTTCTCCCTACAAACATGTTGCTCGTTGTGATAACTATTTGCTGCCGTCAAGCTATGTTTTGTTGAAATAGAGCATCGCCATGAAAAGTTTAAATTGTCACAACCGTTTCTCGCTACAAAATTTTTACCTGTTGTGATACCTATTTATCACCACCAAAACGAGTTTGTTGCAATTTCCGGTTACAACGAATGGAATATTTGTTACCATAAGTTAATACCACAAGTGTTGCAGTTCGTGGCAAAACTCCTAATGCCACGAAAACAAGGATTTTCGCCATAGTTTGTTGCCACGATTGACTATTGCCACAGAAGAGCATGCGCCACAAAACGAGCATGGCTAAACAAGAGTGTGTCGTCCCTGTTGCTCTATTGCTTTGATCTCTGATCTGGTATTACAAGGGTTGGGGTTGGCGCATATATATATGCTAAGAATAGGCTACTGCTAATCCTACTCGGTTTGCAATACTACTACTAATCCTACTCGGTTTGCAATACTAACCAAACTAGGACACACGCATACGTTTAGACTACAACTAGGTTAATTACTACATACACTTCGGATCAGAGAGATGGTTTTGGCGGCGGCGGCATGCGTCAATCGTGGTGATGGGATCGAGGCCTGGGCACGATCGTTCGTGGGTGTAGGGCAGAAAACGAAAACCGATGAGAAGAAGGAACGTGGGGAGAGGTCAACCAATAGACGTAGAAAACCAGGAAAATCGTGCGGTGGAGCATGAAAAAACCGTTGGGAGGAGGAATTCGTGTGGGGCTATTTTTCTAGCGATAGCGAGGAGGAGGGTGTTGGTCGAACCATCACCACGACGACAGATCCCCCTTTAATAGTAGATATATATACTTACATTTATCTAAATTCAACGTATCCTAGATCCCGACGTTATCTTGTTTCATCGGGATTCGACGGGGACCGAACTGCGCAACCACCTCGACCGCTCTACGCTGCTTCACTTATGTCATCCTCCTCTCGTCGGTCGCACCTCACCCATCGATTGACCGCTGGGACAACCATGTCTATCAGTTGGCCGGATCATCCCTCGCCCAACAGCTCCTCGGCGAGCCTCTGTTGGTTAGCAAGTGCGATGACCGATGTCGTATGGTGGCTAGTGCTGCGCCGCATCTCGAGCATGTCCAAACATCCGGATGAGTTTTTTACAAGTGTGAAATGGACGAAGTGAATCCAAATATGTGTTTTCTTCAAAGGTGCTGGCGGTCATAGAACTTGTGTTGCGGGTGCACTTAAGTCCCACTACTTGCAAACCGAAAAAACCCGTCACAGAACTTGCGTTTCGGGCTTATCTAGGTCACAACCGCTAGTTGGACCGGTCCGCTGCCCGGTTTTCTTCGTTCACGGTCACGCGAGGCTCACGTGTGAGGTTATTTTTGCACAGAAGACCCTAGTCGTTTTGCTAATCACTTGGAGACGTCCCTGCCTTAGGACAGATGAGGGAGGCGACAGGCGGCCGCGGTGCTGGTGCGTCGAGCTCGTCGGCGGCAAGTAATGAGATGATGGAGGTGATGGAGAGGTTGCCGAAGTTGAGGACAAAAGATGTTTGCCAGCCGATCTACGGTTAGTTCTCTGTCTCTTTCCCCTCCCGTCCCGTAGGTTTAGTTTTCCTCCCCCTCAGCGGCCGATCTAGGGTTAATCTTCCATGATTTTCGCAATGTAGGTTCGGATTCAGTGAAGTTCAGTATTGAGATGCATCATGGTGGCTTTTTCATGGGAAAAGGAATTAATTTGGCTTATTTGGATGAAAAAGTAGCATTCTTTGATAACCTTGATAGGAACACTTTCTGCAATGATATTATTGACTATATGTTGGGTCAGCTGAGATATCCACCTGGTGAGTTGGACATTGTTTTCTGGTGCCCACCTGGTAAGACAATTTCAGAAATGGTGGCAATTGATTTTGAAGTGGACTGTTTGAAGATGGCTAAAGCTACTGTTAATTCAAAGGTGCTTGTTTTGTTTGTGAAGCATGTGAAAACAACTGAGATTAAAAAATTGGAGGAGGAGGAAGATGACATTGCTTATAGGGTTGGGCCTGAATTGCCTGAAGTAATACTTAGCCCTATGAGGCAAGAGAAAAGGAGGCATATGAAAAAAGAGAGCAACACAGCTACTACAAACTAAAAGGGGCAGGAAAACAAAGCCTACTGATAAGATGTTGCAACAGATAGAAGAAATGATGGAGAAGGCAAAGAAAAAGAAGTCCAAAAAGATTGTTGATGAGTCTGGAGATGTGGACTTCTGAGTGATCCTAACAGTAAGTATCAGCACATCAATTTTGGAAACGTTGCAAATAATTAGAATGGATGCTCACAACATTGTTTGTTTGTTTACTAGCACATCAAACAAAAAACTATGAGGCCACAAATGGACCCAACATAGATCAAAGAAAGCATGGTGCACATATTGTCACATGAGGTAAAAGAATTAGAACTAAATTTATAATTATCTTTGAAAATAGGTCACTAATTGTTCCTATTAACTCCTCTCACAGGGACCTGCAAAAGGAGTTCCTATTAACAGGGCTCACATAATACCAGAAGAAAGTGCATTTGTAGTAGAGAGCAGAACCAACTTATCTGTGCCCACTGGTGGTGCACATCTAGCAACAACTTCAACAACTACAGGAGTGAGAGGAGCACATGCAGCAACAACTTCGACAACCACAGGAGTAAGAGTAGCATCAACATCTGGCAGTGGCAGAGGCAGAGGTAGAAGAGGAGGTGGAGGAACAAGAGGAAGCAGATCAAGGAGAAGTGCAGCTACTACAAGGTTGTTGCAAAGAGCAAAGAAACCAACCAAGACAAGGGGTTTGCAGTGTCTACTATTTGGTGAAGGAACAAGCTCACAAACTGTGGAAGATGAAGTCCAGACCACACAAGGAGCTCCAGAAATTGAAGAGTGAAATTGAAATGTCCAACTGTTGTTTTTTATCTTTATTGTGTACTAAGTTATTATGACTTTTGGTACTGGAACTATTATGACTAAGTTCAGTACTGGAACTGTTATGACTTATGGTGAAGGAAGGAAGTAAGTTCAGTACTGAAACTATGTTGTAGCAGATCATTTGTTTGTTGTTTACTGAAACAAGTCCAACTGACATCTCCAGTACATCATGAACAAATAGAATTCTAGTGCAAATAGACATTTCTTAGCATAATTTAACAAGGTCTGCCAGTACATCATAACAAGATAGCTATTACAGTGCTATTACAATCACAACATCAAATAAGATAACTATTACAGTGCTCTTAAGCTTTGCCATTTGTTCCAGGGCCAGTGCCATCTATCTTGCCTCGCCAGGTTGCAAATGTGTGCTTGCGTGTTAGATCAACACCTTCGTCAGGGAGGAATTCATCAGCCAAACCTTCTGTTAGCAATGGCCCACGGTCAATGACCTCCTTCACATGCATGATCACAGTATAATCGATGCATTGACGATCAGTTGGAGAGAGCGGACGCGGCGGTGAATGAGCATTCTCGTCATCAGAGTCTGGCTTCCAAGGTTGCAGAACAGGTGCAGGCACAGACACAGTAAGCACCTTCGGCACTGCACTAGGATTGCGTAGCCACGCCGTGCAATGCAGCAACCACTTGTCTGTAGAAGGGAGCATGTCGATGAGCTCGCCGTCGACACCTGCGAGCACCAGCTTTACAGTGTCTTCATCCCACGCCTCTTCCGGTAGCCCCTCCAAACTAAGCGTCGTCTTGTACGGCAGCTGCGACGGCTTGCCACGCGACCAGCTTGACCACCTCTGAAAACCAATCCTGCTTCCGCCGCAGCGCAACTGTTCCGATGCGTACACCACACGAGTGCAATCCTCCACTGAATGGAACCGCAAAAAGAAGTGGAATGGTGGGCTGGTTATCTCCACTGTCATCTGCGACGGCAGGATGCCACACTCGAACTCTACCGCCGCGGCGAGTGCCTCCGGCGTCACCTTCGTCCGTGGCTGTCCGATGATGACGGCATACGATGCATGCCCCAGGAACGCCCGCCCGAGCACCGCCATGCCAGAAGGGCGAGCGATGAGAACGCGGCCGCGTTCGGGCCGCATCTCCGGCTCACTGCGCTGCCACACCTCTTGGGGGAAGATCTGCGAGTCCGGGATGCGAGACGCGGACGAACTCCCTCCAGTTGCCGCGCCGCCTGCACCTCCAACAAAGGCCACATCACTGCCACCCACGCCGCCTCCCATTTCGCCGACCACGAGTTCGGATCTGGAAGGAGGAGCTAGCAAACAGAGCAAGGAAAACAGAGGAAGGGGAAAAAGATTTTATCAGATGTAAAATGTGCAATACGCCCCTCATCGTTAATCACCAGGGTCTTCTGTGCAAAAATAACCTCACAAGTGAGCCTCGCGTGACCGCGAACGAAGAAAACCGGGCAGCGGACCGGTCCAACTGGCGGTTGTGACCTAGATAAGCCCGAAACGCAAGTTCTGTGACGGGTTTTTTCGGTTTGCAAGTAGTGGGACTTAAGTGCACCCGCGACACAAGTTCTATGACCACCAGCGCCTTTTACTCCAATTTTAAACTCGTTGTTTGCTTCAAAATTTATGTAGAAAGAATGTAAGTTTTGATATTGGAAAGAAGAATACACACAACTGAGCACTTTCTTTTTGCAGACAACGGTTGAATTACGATCCAGACAACGACGAAAAGAATTATCAAATCATTCACGGATGCACGTGAAAGAAAGATATCTATCGATAAAGATAAATCTATTTGATGTTTGTGCACTAGTTGTTAGAGGCGAGACTGCAAAGAACACAATGTCCAAGTATGAGGCGGCAGATAAGAAATAGGTGTGCAAACTCGAGAAGCCAAGAAGAGTAACAATATAGCAATGAGCATGACATGAAGAAAGTATTGTTCGGACTAGTAGGAGCAGCCAACAAAGTGGTGTTTCTATTATAACATGTAATTTTTCTTGTAGTTTTCTTTAGATTAGTTCTCTTAGAAAAGAAATAGTGAAGTCTAGGACGAAGATGCCATTTAATGAAATAATTGAGTCATGAAGTGTAATTCGATGGCGCAAAACTAAATGTATTTGTGTTAATTTTCACAAGGAGTTAATTTTTTAGGGTTTGGTTAGAAATCATAATGTTTTCAAGGAGCAAATATAGGGAGTTAAAGGATAACATGCCATCTAGGGACATAAATTTTAAGGGGTCGGTTAGAGATGTTATAAGGACGTCTCCGATGTGTAGGAAACAAGGGTCATGTGCAATGACATTTGGACATGCAAAGATTATGGAGAAAGATCTTTAGGATGCTGCTAAGTGATGGTTGATTGGCTTCAGCCTCCCGATCAGCCCCCTTCCAAGCTATCAGATCCAATGCACATCAACGGTCAAGTTATTACTATGAGAACCTACCCTGTGTGTGCTCCGGTACGACAGTCGGTATCATGCGCGCCCACAAACTCCCTGAGCGGACTTTTTTGCCATCGGCATTTCTTCGAACACCTGTCAGGCGTCGAAGCACCATCTCCTGAGCATCGTTGGGTCGTCGATAGTCACTTGTTGAGAGCTCCTAGTCGAAATGGAAAAGAGAAAAATGTGGTGATTTCTAGGGAAACTGATTCGTGTATCTTCAATCGTTTGTAGCCAAGTATTGTTGGTAAAATGTCTATGTCATTATAGCTACCATACAATTATCCAATGGGTACTATCTATGCAATAGGAGGTGAGCAAATAAATATAACTGTTCTCCATTTCATCTTGGAGCTTGTGTAAGGCTTGCTTGTTAAGATCATTACACTCTTCAAGAGCGAATCGCAGGGCGAGCGATGGGCTATGCCACGTCAGATATTTACTCTGTTGAAGTAAAAAAAAAGAAGCAACGGAACAAAAAATACGTTCCTTTGCTTTCCCCCGCGAAGCCAACCTTTCCTCCTTCTGCCATCCTCTGCATCTCCTTCCTCCACCCATCCTTGCCGCGGCGCTCCCCCCCCATGATCCTCTCCTTGCCTTCCAGCGCTGCTCCTCTTCTCCATGCCCCCCTCCTCCTGCGCATCAAGCTGTGTGGCGACGATCTCGTCTTTGATGGAGGCAAAACCAGTGGCGGAGGTGAGAATCCAGGAAGGTGGGCGAGGGCCGGTCAACCTAGCCTCGATTTCAAGGTCTCTCATGGCCATGCCCATGCCACTTGCGCTCTTCTCCCTCCTGAACTGCAGTTGCTGTTTTGGGGGTTCCACTCGGAGAGCACTACTACGGGCCACCGGCCAACGGAACACCCTCCTGGGCATATTCCCCTGGAGAAGAAGAAGACCTCTTCCGCTTCAGATCCCCACGAGGTCGCTTGTTTTCTATTTGCCTGACCAATTTCTTGCTTGTTGCTCTTCAACTGGTCGATTGCTCTGTTTTTGCTTGTGGTTATGAGGTGACCACGAAACTTCTGGATGTTCATCCATCGGGCATTTTGATCGTGTTTCTGTCCTCCGGCCTGTCGGGCTGCTCATCGTGAAGGTTACTCCCTCAAATGCACTTTTTGCTCCATGTTTTTTTTCAGCACTGTTGTTAGTCGGTATTCTGAATTTTATCTGGTATAGTTGACAAAATTATGTTGATTTTTGTAGGGCCAAGGCCAGACCATTGTTTTATCTGATACGGATAGCACATTCCATGCAATTAAGGTTAGAGCATGACAATATATAGTATATCTTTGTTTCTGTAGGCACTTAACCAAAAAAGATGCAAGATATTGCTATGGCACTAACAACTTTGAATCTAGAAAATTAGCTGCTGGTAATATTTTGTTTTGTTTATTGAGACCTTAATACAAATAAATTTCTGTTGAATCACCCTTACTTTTTGGATGCATTGGTTGCGAGTTTTAATATCTATCCAGTTGTCCATCACTGGACACAGTTATATGTTGTGAACTTTTATTGAGTGTCCATGTATTTCTGAACTTGTTTCACCTTCCCTTGACATGGATGGTTTATTTACTAATCAAATGTATCAGGCACTGATGTTTAGCAACACTGTGCCACCGGCCGCCTTCTCTCTCCCACGCCACTGACGAGGCATCTCCGATCCGCCCAACCCCGAAGACTCGGCTTCTTCCTGGTTGTCACCACCAGGTACTCCTCTCTGCTTGATGCCGCTACCCAGCTCGCCTCTGCTTATGTATTTATTTTCAATATGCATCTGAGAGCTTGCGGTCGATGAATCTAGTCATGAGCACCACCACTGTCTCCGTGATGAGTTCCAGCGGCTGCTATCGGAGGAACTGGCTGAGGAGGCTGATCTCAAGCTCGACGACATCGTCCACGACCACTACCAGCACCGCGATTTCTGGCCAGAGACAACACCCATGTGTCAGGTTTTTTTACCTGTCCTTTCCTGTATAAGCGATTCTTCACACTATGGTCATCCAGAGTAGATGTTGGTCAAGAAATTCGACACCGTGGGTTTTTCCATGGATGACTAGGATGCTGGTCATGGATTTTTCGTTTGCTGCACATGAGTATTATTTTGTTACCTGCAAGGCTGGAATCATGTTTGAATCTGATAGAGGTAGCAATTCGTTAGTCCAATGCACACTGAAAACATGGACTGTGACACCGTTTGACTGTGTATTTGGACAGGTTGAGAGCATCCTTAATATACAGATAGGTTGTTTATGGTTACTCAGTAACAATTCATATAATTGTAATTCGATTATATGAAGCTATCAGTTCATTAGTTCATGATCATACTTGTTTTTATTCACTGGGCCTGCAATGTTTTTTATTGTCCGCCTTTTATTCATTCCAGCACCTATATCTGAAGAACATCAAAGAAGATGATGGCACTATCAAACAGTATGAGGACATGTCTGCATAGTCGAAGACTTGCTGCCATGGCAATATTAGTTGTAGGTGGAATTGTATTGCAGATTTTGGTAAGCTTGGACATCTTACATCTTAGCGTCAACTTTTTTATCCTTTTTCGATGTTGTCCAAATCTCTGCAACTCTGTCTTCTTTAAGTATGTGATCTTTATAATAACTCGTGGCCAATCTTAACAGATTAGAAGCACTTTTATGTAGAATGTGTGATTTCTAGGCGTGCTACGTCCCAATACAACTGATAATTTTGGGGGATTTGGAAGGCGTGTGGAGGAGAGTGATGGGGTGCTCGCTGCTGGTTCGTTAGCATGGCGTTGCTCGTCTGACTCCTCCTCCCAATGATCGTCTGTGAGTTCCGTGCTTTGATCCACGACAAGCATTCTTCTGAATACGTACTTATATTCTGACTGTTTTCTAAAACTACACCATACAATACGAGATTAGCAAGATGTACAAGAAGGACCTCGCACAGTGTATTTCAAAGCACTTTTGTTCAGCAGCTTTGACTTATATACATTTGCTAATCTCTTTTACTTATATAAACACATTCACAAGTATAACAACTAGATAAGTACGCACATGTACGCCCAAGAGGCGCGTCATTAGTCTATGGTTAAATGTAGAGCATGCTGGCTCTATTTCGTAATCATGTCATCTATACCTAACCTAAGAGCTGGCCCATATAATAATAATTTACAGTCCGCTTCATTTCTCTTTCCTTTAGTTTAGTAAGAATATAATTTTAAATGCTTATAATCTGCTTACATTATCTTATTATACTTCTTTTTAATTTACTTACAACTTTACTTTCTCTCCGTACTTGTTGCATGTCACAACATCGCTATATCTTAGGTTATAAATTTACAAATACCTATCTCACAACTGTTAGAGATGCTCTAAGGACATCTCTAGTGGGTAAAAACATACATGAATCCTTGGCAGTGAAATACCCTTAAGAATTAGTCACAAACATTATAAAAGAGGTCCTAAGCTAGAGTTCTAAAGAATGAATCATAACACTGAGACCAAGTCATAAGAAAAAAAATGTTTTTATTCTTCTCTCTCTCCACCACCATATTTCTAGAAAAGAAATAGCTTATGCATGAGTAAAAGGTGAGCACATGGAGTCTGCATTAAGACTTAAATACACTGTTGGATTTTAAGCTAGCTATGGTAATGATGGACCAACTTAAGAATTATACACTGGTGACGTTCCAATCTACCTCTTTCCCTAAACAACTTTAACTACTAAAATTGTTCATGTTTGAGAAGTTAACCCCATCTAGCCCTTCACTCAAAAATGTCATTTCTCCAAAAATCGCCCACCTTCACGTTGACGCCCTCTGGTATTCCGTATCTTTTGTGGGGCTCCACGTTTAGTCCCGGTTGGTAACACCAACCGGGACTAAAGGTCACGACCCCTTTAGTCCCGGTTGGTAACACAAACCGGGACTAAAGGTCACAAATGAACCGGGTCTAAAGCCTGGCCTTCAGAACTGGGATTAGTGGTCACATTAGTCCTGGTCCAAAACCAGACCGGGACAATGCTCCGGACGAAGCCCTAATTTCTACTAGTGCACTCACCCCCGCGATTTCCTCGCGATTTGTACTCACCCGTCGGTCGAAATGACTACCCGACCTCCACCCCTCTGTTAAGTACTACAGCCCTCCATTCTGTACCCACACATCCTCCGGAGTAGCAGATGACAGTGGTGACCCACGTGTGAGCTCCCGACATCGATCCACTTAGCACCCCCTTGTCGACTGACCTCGATACGGGATGTCGATGTGCCGCCACATAAGTTGATTGTGAGGCCAAGAACCGGTTCGTACCGCGTCTCCCAAAGGAGGTATTGGATCTCCCCAAAGAGGAAGATTGATGTAGAACAGTAATAGAAAGTATTTTCCTCGGTTAAGAACCAAGGTTTATCGAACTAGTATGACACACCACACTAACAACGTTAGCAACACCTGCACACAAACACAACAAATGCTTGCACCGAACAAAGGCAAGGGGGGCGTTACTCCCCTTGTTCTTGCGAGTTACAAGATTAAAATAATATAGTGATAATGATAGCAAAGATAACTATTAGTATGTCTTGGTTGGACCTATGTTTTAATTTGTCCATACGATATGTGCTTTGCTTGGAGCGTCATTTTGATTTTGTTTTCGGATCTTTGCAATCATTATATTCTGGTAATACATCTTCACACAGAAACACATTAGTCTTATATTTGTGGAATGTTCTTCGACCTTTCACTTATATCTTTTGAGTTGAGGCATTTTTAGAATTGCTCTTGCACTTCACTTATAAATGTTAGAGCACGACAAAATAACTTGCTTTTATAGAAAATATTGGGACTCTCATGCTTAACTTATATTCTCTAGAGAGTTGAATAGCAATTGGTAATTTGCATAAATTGTATGTAGGTCCTATAAACAATAGGTCTTCACTCGTGGTATAATAAAAACTTGCATGAACTTGTAGATCAATTGAACTTTATAGGCAATAAATTTGAGATACAATGTAAGTAATTAATTGATGTGTAGCCGAAAGGACTTGACTTAAGTAGTGGAGAGGTGCCATACGATCACACACGTCGATGCTTGTCATAGTTGAAATGAAACTGTTTTCAAGGGGTCTAAGTTGAAGAACACTCAAAGGGTATGCTTGCTTTGTGTCATGGGGTGGAATGGAACTGGTCCAACCCATCCCTGGTCCTTGTTCTCGTGTTTGGTAGTCAAGTGGAACAGAAATCCGCCCGTTCCTCGAAAGCGAATATACCCCCAATATCCAGAATTGAGTCGTACCGCCGAATCGGTGGAATTACATGGAATCGAGCCTCTTACTCGTTCCTCGACTGCTCCTCTTCTTCCATCCAAGCCACCCGGCATTGGCTGCTCCTCCTCAATCGGCTGCGGGGTGGCCGTCTTGAAGCTGGGATGGCAGCGGGGCAGCAGGTGCGTGGCTCACAGCCGAGACGGGCGGCGGCGTACATTGCTCAACCGGTAGCCGGAGAGCCGGGCGATGGCGGCTGGCGTTGGTGGCATCGGCGGGCGCACGACTCACGGTCGGTAAGACTGCCGGCAACGGCCAGCTCAGGTCACAACCGCGGTAGAAGGTACGATCCCTAGTAGAGCAGCGATAGCGGTGAGCAAAAATTAGGCATCCCAATCCCCGTCCCTCTCCTGGGCTAGCAACTGTGCGGCGAGAACGGGATATCAGCAACATGCATCAGTAACAAATCTCCTAGGCTAGCAGCATCACAGCCTGAAGCAGATAACAACAGCGTGAGCAGCTTATTTGATGGTTGTAACATCCCAATTTTCTTAATTGGGAATGTTTACATTGTAGCTAAGCATCTATGCATATTGAGTGAAATAAATTTAGCTCGTGAATTTTCTTCCGTCTTTTCGAATTTGCATTTTTATTTTTTTCCTCGCGCGAGAAATGCCCGGAGAAAACTCCCTTGCACGCAAGAGAGAGAGCGGAGGAAAATGACACTCTAAGGTACGGGAATTTTTGAAATGTTGGAGCAAAGAAAACCCAAAATTCTTTTGCAAAAATAATTGCAAAAAGAAAGAGCAAATTGAAAATTTCTGAAAAAAAAACTTTTTTTAGTTTTTATTTTGGCTTTAATAAAATGTTATTCGGGTAGAGATTCTTTTTCTGTTTTTTGATATATAACACCATATATAAATATATGAATTTATTTTTCTTTTTGGCTTTTATATTTTTTCTGTTTGGAAAAGGATTTTAGTTTTTTTTTCTAACCACTGCCGCCCTGGGCGTGCCTTGCCACCTGGGCCGAAGCCCCCATCTCGGCTAGCTCCACCAGGCCGAGCCTAACTCCCCTTTTCCCTGGGATCTACCCCCTCCTCTACCCCCTCCTCTATGACCTGCGGCCCCCACCCGAACTCTTTCTCCCCCACGTCTCCTTCTTCTCCTTCCTCCCTCCCTTTCCTATTTTTCTCCAGCAGAAACCGAGCCGCTCCTCCCTCTCCTCTCTCCCAGCGATCTCCTCCCTTATTCTCTCCTCCCTTATCTCTCCTACTCCCTCTCCTGCCTTGCCTCCCCCTCTCCTGCCCAAGCCCCGCAACCGAAGCTTCCTCCTCTCCTCTCTTTCCTTCTCTACAGAGACCGAAACCGAGCACCCCTTCTCTCCCGCGATCTCTTTCCCCGTAGCTCCCTCTCCTCCCTTATACCACCCTCCCCTAGGCCTATATAACCCCCCCCTCGGCTACCCCTCCCCAACCCTAGCCACCGCCGCCACGTCACCCCGCCACGCCTCCACGAGCCGCCGCCACCGCCACGGGCAGCAGTAGCAGCAGCCCGAAGCTGCTGCACTTCGGCTCGCCCCGGGGAAGCCTCCCCGAGCCCCTTCGCTCCCCCGCGCCTCCCCCTCGGAGGAGCACCTCCGCCGCCGCCTTCCCCCCGAAGCCCCACCGCCCCCGGAGCCCCCTCCCTCGCCGGCCAGCTCTCATCTCGCCGGTGCAAGCAGCAGCAGCAGCAGGTAGCCTCCCTCTCTCTCTAGTTTGCATGCATTCGTTTTTAGCCTTTAGATCTCCATGCAATGGCTAGGATTAGAACACTAGTACCTCTTCGGTCTATTCCAAAAAAACCAGTAGGTTTATTTGTCACTTATGAATTAACCGACAGACTTGCTAGTCTTCGGCCGTTTGCCCGAAACCATTCAACAAACAGCCCCGCAGCCACTAGTAGCCTGACACGTGTAACCCCCTGTTAGCACTAGTAGTATTGTATTTTTCTGTCCAGATTACAAAAACAGAAACTTTTAATTTTGTTTTGGCCACAACTTTTCATCCCGAAGTCCAATGACATTGATTCTTTTTCCAGTAGCTCACAAATTTCCTGTAGTTTTTAAAAACATATAATTTGTCTATGTTTGAAATTTTCAAATATAAGTTAGAGCAGATTTAGTTTAAACCTTGTTTTGCCTATTTCAGGAGATTAAAAAATGATTTTGAGTTGATTCTTTTTGCTACTGTTTTATAGTGATAAAATCTTACTGTGGTAGAAGTTTCAGAATTTTTAAAGTATTTTCACTGGTTTTTTCAACAGAAAACAAGTTTCTGCCATACCGGCGCGCGATAAATTCTTTTGCGTAGTCTTGTGCAAATCATTGCATGTGATGTTATTTTTTACTTGTGGCATGATTGAAGTGCTTATGGTGTGCTTTGTGTTTGTATCGGTAGATCATCCGGAGTGCGAAGCGCGTTACTTAGAGACGCTCGAGCAGGACAACTATCATCAAGGCAAGTCATCTTTGATCATGTTATTTTACCTATGTTTTCGACGCATAATAGATCACCTTCTTTTCCCAATTTGCATGCTGCCTAGGTACTTGGAAACTTTAGCATAAGATGTAGTATCATGTGGTAGGAACACAACAACCCCGACACTTGGCCCCGGGACGACAATGTTATATTTGCTATGCTTGAGTAGACGGGTTATTGGTTGAGTGTATACCACGAGTGATGCAAGGTTGATATAATAATCAAGACCGGACTAAGACAAGATTTTCAAGACCTTGGACGCAATGCAACTCTGCGTGAAGGACGGTTGATCGGCTCCCTGGAAAACCCAGTGGATGCCCGGGATGCTGGAGAGGCCATGTCATCCTGCGGAAAGCTTCACCTAGGCTCGAAGAGACGGACGGAGACTTCAAGACTCAAGGCTTACCTGCACAGCCACAAGTCATTATGGGCTCTGGCTTGGTTGGACAACGCGGCGACTCTGGACAGGCGGTGCTAGCAGATGTAGACGAACGGTAGGAATGGATGGGCACTGACAGGGATTCAGAGGGACCCGTTGAAAGACCATGTTTTGATCATCTGGTCTTCAAACACCCTGAAGTGCGAGGACAAACCCGGAGGCGATCAAATCTTGTGGGGAACGTGTGCAAAACTCTGCAGAGTACTCAACCTAATCGATTAGCCGTGTCCACGGTCATGGACAACTTGAGCCGAAGGCATTGAATTTCCCCTGAACTCTCGACACAACTTAATAATGATGTGGGTGTTAACAACTATTCGGGTACGAGAACTGGTTGGCGGAACCATATCCTTAACAACAAACATTGTAGTAAATTTTGCTTTCAACCCCTTTTGTTGTAGGATAAAACTGGCTTTATGCAAAACTAGCTCCACCGGCCAAATATGCATGTAGAGATAGATGACTATTATTTTACCCCCCCTCTATTTGATGTTTTGCCGGCATATTCAATATGCTGACCTACACGGCTGCAACGTATCATGTTGCAGAGTATTTTTCCGACCAGGAGTGAGGCTATGATTCTACGCTCAGCGACATGCCCTTGGAATCGAATGGACTCGTCTACCTGATGCTTCCGCTTAGTCTTCGTTAGATAATCTCATGAGTTGGCCTTCAGCCACTTTATTGTACTCCTTTATTGTAATAAAGTACTCTTTATGAGATTTCGATTAATAAAGCTGTGTGATTGCACTCTTGAATATATACATTATGTACTGTGTGTGTACCAGCATGATCTTGGGATGGTACAGAAACACCAGAGGCTTGACTCGTCTTGAGTTGGGTCGCTACAGAAATGGTATTCAGAGCACACGCTGACCTTAGGACGTAACCTCTAGGAATGGAAAAGCCTTAGGAAGAAAACTATTTTTCTTATGTCTATAAATCTTCTATTTCCTCTTCTGATCATTTCTGACTTCTCTCCGATTTTCCAATGTTTAGATGGCCACCTTCATCCCTGTTAAGTTCACGGAGTTTTGCCAGCCCGACACCACTATGCCGTTCGGAAAGGAGCTGGTGCAGATCACCAAGGATTTGAGGATTGCTCTGCCGTCTATCACAGGGAAGCCAACTTCGTCTTACCCGGAGGATTCACGCTACAGGATCGAGGTGCATATTCCCGGAAGGACATTCCAGCCGCGCACTGAGCCGATGGATTTCAAGTTCATCGCACCCAACTGGATTCTCGGAAGGGACATGGCGATCCATTGTGCACTCGGACGTATCAAGGATGAATACAAAGGCTGCCCCATTTCTCCAGACCTATTCGCTGTATCCCGGAGAAATGAAGACAGAGACATCATCTCAAGCAAGACCAATGACGCTCTCTTGTCTTATGCCCAGACCTTGGAGAAGCACAGCGGAACTCTGGAATATCACGCGATCAAGGACGCCAGGAAGATCAAGTAACTGTCACTCCGCGAGCTTGAGCTTGAAGATGCAGCCCGGGAAGCCCAATATGAGCATGAACTGGAGGTGAAGGACTTTCTGGAGCGGATCGAGAAGCTGAAGACTCGAGTTGCATACCTGGAGGAGGAACTGGACATGGGCGAGAACCTTCATCCCGAAGGAGACGTAGCCCCCGTGATCAGCAACGACGAGGACTATGAAGAAAGCTCCACCGAAGGACCCAACACCATGCTATTCTGAGGAGGACACTTAGACTAGACCACCAAATTTACTTTATCGTTATACGTTTTAGGCCGATGTTTAGGATTATCGAATTTTGTATCCTCGTGTGAACCTTTTGTGATGACATTGAATGAAATGTGTGGTGTGATACTTGTGTGTTGCATTCATATGGGTAGTGTAATTACTCCTAGACCATTGCTCTATGCTAATCTCACCCCTCTACAAACATCAGATGCCCCCGAGACGCGCCCCTGAGTCCAACTTTCCGCCGGAACTCACCCAGTTGATCCAGCAACAAAACACCCTGATGCAGCTGATCATCCAGAACCAGAACAATAACAACAACCGTCCCCCACCCCAGGCTGACAATCTCACCCGTTTCTTGAGGTTGAACCCTCCAACTTTCTCCAGCAGCATTGAGCCCATTGTGGCAGATGATTGGCTCCGCAAGATGGAGCGTGAACTTATCACTGCTGGTTGTTATGAAGCTGAGAAGGTGCGTTTTGCCGCGCATCAACTTGAAGGCCCTACAACTGCTTGGTGGGAGAACTACACCACCACTTATCCCATTGCTGGAGTCACTTGGGAACAATTCAAGCAAGCCTTCCGCACCGCGCATGTCTCAGCTGGTGCAATGAGTCTGAAGAAGCGTGAGTTTCGCAACTTACGCCAGGGGAATCGCACTGTGGCCCAGTACGTTGATGAATTCAGCATGCTCGCCCGTTATGCACCTGGAGATGTGGTCGATGATGCGGCCAAGCAGGAAAAGTTCTTGGAAGGACTGAATGATGAGCTGAGCATTCAGTTGACGGTAGCCACCTTCAACAACTATCAGGAGCTGGTTGATAAGGCCCTCATCTTGGAGGGGAAACACCAGCAGATGGAGAACCACAAGCGAAAGTATGGGGTTGGAAAGTTCAACTCCGGCACTCAGCAGAAGCCTCGCTACACCCCCTATTCAGGGAATACCGGGACTGGATCCGATAAGTTTGGCGGACACGTTCAGCATAACCACCCTGTGCACAACCATGGAGGAAATGGGAATCACCGCAACAACAACAACTTCAAGAATGGCGGTACTGGCACTCAGCAGCATTCAGCTCTAGCTCAGAAGGATCTGACTCACATCACTTGCTTCAAGTGTCAGAAGGCGGGACACTATGCCACTGATTGTCCCCAGAACAAGCAGGGAAATGGAAATGACAACGGCAACTCTGCAGCAAAGAAGCCCAATCCTTTTCCTCGAGCTCAGGTGAACCACCTTGATGTTGAAGAGGTCTATGATCACTCCGATACTGTGGTTGGTTAGTTTTTGCTAAATTCGCATCCAGTATTGGTACTTTTTGATTCTGGTGCAACGCATTCATTCATATCAAGGGTAGTTGTGGAAAAGTATAGTTTGCCAACTAGAACCCTCAGCCAACCTATTAAGGTCAGTTCCCCAGGAGGCATGATGACAGCCGGGATAGGATGCCATGCTTTGAGTCTCAACATCGGGAACCATAATTTTCCCACCGACCTCATCGTATTAGAGTCCCAGGGATTGGATGTAATCCTAGGCATGAATTGGTTGGCCAAGTATGAAGGGAATATAGATTGTGCCCTTAAGTCTATTTTGCTCACCACCCCCGAGCAGAAGCGGATTAAGTACGTGTCTCAGCGCCCGACCTGGAGTAAGCGAGTAAACTCTCTCACGGGAGTAGTCCAAGAGGAAGTACCGATCGTACAGGAGTATCCAGATGTATTTCCGGAGGAATTGCCGGGCATGCCACCCGATAGAGAAATTGAGTTCTTGATTGAGCTATTACCCGGAACAGCCCCGATATCCAAGAGACCTTATCGGATGCCCGCAAATGACTTGATAGAAATCAAGAAGCAAATTAAGGAGTTATTGGACAAAGGGTATATACGCCCAAGTTCTTCACCTTGGGGAGCCCCAGTGCTCTTGGTTGAAAAGAAGGACAAGTCCTTGAGAATGGTTGTCGATTATCGTGCATTGAACGATGTGACCATCAAGAACAAGTACCCCTTGCCGATGATCAATGATCTGTTTGATCAGTTAGTTGGAGCTCGTGTATTCTCAAAGATCGATCTTCGATCCGGGTATCATCAGTTGAAGATTCGTGAACAGGATATACCCAAGACAGCCTTCACCACTCGGTACGGCTTGTATGAGTACACGGTCATGTCATTTGGACTGACTAATGCTCCGACATATTTTATGAAACTGATGAACAAGGTATTTATGAAATACTTGGACAAGTTTGTCGTGGTGTTCATCGATGACATACTGATATTCTCCAAGAACGAAGAGGAACACAAGGAACATCTGCGTCTAGTTCTGGAGAAGCTTCGAGAGCATAAGCTATATGCAAAGTTTAGCAAATGTGAGTTTTGGTTGAAGGAAGTCGGATTCCTCGGACACGTCATCTCAGGAGAAGGCATAGCAGTGGACCCCGCCAAGGTCGCAGCAGTCACCGAATGGGTAGCACCCACTTCAGTCAAGGAGATCCGCAGTTTCCTCGGACTTGCCGGATATTACCGGAGGTTCATTGAGAATTTCTCAAAGATTGCCAAGCCCATGACAGAGTTATTGAAGAAGGAATCCAAGTATATTTGGACTGAGGAATGTGAAACCAGTTTTCAAGAGCTGAAGAAACGTCTTGTTACAGCCCCGGTGCTGATATTGCCGAACATTCGGAAGGATTTCCAGGTTTACTGTGACGCTTCTCGCCAAGGACTTGGAGGAGTGCTCATGCAAGAAGGCAAAGTTGTAGCCTATGCATCCAGACAGCTCAGACCTCATGAGTTGAATTATGCCACACATGACTTGGAACTAGCAGCCGTAGTGCACGCTCTCAAGACCTGGAGACATTTCCTGATCGGAAATAGTTGTGATGTTTACACTGATCACAAGAGCCTGAAATATATCTTCACGCAGAAGGAGTTGAACCTCAGACAGAGGCGATGGCTAGAGTTGATCAAGGACTATGACATGAGATTGCATTATCACCCAGGCAAGGCAAATGTTGTAGCCGATGCGTTGAGACTCAAGAGTTATGTGAACACGCTCACAGCGGGAGGATTACCCCAGGAGTTAGTCGATGACCTTCGAGAGCTCAAGTTGGAGATAGTTCCAAGAGGATTTGTTGCCACTTTGGAAATTCAGTCTACTTTGACGGAAAAGATCCGTGAAGCACAGAAAGCTGACAAGGAGATAGTTGAGATTAAGCAGAAACTGGAAGACGGGAAAGCTAAAGGTTTTCGTGAGGATGAACACGGAACTTTATGGTTTGAGGATCGCATCTATGTGCCCAATGATCCCGAACTCAGGAAGTTGATACTTCAGGAAGCTCATGATTCCCCGTACTCGATACACCCCGGTAACACTAAGATGTATGTGGATCTGAAAGAAAGTTTCTGGTGGACAGGATTGAAGAAAGACATTGCCGAGTACGTAGCAATATGCGATGTTTTGTCAGCGAGTAAAAGCCGAGCATCAGAAGCCAGCAGGTTTGCTCCAACCTCTGCCGATACCCGAATGGAAATGGGAAAAGCTTGGTATGGACTTCATCACAGGATTACCCAGGACCCGTTCTGGCTATGATTCTATTTGGGTTGTGGTCGATCGTTTGACCAAGGTAGCTCACTTCATTCCGGTGAAGACTACTTACACGAGTGCCAAGCTGGCCAAGATATATATGACGAGGATCGTATGTCTGCACGGAGTACCGAAGAGCATTGTGTCAGATAGAGGGACTCAGTTCACATCAAAATTTTGGCACCAACTGCATGAAACCTTGGGAACGAGATTGGAGTTCAGCACAACATTTCACCCGCAGACAGATGGACAGACCGAGAGAGT
Source organism: Hordeum vulgare subsp. vulgare (assembly GCF_904849725.1). Classification (NCBI taxonomy): domain Eukaryota; kingdom Viridiplantae; phylum Streptophyta; class Magnoliopsida; order Poales; family Poaceae; genus Hordeum; species Hordeum vulgare. Next base: position 68,029,466 of record NC_058523.1, read on the forward strand.
TAATCAGATTCTGGAAGAGATGTTGAGAGCTTGCGCACTAGACTACGGGTCTAGTTGGGATGACAATTTACCGTATGCCGAGTTCTCATACAACAACAGCTACCAGACCAGTCTGAAGATGGCCCCTTTCGAAGCTCTATACGGAAGGAGGTGCAGAACACCGTTGATGTGGGATGGAGTTGGAGACCGACAACTTTTTGGTCCCGACCTTATCCGAGATTCTGAAGAGAAGGTCAAACTTATTCATGACCGACTCAAGATAGCTCAGTCCAGGCAGAAGAGTTATGCCGACAGCAAACGCAAGGAAGTAACGTACGAAGTGGGATACCGAGCATACCTTCGGGTGTCTCCACTTCGAGGAATCAAGAGATTCGGTGTGAAAGGAAAATTAGCACCACGTTTCATTGGCCCCTACAAAATTCTTGAACGTAGAGGCGAAGTTGCATACAAACTGGAACTGCCGGAAGGATTGCTCAGAGTTCATGATGTCTTCCATGTTTCCTAGTTGAAGAAATGCCACGCTGAGATGGCCGATGTTCCATTGAGAGATACAGTGCCCCTAGAGGCCATACAGCTTGACAGTGATCTGACGTATGAGGAGAAACCCGTCAGGATTCTCGAGACTGCCAACAGAGTTACCCGCAGCAAGATCATCAAGTTCTGCAAGGTGTTGTGGAGCCACCACACCGAGGAAGAAGCCACATGGGAACGAGAAGAGGATCTTCGTCGAGACCACCCGCACCTATTCTCTAGCCAACGCGAATCTCGAGGGCGAGATTCATCTTAAGGTGGGTAGGTTTGTAACATCCCAATTTTCCTAATTGGGAATGTTTGATTGGGGAACGTCGCATGGGAAACAAAAATTTTCCTACGCGCACGAAGACCTATCATGGTGATGTCCATCTACGAGAGGGGATGAGTGATCTACGTACCCTTGTAGATCGTACAGCAGAAGCGTTAGAGAACGCGGTTGATGTAGTGGAACATCCTCACGTCCCTCGATCCGCCCCGCGAACAATCCCGCGATCAGTCCCACGATCTAGTACCGAACGGACGGCACCTCCGCGTTCAGCACACGTACAGCTCGACGATGATCTCGGCCTTCTTGATCCAGCAAGAGAGACGGAGAGGTAGAAGAGTTCTCCGGCAGCGTGACGGTGCTCCGGAGGTTGGTGATGATCTTGTCTCAGCAGGGCTCCGCCCGAGCTCCGCAGAAACGCGATCTAGAGGAAAAACTATGGAGGTATGTGGTCGGGCAGCCGTGAGAAAGTCGTCTCAAATCAGCCCTAATTGCTCCATATATATAGGAGGAGGGAGGGGGACCTTGCCTTGGGGTCCAAGGGACCCTCAAGGAGTCGGCCGAGCCAAGGGGGGGAGGACTCCCCCCCAAACCGAGTTGGACTTGGTTTGGTGGGAGGAGTCCCCCTCCCTTCCCACTTCCTCCCTCTTTTTTTTCTTTTTCCTTTGATTCTTTATTCTTGGCACATAGGCCCCCTTGGGGCTGTCCCACCAGCCCACTAAGGGCTGGTGTGTCTCCCCAAAGCCTATGGGCTTCCCCGGGGTGGGTTGCCCCCCCGGTGAACTCCCGGAACCCATTCGTCATTCCCGGTACATTCCCGCTAACTCCGAAAACCTTCCGGTAATCAAATGAGGTCATCCTATATATCAATCTTCGTTTCCGGACCATTCCGGAAACCCTCGTGACGTCCGTGATCTCATCCGGGACTTCGAACAACATTCGGTAACCAACCATATAACTCAAATAGGCATAAAACAACGTCGAACCTTAAGTGTGCAGATCCTGCGGGTTCGAGAACTATGTAGACATGACCCGAGAGACTCCTCGGTCAATATCCAATAGCGGGACCTGGATGCCCATATTGGATCCTACATATTCTACGAAGATCTTATCGTTTGAACCTCAGTGCCAAGGATTCGTATAATCCCGTATGTCATTCCCTTTGTCCTTCGGTATGTTACTTGCCCGAGATTCGATCGTCAGTATCCGCATACCTATTTCAATCTCGTTTACCGACAAGTCTCTTTACTCGTTCCGTAATACAAGATCCCGCAACTTACACTAAGTTACATTGCTTGCAAGGCTTGTGTGTGATGTTGTATTACCGAGTGGGCCCCGAGATACATCTCCGTCACACGGAGTGACAAATCCCAGTCTTGATCCATACTAACTCAACTAACACCTTCGGAGATACCTGTAGAGCATCTTTATAGTCACCCAGTTACGTTGCAACGTTTGATACACACAAAGTATTCCTCCGGTGTCAGTGAGTTATATGATCTCATGGTCATAGGAATAAATACTTGACACGCAGAAAACAGTAGCAACAAAATGACACGATCAACATGCTACGTCTATTAGTTTGGGTCTAGTCCATCACGTGATTCTCCCAATGACGTGATCCAGTTATCAAGCAACAACACCTTGTTCATAATCAGAAGACACTGACTATCATCGATCAACTGGCTAGCCAACTAGAGGCATGCTAGGGACGGTGTTTTGTCTATGTACCCACACATGTAAATGAGTCTTCATTCAATACAATTATAGCATGGATAATAAACTATTATCTTGATACAGGAATTATAATAATAACTATACATTTATTATTGCCTCTAGGGCATAATTCCAACAATGTTTACATTGTAGCTAAGCATCTATGCATATTGAGTGAAATAAATTTAGCTCGTGAATTTTCTTCCGTCTTTTCGAATTTGCATTTTCATTTTTTTCCTCACGCGAGAAATGCCCGGAGAAAAACTCCCTTGCACGCAAGAGAGAGAGCGGAGGAAAATGACACTCCAAGGTACGGGAATTTTTGAAATGTTGGAGCAAAGAAAACCCAAAATTCTTTTGCAAAAATAATTGCAAAAAGAAATAGCAAATTGGGAATTTCTGAAAAAAAACATTTTTTTAGTTTTTATTTTGGCTTTAATAAAATGTTATTCGGGTAGAGATTCTTTTTCTGTTTTTTTAATATAACACCATATATAAATATATGGATTTATTTTTCTTTTTGGCTTTTATATTTTTTTGTTTGGAAAAGGATTTTAATTTGTTTTTCTAACCACTGCCGCCCTGGGCGTGCCTTGCCACCTGGGCCGAAGCCCCCATCTCGGCTAGCTCCACCAGGCCGAGCCTAATTCCCCTTTTCCGTGGGATCTACCCCCTCCTCTACCCCCTCCTCTATGACCTGCGGCCCCCACCCGAACTCTCTCTCCCCCACGTCTCCTTCTTCTCCTTCCTCCCTCCCTTTCCTATTTTTGTCCAGCAGAAACCGAGCCGCTCCTCCCTCTCCTCTCTCCCAGCGATCTCCTCCCTTATTCTCTCCTCCCTTATCTCTCCTACTCCCTCTCCTGCCTTGCCTCCCCCTCTCCTGCCCAAGCCCCGCGACCGAAGCTTCCTCCTCTCCTCTCTTTCCTTCTCTACAGAGACCGAAACCGAGCACCCCTTCTCTCCCGCGATCTCTTTCCCCGTAGCTCCCTCTCCTCCCTTATACCACCCTCCCCTAGGCCTATATAAACCCCCCCCTCCCCTCGGCTACCCCTCCCCAACCCTAGCCACCGCCGCCACGTCACCCCGCCACGCCTCCACGAGCCTCCGCCGCCGCCACGGGCAGCAGCAGCAGCAGCCGAAGCTGCTGCACTTCGGCTCGCCCCGGGGAAGCCTCCCCGAGCCCCTTCGCTCCCCCGCGCCTCCCCCCTCGGAGGAGCACCTCCGCCGCCGCCTTCCCCCCGAAGCCCCACCGCCCCCGGAGCCCCCTCCCTCGCCGGCAAGCTCTCATCTCGCCGGTGCAAGCAGCAGCAGCAGCAGGTAGCCTCCCTCTCTCTCTCTAGTTTGCATGCATTCGTTTTTAGCCTTTAGATCTCCATGCAATGGCTAGGATTAGAACACTAGTACCTCTTCGGTCTATTCCAAAAAAACCAGTAGGTTTATTTGTCACTTATGAATTAACCGGCAGACTTGCTAGTCTTCGGCCGTTTGCCCGAAACCATTCAACAAACAGCCCTACACCCACTAGTAGCCTGACACGTGTAACCCCCTGTTAGCACTAGTATATTGTATTTTTCTGTCCAGATTACAAAAAAAGAAACTTTCAATTTTGTTTTGGCCACAACTTTTCATCCCGAAGTCCAATGACATTGATTCTTTTTCCAGTAGCTCACAAATTTCCTGTAGTTTTTAAAAACATATAATTTGTCTATGTTTGAAATTTCCAAATATAAGTTAGAGCAGATTTAGTTTAAACCTTGTTTTGCTTATTCCAGGAGTTTAAAAAATGATTTTGAGTTGATTCTTTTTGCTACTGTTTTCTAGTGATAAAATCTTACTGTGGTAGAAGTTTCAGAATTTTTAAAGTATTTTCACTGGTGTTTTCAACAGAAAACAAGTTTCTGCCATACCGGCGCGCGATAAATTCTTTCGCGTAGTCTTTTGCAAATCATTGCATGTGATGTTATTTTTTACTTGTGGCATGATTGAAGTGCTTATGGTGTGCTTTGTGTTTGTATCGGTAGATCATCCGGAGTGCGAAGCGTGTTACTTAGAGACGCTCGAGTAGGACAACTATCATCAAGGCAAGTCATCTTTGATCATGTTATTTTACCTATGTTTTCGACGGATAATAGATCACCTTCTTTGCCCAATTTGCATGCTGCCTAGGTACTTGGAAACTTTAGCATAAGATGTAGTATCATGTGGTAGGAACACAACAACCCCGACACTTGGCCCCGGGACGACAATGTTATATTTGCTATGCTTGAGTAGACGGGTTATTGGTTGAGTGTATACCACGAGTGATGCAAGGTTGATATAATAATCAAGACCGGACTAAGACAAGATTTTCAAGACATTGGACGCAATGCAACTCTGGGTGAAGGACGGTTGATCGGCTCCCTGGAAAACCCAGTGGGTGCCCGGGATGCTGGAGAGGCCATGTCATCCTGCGGAAAGCTTCACCCAGGCTCGAAGAGACGGACGAAGACTTCAAGACTCAAGGCTTACCTGCACAGCCACAAGTCATTATGGGCTCTAGCTTGGTTGGACAACGCGGCGACTCTGGACAGGCGGTGCTAGCAGATGTAGACGAACGGTAGGAATGGATGGGCACCGACAGGGATTCCGTTGAAAGACCATGTTTTGATCATCCGGTCTTCAAACACCCTGAAGTGCGAGGACAAACCCGGAGGCGATCAAATCTTTTGGGGAACGTGTGCAAAACTCTGCAGAGTACTCAACCTAATCGATTAGCCGTGTCCACGGTCATGGACAACTTGAGCCGAAGGCATTGAATTTCCCCTGAACTCTCGACACAACTTAATAATGATGTGGGTGTTAACAACTATTCGGGTACGAGAACTGGTTGGCGGAACCATCTCGTTAACAACAAACATTGTAGTAAATTTTGCTTTCAACCCCTTTTGTTGTAGGATAAAACTGGCTTTATGCAAAACTAGCTCCACCGGCCAAATATGCATGTAGAGATAGATGATTATTATTTTACCCCCCTCTCTTTGATGTTTTGCCGGCATATTCAATATGCAGACCTACACGGCTGCAACGTATCATGTTGCAGAGTATTTTTCCGACCAGGAGTGAGGCTACGATTCTACGCTCAGCGACATGCCCTTGGAGTCGGATGGACTCGTTTACCTGATGCTTCCGCTTAGTCTTCGTTAGATAATCTCATGAGTTGGCCTTGAGTCACTTTATTATACTCCTTTATTGTAATAAAGTACTCTTTATGAGATTTTGATTAATAAAGCTGTGTGATTGCACTCTTGAATATATACATTATGTACTGTGTGTGTACCAGCATGATCTTGGGATGGTACAGAAACACCAGAGGCTTGACTCGTCTTGAGTCGGGTCGCTACAATGGTAGATCTATGTCCTCTTTATTTAGATTGGTGATGAATTATTATGATGATAAATCATTGTTGTTGATAACTATTTGTGCTTGTGAGTGAATTATAAATAATTTATACTACAAATACAATTATAATATTGTTGAAAAATTGTATAGTTTGTTGTTAACACATACAAAAAGTTGTAATTGTTCAAATGGATGTGAGACCATCTCACAAGCGGTGAAGAACCAAATCCATTCCACTCCATCTCTTCAACCAAACACTAAAACATAACAATTTCATTCTTCCTGTTATGCTCAACTAAACATAGAAACGGAACCGATCCATTACAATGGAACGGAACCATGCCATTACATTCCACTTCGTTTCCGAACCGAACACACCCTAAGTAACCAACTTTGTACCCCCTCCATTTAGGTGTGTTGTGCATCTAAGGGAGGGCACCGCAATCTAGGTGTGATGAGATTAGATGAAAGAAGAATTCAGACCGAGGAAAAATCATATCAACATGCAATAATTTTCCTCCAAAGGAACTAAAATTGGCAATTAATCGCATCGTTATTGCATAAGTGTTTTAGCTAACCCATGCACGGAAGTTTCCCCACGTCCGTGACATACATGCAGTGGTCCTTTCCTCCTCTCCCGACATGCAGTGGTCGTTCCTTCTTCTCGCGACCTATTTTCCTGGTGATCTAAACAAGGGGCGGTTATTTCTACCCTGTGTTACTCATTTTGAATTTCTAAATTCTCTTACATGCCAATACATGTGGACGGAGGGAGTAGAATAGACCAGGAAGCCTAGTGGACTTCACCCGTTGGAGTAGTTTGTCCCATGGTTACCTGGTATAGACTATAAAGTACTCCCTCCGTTCCTAAATATAAGTCTTTGTAGAGATTTCACTAGTGGACTACATACGGATGTATATAGACATATTTTAGAGTATAGATTCAATTATTTTGTTTCGTATGTAGACCCTTAGTGAAATCGCTTAAAAGACTTACATTTAGGAATGGAGGGAGTATTTGTTAGAGCATATTTATCCATATGTGATTTTGGTAATTGATGACAATCCTTATAGACCAATGGTTGCCTTAAGTAATATATATTCAAAGGATTTGTCCATAGACACTTCTTGAAGTCCATCTTTTTGTTTTAAGGAGTTTATATGATGACCAAGGTGGTATTCAAGATATTATCCAAAGAATGATCATAAAGACACAAGGTTGATCAAGACTAAGACAAAGAGTAAATCAAGTTGATCAACTCACAAAGCATACAAGATGTACCAAGAGGGATCAAGTGATCCCATGGTGTGTTTCCATGGGCTTGCTTCAAGAGAAGATCTCATACATCCCATGGAGGATGACGTCAAGTGGTGTTCGTCATCAAGATTGCGGTGTGCAAGTTCAAGTGGATCATCACGATGATATCATGCTTGAAACTTGTTGTGATAGTCTGGCTTATTAGGGATGACAGACTGCTCATATCAATAAGGATTTTTTTCTTTTCCGGGAGCCCATTCGAACAGAACTCCCAAGTTATGCATGCTCGGCTTAGAGTAGTTCTAGGATGGGTGACCGACCAGGAAGTTGATTGCGGATGTGCATGAGTGAGAACAAAGTGCGTAGAAAAGACTAGTATTTATATGTGGGGCCGGTCTAGATCCCGCCAGAAGTAACGACCGCCGACTGGTGTGTCCGGAACGTTACAAGTTGGTATCAGAGCTGACCCTCGCGGTTACACGGATGTTTGCGAACAGGTGTGCGGTCATGTTGTTCATGACGTTTGTGACCCGTCGTGGCACACGACATGGTACATGTACTGGACTGGAAGCACATACATTTGTGCCAAGAGGGAACGCTCCTGTGGCCCGACGAGGACGTCGGTTCCTGTGAGTGGTGGTGTATGTGATAGCCTTGCTTATTAGGAATGATAGACTACTCATATTAATAAAGAATTCCTTCTTTTCCAGGAGCCCATTCGAACAGAACTCTCAAGTTAAGTAAAGCGTGCTCGACTTGGAGTAGTTCTAGGATGGATGAACGACCGGGAAGTTGATCCCGGGTGTGCATGAGTGAGGACAAAGTGCACAGAAAAGATTAGTATTGATATGTGGGTCCATTCTAGATCCCGCCAGGAGTAACGACCGTCGGCGGGTGCGTCCGGGGTGTTACACTTGCCGTCCATTGTGATGGCAATAGACTTGTGAAGATGTTCTGAAGAGTGTCTCACCCATAGTGAGTATAGGGGAGCAATCAAGTAGTCTTCATCAAACCAATGCAATCAAGAAAGGTGGTCCATCTTGGGGAAACCAAGATCAACATCATCTAGCTCAAGAGGACTAGGTGTAAGGTATAGGTTTGTCCTTGATAGGTTTTTCTATTTTAGGATAGATTACCGTACTGTCAAGGGGGGGCTCTCAAGTGAGTAGCTTGACCGTATTGTTCGTTGAGAGCTCAAACCATTTGCATCCTTGCATCATTTTTCTTGGTTCTTGTTTGGTTTTTCTCTTTGTGAGATATAGATCTTATGGTCATCTTCATGACAAGCTCAATTTCATCGAAAAAGGAGTCCATATGAATCTTCTATGATGTTTTCGATGTTGGGAGTTTTTGCCCGTTCTTCATTGATAGAGGTTTCGCATCTCTATATCATTGGCATTTTCATAACTGCATGTTCTTAATATAATCTCTATATCATTCATAGAGGTTTTTGTCATTGTTTGGATAGTACTTGTCATGTGCTATCCAACGAGCTTGAGTTTGCTCAATTCGGAGCTCGTGTGCGAAAGTTGTAGCATTTCTGGTCTTTCCTGTTTTCTAGCTCACTGGTTGTACCGCTGCCATGGGCGGTTGTACCGCTCAACCCCTGGGCGGTTTTACCGGCCTGGCACTGGTCCACAACCGGTCACGGCTTTGTTTTGCTGTGTATGTTGGGTGGTGGTGTCCCGGTTGTACCGCTCTATTAAACATAGATGGTACTACCGGTGTTCCAAGTGGTTGTACGGCTTGTGACTTAGCCACGCCCAGTGGCCATGGTTGGTGGAACCTCAGGGCCAAGTCTCTGTTTTGGTGCGGTTCTTGCGCGGTTATGGTCCAGTTGTACCGCTATATTACATTGACCAGTTGTACTGCCCACATCACGGGTTGTACCGCCCCTGTGTTATTCTACACATAACGGGCATATTTGTGGGGACCTATTTAAGGGGGTCTCTTCCCCAATGGTTCCCCATTTCTTGAGCTCGTTCCCCCCCCCCATTGTTGACCTTCTTAGAGCTTGCTAACTCTCAATCCCTCCAATGATTCTTGCTCCTTTTTGAGGAAAAAGAGAGAGGAGATCTAGATCCACATTTCCATCAATCACTTTCTCCTCTATGTGAGGGGAACCCCTTGGATCTAGTTCTTGGAGTTCTTGGTGTTCTTCTTTGTTCTTCCTCTCATTTTCCACCATAGCATTAGTTCTTGTGGTGAGATTTGGGAGTGAAGGACTTCGGCACTCCGTGTGCCCTTGCCATTACATTTGGTGCATAGGTTTGAGTTGTCCCCGATGATACGTGGAAGTGAAGTTTGAGAAGCTTATTACCCTTGGGTACTTGGTACCCTAGAAATTGTTCTTCGTGGATGCTTTGGCGTCCTAGAAGCTTGGTGGTGCCTCGGAGCTCAATCATTGTGGTGTAAAGCTTCGGGCAAGCGTCGGGGTTTCCAATTAAGTTGTGGAGATTGCCCCGAGCATTTGAGATCACCTCCAAGCCATATGCCATTGTGGTGAAGCTTCATGGTGTCGTTGGGAGCTTCCAATTAAGTTGTGGAGATTGACCCAACCTTGTTTGTATGGGTTCGGTGACCGCCCTCAAGGGTCCCTTAGTGGAATCACGACATCTTGCAATGTGAGAGGGCGTGATGAGATTATGGTGGCCTTAGTGGCATCTTGGGAAGCATTGTGCCTCCACACCGCTTCAAACAGAGATTAGCATCTGCAAGAATGTGAACTTCGGGATACATCGTCGTCTCCGTGCGCCTTGGTTATCTCTTACCCGAGCCCTTTACTTTTGCAGTTTACTTTGTGATAGCCATATTGTTTCTTGTTATATATCTTGCTATCACTTAGTTGTTTATCTTACTTAGCATAAGTTGTTGGTGCACATAGATGAGCCTAGTTGTTTTAGGTTTTGTGCTTGACAAATTAAACGTAGTTTTATTCCGCATTTGTTCAAGCCTAAATCGTAAACATTTTAAAGCGCCTATTCACCCCCCCTCTAGGCGACATCCACGTCCTTTCAGTATAAATGAGAAGTTTAGAGTTATGAGTTGTGATCTCAGGGCCGGTCCTGAGATTTCGGGGGCCGAGGGCAAAACAACACATGGGGGCCCTAAAACAACATTTTTCTCTATATCAATTGCACCTAATTAAATACTCAATGCACCATATTTATGTTAATTATCCAATAAACCAGGATCATAAACATTCACAGAAAAAATGATTGCCCTTTCCAATCGACGTTGTGTGTTTTTATTAGGTTCATGATTACAATAATTATTATTATACTATATATTGTCACTTCTTTTTTAGCAGTAGGCATTACATGGAATTTCTAAGAGAAGTGCTTGTATGTGTTGTATAAAAATATTAATATCTCCTTTCTTGAGCTCAATCAACAGATACGCAAGTTAATTTTCTTTAGTCTTTACCAGATGCATACTTTCTAGATAACGTCTTCCTAATCAGCACACAAGCATATGATACAAAGAACTAAAAACAATGTTAGTTTAATTGAAAAATGCTAATTAATGACTCGAACAAAGATCTAGAGGGCTAGAAAATTAGAAATTGCAAGATATTATTGTTGCTTACTAGTCATGAATAAAAATCCGAGCTTGTTTGTTTTAATCCTAACCCACATAAGAAATCTGAGTGAGAAAGAGATATGTATGGGGATGATTTTCATGAAACTGATGAACAACCTATACAGACTATAGAAAAAGAGAGATTTGCATCGGAGAGCAGGTTGATTGGAATCTGAAAACTTGTATTAGCTTCTTCCAGTAATCACACGCAACATCAGAGAATAACGATTAGTAGAAAACATGGACTGGGCGCAGTCAACCTTGGTGTTGATTCGTTTGTCAATTTGAGTGCGAGGATTGTTTTTGTGGCCTTTCAGCAGTTGCAATCTCTCATCCCAGACTCATGTGTTGCTTCGACGAATTTTGCTACTCACGGGCCCTGGGCAGCCGCCCCTTCCGCCCCCCTCAGGGAGTTTTGCTACACCTACGTAATTTACCTATGTAAACTTACGTATTAGCTGAATTGGACTAATTTGGTTGGACAAAAAATTAGGCCCAGGCCCACACCGCCGTGAAAATCAGGGGGCTGATTAGTTTAGAAAGAACCTCACGTAGGATTACGTAGATAGATTACGTAGGTCTAGCATTATTGGGGCCGGCCCTGTGTGATCTTCTTATGTACTTCCTATCAATATTTTTCTAGCCTGTTCGAGGTTATTTATTACCGGCCACTCTCACATCAAGACATGGTGCATCCATCGACGATACATCCAAATTTATGGGAGGACTTCCTCTTGTTCTCCTGCAAATAAAACACTTTTCTCCTCAAAACAATCATCATACCTATCTATTATGGTATTTTCATAAACATTTTAAGATACATTGTCATGGAACTTCCATTGTTACATTACAATAATTATTTTTATTGCCATTCTCTTTGCATGATCATATATAGAGCTGACATGATAGTTGTGGCAAGGACACTGTTCATTATTATTTTACATGTTATGCTATATCATTTCACATCCTGGTAGACTGTCCGAGACATTCATTTGTAGTCATCATTTTCATTTATGAATCATAAGTAAATAAAAGTGTGATGTCAATTAGAGTGTGGCTCTATCTGTAAGAAAAAAAAGAGACCAATGAGCCCAATAAAAAGAGGCCAAAAGATCCCACCCAGAAAAGAGAAAGAGAGAGGGGGCACACTACTATCCTTCATACACACTTGTGCTTGAGAGTAGCACCATGTATTCATGTAGAGCGTTTTCATATTCCTCATTTTACATACTAGTGGGAGTTTTACATTATAAGAACTTGACTTGCATATTCCATGATGAGCTTCCTCAAATGCTCGTGGATATGAGCAAGCAATTTGAATGTACACCCACGTTGCATTTGGAGAGATCTCATACACTTATAGCTCTAGTGACATTGCATCCCGTACTCCTCGCATCAATATCGATTATAAAACCTCTCCATTGCCTAATTATTAGCTACGCTGGTGTGTGACTTTCTCAAATTTTACCTTCTTATAAAAATCTCCATCAATATTCTATCTCCAACTCCTGATACGGACATTAGAGATCCCGCTTTTAAGGTTGGCGAATTCCTCAACGAGTATGTCAACGAGGGACTTGTAGACGAGGATCCCGGCCATGCCTTTGTGTATGCCGCGGTTGGGTAATCCACCATGATTGTACTCAAATGTTGTTCTTTGTAATTTTTGGCACGCGTGAAATTTAACCCATCAATGATGGTCACTACCGCAAATGCGAGTTGCAGGGTGTATGGATGGGAACAACATGTATTACACCTTAAGCTGCATTTGGTTTCCTCCAAAATCTCATAGATGCCCAAATAAAAGTGAAGGTGAATCTTCCATCACCCCATAAGCCCTATAAGCGTTGTTCCGTGCAAGCTGAACTACAGACAATGGTAGTTTACCGTGTAAAACGTCTATGTATTTATAGCTGGACTCTCGGCTAGGATAGCATCCGCGCGTACATGCAATATGCATGCATTATTATAAACCAAAGCAAGTTCATATATTTGCAGTGTGGGCTGCACACAACAAGAATGATCCATGGCATCTTGTTTGCGTGCGGGCTCGCTCATCCGGATGATATGAGCACTTTCAGGCTTTCCAAGCGAAGCAGACATTGGAATGGTATCTTCTCGTGTGTCGGGAATTAACTTTGCACGTAATAAGTCTTTAAAAATCTTTTTTATTTTGAAATAGAAGCATTTTATTCTTTCATTCACTGCACTGCCACCTATTTCTTTTTATTTTTTTAACATGAAAAGAGTAGGGAGTTCCCACAATTCATGATAGAAGAATAGATTAGTGAAACTGGTCAAAAACAAAAGAAATCAACCTTGTGTGTAAAGAGGCCTCTGAAATCTTTTTTCAATAGGAGCATTTTTATTGATTTTCTTTAGTGTCACTTGTTACTGTGATGCCTGAGGGTTTGGAGCAGCCACAACTACCGCACCAACTAACAAAGTCTCATGTTTAATGGGATACATTTCTTATTATAACAAAAAGCTCTCGCGTGACCACTTTCAACATGTTGATTTTTTTTTCTTTTAATTTTTTGTAAATTATAATTGTGTACAATAAATAATATGCATATAATTAAAATAAGTTACATTAATAAAGTTCGTATACTTTCATAAAATATTGACACAACAATTTAACAAAAATATACATAATTCAATCATGAAATATGAAAATAAATTTATAATTTAAAAAGTGTTAGCATATTTACTAATATATTAAAGTAATTAGAAAGGTTTGTGTATTTAAATAAATACTTATATAGGTTTAAATATTTCCAAGTTTTTTAATAAAATATTCATGTAGTATATAAAGTGTTCATAATTTAAAAAACTTTATGCTATTTAAAAAAAAGTATGCTTTAATATATACACCTTATATAAAGGAACGGAAGAAGTATATAAATTTTTTGTTTGTTTTCCTAATTTTATGAATAAATTTCATAAAATTAATATAATTAAACGTGTGAATTCATAAATATACATCTTTTAGATGAATGCACATGAGTTTATGAAATAAGTTCACCGTTTTATTCATAAATATTTTAAAAATATATGAGTATGTTTTAAAATATTTTAGAATGAGAGGTGGATTAATTTTAAAATGCCATGAACATTATAAAAACCTTTTAAATTAAGTTTGTTATACAGTCATAAAGTCTAATTACAGTTTAAAAACATGAGACCTTGTTGATTGGTGTGGTATATGTGGCTCCTTTATTACCGTTTGTGGGATGTTCGAATGACAGGCCCCGATACTATTTTTTTTAAAATTAAATTTCTCTAGTTTATGTTGTTCATTATAATGTATATAAAGCATATGAATCAAGAGATGATAGAAAAGGTGATGTGATCAATTGGCTAGCAACTAATATGCGTGGGCTCGAACCGAGTCACTCTTCGGAACCCCACGACATCCCTTTGATTTTTATTTTACAAATTTTGTTGTTTCTTTCTGATGGCCATTGTGTAAGAAAGAAATAACTCCAATCGGGGTTAGTAGTGGATTAATGTGCTGCTCGGCTTGTGCTCGTTAAGGCTCGGCTTATTAAGCTCGTTAAGCTTAACAAGCTAATGTGGTTTTGTTCATTTAATGCTCATTAAGCTCGTAATATGATCACTAACATAGTATGATATGTTATGGTCTGCAACATGAGAGTGCGGGTGAATTTTTTCAAAGGAAGATTGTGACTACATGAGGAGGTACATTGATTTGTTGCATCCTATGGGTTAGGAACTTAGGATGGGTTGAGGTACCAGAAAAATATTGTCACATAAGATAAGAATATCCGTTGTGTTGTACTAACAATAAGATAAGAATGTATGTTGTGTTTCACTAACAAGCTTAACGTGTTACTCATGAAACTCGTTAAGTTGTTCATTAACACTAGTGGGGACGGGGCCTTTAGCCCCGGCCCGTAAGGGGCTTTAGTCCCGGTTCACCAACCGGGACTAAAGGGGCGGGACTAAAGGCCTAACCTTTCGTCCCGGCCATCTTACAAGCCGGGACTAAAGGTGCTCCACGTGGGCGCCTCGTAGCGCCCCAGGGGCAAGCCCTTTAGTCCCGGTTCGTTACACGGACCGGGACTAAAGATTTTCAGATTTTGCTGGGTTTTGGGTTTTTTTTGAATGAAATTATTTTTGGGTTTTAGGGTTTTAGGGTTTAGGTGTTCGGGAGATTAACGTGATGCCTGGTTTGGTGTTCGGGAATTAGTTTTCATATAATTTAAATAAAAATAATTATGCATATATATATATATATATATATATATATATATATATATATATATATATATAAGATTAACTTATCTTACAAGCGAGCATATATATACAATTATATGGAGATCTGAATTATCGGGACTAGAGCCCGTCTATTCGATTACATGGACGAACATCAGTAATGGCCCTTAGCTACACTAAATCGTCCTTTGAGCTCTATAACTTCCGTCCTCAGAAATCCCGCAAGCTCCTCTGCAACAGCAATCGCGCGTTGCTCTGGTAGGACCTTCGTCCTCATGACCGTGTGCTATATAAGAAGAGGATATGAATATGAATATCAATCATGATAACAAAGAATGACGGGTAAAAATAGAGGTGTGAATGTTCATTGCTTACGTCGAATCTGTGATCCTTGAGCTCAGAGGTAAACGTGCGAATGGTCTCGCAAACATAGTATCCGCATAGATGCATTCCCCGTGGCTGCTGGTCGCACTTTATGAGAATAGAATATATATAATCAAAATAATAATCTAGCATCATAAATGTATTTAAAATTAATAGAAGTATATCATACTACTATTTACCTGAGCCGCTCTAAAGGTCAGCTTCTCAGGAAAGTTACCGGGAGTCACGCACTTGAACCGCTTCCAAACCCTGCCCGACAAGGATAATGATTTGCTAAGTTTTTCATTAATTGATATATCAGAAAATCATCGAAAGAGACCGATAGAGCACAAGAATGATTAAAATTATCCTTGGAGCATGTCCTGCAGGCTTTGGAACTGTTCCAAGGGTCTCGATAATGGGTCGAAGGTATCAACTCTTCCCTTATCAATTTGAATGTCCAACAGAATCCAATGGAAGCTGCACATGTATATATATATATATATGTGTGTGTGTGTGTGTGTCAGTAACTTATCAATTACACTTATAAGTGAATGGATACAACAGAGTAAAGACCCTCACCTGAAGTTGTATGGAAACAGTATGTGGTCACATAAATTTTGATCTATTAGAAACCTTAGAAGGTTTTCCTCCGTCTCCTTGGGTTTATCAGTTAGCGTCGCTATATGTATTTTATCTGGGTCAATAAACCCAATATTTAGGATGCTCTTACTTTTACAATCCAGAATCTTCATTCTGCATAATAGAGTACAAGTTATATATAGACAATGAATTGAAATAACTAAACAAGTTATATGTAGACAACGAATTGAAAAACTTACAGACAATAGCAACTCATAAGCGATTTGTCGAGGGCGTCGCCATTGTACATATGGAAGAGTTCATCAAAGTCGATATGGATTTCTTCGGAGCAGCCGTAGTACTCCCGTGGGACACTCAGCATGATCATCGTTCTCCCATTCTTTGATTCTCTTAAGTATCATTTATGCAAGTAACGCATATTTGTTGGGAGATCATCTTTGCTGACCAAAGGCTCTCCCATGACAAACTGTGGCTTAGGGGCTACCACAGCCTTGGGTATCCTGTCGTCTTGGGAAGCCAGCAAATCTTCAACCGAGATACCACATTCAGCCGCCAACTCCTTTGCTCTTTCAAAATCTTGCCCCTGCACCGGAGGGGGAACATTCTCGTTTAACACCTTGAGGGGTGGGATCGACTGTTTGGCCTGTTGTCCAAGCTGAGGAACGTCTGATTTTTTCTTGCTTGTAGTTGAACTTGATTTGCTCCCACTTGCACTTGCACGTGAGCTGCTCTTCTTCACTTCCTTCTGCAATGTGCGTGTATAGTCATCAGGCTTATAGTGTAAGTCATACTGTGATGGAAGGGTTGTGAAGTCTTTTGCCCATGCTATTTGCTTCTCGGTGTATTCCGGGCGGGGCTCGGGTTCCTTCTTTTTCATCCGTGTATCATGCTGTTCCTTTGCTATCCTGGTGTTTTCCTCGGGGGTACGATCATAAGGTCTGGTAGGAAGATTAGCATGAGGTACCTTTGGGAGGGGCGACAGTTTGCGCTTTGGGGAGCTCCGTCGCTTAGAAATCATCGACGGAGCGTTCTTGCTGGCACGCTTCCGCTTAGTATCATGTGCGGGCGGCGGCGGAGACGGACGACCCAAGTCCGGCGGCGGTGATCGAGATGGACTCGTGTTGTGCTGGCTGACGTCATGTGGAGGGCTTGGAGGTAATGGAGGTGTAGGTGACCTGCGACGACTCGGAGGCGGTGTTGTCATTGGGGCCGAGCCTGGAAGCTTGATGTAGTTCTTGTCCCATAGGATGACTCCACCCAGTACTTCTCCGAGTGTCCTCTCATCTTCGGGTCCAGCTATGTCGAGCTCCATATCATTAAACCCCGTCATGATTTCATCCACCCCGACTTTAGCAAAGCCAGCTGGAATCTCACGGCCATGCCAGCGTGCATCAGGGCCAGAAGGTAAAGCTTGTCCGACGGCCACCTTCATGGATATGTTCTTGAATTTCTGATGGAGTTCACATGATGTTGACTCCTTGACTCCATCCACGGGGTAGTCGGGACCGCCCTCTATCATTCTTCATGCATCGTCGGGCGGGGCCTCAGATTCAGCCACGCTGCTTTTCCGCTTAGATGGGGCGCCGGTAATATCAAGTGCAGGATCTTCCTGGCGCAGTACTCCTCTAAGCTCATCAATCTGCTTCTGTTGCTCGTTAATCCTGGCACGCAACTGGTTGAACTTGTCATTCTCCTCATTCTTTGCCGCTTCTTTGCTCTCTCTCGGCTTCTGCAAGTGTCTTGGTCTCTGGCAAACCCAAGCCACCACGGGTAAGAAGGACCGAAGCCTTGCGTTCATCCTCCATGTTCGTCATTGCCGAGGACCAGTGTGAGCAAATCTTTATCTCTATCTGAAGTGAACTTTCTTTTTCCCTCCTTAATTTATTTCACTATCCTTTTCCAATTCTCCCTGGGTATCCTAAGACCGTCACTGCAGATGAGGTCCCTTGTTTCTTCGTCGTACGAACCATCATGCACAAGGAACCAATTTCTTGCTCTCAATTCCCACTCATCACGGAGTGGTTCAGGTACGATGCCTTTATCTAGCAGATCTTGCTCTTTCTTATCCCACTTTTGGATGGCAGTCTCATAGCCCCCTGGCCCCAGCTTGTGGTGATATTTCTTCTTGTTGGCATTTATCTTGTTCTTTTCTGATAATGCCTGGGCATCTTCTGACTCCTTGTATTCTTGAAATGCCTTCCAGTGATTCGCCTGCTTGGCTAGATATCCCTCGAATACTCGCACTTTCTTTGTCTTCAGATAGTTTTCCATAGCTTCTTCTTCCAGCTACGGAACAGTTCGGCCATCTTCTTCAGAGTCCACTGCTTGACTTTGGCCCTCAGTTTGTCTGCGGCGTCTTCATTCTCACATTCTGGCAGGTTGAAATGTGACATGAGATCATTCCAAAGATTATCTTTGTACCTTTCGGCGACATAGTCACTATCGGCTGCCCCTTTGCGCTTGTTCCACTCTCGAACGCTGATCGGGACGTGATCCCTAACGAGAACTCCGCATTGCTTCTTGAATGTGTCAGCAGCATTCTTAGGAAGCTTGGGTTCGCCCGTA
The DNA here is from genome assembly GCF_904849725.1 of Hordeum vulgare subsp. vulgare. NCBI lineage: Eukaryota > Viridiplantae > Streptophyta > Magnoliopsida > Poales > Poaceae > Hordeum > Hordeum vulgare. Next base: position 68,047,970 of record NC_058523.1, read on the forward strand.
GGAAATATCACCTCAAAGGTGTAATGCGTCCGTGCATCCAACTTTCTAGTCGGGCCTCGTTTCGTAGTTTTGCTCGATGTGGAGGCCTAAGAGGGAGAAACATTCGTCAAATGAATGTATATGTATACAATATAGAGCTATATCCAATATTTTTCACATATTGCAAGTGATTGTAGAACTTCATATGTATACCTCGCCGGACTTTATTATTTCTTCACCGGCTTCTCCATCAGTGGAGCTATCACCTTCTCCGTCATTGGACCTATCTCTTGCCCCATCGGCTTCATCTTCGTGTCGCTCGACCTCCATTCCAATGTCCTGGTTTAGATATGACGACGGAGATTCAGCTGGTTCAACGTCGGGGCCGTCTTTGATTATATCGTCGAGAATTTCTTCCTCTTCGAGGTTCCTGATATGTGGATCCATAGTTCTGCAAAAAACGGATTCTCTTAACCTTTGTACCAAAAAAGAATTATTCTATCAGGAACTCCGTTCCAAAACAACTTAAGTCCCGGGTCGGGGCTCCACCCGGGACTCCTAGATTTCTACATAGTATTCAAAGTAGGAGTACTTTTCCAATTTGAGCATTCAATAAGCAAAACCAAATCGTAAATTAAAGTAGTATTCAAATTAGCATGCATTCAATTATAAGCTAATACATCATCACTTTTGTCCGTACATCGTCGAATATTATCACTAATACTCCTCGAATACTATCATACATATAGCATCACTGATACATCTAGAACCGTAGCGCCCGACGGGTATCGGCGCGGGCGGTGGACACCCAAAGAGAAGGAACCATCACAGGATCATAGCTCCAGTGAGATCCCCGAAGAACCTGTCAGGTATGCTCGAACCTGCCCTCCAACGCAACCATGTAGCGACGGACGTGCTCATCCTCCTCGCTGACACGGTGACGTACCACCTCCCCAGTGTCCGGAAGCCTCGACACCCTCACTGGCCCACGCGACCGCCACCAAACAAGGATCGGGTCAACGACGGGCTGGCTCCTCACCAACCTACGCCCCCCGGAAGCTAGCACCTCCCAATACCAGCCGGGCGGAGCCCAGTCCCGGACAGGGGCCCTCTGATCAAGCAGGTGTCCTCCGCCGAGTCGACGACCAGGATGCGGGATAGGCATCATAAAATGAACTAAAAAAATAAACTAGTTCTATTAATTTTCTTGCTAAAAATAAACTATTAACACTTAAGCATATACAATAGCAAAATTAAACTATTAACACTTAAGCATATACAATAGCAAAATTACACAATAATCTAAGAAACACTATTAACACTTAAGCATATACACTATACAATAGCAAAATTAAATGACAAAAAAATATATTTCTTCTTCTTGTAACCCTAAATTAATTTTTCCTCTTCTTCTATTTCTCCTCTTCTTCTACTTCTTCTTCTACTTCTACTTCTCCTCTTCTTGTAGTACTTCTCCTCTTCTCTTCTTCTACTTCTCCTCTCCTCCTGTTCTAATTTTTTCTCTTCTTCTACTTCTCCTCTTCTTCTATTTTTCCTCTTCTTCTCCTCTCCTCTTCTTCTTATTCTCCTTTTTCTTCTTTTCTTCTCCTCCTCTTCTTATTTTCATTTTTCCTAATCTTATTTTCTTATTTTTGTTTATATTTCTTCTTCTTGTAACCCTAACCTAATTCTAAATATTACTAACCCTAATAATCTAGCACAAACCTAATAACAATAGGAATTAAATGACAAAAAAATATTTTTCTTTTTCTTCTTTTCTTCTCCTTTTTCTTATTTTCTTCTCTTTTTTCTTCCTTTCTTCTCCTTTTTCTTCTTTTCTTCTACTAGCCGGAGTGTTGGGGAGGAGGGGGCGGGGGGCTTACCGGCCGGAGGTGTCGACGGCGCGCGGCGAGGAGGACGGCGGCGACGAGGAGGACGACGGCGACGGCAGGCGGCGGCGAGAAGGACGTCGGGCAGCCTGACGGCGTCGTCGAGTTCGTCGCTGTGCCGCGCCAGGCAGGAGAACGAGAGGAAGAAGAAGAGAAATGGACGATTTTGATTGGAATTTTTCGAAGTCCCGCTTATATAGGTGGATCTTTAGTCCCGGTGCGTGGCTCGAACCGGGACTAAAGACCCCCTTTAGTCCCGGGTGGAGCCACGGCCCGTGACTAAAGCCCCTCGTTTCCCGCCTCCTCGCCTGCCGAAAAGGGGTCTTTAGTCCCGGGGCGTGGCTCCAACCGGGACTAAAGGGTGTCTGTAGTCCCGGGGCGTGGCTCCACCCGGGACTAAAGCCCCTCCTCGGCTGTACGATAAGTTTAGTCCCACCTCGCCCAGTGAGGGGGACTAACACTTGTTTATAAGCCCCGTCGGAGCTTCTCCATCGAGCTCCTCTCTAAAGCAGGCTTACGGGCCTAAACTCACTGAAAATTGAAACTATATTAGGAATTATAGGGAAAATTCAATCTAAATTCAAATGAGAATTTAGCTTGAATTTTCTCTATGATTTCGAATATAGTTTCAATTTTTTCTATTTTCATAATTAATAATTCGGACTATCCAAACTATTATCTATTTTGTTATTTTCAATTAAAAACTATGTTTATTAAAAATTCTTTTTGCATATTTGAGAATTTCACAAAACTATGATAATGAAAAGTGTTTCAAATTGAATAAATAATGCAAAACTATTTTTTATTTTCATAATTAATAATTTTGACTATCCAAACTATTATCTATTTTGTTAATTTCAATTAAAAACTATGTTTATTAAAAATTCTTTTTGCATATTTGAGAATTTGACAAAACTATGATAATGAAAAGTGTTTCAAATTGAATAAATAATGCAAAACTATTTTTTTTTTCATAATTAATAATTTTGACTATCCAAACTATTATCTATTTTGTTATTTTCAATTAAAAACTATGTTTATTAAAAATTCTTTTTGCATATTTGAGAATTTGACAAAACTATGATAATGAAAAGTGTTTCAAATTGAATAAACAATGCAAAACTATTTTTTATTTTCATAATTAATAATTTTGACTATCCAAACTATTATCTATTTTGTTATTTTCAATTAAAAACTATGTTTATTAAAAATTCTTTTTGCATATTTGAGAATTTGACAAAACTATGATAATGAAAAGTGTTTCAAATTGAATAAATAATGCAAAACTATTTTTTATTTCCATAATTAATAATTTTGACTATCCAAACTATTATATATTTTGTTATTTTCAATTAAAAACTATGTTTATTAAAAATTCTTTTTGCATATTTGAGAATTTGACAAAACTATGATAATGAAAAGTGTTTCAAATTGAATAAATAATGCAAAACTATTTTTTATTTCCATAATTAATAATTTTGACTATCCAAACTATTATATATTTTGTTATTTTCAATTAAAAACTATGTTTATTAAAAATTCTTTTTGCATATTTGAGAATTTGACAAAACTATGATAATGAAAAGTGTTTCAAATTGAATAAATAATGCAAAACTATTTTTTATTTCCATAATTAATAATTTTGACTATCCAAACTATTATCTATTTTTTGAGCTAGTTGACCCTGAAATTGAAAAGCACTACAAATGAACTATGAAAATGTTGAAAGTTGGCATGCTATCATCATTTCACCCACATAGCATGTGTTAAAAAGTTGAGAGGGCTACGACAAAAACTGGATGCAGTTCGTGTACAAAACGGACAATCTCTCTCGAAGTAGGAGCGTTTCGAACGAGACTCATCTCTTACAAAGGGATTTCATTTTTTTGAACTTATTTGAACTCCATACTTTTGTGTGTGTTCAAAATGCACCATTCTAAGGCACATCACAAAATTTCAACAATTTCTGACTTCATTTGGTATTCTTCGTGCATTTACTTATTTTTTTTGAGCTAGTTGACCCTGAAATTGAAAAGCACTACAAATGAACTCTGAAAATGTTGAAAGTTGGCATGCTATCATCATTTCACCCACATAGCATGTGTTAAAAAGTTGAGAGGGCTACGACAAAAACTGGATGCAGTTCGTGTACAAAACGGACAATCTCTCTCGAAGTAGCAGGGTTTCGAACGAGAGCTCATCTCTTACAAAGGGATTTCATTTTTTTGAACTTATTTGAACTCCATACTTTTTGCGTGTTCAAAATGCACCATTCAAAGGCACATCACAAAATGGACAATCTCTCTCGAAGTAGAAGCGACCCCCACAATAAGAGACAACATTCTTCTTCTCTCATATAGGGTGGACACTAGCTCACCTGATTTTTCAATCGTCGATGATGGTCGCTACTCCTACTTCCCCTAGTGCATAACCAATATCTAGCACAAGGAGAAGAAGGAGAAGCGACCCCCACAACAAAAGTGGTTCCGCGGCACGCCACGTGGTTCCGCTGCACGCCACGTGGTTTCGCTGCACGCCACATGGGACTAATGGTCTTTAATTTTTAAATGACTGTTTTAATCAAAAACAGATCTGTTACAAAAGGGATTTCATTTTTTGAACTTATTTGAACTGAAGACTTTTTGTATATATATGTGGTCGAAATGCATGATACCATGGAGTTAGAAAGGGCTAAACCATTCAAAAGTAGCAAATGAAGTTAGAAAGGGCTAAACCATTCAAATTTGGAAACTATAATGGCACAAACAGAAACTAGACATATATAAATTGGTCCAAGCAGTACATGATACTAGTCCAAACAGTACATAATAATAGCTACCATAGATATATATACAAGTGTTCGACGTTGAGAACACTACTCGTCTGAATCGTCTGAATCAGAATGTCCACCTTCCTCGAGGTGACGCTGGCCATAGTTGACGACTCGAATCTTGCGGTGCAACTCGTATGAAACGTATGCATCTTTTGCTGCATACTCAATGTTGATAGGATCAAGTGGGCCCTTCTCCCAAAGTTTGGGCTAAAACTTTGGGAAACTGGTCTTCATATCACCATATCCCTCGTCGATCAAGGCAACTGCCATATGAGCCATCGAAGTCCTGTCATGTCGAAGCCTGAATACCGTTTGGAGATTAATGAGGCAACCAGCTGGTATCTCAATACCGAAGCTGTGCCTCATCTTCAGCTTGTCGTTCCTTATGTCAACGGAAGCAAAAGTGATGCCGCTGCGAAGGAAGTCCATGAGTTCTGGACAATCCTTGTCACTCGTGCAACAGAAACAAATTAAAATGGAACAACTGTTACATACTGCTGCAATAAGGAAACATGTTTCACTACAACTAAAGAGAAAATTATCTTTAGGATTCAAATAGAACATATGCAATGGAACCTAGAGAGATCACTATAGCTATCCAATGGAACCTAGAGAGATCACTAGCTATATGCAATTTTCATGACTATGACATATCATATTGCTATCCAATGGAACCGAGAGAGATCACTATCTATATTCAATTTTCATAACCTTGGATCAAAGAACACCGCATAAAATTGTATCACTACAACTATGATTTCAATGGAACATATTGAACCAATCAGATTTTTCAGATTGTGGAACACTATTGCAATCAGATTGTGTTCCCTTCAACTAATCAAAATTGTTTCACTACAACTATTTGAAGCGAACCAACTATGATTCCAATGGAACATATTAAACACTAGTTGATTCTAATATGATTTTTCAGATTATGGAACACTATTCCAATCAGATTGTGTTCCCCTTCAACTAATCAAAATTGTTTCACTACAACTATTTGAAGGGAACCAACTATGATTCCAATGGAACATATTAAACACTAGTTGATTCGAATACGATTTTTTAGATTATGGAACACTATTCCAATTAGATTGTGTTCCCCTTCAACTAATCGAAATTGTTTCACTACAACTATTTGAAGGGAACCAACTATGATTGAAACAAATAAACTTACAATGTCATTATCTTGGATCAAAGAAAGCCTCAAAACTTACCTCGCCCATTGGAAGATCAAGACATGGTGTGCGAAGCATAGTTGGATGACGGCAACACCGCGTTGATCGGCCGTGTACTCCAGATCAAGCCCCAAGAACTTCTCATGATCCACTGCATTGTCAAACCATTTTTCCTTCAACTGTTGAAGAAAAAACGGCACCTCCCTGCTCAGGTTCGTGTACACAACATCGAGCATGGTCGTGCCATGTGTGAGCACCTCATGAAAGCTAGTTGGCATGGTGGAAGAAGAGAAGGGAAGAAGAGAGGAGAAGAACAGAGAGGGAGAGCGAGAGAGAAGAAGAAATAGAGAAATGGCGACTATACGCTTCGGTTCGTGCTTTTCATCGCCTGAAACGATGCGGGATGCAAACCGTTTGGGTCTTTAGTCCCGGGTTGAGCCACCAACCGGGACTAAAGAGGTATACCAACGGTCGCCACCACTACGGCAGGCCAAGTGTTAGTCCTTTAGTCCCGGGTTGAGCCACCAACCGGGACTAAAGGGGGATACGAACGGTTGCCACCACCACTGCCCGCCGCGTAGCCCTTTAGTCCCGGTTTGGGACACGAACCGAGACTAAAGGCTCCTTACGGGCCGGGACTAAAGCCTCGAGGGAGGCATTGAGAATTGGGGCGAGGTGGCCGGGCCTTTAGTCCCAGACCAGAGGCAGGCCGGGACTAAATGGTCCCAGCCAAAGGCCCGTTTTCCACTATTGTAAGCTCGTTGAAATCAGTGATTGGCTCTTTTCACTAAAAAGTGTGCTACAAGCTTAACGAGTTGAGCTATTGAACGGTCATTCAGCTGGTCATGACTCTCTTTGTTGCGTACATATACTCCTATAGAAAAGAGAGTTGGTGGTGTTGGTGTGTCTGCCTTTGTGTCCTCCGTCCATTGTAAGGCTGAGACGGGTTGTTTACAGCATCTTTGTTTAGAGCATCTCCAACAGCACGTCTAAATTTAGATGTCTATATACCTATATAGACAATAGTCTATAAAGATTCTTTGATATACACGTTTGGTTTTACAGCAAAACGTCTATATACAGAACGTCTATATTCTTTCTTCTTTATGTTATTATTATTTTGTAACTATCAATTCAACTACCATTTCAATAGCACTAGACATATTCAGTTAACCTGCATTGAACATGTTTAGTTAACATCTCCCGTGCTCCTGTGCTCCCGTTCCTCCCCCCAACACACACACACCCCGCGCGGTGACCCCGTCCCTCCCCTCCACCCCTGAGCGCAGCGACGGCGGCCCTCCCCTCCCCCCGAGCGCGGCAGCGGCTGTGGCTATCCCCTCCACCCGAGCGCGGCAGCGACGGTGGCATCTGGATCCAGCCCGACTGAAGTGGGTGGATCCAGCAGCCCGAATGCAGCGGTTGCGGCGGCCCTTCCCTCCACCCCCGAGCACAGCAGTGGCGGCGACCCTCCCCTCCACCCCCCGAGCGCGGCAGCGGCGATGACTCTCCTCTCCCCCCGAGTGCGGCAGCGGCATCTGGATCCAGCCCGACTACAACGGGGGGATCCAGCAGCCCGACTGCAGTGGGATCGATGGTGCAGCACTCCTCTTCATGGTCCCCGCGGGAAGGAGTCACTGGCCTTCGGTTGAAATTTGGACGATGGGTTCACATCGTCCAGCCCTGGACGATGTCGAGTACCATTTAGACAATGTGGACATTTAGACGTCCACTTAGACGAGCTGCTGGACAGTGGTTTTGGAGCCATATCGTCTAAAACCGGTATACATGTCCATTTGGACGTGTTGTTGGAAATGCTCTTACTAGCCACTTGCACTTTTGCACACACACACACACACACAAAAACCACAAACATCCGGATGCAAGATTCTCACAACGGGTATGATTTGCTTTTTCCTCTATGCGGTTTTGGTGAGGCGTGCATAAATAGGTATAGACGTAATCCATTTGAAATTCTTTCATCATAATTTCTTTTAGCTAGAACAGATCGACTCCATCTAAGCATTGCCAGAAATTTGAGAACATCACAAAGAAAGACAAGATGATGTCTTATCAGAAAGGTAAGGCAAGAGCGCTCAAACCTCCAATATTTATGTAAGAACATCAAACCTATTATCTCATTGCAGGGCCAGCAGCCGCTTGTATCTCCCCATCTTGCTGCTTCTCTTCCTCTTCTTCTATCTCAGGTGCCCTTCCCTCTCCAGGACAGGTCAAATCATCAACATTCAAACCCAACCTTCTTATCCTCCCGTCACGACGGTTCTCGAGCTCCAAGCACTCCTTAAGCTACGCCACTACCTCCGCCATCGTAGGACGCTCTCGGGAGACCTCTCGCTTGCAATGCAGCGCCAAGTCAACGGCTTTCCAGACAGAGTTGATGTCATAGTCCCCTCCCATCTTGGTATCCACGATGCTCTCGATGTTTCCATGGTCGAGGCTCTGGTGCACCCACTCACCAATGTGGATACTCATGTTGTCGCTAATCGGTATGACCGGGGGATGGCCCGTGATGAGCTCCAGGAGGACGACATCGAAGCTGTACAGGTCGCTATTCTCACTGATGTGATAACTGCGGAAGTACCTGCACAATTGGGAAACACAGCCACACAGGGGCCCCTTAATTATGATGAAGTAATGCCAATTTTTTTACCGAAACAGCAGGAGCTCTGCCTTTTCAATATATTAGAGGGAAAAACTGTACAAGTCTGCTGGAGGTAGCAGCCGGAGAAAAGAAGTTAAAACACAAGAAGAAGAAAAGAAGCTGAAGCCAAGGGGCATTCAGCTTCACACCCAGAAGAACTACTCCCGTGCCTCCCTAAGGAGGCCTGTCACATATGTAGCAAGAAGCAGCACGGTAACACTGGAGTTCGTTGATGCTTTGAAGACTCTGTTGTTTCTCTCAATGCAAATGTTTCAAGCAATGTACACTGCCGTCGTGCATTCGTCTGTAGCATTTCCTTCCTTCTTCAGACTACGTATTTTGCTCCACCAATGAAGTGGAGTATACAGCAGAAGAGATTGATTTGTGTGTGACGTACTCAGGATCTAAGTAGCCCATATATAGTACCGGCTGGCTCATTGGTTATATGTGTTTCGGAGTCACTGAAAGCCTTGGTCAGGCCAAAATCAGCAATCCCGATGATCATGTTGTGCAAGATAAGTCGCAAAGACAACTTGAAGCAATCCCAAAAGCTTTATCATCATCCTTTTTGCAGATTCTTGTTACTTTGCAAAGGGGTGTTTCTTGTTGCTTCTCGGCGTTGAATGATAAAATCGATTACAAAAATAAAATAAAATAAAATACATTGGGGATAATTCAGGGATCACCTCTCTCGGCAAGGTGTTTGCTAAATTAACCCCAATGTTTTTAAAAAATACATTAAGGATAATTATTCGAGGATGAATGAATATCGTTCAGTTTGTTTAAGTATACATCAAATTCATTAAATTTTATTAAATTTTGAGGAAATACAGCCAGACATATGCGGTTAGTTCTCGACGGTTAGCTCCTGCATTCATGTCCGTGGATGAATGTGATGTCCGACTTGAGGATCTGCGTCCGAGATGCCTTAGTATAGGTTCCGTGTCTTTCACTTTCGGGGTATGATTCACCTGTGGGTGTGAGTTGCGACGCATGAACCACAATCCAAAGAGAATGAAAGCCATGCGCAGGCTCTAGAGACACACACACATAACCTAGGCAAAATAGAAAAAATTGACCAAAAACCAAACTATTTCACAAACTGAACTACATTTGAAAAAACTCACCCACGTGACCCTTTTGTGTGATGTCTTTGTCTTACCCGCCACACTATACTATGTGGTGCCCGACACTATGTTCTGTGACGCATGAGACCTAGTGTGGCGTCTAAGGCATAGGCGCCACACTACACTGTGTGGCGCCTAAGACAAAAGTGTCACACAGTGTAGTGTGGCGCCTGGCTGTCGGGCATCATACAAAAGGGTCAGCTGAGTGAATTTTTTTCAAACGTAGTTCAGTTTGTGAAATACTTCGGTTCCTGGGTCAAATTTGTCAATTTTGCCCACAACCTATCCATCGGCTGTCCGTTGTCGTCACCGTTGATTGCATGGCCGGACGACCGGCCTTCCCCGTGCAAGCACATATATGTGCGCAGACGCGTGCACGCTCCACTCCACTCCCGAGTGACGGGTACGTTACACGTACGCCCTTGGATCGAGAGAGCGAGGTTTGCAGGATGGAGGGGCGGCTATTCGAGACGGTGGCAGTGCGCTGTATAGGTTCCATGCCGTGACGGTGGCAGGGCATCCTTTTTGGGGCATGGGCTATCCGGAGGGACCAACGGTTGTAGTGGTGGAGGTGGTGCGACTAGTTTGGAGTCGACGATGGTTGTTTGATGGTGTTCTCTGGGGCTCGGCGGCGGTGCCTTTGGTGCCATAGGTCAGCCATCTATTTTCCCCTCATGAGCTCGATTATCCCTTAGGCCTTGTTTGGCACGAGGGGTTTCAGGAGGTTTCGAGAGGATAATCCTCGGGAGGGCTAGAAACCCCACAGAACCTCGGCCGCCCATTTGGTAACCGGGTTTGCTTAGACAAACCCCCTCCGTTCCCCTTCAATCCTTTCCTACCCACGCATTTTAGGACCCTCGTCGAGGGACTCGTGGAAACACAACCCCGAGCACAACGCTCCTCCACACTCCGCCGCCATCAGTCTTCTCCACGCGCCGCTAGGCTGCTATATTCCTCGACCAACCGCCATGCCGCTGCGCATCCTCCTCCTCGTTCTCCTCCTGGCCGCCGGGCTCGCCGTCTCCGGCGGCTACCCGACGGACGGTGCCAACGACGCCCGCGCGTACAACTCGACATGTGCCAAAGGTCCTTCGCGTGCGGGGGACTTAACATCCACTACCCCTTCTACCTGTCCAACGAGTCCAAGGTCGTCGACGGGGTGGCCTACTCCTACGGCGGCTACCCCGACATGGCCGTGCTCTGTGACGACAACCGCGCCACACTCCAGCTCGCTGTGGGCACCAACTACACTGTCCTCGACGTCGACTACGACAACCACGCCATCACCCTCACCGACGCCGACGCACTCAACGGCGGGGCCGGCGGCTTCCCAAGGCCTCGGCACAACGTGACCATCCCGCGCGAGGCGTGGCTCAACTTCAGGCCTACCGGCAACACCACCATCTTCTTCTTCCTCAACTGCAGCCTCGCCGCCCCTCTGCTGCTAGACGTCGTCCCTGTCAAACAACGTTTTGTATGGAGGGGGATTTTAGGGATGTGTGGCTGGAGGGGGATTTGAGGTTTCAAGGGGATTGGGTGGAAGAGGGGGATTCACCAAATCCCCTGAAATCCTCTCCTCCCACCCCCTCCCACAATCCCTTGCTGCCAAACAAGTCCTTAGTGTGGTTACAATTCTTCCTTCGGAAGCTGGGTTTGCTGGGTGTGCTCCTCCCCGGACCACTTTGTTCGGGTGGTGTTGGATGGCGACCAGATGACCAACGTTCAAGGCTCTCCTTGCTTGGTAAGATGAAGATGGAAGTTCATGCCCTCTTTGTGTTGGTTGTGCTGGCTGTGTTATTCTTCATGTTTTTCTCTTCGGCTGCCCTTTGGGTGACATCCGTGCTTGCTCAAGACGCTACCATGGTTGTCGTTGTGTCGCGATGAGCTTCAGGCTCTTGGTGTGTTCTTGGTTCACCTTTTCTCAATGACGAAGCAATGACGCCTCCCCAACCTGCTAATTGTTTCGATCGCCCATGGCAGATCTCCCAGTCAAGGTTCGTGTTTAGCACTTGTTGGTTATGGTTGATCATCTATTGTGCCGTGGTGCTTGATACACACGTCGGTGCGGTGTGTTAGGTTGTTTGCAGAGTCTTGGTATTGTGATCTTTCGACAACACCCCGCATATACTTGTGTCTCTCATGATGGTGGTCTTTCCGCCTGCTAGCAAGGTCATGCATGCCTTCTCCTGGATGTCATTTTTTTCTCATCTTCTGTAACCTTGTTACGTGTATGGTTTTTGGTCCGGTTTTCTTTATAAACGGGTCAGCTTGTTTAGGTTTTCTGTAACGCCCAAGATGCGACCCTATCCGTAATTTGGCACGAGGGCCTCGTCAGGGATAGAAGCGCATCTCGTCATTTCGCAAGAATGGATATCGTTACAAGTACATGTACTGAAAAGATGAGATACATGAAATTGGCTTACACTCGCCACAAGCTACATCAGAGTATCATCAGTACATTACATAAACATCACGAAGAAGAACAGGGTCCGACTACGGACAAAAACAAACGAGAAAAGAATGACGTCCATCCTTGCTATCCCAGGCTGCCGGCCTGGAACCCATCCTAGATCGATGTAGAAGAAGAAGAAACTCCAAATGAACAATCAATGTGCTCGCGTCTTAATATCTTTTATCTGTACCTGCAACTGGTGTTGTAGTAATCTGTGAGCCACAGGGGACTCAGCAATCTCATTTCGAAAGGTATCAAGACTAGCAAAGCTTAATAGGTGAGGTATGGTTAAGTAGTGAGGCTGCATCAAGCGACTAAGAAATATATGAGGTGGCTAACTTACGAGTGCAAGAATAAAGAGGGGGATGATCTATGCATAGCGGACGTGAACTACTGATGATCAAATGAATGATCCTGAACACCTACTTACGTCAAACATAACCCCACCGTGTCCTCGATCGGAGAAGGAGCTCACGAAAGAGACAGTCACGGTTACGCACTCAGTTGGCATATTTTAGTTAAGTTAACTTCAAGTTATCTAGAACCGGTGTTAAACAAAGTTTCCACGTTGCCACATAACGTGGGCACGACTTTCCGAAAGATTTAACCCTGCAGGGGTGCTCCAACTAGTCCATCACAAACTACCACACACTGCGACGGAACGACCTCGATCAGGGAAACCCGTGATCTCCTCGGATCCCTATTGGAAAACCTCAACCTTGAGTTTAGCTCAAAGCATCCTCGGAATCCCTCGCACGAGACGCTTGATAAAGGTAAAACAAGTCTAGCAAGGCCGCCCGGCGTGTCAACGATCCCGATAGGAGCCGCTTATCTCGTTCTCAGGACACGACGGATGAGTGATGGTTACCACGCCAAACGCCGAGTTCCCCTGGGTAGCGTTAATAAGTTGCGCTATTTTGGACCAGCACCATCAGCACTGACCCTCCCTGTATTATGTAGAATTACTCCTCGGGTTCATGACGCCCTATGCTTTTCAGTATTAACAGTATTATTATGTTGGGCAAATATAGTACCAATGTTGGGCCTTGCCAGGCGATATCTATCCTAAAACGAGAATCTAGGGGGTCCCCATAACAACCCCAAGCATGTTAGGAGCGCTCATTTATGGAACATAACACCGGTAACCGAAAACTAAGGCGGCAAAGGTGGAACAAAACACCGGGCTAGAAAGGCCAAGCCTTCCACCTTTTACCAAGTATATAGGTGCATTAATTTAAATAACATTTAATATGGTGATATAACAAGGAACCCATGTTATCACATGGAAGCAACTGCACCTGCAACAAACAACGCTAACACATGGTTAAGCAAGCGGTAACATAGCCAATCAGTGGTTTGCTAGGTTGTGAACATGTTGAAGGTTTTCATGGCAATGTTGGGATGCTGTTATTTAACAAGTGGTAGGCATCAAGACATAATGATAGAAACGGTAAAACTAGCATGGAAATTATAGAAATGGTATCTGGGGAAATGGTCATCTTGCCTGAGATCCCACTTGGAAGAAGAACGACTCCGTGAAGCAGACGAACCGATGTAGTCGAACGAGTCCTCACTTTCCGACACGCTTGCGGAACTCTATTCGAGACGAAGGAAACCGGAAACAAGCATCAACACCGATATCCACCATGGCACATGCATGACAAGATGCAATCCACATATGATGCATGATCAATTGTATATATGCAAGACATGACATGGCAATTCACGACAACCAAACACTACACATTAAGTGAAGTTCAATATGCAACGAGTTGCATATTGAGGAAACTCCACATACAAATTATTTATTTCTATCCGGATTAGGTACACGGCAATATTAAATGTGGTTAAACATGGCAAAAGGTAAGGCGTAATTAAACTACCTATCAGGTCGGAAATGACATATAGCATCTCCGAAATGACCCCACACGTTAATGTATAATTCTATCCAGATCTAAACTAACTAACACGTTTAAATATTTATTAAACATCCAAATAAATAGGTTCACGTGATTCTACGCGTCGTTCCAATCAATTTACACATAGAGAACATCTCCAACGGAGCTACGGTTCAAAAGATACGAACACCGCAAGATATGATGGCATGAATGCATTATGTGTGCAACGACAGTCACAAGAATCCCAAACCAAGAAGGCAGAAACAAAATATTAAACTACACAAGATTCTAAGCAAGTTTCATATAGGACACGATCAAAACGGAGCAACGGTTCAACAAATACAAGCTTCACACGAAATAGACATAATCTGCCAAAATCAGCCACATAGCATTTTGTACACCCTCGAACAACTAGCTACACAAAACAAAAATGCTCAAACAAGGCATGAGACAGTAGAGGGCAAGATGCACTATAACATACTACTAATAACATCTAGCATGGAAGCATGGATCACTAAAAAAAGAACTCACAAAATGGCATGTCACACACAGTTTCAGACTTGGTAAAAATATCAGTTTATGATAGTGCAGTTTTTGATCTGAAGGCGCATTGACAGCAAGAAAACTATATTCTACAGGGCCTCAAATAGCATGAAAATTCAAAGCATGCTAGAGAATCTTAAGGGCTACAACTAACTCCATTGCACCAATCTCACAAGAGCTACAGATCATCAGATAAACTCATGGAAAGACAGCAACAAAATATAACAGATTTCAGACTTAGAAATATTTCAGCATCTCCAAATTAGCACTATTTTCTAGCATGTTGAGAGCAAGAAAACAACACCTAAACATGGATTTCTATTGCAACTAAAATTATCAGAGGCTAGTCTACACATCCAAGGGCATATCTTTAATTGATAACTCATTCATATCATGCATGGATTACATCCCATATAATAAACAAAAGGGCAACGTGGTAAAATATCATGCGCACTAACTTGCTCAAAAGCTAAAACTAAATGCAGAGTTAAACTCTATGGATTTTTCTATCCGGAAAACATATATAACATGTGGGGTTGCAAAAATAAAAATACCGCCACATGTATATGCGAGAGTATGTCCTAAACATGTCATAACAAACTAGCGACGGAACCTACATGCAAAAATGCAAACAACTACTCTAAAATACATGGAAAAAGGTCCCTAGTAACATGAGCATTTAAACTACGAGATTTGAGCAATCCGGACACGCACGAAAATAAATACGGGATAATCCCCTATTAGGACAGCATGCAAATCTAGGCATACGACAAGTTAAACTACTTCAAACATGCATGCAAGTTGTAAAATATTAATCTACGCAGAAAACTAATCAAGTTTCATATTTAAAACGTTCCGATCCGATGCACGAGTAAAAAGATGCGGGCGTTTGAAATATCTAATAATTTCTGAAAATACTAATTCACAGATTTTTTTTTCCTAAAATACTAAACGGGCCAAAACTAATTACTGGGCTGAAACTAGTGGGCGCATGATAACTAATCAGCGCCTCGGCGCAAAATAGAGGGGCTGGGGCCTCACATCGGCTCTTGGGCCGGATCTGGCCGGCTCGACGCACAGGAGAGGTGGGTCGGCTTGGGGATGGGCCGAAGGGGCGCGTTGGGCCTGTGGCGTCGCCGTGCAGCTGGCCTTGGGGAGGCGGCCTGGGCCGCGTGCTGCTCAGCCGAGGGGGGCTCCTGGCGCTGGCCCGGTCTAGAGGAGAGGCGAGGTGGCACGGGCACTCCCTTCGTCCTCCTCCCGTGTTCCTGCACGAGCACGAGGCATGGCGGCGGCGCGGCGGAGGCCGAGGGCGGTGGCGGATCGGCAGGGCACCGGCAGCGCTGGATGGATCCGGCCGTCGGGATCCATTCCCGGCAACGGCAGCAGAGACTGAGGCGGGAGACGGCGGCCATCGAAGCTCCCCTCCATGCTTCCTGGCAGAGAAGGGAGAGAGAGATCGGGTGAGGAGAGGGGGAAAGAGAGCAGAATGGGGGAGGAGAGAAACGGGGCGCGGGGGACTCGCCGGGGTCGGGGTCGCCGGCGGCGGAGGCTCGCAGGAGGGAGGCGCTCGGGAGCTCACGCGGCGGGGAGCTGCAGATCGGGCGAGGCCCGATTCGGGCCCGTGGCGGGGTCCATATGGGCTTCTGCGGGCCCGGCGGCTGGAGGGAGGAGAGAGGGAGGTGGAGGCTATGCTAGGGTTTCGGGGTGGCACGGATTTCGAGGAGAAAAGAGAGAGAGGGGATAAATTAGGCAGTTGGGCTGCTTAAATAGGGAAGGGGGCTAGGTTTAACAGTTTTTCGCCCCGGTTTCAACCGTACGATCGGAATCGAATGGTCTCGCATGTGGGGACGGGCTAAGTGGCCGTGTAGAGTAGGCTAGCCGGAGATGAGAGGAAAAACGACACCCGACAACATGATTTAAAACACCGAAACACGTCCGACGAATAACCGAAGACGGTGCCGCTACGGTCGACCGTTCGGGTACCAGACGGACTCCGATTTCGACGAAAATTGGCACGCGGCCTACCTATATCTAAATAAGACCGCACGCCAAGTTTCAACCCAATCAGAGAAAGTTTTACACGTACTTTTAAAAACAAGGTTTTGACGATGCCGCGGGCGCGTGCGAGTGTGGTCGGGCTCAACACGGGTGACTCTGTGACAACATACCTTCCCGTGCAACGTCACCAGAAGAATGCTGCTAGCACTCCCCGGCAACGAAACTAGAAGAATGTTGTTGATGGCCGACCAGCGCGTGGGTTCGCAGCAGTTTTCGAGGGTAAGTATTCGACCCAAATTTGTTGATACGCCAGACAGGAGGTGAGAGAATACTCTCGAGTATTAGCACCTAAATGAGTCAGATTCAACCACACCTGAAAGATTAGTATCTCCAAGCAAAGTGTCAGCAGCAAAGTAGTATGATAACAACGGTGTCAGAAACGATCTGTTGACGGCACACTATTCCTAACGATTGTATCAATGGCGCCAGAAGTTGCCCGTTGACGGAAATTGTCTATTCCCGTCAACGACCAGCGAACCAAATTGTAGCAAGTAGCAGAAGTGTAACGAGTAATAGCAGTGGCAAGGGACAGCAGTAGTGACAACAGTAGCAAGTAGCAACAGTAGCAAGCGACAGTAGTAACAACAGTAGCAGCAGAGCAAGACAAGTAACAACAGCAGTGGGACAAACTCGTAGGCAATGGGTCGGTGATTCGTTTGGATGATATTCATCATGCAATAGTTATGACACGGAGAGATATGTGGCTAGCTCCCGTTCGTCAATGTGATGTAGGCATGCATTCTGTGTGTAGTCATACGTGCTTAGGAAAAAGAACTTGCATGCCATCTATTGTCCATCCCTCCCGTGGCAGCGGGGTCCAAAAGGATACTACGGGATATTAAGGTTCTCCTTTTAATAAAGAACCGGAACAACGCATTAGCACTTTGGTGAACACATGAACTCCTCAAACTATGGTCATCACCGGGAGTGGTTCCGGTTATTGTCACTCCGGGGTTGCCGGGTCATAACACATAGTAGGTAACTACAACTTGCAAGATTGGATCTAAATCACACATATATTGGTGACAACATAATAGTTTCAGATCTGAAATCATGGCACTCGGGCCCTAGTGACAAGCATTAAGCATGGCAAAGTAGTAGCAACATCAATCTCAGAACATAGTGGATACTAGGGATCAATCCCCGTCAAAACTAACTCGATTACATGATAGATCTCATCCTACTCATCACCGCCCAGCGAGCCTACAAATAGATTACTCACGAACGATGAAGAGCTTCATGGAATTGGAGAGGGAAGAAGGTTGATGATGACGATGGCGACGGTTTCCCCTCTCCGGAGCCCAAAACGGACTCCAGATCTGTCCTCCAGATGAAGAACAGGATGTGGCGACGCCTCCTTTTCGCAAACGCGACGAAATCTTCTCTTCTGATTTTTTTCTGGGCGAGAGTGAATTTATAGAGCTGAGATTGGGGGCGGCAGAGCCACGTGGCCCCCACAAACTTGGTTGCCACGGCCAGGGGGTGGCCGCGGCAACAGGGCTTGTGGCCCACTGGCCCACCCCCTCTGGTGGATCTTTGCGCAGGTATTTTTCATATTTTCCAGAAAAATTCTCCGTAAATTTTCAGGACGTTCCGAGAACTTCCATTTCTGCACAAAAACAACACCATGGCAATTCTGCTGAAAACAGCGTCAGTCCGGGTTAGTTCCATTCAAATCATGCAAATTAGAGTCCAAAACAAGGACAAAAGAGTTTGGAAAAGTAGATACGATGGAGACGTATCAAACTCCGCCAAGCTTAAAACCTTGCTTGTCCTCAAGCAACTCAGTTGACAAACTGAGAGAGAAAGAAAAAAAAACTTTGACAAACTCTGTTTGATCTTGCTGTTGCAACTCATAACCAGAATTTCAGCAAGATCACAAGTTAACCACATAAGCAAGTGACACAAAGGTCTCACGGTAAAATAATATCAATGGCATAATCATCTAGCGAGCAAATAATAATGAGTTTCAGATACCAACAATTCAATCAAAACAAGCATGAAGCAATATGAATAGGTGGTATCTCGCTAGCTCTTTCTGAGACCGCAAAACATAAATGCAGAGCACTTTCAAAGATCGAGGGCTGACTAAACATTGTAATTCATAGCAATGAAGATCCAGTCATAGTCATACTCAATATCAATCAAAAGCAAAGCATAAAAATGACAGAGGTGCTCTCTAATTGGTGCTTATATAAGAAGAGGATGACTCAACAGGAAAATAAATAGACATGCCCTTCGCAGAGGGAAGCATTGATTTGCAGAGGTGCCAGAGCTCAAGCTTTGAAAATAGAGATAATAATTTTGGGTGGCATGCTTTCATTGTCAACGCAATGACCAAGAGTTCTCAATATCTTCCACGCTACTCATGCTATAGGCGGTTCCCAAACAGAAAAGTAAAGTTTTGACCCCCCCACCACCAATCAATCACACTCCACGGCTAGCGAATCCTCGGGTACCATCCATACTAACATCAATCCAGGGGGAGCCTTGTTTTATAGTTATGTTTTCAATTTAAGCGTGGAACTGGGCGTTCCAATTACCGGCCCCTTTCTCGTGAATGACAGTGAATAAACACATGTTGAGGATAGCACACCTAACATGGAAGATACCAATAGCCCCCTATCACCACATGAGTGGTTCGGGCATGCAAAACAGATTATTTCTTGAAGGTTTAGAGAATGGCACATGCAAATTTACTTGGAACGGCAGGTAAATACCGCAAATAGGTAGGTATGGTGGACTCTCATGGAAAAACTTTTTGGGTTTATGGAGGTGGATGCACAAGCAGTATTCCGCTTAGTACAAGTGAAGGCTAGCAAAAGACTGGGAGGCGACCAACTAGAGAGCGACAACAGTCATCAAGATGCAATGAGTTTGACTAACATGGAGTGCAAGCATGAACAGGATATAAATCACCATGAACACAATCATCATAGAGGCTATGTTGATTTTGTTTCAACTACATGCATGAACATGCGCCAAGTCAAGCCACTTGAATCATTCAAAGGAGAATACCATCCTATCATACTACATCATAGTCATCTCAAAATCTATGTTGGTATTCAAGACAAACCATTATAAGCTCCTAGCTAAATAAGCATGGCATCAGAAACTATGCCAATCTTCTCACAGTAGTCGTTGAATTCGTTCGATGTAAACTCTCCATCGCGATCTGTCCGTAGAGTGCGAACCTTCAACTTGTGTTCCATCTCCGTTGCAGCCTTCAGCTTCTTGAATGCTTCAAATGCCTCATCTTTAGATTGTAGGAGAACGACCCACATATATCTCGAGTAGTCGTCTACCACGAGGAAGAAATATTTCTTTCCCACGTGAGTTGCCGGGGTGATAGGGCCACATAGATCACCATGGAGCAGCTCGAGTGCATCACTTGCACGATAGGTAGACTGAGCAGGGAACGGCCTGCGATGCTGCTTTCCAACCAAGCACCCGTCACATACTCGATCAACATGGTCAATAACTGGCATCCCGGATACCATCTCCATCTTTGACATCTTCTTCAAGGCATAGAAGTTAATGTGTCCAAATCTAGCATGCCATAACCACGAATCATCATCACTCTTGGCGAGCCAACACTCCGGTTGAGATTGATCAAGGTTGAGGATATAGAGCCTATTCCGTGTGCGATTAACACGAGCTAGCACGTTTCGGAGGTTGTCGAAGATCGTCATCACTCCGTTCTCGATATTCACCTTGCATCCATTCTCGTCAAGCTTCCCAATAGAGATGATGTTGTTGCGAAGCCGTGGGATGTAGTACACTCCGATGAGTATGCGATGTTCGCCTGTGAGACCCTCGAATAGGACAGATCCTTGCCCGCAAATCTCCACAGCTGAACCATCACCGAACTTGACCGAGCCTTGAACATCGTATTCCAACTCGATGAATTTCTCCTTGCACCCCGTCATGTGGTTACTGGCACCCATGTCGTGATACCATGACACGTTCTGATCACCAGATAACTTCGGTGTCACTTTCTTCTCATGAAGTAGCACCTTTCGGCTTGGTTTCACAACCACCGTTTCAGCGAGATCACAAAATTCGGCCATCAGAAGACCTGGACCTTCGTCTTCCTGCTTTGCCAAATTTGCCTTGATCTCCCGTTTGTTAGGCTTCGGACAACGCAAAGTGACCCATCTTTATTGTAGTTATAGCACTTGACCTCGGACAAGTCCAAGTTCCGTGGCTTCTGCTCTTTAGATTGGCCCGCCTTACCACGACCTTGTGGTTTGCCTTTTCCGGTTTGTCCATCGCCCTTCGTGTTTCTTGAGCCTTCGCCACCATCACGCCTTCCTTTGCTACTTGGGGCCTCCCAATCTGCGCGCGAGTACTTGAGTTGGTCACTACCTCCTCCTTTGCCTTCCCGACAGCCACGAGCATTCTCTTCCCATGTCCGCAAGCGTCCAATCGCCTCCGTTATGGTCATGTCGTCGATGTCGTAAAGTTGCTCGAGCGTGCCGATGATGTACGTGAATTTATCAGTCACTAAACCTAAAAACTTCTCCACAATCTCGGTGTCCTCGAGCTTTGAACCAAGCGCGCGGATCTCTCCCACCAAAGTAGTAAGACGCATGGCGTAGTCGTTCACCGATTCAGTTTCCTCCATCTGCAACCTGTGAAATTGGCACTTCAGCACTTGTGCCCGAGCCTTGGTGATGCGATCTTCTCCAATCCTCATCTTCTTGAGTGCGTTCCACGCCTCTCTTGCCATCTCGAACTCCGCCAATGTCATTAGCACGGAATCCGGCACGGACTGGGCTATGGCGGCCATGGCACCTTCGTCGCGCTCCTCATCAACGTCGTCGTCCGTGATGGCCTCCCACACTCGAAGGGACCGTAGAATAATCTTCATCTTCATCGGCCAGACGCCGGAGTTGGCGTTGGTGAGCATCGGGTACTGGATGAGGATGTTGTGATGCACCTGGACGTTGGAGCCGCCCATCCCTCCCCCACTGGTTGCTGACTTGCCGCCCTTCTTCACCTTGTCGTCGTTCTTGTTCGCCTTAGGACCGCCTTTGCCGGACTTGACCAACTCAGCGTTGTTGTCCGTCATCGTAGATCGTAGATCGTCGAGGCTCCAGATACCAATTGTTGGCTTTTGATCCCCTAGATCAAATCACCCAGCAGCTAGCCACGTACGTGCAAGAAAGCAGGCACACAGGCTGGTGGATGAGCTAGCTTGACGTTGTGCTTTGATCGATCCGGCTATAAAGACGCAAGTACGTAGAGGCGAAACAACAATCCAGGCACGAGAGTTGATGGCTAAACAAGAGCGTGTCGTCCCTGTTGCTCTATTTTTTTGATCTCTGATCTAGTATTATAAGGGTTGGGGTTGGCGCACAGATATATGCTAAGCATAGGTTACTGCTAATCCTACTCGGTTTGCAATACTACTACTAATCCTACTCGGTTTGCAATACTAACCAAACTAGGACACACGTATACGTTTAGACTAAAACTAGGTTAATTACTACATACACTTCGGATCAGAGAGATGGTTTTGGCGGCGGCGGCATGCGTCAATCGTGGTGATGGGATCGAGGCTTGGGCACGATCGTTCGTGGGTGTAGGGCAGAAAACAAAAACCGATGAGAAGAAGGAACGTGGGGAGAGGTCAACCAATAGACGTAGAAAACCAGGAAAATCGTGCGGTGGAGCATGAAAAAACCGTTGGGACTAGCGATAGCGGGGAGGAGGGTGTTGGTCGAACCATCACCACGACGACAGATCCCCCTTTAATAGTAGATATATATACTTACATTTATCTAAATTCAACGTATCCTAGATCCCGACGTTATCTTGTTTCATCGGGATTCGACGGGGACCGAACTGCGCAACCACCTCGACCGCTCTACGCTGCTTCACTTATGTCATCCTCCTCTCGTCGGTCGCACCTCACCCATCGATTGACCACTGGGACAACCATGTCTATCAGTTGGCCGGATCAGCCCTCGCCCAACAGCTCCTCGGCGAGCCTCTGTTGGTCAGCAAGTGCGATGACCGATGTCGTATGGTGGCTAGTGCTGCGCCGCATCTCGAGCATGTCCAAACATCCGGATGAGTTTTTTACAAGTGTGAAATGGACGAAGTGAATCCAAATATGTGTTTTCTTCATATTCGTAGCAATTTTAAACTCGTTGTTTGCTTCAAAATTTATGTAGAAAGAATGTAAGTTTTGATATTGGAAAGAAGAATACACACAACTGAGCACTTTCTTTTTGCACACAATGGTCGAATTACGATCCAGACAACGACGAAAAGAATTATCAAATCATTCACGGATGCACGTGAAAGAAAGATATCTACCGATAAAGATAAATGAAATAATTGAGTCATGAAGTGTAATTCGATGGCGCAAAACTAAATGTATTTGTGTTAATTTTCATAAGGAGTTAAGTTTTTGGGGTTTGGTTAGAAATCATAATGTTTTCAAGGAGAAAATATAGGGAGTTAAAGGATAACATGCCATCTAGGGACATAAATTTTAAGGGGTTAGTTAGAGATGTTATAAGGACGTCTCCGATGTGTAGGAAACAAGGGTCATGTGCAATGACATTTGGACATGCAAAGATTATGGAGAAAGATCTTTAGGGTACTGCTAAGTGATGGTTGACTGGCGTCAGCCTCCCGATCAGCCCCCTTCCAAGCTATCAGATCCAATGGACATCAACGGTCAAGTTATTACTATGAGAACCTACCCTATGTGTGCTCCGGTACGACAGTCGGTATCATGCGCGCCCACAAACTCCCTGGGCGGGCTTTTTTGACATCGGCATTCCTTCGAACACCTGTCACGCGTCGAAGCACCATCTCCTGAGCATCGTTGGGTCGTCGATAGTCACTTGTTGAGAGCTCCTAGTCGAAATGGAAAAGAGAAAAATGTGGTGATTTCTAGGGAAACTGATTCGTGGATCTTCAATCGTTTGTAGCCAAGTATTGTTGGTAAAATGTCTATGTCATTATAGCTACCATACAATTATCATTTGGGTAATATCTATGCAATAGGATGTGAGCAAATAAATATAACTGTTCTCCATTTCATCTTGGAGCTTGTGTAAGGCTTGCTTGTTAAGATCATGTATGGTTAAATGTAGAGCATGCTGGCTCTATTTCGTAATCATGTCATCTATACCTAACCTAAGAGCTGGCCCATATAATAATAATTTACAGTCCGCTTCATTTCTCTTTCCTTTAGTTTAGTAAGAATATAATTTTAAATGTTTATAATCTGCTTACATTATCTTATTGTACTTCTTTTTAATTTACTTACAACTTTACTTTCTCTCAGTACTTATTGCATGTCACAACATCACTATATCTTAGGTTATAAATTTAAAAATACCTATCTCACAACTGTTAGAGATGCTCTAAGGACATCTCTAGTGGGTAAAAATATACATGAATCCTTGGCAGTGAAATACCCTTAAGACTTAGTCACAAAGACCAAGCTAGTCATAGAAATACCCAAAGATTATAAAAGAGGTCCTAAGCTAGAGTTCTAAAGAATGAATCATAACACTAAGACCAAGTCATAGAAAAAAATGTTTTTATTCTTATCTCTCTCTCTCTCTCCACCACCATATTTCTAGAAAATAAATAGCTTATGCATGAGTAAAAGGTGAGCACATGGAGTCTGCATTAAGACTTAAATACACTGTTGGATTTTAAGCTAGCTATGGTAATGATGGACCAACTTAAGAATTATACACTGGTGACGTTCCAATCTACCTCTTTCCCTAAACAACTTTAACTACTAAAATTGTTCATGTTTGAGAAGTTAACCCCATCTAGCCCTTCACTCAAAAATGTTATTTCTCCAAAAATCGCCCACCTTCACATTGACGCCCTCTGGTATTCCGTATCTTTTGTGGGGCTCCACGTTTAGTCCCGGTTGGTAACACCAACCGGGACTAAAGGTCACGACCCCTTTAGTCCCGGTTGGTAACACCAACCGGGACTAAAGGTCACAAATGAACCGGGTCTAAAGCCTGGCCTTTGGAACCTGGATTAGTGGTCACATAATCCTGATCCAAAACCAGACCGGGACAATGCTCCGGACGAAGCCCTATTTTCTACTAGTGCACTCACCCCCGCGATTTCCTCGCGATTTGTACTCACCCGTCGGTTGAAATGACTACCCGACCTCCACCCCTCTGTTAAGTACTACAACCCTCCATTATGTATCCACACATCCTCCGGAGTAGCATATGACAGTGGTGGCCCACGTGTGAGCTCCCGACATCGATCCACTTAGCATCCCCTTGTCGACTGACCTCGATACGGGATGTCGATGTGCCGCCACATAAGTTGATTGTGAGGCCAAGAACCGGTTCCTACCGCGTCTCCCAAAGGAGGTATTGGATCTCCTCAAAGAGGAAGATTGATGTAGAACAATAATAGAAAGTATTTTCCTCGGTTAAGAACCAAGGTTTATCGAACTAGTATGACACACCACACTAACAACGTTAGCAACACCTGCACACAAACACAACAAATGCTTGCACCGAACAAAGTCAAGGGGGGCGTTACTCCCCTTGTTCTTGTGAGTTACAAGATTAAAATAATATAGTGATAATGATAGCAAAGATAACTATTACTATGTCTTGGTTGGGCCTATGTTTTAATTTGTTCATACGATATGTGCTTTGCTTGGAGCATCATTTTGATTATGTTTTCTGATCTTTGCAATCAATATATTCTGGTAATACATCTTCACAAAGAAACACATTGGTCTTATATTTGTAGAATGTTCTTCGATCTTTCACTTATATCTTTTGAGTTGAGGCATTTTTAGAATTGCTCTTGCACATCAATTATAAATGTTAGAGCACGACGAAATAACTTGCTTTTATAGAAAATATTTGGACTCTCTTGCTTAACTTATATTCTTTAGAGAGTTGAATAGCAATTGGTAATTTGCATGAATTATATGTTGGTCCTATAAACAATAGGTATTCACTCGTGGTATAATAAAAACTGTTATTAACTTGTAGATCAATTGAACTTCATAGGCAATAAATTTGTGGGGACCTATACGTGAACTGTGTCAGGGTAATATCTTGAGCTTCCAACAACTGAAGCATATGGTACCATATTGGTTTACAATCTTTTCTTATTAACTTTTGAAAACACCATAGTTTCCAGTTGCATTACCCTTGACTATAAGAACAGGCATAGGTTTTCACGTATGCATACTTTAGAAATCTTTCTTAGCATTTTCATGCGACATTCCTAATACCCCCTTTTATTATTTTGAACTATGAGGACAAGAACTTCTTCTCTCCTCCTGCACTAGAATTGACATCACCACTAGCAAGTAGGACGTCATCCCACATGCACAGGAATTGGGAAACGAATTTCCCATTCTATAACTTTGCATGAATGCAATTGTCCTCTCATTTTCTTTGCACAAAATCTTTCGATTTAAGTCATGTTTCACACATTTACATATTTCCTTTGGAGTCACATTTGCCTTGTAGACCCTTCATAAAGTCTATGTTAGTGAAATTCAAATGATGGAATTTCACTAACATAGACTTTATAGTAGTCACAAGTATCTGATTTTCACATTCCTAGAGACCATCAAAATCTCAGGTACTGGCACTTCTATCATATGGGGTTGTCGTTGCTCTGTCATTGCCAAGAGGCAAATTAATTCTATAGTCACCCATTTCCAAAAGGCAATAGGTTTTACAGGGACCTGTATCACAAGATCCCTTGTAGAGCTAACAACAGGTGTTGTATAGGTCATACAACATGCTCCCCCAGATTACTCCATCTTCACTAAAGAAATGGCGTATCTTTAAACCTTCTTCCTTATGGCACTTTAAGCACCACTGTTGTATTCCTTAGTCTGCTTTCGGAACTATAAAAGATCCAAAAATACAACTGTTTCTTTTCTTTAGGGGTATCATAATGACGGTATTCAGTTGACTGTCGTACTCCCCTTGACAATCACATTCTTCATTAATGGATCACTTTGGATGCATAATGTGCATCACATCATCTAATGTACAGAGGAGTCATGAAATACATTACAATGTATTTCATGTCTCTTTCTCCCCCTCGAAATGTGGCAAGAACTTTTCTGCCACAATTTCGAAACCCATTCATAGCTCTTGTGAAATGAGGAAACTTCGATTATCTAGCTCATTCATCTTGTCACTTCATGTAAAATGAAGTTATAAGTTAACTGGTATGGGAGTACTTTTTCCTCATTTCATTTCCGAAACGCAACAGAGTTCTTTATCATTGTCTCTTTTGCAAGTCACCCTTGCATATCATTCTTGTCTTTAGGTTCGTTTGTTACTTTTATCCTTTCTGGATTTAGTGATTGCATAATGACCGTTACACATAAGGTGTACGGTCGATACTAGGAAAGCTTCATAGCTACTCCATACTTTTATTCCATAGTGGGAACATTAACCGCACATGAGTCATCATAACTTTCTCCTGTCATACAGGACAAGGCCTTTGCCAAAATTTCTCCCGCCATACACGGATTGTTGACATAATACAATGTCAGCTTTACCCGGTTACCCAGGCATTCTTCCCAGACTTTTCCCGCCATACACGGATTGTTGACATAATACAATGTCAACTTTACCCGGTTACGCACACATTCTGCCCAGACTTTTCCCGCCATGCGGGTAATTCCCTTTAAGGGACATAAATGCCATAATTGGCTCTTTTGACTGCATCAAATTCAGAAATAAATCTGAATTATCTTTGACACACACGTTTGATCCGACGTTGGTCAAATTCAACATGCATGTTGCTTGTTTCATTTCAATCATGTTGACTAAAAAAAGGAGACTTCATCATAGAGAGTACATGAAAGACATTCGTCAATCAAGACTCTCAATGATTTATCTCTTTTCTTTTCTTGAATTAATATCCAAGAGTTCTTTTCTTGTGAAGCCATTCTTTAGAGAGAATTTATTCCCTCAAGTTATGACCTTTATTTTCCATATTTCGGGTCACTAGTACCCAAAACATTCGCTTTCATGAGTGAAGGCTTGAATAACTTTTAGTCTGAGAAAACTTAGCCAATAAACAGTGGTAATGAGCATAAAAACAACCCTACGTTGGTCATATTAAAATCATGCACATTAAACCTTTTAAAACTTTCTGGAATATTCTAAATCACCGTGGTGGCAGAATTAGAATAAAACATCATCCTTCTACATTAATTCCATATCACCGTTGGACAGAAATGGAAATAATGCATATAACTCATAAACAATGTGATGATAGTATTCTTATTGAACAACTTTGCTAAGAAATAATCATCATCATCATTAACCATATGCATTTCTTTATCTGTGCTCCGAAAAATTGATCACTTTGATACAAAATTTACCAGATATTTAAGCTTTAAACATAGGATGACTCATACAATTATAGTATTGTTATCATCAACGTTGGTCAGAAAATGACAATACCACATTTAACTTTAAAACAATCATCATTATATTGTCATAGCGGAAACTGTTTGAATCTTATTTCACCCACAAGGAAAAAACTTTGCTAATAACTGTTCTTCCAATTAAATTTTCCCGTTGGTTTCAATTTAATTGGAGGATTAAACATTTACTTTGCAGCGGAAAAGCGTGAATATTAAATTCATGCACCTTTACAGAAAAATATTCTGTTAAAAATAAAAATTCATGAACTTTATTTTCCTTTTATAAAATCCATGAACTATTCTCTTTCTGAAAATATTTCTTTTATTTTCATAACCTTTTATTTTTCTTTGCAGCAAAACATGTTACTATTACAGAAAAATATTCTGTCATAATTAAAAATTCATGAACTTTATAATCCTTTTTATAAAATTCATGAACTTTTCTTTTTCTGAAAATCTCCTTCTATTTTCAGAATGTTTTATTTTTCTTTTCAAAAAAATAATGTTGCAATTCTGCATAAAATCACAGAAACTTTGAACATTTTTAATTTCTATTTTTGTAAACATAGTTTCATAGAAAAAATGCCTAGAAAAACCTATTTTTCCTTCCTCTAATAAGCTCCGTGCCACCGACGTTCGGGGCAGCAAGTGCGACGCGAGGCCCATGTCCTCTCTCTCTCTCTTTCTTCTCCCCTTCTGCTATTTTCCCTCTCTATGAATTCTCTCTTCTCTTGTTCTATTTCAGACATATGCAATGCCATGGACGAGCCCCTGCAGCCCCCATTCGCCGGAGCTCCCCATCACCCCGCTCCCGATCCGGCGATCTGCAGCCGGATCCCGAGTCCCCCAGCCGGATCCGGCCAGTCCTAGCAGGCCCTTCCATTCCCGGCCTCCGAGCTCGCCGTCTTCGCTGGAGCATCGTGCCGTCGGCCCTAGTTCCCCATTGTGAGTAGCCCTCCCGATGTGTTACTGGATGGTGATCCGTTCTGCTGTTTGGGTTAATTAGTGTAGCCGCTTGTTTACACCACGAGCAGGGCCTCAGCCGAGCTGGTTAGTGTATTCAGCGTCTACCGAAAGGGTCCTGGATTCGATTCCAGAGCGCCCCAGTATTTTGGTTGGTTTTTTTTCTGTTTTATCTGGTATATATAGCCTTGCGTGCATACCTCTTTTAGAGCCGAATCCCGTTGATCATCACGTGCTCATTGTAGTCTAGCTGGTCTATGTGTTTGACTGCAACTAGGAGGTATTGGGTTCGATTCCCACGTATGGCAATTTTTTGTCATCTTTTCCCTTTTGTCAGGCACACACACTCAGCTCCTTGGACCAATTTCAATCCTGGGCCACTGCTGCTTGCAGTAATTCGGCCTTGTTGTTTTTTCTTCTTTTTTTTACTGCTTACCTCAGGACAATTTACTAGTTGTGTAGAAAGATGCATGTCTTTAAAATGTCAATATTTTTTTTCAAACCGTGCATCGAATCGAAATAAGTTAGATATGTAACTTGGCTGGAATTTCATGTAGAATAATATTTTTCTAACTTTCATGCATAATTAGAACTGTTTAGTGTGTTGTTGCATCGGTTTGCGTGTCGACGTGTTGGAAACGGTTTAGGTCGTAACTATTTGTCCGTAGCTCCGTTGGAGATGAGCCATATATGTAAATGGTCCAGAACGACGAGTAGAATCACGTGAACCAATTTGTTTTGCTGTTTAACAAACTTAAAAATGTGATTAGGATAAATCTGGACAGAGTTAGATTTTAACACGTGGGGTCATTTCGGAGATGCTATATGTCGTTTCCGGCCTCATTTAAAATGCCTAGGTAGTTTAATTGTGCTTCACCTCTTGCCATGTTTAACCACATTTAATATGGCCGTGTATTTAATCGGGATAGAACTAAATAAACAAACGTGGAGGTTCGTCAATATGCAACTCGTTGCATGTTGAACTTCACTTAATGTGTAGTGTTTGATTGTCTGAATTGTCATGCCGTGACTTGCATGTATCCAGCTGCTCATGCATCATTTGTGTTGTGCATCGTGTGGTGAATTCCGTGTGTTGATTTGTGTTTCCGGTTTGCTTCGTCTCGATAGAGTTCCGCAGCGTGCCGGATTGTGAGGACCCGTTCGACTACGTCGGTTCGTCTGCTTCACGGAGTCATTCTTCTTCCAAGCGGGATCTCAGGCAAGATGATCATTGTTGTCAACCATTATACGTGGTGATACGTGGAAGTGAAGTTTGAGAAGCTTATTACCCTTGGGTACTTGGTACCCTAGAAATTGTTCTATGTGGATGCTTTGGCGTCCTAGAAGCTTGGTGGTGCCTTGGAGCTCAATCATTGTGCTGTAAAGTTTCGGGTAAGCGTCGGGGTCTCCAATTAAGTTGTGGAGATTGCCCCGAGCATTTGAGATCACCTCGAAGCCATATGCCATTGTGGTGAAGCTTCATGGTGTCGTTGGGAGCTTCCAATTAAGTTGTGGAGATTGACCCAACCTTGTTTGTATGGGTTCGGTGACCGCCCTCAAGGGTCCCTTAGTGGAATCACGACATCTTGCAGTGTGCGAGGACGTGATGAGATTATGGTGGCCTTAGTGGCATCTTGGGGAGCATTGTGCCTCCACACCGCTCCAAACGGAGATTAGCATATGCAAGAATGTGAACTTCGGGATACATCATCGTCCCCGCGCGCCTTGGTTATCTCTTACCCGAGCTCTTTATTTTTGTCGTTTACTTTGTGATAGCCATATTGTTTATTGTTATATATCTTGCTATCACTTAGTTGTTTATCTTACTTAGCATAAGTTATTGGTGCACATAGATGAGCGAGATAATTGCACGTTTAGTCCTGGTAGTTGCTGTCGCGGTCCAAGTCGGTCCTGGGACTTGCGAAGTGCTCCACTACGGTCCCGGTACACGAAAATACGTCGTTAATACAGTCCCTTAACTTGAAACCACAGTCCCGGCGATACACCACCCGCACGTACCGTGTACCCCCCCCCCCGGTATGCCACGTCATCCTGGTCATGCGTGTCAGGGAGGACCCACCCGTCAGCTAGAATAGCTTGTGTTTTTTGGATTCGGCTCCCTGTCTCGCCGTTCGCAAATAGCCGAGGAGCCCTCGCGTGAGACCCCTCCATCGGTGGAAGGCGAACCAGACAGCTCGAGACCACGTCGTCCTTGCCGCCGGCCATGGCGCAACAGCTCATTTCCGGCAGCGATGCCCACGCTGGCTTGTCCATCCCGCAAGACGTCAAAGCTCGCTTCGCGTCCGATCCGGCCGTCCACCAGGAGTTCTTCGTGATAGATCCCGTGGATCGACAAGGCTAGATGTGTTCGGTGAGAGTAGTGGTATGTTACCTTATGCCGTACTCGATGAGTTCCCTCGGGTGACCGTCGTGAGGTGGTGACGACGGTCGGGAAGGAGAGAGATCCGGTAGTGGCGGTGATGGACTTCCCATCGCTTCAGTGCTACCCTCTGGATCAGATTAGGGTTAGGAGTGGGGAACCAGTGGCGGCGGCGAACCTCGTAACCCATGCCATGGTCCCCACCTCCTCTATATATAGCACTGCGCGACAGGGGCCCACCAGCCTTGCTTGGGCTGGACGCCCCCGATCAGGGCGTGAATCAAGGTCCAATGGGCCGTTGGGCCCATTGGGAAAGAGATCAACCTAACATTCTACCCCTTGATCTCATCATATACTTTTAACTTTACCCGTTCCGTAACAGATCAATACATAGGGCATGTTTCATCGTCACGGCTCAATTGCCGATGGAATCAGACACCCACAATGTACCTCTCTATTTCGAGATAGATTCTTTAACCTTGGGCCCTTTATTGTCCGGAAATATTAGACTATACCATAAAACCCATGTCGACTGTGTGTTCTCCGAACACACTGGGCGGTAAGCCTTTGATAAGCAGATCTGCAAACACTTGTTTGTTGCTTTTACGCTTCAAGTATTTTTCCATAATTCTGGACTTTCTCCTTCACAACACGTAACTCTTTGTCAGTGTGTTTGGCATCAACACTTGACTCGTTGTGACAGGAGCGGAAGAATTTAAAATGGTTATCGTTGTTGTCAACCATTATCAACTCCGGGTATAGGTAGCCATTAACCATTTTGCCTATCCCTCAGCCTCATATAAAGTTATAACATATCATTTCATCACATTGATGACAATCGTTTCACTCATTTGGAGATTTTCCACACAAAACTCCGAGTATGAAAGTTAGCGACAATTGTGGATTTCGCTATACATTTCACAAGTCCTGCCTTTGTACTCACAATCTTTTGAGAGCACTTATTTCTTTCATCATGAGGCCGATATCTTTGACTCCATTCCATTGATTTATCTATGGACTGGACATTTGCCAAAACAACCCGGATATATACGTGAACTGTGTCAGGGTAATATCTTGAGCTTCCAACAACTGAAGCATATGGTACCATATTGGTTTACAATCTTTTCTTATTAACTTTTGAAAACACCATAGTTTCGAGTTCCATTACCCTTGACTATAAGAACAGGCATAGGTTTTCACGTATGCATACTTTAGAAATCTTTCTTAGCATTTTCATGCGACATTCCTAATACCCCCTTTTATTATTTTGAACTCTGAGGACAGGAACTTCTTCTCTCCTCCTGCACTAGAATTGACATCACCACTAGCAAGTAGGACGTCATCCCACATGCACAGGAATTGGGAAACGAATTTCCCATTCTATAACTTTGCATGAATGCAATTGTCCTCTCATTTTCTTTGCACAAAATCTTTCGATTTAAGTCATGTTTCACACATTTACATATTTCCTTTGGAGTCACATTTGCCTTGTAGACCCTTCATAAAGTCTATGTTAGTGAAATTCAAATGATGGAATTTCACTAACATAGACTTTATAGTAGTCACAAGTATCTGATTTTCACATTCCTAGAGACCATCAAAATCTCAGGTACTGGCACTTCTATCATATGGGGTTGTCGTTGCTCTGTCATTGCCAAGAGGCAAATTAATTCTATAGTCACCCATTTCCAAAAGGCAATAGGTTTTAGAGGGACCTGTATCACAAGATCCCTTGTAGAGCTAACAACAAGTGTTGTATAGGTCATACAACATGCTCCCCCAGATTACTCCATCTTCACTGAAGAAATGGCGTATCTTTAAACCTTCTTCCTTATAGCACTTTAAGCACCACTGTTGTATTCCTTAGTCTGCTTTCGGAACTATAAAAGATCCAAAAATACAACTGTTTCTTTTCTTTAGGGGTATCATAATGACGGTATTCAGTTGACTGTCGTACTCCCCTTGACAATCACATTCTTCATTAATGGATCACTTTGGATGCATAATGTGCATCACATCATCTAAAGTACAGAGGAGTCATGAAATACATTACAATGTATTTCATGTCTCTTTCTCCCCCTCGAAATGTGGCAAGAACTTTTCTGCCACAATTTCGAAACCCATTCATAGCTCTTGTGAAATGAGGAAACTTCGATTATCTAGCTCATTCATCTTGTCACTTCCTGTAAAATGAAGTTATAAGTTAACTGGTATGGGAATACTTTTTCCTCATTTCATTTCCGAAACTCAACAGAGTTCTTTATCATTGTCTATTTTGCAAGTCACCCTTGCATATCATTCTTGCCTTTATGTTCATTTGTTACTTTTATCCTTTCTGGATTTAGTGATTGCATAATGACCGTTACACATAAGGTGTACGGTCGATACTAGGAAAGCTTCATAGCTACTCCATACTTTTATTCCATAGTGGGACACATTAACCGCACATGAGTCATCATAACTTTCTCCTGTCATACAGGACAAGGCCTTTGCCAAAATTTCTCCCGCCATACACGGATTGTTGACATAATACAATGTCAGCTTTACCCGGTTACCCAGGCATTCTTCCCAGACTTTTCCCGCCATACACGGATTGTTGACATAATACAATGTCAGCTTTACCCGGTTACGCAGGCATTCTGCCCAGACTTTTCCCGCCATGCGGGTAATTCCCTTTAAGAGACATAAATGCCATAATTGGCTCTTTTGACTGCATCAAATTCAGAAATAAATCTGAATTATCTTTGACACACGTGTTTGATCCGACGTTGGTCAAATTCAACATGCATGTTGCTTGTTTCATTTCAATCATGTTGACTGAAAAAAGGAGACTTCATCATAGAGAGTACATGAAAGACATTCGTCAATCAAGATTCTCAATGATTTATCTGTTTTCTTTTCTTGAATTAATATCCAAGAGTTCTTTTCTTGTGAAGCCATTCTTTAGAGAGAATTTAGTCCCTCAAGTTATGACCTTTATTTTCCATCTTTCGGGTCACTAGTACCCAAAACATTCGCTTTCATGAGTGAAGGCTTGAATAACTTTTAGTATGAGAAAACTTAGCCAATAAACAGTGGTAATGAGCATAAAAACAACCCTACGTTGGTCTGATTAAAATCATGCACATTAAACCTTTTAAAAGTTTCTGGAATATTCTAAATCACCGTGGTGGCAAAATTAGAATAAAACATCTGATGGGGTCATAGTCCTAGGGTAGGGTCATAGGCCTGTCCTACAGGTCCTACCCAAGGACTACCCCACGCAAGGGACAGGACCTTAAGTATGCCCGACTATATTAAGGTGTCCCCATCATCCAGTCGGTAACGGGCCCAGAACTATCCAGTCGGAGACTAAGACTCGGAGGACACCGGACCTACCGACTGGATACACTCGGTGCGTCGTAACCTCCCTGGAGGGAAACTACCGTAAGTTTCCGGGTGCATTAACTAGCATCTATAGCATACGTTACCTGTAACGCATGGATTCAATCGCCACTACTCCACCCTTGAATCAGGACCGTTGTGGAGGGCAGCGCACTCTATATAAGCCGCCCTCCCCCACTGGTAAAAGGGTTAGAAAAACATTGTACTCCATATTACACTCGGTAACAAGCTCCAGGAGCACTGAGACGTAGGGCTATTACCTCCACCGTAGAGGGGCCTGAACTCATACAACCTCGCCGTAGCTAGGACTCTGCCCATCTCATTCGTACCCTACACATCTACTGTCAGGCTTATACCCACGACAGCTGGCGCCCACCGTGGGGCAGGCGTCTAAGCGACTTTCGGCGAGTTTGCGACTACTTCCTTTCGTCATGTCGTCCGGTGGAGTTTCGAGCATGGGTCACCAGATCCTCTTCGGTGCTCTCTCCTTCGTCGTCGACGATTCGGCGTGGCTTCGGGAGGCACCCCTTGACGTCAAGGCGCTACCCCGTCGCGGGGCCACGCACTTTCGTGCCGGCGCTCGCGGCGTTCTTCTTCTCCAACAATCGGCTCCGTTGCCGGCTTGCACCTTCGTCACGCGCCGCAGCAGGCGATCTCGTAGTCCGCGTCTACAACGTTGGGTGCAACATGCCCGAGCGCGCCAGTTCGCGTCCTCTCAGGTGGCAGTCCTGGAGTCTGTTGTAGTCGCCCCACGCTCCCAATGCTCGGACTCGGTTCCGACTGAGCTTCCTACCGAGTACGTGGGTCGTGGGCCTGTAGCGGAAGTACACATGGCCAACTCCCATGAAGATCCTCGTCAAGCCGACCGAGGTGAAGTTGGTGAAACATCCGGTGCGCGTCGTCCGCCTCGTTGTTCTGCCAGCCGACACACTCGGCGGAGCAACGTGGAGGTGTTCCGCACGCCTCTCCTCAACCTGGCCGCGGCTGCTCAGATTGCCGATTTCCTCCAGCCGACTGATTCAAAGGCAGGAAGGGGAATCGAACAAATCCGAACCCTGTTGCGCACGGCGCAGCAGCAGAATTCGGCAGTCTCCCAGTCACACAATCGGATCCGCAATAGTTCCGTCCATGCAAACACGCATAGATCGGTTCACAGCCCTGGATCTCATCAGTATCGTCGTCGCTCGCGCACCCTTCCGCGGGGTGGGCCCTACGGGTCCCGGCATCATGATGATCGGCATTCAGTCGGCGACACTTACGACCCAAGACCCGACGCAAGAGGCCGAATCGCTCAGCGAAGAGTCGACAGGGGTCGAGCCCACCGCGATGGCCGCGATATGGACCGTCCGAGTGGAAGCAGGGCCATCGTATCTGGTCCCGAGTGTTTTAGTCGAGCCATCCGCTCGGCTGATATCCCGCCCAACTTCCGATTGGCTGCGGGAATCGGTAAATTCTCAGGAGAGTCCAAGCCCGAAACATGGCTAGACGACTACCGAGTGGCGGTCCAGATCGGAGGAGGAGACGACCATGTCGCTATGAAGCACCTCCCTCTGATGCTCGACGGCTCGGCCCGAGCTTGGCTGAATCAGTTGGCCCCCTCAAGCATTTACAGTTGGGCAGATCTAGCCCGAGTGTTCATCAGAACCTTTGAAGGAACGTGCAAGCGCCCTGCAGGTCTTGTGGAGCTTCAGCACTGTGTCCAGAAGCCGAATGAGCCCTTGCGCGACTTCATCCAGCGATGGACGACTCTTTACCACATGGTGGAGAACGTCACCGAGCATCAAGCAGTCTGCGCCTTCAAGGCAGGCGTGCGGTACAGGGAGCTGTACTTGAAGTTTGGTCGAACCGGCGACATCTCCATGAGCAAGATGATGGAGATAGCAACTCGCTATGCAAATGGCGAAGAAGAAGACTGCATCCGGAGCGGTAAACACAAGACAGTCGGCAGAAACCGAAGCTTCCGCCCACACCGCAAGCAGAAGCTGCAGCTATAACCAGCGCCAAATTCAAGGGCAAAGGGAAAGCGCAGTTCACCCCCAAGAAAAAGCCTTTCAATAATCCCATCCTGGACCAGCCTTGTCCAATCCATACGAAGATGGATGAGGAAGGTAACCCCATATACGCAAAGCACACCACTCGGCAGTGTCGTCTCCTGATCCAGGGTTTCAGCGAAGGGCAGCCGAGTGAGAAGAATCCTGAACCGGATGAGGAGGACAAGGAGGATCCGTTCCCCCAAGTCCATGCAACCCTCATGATCTTTGCTGACGTCGAAAGCAAGAGTCGACTGAAGCTAGTGAACAGAGAAGTCAACATGGCCGTTCCGACTGCCCCCAAGTTTCTCAAATGGTCTCAGACTGCGATTACCTTCGATCAGTCGGATCATCCAACACATGTCCCCACCCCAGGAAGGCAGGCTCTGGTCGTCGACCCGGTGGTGGAAGGAGTCCGACTGCGCAAAGTCCTAATGGACGGCGGCAGCGGGTTGAATATTATGTACGCCGACACTCTCAAGGGGATGGGCATTCCGATGTCCAGACTCAGCGAGAGCAATATGCCGTTCCA
Organism: Hordeum vulgare subsp. vulgare; assembly: GCF_904849725.1. Classification (NCBI taxonomy): domain Eukaryota; kingdom Viridiplantae; phylum Streptophyta; class Magnoliopsida; order Poales; family Poaceae; genus Hordeum; species Hordeum vulgare. The sequence continues at coordinate 68,085,306 of NC_058523.1, forward strand.
CGGAGTCGTCCCAGGGCGGAAGGCCAAATCACTCGGCCAGATCGCATTGGAGGTCATCTTCGGCTCCGACAAGAACTTTCGCAAGGAAAAGCTCACGTTTGAGGTGGTGGACTTCCAGAGCGCTTACCATGCAATTCTGGGCCGCCCGGCATATGTGAGTTTCATGGCACGACCATGTTATGTGTACTTGAAGTTGAAAATACCCGGTCCAAAAGGCGTTATCACCATCACCGGCAACCGCCAGCGAGCCGAGGAGTGTCTGCAAGAGGGGTCGAGGATCGCCGACCAGCAGATGGTTGTACTCGAGCTCGAAGAGTACAAGAAGACAGTCGACCCCGCCGACTTAATGCGCTCAAAGAAGCCAGCTTCTGAGTCCGCGTTCCAGTCGGCGGGAGAGACTAAGAAGGTCAGCATCCACCCGACGGACAAGTCTGCCGCCCCGACGAACATCTCCACCACCCTGGATCCCAAATAGGAAGCCGAGCTCACCCAATTCCTCCATGAGAACTGGGACATCTTCACATGGAAGCCATCTGACATGCCGGGTGTACCTAGGGAGTTGGCTGAGCACCGACTGCATGTGGATCCCGCTGCTCGGCCCGTCCGAGAGCGCCTGCGCCGGTCCGCCGCGCACAAAAGGAAGGCAATCGGAGAAGAGGTGGCTAAGCTGCTAGCTGCCAGATTCATTCGCGAGGTTCACCACTCCGAGTGGCTCGCCAATGTAGTCATGGTGCCCAAGAAGGACAAGTCACTCCGAATGTGCATTGACTTCAAGCACCTCAATAAGGTCTGCCCAAAAGACCATTTTCCGCTCCCCCGCATAGATCAAATTGTTGATTCGACTGCGGGGTGCGAGCGTTTATCATTTCTTGATGCCTACTCGGGTTATCATCAGATCCGTCTGTATGGTCCCGATGAGTTGAAAACAGCTTTCATCACCCCGTTTGGGTGCTTCTGCTACATCACCATGCCTTTCGGTCTGAAGAATGCAGGAGCTACCTTTATGCGCATGATCCAAAAATGTCTCCTCGACCAGATCGGTCGCAATGTGGAGGCATACATGGATGATATCGTAGTCAAGTCCCGCAAAGGTTCCGACCTGCTGACTGACTTGGCAGAAACATTCGCCAACCTTCGTAGGTACGATATCAAGCTAAATCCTGCCAAGTGTTCATTCGGTGTTCCCAGCGGAAAGTTACTTAGTTTCTTCGTTTCCGAACGTGGGATCGATGTAAACCCCGAAAAGATCGGGACCATCGTCCGAATGGAGAGGCCGGTCAGAATACACGATGTTCAACGACTCACAGGTTGCTTAGCAGCTTTGAGCAGGTTCATCAGTCGACTCGGCAAAAAAGCACTTCCTCTGTACCGACTCATGAAGAAATCAGATACCTTCGAGTGGACAGACGAAGCCCAAGTCGCGTTCGACGACCTCAAAGTCCTACTTTCCACCCAGCCGGTTCTTACTGCTCCGCTCAGTAAAGAGCCCCTTCTTCTGTATATCGCGGCTACAAATCAAGTCGTCAGTATTGTTCTTACAATCGAGCGAGAAGAAGAAGGCAAAGCATACAAAGTTCAGCGGCCAGTGTACTACGTCTACGAAGTCCTGACACCTTCCAAGCAGAGGTATCCCCATTGTCAAAAGCTTATCTATGGGATCTATTTGACCGCGAAGAAGGTTGCCCATTATTTCCAAGACCACTCGGTATCTGTCGTTTCTGATTCTCCTTTGTCGGAAATTCTCCACAATCGAGACGTGTCAGGCCGAGTGGCGAAGTGGGCGATGGAGATGTTGTACTGTGACATCAAGTTCGAGGCCAAGAAAGCTATTAAGTCTCAAGCCCTGGCTGACTTTATAGCAGAATGGGTACAACAACAGCAACCGACTCACATCTACTCGGCTCATTGGACAATGTTCTTCGATGGGTCTAAGATGTTGAATGGATCCGGCACTGGGGTTGTGATCGTGTCACCAAAGGGTGACAAGCTCAAGTATGTGCTTCAGATACACTTTGATTCCTCTAACAATGAGGCAGAGTATGAAGCTCTTCTCTATGGATTGCGCATGGCCATCTCACTCGGCGTCCGTCGCCTGATGGTCTACGGCGATTCAGACTTGGTGGTCAACCAAGTAATGAAAGAGTGGGACGTAAGGAACCCCACTATGACAACCTACTGCAATGCAGTCAGGAAGCTGGAGAAGAAGTTTGAAGGTCTAGAACTTCATCATGTTCCAAGACTGAAGAACCAAGCGGCGGACGAATTGGCAAAGCTCGGATCCACTCGGAGACCCGTCCCGAGTGATGTTTGCCTCGAGCACCTCCATCTTCCTTCAGTCAAAGAAGATCCCTTCACGGAAGAGCCAGTGCAACCCAAGAGCGCAACAGACCCGACTGAAGTCGATGTGCCTGCTATGGTTGATCTGGTCACAGAGATTCTGGTAATCATCCCCGAGTGGACTGTGCCGATTATGGCATATATCCTAAGGCAAGAACTTCCAGAAGACGAAGTCCAAGCCCGACAAATAGTTCGCAGGTCGAAGGCGTTCACTGTCATTGACGGTCAATTGTATAAGGAGAGTGTTTCAGGCGTTCTCCAACGTTGCATTTCCCCAGAAGAAGGGCAGTTGATCCTAGAGGATATCCACTCGGGAACCTGCGTCCATCATGCTTCTTCAAGAGCAATCGTCGCCAAGGCGTTCAGGGCTGGATTCTTCTGGCTGCAGGCTAACGAAATGGCCAAAGCTATGGTCGATCGATGCGAAGGCTGTCAGTTCTACTCCAACAAGTCCCACAAGCCAACATCTGCACTAAAGACAATCCCACTTGTGTGGCCGTTTGCAGTTTGGGGATTAGACACAGTCGGACCATTCAAGACAGGCCAAGGAGGCTACACACATCTGTTGGTGGCAGTCGACAAGTTTACAAAGTGGATAGAAGCCAAGCCCATCAAGAAACTCGACGCCTCCACAGCCGTGAAGTTTGTCAGAGACATCATCTCCAGATTCGGAGTGCCTCACAGCATAATCACGGACAATGGGACAAACTTCGACTCGGACAGATTCAAAGGTTTCTGCGCGAGTCAAGGTATCCGAGTGGATTTTGCTTCCGTAGCACATCCGCAATCCAATGGACAAGCTGAGCGTGCAAATGGACTTATCCTTCAAGGTTTGAAGCCTCGACTCTTGTGAGAGATAGGACATGCTGCTGGTGCATGGGTAACCGAGTTACCTTCAGTACTTTGGGGCCTCCACACCACTCCGAACAGATCAACAGGGCGATCACCGTTCTTCCTCGTCTATGGAGCAGAAGCGGTCCTTCCGAGTGACCTGCTTCACAATGCCCCGCGAGTCGAACTCTTCTCTGAAGCCGAAGCAGAACAAGCAAGGCAAGATGGAGTCGATCTTCTAGAGGAGGAGCGTGAGATGGCACTTACTCGCTCAACAATTTATCAGCAAGATCTGCGACGTTGTCATGCATGACATGTCAGAAGCCGCACGTTCCAGGCTGTCCGAGTGGATCAGCAGAGACCACACAAGTTGGCTCCGGCTTGGGAAGGTTCTTTCATCATCTCAAAGGTGCTGAACAACGGGGCATACAGACTCTACAACATCCAGAAGGAGACCGACGAACCCCGCGCGTGGAACGGAGACCTCCTCAAGCGTTTTTATACGTGATCGCCGACTGAAGCAGTGTAACGAACAAGTTTTGGAGAAATAATATACAGCAGATTCAATTTCTTTTGTAGATTTAGAGTTCTTCTGTGGTTGCAGACTATGGTCACAAAAAAAAACTTAGCTGCGATCCTGCGTCGCCTAAGTATTAACTATCTCCGAGTGTGCACTTTCACGTCGCACTCGGGGACTTAGCTGCGATCCTGCATCGCCTAAGTATTAAATTCCTCCGAGTGTGCACTTGACGTCACACTCGGGGGCTTAGCTGCGATCAAGAATCGCCTAAGTATTAACTTCTCCGAGTGTGAACTTCACGTCGCACTCGGGGACTTAGCTGCGATCCTGCATCGCCTAAGTATTAACTTCCTCCGAGTGTGCACTTTGCGTCACACTCGGGGACTTAGCTGCGATCATGCATCGCCTAAGTATTAACTTCTCCGAGTGTGCACTTCACGTCGCACTCGGGGACTTAGCTGCGATCCTGCATCGCCTAAGTATAACTTCCTCCGAGTGTGCACTTTGCGTCACACTCGGAGACTTAGCTGCGATCACGCATCGCCTAAGTATTAACTTCCTCCGAGTGTGCACTTTACGTCACACTCGGGGACTTAGCTGCGATCACGCATCGCCTAAGTATTAACTTCCTCCGAGTGTGCACTTTCGCGTCGCACTCGGAGACTTAGCTGCGATCCTGCATCGCTAAGTATTAACTTCCTCCGAGTGTGCACTTTGCGTCACACTCGAGGACTTAGCTGCGATCACGCATCGCCTAAGTATTAACTTCTCCAAGTGTGCACTTCACGTCGCACTCGGGGACTTAGCTGCGATCACGCATCGCCTAAGTATTAACTTCCTCCGAGTGTGCACTTTCACGTCGCACTCGGAGACTTAGCTGCGATCCTGCATCGCCTAAGTATTAACTTCCTCCGAGTGTGCACTTTGCGTCACACTCGGAGACTTAGCTGCGATCACGCATCGCCTAAGTATTAACTTCCTCCGAGTGTGCACTTTCACGTCGCACTCGGAGACTTAGCTACGATCCTGCATCGCCTAAGTATTAACTTCTCCGAGTGTGCACTTCACGTCGCACTCGGGGACTTAGCTGCGATCACGCATCGCCTAAGTATTAACTTCTCCGAGTGTGCACTTCACGTCGCACTCGGGGACTTAGCTGCGATCCTGCATCGCCTAAGTATTAACTTCCTCCGAGTGTGCACTTTGCGTCACACTCGGGAACTTAGTTGCGATCACGCATCGCCTAAGTATTAACTTCCTCCGAGTGTGCACTTTACGTCGCACTCGGGGACTTAGCTGCGGTCCTGTATCGCCTAAGTATTAACTTCCTCCGAGTGTGCACTTCAGGTCACACTCGGGGACTTAGCTGCGATCACACATCGCCTAAGTATTAACTTCCTCTGAGTGTGCACTTCAGGTCACACTCGGAGACTTAGCTGCGATCACGCATCGCCTAAGTATTAACTTCCTCCGAGTGTGCACTTTACGTCACACTCGGGGACTTAGCTGCGATCACGCATCGCCTAAGTATTAACTTCCTCCGAGTGTGCACTTTACGTCACACTCGGGGACTTAGCTGCGATCACGCATCGCCTAAGTACTAATCTTCCTTCGAGTGTGCACTTCACGTCACACTCGAGGGCTTAGCTGCGATCACGTATCGCCTAAGTATTAACTTCCTCCGAGTGTGCACTTTACGTCACACTCGGGGACTTAGTTGTGATCACGCATCGCCTAAGTACTAATCTTCCTTCGAGTGTGCACTTCACGTCACACTCGAGGACTTAGTTGCGATCCTGCATCGCCTAAGTACTAATCGCTCCTCCGAGTGTGCTCTATACGTTACACTCGGGAACTTAGCACTGATCATGAATCACCTAGGTCCTAATATTCTACGAGTACACATTAAATGTTCAACTCCAAACAACACTCAAGCAAAAGAATAAGTGTTTTCGTTGTGACTCCAGCAGTCTAGAAACGATAACGGACTCGGTGCGGATCAAGCTTACCCGCACCGATCCAAAAGTATGACGGCCAACAGGAGTGGCCAGAATATCGTACAGGCAAACACTCGGCATACCGAGGATAAAGTTCGATCATGAGTCAGTTGGGCCCGCGTCGGAACTGGAGGGTTCCACAAAGGTATCCAGGTCGATTCCATCAGCAATGCGGGTCGCAGTCTCCAGGAATGTCTCCATGAAGTCTTCGAATTGAAGCTTCTTCGTGTTGGCGACTTTCAAGGCTTTCAGCTTATCTTCCCGCACTTCTTTGCAATGGACCCGGACCAAGGAAAGCGCCACATCAGCACCGCAACGCGCTGCCGATTTCTTCCAAGATTGCACTCGGGCCAGAATCTCCCCCAGTCGCCCCAACAGAGTCTCCATCTTTTCCCGCGACTCGTCTTCCGGCCAAAGCTCCTTCTCAATGCGGCCGAAGATTTCTCTCAGTCGGTTGATGAACGGACCCACTTTGCCTACGCGGATATGAGCCCGGAGTAGATTCCGGTTGGCGTCCTTGCTGAGTGGCACATTGTCCTTCATGGATCGTTCCACGGCCGCCGCTTCAGCTTCAGCGTCACCACAAAAATCTGCCACAAACAAGCAAATAGAAATTACAAACCGAGTGTTCGTCACAAGATACAACCACTCGACAAATCATCAGACTTACCAGCCAGACGACTCATCATCTGGACAGCCCAGTCGTTCACATACTTCTCCTGAGCTGTCCATCGTTTATTCCGAGCAGCCATTTGATCGTACACTTCGGTCCTCTATTTCTTCAGCCTCTCCACCTCCGCCACCAACGCCCTGTTTGCCTCCAACGCTTCCTCCAAGGATTTCTCTCGAACTTCCAGCGCGTTCTACAGGCCAGCCATGGCGAGCGTCGCGGTTTCTAGTTCACCAGCATATTGGTTCTTCTCAACCTTCAAGGCTTCATAAGCGCTCCCCATATCACAAGTTTTCTACAAAACGAAACAAAGGGTTATCAGCAACTTTCTCAATACAAACTATGTTCTTCAGACCCCTGCCGACGCAAGCAGTCGACAGCGGTCTCGGGGACTACACCCAGTGGGTTCACTAAGAGTGACCCCACTGGCATGCACCTCAAGCAGGTCTGCCCTATTGAGGTGCACATTTTCACCTACGCCTCCGAGGCTAAAGCTGCTCCACCTGTGTGTAGTTTACTCTAGGGAACTCTTACCGCAAGAGTGCTCCGACTGCAGTAAGAACTTGCACTCAGAAATCTTGTCTACGGACACGACAAAAATAAAGACCAAATGTATAAAGACAATTGTCGGTGCAAGCACTCGACAGAAGTCTCGGGGACTACACCCACTGGGTTCACTCGGAGTGAACCCATTGCAAACAACAGACTACGACAACACCCAGTGGGTTACAAAAGAAAAGTAAGTACTTACTAGACTACTTACTCGGATGTCGTCGCGCAGCTCCAAGCTCCGCTGGTACAAAGCCGCAACGGAGTCATAAGCCTTCTTGGCCTCCCCGGTCATCAGCTCCGCTTGGATCATGGCTCCCTTGGCCGCTCCCACCTGCTCCTCTAGGACACACCGAATGCTGAATTCAACATTCGACGAACCGGGAATTGTGGGAAGATCCTGGGGCATCCCAAGATTGGCCCCAGTCAGTTCGTCGCCCACCGGCACTGGTTCGGTCGGTGGAGGCACTTCAGTCGGCGGAGCGTCGGCGGCAGGGGCAGCAGCAGGAAGAGCAGCCTCAAGGACAGGCTCCGCGGCCGCCTCGGCTCTCCCTTGCCCGTCTTCGTCCGGGTGAATCGCCCCTGACAAGCCGAATGGCATGATGGTTCAGAAAAAGAAAAGGATAGTACAGTCTACAGGAATAAAACACCTGACTCTCCTACAACATACCCGACTGGGACGAGACGACGTTGTCTATATCCATGGGGTCATCCCCTTGGCGGACCGGAGAGGTTGTAGAAGTGGCGACCCTGTCAAGTGAAGCCCATTCAACTTGTAAAGCGGGAGTCCACTCGGATAACATAAAAAGACGAGAGTTGGATTCGCTTACGTGGATGTGACGGGGATGGCAACCCTCATGCGCGGCAGAGCCCTCCGAGGTTTGGGCCCACTCGGTTTGGGCGCCCTGGGAGATTGGCCTGCAGGCTCAGCGGGGGCATCCCTGGACCTCTTCGTGCCTTGAGCACTCGGGACCGCCGGAGCGGTAGGTAGAGCACTCAACAACGCGGGGGGAGCCGAAGGGACGACAGGCTCATGTCGACGCTTACTCCGCTGTTCTGGCGGTGGAGGCGGAGAGTCGCGCTCTTCGTCTTCTTCCTCCTCCTCGCTGTCCTCCTCCTCCGACTCCCTGCTGTCGGAGACATATTCAGCGCTATCCACGCTCCCCTCCTGGCTACCTTCTTCCTCCTCCTCCTCCGGATCCCCGTTCGAGACAGGGAAGGACCAGTTGGTCCATTCCTACATGAGATTCAGTCGGAAACATTAAGCATGACACGGGGATATAAATGAACGACTGAAATCAAAACAGTTCGATATATTCGGCTAACGCTACTCACCTGATTCGGTGGCGGGTTGTCCGCGCTGTAAGGCACCACTCGGCGAGCTCCTTTAGGGTTCTCGCAAGGTCCCGTGATTTGGAGCACTATCGAGGTCACCTTCTCCTCAAGTATGCCCACCGCGACGGTCCGAGTGGAATCCTCGGGCCCACTGTAGATCCACATAGCATGGTGGCGAGCTTGAAGAGGCTGGATCCGCCGACCGATGAAGACTTCCAACAGGTCAATACCGGTGACCCCCCTCCTGACAACATCCGCGAGTGCCTCGACCAAAGGCTGGATGTCATCCCTCTCGGCTTTCGAGAGGGCGAGTTGCTTGGGTGGAGCAGGGTGGTCTAGACTAAATGGAGGCAGCCCAGTCGACGCGTTCGGACAGGCTATGTCCTGGCAGTAGAACCACGTCGACTGCCAGTTCCTAACCGACTCGTTCAACTGGAGAGCAGGGTAGCTACTCCGACTCTTTTTCTGAAACCCTAAACCCCCGCAGAGCTGGAGGAGATGCGTCTTGTCATCCGACTGACTAAGACGTTTGATGGTTTGAGAGCGGGCGGAGAAGATATGTTTGAATAAGCCCCAATGAGGGGGGCAACCGATAAAGCATTCGCACAGAACAATGAAGGCAGAAAGGTGGGCAATGGCATTCGGAGGGAAGTGATGGAGTTGAGCACCAAAATGATTCATGATGCCTTTGAAGAAAGGGTGGGGGGGGCAGAGAGAAACCTCGGTGAACGTGGCTGAGGAGCAAGACGCGTTCCCCCTCCCGTGGCGCCGGCTCAACCTCGTCGTCCGCCGGCAACCTCCAAGATTTATGGACGAGCTGGGCGTGCTCTACCAGCTCCAGCAGGTCCCCCTCCGTCATTGTGGAGGGGAGAAAATCTCCCTGGATCCATCCCGCTGGCAATGGCCGCTGCCGCCGCTGAGCAGCCGCCGCCTTGCCCTTCTTCTTCCTTGCCTCCATCTTACTGGTCTGGCCCTTGGTCATGGCGGCGATGGCAAGCTTTCGAGAAGGATGGAAAGAGAAAGGTGTATGAGCGCAAGAGGTGGCGGGGAAGACGGAGCAAGCAAGAGCAGAGGATTCGGCGAGCGTAACCGAAGGGTCTCGTTGGCCAGAGTTAAATAGAACACCGACTGAGTCGCTGGCGAGCGGGCCCGAAATCTTATCCGCCCAACCAGCCGCGGTGATATCGGCGGAAGAGTTGAAGGCGCGAGGATCGAGGAGTCAGGCGCTACTCGAGCGCGCTGACGTCGCCCCCGCTAAGCGCGCGGAACCCGAAATTTGAGATCCCGGAAAATCCGCCGCTGTCAGTTGACCGGTCGTGTCAAAAGATGCTGCGAAAGCACTCGGTTCCCGACAGTCCGTTCCGCAGAACACATTCACTCGGATCATTGGCCAGGAGAGATAGAATGGATAGAGGCAAGCAACGCCCAAGCCGAACCTAGTCCAGTCGGATCTGAGCATCGAGCACTGCTTTGACGTTTCAACCCCAATCCATTCGGGGACTAATGATGGGGTCATAGTCCTAGGGTAGGGTCATAGGCCTGTCCTACAGGTCCTACCCAAGGACTACCCCACGCAAGGGACAGGACCTTAAGTATGCCCGACTGTATTAAGGTGTCCCCATCATCCAGTCGGTAACGGGCCCAAAACCATCCAGTCGGAGACTAAGACTCGGAGGACACCGGACCTACCGACTGGATACACTCGGTGCGTCGTAACCTCCCTGGAGGGAAACTGCCGTAAGTTTCCGGGTGCATTAACTAGCATTTATAGCATACGTTACCTGTAACGCATGGATTCAATCGCCACTACTCCGCCCTTGAATCAGAACCGTTGTGGAGGGCAGCGCACTCTATATAAGCCGCCCTCCCACACTGGTAAAAGGGTTAGAAAAACATTGTACTCCATATTGCACTCGGTAACAAGCTCCAGGAGCACTGAGACATAGGGCTATTACCTCCACCGTAGACGGGCCTGAACTCATAAAACCTTGCCGTAGCTAGGACTCTGCCCATCTCATTCGTACCCTACACATCTACTGTCAGGCTTATACCCACGACAATATCATCCTTCTACATTAATTCCATATCACCGTTGGGCAGAAATGGAAATAATGCATATAACTCATAAACAATGTGATGATAGTATTCTTACTGAACAACTTTGCTAAGAAATAATCATCATCATCATTAACCATATGCATTTCTTTATCTGTGCTCCGAAAAATTGATCACTTTGATACAAAATTTATCAGATATTTAAGCTTTAAACATAGGATGACTCATACAATTATAGTATTGTTATCATCAACGTTGGTCAGAAAATGACAATACCATATTTAACTTTAAAACAAGCATCATTATATTGTCATAGCGGAAACTGTTTGAATCTTATTTCACCCACAAGGAAAAAACTTTGTTAATAACTGTTCTTCCAATTAAATTTTCCCGTTCGTTTCAATTTAATTGGAGGATTAAACATTTACTTTGCAGCGGAAAAGCGTGAATATTAAATTCATGCACCTTTACAGAAAAATATTCTGTTAAAAATAAAAATTCATGAACATTATTTTCCTTTTATAAAATCCATGAACTTTTCTCTTTCTGAAAATATTTCTTTTATTTTCATAACCTTTTATTTTTCTTTGCAGAAAAAACATGTTACTATTACAGAAAAATATTCTGTCATAATTAAAAATTCATGAACTTTATAATGCTTTTTATAAAATTCATGAACTTTTCTTTTTCTGAAAATCTCCTTCTATTTTCAGAACTTTTGTTTTTCTTTTCAAAAAAATAATGTTGCAATTCTGCATAAAATCACAGAAACTTTGAACATTTTTAATTTCTATTTTTGTAAACATAGTTTCATAGAAAAAATGCCTAGAAAAACCTATTTTTCCTTCCTCTAATAAGCAGGAAACTAAAATTGCTTAAAAAAAGAAAATTGGGCCGGCCTAGGCCGGCCGAGCCGGCTTGGGGCCTTTCGGCCCGAGCCACCCTGGCTCCTGTGGCCGCGCTGGTTTCTGTGGCATTCGGCCTGGGCTGGCCTGCCCCCTTCGCGGCCCAGAGGCTCCCTTTAGGCCCGACTCGGCGTGCTGGCGGCTAGGGTTTCAATCCTAGCCGTCCCTTTTGATCCGACGGCCCCCCGCGCACATAGATGGAACAAAAAGGTGGATGAACCGGTAGGAGGGAAACCCTAAGTCCATTCTCCCCCTGTCGCGCCGTTCTCCTCATCTCTCCTCTCGGCGCCGCCGGAGCCGAGGGTCTCAACCTCACGCGCCCCTCAGGCCGCCGGAGCAGGGGCTCCTTTCCTCGTGCGGTGGCTGCGGCGCCCCGCCGAGAAAGGCCCTGGGGTGGCCGCCGGCCGTGGCGGCCGAAAGCCCCACGCCGCGCGCCGCCGATCTCTTTTTCCTCTGGCGCCGGCCCCTTGATTCCCGAGCGTCCCGTGGCAGGTGAAGTACCGGCCGCCGATGGCAAGATCTGTCGATCTGCCGCCGCGTGTGCCTGCGGTCCTTCCTCCCGCGAGATGCTTCGGAGGTGAGGAGCCGGCCTCAGTCCGATCGGGCCTTCAGCCCCCTTTTCCACGTGCTCTCTCTCTGACCGTAGCGGCGGCGAGGTGGAGGTAAGCGCAGGCCGCGGCGACCATGGGTTCCGTGCCGTGCGTGCCTTGCACTTAACCTTCTTCCCGTCGCGATTCCTTGCCGGGGTCGTGGCCTTCCTCTCGCCGGCTGCGCACACACCTTGCGGTTGGTGCGCCGCCGTCGAGCGGTCGGCTGCGGCCTCTTCGTTTTCTTTTCTTGTCTCAAGAGAGAGCTAGCATAACCCGGGTGAAAATCATCTTTGTTGCCATCCCCCTCGCCGGTGGCGCGTCCGCCTTACGGTGGGCGTGCCGCCGTCGAGGGATTTGGTGATGAAGTCCTATGCCTCGTGGGAATCTTTGCTATTCTTGGTTTACATGTCCCCTTCCTCCCTTTTTTTGCCTGTTTCGGATCGGATCCGATTCACTTCTTAGTTTTCATGCTGGATCTAGATCCATACTTTGCCTCCACAGAGGTAGATTCTTCTTCCCCACACCTCGGCATACCGATGCGTGTGGGGATCGAGAGGAACAGGCGCAGCCTTGCGGCGGTGCTTCTTTGCCGATGAGGCCGTAGCCATCCTCGGTGTCTTGCCCTTTCTTGGGTTCATATCAGGGAGGGGAATGCTTTCTTGTACATATTTAAACCGAGAACACATCAAAAGCCTCGTGGCTCATGATGCCATTGATAGATCCCGTGGATCGACAAGGCTAGATGTGTTCGGTGAGAGTAGTGGTATGTTACCTTATGCCGTACTTGATGAGTTCCCTCCGGTGACCGTCGTGAGGTGGTGACGACGGTGGGGAAGGAGAGAGATCCGGTAGTGACGGTGATGGATTTCCCATCGCTTCAGTGCTACCCTCTGGATCGGATTAGGGTTAGGAGTGGGGAACCAGTGACGGCAGCGAACCTCGTAACCCGTGCCATGGTCTCCACCTCCTCTATATATATAGCACTGCGCGACAGGGGGAAAGAGATCAACCTAACACTTCGGCCTCCTCGCGGCGTTCCGTAAGGGGAAGGGAGAGGTCGCCGACGTCCGCGCCGTCGTTGACAGGGAGATTCAGTTAAGGAAGTTTCTCAAGCGGAAGAGGGAGCGGCGCCAAGGACGAAGGCGGAGGCACCACGGTCTGTGGCCGCGGCGTGGGCGACGGTGGCGGTGGTGGCGGTGTAGGGGAGCGCATCCATCGCGGCGGAGTCGACGGCGCCGTCGACGACATCTCCTCACACTCCTCTTCCATGACCACCGCCTCCTTCACCTTGGCCGTGTTGAAGGCGGCAGGGCGCTGGTAGGGGGAGGTGCGCGTCCTCTTGGAACGCGGGCGGCGCAGGCGCACCGCCAGCGCGAGTATGTGGTGGGCAGGCGGGGGCATGGGCTCCACCGGGTCCAGCGTGTCAACGAAGGCGGAGAAGGCGGTGACGCAGCCGATGGGGCACTCCGCCCAGCCGACGGCGTCGACGTCGGCCGCGGCCTGTGCGGCGGCGATGCGCGCGGCGGAGGGCGGCGCGAGCGCGGCGCTGTGCAGCGTGGAGCGGCGCGGCGGCTGCAGGTTGACCTCCCCCACCATGTGGTCCATGATCTCGGGCTGCAAGGGCAACTCCATCCCGTCAATCACACCAGCAGCGGAGAAAAGCAAAAGGCGAATGCATAGATAGATGGAGGAAAAACCTTGGTGGCGCGGTGGAGCCTGGTGAAACCATGCATGTAGAAGATCTGCAAGCAGTCGCACGCACAGAAGAAACACATCACATGATACGATACGCAGGGAGAGGACATCCATATTCGGTTAACAAAAATGGAACAAGAAGAAGAAGAAGAATGAAGAACAATATTCATTACTACTGTGCTATTTTTGTGAGTTAGTTAAAAATGAAAGGGAGATTCAGTTAAGGCACATTGTAAAAAGAAGAAGATAATCCCGGCGGCAAGGACGACGTGGTCTCGAGCTGTCTGGTTCGCCTTCCACCGATGGAGGGGTCTCACGCGAGGGCTCCTCGGCTATTTGTGAACGGCGAGACAGGGGGCCGAATGCAAAAACACAAGCTATTCTAGCTGACGGGTGGGTCCTCCTTGACACATGGGGCCAGGATGACGTGGCATCGGGGGGGGGGGGGGGGGGGAGTATGCGGTACGTGCGGGTGGTGTATCGCCGGGACTGTGGTTTCAAGTTAAGGGAATGTATTGACGACGTATTTTCGTGTACCGGGACCGTAGTGGAGCACTTCGCAAGTTCCAGGACCGACTTGGACCGCGACAGCAACTACCAGGACTAAACGTGCAATTATCTCTAGATGAGCCTAGTTGTTTTAGATTTTGTGCTTGGCAAATTAAACGTAGTTTTATTCCGTATTTGTTCAAGCCTAAATCGTAATCATTTTAAAGCGTCTATTCACTCCCCTCTAGGTGACATCCACATCCTTTCAGTATAAATGAGAAGTTTGAAGTTAAGAGTTGTGATCTCCGGGCCGGTCCTGAGATTTCGGGGGCCCAGGGCAAAACAGCACATGGGGGCCCTAAAACAACATTTTTCTCTATATCAATTGCACCTAATTAAATACTCAATGCACTATATTTATGTTAATAATCCGATAAACCAGGATCATAAACATTCACAGAAAAAATGATCGCCCTTTCCAATCGACGTTGTATGTTTTTATTAGGTTCATGACTACAGTAATTATTATTATACTATATATTGTCACTTCTTTTTTAGCAGTAGGCATTACATGGAATTTCTAACAGAAGTGCTTGTACGTGTTGTATAAAAATATCAATATCTCATTTCTTGATCTCAATCAACAGATATGCAAGTTAATTTTCTTTAGTCTTTACGAGATGCATACTTTCTAGATAACATATTCCTAATCAACACACACGCATATCATACAAAGAATTAAAAAAAATGTTAGTTTAATTTAAAAATGCTAATTAATGATTCGAACAAAGATCTGGAGGGCTAGAAAATTAGAAATTGCAAGATATTACTGCTGCTTACTAGTCATGAATAAAAATCCGAGCTTGTCTGTTTTAATCCTAACCCACATAAGAAATCTGAGTGAGAAAGAGATATGTATGGGGATGATTTTCATGAAACGGATGAACAACCTATACAGACTATAGAAAAAGAGAGATTTGCATCGGAGAGCAGGTTGATTGGAATCTGAAAAATTGTATTACCTTCTTCCAGTAATCAAGCGCAACAACAGAGAATAACGATTAGTAGAAGACATGGACGGGGCACAGTCAACCTTGGTGCTGATTCGTTTGTCAATTTGAGTGTCAGGATTGTTTTTGTGGCCTTTCAGCAGTTGCAATCTCTCATCCCAGACTCATGTGTGGCTTTGACGAAGGATACCGCGTCCAGCACTTGCACTTTTTTCCGTATTTCAAAGGCAGCGAGCGCACTAGCCGGCTGGCAGTTTTGCTTTTCTGATTACCGTCTCATTGTCAGGGAAGATGAGAAAATTACGCCCGGCAAACCGAAAAGATTGCGAGTTGTTACTCTTTTTTTTTCGTTTTTTATACATCAGTAGATCTTACATGGCCTATCATCACGTATGTATATGGAAACCAAGCCATTGAGGGCCCCTTCCTACTCGGGGGCCCGGGGCAGCCGCCCCTTCCGCCCCCGCTCAGGGAGTTTTGCTACACCTACGTAATTTATCTACGTAAACTTACGTATTAGCTGATTTGGCCTAATTTGGTTGGACAAAAGATTAGGCCCAGGCCCACACCGCCGTGAAAATCAGAGGGCTGATTAGTTTAGAAAGAACCTCACGTAGGATTACGTAGATAGATTACGTAGGTCTAGCATTATTGGGGCCGGCCTGTGATCTTCTTATGTACTTCCTATCAATATTTTTCTAGCCTTTTCGAGGCTATTTATTACCGGCCACTCTCACATCAAGACATGGTGCATCCTTCGACGATACATCCAAATTTATGGAAGGACTTCCTCTTGTTCTCCTGCAAATAAAACACTTTTCTCCTCAAAATAATCATCATATCTATCTATTATGGTATTTTCATAAACATTTTAAGATACATTGTCATGGAACTTCCATTGTTACATTACATTAATTATTTTCATTGCCATTCTCTTTGCATGATCATATATATAGCTGACATGATAGTTGGGGCAAGGACACTGTTCATTATTATTTTACATGTTATGCTATATCATTTCACATCCTGGTAGACTGTCCGAGACATTCATTTGTAGTCATCATTTTCATTTATGAATCATAACTAAATAAAAGTGTGATGTCAATTAGAGTGTGGCTCTACCTGTAAGAAAAAAAAAGAGACCAATGAGCCCAATAAAAAGAGGCCAAAAGATCCCACCAAAAAAAGAGAAAGAGAGAGGGGGCACACTACTATCCTTCATACACACTTGTGCTTGAGAGTAGCACCATGTATTCATGTAGAGCGTTTTCATATTCCTCATTTTACGTACTAGTGGGAGTTTTACATTATAAGAACTTGACTTGCATATTCCATGATGAGCTTCCTCAAATGCTCGAGGATATGAGCAAGCAATTTGAATGTACACCCATGTTGCATTTGGAGAGATCTCATACACTTATAGCTCTAGTGACATTGCATCCCCTACTCCTCGCATCAATATCGATTATAAAACCTCTCCATTGCGTAATTATTAGCTACGCTGGTGTGTGACTTTCTCAAATTTTACCTTCTTATAAAAATCCCCATCAATATTCTATCTCCAACTCCTGATACCAACGTTAGAGATCCCGCTTTTAAGGTTGGTGAATTCCTCAACGAGTATGTCAACGAGGGACATGTAGACGAGGATCCCGGCCACGCCTTTGTGTATGCCGCGGTTGGGTAATCCACCACGATTGTACTCAAATGTTGTTCTTTGTAATTTTTGGCATGAGTGAAATTTAACCCATCAATGATGGTCACTACCGCAAATGCGAGTTGCAGGGTGTATGGATGGGAACAACATGTATTACACCTTAAGCTGCATTTGGTTTCCTCCAAAATCCCATAGATGCCTAAATAAAAGTGAAGGTGAATTTTCCATCACCCCATAAGCGCTATAAGCGTTGTTCCGTGCGAGCTGAACTACAGACAATGGTAGTTTACCGTGTAAAACGTCTATGTATTTATAGCTGGACTCTCGGCTAGGATAGCATCCGCACGTACATGCAATATGCATGCATTATTATAAACCAAAGCAAGTTCATATATTTGCAGCGTGGGCTGCACACAACAAGAATGATCCATGGCATCTTGTTTGCGTGCGGGCTCGCTCATCCGGATGATATGAGCACTTTCAGGCTTTCCAAGCGAAGCAGACATTGGAATGGTACCTTCTCGTGTGTCGGGAATTAACCTTGCACGTAATAAGTCTTCAAAAATCTTTTTCATTTTGAAATAGAAGCATTTTATTCTTTCGTTCACCGCACTGCCACCTATTTCTTTTTTTTAACATGAAAAGAGTAGGGAGTTCCCACATTTCATGATAGAAGAATAGATTAGTGAAACTGGTCAAAAACAAAAGAAATCAACCTTGTGTGTAAAGAGGCCTCTGAAATCTTTTTTCAATAGGAGCATTTTTATTGATTTCCTTTAGTGTCACTTGTTACTGTGATGCCTGAGGGTTTGGAGCAGCCACAACTACCGGACCAACTAACAAAGTCTCATGTTTAATGGGATACATTTCTTATTATAACAAAAAGCTCTCGCGTGACCACTTTCAACATGTTGATTTTTTTTCTTTTAATTTTTTGTAAATTATAATTGTGTACAATAAATAATATGCATATAATTAAAATAAGTTACATTAATAAAGTTCGTATACTTTCATAAAATATTGACACAACAACTTAACAAAAATATACATAATTCAATCATGAAATATGAAAATAAATTTATAATTTAAAAAGTGTTAGCATATTTACTAATATATTAAAGTAATTAGAAACGTTTGTGTATTTAAATAAATACTTATATAGGATTAAATATTTCCAAGTTTTTTAATAAAATATTCATGTAGTATATAAAGTGTTCATAATTTAAAAAACTTTATGCTATTTTTAAAAAAGTATGCTTTAATATATACACCTTATATAAAGGAACGGAAGAAGTATATAAAAAGTTTGTTTGTTTTCCTAATTTTATGAATAAATTTCATAAAATTAATATAATTAAACGTGTGAATTCATAAATATACATCTTTTAGATGAATGCACATGAGTTTATAAAATAAGTTCACCGTTTTATTCATAAATATTTAAAAAATATATGAGTATGTTTTAAAATGTTTTAGAATGAGAGGTGGATTAGTTTTAAAATGCCATGAACATTATAAAAACCTTTTAAATT
This sequence comes from Hordeum vulgare subsp. vulgare, assembly GCF_904849725.1. Classification (NCBI taxonomy): domain Eukaryota; kingdom Viridiplantae; phylum Streptophyta; class Magnoliopsida; order Poales; family Poaceae; genus Hordeum; species Hordeum vulgare. Next base: position 68,103,478 of record NC_058523.1, read on the forward strand.
AAGTTTGTTATACAGTCATAAAGTCTAATTACTGTTTAAAAACATGAGACCTTGTTGATTGGTGTGGTATATGTGGCTCCTTCACTAGTGGGGACAGGGCCTATAGCCCCGGCCCGTAAGGGGCTTTAGTCCCGGTTCACCAACCGGGACTAAAGGGGCGGGACTAAAGGCCTAACATTTTCGTCCCGGCCCTCTTACACGCCGGGACTAAAGGTGCTCCACGTGGGCGCCTCGTAGCGCCCCAGGGGCAGGCCCTTTAGTCCCGGTTCGTTACACGGTCCGGGACTAAAGATTTTCAGATTTTGATGGCTTTTGGTTTTTTTTTTGAATGAAATTATTTTTGGGTTTTAGGGTTTTAGGGTTTAGGTGTTCAGGAGATTAACGTGATGCCTTGTTTGGTATTTGGGAATTAGTTTTATGTAATTTAAAATAGAAATAATTATGCATATATATAAGATTAACTTATCTTACAAGCGATCATATATATACAATTATATGGAGATCTGAATTATCGGGACTAGAGCCCATCTATTCGATTACATGGACAAACATCAGTAATGGCCCTTAGCTACACTAAATCGTCCTTTGTCTTTTATAGCTTCCGTCCTCAGAAATCCCGCAAGCTCCTCTGCAACAGCAATCGCGCGTTGCTCTGGTAGGACCTTCGTCCTCATGGTCGTGTGCTATATAAGAAGAGGAGATGAATATGAATATCAATCATGATAGCAAAGAATGACGGGTAAATATAGAGGTGTGAATGTTCATTGCTTACGTCGAATCTGTGATCCTTGAACTCAGAGGTAAACGTGCGAATGGTCTCGCAAACATAGTATCCGCATAGATGCGTTCCCCGTGGCTGTTGGTCGCACTTTACGAGAATAGAATATATATAATCAAAATAATAATCTAGCATCATAAATGTATTGAAAATTAATAGAAGTATATCATACTACTACTTACCTGAGCCGCTCTAAAGGTCACCTTCTCAGGAAAGTTACCGGGAGTCGCGCACTTGAACCGATTCCAAACCCTGCCCGACAAGGATAATGATTTGCTAAGTTTTTCATTAATTGATATATCAGAAAATCATCGAAAGAGACCGATAGAGCGCAAGAATGATTAAAATTACCCTTGGAGCATGTCCTGCAGGCTTTGGAACTGTTTCAAGGGTCTCGATAATGGGTCGAAGGCATCAACTCTTCCCTTATCAATTTGAATGTCCAACAAAATCCAATGGTATATATATATATATATATATATATATATATATATATATATATATATATATATATATATATATATATATATATATATATATATATATATATATATATATATATATATATCAGTAACTTATCAATTACACTTATAAGTGAATGGACACAACAGAGTAAAGACCCTCACCTGAAGTTGTATGGAAACAGTATGTGGTCACAGAAATTTTGATCTCTTACAACCTTAGAAGGTTTTCCTCCGTCTCCTTGGGATAATTAGTTAGTGTCGCTATATGTATTTTATCTGGATCAATAAACCCAATATTTAGGATGCTCTTACTTTTACACTCCAGAATCTTCATTCTGCATAATAGAGTACAATTTATATATAGACAATGAATTAAAATAACTAAACAAGTTATATGTAGACAACGAATTGAAAAACTTACAGACAATAGCAACTCATAAGAGATTTGTCGAGGGCGTCGCCATTGTACATCTGGAAGAGTTCATCAAAGTCGATATGGATTTCTTTGGAGCGGCCGTAGTACTCCTGTGGGACACTCAGCACGATCATCGTTCTCCCATTCTTTGATTCACTTAAGTACCATTTATGCAAGTAACGCATATTTGTTGGGAGATCATCTTTGCTGACCAAAGGCTCTCCCATGACAAACTGTGGCTTAGGGGCTACCACAGCCTTGGGTATCCTGTCGTCTTGGGAAGCCAGCAAATCTCCAACCGAGATACCACATTCATCCGCCAACTCCTTTGCTTTTTCAAAAGCTTGCCCCTGCACCGGAGGGGGAACATTCTCGGTTAACACCTTGAGGGGTGGGATCGACTGTTTGGCCTGTTGTCCAAGCTGCGGAACGTCTGATTTTTTCTTGCTTGTAGTTGAACTTGATTTCCTCCCACTTGCACTTGCACGTGACCTGCTCTTTTTCACTTTCTTCTGCAATGTGCGTGTATAGTCATCAGGCTTATAGTGCAAGTCATACTGTGATGGAGTGGTTATGAAGTCTTTTGCCCATGCTATGTTCTTCTCGGTGTATTTCGGGCGGGGCTCGGGTTCCTTCCTTTTCATCTGCGCATCATGCTGTTCCTTTGCTATCCTGGCGTTTTCCTCGGGGGTACGATCATAAGGTCTGATAGGAAGATTAGCATGAGGTACCTTTGGGAGGGGCGACAGTTTGCGCATTGGGAAGCTCCGTTCCTTAGAAATCATCGATGAAGCGTTCTTGCTGGCACGCTTCCGCTTAGTATCATGTGCCGGCGGCGGCGGAGGCGGACGACCCAAGTCCGGCGGCGGTGATCGAGATGGACTCGTGTTGTGCTGGCCGACGTCATGTGGAGGGCTTGGAGGTAATGGAGGTGTAGGTGACCTGCGACGACTCGGAGGCGGTGTTGTCCTTGGGGCCGAGCCTGGAAGCTTGATGTAGTTCTTGTCCCATAGGATGACTCCACCCAGTACTTCTCCGAGTGTCCTCTCATCTTCGGGTCCAGCTATGTCGAGCTCCATATCATTAAACCCCGTCATGATTTCATCCACCCCGACTTTAGCAAAGCCATCTGGACTCACGGCCATGCCTGTGTGCATCAGGACTAGAAGGTAAAGCTTGTCCGACAACCACCTTCATGGATATGTTCTTGAATTTCTGATGGAGTTCACATGATGTTGACTCCTTGATTCCATCCACGGGGTAGCCGGGACCACCCTCTATCATTCTTCGTTCATCGTCGGGCTAGGCCTCAGATTCAGCCACGCTGCTTTTCCGCTTAGATGGGGCGCCGGTAATATCAACTGTAGGATCTTCCTGGCGCGATATTCCTCTAAGCTCATCAATCTGCTTCTCTTGCTCGTTAATCCTGGCAAGCAACTGGTTGAACTTGTCATTCTCCTCATCCTGCTGCCGCTTCTTTGCTCTCTCTCGGCTTCTGTAAGTGTCTTGGTCTCTGGCAAACCCAAGCCACCACGGGTAAGAAGGACCGAAGCCTCGCGTTCGTCCTCCATGTTCGTCATTGCCGAGGACCAGTGTGAGGAAATCTTTATCTCTATCTGTAGTGAACTTTCTTTGTCCCTCCTTAATTTCTTTCACTATCCTTTTCCAATTCTCCCTGGGTATCCTAAGATCGTCATTGCAGATGAGGTCCCCTCTTCTTTCGTCGTACGACCCACCATGCGCAAGGAACCAATTTCTTGCTCTCAATTCCCACTCATCACGGAGTGGTTTAGGTACGACACCTTTATCTATCAGATCTTGCTCTTTCTTATCCCACTTTGGGATGGCAGTCTCATAGCCCCCTGGCCCCAGCTTGTGGTGATATTTCTTCTTGTCGGCATTTATCTTGTTCTTTTCTGATAATGCCTGGGCATCTTCTGACTCCTTTTACTCTTGAAATGCCTTCCAGTGATTCGCCTGCTTGGCTAGATACCCCTTGAATACTGGCACTTTCTATGTCTTCAGATAGTTTTTCCATAGCTTCTTCTTCCAGCTACGGAACAGTTCGGCCATCTTCTTCAGAGTCCACTGCTTGACTTTGGCCCTCAGTTTGTCTGCGGCGTCATCATTCTCACATTCTGGCAGGTTGAAATGTGACATGAGATCATTCCAAAGATTATCTTTGTACCTTTCGGCGACATAGTCACTATCGGCTGCCCCTTTGCGCTTGTTCCACTCCCGAACGCTGATCGGGACGTGATCCCTAACGAGAACTCCGCATTGCTTCTTGAATGTGTCAGCATCATTCTTAGGAAGCTTGGGTTCGCCCGTAGGAAATATCACCTCAAATGTGTAATGCGTCCGTGCATCCAACTTTCTAGTCGGGCCTCGTTTAGTAGTTTTGCTCGATGTGGAGGCCTAAGAGGGAGAAACATTCGTCAAATGAATGTATATGTATACAATATAGAGCTATCTCCAATATTTTTCACATATTACAAGTGATTGTCGAACTTCATATGTATACCTCGCCGGACTTCTCCTCTTCACCGGCTTCTCCATCAGTGGAGCTATCACCTTCTCCGTCATTGGACCTATCTGCTGCCCCATCGGCTTCATCTTCGTGACGCTCGACCTCCATTCCAACGTCCTCGTTTAGATATGACAACGGAGATTCAGCTGGTTCAACGTCGGGGCCGTCTTTGATTATATCTTCCAGAAGTTCTTCCTCTTCGAGGTTCCTGATATGTGGATCCATAGTTCTGCAAAAAACGGATTCTCTTAACCTTTGTACCAAAAACCAAAGTAGGAGTACTTTTCCAATTTGAGACTCCTAGATTTCTGCATAGTATTCAAAGTAGGAGTACTTTTCCAATTTGAGCATTCAATAAGCAAAACCAAATCATAAAATAAATTAGTATTCAAATTAGCATGCATTCAATTATAAGCTAATACATCATCACTTTTGTCCGTACATCATCGAATATTATCACTAATACTCCTTGAATACTATCATACATATATCATCACTAATACATCTAGAACCGTAGCGCCCGACGGGTATCGGCGCGGGCGGTGGACACCCAAAGAGAAGGAACCATCACAGGATCATAGCTCCAGTGAGATCCCCGAAGAACCTGCCAGGTATGCTCGAACCTGCCCTCCAACGCAACCATGTAGCGACGGACGTGCTCATCCTCCTCGCTGACACGGTGACGTACCACCTCCGCGGAGTCCGGAAGCCTCGACACCCTCACTAGCCAACGCGACCGCCACCAAACAAGGATCGGGTCAACGACGGGCTGGCTCCTCACCAACCTACGCCCCTCGGAAGATAGCACCTCCCAGTACCAGCCGGGCGGAGCCCAGTGCCAGACAGGGCCCCTCTGATCAAGCAGGTGTCCTCCGCCGAGTCGACGACGAGGATGCGGGATAGGCATCGTAAAATAAACTAAAAAAAAAACTAGTTCTATTAATTTTCTTGCTAAAATAAACTATTAACACTTAAGCATATACAATAGAAAAATTAAACTATTAACACTTAAGCATATACAATAGCAAAATTAAGCAATAATCTAAGAAACACTATTAACACTTAAGCATATACACTATACAATAGCAAAATTCTTCCTTTTCTTATTTTCATTTTTCTTCTCCTCCTCTTCTTTTCTTGATCTCTTCTCCTCCTCTTCTTTTCTTCTTTTCTTATACACTATACACAATATACACTATAGCAAAGTTCCTCCTCTCCTTATACACTATACACTATATACACTATACACTTAAGCATATACACTATACAATATACACTTTTTCTTCTTTTCTTCCCCTCCTCTTCTTATTTTCATTTTTCCTATTCTTATTTTCTTATTTTTGTTCATATTTCTTCTTCTTGTAACCCTAACCTAATTCTAAATATTACTAACCCTAATAATCTAGCACAAACCTAATAACAATAGGAATTAAATGACAAAAAAAACCTTTTTCTTTTTCTTCTTTTCTTCTCCTTTTCTTCTCCTTTTTCTTCCTTTCTTCTATATATACTGGCCGGAGTGTTGGGGAGGAGGGGGCGGGGGGCTTACCGGCCGGAGGTGTCGACGGCGCGCGGCGAGGAGGACGGCGCGGAGGACGGCGCGACGGCGAGGGGGACGGCGCGACGACGAGGAGGACGGCGCGGCGGCGAGGAGGACGGCCGACGGCGAGGAGGACGGCAGGCGGCGGCGAGCAGGACGACGGGCAGCCTGATAGCGTCGGTTAGTTCGTCGCTGTGCCGCGTCGGGTAGGAGAACGAGAGGAAGAAGAAGAGAAATGGACGAATTGGGTTGGAAATTTTTGAAGTCCCGCTTATATAGGTGGATCTATAGTCCTGGTGCGTGACTCGAACCGGGACTAAAGACCCCCTTTAGTCCCGGGTGGAGCCACGACCCGGGACTAAAGGCCTCTTTTCGGGCAGACCAGGAGGCGGGAAGCAGGGGGTCTTTAGTCCCGGGGCGTGGCTCCAGCCGGGACTAAAGGGGGTCTTTAGTCCCGGGGCGTGGCTCCACCCGGGACTAAAGCCCCTCCTCGGCTGCACGATAAGTTTAGTCCCACCTCGCCAAGCGAGGGGGAAAACACTTGTTTACAAGCCCCGTCGCAGCTTGTCCATCGAGCTCCTCTCTAAAGCAGGCTTACGGGCCTAAACTTACTGAAAATTGAAACTATATTCGAAATTGTGGAGAAAATTCAATCTGAATTGAAAGTGAATTCAGGTCGAATTTTGTCCATGATTTCTCATATAGTTTCAATTTTTCTATTTTCGAAATTAATTATTTTGACTATCCAAACTATTAACTTATTTTGTTATTTTCAATTAAAAACTATGTTTACTAAAAATTCTTTTTGCATATTTGAGAATTTGACAAAACTATGATAATGAAAAGTGTTTGAAATTGAATAAATAATTCAAAACTATTTTCTATTTTCATAATTAATAATTTTGATTATCCAAACTATTATCTATTATGTTATTTTCTATTAAAAATTCTTTTTGCATATTTGAGAATTTGACAAAACTATGATAATGAAAAGTGTTTCAAATTGAACAAATAATGCAAAACTATTTTTTATTTTCATAATTAATAATTTTGACTATCCAAACTATTATCTATTTTGTTATTTTCAATTAAAAACTATGTTTATTAAAAATTCTTTTTGCATATTTGAGAATTTGACAAAACTATGATAATGAAAAGTGTTTCAAATTGAATAAATAATGCAAAACTATTTTCTATTTTCATAATTAATAATTTTGATTATCCAAACTATTATCTATTTTGTTATTTTCAATTAAAAACTATGTTTATTAAAAATTCTTTTTGCATATTTGAAAATTTGACAAAACTATGATAATGAAAAGTGTTTCAAATTGAATAAATAATGCAAAACAATTTTTTATTTTCATAATTAATAATTTTGACTATCCAAACTATTATCTATTTTGTTATTTTGACTTCATTTGGTATATTTCGTGCATTTACTTATTTTTTTTGAGCTAGTTGACCCTGAAATTGAAAAGCACTACAAATGAACTCTGAAAATGTTGAAAGTTGGCATGATATCATCATTTCACCCACATAGCATGTGTTAAAAAGTTGAGAGGGCTACGACAAAAACTGGATGCAGTTCGTGTACAAAACTGACAATCTCTCTCGAAGTAGCAGGATTTCGAACGAGAACTCATCTCTTACAAAGGGATTTCATTTTTTTTGAACTTATTTGAACTCCATACTTTTTGTGTGTTCAAAATGAACCATTCAAAGGCACATCACAAAATTTCAACAATTTCTGACTTCATTTGGTATATTTCGTGCATTTACTTATTTTTTTGAGCTAGTTGACCCTGAAATTGAAAAGCACTACAAATGAACTCTGGAAATGTTGAAAGTTGGCATGCTATCATCATTTCACCCACATAGCATGTGTTAAAAAGTTGAGAGGGCTACGACAAAAACTGGATGCAGTTCGTGTACAAAACTGACAATCTCTCTCGAAGTAGCAGGGTTTCGAACGAGAACTCATCTCTTACAAAGGGATTTCATTTTTTTGAACTTATTTGAACTCCATACTTTTTGTGTGTTCAAAATGCACCATTAAAAGGCACATCACAAAATTTCAAAAATTTCTGACTTCATTTGGTATATTTTGTGCATTTACTTATTTTTTTGAGCTAGTTGACCCTGAAATTGAAAAGCACTACAAATGAACTCTGAAAATGTTGAAAGTTGGCATGCTATCATCATTTTACCCACATAGCATGTGTTAAAAAGTTGAGAGCGCTACGACAAAAACTGGATGCAATTCGTGTACAAAACTGACAATCTCTCTCGAAGTAGCAGGGTTTCGAACGAAAACTCATCTCTTACAAAGGGATTTCATTTTTTTTAAACTTATTTGAACTCCATACTTTTTGTGTGTTCAAAATGCACCATTCAAAGGCACATCACAAAATTTCAACAATTTCTGACTTCATTTGGTATATTTGTGCATTTACTTATTTTTTTTAGCTAGTTGACCCTGAAATTAAAAATCACTACAAATGAACTCTGAAAATGTTGAAAGTTGGCATGCTATCATCATTTCACCCACATAGCATGTGTTAAAAAGTTGAGAGGGCTACGACAAAAACTGGATGCAGTTCGTGTACAAAACTGACAATCTCTCTCGAAGTAGCAGGGTTTCGAACGAGAACTCATCTCTTACAAAGGGATTTCATTTTTTTTTGAACTTATTTGAACTCCATACTTTTTGTGTGTTCAAAATTCACCATTAAAAGGCACATCACAAAGGGATTTCTTCTTCTCTCATATATGGTGGACACTAGCTCACCTGATTTTTCAACCGTCGATGATGGTCGCTACTCCTACTTCCCCTAGTGCATAACCAATATCTAGCACAAGGAGAAGAAGGAGAAGCGACCCCCACAACAAAAGTGGTTCCGCGGCACGCCACGTGGTTCCGCTGCACGCCACGTGGGACTAATGGTCTTTCATTTTTAAATGATTGTTTTAATCAAAAACAGATCTGTTACAAAAGGGATTTCATTTTTTGAACTTATTTGAACCGAAGACTTTTTGTATATATATGTGGTCGAAATGCATGATACCATGAAGTTAGAAAGGGATAAACCATTCAAAAGTAGCAAATGAAGTTAGAAAGAGCTAAACCATTCAAATTTGGAAACTATAATGGCACAAACAGAAACTAGACATATATAAATTGGTCCAAGAAGTACATGATACTAGCCCAAACAAAACATAATAATAGCTACCATAGATATATATACAAGTGTTCGACGTTCAGAACACTACTCGTCTGAATCATCTAAATCAGAATGTCCACGTTCCTCGAGGTGACGCTGGCCATAGTTGACGACTCGAATCTTGCGGTACAACTCGTATGAAACGTATGCATCTTTTGCTGCATACTCAATGTTGATATCATCAAGTGGGCCCTTCTCCCAAAGTTTGCGCTGATACATAATACTATATGACTCGTCGATCAAGGCAACTGCCATATGAGCCATCAAAGTCCTGTCATGTCGAAGCCTGAATATCGTTTGGAGATCAGCGAGGCAACCAACTGGTATCTCAATACCGAAGTTGTGCCTCATCTTTAGCTTGTCGTTCCTTATTTCAACGGAAGCAGAAGTGACGCCGTTGCGAAGGAACTCCATGAGTCCTGGACAATGCTTGTCACTCCTGCAACAGAAACAAATTAAAATGGAAAAAATGTTACATACTGCTGCAATAAGGAAACATGTTTCACAACAACTAAAGAGAAACTTATCTTTAGGATTCAAATAGAACATATGCAATGGAACCTAGAGAGATCACTATAGCTATCCAATGGAACCTAGAGAGATCACTAGCTATATGCAATTTTCATGACTATGACATATCATATTGCTATCCAATGGAACCTAGAGAGATCACTAGCTATATTTAATTTTCATAACCTTGGATCAAAGAACACCGCATAAAATTGTATCACTACAACTATGATTTCAATGGAACATATTGAACCAATCAGATTTTTCAGATTATGGAACACTATTCCAATCAGATTGTGTTCCCTTCAACTAATCAAAATTGTTTCACTACAACTATTTGAAGCGAACCAACTATGATTCCAATGGAACATATTAAACACTAGTTCATTCTAATAAGATTTTTCAGATTATGGAACACTATTCCAATCAGATTGTGTTTCCTTCAACTAATCAAAATTATTTCACTACAACTATTTGAAGGGAACCAACTATGATTCCAATGGAACATATTAAACACTAGTTGATTCTAATACGATTTTTCAGATTATGGAAAACTATTCCAATTAGATTGTGCTCCCCTTCAAGTAATCAAAATTGTTTCACTACAACTATTTGAAGGTAACCAACTATGATTCCAATGGAACATATTAAACATTAGTTGATTCTAATACGATTTTTCAGATTATGGAACACTATTCCAATTAGATTGTGCTCCCCTTCAACTAATCAAAATTGTTTCACTACAACTATTTGAAGGGAACCAACTATGATTGAAACAAATAAACTTACAATGTCATTATCTTGGATCAAAGAAAGCCTCAAAACTTACCTCGCCCATTGGAAGATCAAGACATGGCTTGCGAAGCATATTTGGATGACGACAACACCGCGTTGATCGGCCGTGTACTCCAGATCAAGCCCGAAGAACTTCTCATGATCCGCTGCATGGTCAAACCATCATTCCTTCAACTGTTGAAGAAAAAATGGCACCTCCCTGCTCAGGTTCGTGTACACGACACGGAGCTTCGTCGTGCCATGCGCGACCACCTCATGAAAGCTAGTTGGCATGGTAGAAGAAGAGAAGGGAAGAAGAGAGGAGAAGAACAGAGAGGGCGACGCGAGAGAGAAGAAGAACAGAGAAATGGCTACTGTACGCTTCGGTTCATGCTTTTCATCGCCCGGAACGACGCGGGATGCAAACCGTTTGGGCCTTTAATCCTGGGTTGAGCCACCAACCGGGACTAAAGAGGTATACCAAACGGTTGCCACCACTACGGCAGGCCACGTGTTAGGCTTTTAGTCCCGGGTTGAGCCACCAACCGGGACTAAAGAGGTATACCAACCGTCGCCACAACCACGGCAGGCCACGTGTTAGGCCTTTAGTCCCGGGTTGAGCCACCAACCGGGACTAAAGGGGGATACGAACGGTTGCCACCACCACTGCCCGCCGCGTAGCCCTTTAGTCCCGGTTTGGGGCACGAACCGGGACTAAAGGCTCCTTACGGGCCGGGACTAAAGCCTCGAGGGAGGCATTGAGAATTGGGGCGACGTGGCCGGGCCTTTAGTCCCGGCCCAGAGGCAGGCCGGGACTAAATGGTCCAGGCCAAAGGCCCGTTTTCTACTAGTGCTTTATTACCGTTTGTCGGATGTTCGAATGACAGACCCCGATACTATTTCTTTTAAATTAAATTTCTCTAGTTTATGTTGTTCATTATAATGTATAAAAAGCATATGACTCAACAGATGATAGAAAAGGTGATGTGATCAATTGGCTAGCAACTAATATGCGTGGGCTCGAACCGAGTCACTGTTTGGAACCCCACGGCATCCCTTTGATTTTTATTTTACAGTTTTTGTTGTTTCTTTCTGATGGCCATTGTGTAAGAAAGAAATAACTCCAATCGGGGTTAGTAGTGGATTAATGTGATGCTCGGCTTGTGCTCGTTAAGGCTCGGCTCATTAAGCTCGTTAAGCTTAACAAGCTAATGTGGTTTTGTTCATTTAATGCCCATTAAGCTCGTAATATGATCACTAACATAGTATGATATGTTATGGTCTGCAACATGAGAGTGTGGGTGTATTTTTTTAAAGGAAGATTGTGACTACATGAGGAGGTACATTGGTTTGTTGCATCCTATGGGTTAGGAACTTAGGATTGGTTGAGGTACCAGAAAAATATTGTCACATAAGATAAGAATATCCGTTGTGTTGTACTAACAATAAGATAAGAATGTATGTTGTGTTGTACTAACAACCTTAACGTCTTACTCATGAAACTCGTTAACTTGTTCACTAAGCTCGTTGAAATCAGTGATTGGATCTTTTCACTAAAAAGTGTGCTACAAGCTTAACGAGTTGAGCTATTGAACGGTCATTCGGCTGGTCATGACTCTCTTTGTTGCGTACATATACTCCTATAGAAAAGAGAGTTGGTGGTGTTGGTGTGTCTGCCTTTGTGTCCTTCGTCCATTCTAAGGCTGAGACGGGTTGTTTAGAGCATCTATGTTTAGAGCATCTCCAACAGCACGTCTAAATTCGGATGTCTATATACCTATATAGACAATAGTCTATAAAGATTCTTTGATATACACGTTCAGTTTTACAGCAGAACGTCTATATACAAAACGTCTATATTCTTTCTTCTTTATTTTATTATTATTTTGTAACTATTAATTCAACTACCATTCCAATAGCACTAGACATATTCAGTTAACCTGCATTGAACATGTTCAATTAACATCTCCCGTGCTCCTCTGCTCCTGTTCCTCCCCCCAACACACACACACACGCCGCGCGGTGACCCCGCCCCTCCCCTGCACCCCTGAGCGCAGCGGCAGCGGCCCTCCCCTCCCCCCGAGCGCGGCAGCGGCGGCGGCTCTCCCCTCCACCCGAGCGCGGCAGCGGCGGTGGCATCTGGATCCGCCCGACTGAAGTGGGTGGATCCAGCAGCCCGACTGCAGCGGTGGCGGCGGCCCTTCCCTCCACCCTCGAGCACAGCGGTCGCGGTGGCCCTCCCCTCCACCCCCGAGCGCGGCAGCGGCGGCGGCTCTCCTCTCCCTCCGAGTGCGGCAGCGGCGGCGGCATCTGGATCTAGCCCGAGTGCAAGAGGTGGATCCAGCAGCCCGACTGCAGTGGGATCGATGGTGCAGCACTCCTCTTCATGGTCTCCGCGGGAAGGAGTCACTGGCCTTCGGTTGAAATTTGGACGATGGGTTCACATCGTCCAGCCCTGGACGATGTCGAGTACCATTTAGACAATGTGGACATTTAGACGTCCATTTAGACGAGCTGCTGGACAGTGGTTTTGAAGCCATATCGTCTAAAACCGGTATACATGTCCATTTGGACGTGTTGTTGGAAATGCTGTTACTAGCCACTTGCAATTTTGCACACACACACACACACACACACAAACCACAAACATCCGGACGCAAGATTCTCACAACGGGTATGATTTGCATTTTTCCTCTATGCGGTTTTGGTGAGGCGTGCATGCATAGGTATAGATGTAATCCATTTGAAATTCTTTCATCATAATTTCTTTTAGCTAGAACAGATCGACTCCATCTAAGCATTGCCTGAAATTTGAGAACATCAAAAGAAAGACAAGATGATGACTTATCGGAAAGGTAAGGCAAGAGCGCTCAAACTCTAGTATTTATGTAAGAACATCAAACCTATTATCTCATTGCAGGGCCAGCAACCGCTTGTATCTCCCCATCTTGCTGCTTTTCTTCCTCTTCTTCTATCTCAGGTGCCCTTCCCTCTCCAGGACAGGTCAAATCATCAACATTCAAACCCAACCTTCTTATCCTCCCGTCACGACGGTTCTCGAGCTCCAAGCACTCCTTAAGTTGCGCCACTACCTCCGCCATCGTAGGCCGCTCTTGGGAGACCGCTCGCTTGCAATGCAGCGCCAAGTCAGCGGCTTTCCAGACAGAGTTGATGTCATAGTCCCCTCCCATCTTGGTATCCACGATCATCTCGATGTTTCCATGGTCGAGGCTCTGGTGCATCCACTCCCCGATGTGGATACTCATGCTGTCGCTAATCGGTATGACCGGGGCATGGCCCGTGATGAGCTCTAGGAGGATGACACCGAAGCTGTACAGGTCGCTCTTCTCACTGATATGATAACTGCGGAAGTACCTGCACAATTGGGAAACACAGCCACACAAGGGCCCCTTAATTATGACGAAGTAATGCCACTTTTTTTTGACCAAAACAACATGAGCTCTGCTTTTTCAATATATTAGAGGGAAAAACTGTACAAGACTGCTGGAGGTAGCAGCCGGAGAAAAGAAGTTAAAACACAAGAAGAAGAAAAGGAGTTGAAGCCAAGGGGCATTTAGCTTCACACCCAGAAGAACTACTCCCCTGCCTCCCTAAGGAGGCCTATCGCATCTGTAGCAAGGAGCACGGTAACACTGGAGTTTGTTGTGCTTTGAAGACTCTTTGTTTCTTTCAATCCAAATGTTCCAATCAATGTACACTGCCATCGTGCATTAATCTATAGCATTTCCTTTCTTCTTCAGACTACGTATTTTGCTCCACCAATAAAGTGGAGTATACAGGAGAAGAGATTGATGCTGTGCGTGACGTACTCAGGATCTAAGTAGCCCATATATAGTACCGGCTGGCTCAGTGGTTATATGTGTTTCGGAATCACTGAAAGCCTTGATCAGGTCAAAATCAGTAATGCCGATGATCATGTTGTGCAAGATAAGTCGCAAAGACAACTTGAAGCAACCCCAAAGCTTTATCATCATCCTTTTTGCAGATTCTTGTTACTTTGCAAAGGGGGTGTTTCTTGTTGCTTCTCGGCGTTGAATGATAAAATCTAGTACAAAACATAATACATTGGGGATAATTCAGCGATCACCTCTCTCGGCAAGGTGTTTGCTAAATTAACCCCAATGTTTTTAAAAAATACATTAAGGATAATTATTCGAGTATGAATGAATATCGTTCGGTTTGTTTAAGTATACATCAAATTCATTAAATTTTATTAAATTTTGAGGAAATACAGCCGGACATATGCGGTTAGTTCTCGACGGTTAGCTCCTGCATTCATGTCCGTGGATGAATGCGATGTCCGTCTTGAGGATCTGCGTCCGAGATGCCTTAGTGTAGGTTCCGTGTCTTTCACTTCCGGGGTATGATTCACCTGTGGGTGTGAGTTGCGACGCATGAACCACAATCCAAAGGGAATGAAAGCCATGCACAGGCTCTAGAGACACACGCACAACCTAGGCAAAATGGAAAAGTTTAACCCAAAAACCAAACTATTTCACAAACTGAACTACATTTAAAAAAATTCATCCAGCTGACCCTTTTGTGTGACATCTTTGTTTTACGCGCCACACTATACTATGTGGCGTCCGACACTATGTTCTGTAACGCCTGAGACCTAGTGTGGCGTCTAAGACAAAGACGTCACAGAGTGTAGTGTGGCGCATGACTGTCGGGCGTCACATAAAAGGGTCAGTTGGGTGAAAAAAATTCACGCGTAGTTCAGTTTGTGAAATACTTTGATTTCTGGATCAAATTTATCAATTTTGCCCACAACCTATCCATCGGTTGTCCGCTGTCGTCACCGCTGATTGCATGGCCAGCACTAGTGGAAAACGGGCCTTTGGACGGGACCATTTAGTCCCGGCCTGCCTCTGGGTCGGGACTAAAGGCCCGGCCACGTCGCCCCAATTCTCAATGCCTCCCTTGAGGCTTTAGTCCCGGCCCGTAAGGAGCCTTTAGTCCCGGTTCGTGGCTCAACCCGGGACTAAAGGGCTACGCGGCGGGCAGTGGTGGTGGCAACCATTCGTATCCCCCTTTAGTCTCGGCTGGTGGCTCAACCCGGGACTAAAGGCCTAACACGTGGCCTGCCGTAGTGGTGGCGACGGTTGGTATACCTCTTTAGTCCCGGTTGGTGGCTCAACCCGGGACTAAAGGCCTAACACGTGGCCTGCCGTAGTGGTGGCAACCGTTTGGTATACCTCTTTATTCCCGGTTGGTGGCTCAACCCGGGACTAAAGGCCCAAACGGTTTGCATCCCGCGTCGTTTCGGGCGATGAAAAGCACGAACCGAAGCGTACAGTCACCATTTCTCTGTTTCTTCTTCTCTCTCGCGTCGCCCTCTCTGTTCTTCTCCTCTGTTCTTCTCCTCTCTTCTTCCCTTCTCTTCTTCCACCATGCCAACTAGCTTTCATGGGGTGGTCGCACATGGCACGACCAAGCTCCGTGTCGTGTACACGAACCTGAGCAGGGAGGTGCCGTGTTTTCTTCAACAGTTGAAGGAACGATGGTTTGACCACGCAACGGATCATGAGAAGTTCTTGGGGCTTGATCTGGAGTACACGGCCGATCAACGCAGTGTTGCCGTCATCCAACTATGCTTCGCACGCCATGTCTTGATCTTCCAATGGGCGAGGTAAGTTTTGAGGTTTTCTTTGATCCAAGATAATGACATTGTAAGTTTATTTGTTTCAATCATAGTTGGTTCCCTTCAAATAGTTGTAGTGAATTTTTTTTGATTAGTTGAAGGGGAACACAATCTAATTGGAATAGTGTTCCATAATCTGAAAAATCGTATTAGAATCAACTAGTGTTTAATATGTTCCATTGGAATCATAGTTGGTTCCCTTCAAATAGTTGTAGTCAAACAATTTTGATTAGTTGAAGGGGAGCACAATCTAATTGGAATAGTGTTCCATAATCTGAAAAATCGTATTAGAATCAACTAGTGTTTAATATGTTCCATTGGAATCATAGTTGGTTCCCTTCAAATAGTTGTAGTGAAACAATTTTGATTAGTTGAAAGGGAGCACAATCTGATTGGAATAGTGTTCCATAATCTGAAAAATCGTATTAGAATCAACTAGTGTTTAATATGTTCCATTGGAATCATAGTTGGTTCCCTTCAAATAGTTGTAGTGAAACAATTTTGATTAGTTGAAGGGGAGCACAATCTGATTGGAATAGTGTTCCATAATCTGAAAAATCGTATTAGAATCAACTAGTGTTTAATATGTTCCATTGGAATCATAGTTGGTTCGCTTCAAATAGTTGTAGTGAAACAATTTTGATTAGTTGAAGGGAACATAATCTGATTGGAATAATGTTCCATAATCTGAAAAATCGTATTAGAATCAACTAGTGTTTAATATGTTCCATTGGAATCATAGTTGGTTCGCTTCAAATAGTTGTAGTGAAACAATTTTGATTAGTTGAAGGGAACACAATCTGATTGGAATAGTGTTCCATAATCTGAAAAATCTGATTGGTTCAATATGTTCCATTGAAATCATAGTTGTAGTGATACAATTTTATGCGGTGTTCTTTGATCCAAGGTTATGAAAATTGAATATAGCTAGTGATCTCTCTAGGTTCCATTGGATAGCAATATGATATGTCGTAGTCATGAAAATTGCATATAGCTAGTGATCTCTCTAGGTTCCATTGGATAGCTATAGTGATCTCTCTAGGTTCCATTGCATATGTTCTATTTGAATCCTAAAGATAAGTTTCTCTTTAGTTGTAGTGAAACATGTTTCCTTATTGCAGCAGTATGTAACATTTGTTCCATTTTAATTTGTTTCTGTTGCAGGAGTGACAAGCATTGTCCAGAACTCATGGAGTTCCTTTGCAGCGGCGTCACTTTTGCTTCCGTTGACATAAGGAACGACAAGCTGAAGATGAGGCACAACTTCGGTATTGAGATACCAGCTGGTTGCCTCGTTGATCTCCAAACGATATTTAGGCTTCGACATGACAGGACTTCGATGGCTCATATGGCAGTTGCTTTGATCGACGAGTCATATGGTGATATGAAGACCAGTTTCCCAAAGTAGCAGCACAAACTTTGGGAGAAGGGCCCACTTGATGATATCAACATTGAGTATGCAGCAAAAGATGCATATGTTTCATACGAGTTGTACCGCAAGATTCGAGTCGTCAACTATGGCCAGCGTCACCTCGAGGAACGTGGACATTCTGATTTAGATGATTCAGACGAGTAGTGTTCTGAACGTCGAACACTTGTATATATATCTATGGTAGCTATTATTATGTACTACTTGGACTAGTATCATGTACTTCTTGGACCAATTTATATATGTCTAGTTTCTGTTTGTGCCATTATAGTTTCCAAATTTGAATCGTTTAGCCCTTTCTAACTTCATTTGCTACTTTTGAATGGTTTAGCCCTTTCTAACTTCATGGTATCATGCATTTCGACCACATATATATACAAAAGGTCTTCAGTTCAAATAAGTTCAAAAAATGAAATCCCTTTTGTAACAGATCTGTTTTTGATTAAAACAATCATTTAAAAATGAAAGACCATTAGTCCCACGTGGCGTGCAGCGGAACCACGTGGCGTGCCATGGAACCACTTTTGTTGTGGGGGTCGCTTCTCCTTCTTCTCCTTGTGCTAGATATTGGTTATGCACTAGGGGAAGTAGGAGTAGCGACCATCATCGACGGTTGAAAAATCAGGTGAGCTAGTGTCCACCATATATGAGAGAAGAAGAATGTGGGTGAAATGATGATAGCATGCCAACTTTCAACATTTTCAGAGTTCATTTGTAGTGCTTTTCAATTTCAGGGTCAACTAGCTCAAAAAAAATAAGTAAATGCACGAAGTATACCAAATGAAGTCAGAAATTGTTGAAATTTTGTGATGTGCCTTTGAATGGTACATTTTGAACACACAAAAAGTATGGAGTTCAAATAAGTTTAAAAAAATGAAATCCCTTTGTAAGAGATGAGTTCTCGTTCGAAACCCTCCTACTTCGAGAGAGATTGTCAGATTTTTACACGAACTGCATCCAGTTTTTGTCGTAGCCCTCTCAACTTTTTAACACATGCTATGTGGGTGAAATTATGATAGCATGCCAACTTTCAACATTTTCAGAGTTCATTTGTAGTGCTTTTCAATTTCAGGGTCAACTAGCTCAAAAAAATAAGTAAATGCACGAAATATACCAAATGAGGTCAGAAATTGTTGAAATTTTGTAATGTGCCTTTGAATGGTGCATTTTGAACACACAAAAAGTATGGAGTTCAAATAAGTTCAAAAAAATGAAATCCCTTTGTAAGAGATGAGTTCTCGTTCGAAACGCTGCTACTTCGAGAGAGATTGTCAGTTTTGTACACGAACTGCATCCAGTTTTTGTCGTAGCCCTCTCAACTTTTTAACACATGCTATGTGGGTGAAATGATGATAGCATGCCAACTTTCAAAATTTTCAAAGTTCATTTGTAGTGCTTTTCAATTTCAGGGTCAACTAGCTCAAAACAAATAAGTAAATGCACGAAATATACCAAATGAAGTCAGAAATTGTTGAAATTTTGTGATGTGCCTTTGAATGGTGCATTTTGAATACACAAAAAGTATGGAGTTCAAATAAGTTCAAAAAAATGAAATCCCTTTGTAAGAGATGAGTTCTCGTTCGAAACACTCCTACTTCGAGAGAGATTGTCAGTTTTGTACACGAACTGCATCCAGTTTTTGTCGTAGCCCTCTCAACTTTTTAACACATGCTATGTGGGTGAAATGATGATAGCATGCCAAGTTTCAACATTTTCAGAGTCCATTTGTAGTGCTTTTCAATTTCAGGGTCAACTAGCTCAAAAAAAATAAGTAAATGCACGAAATATACCAAATGAAGTCAGAAATTTTTGAAATTTTGTGATGTGCCTTTGAATGGTGCATTTTGAACACACAAAAAGTATAGAGTTCAAATAAGTTCAAAAAAATGAAATCCCTTTGTAAGAGATGAGTTCTCGTTCGAAACCCTGCTACTTCGAGAGAGATTGTTAGTTTTGTACACGAACTGCATCCAGTTTTTGTCGTAGCCCTCTCAACTTTTTAACACATGCTATGTGGGTGAAATGATGATAGCATGCCAACTTTCAACATTTTCAGAGTTCATTTGTAGTCCTTTTCAATTTCAGGGTCAACTAGCTCAAAAAAAATAAGTAAATGCACGAAATATACCAAATGAAGTCAGAAATTGTTGAAATTTTGTGATGTGCCTTTGAATGGTGCATTTTGAACACACAAAAAGTATGCAGTTCAAATAAGTTCTAAAAAAGGAAATCCCTTTGTAAGAGATGAGTTCTCGTTCGAAATCCTGCTACTTCGAGAGAGATTGTCAGTTTTGTACACGAACTGCATCCAGTTTTTGTCGTAGCCCTCTCAACTTTTTAACACATGCTATGTGGGTGAAATTATGATAGCATGCCAACTTTCAACATTTTCAGAGTTCATTTGTAGTGCTTTTCAATTTCAGGGTCAACTAGCTCAAAAAATAATAATTAAATGCACGAAATATACCAAATGAAGTCAGAAATTGTTGAAATTTTGTGATGTGCCTTTGAATGGTGCATTTTGAACACACAAAAAGTATGGAGTTCAAATAAGTTCAAAAAAATGAAATCCCTTCGTAAGAGATGAGTTCTCGTTCGAAACCCTCCTACTTCGAGAGATCATAGTTTGGATAGTCAAAATTATTAATTGTGAGAAAATAAAAAATAGTTTTGCATTATTTATTCAATTTGAAACACTTTTCATTATCATAGTTTTGTCAAATTCTCAAATATGCAAAAATATTTTTTAATAAACATAGTTTTTAATTGAAAATAAAAAAATAGATAATAGTTTGAATAGTCAAAATTATTAATTATGAAAATAGAAAATAGTTTTGCATTATTTATTCAATTTGAAACACTTTTCATTATCATAGTTTTGTCAAATTCTCAAATATGCAAAAAGAATTTTTCATAAACATAGTTTTTAATTCGAAATAACAAAATAGATAATAGTTTGGATAGTCAAAATTATTAATTATGAAAATAGAAAATAGTTTTGCATTATTTATTCAATTTCAAACACTTTTCATTATCATAGTATTGTCAAATTCTCAAATATGCAAAAAGAATATTTAATAAACATAGTTTTTAATTGAAAATAACAAAAAGATAATAGTTTGGATAGTCAAAATTATTAATTATGAAAATAGAAAATAGTTTTGAATTATTTATTCAATTTCAAACACTTTTCATTATCATAGTTTTGTCAAATTCTCAAATATGCAAAAAGAATTTTTAATAAACATAGTTTTTAATTGAAAATAACAAAATAAGTTAATAGTTTGGATAGTCAAAATAATTAATTTTGAAAATAGAAAAAATTGAAACTATATTCGAAATTGTGGATAAAATTCAATCTGAATTCAAAGTTTAGGCCCGTAAGCCTGGTTTAGAGAGGAGCTCGATGGACAAGCTGCGACGGGGCTTATAAACAAGTGTTAGTCCCCCTCGCTGGGCGAGGTGGGACTAAACTTATCGTGCAGCCGAGGAGGGGCTTTAGTCCCGGGTGGAGCCACACCCCGGGACTAAAGACACCCTTTAGTCCCGGCTGGAGCCACGCACCGGGACTAAAGACCCCCTGCTTCCCGCGTCTTCGTATGCCCGAAAAGAGGCCTTTAGTCCCGGGTCGTGGCTCCACCCGGGACTAAAGGGGGTCTTTAGTCCCGGCTCGAGCCACGCTCCGGGACTATATATCCACCTATATAAGCGGGACTTCGAAAATTTCCAACCCAATTCGTCCATTTCTCTTCTTCTTCCTCTCGTTCTCCTGCCCGGCGCGGCACAACGACGAACTAACCGACGCCGTCAGGCTGCCCGCCGTCCTCCTCGCCGTCAGCCATCCTCCTCGCCGCCGCGCCGTCCTCCTCGCCGTCGCGCCGTCCTCCTCGCCGCCGCACCGTCCTCCTCGCCGTCGCTGTTGGAAATATGCCCTAGAGGCAATAATAAAATGGTTATTATCATATTTCCTTGTTCATGATAATCGTCTATTGTTCATGCTATAATTGTATTAACAGGAAACAGTAATACATGTGTGAATGAATAGATCACAATGTGTCCCTAGCAAGCCTCTAGTTGGCTAGCTCGTTAGTCAATAGATGATCATGGTTTCCTGATCATGGGCATTAGATGTCATTGATAACGGGATCACATCATTGGGAGAATGATGTGATGGACAAGACCCAATCCTAAGCCTAGCACTAGATCGTATTGTTCGTATGCTAATGCTTTTCTAATGTCAAGTATCTTTTCCTTCGACCGTGAGATTGTGCAACTCTCGGATACCGTAGGAGTGCTTTGGGTGTATCAAGCGTCACAACGTAACTGGGTGACTATAAAGGTGCACTACGGGTACCTCCGAAAGTGTCTGTTGGGTTGGTACGAATCGAGATCAGGATTTGTCACTCCGTGTGACGGAGAGGTATCTCTGAGCCCGCTCGATAGAACATCCATGAGCTCAAAGTGACTAAGGAGTTAGTCACACGATGACGTGCTACGGAACGAGTAAAGTGACTTACCGGTAACGAGATTGAACAAGGTATAGGTATACCGACGATCGAATCTCGGGCAAGTTCTATACCGACAGACAAAGGGAATCGTATACGGGATTGATTGAATCCTTGACATCGTGGTTCATCCGATGAGATCATCGTGGAGAAAGTGGGAGCCACCATGGGTATCTAGACCCCGCTGATGGTTATTGGCCAGAGAGGTGTCTCGGTCATGTCTGCCTGTCTCCCGAACCCGTAGGGTCTACACACTTAAGGTTCCATGACGCTAGGGTTATAGGGAATTGTTGTACGAAGTTACCGAAAGTTGTTCGGAATCCCGGATGAGATCCCGGACTTCACGAGGAGCTCCGGAATGGTCCGGAGGTAAAGATTGATATATAGGACGGATGGTTTTGGACACCGGAAGTGTTTCGGGGGTCACCGGTAACGTACCGGGACCACCGAAGGGGGGCAACGACCCCGTGAGGCTAGATGGGCTAAGTGGGGAAGGGAACCAGCCCCTAAGTGGGCTGGTGCGCCCCCCACCCAGCCCATGCGCACCAGAGAAAAGGGGAAGGGGGAACCCTAGCATAGGTGGGCCTAAGGCCCACCAGAGGGGTGCGCCACCCCTCCTCCCTGCCCTGGCCGCCCCCCCCCCTCTCCCATCTGGGGCTGCCGCACCCCTTGGGGGTGGGAACCCTAAGGGCTGCGCCCCCTCCCTCTCCCCCTATATATAGATGAGGGTTCGGGGCTGTTTGACACACGGTTTCATCTCTCTCTCTCGGCGCAGCCCTGCTCCTCTCACTCCTCCTCTCTGCCGGCGCTTGGCGAAGCCTTGCCGGGAGACCTCGTCTCTCCATCGACACCACGCCGTCGTGTTGCTGGACTTATTCCCCAACCTCTCCCTCCTCCTTGCTGGATCAAGGTGCGGGAGACGTCACCGGGCTGCACGTGTGTTGAACGCGGAGGTGCCGTTGTTCGGCACTAGATCGGAATCGCCGCGAGTACGACTCCATCAACCGCGTTCTAGCAACGCTTCCGCTTAGCGATCTTCAAAGGTATGAAGATGCTCTTACCCCTCTCTCGCTGCTGGTCTCTCCATAGGAAGATATGAATATGCGTAGGAAAATTTTGAATTTATGCTACGTTCCCCAACAGTGGCATCCGAGCCAGGTTTTCTATGCCTAGATTCTATGCACGAGTAGAACACAAAAGTTGTGGGCGATGGTTTGTCAATTTGCTTGCCGTTACTAGTCTTATTATTTTTCGGCGGTATTGTGGGATGAAGCGGCCCGGACCGACCTTACACGTACACTTACGTGAGACTGGTTCCACCGACAGACATGCACATCGTGCATAAAGGTGGCTAGCGGGTGTCTGTCTCTCCTACTCTAGTCGGATTGGATTTGATGAAAAGGGTCCTTATGAAGGGTAAATAGCTTTGGCATATCATCGTTGTGGCTGTCATGTAGGTAAGAAGGCATTCTTGCTAGAAACCCAAATCAGCCACGTAAAACTTGCAACAACAATTAGAGGACGTCTAACTTGTTTTTGCAGGGTTTGGCATGTGATGTGATATGGCCAAAGTTGTGATGCTGCATGTATGATGTATGAGATGATCATGTTATTGTAATAGGTTTCACGACTTGCATGTCGATGAGTATGAAAACCGGCAGGAGCCATAGGAGTTGTCTTAATTTATTGTATGAGATGCAACGCCATGTTCTTGCTACTTTTACTTCATTGCTAACGGTTAGCTATAGTAGTAGTGATAGTAGTAGTTGGCGTGATGACTTCACGGAGACACGATGATGGAGATCATGGTGTCACGCCGGTGACGATGATGATCATGCGATGCCTGAAGATGGAGATCGAAAGAGCAAAGATGATAATGGCCATATCATGTCACTATATGATTGCATTGTGATGTTTATCATGTTTTACATCTTATTGCTTAAAACGACGGTAGCATAATAAGATGATCCCTCTTAAAATTTCGAGAACGTATTCCCCTAAGTGTGCACCATTGCGACGGTTCGTTGTCTCGAAGCACCACGTGATGATCGGGTGTGATAGATTCTAACGTTCGCATACAACGGGTGTAAGCCAGATTTACACACGCGAAACACCTAGGTTGACTCGACGAGCTTAGCATGTACAGACATGACCTCGAATACAAGAGACCGAAAGGTCGAACATGAATCATATGGTTGAATACGATCAGCATGAAGTTGCTCACCATGGTGACTAGTCCGTCTCACGTGATGATCGGACACGGGTTAGTCAACATGGATCATGTATCACTTAGATGACTAGAGGGATGTCGATTTAAGTGGGAGTTCATACTTAATTTTATTAAATGAACTTAATTGTCATGAACTTAGTCTAAAAGTTGTCTTTACAAATATTGTAGATGTCCAACGTCAACCTCAACTTCAACGCATTCCTAGAGAAAAACAAGCTGAAAGATGATGGTAGCAACTATGCGGACTGGGTTCGCAACTTGAAGCTCATCCTTGAAGCAGCTAAAAAGGCTTATGTCCTTAATGCGCCGCTAGGTGACCCTCCCGCTCCCGCAGAAGCCCAAGACATTCTGAACGTCTGGCAAGCACGGAGTGATGACTACTCTCTGGTCAGGTGTGGCATGTTATACAGTTTAGAAACGGGGCTCCAAAGGCGTTTTGAGCAACACGGGGCATATGAGATGTTCCAGGAGCTGAAGCTAGTTTTTCAAGCTCATGCCCGTGTCGAGAGATATGAAGTCTCCGACAAGTTCTTTAGCTGTAAGATGGAGGAGAACAGTTCTGTCAGTGAGCACATACTCAAAATGTCTGGGCTACACGGTCGTCTGACTTCACTTGGAGTCAAACTTCCGGATGACGCTATCATTGACAGAATCCTCCAGTCTCTCCCACCAAGCTACAAAGGCTTTGTGCTTAACTACAACATGCAAGGGATGGAGAAAACCATTCCCGAGTTGTACTCGATGCTCAAGTCTGCAGAAGTAGAAATCAAGAAAGAGCATCAAGTGTTGATGGTCAACAAGACCACTAGTTTCAAGAAAGGCAGGGGTAAGAAGAACTTCAAGAAAGACGGCAAAGTTGTTGCTGCGCCCGGTAAGCCAGATGCCGGGAAGAAGAAAAAGAACGGACCCAAGCCTGAGACTGAGTGCTTCTATTGCAAGGGAAAGGGTCACTGGAAGCGGAACTGCCCCAAATACTTAGCGGACAAGAAGGCCGTCAACGTTAAAGGTATATGTGATATACATGTTATTGATGTGTACCTTACCAGCGCTCGTAGTAGCTCCTGGGTATTTGATACCGGTGCTGTTGCTCACATTTGGAACTCAAAGCAGGAACTGCGGAATAAGCGGAGACTGGCCAAGGATGAGGTGACGATGCGCGTCGGGAATGGTTCAAAGGTCGATGTGATCGCCGTCGGCACGCTACCTCTACATCTACCGTCGGGATTAGTTTTAAACCTTAATAATTGTTATTTAGTACCAGCTTTAAGCATGAACATTGTATCAGGGTCTTGCTTGATGCGAGACGGCTACTCATTTAAGTCAGAGAATAATGGTTGTTCTATTTATATGAGTGATATGTTTTATGGTCATGCTCCGCTGGTGAATGGTTTATTCTTGATGAATCTCGATCGTGATGTTACACATATTCATAGTGTGAGTACCAAAAGATGCAAAGTTGATAATGATAGTCCCACATACTTGTGGCACTGCCGCCTTGGTCATATCGGTGTTAAGCGCATGAAGAAGCTCCATACTGATGGACTATTAGAGTCTCTTGACTTTGAATCATTTCACACATGCGAACCGTGCCTCATGGGCAAGATGACTAAGACTCCATTCTCAGGAATAATGGAGAGAGCAACCGACTTATTGGAAATAATACATACTGATGTGTGTGGTCCAATGAACGTCGAAGCTCGCGGTGGTTATCGTTATGTTCTCACTCTCACCGATGATTTGAGTAGGTATGGGTATATCTACTTGATGAAGCAAAAATCTGAGACATTTGAAAAGTTCAAGGAATTTCAGAGTGAGGTTGAGAATCAACGTGACAGAAAAATTAAATGTCTACGATCTGATCGTGGAGGAGAATATTTGAGTCACGAGTTTGGCACACACCTAAGGAAGTGTGGAATCGTTTCACAACTGAAGCCGCCTGGCACACCGCAGCGCAACGGAGTGTCTGAACGTCGTAATCGCACTTTATTAGATATGGTAGGATCTATGATGTCTCTCACCGACTTACCGCTATCATTTTGGGGATACGCATTAGAAACTGCAGCATTCACTTTAAATAGGGCACCGTCTAAATCCGTTGAGACGACACCGTATGAACTATGCTTTGGCAAGAAACCTAAGTTGTCGTTTCTTAAAGTTTGGGGCTGCGATGCTTATGTGAAGAAACTTCAACCAGAAAAGCTCGAACCCAAAGCGGAGAAATGCGTATTCATAGGATACCCTAAGGAAACTATTGGGTATACCTTCTATCTTAGATCCGAAGGTAAAACCTTTGTTGCCAAGAACGGATCCTTTCTAGAGAAAGAGTTTCTCTCGAAAGAAGTAATTGGGAGGAAGGTAGAACTTGATGAGGTAATCACACCCCCTCTCGAACAGGAAAGTAGCGCAGCGCAGGAAGTTGTTCTTGTGGCGCCGACACCGACTGAAGAGGAAGTTAATGATGATGATCATGAAGCTTCGGATCAAGTTACTACTGAACCGCGAAGGTCCACAAGGGTACGCTCCGCACCAGAGTGGTACGGCAACCCTGTGATGGAAATCATGTTGTTAGACAACGGTGAACCTCCGAACTATGAAGAAGCGATGGCGGGCCTGGATTCCAACAAATGGCTTGAGGCCATGAAATCCGAGATAGGATCCATGTATGAGAACAAAGTATGGACTTTGGTGGACTTGCCCGATGACCGGCGAGCCATAGAAAATAAATGGATCTTCAAGAAGAAGACTGATGCAAACGGTAATGTAACCGTTTACAAAGCTCGACTTGTCGCAAAGGGTTTTCGACAAATTCAAGGAGTTGACTACGAAGAGACTTTCTCTCCCGTAGCGAAGCTGAAATCAGTCCGAATCATGTTAGCAATTGCCGCCTTTTATGATTATGAAATTTGGCAAATGGACGTCAAAACAGCGTTCCTTAACGGGAACCTTAAGGAAGAGTTGTATATGATGCAACCAGAAGGTTTTGTCGACCCTAAGGGTGCTAACAAAGTGTGAAAGCTCCAGCGCTCCATCTATGGGCTGGTGCAAGCATCTCGGAGTTGGAACATTCGCTTTAATGAGGTGATTAAAGCGTTTGGGTTCATACAGGTTTACGGAGAAGCCTGTCTGTACAAGAAAGTGAGTGGGAGCTCTGTAGCTTTCCTCGTACTATATGTGGATGACATATTATTGATGGGGAATGATATAGAGATGTTGGAGAGCATAAAGGCCTATTTGAACAAGAGTTTTTCGATGAAGGACCTTGGAGAAGCTGCATACATATTAGTCATCAAGATCTATAGAGATAGATCGAGACGCCTCATAGGTCTTTCGCAAAGTACATACCTTGACAAGATATTGAAGAAGTTCAATATGGAAAACTCAAAGAAAGGGTTCTTGCCAGTTTTGCAAGGTATGAGATTGAGTAAGACTCAGTCGCTGACCACGACAGGAGATAGAGAGAAGATGAGTTTTGTCCCCCACGCTTCAGCCGTGGGATCTCTAGTGTATGCCATGCTGTGTACCAGACCTGATATAAACCTTGCCATAAGTTTGGTAGGGAGGTACCAAAGTGATCCCGGTACGGAACACTGGACAGCGGTCAAGAATATCCTTAAGTACCTGAAAAGGACTAAGTAAATGTTTCTCGTTTATGGAGGTGACGAAGAGCTCGTCGTAAAGGGTTACGTCGACGCTAGCTTCGACACAGATCCGGATGACTCTAAGTCACAAACCGGATACGTATATGTGTTGAATGGTGGGGCAGTGAGTTGGTGCAGTAGAAAGCAAGAAGTCGTGGCAGCATCTACATGTGAAGCGGAGTACATAGCTGCTTCAGAAGCGGCTCATGAAGGAATTTGGATGAAGGAGCTCATCACTGACCTTGGAGTGGTTCCAAGCGCGTCGGGTCCTATGACACTCTTCTGTGATAACACTGGAGCCATTGCCATAGCCAAGGAGCCCAGGTTTCACCGGAAGACGAAGCACATCAAGCGCCGCTACAACTCCATCCAGGACCATGTCCAGAGTGGAGTGATAGATATTTGTAAAGTACACACGGATCTGAATATTGCAGACCCGTTGACTAAACCTCTTCCACGAGCAAAACATGATCAACACCATAATGCTATGGGTGTTCGATACATCACAATGTAACTAGATTATTGACTCTAGTGCAAGTGGGAGACTGTTGGAAATATGCCCTAGAGGCAATAATAAAATGGCTATTATCATATTTCCTTGTTCATGATAATCGTCTATTGTTCATGCTATAATTGTATTAACAGGAAACAATAATACATGTGTGAATGAATAGATCACAATGTGTCCCTAGCAAGCCTCTAGTTGGCTAGCTCGTTAGTCAATAGATGATCATGGTTTCCTGATCATGGGCATTAGATGTCATTGATAACGGGATCACATCATTGGGAGAATGATGTGATGGACAAGACCCAATCCTAAGCCTAGCACTCGATCGTATTGTTTGTATGCTAATGCTTTTCTAATGTCAAGTATCTTTTCCTTCGACCGTGAGATTGTGCAACTCCCGGATACCGTAGGAGTGCTTTGGGTGTATTAAACGTCACAACGTAACTGGGTGACTATAAAGGTGCACTACGGGTACCTCCGAAAGTGTCTGTTGGGTTGGTACGAATCGAGATCAGGATTTGTCACTCCGTGTGACGGAGAGGTATCTCTGGGCCCACTCGGTAGAACATCATCATGAGCATAAAGTGACTAAGGAGTTAGTCACACGATGATGTGCTACGGAACGAGTAAAGAGACTTACCGGTAACGAGATTGAACAAGGTATAGGTATACCGACGATCGAATCTCGGGCAAGTTCTATACCGACAGACAAAGGGAATCGTATACGGGATTGATTGAATCCTTGACATCGTGGTTCATCCGATGAGATCATCGTGGAGCAAGTGGGAGCCACCATGGGTATCCAGACCCCGCTGATGGTTATTGGCCAGAGAGGTGTCTCGGTCATGTCTGCGTGTCTCCCGATACCGTAGGGTCTACACACTTAAGGTTCGATGACACTAGGGTTATAGGGAATTGTTGTACGAGGTTACCTAAAGTTTTTCGGAGTCCCGGATGAGATCCCGGACGTCACGAGGAGCTCCGGAATGGTCCGGAGGTAAAGATTGATATATAGGACGGATGGTTTTGGACACCGGAAGTGTTTCGGGGGTCACCGGTAACGTACCGGGACCACCGAAGGGGGGCAACGACCCCGGGAGGCTAGATGGGCTCAGTGGGGAAGGGAACCAGCCCCTAAGTGGGCTGGTGCGCCCCCCACCCAGCCCATGCGCACCAGAGAAAAGGGGAAGGGGGGAACCCTAGCATAGGTGGGCCTAAGGCCCACTAGAGGGGTGCGCCACCCCTCCTCCCTGCCCTGGCCGCCGCCCCCTCTCCCATCTAGGGCTGCCGCACCCCTTGGGGGTTGGAACCCTAAGGGCTGCGCCCCCTCCCTCTCCCCCTATATATAGATGAGGGTTCGGGGCTGTTTGACACACGGTTTCATCTCTCTCTCGGCGCAGCCCTGCTCCTCTCACTCCTCCTCTCTGCCGGCGCTTGGCGAAGCCCTGCCGGGAGACCTTGTCTCTCCATCGACACAACGCCGTCGTGTTGCTGGACTTCTTCCCCAACCTCTCCCTCCTCCTTGCTGGATCAAGGTGCGGGAGACGTCACCGGGCTGCACGTGTGTTGAACGCGGAGGTGCCGTTGTTCGGCACTAGATCGGAATCGCCGCGAGTACGACTCCATCAACCGCGTTCTAGCAACGCTTCCGCTTAGCGATCTTCAAAGGTATGAAGATGCTCTTACCCCTCTCTCGTTGCTGGTCTCTCCATAGGAAGATCTGAATATGCGTAGGAAAATTTTGAATTTATGCTACGTTCCCCAACAGTCGCGCCGTCCTCCTCGCCGTCGCGCCGTCCTCCTAGCCGTCGCGCCGTGCTCCTCGCCGTCGAGCCGTCCTCCGCGTCGTCCTCCTTGCCGCGCGCCGTCGACACCTCCGGCCGGTAAGCCCCCCGCCCCCTCCTCCCCAACACTCCGGCCAGTATAGAAGAAAAGAAGAAAAAGGAGAAGAGAAGAAGAAAAAGGAGAAGAAAGGAAGAAAAAGGAGAAGAAAAGAAGAAAAAGGAGAAGAAAAGAAGAAAAAGAAAAAGATTTTTTTTGTCATTTAATTCCTATTGTATAGTGTATATGGTTAAGTGTATAGTGTATATAGTGTATAGTGTATAAGGAGAGGAGGAATTTTGCTATAGTGTATATAGTGTATAGTGTATAAGAAAAGAAGAAAAGAAGAGGAGGAGAAGAGAAGAAAAGAAGAGGAGGAGAAGAAAAATGAAAATAAGAAGAGGAGGAATTTTGCTATTGTATAGTGTATATGCTTAAGTGTTAATAGTGTTTCTTAGATTATTGCTTAATTTTGCTATTGTATATGCTTAAGTGTTAATAGTTTAATTTTGCTATTGTATATGCTTAAGTGTTAATAGTTTATTTTTAGCAAGAAAATTAATAGAACTAGTTTATTTTTTTAGTTCATTTTACGATGCCTATCCCGCATCCTCGTCGTCGACTCGGCGGAGGACACCTGCTTGATGAGAGGGGCCCTGTCCGGGACTGGGCTCCGCCCGGCTGGTATTGGGAGGTGCTATCTTCCGGGGGGCGTAGGTTGGTGAGGAGCCAGCCCGTCGTTGACCCGATCCTTGTTTGGTGGCGGTCGCGTGGGCCAGTGAGGGTGCCGAGGCTTCCGGACACTGCGCAGGTGGTACGTCACCGTGTCAGCGAGGAGGATGAGCACGTCCGTCGTTACATGGTTGCGTTGGAGGGCAGGTTCGAGCATACCTGGCAGGTTCTTCGGGGATCTCACTGGAGCTATGATCCTGTGATGGTTCCTTCTCTTTGGGTGTCCACCGCCCGCGCCGATACCCGTCGGGCGCTACGGTTCTAGATGTATTAGTGATGCTATATGTATGATAGTATTCGAGGAGTATTAGTGATAATATTCGACGATGTACGGACAAAAGTGATGATGTATTAGCTTATAATTGAATGCATGCTAATTTGAATACTACTTTATTTTACGATTTGGTTTTGCTTATTGAATGCTCAAATTGGAAAAGTACTCCTACTTTGAATACTATGCAGAAATCTAGGAGTCCCGGGTGGAGCCACGACCCGGGACTTAAGTTGTTTTGGAACGGAGTTCCTGATAGAATAATTCTTTTTTGGTACAAAGGTTAAGAGAATCCGTTTTTTGGAGAACTATGGATCCACATATCAGGAACCTCGAAGAGGAAGAACTTCTCGAAGATATAATCAAAGACGGCCCCGACGTTGAACCAGCTGAATCTCCGTCGTCATATCTAAACCAGGACGTTGGAATGGAGGTCGAGCGACACGAAGATGAAGCTGATGGGGCAGGAGATAGGTCCAATGACGGAGAAGGTGATAGCTCCACCGATGGAGAAGCCGGTGAAGAGGAGAAGTCCGGCGAGGTATACATATGAAGTTCGACAATCACTTGTAATATGTGAAAAATATTGGAGATAGCTCTATATTGTATACATATACATTCATTTGACGAATGTTTCTCCCTCTTAGGCCTCCACATTGAGAAAAACTACGAAACGAGGCCCGACTAGAAAGTTGGATGCACGGAACCATTACACATTTGAGGTGATATTTCCTACGGGCGAACCCAAGCTTCCTAAGAATGCTGCTGACACATTCAAGAAGCAGTGCGGAGTTCTCGTTAGGGATCACGTCCCGATCACCGTTCGGGGGTGGAACAAGCGCAAAGGGGCAGCCGATAGTGACTATGTCGCCGAAAGGTACAAAGATAATCTTTGGAATGATCTCATGTCACATTTCAACCTGCCAGAATGTGAGAATGAAGACGCCGCAGACAAACTGAGGGCCAAAGTCAAGCAGTGGACTCTGAAGAAGATGGTCGAACTGTTCCGTAGCTGGAAGAAGAAGCTATGGAAAAACTATCTGAAGACACAGAAAGTGCGAGTATTCGAGGGGTATCTAGCCAAGCAGGCGAATCACTGGAAGGCATTTCAAGAGTACAAGGAGTCAGAAGATGCCCAGGCATTATCAGAAAAGAACAAGATAAATGCCGACAAGAAGAAATATCACCACAAGCTGGGGCCAGGGGGCTATGAGACTGCCATCCCAAAGTGGGATAAGAAAGAGCAAGATCTGATAGATAACGGCGTCGTACCTGAACCACTCCGTGATGAGTGGGAATTGAGAGCAACAAATTGGTTCCTTGCGCATGGTGGGTCGTACGACGAAACAACAGGGGACCTCATCTGCAATGACGATCTTAGGATACCCAGGGAGAATTGGAAAAGGATAGTGAAAGAAATTAAGGAGGGACAAAGAAAGTTCACTGCAGATAGAGATAAAGATTTCCTCACACTGGTCCTCGACAATGACGAACATGGAGGACGAACGCGAGGCTTCGGTCCTTCTTACCCGTGGTGGCTTGGGTTTGCCAGAGACCAAGACACTTACAGAAGCCGAGAGAGAGCAAAGAAGCGGCAGCAGGATGAGGAGAATGACAAGTTCAACCAGTTGCTTGCCAGGATTAACGAGCAACAGAAGCAGATTGATGAGCTTAGAGGAGTACCGCGCCACGAAGATCCTGCACTTGATATTACCGGCGCCCCATCTAAGCGGAAAAGCAGCGTGGCTGAATCTGAGGCCCCGCCCGACGATGAACGAAGAATGATAGAGGTCGGTCCCGGCTACCCCGTGGATGGAATCAAGGAGTCAACATCATGTGAACTCCATCAGAAATTCAAGAACATATCCATGAAGGTGGCCGTCGGACAAGCTTTACCTTCTGGCCCTGATGCACGCTGGCATGGCCGTGAGATTCCAGCTGGCTTTGCTAAAGTCGGGGTGGATGAAATCATGACGGGGTTTAATGATATGGAGCTCGACATAGCTGGACCCGAAGATGAGAGGACACTCGAAGAAGTACTGGGTGGAGTCATCCTATGGGACAAGAACTACATCAAGCTTCCAGGCTCGGCCCAAGGACAACACCGCCTCCGAGTCGTCGCAGGTC
This sequence comes from Hordeum vulgare subsp. vulgare, assembly GCF_904849725.1. Lineage (NCBI taxonomy): Eukaryota > Viridiplantae > Streptophyta > Magnoliopsida > Poales > Poaceae > Hordeum > Hordeum vulgare. The sequence goes on from NC_058523.1 coordinate 68,136,639, forward strand.
ACCTACACCTCCATTACCTCCAAGCCCTCCACATGACGTCGGCCAGCACAACACGAGTCCATCTCGATCACCCCCGCCGGACTTGGGTCGTCCGTCTCCGCCGCCGCCTGCACATGATACTAAGCGGAAGCGTGCCAGCAAGAACGCTCTGTCGATGATTTCTAAGCGACGGAGCTCCCCAAAGTGCAAACTGTCGCCCCTCCCAAAGGTACCTCATGCTAATCTTCCTATCAGACCTTATGATCGTACCCCCGAGGAAAACGCCAGGATAGCAAAGGAACAGCATGATGCGCAGATGAAAAGGAAGGAACCCGAGCCCCGCCCGGAATACACCGAGAAGCACATAGCATGGGCAAAAGACTTCTTAACCACTCCATCACAGTATGACTTACACTATAAGCCTGATGACTATACACGCACATTGCAGAAGGAAGTGAAAAACAGTAGCTCACGTGCAAGTGCAAGTGGGAGAAAATCAAGTTCAACTACAAGCAAGAAAAAATCAGACGTTCCTCAGCTTGGACAACAGGCCAAACACTCGATCCCGCCCCTCAAGGTGTTAACCGAGAATGTTCCCCCTCCGGTGCAGGGGCAAGCTTTTGAAAAAGCAAAGGAGTTGGCGGATGAATGTGGTATCTCGGTTGAAGATTTGCTGGCTTCCCAAGACGACAGGATACCCAAGGCTGTGGTAGCCCCTAAGCCACAGTTTGTCATGGGAGAGCCTTTGGTCAGCAAAGATGATCTCCCAACAAATATGCGTTACTTGCATAAATGGTACTTAAGTGAATCAAAGAATGGGAGAACGATGATCGTGCTGAGTGTCCCACGGGAGTACTACGGCCGCTCCGAAGAAATCCATATCGACTTTGATGAACTCTTCCAGATGTACAATGGCGACGCCCTCGACAAATCGCTTATGAGTTGCTATTGTCTGTAAGTTTTTCAATTCGTTGTCTACATATAACTTGTTTAGTTATTTCAATTCATTGTCTATATATAACTTGTACTCTATTATGCAGAATGAAGATTCTGGAGTGTAAAAGTAAGAGCATCCTAAATATTGGGTTTATTGACCCAGATAAAATACATATAGCGACGCTAACTAATTATCCCAAGGAGACGGAGGAAAACCTTCTAAGGTTTCTAATAGATCAAAATTTCTGTGACCACATACTATTTCCATACAACTTCAGGTGAGGGTCCTTACTCTGTTGTGTCCATTCACTTATAAGTGTAATTGATAAGTTACTGACACATATATATATACATGTGCAGCTTCCATTGGATTCTGTTGGACATTCAAATTGATAAGGGAAGAGTTGATGCCTTCGACCCATTATCGAGACCCTTGGAACAGTTCCAAAGCCTGCAAGACATGCTCCAAGGGTAATTTTAATCACTCTTGCGCTCTATCGGTCTCTTTCGATGATTTTCTGATATATCAATTAATGAAAAACTTAGCAAATCATTATCCTTGTCGGGCAGGGTTTGGAAGCGGTTCAAGTGCGTGACTCCCGGTATCGAGCCTGAGAAGCTGACCTTTAGAGTGGCTCAGGTAAGTAGTAGTATGATATACTTCTATTAATTTTCAATACATTTATGATGCTAGATTATTATTTTGATTATATATATTCTATTCTCGTAAAGTGCGACCAGCAGCCACGGGGAACGCATCTATGCGGATACTATGTTTGCGAGACCATTCGCACGTTTACCTCTGAGTTCAAGGATCACAGATTCGACGTAAGCAATGAACATCCACACCTCTATTTTACTGTCATTCTTTGTTATCATGATTGACATTCATATTCATCTGCTCTTCTTATATAGCACACGGCCATGAGGACGAAGGTCCTACCAGAGCAACGCGCGATTGCTGTTGCAGAGGAGCTTGCGGGATTTCTTAGGACGGAAGCTATAGAAGAGAAAGGACGATTTAATGTAGCTAAGGGCCATTACTGATGTTCGTCCATGTAATCGAATATACGGGCTCTAGTCCCGATAATTCAGATCTCCATATAATTGTATATATATGATCGCTTGTAAGATAAGTTAATCTTATATATATATATATATATATATATATATATATATATATATGCATAATTATTTCTATTTAAATTATATGAAAACTAATTCCCGAACACCAAACGGGGCGTCGCGTTAATCTCCCGAACACCTAAACCCTAAAACCCTAAAACCCAAAAATAATTTCATTCAAAAAAAACCAAAAATAAGCAAAATCTGAAAATCTTTAGTCGCGGTCCTTGTAACGAACCGGGACTAAAGGGCCTCCCCCTGGGGCGCTACGAGGCGCCCACGTGGAGCACCTTTAGTCCCGGCGTGTAAGAGAGCCGGGACGAAAAGGTTAGGCCTTTAGTCCCGCCCCTTTAGTCCCGGTTGGTGAACCGGGACTACTGCCCCTTACGGGCCGGGGCTAAAGGCCCCGTCCCCACTAGTGCGGCCGGCCGGCCGGCCTTCCCCGCGCGAGCACATATATGTCCGCAGACGCGTGCACGCTCCACTCCACTCCCGAGTGACGGCTACGTTACACGTACGCCCTTGGATCGAGAGAGAGAGGTTTGCAGGATGGAGGAACGGTTGTTCGAGATGGTGGCAGGGTGCTTTACAGGTTCCACGCCGTTACGGTGGCAGGGCATCCTTTTTGGAGCACGGGCTAGCCGGAGGGACCAACGGTTGTAGTGGTGGAGGTGGTGCGACCAGTTTGGAGTCGACGATGGTTGTTCGATGGTGTTCTTTGGGGCTCTGCGGCGGTACGTTTGGCGCCGTAGGGCGGCCATCTATTTTCCCCTCATGAGCTCGACCATCCCTTAGGCCTTGTTTGGCACGGGGGGTTTCAGGAGGTTTCGAGAGGATAATCCTCGGGACACATAACCTCGGTCGCCCATTTGGTAAGCGGGGTTTGCTTAGCCCAACCCCCTCCGTTCCCCTTCAATCCTCTCCTACCCATGCGTTTTAGGACCCTCGTCGAGGGACTCGTGGAAACACAGCCCCGAGCACAACGCTCCTCCACACTCCATCGCCATCAGTCTTCTCCACGCGCCGCTAGGCTGCTATCTTCCTCGACCAACCGCCATGCCACTGCACATCCTCCTCCTCGTTCTCCTCGTGGCCGTCGGGCTTACCGGATCCAGCGGCTACCCTACGGACGGCGCCGGCGATGCCCGTGCGTACAACTCGAGCATGTGCGAGAGGTCCTTCGCGTGCGGGGGGCTTAACATCCACTACCCCTTCTACCTCTCCAACGAGTCCAAGGTCGTCGACGGGGTGGCCTACTCCTACTGCGGCTACCCCGGCATGGCCGTGCTCTGCGACAACAGCCGCTCCACGCTCCAGGTCACCGGGGGCATCAACTACACCGTCCTCGACATCGACTACGACAACCACACTATCACCCTCGCCGACGCCGACGCGCTCAACGGCGGGGCCGGTGGCTGCCCGAGGCCCCGACACAAAATGACCATCCTGCGCGAGGCGTGACTCAACTTCAGGCCCACCGGCAACACCACCATCTCCTTCTTCCTCAACTGCAGCCTCGCCGCCCCTCTACCGCTGGACGTCGTCCCTGTCAAACAACGTTTTGTATGGAGGGGGGTTATAGGGATGTGTGGCTGGAGGGGGATGTGAGGTTTCAAGGGGATTGGGTGAAAGAGGGGGATTCACCAAATCCCCTGAAATCCTCTCCTCCCAAAAACCCCCCACAATCCCTCGCTGTCAAACAAGGCCTTAGTGTGGTTACAATTCTTCCTTCGGAAGCTGGGTTTGCGGGGTGTGCTCCTCTCAAAACCACTTTGTTCGGGTGGTATTGGATGGTGACCAGATGACCAACGTTCAAGGCTCTCCTTGCTTGATAAGATGAAGATGGAAGTTCATGCCCTCTTTGTGTTGGTTGTGTTGGCTGTGTTATTCTTCATGTTTTTCTCTTCGGCTGCCCTTTGGGTGACATCCATGCTTGCTCAAGATGCTACCATGGTTGTCGTTGTGTTGCGACGAGTTTCGGGCTCTTGGTGTGTTCTTGGTTCACCTTTGCTCAATGACAAAGCAATGATGCCTCCCCAACCTGCTAATTGTTTTGACCGCCCGTGGCAGATCTCCCAGTCAAGGTTCATGTTTAGCACTTGTTGGTTATGGTTGATCATCTATTGTGCCGTGGTGCTTGATACACACGTCGGTGCGGTGCGTTAGTTTGTTTGCAGAGTCTTGGTATTGTGATCCTTCGACAACACCCCGCATATACTTTTGTCTCTCATGATGGTGGTCTTTCCGCCTGCTAGCTAGGTCATGCATGCCTTCTCCTAGATGTCATTTTTTTCTCATCTTCTGTAACCTTGTTACCTGTACGGTTTTCGGTCTGGTTTCCTTCATAAACGGGGTCAGCTTGTTTAGGTTTTCAATTCGGTTTCCCTTATAAACTGTATCATCCAAAGCTCAAGGGGTGACTCTTGGCTTTGGTAGCTTTATGAGCAATATATTGAGGTGGGGATCCTTGATTGCACCCATAATGTGATTGCACCCATAATATATTCACCCGTAATATATTCAGGACCCTTGATTGCACCCATAAGGGCATCTCCAACAGTTTGTTGGTTAGCTTGTTGGTAAAATATGCCATGTCATCAACCAACACCTTAACATACAACTACTCCAATGGCTTGTATCTAGTTTGCCCAATAAGATGTGAGGTAATAAATAAGGTGCTCTCTCATTCTACATTGGAGCTTGTGCAAGGGTGTCGGTTAATTTACATACAACCTTGCTCTCTTTTCTCATTTATTGCATGACACATCATCAAAAATCCTATATGTCAAAATTACCAACAACTATCTTACAACCATTGAAGATGCCTTAATGTGATTGCACCCATAATGTGGAAATGCGCAGCATCACGTGAGTGTGGGAGCATTCATATATCAAATTATGTCGCTCACTAGTTTTGCCTCGTGATTCATGCAGCAGTTCAATTTCACACGAGGACACAGTAAACAAGAAAATCTCTTTTATTTATTTATTTAAGTTTCAACAACGAAACTTATGGTTTTTATCTAAAACTGTCAAGTTTCAACCAGTTTTAAAGATATAGTTTCAAGCAGTTTTTTCAAATATAAAGCAGTTTGACTTAAGACATGATCACTAAGTGGTCTCATATACATGATGAAAGGAGACATTTTTTTACATGTGTATTCAACATATTTGGGGAGCAGTTTTAAATGCTCCCTCTTACCCATATATAATAGATCTGACTTGTTGACCTCATTAATTAGTGTTTTGATTATTTTTTATTTTGTTATCTCAGATCTAAGAAAGAGGGGTGGGGGGGGGGGGGACAAGGAGCATGTTGTTGTCATATTTGAAACAATAGCATTTGATGGGGATTTTTGAACAATACATAACACACAGACTATTAATTTTATTTTTTACAATTATAAGCAAGCTTTAGCCTTTAGATTTTCATCGAGTGGTTGTCAATTTTTTAATCTATTTAATTTTAGGGTACTTGACTCACTAGTGAGAAGTAAAATTTACATCCATATCCATAGACCACCTAACAATGAATACAAGCACTCGATGCAAGATGAAGACGCGCCACCGTCATCGCCCTCCTTCGTCGGAGTCCGGTAAACATTGTTGTAGTAGACAGTCGGGAAATCGTCATGCTAAGGCGCCAAAGGACCGTCAAACCAAAACAACAACCGCCATCGATAAAGAAAAGTGTAGATCAGAAGGATCCAACCCGCAAACACACATCCCTAGACCGGATCTAGTCGGATCCACAAAAGATGAACACCGATCGAATCCCACAGCGATCCGCTAGATACACACCTCCACGCGTCCTCCAACAATGCTTGAAGCATTACCAGGACGTGGGCTAGTCAAGCAGAGCTTGATTCCATCTTCATAAAATCATCATCGCCTCGTATTTTTGAGAATGAAACGAACCCTAACAAAACTCAAAAAGGCGCCTAAAAACTTAACATACCAGACTTGCAAGACAGTGCAACTTCTGGTTAAAAAAAATCGACTGAGACCGTAAACAAAATCCAGCAGGATGAGACTTAGTAGAAAATATAAAATATTAGCCAATTACTAGTGCTACAAGATGACAAACTTTGGCATATGGTTATTTCAAAATTGTAGATCTATGTTGTTCTTTGATATATACATGACAAAACGTATTTAAGAGTGTTGAAAACTTTGGTTATGACTAAGGATGTGTTTTTTTTACGTAAGGTTGTGAAGATGATTGAACTGCTGGTGATGCCTATTTAGCTTGTTGTATATTCAAATAAAATCTTTTAAATAAAAAATGCACTAGGCCTGATATTGGATATGCAGTTGGAGTTGTTAGCCGGTTCATAACAAATCCATGTAAAACTCAGTGGGAAGCAGTGAAGTGGATACTCAGGTATCTCAAGGGAACTTCTACATCTTGTTTATGCTTTGGAAGTGGTGATCATGTATTGCGGGGCTATAAAGATGTAGATTATGCAGGTGACCAGGATTATAGGAAGTACGCATCTGGATACCTGATGACCTATGCAAGAGGAGCAGTGCCATGGCAGTCAAGATTGCAGAAATGTGTTTCTACATCAACTACAGAAGTTGAGTACATAGCGGCACTTGATGCTGGCAAGAAAGTTTTGTGGAAGAAGAACTTCTTGCAAGAGCTTGGCATGAAGCAAGAGAAGCATGTTCTATGTTGCGACAGTTAAAGTGCTATCCACCTTGCCAAGAATTCAAGCTATCACTCTCAAACCAAGCACATTGATGTGAGGTATCATTTGATTCGAGATGTTGTGAGTTCCAAGTTGCTGAAACTCGAAGATCCATACCGAAGACAATGGTTTGGATATGATGACCATACTATTGCCAAATGAGAAGCTAGAAGCATGTTGCAAGGTAGCGGGCATGGTGGTGCCCCTCTCATGAGTCAGAGGGGGAAATTTTTTGGGATATCCTCCTCATGTGGACTATGAGGAAATGACTATTTGAGACCTTTTAGGAAGCCCAAAAGAGGTGTAGAAGCCCACTACCCATTAGAGTTATGACCTAGGATCGATCTGGTCTTTGCACGTAAGTGGATGGGGATGTTTTACCCTCCATCCAGCGCAACCACCACCCAGTGTAACGAAAATCAGTTCAGCCTCCATTGGAGAAGAAGAGAGAAAACCAAGTGAGAAAGGGAAGAAGAGAAAGATTGAAGGAAGAAGTAAAGGGATCTCCTCCCCAATGTTATGATGATCCAGATCCACTACCTTGTCTCCTTCAAACTGCGGTTCCACCATCTTTGGTGAGATTGATCCAATCCCTAGCTCTTGGCCCCAAATCTTATCTTGATGTATGAGATCCTCTAGTGCTACTAGAGAAAAAAAAATGTTGTGTCCCACATTTGATAATAGTGGAAGAGGATTGGGTGGCTTCGGCCCATGGTTTTCTCCCTCAAGTTGATGGGTTTTCCGCGTAAAAATCTAATGACTCTTTTGTTAATGCTTCTTGCTGTCCAGAAAGCTACTCCCGCCACAAGACACTTGTTTGAGGAGCGTCTTATCTGCTGAGTAACATCTTTTCCTTCATATATGTTGATGCATATGTTTCCTTCCGTGCTAAGAAACGATCCCTGAGTTAGTACATGATCTGATGATGAGATTACTTTGTTTCCGATGTAGTTTTCGGTTAACCATAAATACATTTGTGTGCTAATTCCTAACACATCAACCTGCAGATTAGAGCATAAAGGGCACCTTGGTTGGTGCAGTGGCAAGAGAAGCTTGCCGGCAGTCTGTAGTCTGTACATGAACAAGGGTATCCGTTTGATTTTCTGAAGAAGAGCTAACGCCTTTTGCAACAATAACTTTTGCACTCTGGGTTACATGATGGTCAAGCAAACAGCTGGCATGACCACGCGATAGATGCCAGACTTCATCGATGATTGGCAAGGCCGGCAGGAAACCAAGGTTCCAACTCCTGAGACGGACATTAGAAGTCGTGCTTTTAAGGTTGGTGAATTCCTCAACGAGTATGTCGGCGAGGGACATGTAGACGAGGATCCCGGCCACGCCTTTGTGTATGCCGCGTTTGGGTAATTCACCACGATTGTACTCAAATGTTGTTCTTTGTAATTTTTGACACGACTGAAATTTAACCCATCAACGATGGTTGCTACCGGAAATGCCAGTTGCAGGGTGTATGGACGGGAACAACATGTATTACACCTTAAGCTGGATTTGGTTTCCTCCAAAATCTCATACATGCCTAAATAAAAGTGAAGGTGAATCTTCCATCACCCCATAAACGCTATAAGCGTTGTTCTGTGCGGGCTGAACTACTGGCAATGATAGTTTACCGTGTAAAATGTCTATGTATTTATAGCTGGACTCTCGGCTAGGATAGCATCTGCGCGTACATGCAATATGCATGCATTATAAACCAAAGCAAGTTCATATATTTGCAGTGTGGGCTGCACACAACAAGAATGATCCATGGCATCCTGTTTGCGTGCGGGCTCGCTCATCCGGATGATATGAGCACTTTCAGGCTTTCCAAGAGCGAAGCGGACATTGGAATGATATCTTCTCGTGCGTCGGGAATTAACCTTGCACGTAATAAGTCTTCAAAAATCTTTTTCATTTTGAAATAGAAGCATTTTATTCGTTCATTCAATAAACGGTATATGTGGCTCCTTTATTACCGTTTGTCGGATGTTCGAAGGACAGACCCCGATACTATTTTTGTTGAATTAAATTTCTCTAGTTTATGTTGTTCATTATAATGTATATAAAGCATATTAATCAATAGATGATAGAAAAGGTGATGTGATCAACTGGCTAGCAACTAATATGCGTGGGCTCGAACCCAATCACTGTTTGGAACCTTCGGCATCCCGTTGATTTTTATTTTACAATTTTTGTTGTTTCTTTGTGATGGCCATTGTATAAGAAAGAAATAACTCCGATCGGGGTTAGGAGTGGATTAATGTGATGCTCGGCTCGTGCTCGTTAAGGCTCGGCTCATTAAGCTCGTTAAGCTTAACAAGCTAATGTGGCTTTGTTTATTTAATGCTCATTAAGCTCGTAATATGATCACTAACATAGTATGATATGTTATGGTCTGCAACATGAGAGTGTTGGTGTATTTTTTTCGAAGGAAGATTGTGACTACATGAGGAGGTACACTGGTTTGTTGCATCCTATGGGTTAGGGACTTAGGATGGGTTGAGGTACCAGAAAAATATTGTCACATAAGATAAGAATATCCGTTGTGTTGTACTAACAATAAGATAAGAATGTATGTTGTGTTGTACTAACAAACTTAACGTGCTACTCATGAAACTCGTTAACTTGTTCATTAAGCTCGTTGAAATCAGTGATTGGCTCTTTTCATTTAAAAGTGTGCTACAAGCTTAATTAACAAGTTGAGCTATTGAGCGGTCGTTCTGGTTATGACTCTCTTTGTTGCGTACATATACTCCTCCTATAGAAAAGAGAGTTGGTGGTGTTGGTGTGTCTACCTTTGTGTCCTCCGTACATTGTAAGGCTGAGACGGGTTGTTTACTAGCCACTTGCACTTTTGCACACACACGCACATAAAAACCGCAAACATCCGGGCGCAAGATTCTCGCAAAGGGTATGATTTTCTTTTTTTTCCTCTATGCGGTTTCGGTGAGGCGTGCATACATAGTAATAGACGTAATCCATTTAAAATTCCTTCATCGTAATTTCTTTTAGCTAGAACAGATCGACTCCATCTAAGCATTGCCAGGAATTTGAGAACATCACAAAGAAAGACAATATGATGACTTATCAGAAAGGTAAGGCAAGAGCGCTCAAACCTCCAGTATTTATGTAAGATCATCAAACCTATTATCTCATTGCAGGGCCAGCAGCCGCTTGTATCCCCCCATCTTGCTGCTTTTCTTCTTCTTCTTCTATCTCAAGTGCACTTCTTTCTCCAGGACAGGTCAAATCATCAACATTCGAACCCAACCTTCTTCTCCTCCCGTCACGACGGTTCTCGAGCTCCAAGCACTCCTTAAGCTGCGCCACTACCTCCGCCATCGTAGGCCGCTCTCGGGAGACCTCTCGCTTGCAATGCAGCGCCAAGTCAGCGGCTTTCCAGACAGAGTTGATGTCATAGTCCCCTCCCATCTTGGTATCCACGATGCTCTCAATGTTTCCATGGTCGAGGCTCTGGTGCACCCACTCACCGATGTGGATAGTCATGCTGTCGCTAATCGGTATGACCGGGGCATGGCCCGTGATGAGCTCCAGGAGGACGACACCGAAGCTGTACAGGTCGCTCTTCTCACTGATGTGATAACTGCGGAAGTACCTGCACAATTGGGAAACACAGCCACACAGGGGCCCCTTAATTATGATGAAGTAATGCCACTTCAGGCAATGTTGAAGAATGAAGTGGAGTATACAGGAGAAGAGATTGATGCTGTGCGTGACGTACTCAGGATCTAAGTAGCCCATAGTACCGGCTGGCTCAGTGGTTATATGTGTTTCGGAGTCACTGAAAGCCTTGGTCAGGCCAAAATCAGCAATCTTAGCTCCAAGATCTGTGGTCAGGAGGATGTTCCTGCTCTTCACGTCTCTGTGTATCAATGCTGGCTTACAGGCGATGTGCAGATACTCAAGACCTGTCATAAAAAATAACACTTTTTTTGTTCACAGTTGTGAGTAAATGAAATCTCAGGACCTAGTGGATGGCTGCTATGTCCTAACCTTGTGCAGCATCAAGGGCGATCTGAAGACGCTGCTCCCAACTGAGTGGTTTACAAGTAGAAGTGGCTTCGCATGTCAACAGCAATTAAACATAGTTAGCTTAAAGAAGTTTTGGGGAAGTCATGGACTTCAGTTAGTAACCACGGATAATTCAAGGTCTATGCAGTTCTTGTTTGAGTAAAATGTAACATTTCCGTCATTCAAATTTCAGGATATAGCACATAGCTGAATTAGGGCGTGCGATATAAAAATCTATATTTGAATAGACAAGATAAGTAACCTCTCAGATGATCCTGCAGGTTCCCTTCGGGCATGTACTCGTAAACAAGGGCCAAATGATTTCTGTCCTTGCAGTAGCCAACCAAAGAAACTAAATTCTTGTGATGAATCCTGGTCAAGTGCTGAGCCTGCAATATAACGTGCAGCACTATCTTTCAGATAATTTAAGCAGAACACATGATGAGAATGATTAGTAAGTGTAGTTTAATCTACAAAACCAGAGGAAAAAAAATCTTTAGAACTCATTCATCAAAATGTGTGCGCAGATGACTACACTAAGATATTTGAGGGAACGAGACACATGAAAGGATTACACATGAACATTTTATTTGCGACATATAGAACTTCTTCACATTGATTTTTTCTTTTACCTCAGCCAGAAACTCTTTACCCCCTTGGGAAGATGACTCAGAACGCACTTTCACAGCAACCGAGATTCCATTCTCCAAGTAACCAAGGAAGACAGGTCCAAACCCACCCTTTCCAATCTCTTGGCTGAAGTTATTCGTAATATGCTTCAGTTCTTTGTAAGAGAACTCTCGGTTCTCAAGCAACGCTGATTCATCTTCATGACCAGTAGCGTTTCGCTTAGCTGAACACATGCACAGGTAGTTAAAGGCAAGAACTTCTCCTTCCGTATAAAAAAAGCAAAAATAAAATGGAAATACAAAAGTGTGTAAGGCACAAAACAGAAACCATTACTTCCATCTGACTGTTACCTTTTCCTTTGAACACTTGGCACAGCAAAAAAAAGATAACAAATAGTGCAATGGCAGCAGCTATTGGTACAACTATTGCAGCGAGAAGTGTCCCGCTGATTTTCTTTCGACTTGATCTGCAGGCAGTACCATTGCCACAAAGATTTGCATTATCACCGACCCTGGCAATTCAAAATGTAAAAGATTAATCACAATATAATGTGATTCCATGGTGTTCCGAATAAAGAGAGATGTCTGACTAAGAATGCTGGAAGGAACCAGTACTTCTCTATAAATATACTGATCAATCAGACCTAATAGTTAACTAGCCAAATGAGTCAAATGTAATACTGACACTATTTTTAAAGGTGCTTTCATAATGTATGCTTTTAAAGAAAATGAAATTAACCATTAAATGCACTGGGACAAAGGAAACTGACATATAAGATTCTTCCATGCCCTTCTAGAGAAATCCAACCATAAGCATATTATTTTGTTCACTGGAGTTACCGGTCCTTGTTGTACTATCAATTACAGTTAATAACTGATGATGACATAACTTATCTTTCCAATTAACCAGAAGTACTATACTTTACTGAATGAACAGAAAGAAATTGAACAGAAATAGGTCCAAAATAGCAAAGCATAGTTTTCAGTTAGTATGATATTAAATCATCATTTATGCAAATATTACTGACATCATACGAAAACGTTGAGCATTACTTATTTACATGTTAGTGTGTATATTTTCTTCAAAAAATATCTTCAAATTTAGTTAACTGTCAAAAACTAAACATACCTTAGTAATAAGGACCCATTTTGGGACCTTTGTAAAAGGCTGTCAGGAATTGGTCCACTCAGATCATTGCTGGACAAATCCCTATGAAGGAAAAGACATTGTATATGTACCATTGCCAAAATGTTGTGTCGATATTCAAGGACGAACAGATAAGTCATAAGACTTACAGAAACATTAGTGATGAAAGCTGCCCAAGAAAATTCGGAATAGGACCAGACAAGTTGTTGTGCGACAAATCCCTGGAAGGTATAACAGATCTTGTGAACTACAGCTAGTAAGTAAATGGGGAAATACAATGTTTTTGGAAGTTTTATTTTCAGCTTCACTGCATGACTGAATACAAGAGGCAAAAGTATGGAGCTAATCACTGCATGTAAATGAGAATTACGTTTCTCTTTCAAACTATATCATTAGTGTTCTGGCAGTATATTTTCCCTGAATGGTGAAGACAAATGGGGAAGCACAAATCATGTATCCTTTATTTTTCCTAAAAACATGGAGACACGGGAAATCCAAGATATGTGCCGCCTTGATTCTCAGAAGAAAAGAAAAATGTACCACCTTGATTCTCAAAAGAAAAGAAAATGTGCAGCAATCTACCATGAAGTTCAAAACAGTTCCTCCATACTACTATTAAATTGTTTCAGATATTGTTGAGTAATTCTCTCCATGTGTAAACATGCTAATCATCTTTAGAATATTAGTGCCAGAATTTCATAGGAATTTCGCAAATGTGGTTGTGAATTATGCTGGTGAAAATAAACTTGAACTTCCTTAGAGAAATACCGACATTCATGTTTTAATAACAAGTACACCAATTCCTAAATATGCTAAAAAAACGGGTGGGGAAAAGATCCACGCGGGTTTATTTTGAGTAGTATAAAAAGAACACTTGCATGTTAAAAGCCAGAGTAAGAAATCGTGATGAGAAGTGAGAACCTACAGATACTGGAGTTCTTTGAGATCTCTAAAATTAGTAGAGAAGGCACCAACTAATCCAAAGGAAGACAAGTTTCTGCCAAAAAGGTAATCCAGAACAGTTAGCTTCGCTTGTTGATTTGTCGTAAATGCTTCTTCAAAATGTCAACATATTCAGCATATAAGAATAGTTCTTTATTTCATTCGAACATAGTTATGAAACTTACAGTGCCGTTATTTTAGAGGCACCTACTGGTGGATATGAGCAGTTTAATCCTCTCCATATGAAAGCCTTCGGAGTACATGGATCACCCATCCAGTTTTTTATCACACCAAAATCATCTTGGATTGCCATCATCGCTCTAGCTGCTTTGCAAGAACAAGGAAGATGGTTAAACCTGTTAGGAAAGCAACTTGTCTATATTGAAGGCCCAAGGGGCATATATATATATTACACATGACTTGAGGTGCAAGGAAAGTAAAGATAGACTAATAAGGACTCCTAGACTAATACTAACAGACTAATAAGGACTCCTAGACTAATACTAATACTTCCTAACACCCCCCCTCAAATGCAAAGCGTATGCAATAGCATTGCATTTGAAGAAGTGTAATACTAAAACACAATGATAATCCAAATCCGCGTCTTGAGAGTGTCGTCGTAGCATGAAGAGTCTTCAAAACTTGTCGAGTCGCCGAAGGAGAGAACGAAGAGATGGCACATCAGAGGTAGACACCGCATCACTTGAAGATACAAGATAAGTATCAAGAGAAGATGGGTTGTCAAAAGAAGATTGCACATCAAGAGAATAAAGCATTGTGCAGAAAATCATAGTCCACGACAACCGTCGGCGAAAGAAGCTCGGCGGATAAGGCACGATGGACGTAGATCGACAATGCAAAAGAAGTCTAGAAAATCCTATAGAAAACAACAAGGGCAAATAGGCCACAAAAGTTGCATAGAAAGGATCAGGACCAAAGAAAAGGCTGACGGACAAAGGTATTGTGGACTCGCATGGCATGAGAAAACACAAAATATCAACGGATTTGGTGGACGCAGCGGGAAAAAAAACTGAAAAGCATATATGAAACTAGATGCGGTAGCAGCGGAAGAGAACCATGACGGAAAACAGTAGACTAGCAGCAGCAGGCCAAGTGCCCACGTACAGATGGAATCACACGCACACAGAATCAGGCAACAGCACCAGCTAGCTGCAGTACGTAGAGCAGCCGAACGAGGAGAGCAACACGTGAGCAGCCACAGTAGGCTGGAGGTGCAGGAGCTGTCTGGGCCAGCAGCAGGGAGGTTGAGCAGCGTGGAGGTGGATGGCAGGCACGGCCATGTTAGGAAAGCAACAACACCCGTACTAGATGCTTGTCCGTTGCCTATAATCCCGTTGGAGACGAGACACCGCGATCTGCTGCAAGATCCGGCTGGAAGCGGTGGAATACTGCGGCCGGCGACGGAATCCGATTGAAGATCACGAGAGACGGCGGCCGGCGACGGGATCCGGCTGGAGGACAGCAGATCGAGCCCAACGGCCAGATCGCGAGCACAGCTGACGGGACGCCTGCGAATCTGAACAAAGCAGCCAGGGAGTCAACGGAGCAGAAGCACGGCTGATGGGAAGGAGCCTGCTGCGATCTGGATTCAATCGGGGAGATGTATTCAGCAGGGCGAGACGGGATCCAGCGACGGGAACGGGACAAAATTTTTGGATCGTGAGGACGAGTTGCGGCGTCCGGAGACCTAAACCTAGGCTCTAATACCATGTTAGGAAAGCAACTTGTCTATATTGAAGGCCCAAGGGGCATATATATATTACACATGACTTGAGGTGCAAGGAAAGTAAAGATAGACTAATAAGGACTCCTAGACTAATACTAATAGACTAATAAGGACTCCTAGACTAATACTAATACTTCCTAACAAAACCAATCAAATGAACAGACAAGCAAGCAAGCCTTAAGATACTCATACACCTCAAATGTGATAAACAAAAAGTCTAATACATCTCTCTCTATTGCTAAGATAAAAGGCTACTTCTCAACTCTGAACTTGCATGACTGCCATGAATAAACAGATACTACAACAGCAAACAATATAAACCAAGATCCACCATTTGGATTAAAAAAATCACAAAATGCGAAAAATAGAAGAAAAATAGACAGGCGGTTTCAATAGTTTCAGGTTGGCAATGGAACGGTTTTAGAGATCAGGATTGAAAAATAAACTTTTGCCAAAGTTAAGAGTTGAGAAGTACAATTTTTCTATTGCAAATTAGACAAGATCCTTAACATAGTAACTGTGGGTGGTTATGCCCTCTGTAGTCCGTACTAATTATCGCATCAGTAAATTCATACCATCTCCAGGATCAGTTGCAACCGCAGTTATCGGTTTCACCAAGTATATCTCCATGCCATTGAGGATAGGTGGAAGTGTTGCATTTTTTGTAGCAACAAGTGAGACACTATAATTTTCCATCCCATGCAAAATGCCGGAAAAATAATCGGTGACTTGGAATGTTGGGGTGTAAGGTTGCTTGTTCCATGTCTTGTTATTTATAATGATATCAAACTGCCGCACTGCATTGCTCCGTACATTCTGTAGCTCAGCAAAGTAGAAAATAAAAAAGTATTTGGAGCTTATGTTCACCGATGGATCAGATGGATTCCATGAGAAATCAATTCTTGAACTATTAACAGTAGCTGCATTTTGCATAACAGATGATGGCACATCATAGACATCCCTGAGGTTATTTTGAATTACAGATGTTGAAGATATCTCAGTAGAGTTCGGAATTGCACTATATGTCGTCCAGATGCGGTCATGGGAATCCGAGGGGTACCTGTTTAGATCAATGAATGTATCTGTTTTATGGTAGTATTGTAGTCCACTGAATTAAGTAAAGTCAAAGCAATCATCTCTTTGTCATAAAGTATACTTTGTGGGCAAAACATATGCAATATAATGCTAAAAGCAGCGGTTACAGTCTACAGTCATTTATAAATATAATTTTTCCTTTAATCTACAAGATACTCAGCCACCAAAATTTTACTTCTGTTGATCAAGATGGCGCTAACACAGATTTCCTAAGTTAAGATTTGATTAAAGCAATTATAAGTACAAATCTAACCTGGTTACTGAACCGTCTGTGGGCCCCATGTGGAACCGATTAGAATTAACCAGCACGAGCGATTGAGTTGCATTTACCTCTGGGTAAAGGGTAGTCTTCAGTGGCCTCAAATCTAGCCCAGAAATAAATGGATTACCCATACCTTTGTTCACCAAACAAACTTGCAAGTAATTATCAGGAGCCACTAGTATGATGTCCATCCAGTTGAATGCTCCTGCATCACTGAAGCTAACTTCATGCCAGTAGTTTGTCCCCAGGTACAGATCAAACACAGGAGGTTTGCCCAGGCCATCATAGTTTCCATAGTAGAAGGCGGCACGAACAAGGTACTTGTTTCCCATCACCAAGGATCTCAGGGTGTAGCAATTCCTTGGGCCATGTGGAAAGGACCGGAGATTCAGATAGCGTTTCACCAGTGATGGCTTTACGTAATCTGAGGAGATGCCGCGGTTTTCTCCTGCGTTGATGAAACCATAGTCTGATACATATATTATATTTGAAATGGTGTCTTGGTAGGTAGAATTCACTTGGATACCACAATCGACGCTTATGAAACCTGGAAACAAAATACAAGTCAAAAAAATTTATATCATCGACCTTGAACAAACCTTTGGCGATGAGCAATGCAGGTGCTTCACATTGTGTATTTTCTGAACAGAAAGAGCAGTAAGAAATAAGAATTGAGGGGCAACACACCTAGATAATCAGGCTGTCCATGGATCAACGGGAACATGTAGAATAGAAGAATTGCTATACATCGATTCATGCTTCTTGTTCACTCTTGTGAGCAAACTAGAGGCTTCAGGCTTCTATCTAAGAGAGAGAGAGGGAGGGAGGCAGAGACTGTCATATATGTATATCCATGGGATTAGCAAATGCTTTCACATGCGTATTATGGTTGTCCTATTCGACAATTATAGATCAGGAGGGTCAGTGTACAGTTTGACAGTGTGGCTATGGTCCAATAAGAAATTCCAATAAGAAATGACTGTTTCGGAACAGTTTCGTCGTGATAATGGAGTATGTTCCACCAATACAAAGGGTACGGCTGCAACATAATTGCTACTTTTAGACTTGACTCTATGATTCTTTTGTTGGAATTAGAAGAAAGGCTGTCCTCTCTTGTGGTTTGGTCATCTCATGGTAGAATGAAAAATCAGAATGGCAAGTCAATCCCATGGCTCAGGCATTTCAGTATATATATTTATTAAGCTCCGAATAGAATCGGCCTGAAACAGTGCGGAACTAATTACATTCCAGCCGATCTTGTTGTGGTAATCTTGTGGCCATGGACTTGGTGCATAACTTAACTGCCATCCGCCACCAACCTAAACGAACTTATGCAGTAAACCAATAAGATGATCTAAACGAATCTTGCAAATACAAGTGTCACACAATGATGTTAAAGTTAGGGAAGAATTATGTACCTCATTGCTTATTATGCGCTACTGCAGTACTGTTAGTTAACAATTTTAACAATTGGTACATGTACTGTAGTCTGTAGAGGGGACCTGATTTTACACCCAGATTCCATGATCTACCAACAGCTTCAGATGGAGCCCCGCAGCTGGAGGGCGACCACGTGCCATACCTGGCCAAGACAAGGGTGCGCGACAGCGCGGCGCGCGCCGTCTTCGGCGACCCTGAGGCCAGGTCGGCACGCCCAATCCGTACGCTCCCCGGGGCCCCGACGGCGACGTCGCATGTACGAGGACACGGGTGCGGCCGCGTCAAGACACCAACGCACCAACTAGTGGACGGCAGCGAGCGACCAGGGAGTGGAGTTGTCCTTGCCGGTCTCCTCTCCTTGACCTCAGTCCTGGTGGGCATGTCGGCACGCACTGCACGGCGCCCAAGGAGATGCAGTACAGGCAGCCGAGGAAGCCATTACGCCGAGCACCCTGCGCGCGCGGCGACAGGAGTCGACCCCGGCACGTCGGAACGCACGAACACACGCAGGCGCGCGCCGATAGGAGAAGCGCGCCATCAAAATGTTCGGTCTGTCCACCCGGAGTGACGCGCACGGGGGGCGCGACCATGGCAGCGCTAGCTTTGCGGTGGCATTTCGCCGAACACACATCGAGCACTACTTCTCGAGCATTGCCACCACCCTGGTTCCGGTGGGCAGTGGGCAGTGGGGAATTGATGGAAATTTCGCGGCGACCAGAGAAGTCGAGAGCATCTTCAACAGCCTCCCGATATTAGCACCATGCTAAATAAATCATATTTTGTTGTAGCCGTTTCGAGCCCTAAGCGGAGACGTAAAAAACGTAGTTGCAGCATAAATGGTTCACGAGTGAAGCGAAACGGCATCGTACGTCGTTTATTTCGTGTGCCCGCTCCCGCACGCTGCACACTCGAGCGTTCGTGCCGCGACTTTCACCTACCGTCATATCCAGACGTTGGTGACCCGACGGTGCTTCTCGGCTATCCCCGCGCCGCCGTTGCTTCCTCCACCTCCCTCTAGTCGCCGTCGCCGCTCCGTCGTGGTGTCTGTGCCCTTGGGGAAGTTGAGCACGACAAGGAACACCCGGTTGGTGGACTCCAGGCCGAGGAGTAGCTCCGTCACGGCTTCGGCCAGGAGGAACGTCTCACTCCCGAAGGAGGCAAACATGACGGCGTTGTGTGGGAAGGAGAATAGCCACTTGGCCCACTGCTCCTCGAGTTCGCCCTGCGGCGGCTCCGGCACGACCGGGCCTGCGACGAGCACCAGCTTTGCCGCGCTGGGCGGCGAGGTAGTCGATATAGGGGGCTTCCATCTCGAAGCACGTCTTGATGCCGAGCGGCGCCGCGATCTCGGTGACCCATTGGGTGACAAAGTCGAACAACAGGACGTCGGGGCGGAGCTCCGCGAGCAGGGCCGCCACCTACGCCCTGGTCCCGTCGACGGTGACCTTGAGCAGCTCGGCACCGTCCGCCGAGACCTCAGTCATGCTCTCGACGCCCTCGGGGAGCCCCGGCATGCGCGGGAGGCGCAGCGGGGCCACCGCCATCATGTCGACCGTCGGCCCCAGCATGGCCTCGACGCGGGGCACGTTGGCTGCAGCCGACAGCGGAGTGACCCTTACCCCCGCCGGTGGCGAGTAGCTGTAAAGTTTCACATGTGACGCTCGCCGGTTTTTTGCAACGCTTGCTAGAGCGGCTCGGGCGCTATATTTTGCAGCGGCCGCAGTAGCTAGCGCTGTGTTGCGCGACAAAACTTGCTATTTCGACGTTGTAGAAGTTATTTTTGTTGGAAATATGCCCTAGAGGCAATATTAAAGTCGTTATTATTATATTTCTAGTTCATGATAATTGTCTATTATTCATGCTATAATTGTATTAACCAGAAACCGTAATACATGTGTGAATATATAGATCACAATGTGTCCTTAGTGAGCCTCTAGTTGGCTAGCTCGTTGATCAATGGATGATCATGGTTTCTTGATCATGGACATTGGATGTCATTGATAACGGGATCACATCATTGGGGAATGATGTGATGAACAAGACCCAATCCTAAGCATAGCACTAGATCGTGTTGTTCGTTTGCTAAAGCTTTTCTAATGTCAAGTATCATTTCCTTAGACCGTGAGATTGTGTAACTCCCGGATACCGTAGGAGTACTTTGGGTGTACCAAACGTCACAACGTAACTGGATGATTATAAAGGTGCACTACGGGTATCTCCGAAAGTGTCTGTTGGGTTGTACGAATCAACACCGGGATTTGTCACTCCGTGTGACGGAGAGGTATCTCTGGGCCCACTCGGTAATCAATCATCATATTGAGCTCATTGTAACTAAGGAGTTGGTCACGGGATGATGTGTTACGGAACGAGTAAAGAGACTTGCCGGTAACGAGATTGAACAAGGTATAGGAATACCGACGATCGAATGTCGGGCAAGTATCATACCGGTAGACAAAGGGAACTACATACGGGATTGATTGAATCCTTGACATCGTGGTTCATCCGATGAGATCATCGTGGAACATGTGGGAACCAACATGGATATCCAGACCCCGTTGTTGGTTATTGGCCGGAGAGATGTCTCGGACATGTCTGCATGTCTCCCGAACCCGTAGGGTCTACACACTTAAGGTTCGATGACGCTAGGGTTATAGGGAAATAGTGTTGGTGGTTACCGAAGGTTCGGAGTTCCGGATGAGACCCCGGACGTCACGAGGAGCTCCGCAATGGTCTGGAGGTAAAGATTGATATATAGGATGAGAGGTTTTGGACACCGAAAATGTTTCGGTCATCACCCGTAACGTCCCGGGACCACCGGAAGGGTTCCGGGGGTCCACCGGGAGGGGCCATCAGCCCCAAAGGGTGACATGGGCCAAAAGGTGGAAGGGAACCAGCCCAGAGTGGGCTGGTGCGCCTCCCACCAAGGCCCAAGGCGCAGGTTGAGAGAGAAAGGGGAAACCCTAAAGCAGATGGGCCCAAGGCCCATGTGGGGTGCGCCACACCCCTCCTCCCTTCCTGGCCGCCACCACCAGCCCTAGATGAGGGTGCCGCACCCCTTGGGGGTGGGAAACCCTAAGGGTGGGCACCTCCTCCTTCTCCCCCTATATATAGTGGAGTTTGCTGATTTGAGACACGAAAACTCTCTCTCCCGGCGCAGCCCTTCCTCTCTCTATCCTCGTCCTCCTCATAGCTTAGCGAAGCTCTGCCGGAGAACCACGTAGCTCCACTGCCACCACGCCGTCGTGCTGCCGGATCTCTCTCCCTCAAGCTCTCATTCATCCTTGCTGGTTCAAGGTGTTGGCGACGTCACCGGGCTGCACGTGTGTTGACCGCGGAGGTGTCGTAGTTCGACACATAGATCGGAATCCATCGCGATCTGAATCGTTGCGAGTACGACTCCATCAACCGCGTTCATAGTAACTCTTCCGCTTAGCGATCTTCAAAGGTATGAAGATGCTCTAGAACCTCTCTCGTTGCTGGTTTCTCCATAGATAGATCCTTGTATGGCATAGGAAATTTTTTAAAATTACTACGATCTCCAACAGTGGCATCCGAGCCAAGTTTCTATGCATAGATTCTATGCACGAGTAGAACACAAAAGTTGTGGGCGCTGATTTGTCAACTTGCTTGCCGTTACTAGTCTTATCTTTTTTCGGCGGTATTGTGGGATGAAGCAGCCAGGACCGACCTTACACGTATGCTTACGTGAGACTGGTTTCACCGACAGACATGCAGTTGGTGCATAAGGTGGCTAGCGGGTGTCTGTCTCTCCCACTTTAGTCGAATTGGATTCGATGAAAAGGGTCCTTATGAAGGGTAAATAGTATTGGAATATCAACGTTATGGATGTCACGTAGGTAAGAAGTGTTCTTGCTAATAACCCAAACCAGCCACGTAAAACATGCAACAACAATTAGAGGACGTCTAACTTATTTTTGGAGGGTATGCTATGTGATGTGATATGGCCAAAAGGATGTGATGTTACATATGTGATGTATGAGATTGATCATGTTCTTGTAATAGGATTCAGGACTTGCATGCCGATGAGTATGACAACCGGTAGGAGCCATAGGAGTTGTCTTAATTTATTGTATGAGATGCAACGCCATGCTGATTACTTTACTTTATCGCTAACGGTTAGCTATAGTAGTAGAAGTAATAGTTGGCATGACGACTTCATGGAGACACAATGATGGAGATCATGGTGTCATGCCGGTAAATATGATGATCATGGTGCCCCGAAGATGGTGATCAAAGGAGCAAGATGATATTGGCCATATCATGTCACTATATGATTGCATGTGATGTTTATCATGTTTTTCATCTTATTGCTTAGAACGACGGTAGCAAAGATAAGATGATCCCTCATAGAAATTTCGAGATAAGTATTCCCCTAAGTGTGCACCGTTGCGAAGGTTCGTTGTCTCGAAGCACCACGTGATGATCGGGTGTGATAGATTCTAACGTTCGCATACAACGGGTGTAAGACAATTTACACACGCAAAACACTTAGGTTGACTCGACGAGCCTAGCATGTACAGACATGGCCTCGAATACGGGAGACCGAAAGGTCGAACATGAGTCGTATGGTTGATACGATCAACATGGAGATGCTCACCATTGATGACTAGTCCGTCTCACGTGATGATCAGCCACGGACTAGTCGACGTGGATCATGTAACACTTGGATGACTAGAGGGATGTCGATCTAAGTGGGAGTTCATTAGTAATTTGATTAGATAAACTTAATTATCATGAACTTAGTCTAAAAGTTTCTTTACAAATATTGTAGATCCAATGGCCAACGCAAATGTCCCATTCAACTTCA
The DNA here is from genome assembly GCF_904849725.1 of Hordeum vulgare subsp. vulgare. Lineage (NCBI taxonomy): Eukaryota > Viridiplantae > Streptophyta > Magnoliopsida > Poales > Poaceae > Hordeum > Hordeum vulgare. Next base: position 68,159,492 of record NC_058523.1, read on the forward strand.
ACGCATTCCTAGAGAAAACCAAGCTGAAAGACGATGGTAGCAATTATGTGGATTGGGCTCGTAACTTGAAGCTCATCCTCATGGCTTCTAAGAAGGCATATGTCCTTGATGCACCTCTAGGTGATCCTCCCGTTCCCGCGGCAGACCAGGACGCTAGAAACGACTGGTAGTCGCGGAGTGATGACTACTCTCTCATTCAGTGTGGCATGCTTTATAGTTTAGAACCGGGGCTCCAAAGGCGTTTTGAGCAACACGGAGCATATGAGATGTTCGAGGAGCTGAAACTTGTTTTTCAAGCTCATGCCTGGGTCGAGAGATATGAAGTCTCCGACAAGTTCTTTAGCTGTAAGATGAAGGAGAATAGTTCTGTCAGCGAGCACATACTCAGAATGTCTGGGTTGCACAACCGCTTGACTCAGCTGGGAGTTGAACTTCTGGAAGATGCAGTCATTGACGGAATCCTCCAGTCGCTTCCACCTCGCTACAAAGGCTTTGTGATGAATTACAACATGCAAGGGATGGAAAAGAATATTCCCGAGTTGTATTCAATGCTGAAATCTGCAGAGGTAGAAATCAAGAAAGAGCAACAAGTGTTGATGGTGAATAAGACCACAAGTTTCAAGAAGGGCAAGGGTAAGAAAAGCTTCAAGAAAGACGGCAAAGCCGTTGTCGCTCCCAGTAAGCCAGTTGACGGGAAGAAGTCAAAGAAAGGACCTAAGCCTGAGACTGAGTGCTACTACTACAAGGGAACCGGTCACTGGAAGCGGAATTGCTCCAAGTACTTAGCGGACAAGAAGGCCGGCAACGTCAAAGGTATATGTGATATACTTGTTATTGATGTGTACCTTACCAGCGCTCGCAGTAGATCGTGGGTATTTAATACCGGTGCCGTTGCTCACATTTGCAACTCTAAGCAGGAACTACGGAACAAGCGTAGGCTGGCTAAGGACGAGGTGACGATGCGCGTCGGGAATGGTTCCAAGGTCGATGTGATCGTCGTCGGCACGCTACCTCTACATCTACCCTCGGGATTAGTTATAAACCTTAATAATTGTTATTTAGTACCAGCTTTAAGCATGAACATTGTATCGAGATCTCGCTTGATGCAAGATGGCTACTCATTTAAATCTGAGAATAATGGTTGTTCTATTTATATGAGTGGTATGTTTTATGGTCATGCCCCGCTGGTTAATGGTTTATTCCTAATGAATCTCGACCGTGATGATACACATATTCATAGTGTGAGTGCTAAAAGATGCAAGGTTGATAATGATATATAGTCCCACATACTTGTGGCACTGCCGCCTTGGTCATATCGGCGTAAAGCGCATGAAGAAACTCCATACAGATGGACTTTTGGAGTCACTTGATTTTGAATCATTTGACACATGCGAACCGTGCCTCATGGGCAAGATGACCAAGACTCTGTTCCCCGAAACAATGGAGCGAGCAACTAACTTATTGGAAATAATACATACCGATGTATGCGGTCCAATGAGCGTTGAAGCTCGTGGTGGTTATCGTTATGTTCTCACCCTCACTGATGATTTAAGTAGATATGGACATGTCTACCTAATGAAACACAAGTCTAAAACCTTTGAAAAGTTCAAGGAATTTTAGAGTGAGGTGGAGAATCAACGCGACAAGAAAATAAAGTTTCTACGATCTGATCGTGGAGGAGAATATTTGAGCCATGAGTGTGGCACACACCTACGGAAATATGGAATTGTTTCACAACTCACGCTGCCTGGCACACCGAGCGTAACGGTGTGTCTGAACGTCGTAATCGCACTTTATTGGATATGGTGCGATATATGATGTCTCTTACCTATTTACCGCTATCATTTTGGGGATATGCATTGGAAACTCCCGCATTCACTTTAAATAGGGCACCGTCTAAATCCGTTGAGACGACACTATATGAATTATGGTTTGGCAAGAAACCTAAGCTCTCATTTCTTAAAGTTTGGGGTTGCGATGCTTACGTGAAGAAACTTCAACCAGAGAAGCTCGAACCCAAAGCGAAAAAATGTGTCTTCATAAGATACCCTAAGGAAACGATTGGGTACACCTTCTATCTTAGATCCGAAGGCAAGATCTTTGTTGCTAAGACCGGATCCTTTCTAGAGAAAGAGTTTCTCTCGAAAGAAGTAAGTGGGAGGAAAATAGAACTTGATGAGGTAATTGTACCTCCTCTCGAACCGGAAAGTAGTACAACGCAAGAAAATGTTTCTGAGGCGCGTGCACCGGCTAGAGATGAAGTTAATGATGATGATCATGACACTTCGGATCAAGTTGCTATTGAACCTCGAAGGTCGACAAGGGTATGATCCGCACCAGAGTGGTACAACAACCCTGTCATGGAAATCATGTTGTTAGACAACAGTGAACCTTCAAACTATGAAGAAGCGATGGTGGGCCCAGATTCCAACAAATGGCTTGTGGCCATGAAATCCGGGATAGGATCCATGTATGAGAACAAATTATGGACTTTGGTGGACTTGCCCGATGATCGGCGATCCATAGAAAATAAATGGATCTTCAAGAAGAAGACTGATGCGGGATGGTAATGTGACCATCTATAAGGCTCGACTTGTCGCTAAGGGTTATCGACAAGTTCAAGGGATTGACTACGATGATACGTTCTCACCCGTAGCGATGCTGAAGTTAGTCTGAATCATGTTATCAATTGCCGCATTTTAGGATTATGAAATCTGGCAAATGGACGTCAAAACAGCATTCCTGAACGACTTTCTTAAAGAAGAATTGTATATGATACAGCCGGAAGGTTTTGTCGATCCTAGCAATGCTAACAAGGTATGCAAGCTCCAGCACTCCATCTATGGGCTGGTGCAAGCATCTCGTAGTTGGAACATTCACTTTGATGAGGTGATCAAAGCGTTTGGGTTTATACAGACTTATGGTGAAGCCTGTATTTACAAGAAAGTGAGTGGGAGATCTATAACATTTCTCATATTATATGTGGATGACATATTGTTGATGGGAAATGATATAGAACTATTGGAAAGCATCAAGGCCTATTTGAATAAGAGTTTTTCAATGAAGGACCTTGGAGAAGCTACTTATATATTAGGCATCAAGATCTATAGAGATAGATCGAGACGCCTCATAGGTATTTCACAAAGCACATACCTTGACAATATATTGAAGAAGTTCAATATGGAGAAGGCTAAGAAGGGGTTCTTGCCTGTATTGCAAGGTGTGAGGTTGAGTGCGACTCAGCGACCGACCACGACGGTAGATAGAGAAAAGATGAGTACGGTCCCCTATGCTTCAGCCATAGGCTCGATCATGTATGCCATGATGTGTACCAGACCCGATGTAAACCTTGCCATAAGTTTGGTAGGGAGGTACCAGAGTGATCCAGGAGTGGATCACTGGACAACGGTCAAGAATATCCTAAAGTACGTGAAAAGGACTAAAGATATGTTTCTCGTTTATGGAGGTGTCGAAGAGCTCGTCGTAAAGGGTTACGTTGATGCTAGCTTCGACACAGATCTGGATGACTCCAAGTCACAAACCAGATACGTGTACATTTTGAATAATGGGGAAGTTAGCTGGTGTAGTTGGAAGAAAAGTGTCGTGGAGTCTACATGTGAAGCGGAGTACATAGCTGCTTCGGAAGTAGCACAAGAAGGAGTTTGGATGAAGGAGTTCATCACCGACCTAGGAGTGATTCCAAGTGCGTCGGGCCCGATGACTCTGTTCTGTGACAACACTGGAGCTATTGCTATTGCAAAGGAGCCTAGGTTTCACAAGAAGACCAAGAACATCAAGCGCCACTTCAACTCCATATGTGGATACATTCAAGATGGAGATATAGATATTTGTAAAGTACATACGGATCTGAATGTCACAGACCCGTTGACTAAACCTCTTCCTCGGGCAAAGCATGATCAGCACCAGAACTCTATGGGTGTTTCATCACAATGTAACTAGATTATTGACTCTAGTGCAAGTGGGAGACTGTTGGAAATAAGCCCTAGAGGCAATAATAAAGTCGTTATTATTATATTTCCAGTTCATGATAATTGTCTATTATTCTTGCTATAGTTGTATTAACCAGAAACCGTAATACATGTGTGAATATATAGATCACAATGTGTCCCTAGTGAGCCTCTAGTTGGCTAGCTCGTTGATCAATGGATGATCATGGTTTCTTGATCATGGACATTGGATGTCATTGATAACGGGATAACATCATTGGGGAATGATGTGATGAACAAGACCCAATCCTAAGCATAGCACTAGATCGTGTTGTTCGTCTGCTAAAGCTTTTCTAATGTCAAGTATCATTTCCTTAGACTGTGAGATTGTGCAACTCCCGGATACCGTAGGAGTACTTTGGGTGTACCAAACGTCACAACGTAACTGGGGGATTATAAAGGTGCACTACGGGTATCTCCGAAAGTGTCTGTTGGGTTGTACGAATTGAGACCGGGATTTGTAACTCCGAGTGACGGAGAGGTATCTCTGGGCCCACTCGATAATCCATCATCATATTGAGCTCAGTGTGACTAAGGAGTTGGTCATGGGATGATGTGTTACAGAACGAGTAAATAAACTTGCCGGTAACAAGATTGAACAAGGTATTGGAATACCGACGATCGAATGTCGGGCAAGTATCATACCGGTAGACAAAGGGAACTGCATACGGGATTGATTGAATCCTTGACGTCGTGGTTCATCCGATAAGATGATCGTGGAATATGTGGGAACCAACATGGATATCCAGACCCCGTTGTTGGTTATTGGACGGAGAGATGTCTCGGTCATGTCTGCATGTCTCCCGAACCCGTAGGGTCTACACACTTAAGGTTCGATGACGCTAGGGTTATAGGGAAATAGTGTACATGGTTACCGGAGGTTGTTCGTAGTCCCGGATGAGATCCCAACCGTCACGAGAAGCTCCGGAATGGTCCGGAGGTAAAGATTGATATATAGGATGAGAGGTTTTGGACACCGCAAATGTTTCGGGCGTCACCGGTAACGTCCCGGGACCACCGGAAGGGTTCCGAGGGTCCACTGGGAGGGGCCACCAGCCCCAAAGGGTGACATGGGCCAAAAGGTGGAAGGGAACCATCCCAGAGGAGGCTGGTGCGCCCCCCACCAAGGCTGAAGGTGCAGGTTGAGAGGGAAAGGGGGGAAACACTAAAGGAGATGGGCCCAAGGCTAGATGGGGGTTCCACCACCAGCCCTAGATGGGGCTGTGATAAGCCACAAGTGTAGGGGATCGCAATAGTTTTCGAGGGTAGAGTATTCAACCCAAATTTATTGATTCGACTCAAGGGGAAGCGAAAGAATATTCTCAAGTATTAGCAGTTGAGTTGTCAATTCAACCACACCTGAAAGATTAGTGTCTGCAAACAAAGTATCAGTAGCAAAGTGGTATGATAGAAATGGTGCGAGAAGACAGGTCTGTTGACGGCAGACTATTCCTAACTTGTTGTATCAATGGCACCACTAAAATGTCTTGCAGCAGGTAACGTCAAAGTAGCAAGTAACAAAAGTAGTGACAACAGTAGCAAGTAACAGCAGTAGTGACAGCAGTAGTGACAGTAGTAGCAAGGAACAGCAGTTGCAGCAGAGTAACAACAGTAGCAACATAGTAAAAGTAGCAGCAGTAACAGCAGTAGCGGCAAAGTAACATAGCAAGGACCAGTAGTAAAAGACTCGTAGGCATTGGATCGGTGATGGATGATTATGCCGGATGTGATTCATCATGTAACAGCTATAACACAGAGAGATAAGTAACTAGCTCCCGTTCGTCAATCTAATGTAGGCATGTATTCCGTATGTAGTCATACGTGCTTAGGGAAAAGAACTTGCATGACATCTATTGTCCATCCCTCCCGTGGCAGCGGGGTCCTAATGGAAACTACGGGATATTAAGGTTCTCCTTTTAATAAAGAACCGGACCAACGCATTAACACTTGGTGAATACATGAACTCCTCATATTATGGTCATCTCCGGGAGTGGTTCCGGCTATTGTCACTCCGGGGTTGCCGGGTCATAACACATAGTAGGTGACTACAACTTGCAAGATAGGATCTAAAAACACACATATATTGGCGACAACATAATAGGTTCAGATCTGAAATCATGGCACTCGGGCCCTAGTGACAAGCATTAAGCATGGCAAAGTAGTAGCAACCTCAATCTCAGAACATAGTGGATACCAGGGATCAATCCCCATCAAAAACTAACTCGATTACATGATAGATCTCATCCAACTCATCGCCATCCAGCAAGCCTACGATGAGATTACTCACGAACGGTGAAGAGCATCATGGAATTGTCGATGGAGGAAGGTTGATGATGACGATGGCGACGATTTCCCCTCTCCGTAGCCCAGAACGGACTCCAGATCTGCCCTCCAGATGAAGAACAGGAGGTGGCGACGCCTCCATATTGTAAAACGCGATGAATCCTTCTCTTTGATTTTTTTTTCGGGCGAAACGGAATATATGGAGCTGAGTTTGGAGGCGGTGGAGTTCTGTGGGCTCCACAAGCCTGGTTGGTGCGGCCTGGGGGGTGGCCGCGGCCAGTGGGCTTGTGGCCCACTAGCTCACCCCCTCCGGTGGATCTTTGCGCAGGTATTTTTCATTAATTCCAGAAAAATTCTCCGTAAATTTTTAGGTCATTCCGAGAACTTTTATTTCTGCACAAAAAGAACACCATGGCAATTCTGCTGAAAACAGCGTTATTCTGGGTTAGTTCCATTCAAATCATGCAAATTAGAGTCTAAAACAAGGGCAAAAGAGTTCGGAAAAGTAGATATGACGGAGACGTATCAACTCCCCCAAGCTTAAAGCCTTGCTTGTCCTCAAGCAATTCAGTAGACAAACTGAAAGAGACAAAAGAAAAACTTTGACGAACTTTGTTTGATCTTGTTGTTGCAACTATGTCTAGCTCATAACCAGAATTTCAGCAAGATCACAAGCAAACCACATAAGCAAATGACATCTAGGTCTCACGGTAAACTCATATCAATGGCATAATCAGCTAGCGAGCAAATAATAATAAGTCTCAAACGTCAACACTTCAATCAAAACAACATGAAGCAGTACGAACAGGTGGTATCTCGCTAGCTCTTTCTGAGACCGCAAAACATAAATGCAGAGCACCTTCAAAGACCAAGGGCTGACTAAACATTGTAACTCATGGCAAAGAAGATCGAGTCACAGTCATACTCAACACAGTTAAAAGCAAAGCATAAAAATGACAGAGGTGCTCTCTAATTGGTGCCTTTATAAGAGGAGGATGACTCAACAGGAACATAAATAGACATGCCCTTCGCAGAGGGAAGCATTGATTTGCAGAGGTGCCAGAGCTCAAGCTTTGCAAACAGAGATAATAATTTTGGGTGGCATGCTGTCATTGTCAACGCAATGACTAAGAGTTCTCAACATCTTCCACGCTACACATGCTATAGGCGGTTCCCAAACAGAAAAGTAAAGTTTTGACTCCCCCACCACCAATCAATCACACTCCACGGCTAGCCGAATCCTCGGGTACCGTCCATACCAACATCAATCCTGGGGGAGTTTTGTTTGCAATTATCTTTCCGATTTGAGCATGGAACTGGGAATTCCAATTACCGGCCGCTTTCTCGTGAATGATAGTGAATAAACACATATCGAGGATAACACGCCTAGCATGTAAGATAACAATAGCCCCCTGTCACCACATGAGCGGTTCGTGCATGCAAAACAGATTATTTCTTGAAGGTTTAGAGAGTGGCACATGCAAATTTACTTGGAACGGCAGGTAGATACCGCACATAGGTAGGTATGGTGGACTCACAAGGAACAACTTTGGGTTTATGTGAGTGGATGCACAAGCAGTATTCCCGCTTGGTACAAGTGAAGGCTAGCAAAAGACTGGGAAGCGACCAACTAGAGAGCGACAACAGTCATCAAAATGCATTGAGATTAACTAATATTGAGTGCAAGCATGAGTAGGACATAAATCACCATAAACATGAATATCATAGAGGCTATGTTGATTTTGTTTCAACTACATGCGTGAACATGCGCCAAGTCAAGCCACTTGAATCATTCAAAGGAGGATACCATCCTATCATACTACAACACAGTCATCTTAACATTCATGTGGGCATCCAAGACAAACCATTATAAGCTCCTAGCTAAGTAAGCATGGCATAAGCAACTATGATCTGTAAGTTGTCATTGCAAACATGTTTCTCTCACAACAAAGCTGAATCAGGCATGATGAGCTAGTCATATTTACGAAAACAAAATCGATCGAGTTCATACCAGCTTTTCCAGGCTCAGTCACTTCATCATATATCGTCATTATTGCCTTTCACTTGCACGATCGAACGATGTGAACAATAATAAGCGTGCTCGTGCATTGGACTACGCTGGAATCTGCAGGCAAACACAAAGGAGAAGACAAAGTAATATGGCTCCATGACAGCTCAACGGGTATGCATACGAGAGCCACTAAACATTGTAACCATGGTCTTCTATCTTGACCCAAAGAAAAAGAAAACTATTTACACGGGAAAGCTCCCAACAAGCAAAAAAAGAAGAACATGAAAATCTTTTTGGGTTTTCTCAAACTAGATAGACACACGAAAAGAAAACGAGAAAAAGAAAATAAACTAACATGGATGATACAGTGGCAAAGTGTGAACTCCGACGAACAAAGTGAAAGCATAAGCAAGAATGTAAAGTCGGTGAGAACACGTACTCCCCCAAGCTTAGGATTTTGGCCTAAGTTGGTCTACTCCCAAGGAGGGAAATAACCAGCTCCGGGATACTCTGGAGTGGACTGAGAATGCCACTCTGTGTGAACTCCTCTGGTTCCCACTGATAAACTGGCATCTCGTACTCGACTGGTGGCTCGGGCACGGGCACCTGTGGTTGGGCCAAGCCCCAATATGCGTAGATGTCCGAGGGCATAATAATGTACCTTCCTGCATGAAGATTGAACAAAGAAGGAGAAGGCAAAGTAATAGTCTCACGAGTACCCTGTCTAAATACCAGGTTATAAATCATCCTTCTATTTATATCTCTATCAAGAAAGTCATGGCGGACCATGCTATCATAATCTATATATCTCTCGGGAAGAAGAACCTCTTCTTCCTCCTCTAGTCTAATGGGTATATCAAAGTGTCTGGCAAGACGGGTAGCATAGATACCTCCATAGACAATGCCTTTAGAACGGTCTGTGTTCAACCGTTGAGCTACTATAGCGCCCAAGCTATAAGTTTTATCGTTATAAAGGGCTTCGCGCAAGACCGCAAGATCTGGGGAACTAAGTGACCCAGCCTTCCCACGGCCAATCAAACATTTTCCTATAAATAGTGAGAAGTACCGAAGCACGGGAAAATGTATGCTAGCAGCTCTAGCACAAGACACTCCTCTCTCCTCTCCTACAAAAATTGTATCGATGAAAGCCCCCAAGTCCCATGGACGAGGTTCATGAATATCCCCAACGTAAGGTAATTTGCAAACATTGCAAAAATCTTGGAGTGACATGCGCTAGGGGATATCATAAAGTTTGAACTCAACCATAGGAGGATTCTTCTTCGGATAGAAGTTAAAGCTTTGTACGAAGATATTAGTGAGGAGGAGGTATTGCGGACACTTATCTTCAACAAAGGCGGTAAGGCCTACGTTTTCCACCAAGTGATAAAAGTACTCATAAATTCCAGCGGCGCGTAAGAACACGTCGCTTGGCCACTCGCACGCTCGAAATTCTGCGACTCGAGGGACCAGATAATTGGGCTTCTTCTCACTTCCATTATCCTTTGGGTCACGGCTTGAAGAGCCTCTTAAGAACCTCCTCATCTTTTCCCTTTTCTATCTCTGAAAATTTCTGAAATTTTTAGTGATTCTAAGGAAAAGTGAACAAGGCTCAACTAAACTCGTAGCAACTACTCCCACAAGTGCCTAGAGGCCATATTACGCATCAAAACTACTTGGGACCAGCTGAAATTAGCATGCAAAGCTCAAGAACATGGTCACCAAGGCAGCAAAAATATGCGTAGTATAAGGCACTAGAGCAAAAACTAATTGGACCAATGGAGGAGTCACTTACCAAGTAGTAATTTCCCCAAAACAGTTTGGAGAATGGTGATTTGAGCAAAGAGATCGAAAATCCCAGCAAGAGGAGCAAGAACACGGGTTTGAGCTGTGAAACGATTTTTTCTGGAGGTAGGAGAACCAGATGAGAGAAAGAATGAGTGGAGGGGGTGCCTGTGGGCCCCACAAGCCTGGGTGGCGTGGCCAGGGGGTGCCCGCGCCCCAAGGGCTTGTGGCCCACTGGTGCAGCCCCCAGACAAGCTCTTTGTCTCAGTATTTTTCAAAAATTCCAGAAAAAATCATACTTGATTTTCAGGACGTTCGGAGAACTTTTATTTCCAGGGTACTTTTCTACCGGACGCTAAAACAGAAAACAGGGAAAACTAAACTAAATCTATCATTTTTCTTCTAAGCAACCTAAAGTGAAAGCTTGGAACAAAGGTTTGTGACTCCTCGATTCATCCATCTCATGGTCATCGAAAGAAAATCCGCCAATGAGGTTGATCAAGTCTCCTCGACAAACCTTTTCGAATCGCAAAAGAGAACGGAGAATTTTCGAATAGTCACTAGGTCACCTCAATGGGGATGTGTATCTCCCCAACAAGCAAATCATACTTCATCTTGACACGAGGAATAGGGCATTCAAAGCTCCCAATAAGAATTGATGAAGTTTTTTTGATAGCATTGATGCAATGTACTCGATACTGTTTCTTCGGAAAGTGCACCGTATGCTCATTACCGTTGACATGGAAAGTGACATTGCCTTTGTTGCAATCTATAACAGCCCCTGCAGTGTTTAAAAAGGGTCTTCTGAGGATGACCGCCATGGCATCGTCCTCGGGAATATCCAAGATAACAAAGTCTGTTAAGATGGTGACGTTAGCAACCACAACAGGCACATCCTCGCAAATGCCGATAGGGAAAGCAGTTGATTTGTCGGCCATTTGCAGAGAGATTTCAGTGGGTGTCAACTTATCCAGTTCAAGTCTACGATAAAGAGAGAGAGGCATAACACTAACACCGGCTCCAAGATCGCATAAAGCAGTTCTAACGTAGTTGTCTTTAATGGAGCAAGGTATAGTGGGCACTCCGGGATCACCTAGTTTCTTAGGAGTTCCACCCTTGAAGGTATAATTAGCAAGCATGGTGGAAATCTCAACCTCAGGTATCCTCCTCATATTAGTCACAATATCTTTCATGTACTTAGCATACGGAGACATCTTGAGCATATCCGTCAAATGCATTTGCAGAAAGACAGGTCTGATCATTTCAACGAAGTGCTCAAAATCCTCATCATCCTTTTTCTTGGATGGTTTGGGAGGAAAGGGCATGGGTTTCTGAATCCATGGTTCCCTTTCTTTACCATGCTTCCTAGCAGCGAAGTCATTCTTATCGTATCTTCTATTCTTAGGCTGTGGGTTATCAAGATCAACTGGTTCAATCTCCACATCCTTATCGTTGCTAGGTTGAGCATCATCGTGAACATCACTATTGATATTACCATTAGGCTCATGTTCATCACAAGATTGTGTTTCAGCATTAGAGACGGAGATATCGTTTGGACTCTCGGGTGTAGCAGCAACAGGGTTGGTAGCGTGCAAATCCCTATCATCTTTCTTCTTCTTTCTAGGATGACTAGGTGCATCAGTGCTAACTCCTTGAGAATCTTGTTCAATTCTCTTCGGATGACCCTCAGGATACAAAGGTTCCTGGGTCATTCTACCACCTCTAGTAACGACTCTGACACAATTGTCATTCAACTCATTGAGCAACTCATTCTGAGCTTTAAGTACTTGTTCTACCTGAGTAGTAACCATAGAGGCATGTTTAATCTGAAGCTTAAGATCATTGACATTTCTGTCCACACAAGCACTTAAATGACTAAGCATACGAGCATTCTGTTCCAATTGTGTGCTAACATAATCACTGAAACTCTGTTGTTTGGCAACAAAGTTATCAAATTCATCCAGGCATAAGCTAGCAGGTTTATCAAAAGGAATATCACTCTCATCAAACCTACGCAGAGAATTTACTTCTACTATGTGTATCGGGTTATTGTGACCATGGATCTCTTCGATAGGTGGTAGATTTTTAACATCTTCAGATTTAATGCCTTTCTCTCGCATAGATTTCTTGGCTTCTTGCATATCTTCAAGACTGAGGAATAGAATACCTCTTTTCTTCGGAGTTGGCTTAGGAGGTGGTTCGGGAATAGTCCAAGCATTCTCATTGCACAAGATGTTATTCAGTAGAATCTCAGCTTGTTCTACGGTTCGTTCCCTAAAAACACAACCGGCACAACTATCTAGGTGGTCTTTGGAAGCATCGGTAAGTCCATTATAGAAGATATCAAGTATTTCATTCTTCTCAAGAGGGTGATCGGGCAAAGCATTCAGTAGCTGGACGAGCCTCCCCCAAGCTTGTGGGAGACTCTCTTCTCCAGCTTGAGCAAAGTTGTATATTTCCTGCAAGGCAGCTTGCTTCTTATGGGCAGGGAAATATTTTTCAGAGAAGTAGTAAACCATATCCTGGGGGCTACAGACACAACCAGGAGCAAGAGAAGTGAACCAAGTCTTAGCATCATCCTTTAGTGAGAAAGGAAACAGCTTGAGGTTATAGTAGTGGCGGATCTTTTCCTCAGTAGTGAATAGGGTGGCTATATCATGCAGTTTGGTAAGATGGGATACAACCGTTTCAGACTCATAACCGTGAAAAGGATCAGATTCTACCAGAGTGATTAACTCAGGGTCGACAGAGAATTCATAATGCTTATCGGTCACAAAGATAGGCTAAGTAGCAAACTTCGGGTCGTATTTCATCCTAGCGTTCAAAGATTTTTCTTTCCAGTTGCGCAGTAATTTCTCAACATCATAGCTATCCTTACATACAAGACAATCCTCAGATATCTCTCCCTCCATAAGATAGCGCTTAGGCATAACAGGCAATTCAGGCATAGTAGCAGGTACTACTTCAATAGTATCAATAGTTTCAGAAGTATCATCACGTCTAGCAGCAACTCTAGCAATTTGTGCATCAAGGAATGCACCTAGTGGCAAAGCAGTATCAGGCATAGCATCATCAGGCAAATCAGTAGTAGCATCATAAGGCAAAGCAATATCAGGCATAGTATCAAGCATAGCATCATCATAAGCATCATGGGCAGTAGAAGTAGCATCATCAAGCACATGCGACATATCAAGATTTCTAGCAGGAGGTGATGTCGCAAACTTACTCATAACTGAAGGTGAATCAAGTGCAGAGCTAGATGGTAGTTCCTTACCTGTCCTCGTAGTGGAAGGCAAGATTTCATTTATTGGATCTTTCGGATTCTTCATAGTGACCAGCAGACGAAAATCCCAAGTGACTCAGAGAATATAGCTATGCTTCCCCGGCAACGGCGCCAGAAAATAGCCTTGATAACCCACAAGTGTACGGGATCGCAACCGTTTTCGAGGGTAGAGTATTCAACCCAAATTTATTGATTCGACTCAAGGGGAAGCGAAAGAATATTCTCAAGTATTAGCAGCTGAGTTTTCAATTCAACCACACCTGAAAGATTAGTGTCAGCAAGCAAAGTATCAGTAGCAAAGTGGTATGATAGCAACGGTGCCAGAAACAGGTCTGTTGACGGCAGACTATTCCTAACTTGTTGTATCAATGGCGCCAGTAAAATGTCTTGCAGCAGGTAACATTAAAGTAGCAAGTAACAGCAGTAGTGACAGTAGTAGCAAGTAATAGCAGTAGCAAGTAACAACAGTAGTGACAGCAGTAGTGACAGCAGTAACAAGGAACAACAGTAGCAGCAGAGTAACAACAGTAGCAATAGAGTAACAGTAGCAGCAGTAACAGCAGTAGCGGCAAAGTAACGTAGCAAGGATCAGTAGTAAAAGACTCGTAGGCATTGGATCGGTGATGGATGATTATGCCGGATGTGATTCATCATGTAACAGCTATAACATGGAGAGATAAGTAACTAGCTCCCGTTCGTCAATCTAATATAGGCATGTATTCCGTATGTAGTCATACATGCTTAGGGAAAAGAACATGCATGACATCTATTGTCCATCCCTCCAGTGGCAGCGGGGTCCTAATGGACACTACGGGATATTAAGGTTCTCCTTTTAATAAAGAACCGGACCAACGCATTAACACTTGGTGAATACATGAACTCCTCATACTATGGTCATCTTCGTGAGTGGTTCCGGCTATTGTCACTCCGGGGTTGCCGGGTCATAACACATAGTAGGTGACTACAACTTGCAAGATAGGATCTAAAACATACATATATTGGCGACAACATAATAGGTTCAGATATGAAATCATGGCACTCGGGCCCTAGTGACAAGCATTAAGCATGGTAAAGTAGCATCAACATCAATCTCAGAACATAGTGGATACTAGGGATCAATCCCCATCAAAAACTAACTCGATTACATGATAGATCTCATGCAACTCATCACCGTCCAGCAAGCCTACGATGAGATTACTCACGAACGGTGAAGAGCATCATGGAATTGTCGATGGAGGAAGGTTAATGATGACGATGGCGACAATTTCCCCTCTCCGGAGCCCAGAACGGACTCGAGATCTCCCCTCCAGATGAAGAACAGGAGGTGGCGGCGCCTCCATATCGTAAAACGCGATGAATCCTTCTCTCTGATTTTTTTCTGGCCGAAACGGAATATATAGAGCTGAGTTTGGAGGCGGTGGAGCTCTGTGGGCTCCACAAGCCTGGTTGGTGCGGCCTCGGGGGGTGTCCGCGGCCAGTGGGCCAGCTCATCCCCTCCGGTGGATCTTTGCGCAGGTATTTTTCATTAATTCCAGAAAAATTCTCCGTAAATTTTCAGGTCATTCCGAGAACTTTTATTTCTGCACAAAAACAACACCATGGCAATTCTGCTGAAAACAGCGTTAGTCCGGGTTAGTTCCATTCAAATCATGCAAATTAGAGTCCAAAACAAGGGAAAAAGAGTTCGGAAAAGTAGATACGAAGGAGACGTATCAGGCTGCCGCACCCCTTGGGGGTGGGAACACTAAGGATGGGCACCTCCTCCCTCCCCATATATATAGTGGAGTTTTTGGCTGATTTGAGGCACAAAAACTCTCTCTGTCGGCGCAGCCCTTCCTCTCTCTATCGTCGTCTTCCACATAGCTTAGCGAAGCTCTACCGGAGAACCACGTAGCTCCACCGCCACCACGTTGTCGTGCTGCCGGAGCTCTCTCCCTCAACCTCTCCTTCATCCTTGCTGGTTCAAGGTGTTCGTGACGCCATCGGGCTGCACGTGTGTTGAACACGGAGGTGTCGTAGTTCGGCACATATATCGGAATCCACCGTGATCTGAATCGCTGCGAGTACGACTCCATCAACCGTGTTCATGGTAATGCTTCCATTTAGCGATCTTCAAAGGTATGAAGATGCTCTACAACCTCTCTCGTTGCTGGTTTCTCCATTGATAGTTCCTTGTATGGTGTAGGAATTTTTTTGAAATTACTACAATCTCCAACAATTTTAGCGCGCCGCGCGTTGCGCTTCTGATGCTGTGAGTGTCAGTGCAAAAAACTTTGCCCGTCTCTGCTCTTCTTCTTCTTCTTCTTCTAAAAAAGTGTCTGCTCTTATTTTTCTCGATTTGAAGATGCATAAATGAAGTGATTTTTGGAAGCAAATTATTTATCCTGTTATTTTGATTACAATGATTTGCTATTGGATTATTGGCTGGTTTTTATAGATAAAAGAGAAAAATAAAGGATACGGAACTTATATTTGAGCCTCAACATGTAATAAGTGAAGCATATCATTCCTCACATAAAAGGCGTAACAATCTAGACACTGTCTCGAAGAGAGGCTCGATGAAATAGACATGTTTGTGAAAATGTAGATTGATTACATTTGGATGGAGACATGGATTTTTATGAATTGGTGGCTCTGATATCAGGTTTGATTGGACATGCGAAGCTTTTGCCTTAGTTTCATCCCCCTTCAAGTTTTCTTCTTGCTTTTCACCGCTATTCTTTTGAAATTCAAAGTTTCAAACTTAGTTTGTAGTCTCTGGTTGGTTGAGTTGTGGATGTGCTCGTTTATGACACTCATATCTATTTTGTCTTGAGATTGCTTGGGATCCATAGTGATTCAAGGTTCGTGTATGATATATGTGGGTACTTTGTATTAGGGTTCCAATCAAATTGTTTATTTAAGAGAAATCAGAAAGGTGGCTTCTCTTTTATACAAAGAAAAAATTCATTAGGAGATTAATCTGTATGACTTGAATTTATATATGCGCTCACATAGATATGCAAAAAGAAATTAAGAAACTTCTATGAATAATGTCACAAAAGGCAAGAATACAACACATAAAATATCATACATTATTCACATCTACTTTGTCTTTTGAGTTTCTCTATGTGTAAACTAAATTTTGATTTAAAATGTTGGTGCATTGTGATCACATATATTATTAGAACCTTTTTGGTGGTGTGCCATGCGCTGGTAGCAAGCTAGCAACTATATTCTTGTAACACTAGAACTTCTGTGAGGATCAAGATCTAACAAGCAACAATACATGATATAGGAGTACTATCAGCTCTGAGATCAGCTCAGAAGTGTTTAGTAGACTGCTCGAGAGCCTCGTCCGTTTGAGAGTATGCGGTCTTTGCACCGTGTTTTGCATGCCATTTAATTATCTGCATTTATCCCAACTCGCATCCTTCTCGTAGAGTAAATTGTATCTTGTGACAATATTTTATGGTGTAGGATGTGGCGACAGGTGCCACGTGATAGCTGCGAGGTTTGTCGTCGTGGTAGTTTTGTCAATAACATTCAAAGTGTTCATTTCTGTCGCTACTTCGGGCAGCTGGTTTAAAGTACCAAAAAATCATTTGGTGAACTCAGAACTAGCCAAACGGGCCGACACGACATGACCCGTGCTAAGCGTGCCAGGCACGGCTGTGGAATCACTACAAGGGATGTGTAGAGGGGATGAATAGACTACTTGACAAATTAAAATATAGCATTTTTCCAGTTTTAATGGTTGGCACATTTTAGCATTTATGGCAAGTCAAACACATCCTACACATGCAACTCTACGTGTATAGTAGCAGAAAGTAAAACATGCACATGCAAAGTAAGGAATAGAGTTTAGGAAGATCAAACACAAAGATTGACACGGTGATTTTTGGTGTGGTTTTGATAGGTGGTGCTATCGTATGTCCACGTTGATGGAAACTTCGAATCACACAGGTAACTGCCGCGCAAGTGTACGGAGGGCTCAACCCCAAAAGGGTCAACACAGAAGCAACCTTGTCTATTCCATCACGGCTTACGTCCACGAAGGACTAGCCTCACTCGGGGTAGATCTTCACGAAGTAGGCGATCTCCTAGCTCGTACAAACTTCTTGGTTCAACTACACAAAACAAAGTAGGATGCTCCCAAGTGACACCTAACCAATCTTGAAGACACCACTCTCCAAAAGGTAATAGATTCGGTAGTATGATGAACTCCTTGCTCTTGTGCTTCAAAAGATAGTCTCCTCAACATTCAATCACTCTCTCATATATTTAGCTTGGGTAGAAGAGATTGATTGGGTGGAAAGAAACTTGGGGAGGCTAAAAATCAAGGTTCATATGGTAGGAATGGAATATCTTGATCTCAACACATGAGCAGGTGGCTTTCTCTCAAAAAAATGGATATGGCAAGTGTTGGGTCGTTCTGAATGCTTCCTCTACGAATGAGAGGTGGTGGAGGGTATATATAGGCACCTCCAAAGATCCAACCATTAAAACATTATTTCCCAACTCAGTGGCACTGACTAGGGCAAAATGTGGCAACTTTTGTCTTTTCGGTGAGACCGATATATGAATCTTGGTGGTACCAATTTTAGCTGGCCTAGTCAGTTTCCTCAACTAGGTGGGACCGATTCTCAAAACTCAGAAATTTTTATTTTAAGAAGTTCGTTAAAAGAGCCCGGGGCACTGATTTCGGTTGCACCGAAATGGAACTTGGTGGTACAGAGATTCTAGGGTTTGGCATGGGATCTGTGTGATGTAAAACTTGGTAGGGCCGAATGGATAAAGTTGGTGGCACCGAATTTTGGATATTTAGGGTTTGGACAAAATATTTGTGGGAGAATTTCATGAGTATTTTTGGTGGCTAATCTCTAAGCACTTGAGCAACAAGATCACCATTGTCACCCCATCCCCTTTAATAGTATTGGATTTCCTATGGACTCAAATGTGATCTCTCACAAAGTATAAAATGTAGAGTCTTTGTAGGATCGAAAATATGTCTAGAGAGGGGGTGATTAGACTATTTGATATGATAAAAAATTAGCCTTTTCCCAATTTTAAGTGTGGGCCATTTTTAGCAACTATGACTAGTCAAGTACTCCCTACACATGCACATCTAAGAGTATAGCAGCAGAAAGTAAAACATACAAGTGTAAAGTAGAGGGTAAGGTAGGGAGATCAAACGCAAAGGTTGACATGGAGATTTTTGGCATGGTTCAGATAGGTAGCGCTATCATACATCCATGTTAGTGGATACTTCAAACCCATGGAGGGTAACGACTGTGAGAGTCCATGGAGGGCTCCACCCACAAGGGGTCCATGAAGAAGCGGCCTTGTCTATTCCACCACGGCTTCCATCCACATAGGACTTGCCTCACTCATGGTAGATCTTCACGAAGTAGGCGATCTCCTTGCCCTTACAAACATCTTGGTTCAACTCCACAACATGAAGTAGCAGGCTCCCAAGCGACACCTAACCAATCTAGGAGGCACCATCCTCCAAAAGGTAATATATATGGTAGAACAATGAACTCCCTCCTCTTGTTCTTCAAAAGATAGTCTCCTCAACACTCAATCACTCTCTCTCAGATTTGGCAGGGGTAGGAGAGATTGATCTTGTGGAAATCAACTTGGGGAGGCTAGAAATCAAGGTTTAAATGGTTGGAGTGGAATCTCTTGATCTCAACACATGAGTAGGTGTCTCTCTCTAAAAAAATGGATCTGGCAAGTGTAAGTGTCTTCTCAGTGCTTCCTCTATGAATGAGAGGTAGGTGGAGGGGTATATATAGGCATCCCCCAAAATCCAACCGTTACAACATTATTGCCCAACTCGGTGACACTTAAATGAATCTCGGTTGTACCGAGTTGCACTAAATGTGGCAACTTTTGAATTCTTGGTGAGACCAATATAGGAATCTCGATGGTACCGATATGATGACCTAGACCAGTTTCCAAAACTCGGTGAGACTAATTTCAAACTCGGAAATTCCGATTTGTGAAATCTTCTCAATAGAAAGTTGGTCACTGAATCTTGGTGGCACCGATAGGAGTGTTCGTGGTACTGAGATGGTAGGGTTTGGAATATGTTCTATCAAGTGTAAAATCGGTAGGGCCGAGTGGAAATTGTTGGTGGCACTGATTTTGCTGGTTTGAGTTTGGACACACATATTTTGTGGGAGAGGGGCTTAGTATTTTTGGTGGCTACTTCTAAGCACTCTAGCAACCAATTCATCATAATACCTCATCCCCTTTTAATAGTATTGGATTTCCTATGGACTCAAAGTAATTTTTCATAAAGTATAAAATGAAGTGTCTTCTTGCTTGAAGCTTGAGCCAATCCTATTGTAACGACTAAGAAGCGGCCCTTTCCTTATTTGGGGGCGACGCCTCAAAAGGGGAAAGGGGCGCATCTACGCGTTTCGCAAACGGGATAATCATCACAATACGTAAATAAAGATTAATAAGTAGGGCATACACTTGCCATCTGTTAAGCATATCTCATATAGCTTACAAACACACATTATTCAGAGTAGCAGCAAGTCCAGCTACGGACTTAAACAGAAGAAAAACAGATGATCTAACACACCCCGTATGCTAGCCCACGATCACGACCACGGCCTCAGTCTTCCGGATAGTTCACATACAGACGGCCAGAGTCCTCATCGAACTCCCACTTCAGCTGATTGTCATCAGGATCTCCCGCGTCGGGTGTACCTGTACCTGTTGGGGTTTTCTAGTAATCTGTGAGCCGCGGGGACTCAGCAATCTAATGACCTTGGTACTGAATCTAGTCAAGTTATTAGGTGAGGAAGGTTTAGTGTATGGGTTTGCAGCAACCTAAGCATATATGATGGCTAACTTACAATGAACAGAGTAATTTATATGGTGGTCTACGCGATAGATCGAAGACTAGATGACCACTAAGTGATCCTGAACACCCACTTACGTCAAACATAACCCCACCGTGTTCCGATCGAAGAGTGGTCTTCGAAGGAGATAGTCACGGTTACGCACACAGTTGGCAGTTTTATTAGAGTTACTTTAAGTTGTCTAGAACCGGATATTAACAAATTATCCATATTTGCCACATAACCACGGGCACGGCTTTCCGAAAGATTAAATCCTGCAGGGGTGCTCCAACTAGTCCATCACAAACTGCCACGGGCCGCAAAGTAATCCTCTATCACGAAACTCATGATCTCGTCGGATTCCTTAGAGGAAAACCTCAACTTTGAGGAGACCCAAAGCTTCACCGAGATTCCTATACGCAAGATATATCATAAGGTAAGACGAATCTAGCAGGACCTCCCGTCATCTCGACGACCCCGATAAGAGCCGAGTATCTCAGTCTCAAGACACGACGAATGAGCAATGTTTACCACGCCAAAACACCGAGTTGCCCCGGGGAGCGTAATAAGCTGCTCTGGGTTGGACCAACACTCATGAGGAGCACTGGCCCGGGTTGTTGATTAAATCCTCGGGTTAGCTATTCACTATGCAAATTATTATTAGGTGATTAGCAAATTAAAACCAATGTTGGGTCCTGCCAGACAAGCCTTAACACTACACGATTTATAAAGGGGTCCCCATAACAACCCCGAACGTGTTAGGAGCGATCAGTTATGGAATCAAACACCGGTAGCCGAAACTAAGGCGACGACAATGGAACAAATCACCCGGCAAAAGGCTAGGCCTTCCATCATTTACCAAGTATATAGGTGCATTAGTTAAATAACAGTTTAAACATAATGATATCAAAATACTCATGTTATCACATGAGACAGCTGGCACCTGCAACTAGCAAAGCTATTCATTAGAGGTTGAGCAAGCCTACTTAGCCAAACAACATTTGCTAGGAGAGGGAGGTGTTTGGGTTTCATGGCAATAACAAGTGGCATTTATATCAAGTGGTAGGCAGCGAGCATGTATCGAAGGAAACGTGATTCTAAGCATAACAAAGCTAGATACGGTATCAAGGTCACAGTCATCTTGCCTGTGATGTCTTCAGCTTGGAACTGCTCTTGATCTTCGTGCACGTACTCTCCAGAATCCACGTACTCGCTCTCCGATCCCGATGCTACCCAAGATAAGATAACATGCAATGAACATCAACACAACATTATGCAACAAGCAACATGATGCATGTGTGAAGAAGGAATCATGCATCACTATTCTAGTCACTTTCATATGCATTAGTTGAGTTAATGGAATTCTGGATAGAACCTCATTTTAAGTTATCTTGACATGCATGAATATGGCATGAACATGTGCATCACGGGAAAACGATGCAAAAACATATAAAGAACGTAGAGAACGGAGCTACTGATCAACCGGAAACTACGAAACAAGTTATGGAGACCTACGGTTCAAATCAGCCACAAACACACTCAAGTGGCACTCTCCTGGTGTTACCAGGTTGCCACATGATCAAGCAACAAAATATAAGTGGGGTAGTGCATGTAAACACACCACACCATCAACAATGTCCACGCAAGCTTTAAATCAACAAAAACATGCAATCTGTTTTTAACAACATCATAGCAGTTTGTCTAGAATATTTAAAGTAGCTTTAGCCATCCAAATGAGCCAAACAAGATATGAGGCAAAAGCCATTCAAAAGCTCTACAACCCTTAACAAGAAGTTAATACAAAGGAGTCACCCATGAGCAGATCTATGGACACAAACTTGGACAACATATTACAGATTCTGGGACTTAGTGAAAATCACAGATTTTCACCAGCTGCTTATGCTCTGAAGCATTTTCGCAGCCTCCAAAATGATATCTACAGGAAGTGTATAAGCATGAAATTTAACACAGAGCTAGACAAACACAAAAGCTCAGAAACTTTAGTTTGTTGCATGGGCTGATTCCCAACACATGAGCTAATGCAACTAAAACAACATGGGAAGAAAATAACATCAGATTCTCAGACTTGGTCAAAATCACAGATTTTCACAAAGCTGTCAGTTTCAGCCAAGTGTCAACTTTGACAAGGCACAATAGGTGCATACAAATTCCTATGAACAAAACAAAGACTCCATGTTGTAGAGGGGTTCACCCACTACTACTACATCAAGGATTCATCCTCATAGGGTCAAGGCATCACCTAATACAAATCACTAAACATGACATCATGACAGAAAATAACATTTTTGTGAAGTTGCTCTAAAGTGAAATCTAATTGCACCAATGGATTCCTGGGATGATTCTACCCCAAAATCATATGTAATATATGGGTACTTGCATGTAACATCTAGGCACAAAGCTAGCTCGAAAAACACACCTAGAATCCAATATGACATATAGGAACAATATCACATGTAAAGTTATCCTATGCATCACCTACACATGCACCACACTAGGAAAAGATCATTCTAACTAGGCATAGCCTTACAAACATAAATAATCACAAGTAGGGATGTGTTCATCCACACACCCCATGATCACACACACACCATGAGCAAACACATGCACATGAGCACACATACTCATGCACATGGATATGTGGAATCACACCACACACTCCTACACCTACACATGCACCACACAAGCCCCACACACAACCACATCACTCCAATGTGGCAAGAATGAGGGGTTAGCCCTCATGCACAAGTGGATATGCACCCATGCACACACACACACACATGCATGAGCACATACACACACATATATGTGCTCACACACACACACTACAAAAGTATGTGCAACATGAGGGCTAGGCCCTCTTGCACATGTGCATATGTGCACCCACATGCACACACACACTCACATGTGTGCACACCTTCATGTGCACATACACACATCCACACACATACACACACTCATGTGCATAAGCACACTCTCTCACACATAAACACACACCATGTGCTCACACCCACATACTAGGCATAAAAGAAACAACCATACTCTGGTTTTGCTAAAAAAAAGGACAAGCATAACTTGCTGCACAAGAAAAGGAAAAGGGAAAAAAATACACAAGGGGAATCAAAAATAAAATGGGGAGGCCCCTGGATTCGAACCCAACACCTGCAACTAGCACAACCCACCGGCTACCACCCTGTTACTGCACTAGTAGGAGCAACAGAACAGGTAAGCTAGCTCTGACGATACTACACACTGGATTAAATCGAAACAACAATATAGGAACAATATCACATGTAAAGTTATCCTATGCATCACCTACACATGCACCACACTAGGAAAAGATCATTCTAACTAGGCATAGCCTTACAAACATAAATAATCACAAGTAGGGATGTGTTCATCCACACACCCCATGATCACACACACACCATGAGAAAACACATGCACATGAGCACACATACTCATGCACATGGATATGTGGAATCACACCACACACTCCTACACCTACACATGCACCACACAAGTCCCACACACAACCACATCACTCCAATGTGGCAAGCATGAGGGGTTAGCCCTCATGAACAAGTGGATATGCACCCATGCACACACACACACATGCATGAGCACATACACACACATATATGTGCTCACACACACACACTACAAAAGTATGTGCAACATGAGGGCTAGGCCCTCTTGCACATGTGCATATGTGCACCCACATGCACAGACACACACACTCACATGTGTGCACACCTTCATGTGCACATACACACATCCACACACATACACACACTCATGTGCATAAGCACACTCTCTCACACCTAAACACACACCATGTGCTCACACCCACATACTAGGCATAAAAGAAACAACCATACTCTGGTTTTGCTAAAAAAAGGACAAGCATAACTTGTTGCACAAGAAAAGGAAAAGGGAAAAAATACACAAGGGGAAGCAAAAATAAAATGGGGAGGCCTCTGGATTCGAACCCAACACCTGCAACTAGCACAACCCACCGGCTACCACCCTGTTACTGCACTAGTAGGAGCAATAGAACATGTAAGCTAGCTCTGACGATACTACACACTGGATTAAATCGAAACAACAAAAAGGGGGGTCTGCGGGGAATCGAACCCCATACCTGAGGCGAACGAGCCCACACGTTAAACCATTCGGGCTACGGACAGACGCTTGACAGAAAGGGATTCCTCGCTCTTTTGAGAAGGCCCCTCGACACAACCTGCCACTCCGATGACTGAAACTGAGGTGGTCGCCGGCGAGCACACGAGGCATCATCGGCGGGACTGACCACCGGCGAGGGATGCGGGGAGCACGGGGGATCCATTCCCGAAGTTAGCACGGGAAAACCCCCTACTTTGCACTGCTACTACTGCGAGGAGCTACCACAGCATCTCCTGCTCGAGCTCCTACGACGCAACTCCGGCAGGGCATCTACTCGAGCTCTACACCTACGCTGACTGAGAGGGGGAGCGGAGGAGAACGGTGCACGGCTCACCTAGGGTCAAGGCGAGGATCCGGCGCAGGAGAGGAGGGAGGGCGACGAGCCGGAGCAGAGGACCTCGCCGGAAGCAGAGGAAGTCGTGGACGTCGTGGAAGGAGTCGTCGCCGTTCGGTTGCTGCGGGAACGGATCCTCCACGGCCACCGCGTTCTCCTGGCGCTGACGAAGAGGTGGAGGAGCACGATCTGCTGACTGCTGCGAAGCTCATCGGAGCCCTTCCATGGCGTCGGCGTCGAAGGGATCCCTTGACGACGCGAGGGAGAGAGGAGGGAGCAAATGGAACGCTAGGGTTGCGAGGAGGGCGCCTGGCTACTTAAATGGCCTCGGGATGCGCACTTGGAGCCGCAAGATCAAAGAGGGGAAGGATAGGTGGTGGAGGTTCGGTCGTACAGGGGGTGACGACAGCGAGGAGGAAGACGGTCGTCTCACGGGCCGCACGCAAGGAAAGAAGGAGATGGGCCAGGGAGAAGGAGGGAGCTAGCCCACCTGGCCTCTCTGAATAAAACAAAAGGTTTTTTCATTTATAAAATAACTACCCTCAAACAAAAAAAATACACACAACCACACAGGGGTTGGAAAAAATATAAAATAAATACATAGGGCATAAGGGAATTATGCCCTATTTGTCAAAAATAAAAACCAGATTTTTGGAGCAACTAAATTAAATTCAAAACATAATTTAATGTAATGTTTTGTTGGAAAAAACCCTATATGGCTTAGGTTTTAAAACCCTAAGACAACACCCCTTCACACACAAGATAAAACAACAAATGATCAACATTTTTGCAACAGGTTTAAACCAAGTGAATTCATGAGTTCAAATATAACGAAGAAGGGGTTTTTGAAACCTAGTTTGAAAGAAACCTAGTTTGAAAACACTACCACACCAAACACAAGCACACTAGCATTCACCATGGATCAAACAACATCAACACAAAGGGATTTCCATGAATGCAATGAATGCCATGATGCAAGATGGAGACACAATACAAACCACATGAAATGATAACTCTTATAGCATGAAAACATGTTTCCAAAATAGGAAAGGTTCCAAATATGGCAAGGGTTACATCTGGGGCATTACACCTATTCCTTCCTTGAATCCAGGAGGTATCTCCTCACAATCCTATAGCAAAAGCATCTTTGGACTTTTCTGAAATATACTTGGATAAACTCATTAGTCCAATGATGCATATGTTGTGATTAATTACCAAAACCACCTTAGTCCTTGTTCGGTTCTTGGAAAATTGAAGCGGTTTGGAGGGGATTGGGAGGGATTAAATCCCCTACAAGTCAAATTCCACCTCAATCCCCTTCAATCCTCTTCAATCCCCTCCTGACTGGGATTAACCGAACAAGCCCTTAGGGAGCAATTGTGCTTTCAGTGAAGCTTGAAGCTTGACCAATCCTATTCCTTTCCTTCCTTGGGGCTTCTCCTCACAATCCTTAACCAATCCTCTTTGTGGATTATATCTGAAATATAATAGGTAAAAGTATTAGTCCAAAAGACAATGTATGTTGTCATGAATTATCAAAACCATCAAGAAAGCATATGTGCTTTCAATGGCCCGGCTCACATAGACACGTTTAGTAAACCGACCCTCCCGTGCCAGCCCGCGTGCTACGCCTCCAAGCCCACGCACGACCTAGTTACTAAACGGGTCGGCCCGTTGGCCCGTTTAGCATGTTGGGTGCACATTTTCACCCTGTTGGGCTCATTTTTAGGCATACTGGCTTGTATTTTAGGTTATATATATATTTAAGAAAATATATGGAAATACATAAAAAAATATAAACGGGTCCTGCCGTACCGACCCGCGTGCAGCCTTCAAGCCCACGCATGGCCCAAGGCAGGCTGTGTGCCTAACACGACCCGATTAAAGTGTGTCGGGCCTAGCCCGTAGCATGCTGTGATGCCGTGTTTCAAAATGTGTTTATATTTTAAAAAATGTTTGTCTTTCAAAAATTGCTCTCATATTCAAAAAAGTGCACAATTTTTAGTCCCAAATTAAAAAATTCTTATGTTTCATTTTTCCTTTTTTTATTTTTATTTACTTATTTCATTTTTTCTATATTTTTCTAATTCCGTTTTCTTCTGATTTTTTGTTTGTAGTTTTCATATTTTTTTGGAAATTCAATAAAAATTCAAAAGTTTAATAATTGAAAAAGTGTTCTCCTTTCAAAAATATTCCTATTTTATAATTTTGTTCCCTAATTCAGAAATGTTCTCAAAAATTGTTCACGTATTCAAGTTACTTTTTTTTGAGAAGTGTTCACAAATGCAAAAAATGTTCGTATTTTGTAAAAACTTTTTCGTGTTTGTAAAAAATTATTCAGAATTTTAACAATGTTCCTATTTTTTCAAGATTTGTTCACAAGTTCAAAATTTGGAACATTTTTTGAAATTCCTGAACAATTTTAAAAATATAAACATATTTTTTTTGGAAAACAAGAACATGTTTTTGAAATTACTGAACATTTTATCAAAGACCAACACTTTTTGAACTTGTGAAGAAAAAATTATAATTCCTGAAATACATTTTGAAACACGATTTTTTTAAATTTAAACAAAACATAAGAGTGAAAACATCTTTTGAAATTCCTGAACATTTTTAAATTGGAAGCAAATTTTGAAAACAAGAACATGTTTATAAAATTTCGATTTAATGTTAAAATTTTCAAACAAAAGAAATATGAAAAGGGAAAAAAGAAAGAACAAAGAAAATAAAAGAAAATAGAAAAATGGAGGAACAAAGAAAATAAAACAAAATAGGTGAAAAGGGGAAATATAATGGGCACCGGTACGCGTCCTCCTGTAGATGTTTAGTAAATATCCGCCACCAAAATAGCCACCGGATCTCCGCGCGCAGAGTCATCCACGGTTGTCCGATCTCATTACTGGCACACGGCTCAGTTGCTTCCTGAAACAACAAGACAGTTGCAGAAACAACCGGCCGATCTTTTTCCCATGCGCGTGCAAGTCATTTTTTCTGTAAAACAAGACCTATGTTTCTGAAATAAGAACGCTGTTGTAGAAAAAAATGATCCACAATCGTGAGGTAGAGTGGCGTCTTTCACCACTATAACAAAGTTGTTGTTGCAGAAAATATTTTGTAACATATGTCTTGTTACCAAAATTCGGCTTGAAATCCGACCTATGTTTCTGAAACAAGGACGTTGCTGCAGAAATGGTAGCCGTAGGATCGCGAGCTCGACAACCGTCTGATCTTCTTTCCGTACGTGTGTCAACCCGTTTTTCTTTAAAACAAGACCTATGTTTTTGAAATAAGAACACTGTTGCAGAAAAAAAGATCCACAATCATGCGACAGGGTGGCATCTTTCACCACTATAACAAAGTTGTTGTTGCAGAAAAAATTTTGCAACATATAACTTGTTGCAGAAATCCGGCTTGAAATCCTCCTCGTTGTTGCCCTCGAAGCCGCACGAGTCTCCGCCGCTGCAAACTCTCTTTTTCAAAACAAATGCTCAATTATAGAAAACTATGAACACAAAGAAGGTTGCTCACAAGTCACGATCGTACAATCAAAAGCTAATCAAAAACCAATACAACAGACGCGGAGGTGGCGGACGTCCGCACGTGATCCGTCAGTTGAAGGTAAGAGTTTTCCAAATGGAAAAAGTCCATTTTATACCCTAAACTCGTAGAGGTTCGGCAAAATGAACCCCAATATCGAAATCCCTGTCGATTGTACCTGAACTATGTAATCCCGGTCTAAAATGAACCCTCTCAAATGTCAACCGGTATTTGTCTCACTGGTGGGCCAGAGAGAGATGGTGTTGACCACGGCGCACGCATGTCCTCGCTGCTGGGCCAGCCCATTTGTCTATATTTTCAATTACACTTTTATTTTGCTGTTTGTGACATTTCAAAAATATCCGAGCGTTACAAAAAAGTATGTTATATTTCCAAATATATTTAAATGTTATATATATATAAATATATGTGTGTGTAATTTTAAAATGTTCGTTGCATTTGAAAAATGTTCAAAATAATGTACGTGACATTCAAAATAATATCCATGGATTTGTTTTCCAAATACACAAACTTTTTTTAATTCGTAAACTTTTTAAAACATACGTAAACTCTTTTAGAAAACTCATGGACTTTTTTGAATCCATGATTTGTTTTCAAAATCGTACACTTTTTATAAGACTATTGGACTTTTTTGAAACCGTGAACCTTTTTTTAAATACGTGAACCTTTTTCTTTTGAAAATCTGGTTCACGATATTATTTTTTTGTTTGCTATTTCATACTAATATGACCATCGGTGTTTATATTAAAATAATTCAACCATTAAAAAAATCACCTCTGAATGGATCGGACTTGAGCTGGTGACCACCTCTGAAGCTTCCTTGGCTTGAGCTGGAGCCTCGATCTTTGCTGGCAAAGGAACCGCCGGCGCAGCATCCTTACCTTCCGACAATGGTTTTTTTGGTGGCTGGGGTTGCAAATGCTTCATCTTAATGGGTATCACAGTCGACGACGATCCCTTAAACATCTGGTATTGCCTATCATCTATCTGAACAGACATGCAGATGATGGCGATTCCTTGGTTGGCCTCTGTTGTGCATTCTTCACCTGAATAGACCCGAAGGAGCAAAAGTGTGGAATAGAGAACACAAAGATAGAGCTCCTGACTGTGACTGGAGGAGCCATACTATGGCAAGAAAGAAAAAGGAAAAAGAAAGAAGAGTGAAAAGAACAAAAAAGGTATGTACTGAAAACAACGAAGGTGTACTCCTGGTGGTTACTTCTGATGGTGGACTACTTGAGTTTCTCTGGTTCGAAACTTCGTACCACCGTGGCATTTCAAAATATATTTAAATATAAAAAAAAAAGTACGTGGTATTTTAAAATATATTTAAATATTTTGAAAATAGTACGTGGCATTTCAAAATATATTTAAATATTATAAAAATAGTACATGACATTTCAAAATAAATTTAAATATTATAAAAATATACATGTGTGTAATTTTAAAATTTTTGCATTTGGAAAATGTTCACATATTTCGAAAAAATGTTGGAAACGTTTAAAAAAATGTATATGATATTTTTTTAAATACATGTATTCTAAAAAGGAATGTTAATCATATGTTAAAAACCATTTTGAGGTGCTTCCTACGTATAAAATAACCTGTGGACTTCACAATTTCTTTGAAAATCCCTGAATTTTAATTTTGAAAATCGATTTACTTGTTTTCAAAATTGTTGAACTTTTTCTAAATCCGTGAACTATTTTTTTCACTTTTTTTATTTTCGTAAATATTGTGAAGTCCGAGAGCGAGATGGGTTTGACTGGGCTGGCCCAGTCTTTTTCACGCGTGTCTCTGGCGGCGCATCCCAATCCCAGTCAAATGAACAATCCTTGTTTGCCAAACGAACACACGGTTCTTTTTAAACCGGGATTACATAGTTCGGGGTGTAATCGACTGGGATTTTGAGTTAAAGGTTCATTTCGTTGAACCTGTACAAATTCAGGGTTCAAAATGGACTTTTCCTTTCCAAATAGAATGGGCTGTCCGAGTTAGCCGTCCCCTGGGCGAAACCTTCATCTATTTGACGCAGAGAACGTCACATAGTAGCTCCCGGTTTTCCTCCTGGCATAGTTACCGGGCTGATCAGTTTCCTTGTTTTTTTTTCATTTGCTGCTCTCTCGGATTTTCTTCGTTCGGGTTTCAATTGCTCACTGCAGAGTTTACGTGAATTTCTCCTTCTTCTTTCTTTCTATTGGTTGCACTAGTCCCCTTTTTTATTGGTTTTATTAATTATTTATTTCTATGTTTTATTTACACTTTTGCTGATTTTTTTCTTTCTTTTATGTGTGTTTTCTGCATGGTTTTCTTCGGTTTTCATTATTTTTCCTATCTTTCTTAATGGTTTGTTTGGTTTTGAATGGTTTTATGTTTCTCTATTGGTTTCCTTCGGTTTATTTATATTTCCTTTTTTCTTTTGTTTTTTACTGGGATTCTCTATTTTTATATGTTTCTCAACCGGTTTGCTTTTTTTTTTCCTCTTCTTTGATTTTCTTCATTTTTATGACTCTCTACTCATTTCCTTATGTTTCTTTTTTTCTTGTTTTCTTCTTTCTAGATTTTTATAGGTTTTACTCTTTGATGTCTGCTTTTTTTCATACACAATGTACATATTTTCTGGACATAGTAAACATTATTTAACCATGTTTAATATTTTTCAAATACACTATTAACATATTATAAAATCTATGCTTTGATGTCTACTTGTTCATATCGATTTACATTTTTCGTATACACCTGGAACATTGTTTATGCATGTTAAACATTTTCCAAATACATGATTAACAACATTAACAATTTTTTTCATACTCATCGTACATTTCTCCTATTCATATGAAACATTTTTTTATGCTCATTAGATATTTTACAAATAGATGATTAACATTTTTTTTCAAACACATTATTTTGAAAGAAAAAAATGAATATAGTTAAACAATTTTCAGATATACGTTGAAACATTTTTTTGAATGATATTAACATTTTATATACTATGCTACTCCCTTCGATCCAAATTAATTTGGATCGGAGGGAGTAATTTTTATACACTTTTCAAAAAAATACATCATTACTATTATTTTCAAAAATATGTTTTGATATCTATACAGAATATACATTTTTCTATACATCAGAAATATTTTTCTTTACACGTTTAACAAATTTCAAATGCATGATTAACATTGTTATGCAAAAAGAGATACTCCCTTTGTAAAGAAATATAAGGAGTACAAGAAAGGGGAAAAAAGAGAGATAGATTTTCTGATATAAGAAAATTGCTTGCCCCTGAGCATCGCCTTCAGAATCTGTTTGGATACATTTTGGTAGGATGCAGCGGCGCATCTTCCAAGCTAAGCGAAGATACTCATCCAGCAGCTAGGGTTGTTAGGGGTAGCACGCACGTTGCTGACGAGAAAAAGACTACTAGCGTTGTCATCTCTTGAGCTCTCAAGGAACTTTGGCTGGCCGGCTGAAAGGAAAACCACTTAACGCGGAAGAACAAAATAAATCAAGTCGTTGTTTAATTAACGTATATACAAACATGTGATTCGATACGATTACATTACCTAACACAGATTGCAGACATGTTGATTTGCAGCCTTTATAAGTTACATTACCCTCAAACAAAAGTTCCGTTGCTGTTGACGAAACCTTTTCTCTAATTATTAAACTGTCGACATAAAATATCCCAGCAAAGTTCACCAGTTGTTGCGTTAGAAACGCAATGGTATATATGGTGTTGTAGTATACATTTGTGCTCCTATCAGCAGATGCAGATGCCGACCGGTTGGTCCGGAAAATCAAGGTAGTTAGGCATTTTCCGGCAGCTAGCTAAATCAACCCTTTCAATCCCCCCCTTTTAATTCCTTTGTTAATCGCAACAAAAGTCAAGTTGGAAGAAGGAAGACGATGCAATTAATCATGCACACAACACAATCATCCACCACCCTGGTAAACTAAAGTGGAGTAAACTAACTAACTGATTAAGAAGTAGCACAAAAAGAAAGGGCGATGCGTGTTCAACCTTTGTGTCCTCCCTTTTCCCACAACAACCCAAAACTTTGGGGTTTGAATATGCACGCACTCACCTGTCTCTCCGTGTGACCATACATACATATAGTTTCCTTTTTCTCTTCTTTCTGGGACAGTGTGACGGATCAACGACCATACGCTTCCATACAAGAAACTTCTCCCGTCCCACCTACGTAGTACTACGTACAAAGTCCCAAACAGAGATACTACTAGTGCTCCTGCTTTCTAATTCTATCCATGGAATTCAAGCCAATTCAATCAATCAGACGCTTTGCTTGGAGACTCCGATCGATCATGTCAGTCCGGCTGTTCTGTTAGGCGATAATAATTGCAACAAGGATATTGACCTGGTGATGTCTGCCTGCCTGCCTTCCTGCCTGCATGCTTGCTTGCTTTGTCAATTCAAGTGTTCGGCGTTGAAACTCTAGACAGTTTGAATGCTTGCACACGTAGTATATATGGGTGTGTGTATGTGGTATGTGCCAAATCTTTTGACGTTTCGCTGTAGACGGATGGGGGACCTGAATTGACCAGTCGAGTTCGTTAACTAACTCTGATCGCTGACGCGGGGGCGTCCCGTGTGACGACCGGATGACGCGGGTGTGGGTGTGTGCAAGTGCAAGGCACTGACCAGCTAGCTACTCCGAGGAAACTAGCTACCTTAATTATAGGTAGCCAGCACGTACAGTACGATGGAAGAATATTGATGGGGATGCATGTCCCCTAACGGCGGGCTGTGCTGCTCAAGCTAGACAGATACTGTGGGCACCGCGCACGATTGATCCAAGGGTTGTTGATCTCTCTCCGTGTAATATGGCTCCGGCGTCTCACTCTCCGTGAATATATATGTGATCGACGGCATGGAGCTCCATATCAACGGCATAGCGTGGGTGCATCATGAAGAAGTTGGAATCACATTCGTCTCCTCCACGCAGCCAGACGTACTACAAAGGAGCGCTAGAGTTTGAACAGGCATTACTAGCTCAAGTGGCGTAAAGCAATGCATTATGCCTTGCCCGGCCCCCTCCATCTGTGTCATGCGGTTCAGAGTTCAGACAAGACGACCAATCATCGCGCACTAAATAGTCGTGGAGAAGGAATGATTCTCATGTCACTGTTCTTTACAAAAGTTGGGGGCAGTTATATTCTTAGCCTCTCGATTATTGCCAAAGTCTGAATTTGGTCTCTCGATTCTAACACCACAAAGATATGCGACAAAATTATGCTACAAAGCCTAGAATATTCGCAGCTCTAGAGAGTTGTTTTGACAGGCCAGTCTTTTTCTTTATTAACAGCAAATGCTAAAAACACGCATATACATTTAGCATATAAATACGCGCATGTGCATCACTATTTCTATGAACACCTTTGACATACTAAGCTTGTTGTCGTTTTCTCACGACAGATGCCATAGGGTGGCATATCGAGAGTGGTTGGGCTGGTAACTAGCGGTGCGAGACACACGATGTATCTAGGTTCGGGGCCCTCCGTGGAAGGTAACACCCCTAATCCTGCCGGAGTGATTGAAGAACCAAGAGAACTACAATGCTCCTTGAGTTGTTCGACGGAGGAGGAAGAAGGAGCTAGCCGGCTCGTGTTCTACCTCTCCTGTATGTGTGTTCGTGCGTAAGAATGGCGGACCCTCTGCATGGAGGAGGGCCAGGGGGTTTTATAGGTGAACCCCCCGGCTTACAATATGGATATATGGTACTTAGGGGGGACTCGGCTGGCCAATGGCCCCCGTCTGAGAAGTATTGTCGCCTGCGGGGCCCGTCGGCTGCAGGGTCCCATCGGATGCTAGGCCCACTGGCTGGCCGCTGGGATTGGTGCGTGTCCTTCACGCACGGCACGGGCCACATTGTGGCTGTTGTCTTGTGAAATCCGGCTGTGGTCAGCGGTACGACCGCTTCCACTGTAGCCACGCCGGGACAGGTAACGGAGTGGGTGACCTCCGGGATCACATCTAGAATCGCGAATTTCTCCATCATTCCGCCGCCGTAGTGTTTCCAAGATCGGGAGCGTTAGGAGACCTTTTCCCGGCACCCTGCCGGAGGGAGGATTGACCTCCGGGAGCTTCTCCACCGCCATGGACGCTTCTCGGACGTGCCGTGAATAGTTTACCTTGGACCATGAGTCCATGACCAGCAGATATGTGATGTCTTCTCTCCAATATTGTGCTTCAATGGTTATTCCTTGTGAGCTGCCCTACATGATCAAGGCATCTATGTAATTCTCTTGCTATTGCTATGCTCGGTTTGTTGGGATCAAATGGATTTTGAGATTATGTTCAGATTGTTATGAGTTATATATTTGATTATCCTTTTATATTATGTTCCTTAGTGATTTTTGCATGTTCTCCGTTGCTTTTTATTGCTTTAGCCAAGTAGTAGATCGTAACTCCAAGAGGGAGCGTTATGCATGATTGTGGGTTCGGCCCCCTCGATGTCTAGCTTGAGTGACAGAAACATGAGACTAGGGGATGTGCTTGTTGCCACCAGGGAGAAAACAACGGTGCTTGTGACCAAGGTTGCAAGGATTGTTTACCTTACGCATAGTTCACTAATGCAGTTGTCCGTTGTTTTGAGTTTACACTTCGGGTGGGGCTCGCAACTTAATACTGGATAAATATATCAAGGTGTATGATTAGTAAGTAGATGCTGATGAATAAACGGTCTACTTGTCTTGGCGTACTGCCCATTAATATTGAACCTCAAACTATCAAGGAGCATAATTAGCATTGCGGTGCGATCATAATTCTGTCAATTGCCCAACTGTGATTTGTTTACCCTAGCATAGTTGTTTATCGTCTTTTGGGAGAGAGATATCACTAGTGCACATCATGTGACTCCGGTCCATATCACCATCATTGCTTGCACCTCCACCATTTACCGTTTTATTTACTTTTCCGTTGCAACCACTATTACCTTCCCGCTTGTGTTTTGAACCTTTGCAAACTACAATGCTGGAGAGATTGACAACCTCTCTGTACTCGTTGGGAGCAAATTTATTTGTTGTGCGTGCAGGTCCACGTCTTCTGCTAGCGCCAGGTGGAAGACACCTACTTGTTGAGCATAGGAGTCCTCCTGGTTCGATAAACCTTACAGTCTCCGTGTAAGGGAAATTTGCTGCTGACTACATCTCTACCTTCCACTTGGGGTCCAACGAGGGGCGAGAAGCATATACATCACCTCGTCATCAAGAGAATTTCTAGCGCCGCTGCTGGGGACTCCACTCTTCAAGATAGGGGAGTTGCACACCATCTTTTACCTTTGCTTTTTAGTCTTGTTAGTTTGCTTTCTAGTTTTTGCTTTAGAGTCCTACCAAAAACCAAAAAAAAATAGTTGCTTTGCTCTTGCTTGTTGCCACTTCTATGGGTTCCACTGAGAACACCAAGTTGGGTGACTCCACTAGTTACAACAACAATGACTTTATCTGCACTCCTATTGCTCCTCCCGCCACTGGGGCTACGTCCTATGAGATTAAAGCTGCTTTACTGAACCTTGTTATGAAAGCTCAATTCTCCGGTGCTGGAGATGATGTTGCCTTGCACTTGAACAATTTTGTTGAGCTTCGTGATATGCAAAAATATAAAGAAGTAGATGGTGATATTGTTAAACTTAAGCTTTTTTCCTTTCTCCTTGAGAGGAGGAGCTAAAGCGTGGCTTCCATCTTTGCCTAGGAATATCATAGATTTTTGGGATAAATGCAAAGATGCTTTTATTGGGAAGTATTACCCACGTGCTAAGATTATCCAATTAAGAAGTAACATTATGAATTTTAGACAATTGGATAATGAACATGTTTCTCAAGCTTGGGAACATATGAAATCTCTTGTTAAGAATTGCCCTACACATGGTTTTCCTACTTGGTTGGTTATCCAAACTTTCTATGCAGGATTGAGCTTTACCTCGCGGAATCTGTTAGACTCGGCCGAGGGAGCTCCAACAGGTAGGATGGTCAACTACACTTGGTGCTGCCACAAAGCTATTGGATGAGATGATGAAAAATTATTCTCAATGGCACACCGAGAGAGCTCCAACAGGTAGGAAGGTAAACTGTGATGAGGATATCTCCTCCCTTAATGATAAGGTTGACATGATCATGAATTTACTCACTAAGAAAGCTCCTATAGATCCTCATGATGTTCCTTTAAATTCTTTGGTTGCTCAAGAAAGAGAGCAAGTTGATGTTAATTTTATCTCTAGGAACAACTTTAATAACAGGTATTTTTATTTCTGTGCCCCTGGTTCGTTAGTTCTACTCATTCATCCCTACGCTCCTAACTTTTGCTCACTTTTCCCCACTCGCTTGCTCGAAACCCTCAGAACTGGTCACAGCGGACGATGCCGTCGGGTCAATGACTTGACCGTTAACTCTGACTAGTGGGGCCGCATACGGCGGAGTACACATTTTGACCGTTACGTGGTAACCAGTGGGGCCGCAAACTGACACTCACCTGAATCAGATCCAGTCGCTTCCGCACCGCCCCTCCGCCGCCGTCGTGCCGCCTCTGCCGCCGTCGTGCCACCTCCGCCGCATCTACCCTCTCTCCCATCTAGGATTAGGAAGCGATGTTGGGGGGCACCCCGTCCGGCCCATCGACCGTGGAGAGGATTGGGTCGAATCAGAGGCTGATAATTCATGGATTCCACCTGGGTAAGCATCGTTTTCCTCTCAAATTGATTAGGAGATCCGTAAATTAGGCTGTATTTGACCACCGTTGGCGTGAATCAACGCAATTTATCTGAAACTTTTAGGCCTAACTGCGCCCTTTATCTTATTTCAAACGAATAGGGTTGATCCTGCACTTGGTTTTCGGCTGTCGGTTAGAATGGAAACTAGTGAGCTACGTGGAACTAAACCGTATGCGATTTCTGGATTTTTTTCTATCCTAAAGTGGTAGAAACCACCGTTTCGTTCAGAGATTTCCGCGAGGCACTCTGTTGTGAGTATCCCTGGAGCCCTGCCGATGCTGTTGAACTGAGATATTTCGACAGTATCGAGCAGAGATTTCTCCCATTAACTTGTGATGAGCATCTGGGATTGCTATTTAGTTTGAATGCTGACAGACGTTTCGGTAAAATCCATATCGGTGTGCTTCAGGCACGCAAACAACGTATCCCGAAGGGTGTTCAATCATCATCTGTTTCTGCTAATAGCGTGCGTCCTCGCACTCCTTGTAGGTCGAGATCAAGTAAACCTAGTGGTTCTGAAAGCCACAACATGTCGGCTGCCGCTAATTCTACCACTTCTCCTCTCCCTTCTGCACCTGATGTAGAAGTAGATGCAGAGCCTGACGAGGAAGTGCCTCGACATGAGGATGAGGATGAGATTCTATTCCCTGAACTGGTAGATAGAGTTAGTCAACAGGTAGTGGAAGATGAATATGCAGAGGAGCCTAGCAGCCGTGCTAGATTTGATGACACTGATGATGAAGAGAGGGAGGAGAACATCGACTCCTTAGTTTTACAAGAATATGATGGTGAGGACATGCCAACAATTGAGTGGAACAGGAAGAATCCTGACCTTACTCCAGGAACACTATTCGAATCGAGGGTGGACTGTTGTAATGCAGTGACTATATATTGCATTGTCACTGAAAACTCTTATGAGGTTGATAGGAGTGAGCTAGGAAGATTCATTGTTCATTGCCCTTATGATAGGTGTAGGTGGAGGTTGCATGCATCCACTATGCGAAAGAGCAAATTGATTCAGGTATTACAACTGAATATTAATTGTACTGTTTCTTAATTGTATTTGACATCATTTTTTATTTTGTTTTAGATAAAAAGCAACCCACACGAGCACACTTGCCCACCTGGAGGGGGAGAGGGAAAGGACAAATCTAAGCTTGCAAAGACTAGGTGGGTGGCAGATGTAATCTTGGATTGGATGAGGGAAACACCAAGAATTGGTCCAACAACACTCCATGGGAAGCTATTTGATAAGTACAAGATTAATGTACAATACATGAAGATTTTCTATGCTAAGGAAATGGCTCTTGATAGGATTAATGGTCCATGGAATGAGAGTTTTCAGTTGCTTTACACCTTCAAAGCTGAAGTGGAGACGGCTAGTCCAGGTAGTGTTGTAGAGATTGACAAGCATAGAGTTAAGTACAAATTAAAAGGGAAGACAATGGAGAAGGAGTGCTTTTGTTTGTTTCAAGGCTTGCTGGAAGGGGTTTCTGAATGGTTGTAGGCCATATTTGGCTGTCGATGCGACTTCTTTGAATGGAAGATGGAGAGGCCAGCTAGCAGCAGCTTCTGTAGTTGATGGACACAACTGGCTATTCCTAGTTGCATTTGGTATGTTGGAGGTAGAGAGTGAGGAGAGTTGGGTCTGGTTTCAGTAGCAGCTGAGCAACATTATTGGTACACCCTCAGGTTTAGTTATACACAGTGATGCTTGCAAGGGTTTAAAAACTATAGTAGAAATTGTATTCCCTGGAGTGGAACATAGGGAATGTATGCGACACCTAGGGCATAATTTTAAAAATAAATTCAAAGGCAAAGTTTATGATGAGAGTCTATGGCCAGCATCATACACATGCAGCTTGAGGAAGCATGAGCACCATTTGAGAGTGTTGTATGCTCATAATCCTTTGGTGAAGGAGTACATGGATGAACATCATGGAAAGCTGTGGTCAAGAAGCAAATTCAATGAAATATGCAAAGTAGACTATGTGACCAATAACCTCGCTGAGTGTTTCGATGCAAATTTCAAGTCAGTGAAAGGGCTTTTGTTGTGGCAAGCATTTGATAAGATCAGGCAGATGATCATGGTAAAGATGGCTCTTCGTAAAATAATTGAAGAAACACAATATGTTGGCCATCTTATGCTCCCACCTTGCAACCAATGAATACAACTGTAGGCAATGGTAGATCCGCGGGAAGTCATGCATACATGCCCTACATCTCATGACTGTTATTGGAGGTGTAGATGGTGAAGTTGAGCAGTATTGCTCTGAATATTTCTCTGTTGCCAAATTTAGGGTTGCTTATGCTGAAAATGTGCCTGCACTCTTGGGAAAAGACCAATGGAACATAGTAGACCTAGGTTCAAACTCCATTCTCCTGTACTGACTAGACCACCAGGAAGACCAAGGAAAAACAGGATAAGAGTTGGTGAAGAGGGTCGTGTAAAAAAACAGCGTAAGTGCAAAAGATGTGTTATCTTAGGGCATATTGCTAGGCTTTGTACCAATCCAGTTGATGCATCATTTGGAGAAGAGGAACAATGGGTAGCAGCAAATGCAGAGGAGCATGCAGCAGTAGAGGAGAATGCAACAAGTTTAGAGGAGAATGCAGCAGCAGAGGAGAATGCAACAAGTTTAGAGAATGAAGCAACTGAAGTAGCTATAAGAGAGGAGGAAGTTATTTTGTC
The DNA here is from genome assembly GCF_904849725.1 of Hordeum vulgare subsp. vulgare. Lineage (NCBI taxonomy): Eukaryota > Viridiplantae > Streptophyta > Magnoliopsida > Poales > Poaceae > Hordeum > Hordeum vulgare. The sequence continues at coordinate 68,199,210 of NC_058523.1, forward strand.
TATAAGAGAGAAAAGACCTAGAGAGGGACAAACTTTGGTTGAACCATCATCTGATGCGGAATTTGAAACCATGGCTTAGGAAGGTTTTGAAGCTATAAGTGAGGAGGAAGTTATTTTGTTTGAAGTTCCTTTAAAGATTAGTGAGCCCACAGATGACCGTCAACTGGTCATCACTTGCTCGATCAGTCAAAGCTCAACAAAACCACCACCACCACAAGTGAAGATCAGAAGCAACAAGACAAAGCTTTCAAAAGAACAAAATATCCTAGCCAGGGGAACCAGAAGCAAGACGGTTAACTCATCCCGGAACACAAGGAGCAAGGCAAAGATTTGAATTTGAACTTGAATGAAAGTCATAAACTTTGAATAATTTATAATAAGGATTCTGTCATCAATTTGAAGTATTGTGAAAACTTGTAAGGTGTAATAGTTCTATATGTAAACTTTGAATTTGAACTAGTGAGGCAAACTTTGAATTTGAACCAACACTTCAGTCCATTCCCCTGTGGTGTGAGTTGCACAGTTTGCTGAACTATTATAAACGTTAGGTGATCAATCCGATCTCTTTTGCGTGTACAAAACTTGTAGTCATGCGAAATGTGCACCAAATGAGCTACCAAGCTAGGGTAAACAACCCCATTTGTAATCAAGTTTTTTTGGACCTACTCCAAATGAGCCAAACATTTTTATTAACAACAAATCAATCTATATAGTGTAGATTCGAAGAATCACTATTTATTGAATTAATCTTTCTATTTGTACATTTTTTCAAAAAATATACTTTAATAGAAAAACCATTAAAACACGTTTACAATATGATTTTTTTGAAATCAAGCTTTGGTGATTTTTTTGATTTTTTTAATTTCCAAAAACCGAAGGGAAACCCTACCTCCTATACTTGGTTTCTATGAAATGTTGTACATGATAGCTCATATGTGTGAAGGTTTTTTCATGAAAATGTCCATAGACAAAGTTTATGAGTTTTGGTTGGTAACATGTCACACAAGACAACATTGTGCGCAGGTTTCATATTTTTTGATTTTTTTAAATTAATGATGCTCATTTTACCTCGATCGTGCCAGCTAGGTTTTTTTTTTCATGAAAATGACCATAGACCAAGTTTAGTATTTTTCCTCGTTAGTGTGTCTTATAAAACAACGAACGGCGAAGGTTTCATATTTTTTCGATTTTTTTTAATTAGTTACGCTCAGTCAAATCTTTCATAACCCCGTTGACCAGCTCAAAACCCCTCTAAACCCCGCGGGGTTTCTCCTAACCCTAGCTCCAAACGTCAGCCGTCCGATCATACCCTAGCGCCAAGCAACAACCCTCAGATGTGGTCTTCTAGAAGTAATTCCGAGGGCAGGCTGCGAGCATGCTCCGCACCATTGGATCACATGGACGGCTCCGCATCGTTGGATCGTGGGGCGATCCGCGAGACTTGTTGGTTGTGCCTCCCATTTCTTCGGGTACCACCCTCCTCTGCTTCTTCTCCAGCGACGAGAGGAGCCACTACTCTGCTTCTTCTTCTCCGACGACTTTGGGTGATATGTCGAGCTCCACTTTAGCCACCCGCCCCTCGTGGACCCAGTATGGTCCACTTCCCTTGGAGCGATGTCCTGACTGCCCACGCAGCGCGCCACTGATACGGTTGTCTTCGAACGAGGTCAAGAATGGCAACTATGGGCGCGAGTTCGTGAAATGCGAGAGCAAGCCAGAGGGGCAGGTTAGATCTCATGATTTTTCTCTGGTTTCTTTTTCTATTTCCTTTTTAATTCTTTTTCGATCTCGGATTTAGGGTTCATGTTTTCGTTTCAGATCGTGAAAAATGCACACATTTTGAATGGCTGGATAACTACATTAAGCAGATTCAATTCAATGGGGCCCCAACCCGGGAGCTCAATCTGTCGTCAGCAACAACGAATTTGGTCTCTGAAAGTTCTGCTCTGACAGTTGGGGATGCAGATCTGAAGGGGGAAATAAAGAAGATGAACAAGAAAATGAAGCAGATGATTCAATTGAACAAGCAGGCCAATCTGATAGCTTTAGGATTTTATCCCTTTTATTTTTGTGTAGTTGCTCTAGGATTTTCTTACTTGCTGGTCATCACTCGTTAGAGATGTTATTAGTGTGGTGTCATGTGCTCTAGGATTTGGTTAAATTTGTGGATCATGTGCTCTACGATTTGCTTAAATTTGTGGATCATGTGCTCTATGCTTTGTGTTTCTTAATTTGTGGATCATGTCAGTTTTGGGTACCCGTCAGTTTCCTCACTTTTGTACAATTTCAGTTTCTTCAGTTTTGTTAGACAACACCGACCGTAGAAGAAAAAAAGGTAGGGCCCAAATTGAAACTAAGCTCTGGTTGGGTCGTCTCCTTGCGTTGAGTGTCGAAGGCCCACGCGCTGGCTCTGTTTTTTCCCTTGATTATTACCATGGTAAATCCATTTATTGCCATGCCGAACAAAAATAGTGCATGATGGTAATTCAATTTATTGTTGGACTTGCACAAGGTAAATTTATTTGTACTCCCTCCGTTTCTTTTTAGTCTGCATATAAGATTTGGTCAAAGTCAATCGATATAAAGTTTGACCACATATATATCAAAAGATACCAACATCTATAATACTAAACCTATATGCTATGAAAATTAATATTATGGTGCATCTACTAATATTGATTCAATATTATAAATGTTGATATTTTATTCTATAAATTTAGTCAAAGTTTATGAAGTTTGACTTTGACCAAAACTTATATGCGGACTAAAAAGAAGCGGATGGAATACATATCATGGCAATTTCCTTCTGTATATTGCCTATGGCATAACACTTTCATTTTTTGACTGCGGGTATTATAAACAAGTTTTTGTTGCAAGAAAAATATCCATCTAGAGATCTTGTTGGACTTAATTATGTAGATCATGATACCCATCTGAAACCACGTCTAAAATAAAGTTCGGTGGCACCATTAGCCAGCATATCAATCTAGAGAGCATGTCTAGGATCGGCTATGGCACCATATCCATCTAGAGAGCTTGTCTACGGCTCGGATACGGCACCATATCCATAGACCGATATGTCACGTACTCCATAACATAAAAAGTAGCAACCATAGCATACTTCTTACATAAAACATAGGGTACCCTAAACCATAGCATAGTCCACAAACTATTCAAAAATTAGCTTCTTTTTGTTCATACAATGTATGGAATAGGGCCACCAACAATTAAAAAAAATAGCTTTTCTTCTTATTCTTTTCAACATCAACATGGCTCATTTTCCTAGCTTTAGTTTCCTTTTTGACACTTCAACTACTCTATTATCCGCGCGTTCGAAAAGTTGACCCTACTCTAAATGGGCAAAAACTTGCTGGTTTCATTAAGGAATGCGGAAGGGCTCGTGTACGGCACTGCTATGGCCCCAGACAACAGCGCCAGAAATTGACACGTTGACGGAGACTGGGCTTGCGTTGGTTTTTCCCTTGAAGAGGAAAGGGTGATGCAGCACAGGAGAAGTAAGTATTTCCCTCAGTTTGAGAACAAAGGTATCGATCCAGAAGGAGGCTCTCATCAAGTCGAGAGTACTTGTGCAAACACAAACAAGCTTGCACCCAACGCTTCAAAGGGGTTGTCAATCCCTTCAAGATTGTTTGCAAAGTGAGATCTGAAGGCAGAAAGTGCAACGAAGTAAAAAGTGTAAGGCTGAAAATATGGTGTGGAGTAGACCCGGGGGCCATAGTGTTCACTAGAGGCTTCTCGCAAAATAGCAAATATCACGGTGGGTTAACAAATTACTGTCGAGCAATTGATAGAACCGCGCAAATTCATGACGATATCTAAGGCAATGATCATACATATAGGCATCACGTCCGAAACAAGTAGACCGATACTTTCTGCATCTACTACTATTACTCCACACATCGACCGCTATCCAGCATGCATCTAGTGTATTGAGTTCATGACGAACAGAGTAACGCCTTAAGCAACATGACATGATGTAGAGGGATAATCTCAAACCAATGATGAAAACCCGATCTTTTTACCCTTGATGGCAACAACACGATGCGTGCCTCGCTACCCCTTCTGTCACTGGGTGAGGTCACCGCACGGTACGAACCCAAAACCAAGCACTTCTACCATTGCAAGAATCATAGATCTAGTTGGCCAGACAAAACCCACAACTCGAAGAGAATTACAAGGATATGAAATCATGCATAAGAGAGATCAGAAGAAACTCAAATAAGATTCATAGATAATCTGATCATAAATCCACAATTCATCGGATCTCGACAAACACACCGCAAAAGAAGATTACATCGGATAGATCTCCATGAAGATCATGGAGAACTTTCTATTGAAGATCCAAGAGAGAGAAGAAGCCATCTAGTTACTAGCTATGGACCCGTAGGTCTATGGTGAACTACTCACACATCATCGGAGAGGTCATGGTGTTGATGAAGAAGCCCTCCGTATTCGAATCCCCCTCCGGCAGGGCACCAGAACGTGCCCCAGATGGGATCTTGCGGAGACAGAAGCTTGCGGCGGTGGAAAAGTACTTTCGATGATCTCCTGATTTTTTTGGGATTTTTAGGGAATATATAGGCGCAACCCCTAGGGTAAAGGGCGTCCAGGGGCCCACAAGCCTGTGGGCAGCGGCCTCCCCCTGGCCGCGGGGTGAGGGCTTGTGGGGCCCCTGGGGCCCCCCTACCTTGGCTCTCAAGTCTCGTGATCTTCTTCCGTTATGGAAAAATTCTTTTGGGGATTTTATTCCATTTGGACTCCGTTTCAAAATATCCTCTGAAAGGGGTCAAAAACATGGAAAAAAACAGGAACTGGCACTTGGCACTGAGTTAATAAGTTAGTCCTAAAAAATATATAAAAGGCATACAAAACATCCAAAGTTTGACAAGATAATAGCATGAAACCATCAAAAATTATAGATACGTTGGAGACGTATCACGCACCATATCCATCTAGCGATTTATCTCACGTCAAATAAGATAGAAATAGCAAGCAAAAACACAGATAACTAACAACATATCAAATAGGGATAGAAATATATAGCAAGCATAACCAAGTTCATGGTACAACCAACGACATAATTAAGTTAAAAATATATAAAATATAAAAGCCCTAACACCCTAGGGCAAGACCGGGACCGGGACTTCACCACCATCTTCACTGCACCTTCTCTTCACTGCACCCTCTCCATGCCGTCCTGGCTGATGTAGTAGGGGAGTGATACGTCTCCGTCGTATCTACTTTTCCGAACTCTTTTGGCCTTGTTTTGGACTCTAATTTGCATGATTTGAATGGAACTAACCCGGAGTGATGCTGTTTTCAGCAGAATTGCCATGGTGTTGTTTTTGTGCAGAAATAAAAGTTTTCGGAACGTCCTGAAAATTTACGGAGATTTTTTCTGGAATAAAAGAAAAGTACCTGCGCAAAGATCCACCGGAGGGGGCGTGCGAGTGGGCCACAAGCCCACAGGTCGCGGCCACCCCCTATGGCCGCGCCATGCAGGCTTGTGGGGCCCACGTGGCACCACCACCCCCAATATCAGCTCTATATCTTCCGTTTTGCCTGGAAAAAGATCAGACAGAAGGTTTCATCGCGTTTTGCGATACGGAGGCGCCGCCACATCTTGTTCTTCATCTCGAGGGCATATCTGGAGTCCGTTTCAGGCTCCGGAGAGGGGAAATCGTCGCCATCGTCATCAGCAACCTTTCTCCATCGACAATTCCATGATGCTCTTCATCGTTTGTGAGTAATCTCATCGTAGGCCTACTGGACGGTGATGAGTTGTATGAGATCTATCATGTAGTCGAGTTAGTTCTTGACGGGGATTGATCCGTAGTATCCACTATGTTCTAGATTGATGTTGCTACTACTTGGCTATGCTTAATGCTTGTCACTAGGGCCCGAGTGCCATGATTTTAGATCTGAACCTATTATGTTGTCGCCAATATATGTGTGTTTTAGATCCTATCTTGCAAGTTGTAGTCACCTACTATGTGTTATGACCCGGCAACCGTGGAGTGAAAATAGCCGGAACCACTCCCGGAGATGACCATAGTATGAGGAGTTCATGTATTCACCGCATGTTAATGCGTTGGTCCGGTTATTTATTAAAAGGAGAACCTTAATATCTCGTAGTTTCTATTAGGACCCCGCTGCCACGGGAGGGATGGACAATAGATGTAATGCAAGTTCTTTTCCCTAAGCACGTATGAATACATACGAAATACATGCCTACATTAGATTGACGAATGGGAGCTAGTTACATATCTCTCCGTGTTATAGCTGTTACGTGATGAATCACATCCATCATACTCATCCATCACCGATCCACTGCCTACGAGTCTTTTACTACTGGTCCTCGCTACATTACTTTGTCTACTCTTGTCCTTGTTACAAAAGGGATTGGGCCACTTTGCTGTTGCTGTCACTACTGCTGTTACTTGTTACTTTGCTGCTGCTGCTGCTACTGCTGATCCTTACTACTCCGCTGTTACTTGTTCCAAGTCTTTGTTTGCGCCATTGCCGGGGAGGCTAGCACTAACATCCCGTCAACAAGGCTTTTTCTGGCACCGTTGCTATCATACTACCTTGCTACTGAAACTTTGCTTGCAGACACTAATCTTTCAGGTGTGGTTGAATCTGACACATTCAGCTGCTAATACTTGAGAATATTCTTTCGCTTCCCATCTTGGTGAATCAACAAATTTGGGTTGAATACTCTACCCTCGAAAACTGTTGCGATCCCATACGCTTGTGGGACATCAAGGGTTTTTCTGGCGCCGTTGGCGGGGAGGCACATCTATATTCTTTGAGTCACTTGGGATTTTCGTCTGCTGGTTGCTATGAGGAATCCGATAGATCCAAGAACTAAAGTCTTGCCTTCCACTACGAGGACAGGTAAGGAACTGCCATCTAGCTCTGCACTTGATTCACCTTCAGTCATGAGTAAGTTTGCGACATCACCTCCTGCTAGAAATTTTGATACTATGCCTGATGATGTTATGCTTGATACTATGCCTGATGATGCTATGCCTGATACTGCTTTGCCTGATGATGCTATGCTTGATACTGCTTTGCCTGATGATGCTATGCCTGATACTGCTTTGCCACTAGGTGCATTCCTTGATGCACAAATTGCTAGAGTTGCTGCTAGATGTGATGATATTTCTGAAACTGCTGATACTATTGAAGTAGAACCTACTATTTTGCATGCTAGAACTAGCTCTCCTGATATGCCTGAATTGCCTGTTATGCCTGAGCGCTATGTTATGGCAGGAGAGATAGCTGAGGACTTTCTTGCCTGTAAGGATAGCTATGATGTTTAGAAATTACTGCGCAAGTGGAAAGAAAAATCTCTGAACGGTAGGATGAAATACGACCCGAAGTTTGCTACTTCGCCTATCTTTGTGACCGATAAGGATTAAGAATTCTCTGTCGCCCCTGAGTTAATCACTCTTGTCGAATCTGATCCTTTTCACGGTTATTAGTCTGAAACGGTTGTAGCGCATCTTACCAAACTACACGATATAGCCACCATATTCACTAGTGAGGAAAAGATCCGCCACTACTATATCCTTAAGCTGTTTCCTTTCTCGCTAAAGGATGATGCTAAGACCTGGTTCACTTCTCTTACTCTTGGTTGTGTGCGTAGCCCCAGGATATGGTCTACTACTTCTCTGAAAAATATTTCCTTGCCCATAAGAAGCAAGCTGTCTTGCAGGAAATATACAACTTTGCTCAAGCTGGAGAAGAGAGTCTCCCACAAGCTTGGGGGAGGCTTGTCCAGCTACTGAATGCTTTGCCTGATCACCCTCTTGAGAAGAATGAAATACTTGATATCTTCTATAATGGACTTACCAATGCTTCCAAAGACCACCTAGATAGTTGTGCTGGTTGTGTTCTTAGGGAACGAACTGTAGAACAAGCTGAGATCCTACTGAATAACATCTTGTGCAATGAGAATGCTTGGACTATTCCCGAACCACCTCCTAAGCCAACTCCGAACAAAGGAGGTATTCTATTCCTCAGTCCTGAAGATATGCAAGAAGCCAAGAAATCTATGCGAGAGAAAGGCATTAAATCTGAAGATGTCAAAAGTCTACTACCTATCAAAGAGATCCATGGTCTTGATAACCCGATACAGGTAGTAGAAGTAAATTCTCTGCGTAGGTTTGATGAGAGTGATATTCCTTTTGATAAGCCTGCTAGCCTATGCCTGGATGAATTTGATAACTTTGTTGCCAAACAACAGAGTTTCAATGATTATGTTAGCAGACAATTGGAACAGAATGCTCATATGCTTAGTCATTTAAGTGCTTGTGTGGCAGAAACATCAACGATCTTAAGCTTCCGAGTAAACATGCCTCTATGGTTACTACTCAAGTAGAACAAGTACTTAAAGCTCAGAATGACTTGCTCAACGAGTTGAATGACAATTCTGTCAGAGTCATTACTAGAGGCGGTAGAATGACCCAGGAACCTTTGCATCCTGAGGGTCATCCGAAGAGAATTGAACAATATTCTCAAGGAGTTAGCACTGATGCACCTAGTAATCCTAGAAAGAAGAAGAAAGATGATAGGACCTTGCACGCTAGCAACCCTGTTGCTGCTACACTTGAGAGTCCAAACGATGTCTCTGTCTCTGATGCTGAAACACAATCTAGTGATGAGCATGAGCCTAATGATGATATCAATAGTGATGTTCATGTTGATGCTCAACCTAGCAATGATAAGGATGTGGAGATTGAACCTGTTGATCTTGATAACCCACAACCTAAGAATAGAAGATACGATAAGAATGACTTTGCTGCTAGGAAGCATGGTAAAGAAAGGGAACCATGGGTTCAGAAACCCATGCCCTTTCCTCCCAAACCATCCAAGAAAAAGGATGATGAGGATTTTGAGCACTTCGTTGAAATGATCAGACCTGTCTTTCTGCAAATGCATTTGACGGATATGCTCAAGATGTCTCCGTATGCTAAGTACATGAAAGATATTGTGACTAATAAGAGGAGGATACCTGAGGTTGAGATTTCCACCATGCTTGCTAATTATACCTTCAAGGGTGGAACTCCTAAGAAACTAGGTGATCCCGGTGTGCCCACTATACCTTGCTCCATTAAAGGCAACTACATTAGAACTGCGTTGTGCGACCTTGGAGCCGGTGTTAGTGTTATGTCTCTCTCTCTTTATCGTAGGGTTGAATTGGACAAGTTGACACCCACTGAAATCTCTCTGCAAATGGCCGACAAATCAACTGCTTTCCCTATCGGCATTTGCGAGGATGTGCATGTTGTGGTTGCTAACACCACTATCTTAACAAACTTTGTTATCTTGGATATTCCCGAGGACGATGTCATGGTTGTCATCCTCGAAAGACCCTTTTTGAACACTGCAGGGGTTGTTATAGATTGCAACAAAGGCAATGTCACTTTCCATGTCAACGGTAATGAGCATACGGTGCACTTTCTGAAGAAACAATATCGAGTACATTGCATCAATGCTATCGAAAAAACTTCATCGATTCTTATTGGGAGCTTTGAATGCCCTATTCCTCGTGTCAAGACGAAGTATGATTTGCTTGTTGGGGAGATACACATCCCCATTGAGGTGACCTAGTGACTATTCAAAAATTCTCCGTTCTCTTTTGCGATTCGATAAAGTTTTGTCGAGGTGACTTGATCAACCCAATTGACGGATTTCTTTCGATGACCATGAGATGGATGAATCAAGGAGTCACAAACCTTTGTTCCAAGCTTTCACTTAGGTTGCTTAGAAGGAAAATGATAGGTTTAGTTTAGTTTTCCCTATTTTCTGTTTTAGCGTCCGGTGGAAAAGTACCCCGGAAATAAAAGTTCTTCGAACGCTCTGAAAATCTAGTATGATGTTTTCTGGAATATTTGAAAAATACTGGGACAAAGAGTCTGTCTGGGGGCCACACCAGTGGGCCACAAGCCCTAGGGGCACGGGCACCCCCTCGCCGCGCCACCCAGGCTTGTGGGGCCCACAGGCACCCCCTCCATTCATTCTTGCTCTCATCTGGTTCTCCTACCTCCAGAAAAAATCGTTTCGCAGCTCAAACCCGTGTTCTTGCACCTCTTGCTAGGATTTTTGATCTCTTTGCTCAAATCACCGTTCTCTGAACTGTTTTGGGGAAATTACTCCTTGGTAAGTGACTCCTCCATTGGTCCAATTAGTTTTAGCTCTAGTGCCTTATACTCCACGTATTTTTGCTGCCTTGGTGACCATGTTCTTGAGCTTTGCATGCTGATTGTAGCTGGTCCCAAGTAGTTTGATGCGTAATATGGTCTCTAGGCACTTGTTGGAGTAGTTGCTACTAGTTTAGTTGAACCTTGTTCACCTTTCCTTTGGGTCACTGAAAATTTCAGAAAAGGAAGATGTTCAGGAGAAACTTTCATGGTGGTTCCTCAAGAAAGAGAGGTCCCCATCTTGCGATTCGGGAGCCTGATCCTTACCAACCTAGGGACGCGCAGGTACAACCATGCGAATGGCCTTCTGATGAGTTTATGATTGAGGCAAGTTTCAAAGATGAGTTTAATGCACTTGTTCGCAACGTCGGACTCGAAGAATTCATCTCCGACAAATGTGAACAGTATGTTGCTCTCACTGCCTCTTTTGTTCGTAGATTCAAATTTTCAGCTGGCCGTGTGCCATTGGTACTGTTTGATCTCTATGATAAATTGTATACCATGGATTTAGAGGATTTCAGTAGAATTTGCAAAATACCAACTTGGGGTAGCCTCAGTGATCCTCCTAAATCTTCGGTTAGAGATTTTTGCACGGTTATTACGGTTGGAGAAACTAGAGACATTATGCAAGCTACCATGGGGAGTATTCATTTTCCTGCCTTGCATTACTTTGCCCTCTTCATAGGCAGATGCATTAATGGCAAGATTGATCATTGTCACCTCTGCGCACCCGACCTTAGTATCCTTAAGAGCGTAGTGACGAGTGACAAAAGCTTCAATATGGGAGCTATTATAGCAAGGAGGCTGAATAAGAATGCTATTGAAGGGGATTTCGTTGGTGGGATCTATGCCACTCGCATAGCAAATTTTCTTGGAGTACCCATCCGTGAAGGAGATCCCCCGCTCCATACAACTTTCCTTGACCGCGTCGCTTTGACACGCTACCAGTTCCTTGAGAGGGATGATGAATCCCTCCTATACTGATTGATATTTAACCGGCAGTGTGTTTTCCATATCACCCTTCCTGCTCCTGCTCTCTTTGACTTTCAGGTAAAACGGAGATATTACATAACCAGAGGAGAGGAAGAGGAGTATGAGAGGGAGGCGAAGGCTGCTCGTCTCCGTGAGGCAGCTATTCAGGCAGTGGCTGCAGCGCTCCCGTATAATCCCGATTATGATTTTGGGTTTCGCCAGGACCATCCTTGGGAATATACCAAGTTAGGCCAAAAGCCTAAGCTTGGGGGAGTGCTACTGCAACAAAAGACCTTCCAACGGCGCCAGAAACACGTGCTGACGGGAGACTATTCTTGTCTTGATACTCCTACGCAACGGCACCAGGAATCCTTCTGCTACGGCTACACCTTTAGGGACTTCCTAGGCAAATATGCAAAGGATTCCCCCGTGGCCTTGGAGCCTTGCGTTGGTGTTCCCTCTAAGCGTAAAGGGTGATGTAGCACAGCGGTGGTAAGTATTTCCCTCGGTTTTGAGAACCAAGGTATCGATCCAGTGAAGGAGTATCACAAGTACCTGGACAAACACAAGAAGCTTGCTCCCAACGCTATGAAGGGGTTGTCAATCCCTTATAGATTGTTTGCCAAGTGAGAACTGAAAGCAACAAAGTAACAAAGCAAAGTAAAAGCGAAAGTGGAAACGATAGGTGTGAATAGACCCGGGGGTCGTAGTGTTCACTAATGGCTTCTCTCATGAAAGCAAGTAGACGGTGGGTGAACAAATTACCCTCGAGCAATTGATAGAACCGCGCAAAGCCATGACGTCATCTATGGCAATGATTATATCTATAGGCATCACATCCAAAACGAGTAGACCGATACTTTCTGCATCTACTACTATTAGTCCACACGTCGACCGCTATCCAGCATGCATCTAGTGTATTAAGTCCAAAAGAACAGAGTAACGCCTTAAGCAAGATGACATGATGTAGATGGACAATCTCATATCTACGACAAAGCCCATCTTGTTACCCTTGATGGCAACTACACGATGTGTGCCTTACTGCCCCATGAAGATCATGGAGAACTTTGTACTGAAGATCTCCATGAAGATCATGGAGAACTTTGTACTGAAGATCCAAGAGAGAGAATAAGCCATCTAGCTACTAACTACAGATCCGTAGGTCTGAAGTGAACTACTCACGAGTCATTGGAGGGGCGATGATGTTGATGTAGAAGAACTCCAACTCCAAAGTCCCCTCCGGCAGGGCACCGAGAAGGGTCTCTAGATGAGATCTCGCAGAAACGGAAGCTTGCGGCGGCGGAAAAGTGTTTTCGTGGATTCCCTGATTTTTCTGTATTTTAGGGAATATATAGGCGAAGGAGCTAGGTCAGGGGGCGCCAGGGAGGCCACAAGACTGCTAGCCGCCGCCCCCTGGTAGCGGCTACAGGGCTTGTGGCCCCCCTGTAGCTCTCCTGCCTTGGCCCTCAAGCCCCCTGATCTTCTTCCGTTCGGGAAAAATTTATTTCGGGGATTTTATTCCGTTTGGACTCCGTTCCAAAATCAGATCTGAAAAGAGCCCAAAACACAGAAAAAACAGGAACTGTCACTTGGCACTGAATTAATAAGTTAGTCCCGAATAAGATATAAAAGGTACATAAAACATCCAAAGATGACAAGATAACAACATGAAACCATAAAAAATTATAGATACATTTGAGACGTATCAAGCATCCCCAAGCTTAACTCATGCTCGTCCTCGAGTAGGGAAGTGATAAAGAATGAATTTTTGATGCTTTCATGCTACCTAGCATAGATGTCCTTTGTAACTCCTCTTATGTGACGTGAATGTTCACATCCATTAGATTTGAAACATTAGTTTTCTATTGACATGGAAACAATAATACTTCAAGCAAACTAGCAAGGTAATCATGAACTTTCAAAATAACAAGGCCAAAAGAAAGTTATCCCTACAAAAGCATATAGTCTGGCTATGCTCTATCATCATTGCACAATGAATTTAAATCATGCACAACCCCGGTATTGGCCAAGTAATTGTTTTCAGACCTTTACTTTCTCAAACCTTTTCAACTCTCACGCAATACATGAGCATGAGCCATGGTTTTAGCACTATAAGTGGTGTGGAGTGTGGTGGAGGTTGCAAGAAAAACAAGGAGAAGATGGCCACATTAACTAGGCATATCAATGAGCTGTGGAGATGCTCATCAATAGATATCAATGTGAATGAGTAGGGATTGCCATACAAATGATGCACTAGAGCTAAGAGTATGTGAAAGCTCTTAAAGAAAACTAGTGGGTGTGCATCCAACTTGCTTGCTCACGAAGACCTAAGGCAAATTTGAGAAAGCCTATCATTGGAATATACAAGCCAAGTTATATAATGAAAATTTCCCACTAGCTATATGGTGGTGACAAAACGAGAGACTCTCAATCATGAAGATCATGGTGCTTAATATGCACAAGTGTGGAAAAGTGGTAGCATTGTCCCTTCTCTCTTTTTCTCTCATTTTTTTTGGATGGGCTCTTTGGCCTCTTTTTTTGGTGGGCATATTTGGCCTCTTTTATTTCCTCACATGGGACAATGCTCCATCAATGATGATCATCACACTTACAACTCCAAACTTAGAGCAATGATGACTCTATATGGAATGCCTTCGGTAGTGTACAGTGATAATGATCTAGCATGGCATAGACATTAATGGAAACATCATGCTAGCTATATTACGATCATGCAATGGCAATGTAGAAGTGGTGGAACATGTCATGGTGGTAGTTGCAAGGCAATATATCTCAGAATGACTTTGAAAAAGCCATAGTAGGTAGGTATGGTGGCTGTTTTGAGGGAGGCTAATGGTGGGTTTTGTGCACCGGCGAAAGTTGCACGGTACTAAGAAGATAGTGATGGTGGAAGGTGAAAGTTCATATAAAACATGGACTCAACATTAGTCATGAAGAACTCATATACTTGTTGCAAAAGTTCTAGTAGTAATCGAAACAAAGCATTCAACGCATACTCCTAGGGGAAGGGTTGGTAGGTATAAACCATCGCGCGATCCCGACCGCCACACAAAGGATGACAATCAAAAGACTAATCATGCTCAGACTTCATGACATAGCGGTTCACCATACGTGCATGCTACGGGAATCACTAACTTCAACACAAGTATTTCTAGATCCACAACACCTTACTAACATAACTTCAATATTACCACAACCACAACTCAAAACTAATTGAGATGAATCAAACTTCTCTAACTATTCAATGCACATGAAGGTGGAAGTTTTCATATCCCTTTGGATAACTACCCCTTTTGAGACTACTTTCATAGAATAGATCAACTACCAAGCGACGCACCGCTGTGCTCTAAAATATATAAGTGAAGCACATAGAGCAAAATCAACTAGCTCAAAAGATATAAGTGAAGCACATGTGAGCTGAATTGTCTACCAAAGGATATAAGTGAAGCTCGACAAAATCACGGTGAGTGCATGTCTCTCTCTCTAGGTGTGCAGCAAGGATGATTGTGACACAACAAAAATAAAGGACCCCTACGATATGAGACGCTCCAAGTAAAACACATAACATGTGGTGAATAAAAATATAGCCCCAAGTAACGTTACCGATGGATTTGTAGATGAAAGAGGGGATGCCTTCCCGGGGTATCCCCAAGCTTAGGCTTTTACGGCATCCTTGAATCTCTTGGGGTGCCTTGGGCATCCCCAAACTTGAGCTCTTGTCACTCTTTATCTTTTTGTCCATAAGAACTTCATCCAAAACTTGAAAACTTCACAACACGAAACTTAAACAGAAACTCGTGATAACATTAGTATAAGAAAGCAAACCACCACTTCCTTAGGTACTATAGCAAACTTAAATTCTACTTATGTTGATGTTGGGTTACTGTATCTTCGATCTTCCATGGCTAATACCCCCCGATACTATCCATAATTTCATCAAAATAAGCAACCAACTCAACAAAAATAGAATCTGTTAACAGCAGACCAGTCTGTAGCAATCTGTATACTTCGTATACTTATGGTACTTCAAAAATTCTGAACAATTACGACAGTCTTAAGAATTTGTGTAACAATCAGCAGAAAAAAGAATCAACTCAAAAGCTCTTACAGAAAACAAATGAAAATTCTTTTCCTGACCAGAAAGTTTCTGTCTTTTCCAGCATGACCAACGATCATCCCCAAGACTAATCATAACGGTTTTGCTTGGCACAAACGCAAAAATAAACACAAAAAACACAATCATAACAGAGTTATGAAAGTGTGGAAAACACAAAACAGAAAGAAAAAGGATAGATTCGTTGGGTTGCCTCCCAACAAGCGCTATTGTTTAACGCCCTTAGCTAGGCAAAAGGTGATGAAATCACGTATAGTCATCTTTGGTGCTCAAACCATAAGTAGCCCTCATCATAGATTCATAAGGCAATCTTATTTTCTTTCTAAGAAAGTGCTCCATGCCTTTCTTTAAAGGAAATTGAAATCTATTATTCCCTTCCTTCATATCGATGATAGCACCAATAGTCCTTAGGAAAGGTCTACCAAGAATAATGGGACATGAAGGATTGCAATCTATGTCAAGTACAATGAAATCCACGGGTACATAGTTCTTATTTGCAACAATAAGAACATCATCGATCCTTCCCATGGGTTTCTTGACAGTAGAATCCGCAAGATGCAAATTAAGAGAACACTCTTCAATCTCATGAAAACCAAGAATATCACATAAAGACTTTGGAATTGCGGAAACACTAGCACCCAAATCACACAAAGCATTGCACTCATAGTTTTTGATGTTGATTTTGATAGTAGGTTCCCACCCATCATGAAGTTTTCTAGGTATAGAGACTTCTAGTTCGAGCTTCTCTTCAAGAGATTTCATCATAGCATCTACGATATGCACGGTAAAGGCTTTGCTTTGGCTATAAGCATGTGGAGAGTTTGCAATGGATTGCATCAAAGAAATGCATTCAAACAAGGAGCAATTATCATAATTGAATTCCTTGAAATCCAAAGTGTGAGTTTCATTACTACCCAAAATTTTGATTTCTTCTACTCCACTCTCCACACCTTTATCAAGATGGGTAGACTCCGAATCATTGGGGCATTTTTCAACCAAAGTGGATTCATATCCAGCCCCTTCATCAATAGGTTTGACACGCGAAAACAAAGATTCAAGAGGAGTCACACCAAGCACTTTAAGATCTTCGTGATTTGCATCACTAGAACGCACCCTTTTAAACCATTCATGCCTAGCGTGAATTTGGGCGGTTCTTTCTTTGCTCTCATTCATGGAGACGTGCATAGCTTTTAAAGTTTCATCCAAGTTGACCTTGGGAGGAGCACATCTAACTTTCAAAGCATCAATATCACAAGCCATCCTATCAACGCTCTTAGCCAAATCGTCTATTTTGAGTAGTTTTTCCTCTATGGACGCATTGAAAATCTTTTGAGAGTTGATGAACTCTTTGATATTACTCTCTAAATCAGAGGGTAATTTGTTGTGATTTCCATAAGTGTTGTTGTAGGAATTGCCATAATTGTTAGAGGAGTTACTAGAAGAAGGCCTAGGAACATAGTTTCCTCTAAAAGCATTGTTGTTGCCAAAATTGTTCCTACCGACAAAATTAACGTCCAAACTAGCGTTGCTACTCTCAATCAAGGAAGATAGTGGCATGTCATTAGGATCTAAAGGAGCGTTTCTACTAGCAACCAAATTCATCAACTCGTCCATCTTATCACTAAGCGAGTTAATTTCTTCTATAGCGTGTACCTTTTTGCTAGCAGGCGACCTTTCAGTGTGCCACTGAGAGTAGTTGGTCATGATATTGTCTAGGAGTTTTGTAGCGTCTCCTAACGTGATTTCCATGAACGTTCCACCTGAGGCGGAGTCCAAGATATTGAGAGAAGCAAAATTCAAGCCAGCGTAAAAGATTTGTATAATCATCCACAAACTCAAGCCATGAGCGGGACAATTTCTAATCATAAGCTTCATCCTCTCCCAAGATTGTGCAACGTGTTCATGATCAAGTTGCTTGAAATTCATGCTATTGTTACGTAAGGAGATGATCTTAGCCAGCGGAAAATACTTGGATATGTAAGCATCTTTGCACTTATCCCAAGAATTGATAGTATTTTTAGGCGAAGAAGAAAACCAAGTTTTTGCGCGATCTCGCAACGAGAAAGGAAAAAGTTTCAACTTAATCACGTCATTATTCACATCTCTTTTATTTTGCATATCGCAAAGCTCAATGAAGGTATTGAGATGGGATGCGGCATCTTCACTAGGAAGGCCAGAGAATTGCTCTTTCATAACAAGATTCAGCAAAGCTGCGTTGATTTCATATGATTCCGCTCTAGTGGCTGGAGCAATCGGAGTACTTTATTATTGGTACTCGAGAAGTCGCAAATTTTGTGTTTTAAGCCATGATGACTTGAACAAACAAGCAAGCACACAAGCAAGCAAGAAAACCGGCAAAGGAAAACGGCAAAAAGGCAAAAGGCAAAAGAAAACGACAAAGGAGAAAGGCAAATGAAAATGGCAAATGTGAAGTGGGGGAGAGGAAAACGAGAGGCAACTGGCAAAAAAGTAAATGCAAGAGATGAGTTTGTGAGACCTACTTGGATAGATCTCTCCTTCCCCGACAACGGCGCTAGAAATACTTCTGCTACTACAACAAAAGACCTTCCAACGGCGCCAAAAACACGTGTTGACGGGAGACTATTCTTGTCTTGATACTCCTCAACAACGGCACGAGGAATCCTTCTACTACGGCTACACCTTTAGGGACTTCCTAGGAAAATATGTAAAGGATCCCCCCGTGGCCTTGGAGCTTTGTGTTGGTGTTCCCTCGAAGCGGAAAGGGTGATGTAGCACAGCGGTGGTAAGTATTTCCCTTGATTTTGAGAACCAAGGTATCGATCCAGTGAAGGAGTATCACAAGTACCTGCACAAACACAAAAAGCTTGCTCCCAACGCTATGAAGGGGTTGTCAATCCCTTATAGATTGTTTGCCAAGTGAGAACTGAAAGCAACAAAGTAACAAAGCAAAGTAAAAGCGAAAGTGGAAACGATAGGTGTGAATAGACCCGGGGGCCGTAGTGTTCACTAGTGGCTTCTCTCATGAAAGCAAGTAGAAGGTGGGTGAACAAATTACTATCGAGCAATTGATAGAACCGCGCAAAGTCGTGACGTCATCTATGGCAATGATTATATCTATAGGCATCACGTCCAAAACAAGTAGACCGATACTTTCTGCATCTACTAGTATTACTCCACACGTCGACCGCTATCCAGCATGCATCTAGTGTATTAAGTCCAAAAGAACAGAGTAACGCCTTAAGCAAGATGACATGATGTAGATGGACAATCTCATATCTACGACAAAGCCCATCTTGTTACCCTTGATGGCAACTACATGATGTGTGCCTTGCTGCCCCTACTGTCAGTGGGAAATGTCACCACACGGTAAGAACCCAAAACCAAGCACTTCTCCCATTGCAAGAATCATAGATCTAGTTGGCCAAACAAAACCCAAGATTCGGAGACACTTACAAGGATATCAAATCATGCATATAAGAAATCAGCAAAGACTCAAATATATATCATAGATAATCTGATCACAAATCCACAATTCATCGGATCTCGACAAACACACCACCAAAGAGGATTACATCAGATAGATCTCCATGAAGATCACGTAGAACTTTGTATTGAAGATCCAAGAGAGAGAAGAAGCCATTTAGCTACTAACTACGGACCCGTAGGTCTGAAGTGAACTACTCACGAGTCATTGGAGGGACGATGATGTTGATGTAGAAGCCCTCCAACTCCAAAGTCCCCTCCGGCAGGGCACCGGGAAGGTCTCCAGATGAGATCTCGCGGAAACGGAAGCTTGCGGCGGCGGAAAAGTGTTTTCGTGGATTCCCTGATTTTTTCTGTATTTTAGGGAATATATAGGCGAAGGAGCTAGGTCAGGGGAGCGCCAGGGAGGCCACAAGCCTTCTAGTCGCCGCCCCCTGGTGGCAGCTACAAGGCTTGTGGGCCCCTTGTAGCTCTCTTGCCTTGGCCCTCAAGCCCCCTGATCTTCATCCGTTCGGGAAAAATTTATTTCGGGGATTTTATTCCGTTTGGACTCGTTCCAAAATCAGATCTGAAAAGAGCCAAAAACACAGAAAAACACGAACTGGCACTTGACACTGAATTAATAAGTTCGTCCAAAAAAAGATATAAAAGGTACATAAAACATCCAAAGATGACAAGATAACATCATGAAACCATAAAAAATTATAGATAAGTTTGAGACGTATCAGGGAGTACGTGTTCTCACCGACTTTACATTCTTGCTTATGCTTTCACTTTTGTTAGCCGGTGTTCACACTTTGCCACTGTATCATCCATGCTAGTTTATTTTCTTTTTCTTGTTTTCTTTTCGCGTGTCTGTCTAGTTTGAGAAAAACCAAAAAGATTTTCTTTTCTTCTTTTGCTTGTTGGGAGCTTTACCGTGTAAATAGTTTTCTTTTTCTTTGGGTCAGGGTAGAAGATATTGGTTACAATGTTTAGTGGCTCTTGCATGCATACCTGTTTAGCTTTCAAAGAGACATATTACTTTGTCTTCTCCTTTGTGTTTGCCTGCAGATTCCAGCGTAGTCCAATGCACGAGCACTCTTATTATTGTTCACATCGTTCGGTCGTGCAAGTGAAAGGCAATAATGACGATATATGATGAAGCGACTGAGCCTGGAAAAGCTGGTATGAACTCTATCTATTTTGTTTTTGTAAATATGACTAGCTCATCATGCCTGATTTAGCTTTGTTGTGAGAGAAACATGTTTGCAATGACAACTTAGAGATCATAGTTGCTTATGCCATGCTTACTTAGCTAGGAGCTTATAATAGTTTGTCTTGGTTGCCAACATGAATGTTGAGATGACTATGATGTAGTATAATAGGATGGTATCCTCCTTTGAATGTTTCAAGTGGCTTGACTTGGCGCATGTTCACGCATGTAGTTGAAACAAAATCAACATAGCCTCTATGATGTTCATGTTCATGGTGATTTGTGACCTACTCATGCTTGCACTCAATGTTAGTTACTCTCAATGCATTTTGATGACTGTTGTCGCTCTCTAGTTGGTCGCTTCCCAGTCTTTTGCTAGCCTTCACTTGTACTAAGCGGGAATACAGCTTGTGCATCCACTTCCATAAACCCAAAGTTGTGCCACATGAGTCCACCATACGTACCTATTTGCGGTATCTACCTGCCGTTCCTAGTAAATTTGCATGTGCCACTCTCTAAACCTTCAAGAAATAATCTGTTTTGCGTGCCCGAACCGCTCATGTGGTGACAGGGGGCTATCAGTATATTCCATGCTAGGCGTGTTATCCTCAATATGTGTTTATTCACTATCATTCACGAGAAAGGGGCCGGCAATTGGAATTCCCAGTTCCATGCTCAAATCGAAAAGATAATTGCAAACAAAACTCCCCCAGGATTGATGTTGGTATGGACGGTACCCGAGGATTCGGCTAGCCGTGGAGTGTGATTGATTGGTGGTGGGGGAGTCAAAACTTTACTTTTCCGTTTGGGAACCTCCTATAGCATGTGTAGCGTGGAAGATGTTGAGAACTCTTAGTCATTGCGTTGACAATGAAAGCATGCCACCCAAAATTATTACCTCTGTTTTAAAAGCTTGAGCTCTGGCACCTCTACAAATCAATGCTTCCCTCTGCGAAGGGCCTGTCTATTTATGTTCCTGTTGAGTCATCCTCCTCTTATAAAAGCACCAATTAGAGAGCACCTCTGTCGTTTTTATGCTTTGCTTTTAACTGTGTTGAGTATGACTGTGACTGGATCCTCTTTGCCATGAATTACAATGTTTAGTCAGCCCTTGGTCTTTGAAGGTGCTCTGCATTTATGTTTTGTGGTCTCAGAAAGAGCTAGCAAGATACCTTCTATTCGTACTGCTTCATGTTGTTTTGATTGAAGTGTTGACATTTGAGGCTTATTATTATTTGCTCGCTAGCTGATTATGCCATTGATATGAGTTTACCGTGAGCCCTAGATGTCATTTGCTTATGCGGTTTGATTTTGATCTTGCTGAAATTCTGGTTGTGAGTTAGACATAGTTGCAACAACAAGATCAAACAGAGTTCGTCAAAGTTTTTCTTTTGTCTCTCTCAGTTTGTCAACTGAGTTGCTTGAGGACAAGCAAGGCTTTAAGTTTGGGGAGTTGATATGTCTCTGTCGTATCTACTTTTCCGAACTCTTTTGCCCTTGTTTTGGACTCTAATTTGCATGATTTGAATGGAACTAACCCGGACTAACGTTGTTTTCAGCAGAATTGCCATGGTGTTGTTTTTGTGTAGAAATAAAAGTTCTTGGAACGTCCTGAAAATTTACGGAGATTTTTTCTGGAATAAAAGAAAAATACATGCGCAAAGATCCACCGAAGGGGGCGTGCCAGTGGGCCACAAGCCCACAGGCCGCGGCCACCCCCTACGGCCGCGCCATGCAGGCTTGTGGGGCCCACGTGGAACCACCGCCCCCAATCTCAGCTCTATATCTTCCGTTTCGCCTGGAAAAAAAAATCAGAGAGAAGGTTTCATCGCGTTTTGCGATGCGGAGGCGCCGCCACATCATGTTCTTCATCTGGAGGGCAAACCTGGTGTCTGTGTCGGGCTCCGGAGTGGGAAATCATCGCCATCGTCATCATCAACCTTTCTCCATCGACAATTCCATGATGCTCTTCATTGTTCGTGAGTAATCTCATCGTAGGCTTGTTGGACGGTGATGAGTTGGATGAAATCTGTCATGTAATCGAGTCAGTTCTTGACGGGGATTGATCCCTAGTATCCACTATGTTCTAGATTGATTTTGCTACTGTTAGAGTTATAATATAAGTCATGTACCCTTTTGTATTTATCCCAATATATAAGGGGTTTCCTGCATATAGTCCACCACCTGTACATGTATATATACTGGCCTATGGCCTCATGGGAATACAAGTTGCTTATTCCTAACATGGTATCAGAGCTAGGTCAATTTTTTTGCACGCTGCAACTCGTGTGATTGATCCTTCTCTCCTACTCCCGATCGAAGTCTGTCCTCGATCTCCTTCTCCTCCCCGTCCAGCTGCCGTCTCAAAGGCTGCTCCAGATCGGCTGCTGGTTCCTTCCACAAGGCGCTGCAGGTCCGCTCCAGATCGCTGCTGCCCCGTCCCGATCCAGTCCCGCGAGGCTAGAGCCGAGGCGCTGCAGGTTCCAGATCGCTGCTGCCCCGTCTCGATCTGCACGCAGGTTCCAGATCGCTGCTGCCCCGTCTTGATCTGCAGGCAGGTTCCAGATCGCTGCTACCCCGTCTCGATCTGCAGGCAGGTTCCAGATCGCTGCTGCCCCGTCTCAATCTGTAGGCAGGTTCGCTCCCTCCAGTCCCGCGAGCCATCCAGTCCCAGCCCGTGCGGCCAGGAGCTACCAAGGACTCGATCTGCAGGCAGGTCCGCTCCATCTAGTCCCGCGAGCGACCCGGTGCCAGCCCGCGCCGCCAGGAGCTACCAGGGATTCGATCTGATCTCGCCTTTGCCAGATCGAGTCCTGCTGTCTGACGCGGCTCATTGACTTCTTCAAAAAAAATCAAAAAAAAATGTCTGCTTCATCCGGCTACGTTGCTGTTCCTCATTGTCCGGTGATCTTTGATGGCACTAATTACACCGAGTTCATTGGCTTCATGCGCATTCACATGCGTGGCATCTGCCTATGGGGTTTCCTTTCTGGTGAGGTCTGTTGTCCGCCATGTCCGGTTCCTCCCGTGGCTCCCACTCCGCCGACCCCACCGGCTTTTCCTGCGGATGCTACTCAGGCTGCCAACGATGTGGCTAAGCTTGCTGATGAGGATGCTATCCGTGCTTATGATGAGAAGGTCTTAGCTTATGAGGAGGCTCTTCAGACATATCATGGTGCTCTGTCTGCTTACACCCAGTGGCTTGATGATGATGCTCGTGCTGCAGCTGTTCTCACTGCTAGCGTTCTGCCTCAGTTTGCCTCTGAGTTTCTGGGCCTTCCTACTGTGTTTGAGATGTGGACTCGCCTTCGTCAGCGCTATGAGCCCTCGGGTGATGCCTTATACCTCTCTGTGGTCCGTCAGGAGCATGATCTTCAGCAGGGTGACTCTACTATTGATGACTTCTATGCACAGAGTTCTGCTATCTGGCGCCAGCTTGATTCTCTCCGCAGTGCTGGTTGTCGTACTTGCCCCTGTTGCCAGGCTGTCCAGGCCGACTTGGAGTTTCATCGCGTTTACGAGTTCCTGTCTCGGCTCCGTAAGGAGTTTGAGCCCCGGCGTGCTCAGTTGTTTGCTCGTGGCCGTATTTCTCTCATGGAGGCGCTTTCTGAGATTCATGCTGAGGAGACTCGCTTACGTGGTGCTGGTTTGCTGGAGGTTCCCTCGGTGCTCGCTGCTCGGACTTTTTCTACGCCACCTGCTGCACCGACCCCTTCTCGCTCAAGTGCTCCGCCGCTCTTGCCCACTCCTTCAGGCGGCTCAGGTCGCCCCCGTCCACATTGTAACTACTGCAACAATGATGGTCATATTGAGTCCCACTGCTACACGAAGAAGAAACACTTGCGCAAGGCGCGGTCATCATCTACAGCGACTTCGTCATCTACCTCGACAGCTTCAGCCATCGCTTTGACTGAGCAGGATATTCTGAGACTTAAGCATCTGCTCGCTGCTTCAGGTTCTTCCTCAACGGGTACTGCTGGTTCTGTGACTGAGGCTTCCCACACTGAGCAACCACCATCTACACAGTCAGGTACATCCCCATGGGTTCTGGACTCTGGAGCTTCCTTTCATATGACTTCTAATTCTTCCACTCTGTCCTCTCTTCGATCGCTTGATTCTCCTGTTCATGTCCTCACCGCTGATGGTACTCCCCTTCCTGTCGTTAGTAGAGGCACTCTTACCACTCCTTCTTATTCTGTTCCTGATGTTGCTCATGTTCCTCGACTTACCATGAATTTGTTTTTCGCTGGTCAACTTGCTGATTCTGGTTGTCATGTCATCCTTGACCTTGACTCTTGTTCTGTCCAGGACCGTCGCACGCACACTCTGGTTGGGGCTGGTCCTTGCTGCCGTGATTCTGAGGGTCTTTGGGAGTTGGACTGGCTTCATGTTCCTTCCGCTGCCCACTCTATCGCCAGTTCTTCTGCTTTGGTCGCCTCGGCTACTGGTTCTTTCCAGCAGTGGCATCATCGACTTGGTCATCTGTGTGGTTCTCGTTTGTCGTCGTTAGTTCATCGAGGTCTTCTGGGGTCTGTCTCAGGAGATGCCTCCTTAGAGTGTCAGGGTTGTCGTCTTGGCAAGCAGATTCAGTTACCATATCCACATAGTGAGTCAGTGTCTAAGCGTCCTTTTGATTTAGTCCATTCCGATGTATGGGGTCCGGCTCCCTTCGCTTCGAAAGGGGGTCATAAATACTATATTATTTTCATAGATGACTTCTCTCGTTACACATGGCTTTATTTCATGACTTCTCGTAGTGAGGTGTTGTCCATTTATAAGCATTTTGCTGCCATGGTTCATACTCAGTTCTCTTCTCCCATTCGTGTGTTTCGTGCTGACTCCGGTGGCGAGTATATCTCTAAGATGTTGTGTGGTGTTCTTGCTGAGCAAGGGACTCTCTCTCAATTCTCTTGTCCTGGTGCTCATGCTCAGAATGGCGTGGTTGAGCGCAAGCATCGTCATCTTCTTGAGACGGCTCGTGCATTGATGATTGATGCCTCTCTCTCGCCTCATTTTTGGGCTGAGGCTGTCTCCACCTCCACCTATCTCATCAATTTCCAGCCTTCCGTTGCTCTACAGGGTGGTGTTCCTTTCGGGCGTCTTTTTGATCGTTCTCCTGATTATTCGATGCTTCGCTTGTTTGGTTGTGTTTGCTATGTTCTTCTTGCCCCCCGCGAACGCACCAAACTGACCGCTCAGTCTGTTGAGTGTGTCTTCTTATGCTATAGTGATGAGCATAAGGGCTATCGTTGTTGGGATCCTATCGGTCGTCGGATGTGTATCTCTCGGGATGTGACTTTCGATGAGTCTTGTCCCTTCTACCCACGCCCATCTTCCTCGACCTTTTCAGTGGAGGATGTCTCTTTTCTCACTTTTCCTGACACACCTATCACACCTGTTGAGCCTTTGCCTATTCGTTCCGCTCCCTCTGCTTCTCCACCTCCAGTCGATTTGTCGCCACCATCTTCCACGGTCTCCTCGTCTAGCATGTCACCAGAGTCTACACCTTCCTCTCCGGTAGCTTCTTCGTCGTCACTCCCTGATTCTACCTTGGCGATTCCTCCTTCCGTTGTTCCATCTTTTCCTCAGTGTTACACTCGTCGTTCACGTTCTGTGGATGCCTCTGTGGATGTGTCGTCATCCTCATCTCAGCCTACTTATGGTTTGCGTTCTCGTCCTCGTCCGCCTGTTGATCGCTTTGGATTTTCCACCGCTGGTGCTGCTGTTCTTGAGCCGACTACTTATCATCAGGCTGTTGTTCATCCTGAATGGCAGTTTGCGATGGCAGAGGAGATTGCTGCTCTTGAACGCACTGGTACGTGGGATCTTGTTTCCCTTCCTCCCGGAGTTCGTCCCATCACGTGTAAGTGGGTCTACAAGGTTAAGACTTGCTCTGATGGTTCTCTTGAGCGTCACAAAGCTCGTCTTGTGGCTCGTGGTTTTCAGCAGGAGCATGGTCATGATTATGACGAGACTTTTGCTCCTGTGGCTCATATGAACACTGTTCGTACACTTCTTGTCGTGGCCTCTACACGCCACTGGTCTATCTCTCAGCTTGATGTTAAGAATGCTTTTCTTAATGGTGAGCTGCGTGAGGAGGTGTACATGCAGCCACCACCTGGGTATTCTGTTCCTGATGGCATGGTATGTCGTCTTCGTCGCTCTCTCTATGGCCTTAAGCAAGCCCCCCGTGCCTGGTTTGAGCGTTTTGCCTCTGTGGTGACTGCCGCTGGTTTTTCACCCAGTGTTCATGATCCAGCATTATTTATTCACCTTTCTCCTCGTGGTACTACTCTTCTTCTCTATGTTGATGATATGGTCATCACTGGGGATGACCCCGAGTGTATTGCCTTTGTCAAGGCCCGTCTTAGTGAGCAGTTCCTTATGTCTGATCTTGGACCTCTTCGCTAATTTCTTGGGATTGAAGTTTCTTCTACCTCTGATGGCTTCTTTATATCCCAGGAAAAGTATATCCAGGATTTTCTTGCTCGTGCTGCTCTTACTGATGAGCGCATTGTTGAGACTCCTATGGAGCTCAATGTTCACCTATGCGCTACCGATGGTGATCCCCTGCCTGACCCGACGCGTTATCGTCATCTTGTTGGCAGTCTTGTTTACCTGGTTGTCACTCGTCCGGATATCTCTTATCCGGTTCATATTCTGAGTCAGTTCGTCTCTGCTCCCACATCGGTTCACTATAGTCATCTCCTCCGTGTTCTCTGATAACTTCGGGGCACGATCTCTCACCGTCTATTCTTTCCTCGCTCCAGTTCTTTACAGCTTCATGCCTATTCAGATGCTACGTGGGCTAGTGATCCTTCAGATCGCCGTTCACTTTCTGCTTACTGTGTTTTTCTTGGTGGTTCTCTCATTGCCTGGAAGACGAAGAAACAGATTGCACTTTCCCGTTCGAGTGCAGAGGCTGAGTTGCGAGCGATGGCTCTTTTGACGGCAGAGGTGACTTGGTTACGGTGGTTACTTCAGGATTTTGGTGTTTCTGTCACTACACCGACTCTACTTTTATCTGAATGTACAGGTGCTATTAGCATTGCGCGCGACCCTGTGAAGCATGAGCTCACCAAGCATATTGGCGTTGATGCTTTCTATGTGCGCGCTGCTGTGCAGGATCAGGTTATTGCTCTTCAGTATGTGCCTTCCGAGTTACAGTTGGCGGATTTCCTGACGAAGGCCCAAACTAGAGCACAACATGGCTTTTATCTCTCCAAACTCAGTGTTGTACATCCACCATGAGTTTGAGGGGGTGTTAGAGTTATAATATAATTCATGTACCCTTTTGTATTTATCCCAATATATAAGGGGTTTCCTGCATATAGTCCACCACCTGTACATGTATATATACTGGCCTATGGCCTCATGGGAATACAAGTTGCTTATTCCTAACAGCTACTACTTGGCTATGCTTAATGCTTGTCACTAGGGCCCGGGTGCCATGATTTCAGATCTGAACCTATTATGTTGTCGCCAATATATGTGTGTTTTAGATCCTATCTTGCAAGTTGTAGTCACCTACTATGTGTTATGACCCGGCAACCCTGGAATGACAATAGCTGGAACCACTCCCGGAGATGACCATAGTATGAGGAGTTCATGTATTCACCGCATGTTAATGCGTTGGTTCGGTTCTTTATTAAAAGGAGAACCTTAATATCCCGTAGTTTCCATTAGGTCCCCGCTGCCACGGGAGGGATGGACAATAGATGTCATCCAAGTTCTCTTCCCTAAGCACGTATGACTACATACGGAATACATGCCTACATTAGATTGATGAATGGGAGCTAGTTACATATATCTCCGTGTTATAGCTGTTACATGATGAATCACATCCGTCATACTCATCCATCACCGATCCACTGCCTACGAGTCTTTTACTACTGGTCCTCGCTACGTTACTTTGTCTAGGCTTGTCCCTTGTTACAAAAGGGATTGGGCCACTTTGCTGCTGCTGTCACTACTGTTTTTACTTGTTACTTTGCTGCTGCTGCTGCTCCTTACTACTCAGCTGTTACTTGTTGCAAGACTTTGTTGGCGCTGTTGCCGGGGAGGCTAGCACTAACATCCCGTCAACAAGGCTTTTTCTGGCACCGTTGCTATCATACTACCTTGCTACTGAAACTTTGCTCGCAGACACTAATCTTTCAGGTGTGGTTGAATCTGACACATTCAGCTACTAATACTTGAGAATATTCTTTCGCTTCCCATCTTAGCGAATAAAAAAATCTGGGTTGAATACTCTATCCTCGAAAACTGCTGCGATCCAATACGCTTGTGGGACATCAGGGAGGCTGTGCATACCATCGCAGGTGGGGAATATGCATTCGAAGTTTGTGTAGATGTTGTGGGTTGTGAATGCGATGAATTCTCATCCACAACAAAACACCTTGCCGAGGAGGTAGTACGCATCAAAGCTGTTGGTGAAGGTGACGGTGAGCCCTATCGGCGGAGTCCTGGAGGTTGGACGCACTTCCTCCAGTCGAAACATCACCGGCGAGCCCGCCTGGAGGTGGGCGAAGCCCGCATGGAGGAACCACTCAGCAAATCCCCTTGCACCCGTCTAGCATGAGAACGCCCACACGCGGAGCGTCCTCTCCACGACGACACCGGCCGGATACCGTCTCTCTGGCACGGTCGGTGGGAGCTCGAAGGTGGGGCCGTTGTACTGCATCCTCGCCTCGCTTTGAGAGTGCTCTGGGTTTGGGTGACGGGGGCGACGCAAATGGATGTGTGGAGAATAGGTGGAGGGGTGGTGGTTTAAATAGGGAAAGGGGAAGGGAAGGGGAGTGGCACCGACCGCGCTTTGGATTTGCTATGTTCAAACGAGTCGCATCGATCAATATGCCACTTTAATTGCCAACAGGTTTTAATTGCCACGTTGAATAGATGCGAGTGGATCAAAAAGTGTGAAACAATGCTCTACATCGAGCAGACACGCGTGGGAGATGATACGAACCAACATCGGCAACCGTCCCTGCGTCCGTGGCGGCTCACGTGAAAAAGAGGTCGGTCAGCGTCCATGGAGGCTCGCGTGAAAAAGAGTCCGGTCAGCGCATCGTGGCGGCGGGCGGCAGCGCATGCAGGTAGGCTAGCTACGTGCATGCATGCAGGCTAGCTCGACATGTCGTGTATTCATAAGAGGCTTCTGTCGTTGCGGTGCGCGCACAACCCAATTCTAACCATGGCCCAACGGGCTAACCGTGGCACCATCTGCCGCGACCCCACTCATCTGGTCCAACGGGCGACACAGTCAGCATGGCCCCACTCGTCAGAGTTAATGGTCAAAGCACTGACCCGACGACATCCACCATTTGTGACCAGTTCTGAGGGTTTCGGCCAAGGGAGTGGGGAAAAGTGAGCAAAAGTTAAGAGCATGGGGATGAATGAGTATGGCCAAGGAACCAGCGACATAGAAATAAAAATCCCTTAATAATAATGCTTATAGGAGTAATTTTGGTAGCAATCCTAGACCTTTCCGATCCAACAACTATGGGAACAACAACAATTATCCTAGCACCAAAAACTCCACTTCTGAATTAGAGAGCATGCTTAAAGACTTTATCACTTTTCAAAAAGCCTTCAACAAGAGTGTAGAAGAGAAACTAGAAAAATTAGATAGCCTCTCTTTGAAGGTGGACAACTTAGCTCATGATGTAGAGATGCTTAAAATTAGAACTTCCCTCCTTGAGGAAAGGAACACCACACCCATGAATGCTATCCAAGTCCAAATTAATGAGAACATAAGAATGCTAGCCAAACTTAAAGAAAGATGGGCTAGAGAAAAAGAAGAGGAAGATAGGATTATGACCCTTCCTATACACACTACCATTGCTAGTATACAAGTTGTTGAGGATCTCAAAACTTTTAGCACCCATCACACTCCTAGTCCCAATGGACCTATTAATGGTGATGCTAATACCTCAACTATAGGACAAGAAGGTCCTTTGAATTTAGAGACTACTAAAAGAAGGAGCTTAGATGACATTACCACCACTTTAATTAATGGTAGTAATCTTTATTTTGACAATTGTAGTCTTTCCAAAGTTATCACTTTTTTGCAAAGAATGGCTAAAGACCCCCACACTAGTACACTCAATATTGCCTTCACCGAGCATATTACCAATGCTCTTATCAAAGCTAGGGAAGAGAAGCTCAAGCTTGAGACTTCTATTCCTAGAAAACTAGAAGATGGTTGGGATCCTATGATCAAGATTAAATTGAATAATATCTCTTGCTTTGCTTTATGTGATGTTGGAGCTAGTGCCTCCATTATGCCCAAAAGAATGTATGATATGCTTGATTTGAAACCTTTTGATCCATGTTCTTTTGGTGTTCGTCTTGTTGATTCTTCCGTAAAGAAACCTTTAGGGAGAATGGATGATGTTATTATTATTGTCAATGATAATTATGTGCCCGTTGATTTTCTTATTATGGACATTGAATGTGATCCTTGATGTTCAATTATTTCGGGACCTCCTTTTCTACGCACCGTTGGTTCTATCATTGACATGAAAGAGGGGACCATTAGATTCCAATTTCCCCTTAAAAAGGGAATGGGACACTTCCCTCGAAACAAGATTAAGTTACCTTATGAGTCCATCATTCGGGCAAGTTATTCTTATGGAGTTGATAAAACTTGATCCTTTTTGCATCATGCCTAGCTCAAAGGCATAAAAGAAAGCGCTTCTTGGGAGGCAACCCAATTTGTTTTCACTTTCAGTTTTAGTGGTCTTGATGTGTGTTACTACTGTAGAAACATCATTGTATCTTTATTTTAAGCTTTGTGCCAAGTTATAGCCTCCAATTGCAAGAAAGTTCAAAAATTGTGACATGCTGTCCAGAAACAGATTTTGTCTGCCTAACGGAAAAATTTGTCAAAAATCACCAGATCATCTTTTGGATCTGAATTATTTTGACAGCATGCTCTATATAATTTCCTTTCCAGCATCTGTTCAGAATTTTTTGATTTGAGTTGCAGATGTGCCCCGAATAAATTATTTACTACATGTTGTTCTGTTTTTCACAGATTCTGCCATGTTTTGCGTTTTCATCATTTTGCAAATCTTAAGCTTGCTTTTCCTTTGCAAAAACCTTTTTGCAATCATGAGAAATAGTAGATTTTCATGACAATCATTATTTCCAGTAGGTAATAAAATATTTTATTAAGCGTACTAACCACTCTAATCGGCTTATGATGAGTTTCGTATGAAGGGAGTTTTCAAGCATGCGATGGGAGATGATGAAAGAAGATACAAGAGTGTCAAGCGCTCAAGCTTGGGATGCCCCCATGCACCCCAAGAAATATTCAAGGAGACTCAAGCGTCTAAGCTTGGGGATTCCCCCGCGCATCCCCTTCTCTATCAACAATCATCAGTTCGTCTATCTCCATGCTATATTTTTATCACTTCATATGTCATGTGCTATGCTTGGAGCGTCCCGCTCTTTACTTTTTAGTTTGTTTTAGTTTTTCTTGCTGTTCATAATAAGGCGGAACCTAGCCTACCTTGTTTGGTAGAGAAACACGTTCCGTTCCAATCTAGAACACAACATAGGTTTCATGCTTATTCTTTTGGGATTTTTATTTCTGTGCCCCTCGTTCGTTAGTTCTACTCATTCATCCCCACACTCTTAACTTTTTCTCACTTTTCCCCACTCCCTTGCCTGAAACCCTCAGAACTGGTCACAACGGACGTTGCCGTCGGGTCAATGGCTTGACCGTTAACTCTGATAGTGGGGCCGCATAGGGCGGAGTACACATTTTGACCGTTACGTGGTAACCAGTGGGGCCGCGAAACTCATACTCACCTGAATCAGATCTACTCGCTTCCGCGCCGCCCCCTCCGCCGTCGTCGTGCCACCTCTGCCGCACTCTTGCCGCCTCCGCCGCAGTCGTGCCGCCTCCGCCGCAGTCGTGCCGCCTCTGCCGCATCTACCCTCTCTCCCCATCTAGGATTAGGAAGCGATGTCGGGGGGGCACTCCGTTGCTACGGTGACAGAAATCTTCTGTCGTCTCTTGAGCTTGCATTGGTTTTTCCCTTGAAGAGGAAAGGGCGATGAAACACAGGAGCAGTAAGTATTTCCCTCAGTTTGAGAACCAAGGTATCAATCCAGTAGGAGAATCTCGTCAAGTCCAGAGTACCTGCACAAACACAAAAGAGCTTGCACCCAATGCTATAAGGGGTTGTCAATCTCTTCAAGATTGATTGCAAAGTGAGATCTGAAGGCAGAAAGTGCAACGAAGAAAAAGTGTAAGGCTGAAAATATGGTGTGAAGTAGACCCGGGGGCCATAGTGTTCACTAGAGGCTTCTCTCAAAATAGAAAATATTACGGTGGGTGAACAAATTACTGTCGAGCAATTGATAGAACCGCGCAAAGTCATGACGATATCTAAGGCAATGATCATACATATAGGCATCACGTCCGAGACAAGTAGACCGATACTTTCTGCATCTACTACTATTACTCCACACGTCGACCGCTATCTAGCATGCATCTTGTGTATTGAGTTCATCACGAACAGAGTAACGCTTTAAGCAAGATGACATGATGTAGAGGGATAAACTCAAACCAATGATGAAAACCCCATCTTTTTACACTTGATGGCAACAACACGATGCGTGCCTCGCTACCCCTTCTGTCACTAGGTGAGGTCACCGCACGGTATGAACCCAAAACCAAGCACTTCTCCCATTGCAAGAATCATAGATCATGCTGGCCAAACAAAACCCACAACTCGAAGAGAATTACAAGGATACAAAATCATGCATAAGAGAGATCAGAGGAGAGTCAAATAACATTCATAGATAATCTAATCATAAATCCACAATTCATCGGATCTCGACAAACACACCGCAAAAGAAGATTACATCGGATAGATCTCCATGAAGATCATGGAGAACTTTGTATTGAAGATCCAAGAGAGAGAAGAAGCCATCTAGTTACTAGCTATGGACCCGTAGGTTTATGGTGAACTACTCACGCATCATCGGAGAGGTCATGGTGTTGATGAAGAAGCCCTCCGTATCCGAATCCCCCTCTGGCAGGGCACCAGAACGTGCCCCAGATGGGATCTTGCGGAGACAGCAGCTTGCGGCGGCGGAAAAGTACTTTCAATGATCTCCTGATTTTTTCTGGAATTATTAGGAATATATAGGCGAAAGACCTAGGGCACAGGTGGCCCAGGGAGCCCACAAGCCAGGGAGGCGCGGGCCCCCCTGGCCGCGGCTAGGGGGCTTGTGGGGTCCCTGGTGGCCCCCTGCCTTGGTTCTCAAGTTTCCCGATCTTCTTCTGTTTCGGAAAAAATCTTTTTGGAAGTTTTGTTCCGTTTGGACTCCGTTTAAAATCCTCCTATGAAAGGGGTCAAAAACACGGAAAAAACAGGAACTGGCACTTGGCACTGAGTTAATAAGTTAGTCCCAAAAAGATATAAAAGGCATACAAAACATCCAAAGTTTGACAGGATAATAGCATGAAACCATCAAAAATTATAGATACGTTGTAGACGTATCACCCGTCCGGCCCAAAGACCGTGGAGATGATTAGGTCGAATCAGAGGTTGATAATTCATGGATTCCACCTGGGTAAGCATCATTTTCCTATCAAATTGATTAGGAGATCCGTAAATTAGGCTGTATTTGACCACCGTTGGCGTGATTCAGCGCAATTTATCTGAAAATTTCAGGCCTAACTGCGCCCTTTATCTTATTTCAAACAAATAGGATTGATGGAAACTAGCGAGCTGCGTGGAACTAAACCGTATGCAATTTCTGGATTTTTCTATCCTAAAGTGGTAGAAACTACTGTTTTGTTCAGAGATTTCCACGAGGCACTCTGTTGTGAGTATCCGTGGAGCCCTGCCGATGCTGTTGAACTGAGATATTTCGACAATACCAAGCAGAGATTTCTCCCATTAACCTGTGATGAGCATCTGGGATTGCTATTTAGTTTGAATGCTGACAGCCGTTTCGGTAAAATCCATATCGGTGTGCTTCAGGCACACAAACAATGTATCCCGAAGGGTGTTCAGACATCATCTGTCTCTGCTAATGGCGAGCGTCCTCACACTCCTTGTAGGTCGAGACCAAGTAAACCTAGTGGTTTTGGAAGCCACAACATGTCGGCTGCTGCTAATTCTTCCACTTTTCCTCTTCCTTCTACACCTGATGTAAAAGTAGATGCGGAGCCTGACAAGGAAGTGCCTCGAAATGATGATGAGGATGAGATTCTATTCCCTGAACTGGTAGATAGAGTTAGTCAACAGGCAGTGGAAGATGAATATGCAGAGGAGCCTAGCAGCCATGCTAGATTTGATGACACTGATGATGAAGAGAGGGAGGAGAACATCCACTCCTTAGTTTTACAAGAATATGATGGTGAGGACATGCCAACAATTGAGTGGAACAGGGAGAATCATGACCTTACCCCAGGAACCGTATTCGAATCGATGGTGGACTGTCGTAATGCAGTGACTACATATTGCATTATCACTGAAAACTCTTATGAGGTTGATAGGAGTGAGCCAGGAAGATTCACTATTCATTGCCCTTATGATAGGTGTAGGTGGAGGTTGCATGCATCCACTATGCGAAAGAGCAAATTGATTCACGTATTACAACTCAATATTGATTGTAGTGTTTCTTATCTGTATTTGACATCATTTTTCATTTTGTTTCAGATAAAAAGCAACCCACAGAGGCACACTTGCCCACCTGGAGGGGGAGGGGGAAAGGAAAAATCTAAGCTTGCAAAGACTAGGTGGGTGGCAGATGCAATCTAGGATTCGGTGAGGGAAACACCAACAATTGGTCCAACAGCACTCCATGGGAAGCTATTTGAGAAGTACAAGATTAATGTACAATACATGAAGATTTCTATGCTAAGGAAAGGGCTCTTGATAGGATTAATGGTCCATGGAATGAGAGTTTTCAGTTGCTTTACACCTTCAAAGCTGAAGTGGAGACGGCTAGTCCAGGTAGTGTTGTAGAGATTGACAAGCATAGAGTTAAGTACAAATTAAAAGGGAAGACAATGGAGAAGGAGTGCTTCAGGAGGGCTTTTGTTTGTTTCAAGGCTTGCTGGAAGGGGTTTCTGAATGGTTGTAGGCCATATTTGGCTGTCGATGCGACTATTTCGAATGGAAGATGGAGAGGCCAGCTAGCAGCGACTTCTGCAGTTGATGGGCACACCTGGCTATTCCTAGTTTCATTTGGTGTGTTGGAGGTAGAGAGTGAGGAGAGTTGGGTCTTGTTTCTGCAGCAGTTGCGCAACATTATAGGTACACCCTCAGGTTTAGTTATACATACAGATGCTTGCAAGGGTTTAGAAACTGCAATAGAAATTGTATTCCTTGGAGTGGAACATAGGGAATGTATGCGACACCTAGCGCGGAATTTTAAAAAGAAATTCAAAGGCAAAGTTTATGATGAGAATCTATGGCCAGCATCATACACATGCAGCTTGAGGAAGCATGAGCACCATTTGAGACTGTTGTATGCTCATAATCCTTTGGTGAAGGAGTACATGGATGAACATCATGGAAAGCTCTGGTCAAGAAGCGAATTCAATGAAATGTGCAAAGTAGACTATGTGACCAATAACCTCGCTGAGTGTTTCAATGCAAAGTTCAAGTCAGTGAAAGGGCTTTTGTTGTGGCAAGAATTTGATAAGATCAGGCAAATGATCATGGTAAAGATGGCTCTTCGTAAAAGAATTGCAGAAACACAATATGTTGGCCATCTTATGCTCCCATCTCTGATTAAGGC
This sequence comes from Hordeum vulgare subsp. vulgare, assembly GCF_904849725.1. Lineage (NCBI taxonomy): Eukaryota > Viridiplantae > Streptophyta > Magnoliopsida > Poales > Poaceae > Hordeum > Hordeum vulgare. The sequence goes on from NC_058523.1 coordinate 68,234,977, forward strand.
ATTGCATGCCAAGGCAAGAGGACTAAGAATGAAATGCATTCGACCGTCGACATACGAGGCAGAGGTGACATACACTGACAATAAAAATAGGGCATGGAGATATCCAGTGAACCTTGCAACCAATGAATGCAGCTGTAGGCAATGGCAGATCCGCGGGAAGCCGTGCATACATGCCCTACATCTCATGACTGTTATTGGAGGTGAAGATAGTGAAGTTGATCAGTATTGCTCTGAATATTTCTCTGTTGCCAAATTTAGGGCTGCTTATGCTGAAAATGTGCCTGCACTCTGGGGAAAAGACCAATGGAACATAGTAGACCCAGGGTTCAAACTCCATTCTCCTGTACTGACTAGACCACCAGGAAGACCAAGGAAAAATAGGATAAGAGCTGGTGAAGAGGGTCGTGTAAAAAAACAGTGTAAGTGCAAAAGATGTGGTATCTTAGGGCATATTGCTAGGCGTTGTACCAATCCAGTTGATGCATCATTTGGAGAAGAGGAACAATGAGCAGCAGCAAATGCAGAGGAGCATGCAGTAGCAGAGGAGAATGCAACAAGTTTAGAGGATAATTCAGCAGCAGAGGAGAATGCAACAAGTTTAGAGAATGAAGCAACTGAAGTAGCTATAAGAGAGGAGGAAGTTATTTTTTCTATAAGAGAGAAAAGACCTAGAGAGGAGGCAAACTTTGAATTTTAGGCAAACTTTGAATTTGAACCAACACTTCAGTCCATTGCCTTGTGGTGTGAGTTGCACAGTTTGCTAAACTATTATAAACGTTAGGTGATCAATCCGATCTCTTCTGCGTCTACAAAACTTGTAGTCATGAGAAATGTTCTCCAAATGAGCTCCCAAGCTAGGGTAAACAGCCCCATTTCTAATCAAGTTTTTTTGGACCTACTCCAAATGAGCCAAATATTTTTTATTAACACCAAATCAATCTATATACTGTAGATTCGAAAAATCACTATTTATTGGATTAATCTTTCTATTTGTACTTTTTTTCAAAAAAATATACTTTTATAGAAAAACCATTAAAAACACGTTTACAATATGAAAATGGAAAACTAAGTTCAGATACTTCTTATTCACTTTGAAATAAAGCTTTGGTGATTTTTTTGATTTTTTTTAATTTTCAAAAACCGAAGGAGACCCTACCTCCTCTCCTTGGTTTCTATCAAACGTTGTACATACGTGTGAAGGTTTTTTCATGAAAATGTCCATAGACAAATTTATGATTTTTGGTTGGGACATGTCACACAAGACAACATTGTGTGCAGGTTTTATATTTTTTTGATTTTTTTTAAATTAATGGTGCTCATTTTACCTTGATCGTGCCACTTAGGGTTTTTTCATGAAAATGACCATAGACCAAGTTTAGTATTTTTCCTCGTTAGTGTGTCTTATAAAACAACGAACGACGAAGGTTTCATATCTTTTCAATTTTTTTAAATTAGTTATGCTGAGTCAAAGCTTTCATAACCCCGTTGACCATCTCAAAACCCCTCTAAACCCCGCGGAGTTCGCCTAACCCTAGCTATTGCTACGGCGACAGAAATCTTCTATCGTCTCTTGAGCTTGCGTTGGTTTTTCCCTTGAAGAAAAAAGGGCGTTGCAACACACGAGCGGTAAGTATTTCCCACAGTTTGAGAACCAAGGTATCAATCCAGTAGGAGAATTGCGTCAAGTCCAGAGTACCTGCACAAACACAAAAGAGCTTGCACCCAACTCTATAAAGGGGGTGTCAATCCCTTCAAGATTGATTGCAAAGTGAGAACTGAAGGCAGAAAGTGCAACGAAGTAAAAGTGTAAGGCTGAAAATATGATGTGTAGTAGACCCGGGGGCCATAGTGTTCACTAGAAGCTTCTCTCAAAATAGAAATATTATGGTGGGTGAACAAATTAATGTCGAGCAATTCATAGAACCGCGCAAAGTCATCACGATATCTAAGGCAATGATCATACATATAGGCATCACGTCTGAGACAACTAGACCGATACTTTTTGCATCTACTACTATTACTCCACACATCGACCGCTATCCAGCATGCATTTAGTGTATTGAGTTCATGACGAACAGAGTAACGCCTTAAGCAAGATGACATGATGTAGAGGGATAAACTCAAACCAATGATGAAAACCTGATAACCCACAAGTGTAGGGGATCGCAACAGTTTTCGAGGGTAGAGTATTCAACCCAAATTTATTGATTCGACTCAAGGGGAAGCGAAAGAATATTCTCAAGTATTAGCAGTTGAGTTGTCAATTCAACCACACCTGAAAGATTAGTATCTGCAAGCAAGGTATCAGTAGCAAAGTGGTATGATAGCAACGGTGCCAGAAAAAGGTCTGTTGACGGCAGGCTATTCCTGACTTGTTGTATCAATGGCGCAAGAAAAGTCTTGCAGCAGGTAACAGCAAAGTAACAAGTAACAACAGTAGTGACAAAAGTAGCAAGTAACAGCAGTAGTGACAACAGTAGCAAGTAACACCAGTAGTGACATCAGTAGCAAGTAACAGCAGTAGCGGCAAAGTAACGTAGCAAGGACTAGTAGTAAAAGACTCGTAGGCATTGGATCGGTGATGGATGATTATGCCAGATGTGATTCATCATGTAACAGCTATAACACGGAGAGATAAGTAACTAGCTCCCGTTTGTCAATCTAATGTAGGCATGTATTCCGTATGTAGTCATACATGCTTAGGGAAAAGAACTTGCATGACATCTATTGTCCATCCCCTCCCGTGGCAGCGGGGTCCTAATGGAAACTACGGGATATTAAGGTTCTCCTTTTAATAAAGAACCGGACCAACGCATTAACACTTGGTGAATACATGAAATCCTCATACTATGGTCATCTCCGGGAGTGGTTCCGGCTATTGTCACTCCGGGGTTGCCGGGTCATAACACATAGTAGGTGACTACAATTTGCAAGATAGGATCTAAAACACACATATATTGGCGACATCATAATAGGTTCAGATCTGAAATCATTGCACTTGGGCCCTAGTGACAAGCATTAAGCATGGCAAAGTAGTAGCAACATCAATCTTAGAACATAGTGGATACTAGGGATCAATCCCCATCAAAACTAACTCGATTACATGATAGATCTCATCCCACTCATCACCGTCCAGCAAGCCTACGATGAGATTACTCACGAACGGTGAAGAGCATCATGGAATTGGCGATGGAGGAAGGTTGATGATGACGATGGCGACGATCTCCCCTCTCCGGAGCCCAGAACAGACTCCAGATCTGTCCTCCAGATGAAGAACAGGAGGTGGCGGTGCCTCCGTATCGTAAAACGCGATGAATCCTTCTCTCTGTTTTTTTCGGGCGAAACAGAATAAATAGAGCTGAGTTTGGAGGCGGTGGAGCCTCGTGGGCCCCACAAGCCCTCATGGCGCGAGCAGGGGGTGGCCACGCCCCCTGGGCTTGTGGCCCACTGGCTCACCTCATTCGGTGGATCTTTGCGCAGGTATTTTTCATTAATTCCAGAAAAATTCTCCGTAAATTTTCAGGTCATTCCGAGAACTTTTATTTCTGCACAAAAACAACACCATGGTAATTCTGCTGAAAACAACGTTAGTTCGGGTTAGTTCCATTCAAATCATGCAAATTAGAGTCCAAAACAAGGGCAAAAGAGTTCGGAAAAGTAGATACGACGGAGACGTATCAACTCCCCCAAGCTTAAAGCCTTGCTTGTCCTCAAGCAATTCAGTTGACAAATTGAAAGAGACAAAAGAAAAACTTTGACGAACTCTGTTTCATCTTGTTGTTGCAACTATGTCTAACTCATAACCATAATTTTAGCAAGATCACAAGCAAACCACATAAGCAAATGACATCTAGGTCTCACGGTAAACTCATATCAATGGCATAATCAGCTAGCGGGCAAATAATAGTAAGCCTCAAATGTCAACACTTCAATCAAAACAACATGAAGCAGTGCGAATAGATGCTATCTCGCTAGCTCTTTCTGAGACCGCAAAACATAAATGTAGAGCACCTTCAAAGACCAAGGGCTGACTAAACATTGTAATTCATGGCAAAGAAGATCCAGTCACAGTCATACTCAACACAGTTAAAAGCAAAGCATAAAAATGACAGAGGTGCACTCTAATTGGTGATTTTATAAGAGGAGGATGATGCAACAGGAACATAAATAGAAAGGCCCTTCGCAGAGAGTAGCATTGATTTCAAGAGGTGCCAGAGCTCAAGCTTTTAAAACAAAGATAATAATTTTGGGTGGCATGCTTTCATTGTCAACGCAATGACTAAGAGTTCTCAACATCTTCCACGCTACACATGCTATAGGCGTTTCCCAAATAGAAAAGTAAAGTTTTGGCTCCCCCACCACCCATCAATCACACTCCACGGCTAGCCGAATCCTCGGGTACCGTCCATACCAACATCAATCCTGGGGGAGTTTTGTTTGCAATTATCTTTTCGATTTGAGCATGGAACTAGGAATTCCAATTACCGGCCCCTTTCTCGTGAATGATAGTGAATAAACACATATCGAGGATAACACGCCTAGCATGGAAGATACTAATAGCCCCCTGTCACTACATGAGCGGTTTGGGCATGCAAAATAGATTATTTCTGGAAGATTTATAGAGTGGCACATGCAAATTTACTTGGAACGGCAGGTAGATACCGCACATAGGTAGATATGGTGGACTCATATGGAGCAACTTTGGGTTTATGGAAGTGGATGCACAAGCAGTATTCCCGCTTAGTACAAGTGAAGGCTAGCAAAAGACTGGGAAACGACCAACTAGAGAGCGACAACGGTCATCAAAATGCAATGAGATTAACTAGCATTGAGTGCAAGCATGAGTAGGACATAAATCACCATGAACATGAACATCATAGAGGCTATGTTGATTTTGTTTCAACTACATGCGTGAACATGCGCCAAGTCAAGCCACTTGAAACATTCAAAGGAGGATACCATCCTATCATACTACAACACAGTCATCTCAACATTCATGTGGGCAACCAAGGCAAACCATTATAAGATCCTAGCTAAGTAAGCATGGCATAAGCAACTATGATCTCTAAGTTGTCATTGCAAACATATTTCTCTCACAACAAAGCTGAATCAGGCATGATGAGCTAGTCATATTTACAAAAACAAAATAGATCGAGTTCATACCAGCTTTTCCAGGCGCAGTCACTTCATCATATATCATCATTATTGCCTTTCACTTGCACGACTGAATGATATGAACAATAATAAGTGTGCTCGTGCATTGGACTACGCTGGAATCTGCAGGCAAACACAAAGGAGAAGACAAAGTAATATGGCTCTTTGAAAGCTAAACAGGTATGCATGCAAGAGCCACTAAACATTGTAACCATGGTCTTCGACATTGACCCAAAGAAAAAGAAAACTATTTACACGGTAAAGCTCCCAACAAGCAAAAGAAGAAAAGAAAATCTTTTTGGTTTTTCTCAAACTAGACAGACACACGAAAAGAAAACAAGAAAAAGAAAATAAACTAGCATGGATGACATAGTAGCAAAGTGTGAACACCGACGAACAAAGTGAAAGCATAAGCAAGAATGTAAAGTCGGTGAGAAACACGTACTCCCCCAAGCTTAGGCTTTTGGCCTAAGTTGGTATACTCCCAAGGAGGGAAATAACCAGCTCCGGGGTACTCCGGCGTGGACTAAGGTTGCCACTGCTGTGTGAGCTCCTCTGGCTCCCACTGATAAACTGGCGTTTGGTACTCGACTGGTGGCTCGGGCACAGGCACCTGTGGTTGGGCTAAGCCCCAATATTCATAGATGTCAGAGGGCATAATAATGTACCTGCCTGCATGAAGATTGAACAAAGAAGGAGCAGGCAAAGTAATAGTCTCACGAGTACCCTGACTAAATACCACGTTATAAATCATCCTTCTGTTTATATCCCTATCAAGAAAGTCATGGCGAACGATGCTATCATAATCTAGATATTTCTCGGGAAGAAGAATCTCTTCTTCCTCTTCCAGTCTAATAGGCATCTCAAAGTGTCTAGCAAGACGGGTAGCATAGATACCTCCATAGACAACACATTTAGAACGGTTCATGTTCAACCGTTGAGCTACTATAGCGCCCAAGCTATAAGTTTTATCATTATAAAGGGCTTCGTGCAAGACCGCAAGACCTGGGGAACTAAGTGACCCAGCTTTCCCACGGCCAATCAATAATTTTCCCACAAATGATGAGAAGTACCGAAGCATGGGAAAATGAATGCTAGTAGCTCTAGCACAAGACACTCCTCTCTCCTCTCCTACATCAATTGTGCCGATGAAAGCTTCTAAGTCCCGTGGACGAGGTTCATGAATATCCCCAACGTAAGATAATTTGCAAACATTGCAAAAATCCTGGAGTGACATGCGCTGGGGGATATCATAAAGTTTGAACTCAACCATAGGAGGATTCTTCCTCGGATAGAAGTTAAATCTTTGTACGAAGATATTAGTGAGGAGGAGGTATTGCAGACACTTATCTTCAACGAAGGCAGTAAGGCCTGCGTTCTCCACCAAGTGATAAAAGTCCTCATAAATTCGAGCGGCGCGTAAGAACACGTCGCTTGGCCACTCGCACGCTCGAACTTCTGCGACTCGAGGGACCAGATACTTGGGCTTCTTCTCACTCCCATCATCCTTGGGGTCACGGCTTGAAGAGCCTCTTAAGAACCTCCTCATCTTTTACCTTTTCTATCTCTAAAAATTTCTGAAATTTTTAGTGATTCTAAGGAAAAGTGAACAAGTCTCAACTAAACTCGTAGCAACTACTCCAACTAGTGCCTAGAGGCCATATTACGCATCAAAACTACTTGGGACCAGCTAAAATCAGCATGCAAAGCTCAAGAACATGGTCACCAAGGCAGCACAAATACGTGGAGTATGAGGCACTAGAGCAAAAACTAATTGGACCAATGGAGGAGTCACTTACCAAGGAGTAATTTACCCAAAACAATTCGGAGAACGGTGCTTTGAGCAAAGAGATCAAAAATCCCAGCAAGAGGAGCAAGAACACGGGTTTGAGGTGCGAAACGATTTTTTCTAGAGGTAGGAGAACCAGATGAGAGCAAGAATGAGTGGAGGGGGTGCCTGTGGGCCCCACAAGCCTGGGTGGCGCGGCCAGGGGGTGCCCGCGCCCCCTGGGCTTGTGGCCCACTGGTGCAGCCCCCAGACAAGCTCTCCGTCTTAGTATTTTTCAAAAAATCCAGAAAAATCATATTTAATTTTCAGGACGTTCGAAGAACTTTTATTTTCGGGGTACTTTTCTACCGGACGCTATAATAGAAAACAGGGAAAACTAAACTAAATCTATCATTTTTCTTCTAAGCAACCTAAAGTGAAATCTTGGAATAGAGGTTTGTGACTCCTCGATTCATCCATCTCACGGTCATCGAAAGAAAATCCGTCAATGAGGTTGATGAAGTCTCCTCGACAAACCTTTTTGAATCGCAAAAGAGAATGGAGAATTTTTGAATAGCCACTAGGTCACCTTAGTGGGGATGTGTATCTCCCCAACAAGCAAATCATACTTCATCTTGACACGAGTAATAGGGCATTCGAAGCTCCCAATAAGAATCGTTGAAGTTTTTTCGATAGCATTGATGCAATGTACTCGATATTGTTTCTTCGGAAAGTGCACCGTATGCTCATTACCGTTGACATGGAAAGTGACATTGCCTTTGTTGCAATCTATAACAGCCCTTGTGGTGTTTTAAAAGGGTCTTCTGAGGATGACAGCCATGGCATCGTCCTCGAGAATATCCAAGATAACAAAGTCTGTTAAGATAGTGACATTAGCAACCACAACAGGCACGTCCTCGCAAATGCCGATAGGAAAGCAATTGATTTGTCGGCCATTTGCAGAGAGATTTTAGTGGGTGTCAACTTATCCAGTTCAAGCCTACGATAAAGAGAAAGAGGCATAACACTAACACCGGCTCCAAGGTCGCATAACGCAGTTCTAACGTAGTTGCCTTTAATGGAGCAAGATATAGTGGGCACACCGGGATCACCTAGTTTCTTGGGAGTTCCACCCTTGAAGGTAGAATTAGCGAGCATGGTGAAAATATCAACCTCAGGTATCCTCCTCTTATTAGTCACAATATCTTTCATGTACTTAGCATACGGAGACATCTTGAGCATATCCGTCAAACGCATTTGCAGAAAGATAGGTGTGATCATTCCAACGAATCGCTCAAAATCCTCATCATCCTTTTTCTTGGATGGTTTGGGAGGAAAGGGCATGGGTTTCTTAACCCATGGTTCCCTTTCTTTACCATGCTTCCTAGCAGTGAAGTCATTCTTATCGTATCTCTTATTCTTAGGCTGTGGGTTATCAAGATCAACACTAGGTTCAATCTCCACATCCTTATCATTGCTAGGTTGAGCATCAACATGAACATCACTATTGATATTATCAATAGGCTCATGTTCATCACCAGATTGTGTTTCAGCATCAGAGACAGAGACATCGTTTGGACTCTCAGGTGTAGCAGAAACAGGGTTGCTAGCGTGCAGGTTCCTATCATCTCTCTTCTTCTTCCTAGGATGACTAGGTGCATCAGTGCTAACTCCTTGAGAATCTTGTTCAATTCTCTTCGGATGACCCTCAGGATACAAAGGTTCCTGGGTCATTCTACCGTCTCTAGTGACGACTCTGGCCGAATTGTCATTCAACTCATTGAGCAAGTCATTCTGATCTTGAAGTACTTGTTCTACCTGAGTAGTAACCATAGAGGCATGTTTACTCAGAAGCTTAAGATCATTGACATTTCTGTCCAAACAAGTACTTAAATGACTAAGCATACGAGCATTCTGTTCCAATTGTCTGCTAACATAATCATTGAAACTTTGTTGTTTGGCAACAAAGTTATCAAATTCATCCAGGCATAAGCTAGCAGGTTTATCAAAAGGAATATCACTCTCATCAAACCTACACAGAGAATTTACTTCTACTACCTGTATCGGGTAATCAAGACCATGGATCTCTTCGATAGGTGGTAGATTTTTGACATCTTCAGATTTAATGCCTTTCTCTCGCATAGATTTCTTGGCTTCTCACATATCTTCAGGACTGAGGAATAGAATACCTCTTTTCTTCGGAGTTGTCTTAGGAGGTGGTTCGGGAATAGTCCAAGCATTCTCATTGCACAAGATATTATTCAATAGGATCTCAGCTTGTTCTACGGTTCATTCCCTAAAAACACAACCGGCACAACTATCTAGGTGGTCTTTAGAAGGATCGGTTAGTCCATTATAGAAGATATCAAGTATTTCATTCTTCTCAAGAGGGTGATCAGGCAAAGCATTTAGTAGATGGATGAGCCTCCCCCAAGCTTGTGGGAGACTCTCTTCTTCAGCTTGAGCAAAGTTATATATTTCCTGCAAGGCAGCTTGCTTCTTATGGGCAGGAAATTATTTTTTAGAGAAGTAGTAGACCATATCCTGGGGGCTACGGACACAACCAGGAGCAAGAGAAGTGAACCAGGTCTTAGCATCATCCTTTAGCGAGAAAGGAACCAGCTTGAGGATATAGTAGTGGCGGGTCTTTTCCTCACTAGTGAACAGGGTGGCTATATCGTGCAGTTTGGTAAGATGGGCTACAACCGTTTCAGACCCATAACCGTGAAAAGGATCAGATTCGACCAGAGTGATTAACTCAGGGTCGACAGAGAACTCATAATCCTTATCGGTCACAAAGATAGGCGAAGTAGCAAACTTCGGGTCGTATTTCATCCTAGCGTTCAGAGATTTTTCTTTCCACTTGCGCAGTAATTTCTCAACATCATAGCTATCCTTACACGGAAGAAAATCCTCAGCTATCTCTCCCTCCATAACATAACGTTCAGGCATAATAGGCAATTCAGGCATATCACGAGAGCTAGTTCTAGCATGCAAAATAGCAGGTTCTACTTCAATGGCATCAACAGTTTCAGAAGTATCATCACATCTAGCAGCAACTCTAGCAATTTGTGCATCAAGGAATGCACCTAGTGGCAAAGCATTATCAAGCATAGCATCATAAGGCATAATATCAAGCATAGCATCATCAAGAATAGTATCAAACATAGCATCATCAGGCATAGTATCAAGCATAGCATCATCATAAGCATCATGGGCAACAGAAGTAGCATCATCAAGCACAGGCGACATATCAAGATTTCTAGCAGGAGGTGATGTCGCAAACTTACTCATAACTGAAGGTGAATCATGTGCAGAGCTAGAAGGCAGTTCCTTACCTGTCCTCGTAGTTGAGGGCAAGACTTTAGTTCTTGGATCTATCGGATTCCTCAGAGTGACGAGCAGACGTAAATCCCAAGTGACTCAGAGAATATAGATGTGCCTCCCCAGCAACGGTGCCGGAAAATAGTCTTGATAACCCACAAGTGTAGGGGATCGCAAAAGTTTTTGAGGGTAGAGTATTCAACCAAAATTTATTGATTCGACTCAAGGGGAAGCGAAAGAACATTCTCAAGTATTAGCAGCTGAGTTGTCAATTCAACCACACCTGAAAGATTAGTATCTGCAACAAAGGTATCAGTGGCAAAGTGGTATGATAGCAACGGTGTCAGAAAAAGGTATGTTGACGGCAGGCTATTCCTGACTTGTTGTATCAATGGCGCCAGAAAAGTCTTGCGGCAGGTAACAGCAAAGTAACAAGTAACAACAGTAGTGATAGCAGTAGCAACTAACAGTAGTAGTGACAGCAGTAGCAAGTAATAGCAGTAGTGACAGCAGTAGCGGCAAAGTAACGTAGCAAGGACCAGTAGTAAAAGACTCGTAGGCATTGGATCGGTGATGGATGATTATGCCAGATGTGATTCATCATGTAACAGCTATAACACGGAGAGATAAGTAACTAGCTCCCGTCCATCAATCTAATGTAGGCATGTATTCCGTATGTAGTCATACGTGCATAGGGAAAAGAACTTGCATGACATCTATTGTCCATCCCTCCCGTGGCAGCGGGGTCCTAATGGAAACTACGGGATATTAAGGTTCTTCTTTTAATAAAGAACCGGACCAACGCATTAACACATGGTGAATACATGAACTCCTCATACTATGGTCATCTCCGGGAGTGGTTCCGGCTATTGTCACTCCAGGGTTGCCGGGTCATAACACATAGTAGGTGACTACAACTTGCAAGATAGGATCTAAAACACACATATATTGGCGACAACATAATAGGTTCAATCTGAACTCATGGCACTCAGGCCCTAGTGACAAGCATTAAGCATGGAAAAGTAGTAGCAACATCAATCTGAGAACATAGTGGATACTAGGGATCAATCCCCGTCAAAACTAACTCGATTACATGATAGATCTCATCCAACTCATCACTGTCCAGCAAGCCAACGATGAGATTACTCACGAACGGTGAAGAGCATCATGGAATTGGCGATGGAGGAAGGTTGATGATAACGATGGCGACGAACTCCCCTCTCCGGAGCCTAGAACGGACTCGAGATCTGTCCTCCAAATGAAGAACAGGAGGTGGCGACACCTCCGTATCGTAAAACGTGATGAATCCTTCTCTCTGATTTTTTTCCGGGCGAAACGAAATAAATAGAGCTGAGTTTGGAGGTGGTGGAGCCTTGTGGGCCCCACAAGCCCTCATGGCTCGCCGAGGGGGTGGCCGCGCCCCGTGGGCTTGTGGCCCACTCGCTCACCTCCTCCGGTGGATCTTTGCGCAGGTATTTTTCATTAATTCCAGAAAAATTCTTCGTAAATTTTCAGGTCATTCCGAGAACTTTTATTTCTGCAAAAAAACAACACAATGGCAATTCTGCTGAAAACAGCGTTAGTACGGGTTAGTTCCATTCAAATCATGCAAATTAGAGTCCAAAACAAGGGCAAAAGAGTTCGGAAAAGTAGATACGACGGAGATGTATCAAAACCCCATCTTTTTACCTTTGATAGCCACAACATGATGCGTGCCTTGCTACCCCTTGTATCACTGGGTGAGGTCACCGCACGGTATGAACCCAAAACTAAGGACTTCTCCCATTGCAAGAATCATAGATCAAGATGGCCAAAGAAAACCCACAACTCGAAGAGAATTGCAAGGATATGAAATCATGCATATAAGAGATCAGAAGAAACTCAAATAAGATACATAGATAATCTGATCATAAATCCACAATTCATCGGATCTCGACAAACACACAGCAAAATAAGATTACATCGGATAGATCTCCATGAAGATCATGGAGAACTTTGTATTGAAGATCCAAGAGAGAGAAGAAGCCATCTAGCTACTAGCTATGGACCCGAAGGTCTATGGTGAACTACTCACGCATCATCGGAGAGGTCATAGTGTTGATGAAGAAGCCCTCCGTATTCAAATCCTCCTCCGACAGGGCACCAAAACGTGCCCCAGATGGGATCTTGCGGAGACAGAAGCTTGTGGCGGTGGGAAAGTGTTTTCGTTGATCTCTTGATTTTTTCTGGTATTTTAGGGAATATATAGGCGAAAAACCTATGGCAGAGGAGGCCGAGGGAGCCCACAAGCCTGGGAGGCGCGGGTCCCCGTGGCCGCGGCTAGAGGGCTTGTGGGGTCCCTCGTGGCCCTCTGCCTTGGTTCTCAAGTCTCCCGATCGTCTTCTGTTTTGGAAAAAATCTTTTGAGAAGTTTTATTCCGTTTGGACTCCGTTTAAAATCCTCCTATGAAAGGGGTCAAAAACAAGGAAAAAACAGGAACTGGCACTTGGCACTGAGTTAATAAGTTAGTCCCAAAAAAGATATAAAAGGCATACAAAACATCCAAAGTTTGAAAAGATAATAGCATGAAACCATCAAAAGTTATAGATACGTTGGAGACGTATCAGCTCGCAACGTCAGCCGTCCCATCATACCCTAGTGCCAAGCGACAACCCTCAGATGTGGTCTTCTAGAAGTAATTCCGAGGGCAGGCTGCGAGCATGCTCCGCGCCGTTGGATCACATGGACGGCTCCGCATCGTTGGATCGTGGGGCGATCCGCGAGACTTATTGGTTGTGCCTCCCCTTTCTTCGGGTACCCCCTCCTCTGCTTCTTCTTCTCCGGCGACGAGAGGAGCCACTCCTCTGCTTCTTCCTCTCCGGCGACTTTGGGCGATATGTTGAGCTCCACTTCAGCCACCCGCCCCTCGTAGACCCAGTATGGTCCACTTCCCTTGGAGCGATGTCCAAAGTTTGACAAGATAATAGCATGAAACCGTAAAAAATTATAGATACGTTGGAGACGTATCAAGCATCCCCAAGCTTAACTCCTGCTCGTCCTCGAGTAGGGAAGTGATAAAGACTGAATTTTTGATGTGGAATGCTACCTAGCATAGTTGTCCTTTGTAACTTCTTTCATGTGACATGAATGTTCAGATCCGTAAGATTCGAAACAGTAGTTTGCTATTGACATGAAAACAATAATACTTCAAGCAAACTAGCAAGGTAATCATGAACTTTCAAAATAACAAGGCCAAAGAAAGTTATCCCTACAAAATCATATAGTCTGGCTATGCTCCATCATCCCCACACAACTAATTTAAATCATGCACAACCCCGGTATTGGCCAAGAAATTGTTTTCGCACTCTTACTTTCTCAAACCTTTTTCAACTATCATGCAATACATGAGCATGAGCCATGGATATAGCACTATAGGTGGAGTAGAGTGTGGTGGTGGTTGTGTGACAAAAAAGGAGGAGATGGTCACATTGACTCGGCATATCAAAGGGTTATGGAGATGCCCATTAATAGATATCAATGTGAATGATTAGGGATTGCCATACAAAGGATGCACTAGAGCTATAAGTATGTGAAATCTCAAAAGGAGAACTAGTGGGTGTGCATCCAACTTGCTTGCTCACAAAGACCTAAGGCAATTTGAGGAAGCCCATCATTGGAATATACAAGCCAAGTTATATAATGAAGATTCCCACTAGCATATGGTGGTGACGAAATGAGAGGCTCTCAATCATGAAGAACATGGTGCTATTACGAAGCACAAGTGTGGAAAAAGATAGTAGCATTGTCCCTTCTCTCTTTTTCACTTTTTTTATTTGGGCTCTTTGGCCTCTCTTTTTTATGTGGGCAACTTTGGCCTTTTTTTATTTCCTCACATGGGACAATGTTGTAATAATGATGATCATCACACTTCTATTTACTCACAGCTCAAATCTCAGAACGATGATGACTCTATAGGAAATGCCTCCGGCAGTGTACGGGGATGTGCAACGATCTAGCTTGGCGTATGACGTTGAAACATCTCGCTAGCTATCTTACGATCATGCAATGGCAATATGAGAGTGATGGCACAAGTCATGAGACGGAACGGTGGGAGTTGCATGGCAATATATCTCGGAATGGCTATGAAAATGCCATAGTAGGCAGGTATGGTGGCTGTTTTGAGGAAGGCATATGGTGGGTTTGTGCACCGGCGAAAGTTGCGCGGCACTAGAGAGGCTAGCAATGGTGGAAGGTGAAAGTTCATCTATACCATGGACTCACATTAGTCATGAAGAACTCACATACTTGTTGCGAACGTTTTTATTAGTAATCGAAACAAAGTGCTAAACGCATACTCCTAGGGGAAGGGTTGGTAGGTGTTAACCATCGCGCGATCCCGACCTCAACACAAAGGATGACAATCAATAGATCAATTATGCTCCGACTTCCTAACATTGCGGTTCACCATACGTGCATGCTACGGGAATTACTAACTTCAACACAAGTATTTCTAGATTCACAATACCCTACTAACGTAACTCTTAATATTACCAAATCGATGTCTCAAAACTAATTGTGAGGAATCAAAACTTCTCTTTCTACTCAATGCACATGGATATGGAGGTTTTTGTATCCTCTTTGGGTACCTATCACCTTTGGGACTACTTTCATAGCACAAGCCAACTACCAAGTCACACACTGCCATGCTCTAAAAGATCTAAGTGAAGCACATAGAGCAAAATTATCTAGCTCAAAAGATATAAGTGAAGCACGATGAGCATTCTAGCAAAATCACGATGAGTGCATGTCTCTCTCAAAGGTGTGCAGCAAGGATGATTGTGACACAAAAAAAAGAAAAGACTCCTACGATACAAGACGCTCCAAGCAAAACACATATCATGTGGAGAATAAAAATATAGCTCCAAGTAATGTTACCGATGGATTGAAGACGAAAGAGGGGATGCCTTCCCGGGGCATCCCCAAGCTTAGGCTTTTTGGTGTCCTTGAATTTGGCTTGGGATGCCTTGGGCATCCCCAAGCTTGAGCTCTTTCCACTCTTTATCCCTTTGTCCATGAACATCACCCAAAACTTGAAAACTTCACAACACAAAACTTAAACAGAAACTCGTGATATCATTAGCACAGGAAAACAAACTACCACCTCTTTAGGTACTGTAGAAAACTTATATTCTATTCATATTGGTGTTAGATTACTGTATTCTCACTTTTACATGGCTAGTACCCCCCGATACTATCCATAGTTTCATCAAAACAAGCAACCAACTCAACAAAAACAGAATCTGTCAAAAACAGACCAGTCTGTAGCAATCTGTATACTTAGTATACTTCTGGTACCTCAAAAATTCTGAAACATTACGACTGACTGGGGAAAAGGCATATAAACCAGAAGCAAAAAAGAATCAACTCAAAATCTCTTTCTGAATAAAAATGAAAAATAATCTCGTGAGAGAAATGTTTCTGTCTTTTTCCACCAGGATCAAACAACCATCACCAAGACTAGTCATAAAGGTTTTGCTTGGCTCAAACACAAAAAGAAACACAAAAGTCACAATCATAACAGAATTATGATAGTGTGGACGCAACAAAACAGAAAGAAAAATATAAATTTATTGGGTTGCCTCCCAACAAGCGCTATTACTTAACGCCCTTAGCTAGGCATAAAGCGATAGAATCGCGTATCGTCGTCTTTGGTGCTCAAACCATAAGTAGCCCTCATCATGAATTCATAGGGAAATCTTATTTTCTTTCTAGGAAAGTGTTCCATGCCCTTCTTTAAAGGAAATTGAAATCTAATATTCCCTTCCTTCATATCGACGATAGCACCGATAGTCCTTAGGAAAGGTCTACCAAGAATGATAGGGCATGTAGGATTGCAATCAATGTCGAGCACAATGAAATCCACAGGTACATAGTTCCTATTTGCAATAATAAGAACATCATTGATCCTTAGCATGGGTTTCTTGATAGTAGAATCCGCAAGATGCAAATTAAGAGAACACTTCTCAATCTCATTAAAACCCAGAACGTCACATAAAGACTTTGGAATCGCGGAAACACTAGCACCCAAATCACACAAAGCATTGCATTCATAGTTTTTGATTTTGATTTTGATAGTAGGTTCTCACTCATCATGAAGCTTTCTAGTGATAGAAACTTCCAATTCAAGTTTCTCTTCAAGAGATTTTATCATAGCTTCGACGATATGATCGGTAAAGGCCTTGTTTTGGTTATAAGCGTGTGGAGAGTTTAGCATGGATTGCATCAAGCAAATGCATTCAATCAAGGAGCAACTATCATAACTGAATTCCTTGAAATCCAAAGTAGTAATTTCATTACTACTCAAAGTTTTAATACCTTCTACTCCACTTTTAATGCTTTTAGCATCAAGATAGATGGACTCTGAATCATTGGGGCGTTTTTCAACCAAGGTGGATTCATATCCAGCCCCACCATCATTAGGTTTGACACAAGAAAACAAAGATTCAATGGGAGTCACACCAAGCACTTTAAGATCTTCGTGATTCTTATCACGAGAACACGCCGTTTTAAGCCATTCATGTCTAGCACAAATTTGGGCAGTTCTTTCTTTGCTCTCACTCATGGAAACACGCATAGCTTTCAAAGTTTCATCCATATTGATCTTGGGAGGAGCACATCTAACTTTCAAAGCATCAATATCACTAGACATTCTATCAACGCTCCTAGCCAAATCGTCAATTTTGAGTAGTTTTTCCTCTATGGACGCATTGAAAATCTTTTGTGAGTTGATAAACTCTTTGATAGTACTCTCTATATCAGAGGGTAATCTATTGTAATTTCCATGAGTATTGTTGTAGGAGTTGCCAAAGTTATTAGAGGAGTTACTAGGAAAAGGCCTAGGAACATAGTTTCCTCTAAAAGCATTGTTGTTGCCAAAATTATTCCTACCAACAAAATTAACGTCCAAGCCAGCGTTGCTACTCTCAATCAAGGAAGACAAGGGCATGTCATTAGGGTCTAAAGGAGCACTTCTACTATCAACCAAATTCATTAACTCATCCATCTTAGCACTTAACGAGTTAATTTTTTCTATAGCATGTACCTTCTTACTAGTAGATGACCTTTCAGTGTGCCACTGAGAGTAGTTCGTCATGATATTGTCTAGGAGTTTTGTAGCTTCTCCTAACGTGATTTCCATGAACATTCCACTTGAGGCGGAGTCCAAGATATTTCTAGAAGCGAAATTCAAGCCAGCGTAAAAGATTTGTATAATCATCCAAAGACTCAAGCCATGAGCGGGACAATTTCTAATCATCAATTTCATCCTCTCCCAAGATTGTGCAACATGTTCATGATCAAGTTGCTTAAAATTCATGATATCATTACGGAGAGAGATAATCTTAGCCGGCGGAAAATACTTGGATATGTAACAATCTTTGCACTTATTCCAAGAATCAATACTATTTTTGGGCAAAGACGAAAACCAAGTTTTTGCTCGATCTCGCAACGAGAAAGGAAAAAAGCTTCAATTTAATCACATCATTATCCACATCTTTCCTCTTTTGCATATCGCAAAGCTCAATGAAGGTATTAAGATGGGATGAGGCATCTTCACTAGGAAGGCCGGAGAATTGCTCTTTCATAACAAGATTCAGCAAAGCAGCATTGATTTCGTATGACTCTGCACTAGTGGCAGGAGCAATCGGAGTACTAATAAGATCATTATTATTAGTATTCAAGAAGTCAGAAGGTTTGGTGTTTTCAGTCATGGTGACTTCAGCAAGCAAGCAAGCAAGCACACAAGCGAAGAGAAAACAAGCGAGAGAAAAAGGCAAATGAAAAAGGCAAACGAAAAAGGCAAATATTTTTGTAAATTTTAGTTTTTCAGAAGTGGGGGAGAGAAAAACGAGAGGCAAAAAATTAAATGCAAGAGATGAGTTTGTGAAACTTACTTGGATGAGTTCTTGAATTGATCCTCCCCGGCAACGGCGCCAGAAATTCTTCTTCTACGGCGACAGAAATCTTCTGTCGTCTCTTGAGCTTGTGTTGGTTTTTCCCTTGAAGAGGAAAGGGCGATGCAGCACAGGAGCAGTAAGTATTTCCCTCAGTTTGAGAACCAAGGTATCAATCCAGTAGGAGAATCGCGTCAAGTCCAGAGTACCTGCAGAAAACACAAAAGAGCTTGCACCCAACGCAATAAAGGGGTTGTCAATCCCTTCAAGATTGATTACAAAGTGAGAACTGAAGGCAGAAAGTGCAACGAAGTAAAAGTGCAAGGCTGAAAATATGATGTGAAGTAGACCCGGGGGCCATAGTGTTCACTAGAGGCTTCTCTCAAAATAGCAAATATTACGGTGGGTGAACAAATTACTGTCGAGCAATTGATAGAACCGCGCAAAGTCATGACGATATCTAAGGCAATGATCATACATATAGGCATCACGTCTGAGACAAGTAGACCGATACTTTCTGCATCTACTACTATTACTCCACACATCGACCGCTATCCAGCATGCATCTAGTGTATTGAGTTCATCACGAACAGAGTAACGCCTTAAGCAAGATGACATGATGTAGAGGGATAAACACAAACCAATGATGAAAACCCCATCTTTTTACCCTTGATGGCAACAACACGATGCGTGCCTCGCTACCCCTTCTGTCACTGGGTGAGGTCATCGCACGGTATGAACCCAAAACCAATCACTTCTCCCATTGCAAGAATCATAGATCAAGTTGGCCAAACAAAACCCACAACTCGAAGAGAATTACAAGCATATGAAATCATGCATAAGAGAGATCAGAAGAAGCTCAAATAAGATTCATAGATAATCTGATCATAAATCCACAATTCATCGGATCTCGACAAGCACACCACAAAAGAAGATTACATCGGATAGATCTCCATGAAGATCATGGAGTACTTTGCATTGAAGATCCAAGAGAGAGAAGAAGCCATCTAGCTACTAGCTATGGACCCGAAGGTCTATGGTGAACTACTCACGCATCATCGGAGAGGTCATGGTGTTGATGAAGAAGCCTTCTGTATCCGAATCCCCCCTCCGGCAGGGCACCAGAACCTGCCCTAGATGGGATCTTGCAGAGACAGAAGCTTGCGGCAGCGGAAAAGTGTTTTCGTTGATCTCTTGATTTTTTCTGGGATTTTAGGGAATTTATAGGCGAAAGACCTAGGGCAGAGGAGGCCGCGCGGGCCCCCTGGCCGCGGCTAGGGGGCTTGTGGCGTCCCTGGTGGACCTCTGCCTTGGTTCTCAAGTCTCCCGATCTTCTTCTGTTTCGGAAAAAATCTTTTCGGAAGTTTTATTCCGTTTGGACTCCGTTTAAAATCCTCCTATGAAAGGGGTAAAAAACACGGAAAAAACAGGAACTGGCACTTGGCACTGAGTTAACAAGGTAGTCCCAAAAAAGATATAAAAGGCATGCAAAATATCCAAAGTTTGACAAGATAATAGCATGAAACCATCAAAAATTATAGATACGTTGGAGACGTATCAGCTCCCAACATCAGCCGTACGATCATACCCTAGCGCCAAGCGACAACCCTCAGATGTGGTCTTCTAGAAGTAATTCCGAGGGCAGGCTGCGAGCATGCTCCACGCCGTTGGATCACATGGACGGCTCCGCATTGTTGGATCGTGGGGCGATCCGCGAGACTTGTTGGTTGTGCCTCCCCTTTCTTCGGGTACCCCCTCCTCTGCTTCTTCTTTTCAGGCGACGAGAGGAGCCACTCCTCTTCTTCTTCCTCTCCGGCGACTTTGGGCGATATGTCGAGCTCCACTTCAGCCACCCGCCCCTCGTGGACCCAGTATGGTCCACTTCCCTTGGAGCGATGTCCTAACTGCCCACGCAGTGCGCCACTTATACAGTTGACTTCGAAGGAGGGCAAGAATGGCAACTATGGGCGCGAGTTCGTGAAATGCGAGAGCAAGCCAGAGTGGCAAGTTAGATCTCATGATTTTTCTCTGATTTCTTTTTCTATTTTATTTTAATTCTTTTTCGATCTGAGATTTAGGGTTCATGTTTTCATTTCAGATCGTGAAGAAATGCACACATTTCGAATGGTTGGATGACTACGTTAAGCGGATTCAATTCAATGGGGCCCCAACCTGGGAGCTCAATCTACCGTCAGCAACAACAAATTTGGTCTCTAAAAGTGCTGCTCTGACAGTTGGGGATACAGATCTGAAGGGGGAAATAAAGAAGATGAACAAAAACTTGAAGCAGATGATTCAATTGAACAAGCAGGCGAATGTGGTAGCTCTAGGATTTTATCCCTTTTATTTTTGTGTAGTTGCTCTAGGATTTGCTTACTTGCTGGTCATCACTCGTTAGAGATGTTATTAGTGTGGTGTCATGTGCTCTAGGATTTGGTTAAATTTGTGGATCACGTGCTCTATGCTCTATGTTGCTAAATTTGTGGATCATGTCAGTTTCGGGTACCTGTCAGTTTCGTCACTTTTGTACACTTTCAGTTTCTTCAGTTTCATTGCGTTGAGTGTAATTGCGTCTGGTTGGGCCATCTCATTGCGTTGAAATTAAGCTCTGGTTAGGCCGTCTCATTGTGTTGAGTGCCGAAGGCCCACGCGCTCGCTCTATTTTTTCCCTTGATTATTACCATGGTAAATCCATTTATTGCCATGTCGAACAAAAATAGTGCATGATGGTAAATCGATTTATTTTTGGACTTGCACATGTCAAATTTATTTGTACTCCACATATCATGGCAATTTCCTTCTGTATATTGCCTACGGCACACCACTTTCATTTTTTAACTACGGGTATTATAAACAAGTTTTTATTGCAAGAAAAATATTGTATACACGATTTTTTGTTTTTGTTTTTTTATTAAGAACATGTCAGACTTAATTATGTAGATCATGATATCCATCTGAAACCATGTCTAAAATAAAGTCCGCTGACACCATTAGCCAACATATCAATCTAGAGAGCATGTCTAGGCTCGGCTATGGCACCATATCCATCTAGAGAGCTTGTCTACGGCTCGGCTATGGCACCATATCCATCGACCGATATCCCACATACTCCATAACATAAAAAGTAGCAACCATAGCATACTTATTACATAAAACATAGGGTACCCTAAACTATTCAAAAATTAGCTTGTTTTTGTTCATACAATATATGGAATAGGGCCACCAACAATTAAAAAAAATAGCTTTTCTTCTTCTTCTTTTCAACATCAACATGGCTCATTTTTCTAGCTTTACTTTCCTTTTTGACACTTCAACTACTCCATTATCCGCGCGTTCGAAAACTTGACCCTACTCTAAATGGAAGAAAACTTGCTGGTTTCATTGAGGAATGCAGAAGGGCTCGTGTACGGCACCATATCCATCTAGCGATTTATCTCACATCAAATAAGATAGAAATAGCAAGCAAAAACACTGATAACCAACGACATATCAAATAGGGATAGAAATATATAGCAAGCGTAACCAAGTTCACGGTACAACCAACGACATAATTAAGTTAAAAATATATAAAATATAAAAAGCCCTAACACCCTAGGGCAAGACCGGGACCGGGACTTCACCACCATCTTCACTGGGCCTTCTCTTCACCGCTCCCTCTTCATGCCGTCCTGGACAATGTAGTAGGGGAGGCTGTGCATACCGTCGCGGGTGGGGAAGATGCAGTCGAAGTTTGTGTAGATGTTGTGGGTTGTGAATGCGATGAATTCGCATCCACACCAAAACACCTTGCTGAGGAGGTAAGACGCATCAAAACTGTTGGTGAAGGTGACGGTGAGCCCTATCGGCGGAATCCTGGAGTTTGGACCCACATCATCGAGTCGAAACATCACCTGCGAGCCCGCCGGGAGGTGGGCGAAGCCCGCACAGAGGAACTAGTCGGCAAACCCCCTTGAACCCCTCCAGCGTGAGATCGACGACACGCGGACCGTCCTCTCCACGATGACGCCGGGCGAATATAGTCTCTCCGACACGGTCGGTGGGTGCTCGAAGGTGGGGTCGTTGTACTGCATCCTTGCCTAGCTTTGAGAGTGCTCTGGGTGTGTGGAGAATAGGTGGAGGGGTGGTGGTTTAAATAGGGAAAGGGGAAGGGGACGGGGAGTGGCACCGGTCGCGCTTTGGATTTGCTACATTCAGACGAGCCGTGTTGATCGATATGCCACTTTAATTGCCAACAGGTTTTAATTTCCATGTTGAATAGATGCGAGTGTATCGAAAAGTGTGAAACAATGCTCTCTACATCGAGGAGACACGTGTGGGAGATGATACGAACCAGCGGCAGCAACCGTCCTTGCGTCCGTGGAGGCTCGCGTGAAAAAGAGGTCGGTCAGCGTCCGTGGAGGCTCGCGTGAAAAAGAGGCCGGTCAGCACAGCGTGGCGGCGGGCGGCGGCGCATGCAGGTAGGCTAGCTACGTGCATGCATGCAGGCTAGCTGGACATGTCGTGCATGCATAACAGGCTTTTGTCGTTGCGGCGCGCGCACGGCCCAATTCTAACCACGGCCCAACGGGCTAATCGCACCACCATCCGCGCTGACCCCACTCATGAGGTCCAACGGGCGACACAGTCAGTGTGGCCCCACTCGTCAGAGTTAACGGTCAAAGCACTGCCCCGACGGCATCCACCGTTTGTGACCAGTTCTGAGGGTTTCGGCCAAGGGAGTGGGGAAAAGTGAGCAAAAGTTAAGAGCATGGGGATGAATAAGTAGAGCTAACGAACGAGGGGCACAGAAATAAAAATCCCTATTCTTTTTCTGTGTTCTTTATCTTTTCGTAGCTGTTGTCATGCTTAGCTCTTTGTTTTCATGCTTTATCTTTTTAAGAGCTGTTATTTAGGTTGCTTTTGGAACTCTCTTGAGTTATCATGCTTATCTTCTTTAGAGAGTTGGCTTGTTGCACTGAGTTGTGTGTCTTGCATGAGTAGGTAATTGAGGTTGCTATTTAAGTATAGTAGTAACTTGTAATAGTTTTGAGGTATTGATTTGAGTAATGTTTGGACTATTGGTGCCAATAGCTTGAGCCTATTAGTGATAGGTGTCGTATTTTGGGAAATCCGTGTGTTTTTCAAAAACTAAAAATTAGTTGGGAACTCTAGCTACTAAATTGATCGCCAACCTCTAGAGGGGTTGGAATATATAGAGTACCCTCATGTTACCATGAGTTGAGGATGCGCAAGGATAACCAAACCCCCAAACACTCCTCTTCGGGGTACTTGTCTCTTTGTGAATTTCCTAACTAGATAGAGAGTAATCGATAATAAGTGTATGAGTTCTTCGGACTAATGTGAGTATTCGATTGTTGGCACTTCCACCATCTGTATTTTGCTAGCCTCTTCGGTACCGTGCATTGCCCTTTCTCATATTGAGAGTTGTTGCAAACTTCGCAAGTGCATCCAAGCCCATGACATGATACACTCTATCATACATAAGCCTCATTTTATATTTCCTCAAAACAACCACCATATATACCTACCTATTATGGCATCTCAATAGCCTTTCCGAGATTCATTGCCATGCAACATCCACCATCTCATGACTTGATCTTCATGTCATACATGCTTTTGCTTGATCGATGAGCCGCATTATAGTTGGGCCTTGCCTTTATTACTGCTACATGACGCGCTAGTATCATTGCATATCCTGCTACACTGGCAGAGTCATACATTTGCATACATCATGAAAGTTTTCACTTGTCTTTATGTTGAGTACTTCTTATAAACTGTGATGATTTTTCTTTTTATTCTTGTAAAACATAGAGTGTTGCCCTTAAGAGAGGAAAAGATCCCAAAGAGGGGACAAATTAAAAGATCCCAAAGAGGACAAATGAGAGATAAAAAGAAATAGCCAAAGAGGTCACAAAAAAAACAAAAAAGAAAAAGAAAAAAAGAGAGAAGGGGGCAACACTACTATTCCTTTTGAAAGATCCACACTCGCACTCCATTGCTATATTTGTACTACATAGAGATTATCATTCATGCATAACTATGTGGGGACCCTTACACTATAGAACTTGGTTTGCATATTCCAATGATCAGCCTCCTCAAATGAGATCTAGGTCTTCATGAGCAAACAAGTTGGATGCACCCCCACTAGTTCCATTGGAGAGCTTACCTTAGCTCATATGTGCATATGTTACATGGCAATCCCTAGTCCTCACATCATATCTATCATTTGGCTTTCTCTCGCCTATGGTTGTCCTCATTGATGTGAGCCTTTCACACCCTTTTTGTTTTCCTTCCCCATCATTATTATCTTTGCCATCCTAAGTGCCAACATATCTTCCTTACGCTCATCCATTGCATGAGTGCTCAAAATCGAAAGGGAGATGATCATTTCGACTTGTGCCCGACTAGTGGTCTGGGATGAGTCAAAATAAGATTCCAAAGGAGACTAAGTGTGAGGTTTAGTAGATTGAGTTCTCAATTAAAAAATATATTTTATGATCTCAAACCATCTCCCACTTCTTGCACGCAAACACCATTTGGAGACATTCGAGTCGTGGACAGTGAGAGCTCTTGCACCTTTATGTTCTTACATTGCTAATTTCAATACTAGATATAGACTCTTGCTTGTTATTATCTTGACTTGAATTGCATATCTTACTTGCTTTACTTTGAAGTTCTTATATGTGTGTTAGCATGTCACCACATAAATTATTTGTGTTATCATTTATCTACTCGAGGACGAGCAGAAATTAAGCTTGGGGATGTTCATACGTCCCAAACATATCTATAAATTCTGCTTGTTCCATGATCTTTTGGGTGACATTGTGTTATGTTTTGCTACACTTTTATATCATTTTACACATATTTTGACTAACCTACTAACTCAGTCCACCCAGTGCTAGTTTCTGTCTGCTGATGTCTATTTTGTAGGGGCTTTTACCCAATTTTCCGAAGCCCGAAAAATCCCAAGAAAAATATATAAAAACTCAGTGTAACAGATACTTCGAGATCATCGAAGATGGGTGAGAGGGGGGGCAGGGGCCGTCCAGGCGACCTCCTGGGACAGCCTACCCCTAGCCGCGCCCACAGGCCGCCTCGATGGGGCCCACCTCCTCCGGTGCCCTCCTTTGGCCTATATTTACTCCTCCACGAGGAAACCCTTCCATGACATCTAGAATCGGGAATTTCTCCACCGTTCCACCACCGCAGCACTTCCGAGATCGGGAGGGTCAGGAGACCTCTTCCCGGCACCCTGCCGGAGGGACGATTGACCTCCGGGAGGTTCTCCACCGCTATGGACGCTTCCCGGACATGCCGTGAGTAGTCCTCCTTGGACTATGAGTCCATGACCAGTAGCTATGTGATGTCTCCTCTCCAATCTTGTGCTTCCATGATTAGCCCTTGTGAGCTGCCCTACATGATCAAGGCATCTATGTAATTCTCTTGCTATTGCTATGCTCGGTTGTTGGGATCCGATGGATTATGAGATTATGTTCAGATTGTTATGAGTAACATATTTGATTATCCTTGTATGTTATGCTCCTTCATTATTCATGCATGTTCTCCCTTGCTATTTATTGCTTTGGCCGAGTAGTAGATTGTAACTCCAAGAGGGAGCGTTATGCATGATTGTGAGTTCATGACCCTCGATGTCTACCTTGAGTGACAGAAACATGAGACTAGGGGGTGTGTTGTTGCCACCAGGGAGAAAACAATGGTGCTTGTGACCACGGTTGCAAGGATTGTTTACCTTACACATAGTTCGTTAATGCAGTTGTCCGTTGCTTTGAGTTTACACTTTAGGTGGGGCTCGCAACTTAATACCAGCAAGATGTTCTAGATAGATATCTCAAGGTGGATGATTCGTAAGTAGATGATGATGAATAAATGGTCTACTTGTCTTGGCGTACTGCCCATTACTATTGAGCCTCTAACTTTCAAGTAGCATAATTAGCATTGCGGTGCGTTCATAATTCTATCAATTGCACAACTGTAATTTGTTTACCCAAGCATAGTTGTTTATCGTCTTTTGGGAGAGAGACATCACTAGTGAACATCACGTGACTCTGGTCCATATCACCACCATTGCCTACACCTCCACCATTTACCGTTTTCATTTACATTTCCGTTGCAATCACTATTACTATCCCCGCTTGTGTTTTGATCCTTTGCAAACTACAAGGCCGGAGAGATTGACAACCTCTCTATACTCGTTGGGAGAAAAGATATTCGTGTGTGTGCAGGTGCACGTCTTCTGCTAGCGCCAGGGTGGGAGACACCTACTTGTTGAGCCTAGGAGTCCTCCTGGTTCGATAAACCTTACAGTCTCCATGTAAGGGAAAAGTTGCTGCTGACTACATCTCAACCTTCCACTTGGGGTAACCAACGAGGAGCAAGAAGTATATACATCATCTCGTCATCAGGTGGTCATGAGTTATTATTGTTGACATCACCCTTGAGGTGAATACGTTGGGAGCCAACACTATAAGCCCCTATCTTTCTATGTGTCCGGTTGAAACCTTTTGCTCATATATATGTGGTGATTGTTAGCAATCATAGAAGACTTAATGATGATTGAGTCTCTAGACTTGCTTAAAAGCTCTGATATCTTACCCTTCCTGAAAATATGATGAATTGTGTTGCAAAGTTGACTGAAAACATAGTTTGTTAGTTTTCAATAGAGTTTATGTTTCATACTTCAATGTTGTTATGAATTGCTACTTTTTTATAAGAAGCCTTTATGATGAAAGTTATATGATGCAAATGTTGTGATGAAGTACTTTATAAAGTTTTATTTGATGTTATAATAATGAGTATGATGCTACTATGTCCGTATTTTGTTTTTATCGACAACTTTCTCTCAAAGCATGGTCGTGATTTTCGTTATCGGCTTTCGCTTGAGGTCAAGCGAGGTCTAAGTTTGGGGGAGTTGATACGTCCATTTTGCATCATGTTTTTTTATTGTTATTTATAGTGTTTTTATACATTTTGCCACTTGGTGGATTAATTCTAATTCCTTTTCTGTGAGAATATGCAAGGTTGACATCAAGTGGGAGAATGCCGGTAGATGGAATTCTGGATGTGAAAAAGATATGTCATAGATACCTATTCTGCACATCTCCAATTGGGCTAAAAATTTACAAAGATTTATTTTATAATAAATAGAAAATACTGGAGCGAAGAAGTGGCAGAGGGGGGCTACCAGGCGCCTAGTAGACACGAGGACACGTCAAGCCCCCTCGCGCGACCTGATGTCTAATGGGCCACCTGGCCCACCTCTGGCGATCATCTTCTGGTATAAATTATCTTTTACCATAAAAAATTAAAAGGGAGGACTTTAGGGACGAAGCGCCGCCGTCTAGAGGCAGAACCTGGGCAAGGTCACTTTTGCCCTCCGGTGGAGCGATTCCACGGGAGGAACGTCCCTCCCGGAGGGGGAGATTGATTCCTTCGTCATCTCCAACAACCCTCTCATCTTGGGGAGGCCAATCTTCATCAGCATATTCACGAGCACCATCTCCTCTCAAAACCGTAGTTCATCTCTTGTACTCAATCTTGTACCGGAACCTCAGATTGGTACCTCGGGTGTGTCTAGTAGTGTTAATTACATCTTGTAGTTGATGCTTTATGGTTTATTTGGTGGAAGATCATATGTTCAGATCCATTATGCTATTTAATACCCCTCTGATCATGAACATGTTTATTACTTGTGAGTAGTTACTTTTTTCTTGAGGACACGGGAGAAATCATGTTGCAAGTAGTCATGTGAAGTTGATATTCGTTCGATATGTTGATGATATGAATGTTGTGATTCCCTTAGTGGTGTTATGTGACGTCGAGTACATAACACTTCACCATATTTGGGGCCTAAGGGAATGCATTGTGGAGTAGTAATTAGAGGGTGGGTTGTGAGAGTGACAGAAACTTAAACCCCACACTATGCACTACTTCGTAAGGGGCTGATTTGGATCCCTATTTTGAATGTTATGGTTAGAATTTACTCTTAATACTTTTCTTGTAGTTGCGGATGCTTGCGGGAGGCTTAATCATAAGTGGGAGGTTTGTTCAAGTAAGAACAACACCCAAGCACCGGTCCACCCACATATCAAATTATCAAAATACCCAATGCGAATTAACCCGACGAAAGTGACTAGATGAAATTTCCGTGTTCCCTCAAGAATGCTTTGCCTATTATAAGAAATTGTTCTGGCATGTCCTTTGCCACAAAAGGATTGGGCTACCTTGTTGCACCTATTGTTACTATTGCTACTTGTTACTTATAACAATTATCTTGCTATCAAACAACTTGTTACCGCTATTTCACTACTCGCAGAAATTACCTTACTAAAAATCGATTGTCATTTCCTTCCGCTCCTCGTTGGGTTCGGTAGTCTTACTTATAGAAAGGACTACGATTGCGCCCTATACTTGTGGGTCATTAACTAACTCAAGTTTTGTGGGCTCGAACTCTGCTCTGGATGGCCAGGTATCCAAGATCTAACCGGAAATCCGACCTGTTCGTCACAAACCTATGCTGAAAATAACCCCGATAGCCCAGGTGTCCGGCACCCTGCTGGATGTCTGGGATACACTACCAGGTAGGATGTTTGGGGCTTCCTCGAAAATCCAGCACCCAAGGTCCATAATCATAAGGGTATTCGTTGCTCGACCGCCGGATGTCCGGGCACTCACCTCTGTCTCAGATGTACGGAGCCTTCATGGATATCCGACCACTAGTTTCATGTATCGCGGTGAATCTGGGCACTTGACTGTCCGATGCCCGTCTCCCCCCGGATGTCCGAGATCTCATGATACCGCTGGATGTGCGGGACTCCCCCGGAAATTCGGATGCCCTTGTGCACAACCTGGTTAAAATTGTGGGTGTGTTCGCCAGATATTCGGGACTCCGGTTTTCTCACTTAGCATGTGCATTTCGTGTGTTGTTTCTCATCTGTCAAATGTTCGTCCATTGTCCGGATGTCTGGCCCGTCTGAGCCACTTACACTAAAACAACTATAGTGGCACTATATATACACCTCTACCCATCCGGTAGAGGGTTGACCATTCACTTTGAGCTAACCCTAGAACACACACTACTCTCTTTCATATCCTCATACACCAAATCCTAGACCTGGGGGGGGGGGGACTTATGAGAGTTCTTGAGAGGTTCTCCAATCAAGTGATAGATCCACTTCATCACCTCCTCTTAACCGAAGGAATTCATGACTTGAGTAAGATTTGAGCTTTTCCCTATCGTTCTTATGACTCTTGGAGGCCGGAGAGTCCTAGGTGGTAGGAGTTCTTCATAGACGAATCGTTTATTCTGATTACCCATGGAAAATTTGTGAAGGTTTAGAGACGACCTCAAAGCCTACCGCTAATGGTTAAGAAACGCCTTCGTGGTGTTTTCTCAAGGGAGGTAGGGTGAGCCTTCATGGTAACATCCACCTATCTAACGGTGGCTTGCTTTCCTCCAAGGAAGTGAACGTCAACATACATCCTCATCTCCCGAAGTGCGATTATTCCTAACCCTAACTTCTTACTTGTGGTTATTTGTCTCTTTGTCTTTACTTACTTTACATTGTGCTTGCTTAGTCCACTACTTGTTGTTCTCACTTATATTAGCTAGCACTAGTCTCACCTTTCTAATCGTTGGGATCACTTTTATATTCTGCATTATTGCATAAAATTGCTAAGTAATAATTAAAATTTGTATTTGTACATATTCATGCCCCTCTAGGCCCATCTCGATCCTGTCACAAACCTTCTTCTTCTTTCTCTAGCCTTCTTCTCCTCCCTACACAAATGCTAAAAAAATAAAACAAAATTTTTCTAAAGAATATTAAATTGGTGCACTAGCATTTAACTTTAAAGAAGAAGAAATTAAAAAAACAATGAAAAAATGCACATGATTTGCAAATAAATTTATAAGATGAAAAATATAAGCATACGGTAGTGAAATTTTCACACAAATGATTTTTCCTAAGAAAGAATTAATCAGCGGCATTGGTATTACCATTAAAGAAGAAAGGAAAAAAAAGCTAATAACAAATGATAACAAAAAAATCACGCACAATTTATTCAAAAAATGCATATATTTTTGTATATACAAAATAAACATATAAAAATATTAAAGAAGAAACATATAATTTACAAACGTATTATGTAATATTTATGTGTATACTTGCACACACACACACGCACGACATTCGCACATATTTCCATGTTTCCTAATACTTCATATTTTAAAAGTTTTATTTTTTATTTCCAATCTTTTTATTCTAAATATATCAAAAATGGCATTGTATATGAAAACCGATTTCTTCATCTATACTTTTTTTTTAAATATTCACATTTTACTGTGGAATTTTCCCCGATGTTCTTCAGTGTGTAACAGGAGTTTCCCAATAAACCATCAGTTTTCGAATTTTCTTTTGATTCTTTTTCTTGATTTTCTTGTTTCATAGCAACGGTTGGCGAGTGGGCTGCCCACATGTGTGAAACGGCCGATAGGTTGCTGTCAATATGGTTTTGACACTTTAAAGATCAAGAATCGTTGATTTTCAAACTTAAGGGAAAGAACTTTAGCTATAGTGGAGGCTCCGCAAAAAAAAAAAAAAAAAAACTTTAGCTATAGTGGAGGGACTAAAAATGGAATTTTTCACAAGCACCCAGGGCGCTCTCGTAGCCCAAGTGTGTAGCACTCACCAAACATGAAAGCAAAGTAGGGCATCACATGCAGTTTTCTGCAAGATACAACCACTGCATCAGGAGAAATGATTCCTCAATTATTCATCTAAGCACTATAGCAAGACAAAAACGTATTCATGTATGCACCTACTAGCACTACTGACAAACAAATAATGTTCTAGAGCACCCATAGTACTATTTTTATTTATTTATAGTGAGAATACAATTGTACTTTTCACTTTCGTTGTGTTAACAAAATTGATTGGTCAATTCAATAAAAATTTGAATCACTAGATTTACCATTAAAAACATTTATAAACTACTTCCTTTGTAAACTTTTATAAGACGTTTTAGGTCACTAAAATGAAAGTATAAGAGGTAGTATTTGTTAACTATAAAAACATTAGAAACCAATTGACAGAGCCTTGCACCGAAAACCGAGTGAAAACCTCAAAGGACAAACATATACGGTGAGTGCATCATTATTATTTTATTACTTACATGCTTAACACACAGCACCACATACATGCATGCCCGTGCATATATATTATAAGTATTACGCTTGTTGTAATATAATTGTAATGTAACGCTCGGAACAAGTCATGGACGATGGATGGAGGCGCGACGTCGATCGTTGACGCTGAGCTACGCAAACGCCGCCTGGTGGTTCCGGTGAGCACTCGGTTTCCCCACCCACACGTACCGATTCCCGGCAGTGTTGCATCGTGGCAGCTTCCCGTGGCTCCCGCGCCCCGCGCCTAACAGTTTGCATGCATACGCCAGCAGTATATTACCCTTCTTCTAAACGTGGGTGCCTCCAATTCTATAAAACGTGGGTCGCCCGGCCACCAGAACGCAACTGTCAATGAAGCCAGCAGTCGCACAACAGTACGTACTTACTTTTGAAAGCAAGTGTCAATGGAGCTAGCCACAATAGCAGTAGCATTTTCTTGATTCCAACCGAAGCATCGCCCGGCGAGAGATGGATGGACATGGACACCGGCCGGCCGCACGCTGGTGCGTTCGCTTGCCACGGACGGACGGGGGCCCATCCGTCTATTTGGTTAACGATGTACCACACCACCTGACGGCGACGCCGCAACGGCAGGCCGGGCTCACCTACAACAGAAAGAGCCACACACGCACACAAAGTAGACGCTAGCTAGCTTAGCTTAGCTTTGCCAAGAAATCAAAGAGCCTATGTATGTGCGTGGCTTCCGCCATGCACCTTCCTTCGTTCTCATGGGAATAAAAAGCGGCTGGTTTGTCTATTCGTAGGTTGCGTGGAACTCAGTTTGAGGCCAAGGATTCTAGTTGCATTTTTGCTAAATTTGTGCATTTGTGTCCCACAAATTTGGTGCTAAGAGGTGTGCAACGACGAGATGGCAACGATTCTGGATGTATCTTCGAGAAATGGCAAAAAAAGATTAATTTATTTATATTTCCTTGCACCGGCCCGGCTATTGGTCAGTTTGGACTTTGGGATGCATTTCCTTGAACATGGTTGCATTGTACTTGTGATGTGTGCCAATTAATCTCTATAGAAACCAGAGACAACGGAAAATCGACAACTTGTTGACCCAACAACAAACTATGAAACTGATTTTCATTAGGGAATAATAATGGCCATGCTTATCAGATATTTTTTAAATGGTTTAGCTTAAAGCACATCTAGATGTGACATATGTATTGCAAATTTAATTTCTATGTCACTGATCTTACGCCGTGATTCGTGGTTTTTTTTTTTGCTTTTTCTTTTCCTTTCCATGTTTGGTTATGTCACTTAGATGTGTAATAATTATATCACATATAGACAAACTCTTTTTTAAACATGTTTATCATTCGTGTCGAATCTTTTTTTTCGAAGGCCATAATGGCCACACAGGTTGTGGAACTTAATTAATGCTAATAATTGCAATTACATTTTGCTAGAATTGGAGAATTGCACCATACTCAGTTTTAGGCAGGTTATAAAAGATTAAGTTTGTCTGCCTTTTATTACATGATCATCCAGTTGTTCACCTCAAGATGTTCAATTTTTTTTATCTTGTCGTGCACTCCAGTTGTTCATAGAGGGAGTAGTTAGCATTGTATTTTTTTTTTGAGGAAAAGTTAGCATTGTAGTTACTCCTATGTTACTTCTACATTCTCATATTTCTTGCTGCGTTATGCCTTTGCATTGGCTCAGGGGCAGTCGAGCTACGCATGGCAGAATCATAATAAACCTGGGCCGTAGACCGGTGCGATCGTACGTCAGAGGAAACGCGGGAAGCGTTCCCCGTTTGGCCACGAGGACCGCCGGGGATGGGCAGGACCGACCAACCTCAGTAGCCGTGGCGTGGGGCATGCGGCATTTCAACTTAAATTTGAACTAAAACCGCCACGAGTATTTTTAAACAGAGGGATTATTATTCATTGTATTTATAAAAGAAAAATATTTTGATGATGACATAAGGGCATCTCCAATAGGTGGAATATATGTAGTTAGCATTGTAATTATACTACTTCTATGTAGTCTCATATCACTTGCTCTACTGTGCCTTTGCATTGGCTTCAAGGAATCGAGCTACGCACGGCAAGACCATAATCTATCTGCACCATATGTAGACCATGATCTATTCGTAGGTTGCGTGAAATTCAGTTTGAGGCCAACAATTTTCGTTGCATTTTGCTAAATTTGCACATCCGCACTACCACAAATGTTGTTTTAGCAGGCGTGGACAGATGAGATCACAAAAATTCTTCAGGAAATGGAGAAAAAGATTGATTTCTTTGCATTTCTTACACCGGCCCGGCTATCAGTCAGTTTGGATTTTGTAATGCATGTCGTTAAACATAGTTGTATCGTCCTTGTGATGCGTGCCAATCTTTATAGAAACCGGAGACAACAAAAAATCAACAACTTATCGACCTAACAACAAACAATGATACTCATTTTTGTTATGAAATAATAATAGCCATGCTTATCAGTTATTTGCAAGAAAAAAATTCTTTATCAGCTGTATTGAACTATTTTCCTAGGAAGGCCATCATGGCTACACACAGTTGTGGAACTTAATTAATGCTAATAATTGTAGTTACATTTCGCTAAAATTGGAAACCTCCACCATATACTTAGTTTAGCAGGTTATAAAAGATTAAGTTTGTCTATCTTTTATTACATGATCATCCGGTTGTTCACTTAGAAGTGGTCCAAAATTTCTTGATCATGTCGTGAACTCGTGCGGCGTTCGAACCTGTAAACAAATTCTTACTCGTCGTATTGGGAAATAAATAATTTCTGATGACGACATAAGGACAACTCCAATAGGTCAAATATATGCACCGAAATTATCCACATCCAGCACCATTACATGCACCTGTCTTAAATGTATGTATATATATACTTTCTTCGTGAAGAAATATAAAAGTGTTTCGATCACTAAGAAACGATTTCATATTTCTTTGTGAGTTAGCACTGTAGTTACTCTTATATTACTTGTACATTCTCATATTTCTAGCTCCACGATGCCTTTGCATTGGCTCCGGCGGGCAGGACCATACTAAATCCGGACCGTAGACCGGTGCGATCGTACGTCAGAGCAAACGCGGGAACCGTTCCCCGATTGGCCACGACGACCGCCGGGGCTGGGCGGGGCAGGGCAGGACCGACCAACCTCAGCAGCCGCTGCGTGGGGCCGCGTGGACCAAGCTGAACAACCAAAAAAAAAAATAACGTAGGAAACGAAACGGACTGGCTCCTGCGGCCTGCATGAGCTTGAAGGCAGTACCCAAATAAAAATGAAATCCTCAACTGCAGCAGCAGAGCAGTACTAGGACTAGGAGTAGCTGGTACTGACTTGTCCCGGGACGTCGCTGTCCTCCCCCTGCCAAGCCACCGCACCTCCACCGCCACCGCCATGCATGCCATTGCCAAGCCCCAAACCCAAAGCTTCTTCCTCCTTTCCTTTCCTTTGTTTCAACACAGCCCACCAACCCAACATCGCCATCCATTCCTACCACTTTGTTTGTATATCTGCTTCCCCGCCCCGCCCATATATAATCGCACCAGCATCGGCCATGTACAGCGAAGGAGATATTGTCGAGGAAGAGGAAGAGGAAGAGGAAGAGGTCCGCCGCTAAAGCTGGAAGTCAATTACTCCCTCGTCGGTTATCTATATCAGTTTCCATTTCCAGCTTAAGCTACCACCGAGCGACGAGGTTCACTTTTCCGAGGAGGCGCCGGTCCACTTCCCCTTCTTGGAAACCCTTTATTCCGGCGACCGCGGGCGAGTCCGGCCACCGGTGGCCATTTTCGTCTACGGCGGGCCGGGGGTCGATCGATCGCGCCGTCGACGCTTGGTTATTCGCAGTTTCTTTCTTGGCCGGCGCGCGCGCGGGCCGGGCGGGCGGTCGGTGAGATGAGCGATGTCACGGGCAGGTTCGCGCTGGCGGCGGCCGTGGTGGCGGTGTCGCTGGTGATGGCGTCGGCGTCGGCGGCGCGGCACGACTACGGGGACGCGCTGTCCAAGAGCCTGCTCTACTTCGAGTCGCAGCGCTCGGGGCGGCTGCCGTACAACCAGCGGGTGCGGTGGCGCGGCCACTCGGGGCTCACCGACGGGCTGGAGCAGGGGGTGGACCTGGTGGGAGGGTACTACGACGCCGGCGACCACGTCAAGTTCGGCCTCCCCATGGCCTTCACCGTCACCATGCTCTCCTGGGCCGTCCTCGAGTACGGCGACCAGATCGCCGCCGCCGGCGAGGGCGCCCACGCGCTCCAGTCCATCAAGTGGGGCACCGACTACTTCATCAAGGCCCACACCGCCCCCAACGAGCTCTGGACCCAGGTCAGTCAGCACTCATCGCCATGACCGGCCGCGCGCGCGCGCAGAATGTAGTGTGTAAACACGTACGTACACACACTGTATCTTTTCTGACCCGATCGATCGACGTGTGGCGCAGGTCGGCGACGGCGACTCGGACCACTACTGCTGGCAGCGGCCGGAGGACATGACGACGTCGCGGCGGGCGTACAAGGTGGACGCCGAGCACCCCGGCTCGGAGGTGGCCGCCGAGACGGCCGCCGCCATGGCCGCCGCGTCCATCGTGTTCCGGCGAGCCGGCGACGCGCACTACGCGCACCTCCTCCTCCACCACGCGCAGCAGGTACGCTGTCACACGTATTACTACTACTACATACACTACTTGCCGCACGAAATCAATCAATCAACATAAAGCTAGCAGAAAATTCAGACTAGATTAGCAGCACCAGCAGCTTAATTTCCCTTTAAGCTAGCTTTTGTCAGCTCGATCCCTTTACACGAAACTCACGATTAAAATACGACAGTCGATCCACTCTAGCCGCAGCTGGGTCGTCTGGTACGTGACAGCGAGCAGCTCACCGTCCGTCCTACACACACAACAACACACACGCTTCGGCAATACGTATTGTATATACTCTTCTACATACATACGGAGTACATGCATTAATTTGAATTTGTACGTACGTATGTATTTATACGTGCAGCTGTTCGAGTTCGCGGACAAGTACAGGGGCCGGTACGACGACAGCGTGCGGGTGGTGAAGAGCTTCTACCCGTCGGCGAGCGGGTACAAGGACGAGCTGCTGTGGGCGGCGTTGTGGCTGCACCGCGCCACCGGCGGCCGCGACTACCTCGACTACGTCGTCTCCAACGCCGACGACTTCGGCGGCACCGGCTGGGGCGTCTCCGAGTTCAGCTGGGACATCAAGTACCCCGGCCTACAGATCCTCGCCTCCAAGGTCAGTACTACCGATCAGTGATCAGTCTCCATTGCTGACGCACGCACGCAAGCAAGCAACCCATGCATGCATGCACCAACCTATCCACCTTTCCTTTCTTTGGACCGGTCAAACTTGCTTACCTTTTCATCGCTGCATGCATGATAAGAATGATTTCCTCTCGCCAAAAATAGGATCATTCCACCGCCGATCGCGGCAGCTAGCTGTAAATTAGTCAAAGCCATACGTCAATTACTACTCTACTAGTTAGTCCAGTCCAAAATATTAAAATTAGCAGTCCAAAATATAGTTAGTTGGCAATTTTTAAAGAAAATTACTACTGTGGTAATCAGTAGCAGCCGTATAGTACTACGTAACAAAATAACAGGGGTTAATACTGCATGGTATGAATGCGGTTAATTCGTCCCATATACGTACTCTACTGTAGTAACTGACAGACGTGCCACCGGTTTCTGCATCGTTAGCATGAGGAGCAAGCCGCGTGTTTGGTGCACCCTAGCTTTTGCTTAGCCACGCACCCTCTCTCTCTAGCTTGCAAGCATGGCTACCTAGCATGCTTTCTTGGGGTGCTTCCGCTGGGGTTGATGGATGCGCCATGCCCAACAACTCCGCCCGGACCGGCCATCTCTCCACGCTTCTTCTAGTAGAATGCATATACATATCCCAAAAGCCTTTCGACCGAATTGCACCGCGTGTTCTCGCGTAGACGTTGATTTTGTTGTTAGAGGGCCCGGCGCCCATGTGCAGACTCCAGTTAAGTATATATAAGCATATGAGATGGTTGATGATGATTCTCAACAAAAAAGCTAATCATGGTTGGGGAGCAGAGCAGAGCAGACGATGCTCAGCCCACCAAGAGGGCCGGGTGAAAAGAGATCAGAGATGCCCAAATTTGTTTTATATACAGTACTTAATACAAACATGCAACTAGCTAGGAGAGATCTTTTGATCTACCCTACCCGGCCTACACCACCTGCGCCTTTGTCCTGTGAGCAACCATATTTCCAACACGTTCCTTTCACATGTGCTCCTCCTGGTGTCTGCCATGCCATGCCAATTTATTAAAAAAACCTTCCGGAAACAGACCGGTTTCCTAACCTAACCTGGATTGTCCGCGAGGTGACGGCCGCACTGTCACTCAGGTCTCGTTGGGAGTTGGACTGCCTTCCTAATCATAACTCCTTTGACCACACCTTCTGTTTCTTTCTCCCATGCATATGCTTAGAACGCAAGGCAGCATGCGGCTAGCTAGCTCCTCTTGCCATGAGGGTGAGGGTGAAGGCTCATCGCATGCCTCTTTCTTTGGTCATCCACAAGCTGTTTTTGTCCCTGGCATGGGTTGCTGCTGTTTGGGATGTGATGTCTGAAGCAAGCGATTCAACTAATGATTGATGGATACTCTGGCTGGACATCTTACTTAATTACTTGCCCAAGTGGAGTGGAGGAGTCGAATGGTCATTTCTTCCGTCGTTTAATTAATGTATATCGGCTAATCAAGTTGGTGAGAGGAGGGAAAAAAATAGTAGAAGCACATGAGACAAAAAAAATATTCAACCGACAGTAGCTGCACGGTTTTCTTTCTTCTTCTTTGGATTAAGTAGAGTGCATGTCTGTGTGGGAGAAGCAAAGTGGTTGGATCACAGGTTGAGCACCTACTAGTAATTGAGCCCACAAGGATCGTGTGGCCCATACGTACGGCCCATTTTTCTTTGATGTTCGGGTTGGTTTATAACCTGGAAAATTCATTATGTACTGCGCTGAAATTAAGTTCCATGATAATATATGCCATTCGACCATGGCATCTGTCAGTTGATGTCGAAATTCTGCACTCAAATATTACCAGACAAATGGAGGACAGGTTGATTACGATCACTGTGCTTAAGTCAACCCTAATAATTAAGTTTGGCACATAGTTTGACTACTACTGTAGAAGGTGCTCACAAACGTCCTGATCGACATGCAGCCTCTAAGCCTATAGAGGTCCACATGTTTCAGAAAGGGTCAACTGTTTTATTTACAAAAGGTCAAAGGGTTCAAAGCCAGGTCTTATATTTACAAATCAGCTGTCAATTAAAAACCGAAACTAGCCGTGCATCATCGGCTGTTTAGTTAGCAATAATTCTGTTTTGATCCGTGCGATTAACAATCCTCTCTCTTGGCCATTGATCGATCAGCTGCTGATTGAGGAGAAGGAGCTGAGCTCGGAGTACCGGACGGTGCTGGAGAAGTACCGGTCCAAGGGAGAGTTCTACGTGTGCTCCAACATGAACAAGAACCCCGGCGGCGCCGCCCGCAACGCGCCGCGCACCCCGGCGGGGCTCATCTTCATCCGTCCATGGAACAACCTCCAGTACGTGACCAACGCCGTCTTCCTCCTGACCGTCCACTCGGACCACCTGGCGGCGCTCGGGGAGCCCCTCCGCTGCACCGTGGACGAGGACGCCGACACCTCGGACACGGGCGGCGAGACGGCGGCGGACGTCGTGGTGGGGGCGGAGGAGGTGCTGGCGTTCGCCAAGGCGCAGGCGGACTACATCCTGGGCAGCAACCCGATGGAGACGAGCTACCTGGTGGGGTACGGGGAGCAGTACCCGCGGCGGGTGCACCACCGGGCGGCGTCGACGGCGTCGCTGACGGACGAGAAGGGGTTCATCGGGTGCACGCAGGGGTTCGACTCGTGGTACAGCGCGGGGGAGAGGAACCCGCACGACCTCGTCGGCGCCGTCGTCGGCGGGCCCGACGGCGAGGACCGGTTCAACGACCAGCGGGGCGCGTACATGCAGACCGAGGCATGCACGTACAACACCGCGCCCATGGTCGGCGTCTTCTCCAGGCTCATGGAGCTCCACGAGAAGCAGCGGCTCCGGGAGCAACGAGACCTGTGAAGCGGCCCATGCATCGTCGTCGGTGAATATGTTCAGTAGTAGGAATGTTAATTGAATAACTGAGAAAAAAGAAGAGTGGGAAAAGGCTTTTTTTTTTACTAGGATGGATGGATGGGTGGGTGGGTGGATTTGTACATTCTTTTTGTTGATTAATTCGTATAGGTTTTGCTTTGTTTCATTCATGTAGGAATGGAATTTCGGAAGAAAAAAATTGAGGGAATAAAACATCACCAGATTGATGATGGTGATGGTTGACCTTGTGTTGACCAAGAGGGAGGAGGAAAGGCGGGAAAGGTTTTTTTTTTACCTCACTGACACCGGGTCCCGCAGTCCAGTTTCCCCCCGCCTCACCGCGAAATTTGAATTTCCATGTTGATTCCACACCGCCCACCGAGAAGCAGTGCCCGATGTATGTTCGGCGAAATGCCATCGCCGGAGCTAGCGCTGCCGTGGTCGCGCCCCCCGTGCGCGTCACTCTGGGGGAACCGTCGGCCTTGACGCCGCGCTTCTCATCTCGGCGCGGACGCAGGCGTGCGTGCCGGGGTCGATTTCGGTCGCCGCGCGCGCAGGGTGCTCGACGAAATGGCTCCCTTGGCTGCCTGCGCTGCATCTCCTTCGGGGCAGTGCAGTGCAGTGCGTGCCGACATGCCCACTGACACCGAGGTCAAGGAGAGGAGACCGAGAGGGACGACTCCACACTATCTGGCTCGCTGCCATCCACTGGCCGAGTAGTTCGTGCGGTGGTGTCTTGACGCGGCGGCGCCGTCGGGGCCCCGGGGGCGTACGGGTTGCGCGTGCCGACCGCGCCTCAGGGTCTCCGAATGCGGCGCGCCCCCTTGTCGTGGCCACAATGCCACATACAGTACCTGGTCGGTGGTCGCTGTGCAGCTACGTGGCTCCATCTGAAGCTGTTGGCAGAGCATGAAATCCGGGTGAAAAAATCAGGGCTTCTCTGCAGTAATCCCGATTGTTAAGATTGTTAAGGGAGTGGTAAGATCGTAATAAGTAAGCAATGAGGTACCTTATTCTTCCCTAGCTTTGTCCTTAGGATCATCTTGTTAGTTTAGTGCGCAAGCTCATTAGGTTGATTATACGGATAGCAGCAGTTAAGTTATGCACCAAGCCCATGGCCACAAGATCACCACAACAAGATCGGGTAGAATACAATTAGTTCCACACGTCGGTTATATTCAAGAGCTTAATACATATGCTGAAATGCTTGAGCCATGGGGTTTACTCGCCCTTCTGATTTATTATTCTACTTAGATGAGATGACCAAACCACATGAGAGGACAGTCTTTTTCTAATGCCAACAAAGGAGTCGTAGCTTCAAGTCTAAAAGTTGCAATTTTGTCGCAGCTGTATCCTTGCTATTGGTGGAAGATACTTCATTATCATGACGAAACTGTTTCGAAACAGCCGCACTAGCTCACTGTATGCTGGCCCTCTTAATCTATCATTGTCGAATAGGACAACCGTAATACCATGTGAAAGCATTTGCTACTCCCATGGATGTGCATATATGCCCGTCTCCCCCCTTCTCTCTCTCTCTCCCTCTCTCTCTCAGATAGAAGGCTCTAGTTTGCTCACAAGAGTGAAGAATAAGCATGAAGCTATGTGTAGCAGTTCTCCTTCTCTACATGTTCCAGTTGATCCATGGACAGCCTGATTATCAAGGTGCGTTGCCCCTCAATTCTTATTTCTTACTGCTCTTTCTGTTCAGAAAATGTACAATAAGAAGCCCCTGTGTTGCTCATAGCCAAAAGTTTATTCAAGGTCGAAGATAGAAATCCATGGTGCATAACTAATGGTGATATAAATCTGTTTGACTTGTATTTTGTTTCCAGGTTTCATAAGCATCGATTGTGGCATCCCAGTGAATTCTACCTACCAAGATTCCATTACAAATATAGTATATGTATCAGACTATGGTTTCATCACCACGGGAGAAAACCGCAACATCTCCTCAGATTACATGGATCCATCACTGGCGAAAAGCTATTCCAATCTCCGGTTCTTTCCACATGGTCCGAGGAATTGCTACACCTTGAGATCCTTGGTGATGGGAAACAAGTACCTTGTTCGTGCCTCCTTCTACTATGGAAACTATGATGGCTTGGGCAAACCTCCTGTCTTTGATCTTTACCTGGGGACAAACTACTGGCATGAAGTAAACTACAGTGATGCAGGAGCATTCAACTGGATGGACATCTTACTTGTGGCTCCTACTGATTACTTGCAAGTTTGTTTGGTGAACAAAGGTACGGGGAATCCATTTATTTCTGGGCTGGAGTTGAGGCCACTGAATACCACCCTCTACCCAGAGGTAAATGCAAGTCAATTGCTCGTGCTGGTTAATTCTAATCGGTTCCACACGGGGCCCACAGAAAATTCAATAATCAGGTTAGTTTTCGACTTAGAATTGTTGTTATCGAATTTTAACATAAATCCGCGTTACCGCCATCTTGATCAACATAAGTAAAATTTTGGTGGCTGATATCTTGCGGAAAAATATATTTATAAATGACTGTAGGCTGTAACCGCTGCTTTTAGCCTTATACTGCATAAGTTTTGTCTGCAAGGTATACTTTTAATTTGACAGAGAAATGGTTGTTTTGACTCTAGTTAATCCAGTGGACTACAATACTACATAAACCATATACTTCATTGGTCTACAGGTACCCCTCGGATCCCCAAGATCGCATCTGGACTACATATAATGCGATTCCGAACTGTACTAAGATATCTGCAACATCTCCAATGCATAATAACCTCAGGGATGTGTACAATGTGCCATCATCTGTTATGCAAAATGCAGCGACTGTTAATAGCTCAAGAATTGATTTCTCATGGAATCCATCTGATCCATCGGCGAACATAAACTCCAAATACTTCTTTATTTTCTACTTTGCTGAGCTGCAGCATGTACCGAGCAAAGCGGTGAGGCAGTTTGATATCATTGTCAATAACAAGACATGGAACGGGCGACCTTACACCCCAACATTCCTATTTGCCAATTATTTTTCCGGTGTTGTGCAAGGGATGGAAAATTATAGTGTCTCACTTGTTTCTACAAAAAATGCAACACTTCCACCTATCCTCAATGCCATGGAGATGTACTTGGTGAAACTGGTAACTCCGGTTGCAACTGATCCTGGAGACGGTATGAATTTACTGATGCAATATTAGTATGGATTACAGAGGGTATAACCAGCTACAGTTACTATGTAAAGGGTCTTGTCTAATCTGCAATAGAAAAAAGTCCACTTTCCAACTCTGGACGTTGGCAAAAGTTCACTTTTCAACCCTGAATTCTAAAACGTCTCGATTGAGAACCACAAACTATTAAAACCACCACTTTTTTCCACCTTGTGTAGTCTCACTAGCGATTTAGTGTGATGTGCATGCCACATGTCCACTACATTACTGCCATGCCGTTGCCATGTCACCAAGTTCCATTTATTGATCTGTCTGTACCATATTTTCTTCTGTTTTTAGCTTTTTTTTGTGAAAATTTCTTTTATCCAAATGGTGGAGCTGTTTTAGATTGTTTATTCTTGTAGTATCTGTTTGTTCATGGCTGTGGTGTAAGTTCAGGGTTGAGAAGTAGAAGTTTTTCTTAGCAGTAGAGAGGGTTGTATTAGACTGTCCTTTATCACATTTGAGGTGTATTAGTATCTTAGAGCTTGCCTGCTTATCTGTTCGTGTAATTAACCATCTTCCTTGTTCTTGCAAAGCAGCTAGAGCTATGATGGCAACCCAAGACAATTTTGGTGTCGTAAAAAACTGGATGGGTGATCCATGTACACCGAAAGCTTTTGTGTGGAGAGGATTAAACTGCTCATATCCACCAGCAAGTCCCTCTGAAATAATGGGACTGTAAGTTTCATAACTATGTTTGGATGAAATAAAGGAAAATGCATTCTCATACGCAGAATATCTTGACATTTCTAAGAAATGTTTAGGACCAATGAACAAGAGAAGCTAACTGTTCTGGGTTTACTTTTTTGCAGAAACTTGTCTTCCTTTGGGTTAGTTGGTGCCATCTCTACTAATTTTAGAGATCTCAAAGCACTCCAGTATCTGTAGGTTCTTACTTCTCATCATCATTTCTTACTGTAGGATTTTAACATGCTACTGCTTTTTTTACACTACTCAAAGGCATTTGTGATATTTTCCCCACCCGCCTTTTTCAGTATATACAGGAACTAGTGTACTTGTTATTAAAACACGAAGGTTTGTATAAGCTAAATTATTACATGCACATAATTCCCAGACATTTGGAAATTTCCAAAAAAGAAATGCGTGTACTATATTCTTAAGATGATTAGCTAGTTTACACAGGGAGAGAATTACTGAACAATACCTGAAACAATTTACACGATAGTACAGAGAAACTCTCTTGAACTTCCCGATGGATGACAATACATTTCTTAAATTGTCTGTGTCTCCATGTTTTCAGGAAAAAGAAATAACTGTCTGTATCTCCATATAGAAACTCTGGATATATGATACTATGTGCTTCCTCATTTTTCTTCACCGTTCACCAAAATATACTTTCAGAAAACTAATGATATAGTTTGGGAGACACATGTAACTCTCTTCATCACATGCACTGACTAGATGCTTACTTTTGCCATTTGTATCCAGTCATGCAGTGAAGCTGAAAAAAAACACTTCCGAAAACGTTGTATCCCCCCCCCCCCCCCCTCCTTTTCCTTATTAGCTGTAATTCACAAGATCTGTTACTCCTTCCAGGGATTTTTCACACAACAACTTATCTGGTCCTATTCCAAATTTTCTCGGGCAACTTTCATCACTAATGTTTCTGTAAGTCTTATTACTTATCTGTTCATTATTGAATCCCGGCACGACAGTTTCCTGGCAATGGTACATATACCATGTTTTTCCTTTATAGGGATTTGTCCAGCAATGATCTAAGTGGACCAATTCCTTACGGCCTTTTACAAAGATCCCAAAATGGATCCCTATCACTAAGGTATGTTCAGCCATCAAAAGTTAACTAACTTTGAATATATTTTTTTGAAGAAAGAAAATACACACTAAGATGTAAATCAGTAATATGATGATTTAATATCATACTAACTGCTTAAAATTGTATGCTTTGCTATTTGGGCCTTTTGCTTTTCAATTTCTTTGACTGCGCACTCAGTAAGGTATATTACTTCTGGTTAACTGGAAAGATAAGTTATGTCATCATCAGTTATCAACTGTAAAATATACTACAACAAGGACAGGTAACTCTAGTGAATAAAATAATATGCTAACGGTTAGAAGAATCTTATATATCAGTTTACTCTGTCCCAGTGCATTTCATGGGTAGTTCATTTCTTCAATAACATTCATTATGAAAGCACCTTTAAAATAGTGTCAGTATTACATTTTACTAGCTAACTATTAGGTTTGATTGATTAGTAT
This sequence comes from Hordeum vulgare subsp. vulgare, assembly GCF_904849725.1. Taxonomy (NCBI): domain Eukaryota; kingdom Viridiplantae; phylum Streptophyta; class Magnoliopsida; order Poales; family Poaceae; genus Hordeum; species Hordeum vulgare. The sequence continues at coordinate 68,279,929 of NC_058523.1, forward strand.
ATTTATAGAGAAGTATTGGTTCCTTCCAGCATTTATAGTTGGACATTTCTCTTTATTCGGAACACCATGGAAGAACATTATAATTGAATTATTGTGTACATTTATATTGCCAGGGTCGGTGGCAATGCAAATCTGTGTGGCAATGGTACTGCCTGCAGACCAGTTCGAAAGAAGATCAACGGGAAACTTCTCGCTGCAATAGTTGTCCCAATAGTTATTGCCTTCGCACTATTTGTTATATTATTTTTGCTGCGCCAAGCGTTCAAAGGAAAAGGTAACACAGTCAGACGGAAATAATGGTTTCTGTTTTGTGCGTTACAGAATTTTGTATTTTATTTTATTTTGTCGTTTGTTATACAAAAATAAAATGCTTGCCATTATGCTGTGCATGTATTCAGCTAAGCAGAAGGCTACTGGTCATCAAGATGGATCAGCATTACTTGGGAGCCGAGAGTTCTCCTACAAAGAACTGAAGCATATTACGAATAACTTTAGCCAAGAGATTGGAAAGGGAGGGTTTGGACCTGTCTTCCTTGGTTGCTTGGAGAATGGAAACCCAGTTGCTGTGAAAGTGCGTTCTGAGTCATCTTCCCAAGGGGGTAAAGAGTTTCTTGCTGAGGTAAAAACAAAAAACAATGTGAATTTTTATGTGTCACAATTAAAATATTCGTGTGTAATCCCTTCAGCTGTCTGCCCCCCAGGTTTTTTAGTGTAGCCATCCGTGTACGAATTTTGATGAAGGAATTAAGATTATTTTTTCTGTGTGTAGTACTACAAAACCACTTAGTAATCATTCTCATTATGAGTTCTACTTAAATTATCTGCATGATGGTGATGAATGCTGTATTGCAGGCTCAGCACTTGACCAGGATTCATCACAAGAACTTAGTTTCTTTGATTGGCTACTGCAAGGACAGAAATCATCTGGCTCTTGTTTACGAGTACATGCCCGAAGGGAGCCTGCAGGATCATCTGAGAGGTTCATATTGTCCATTCAAATGTGGATTCTTATATGCCAATCTAAGTTTTAGGCGCACTAAACCAGCTATATATGTGCTGTATCCTGAAAATTAGATTACAGAAACATTGCATTTCATTCGAAAAGAACTGCATATACCTTAAACTATCCGTGATTACTAACTGAGTCCATGAAGTTATGCAGAATCTTCTTTAAGCTAACTATGTTTAATCTCTGTTGACATGTGAAGCCACTTCTACTAGTAAACCACTCACTTGGAAGCAGCGTCTTCAGATCGCCCTTGATGCTGCACAAGGTTCGGACATAGCTGCCATCTACTAGGTCCTATGATTTCATTTGCACATGGCTTTTAACAGAAAAGTAGGAGTAGTAATTATTTTATGACAGGTCTTGAGTATCTGCACATTGCTTGTAAGCCAGCATTGATTCACAGAGATGTGAAGAGCAGGAACATCCTCCTGACCACAGATCTTGGGGCTAAGATTGCTGATTTTGGCCTGACCAAGGCTTTCAGCGACTCCAAAACACATATAACTACTGAGCCCGCCGGTACCTTCGGGTACTTAGATCCTGACTACATGATGCACAGCATAAATCTCTTCTCATGTATACTCCATTTCTTCAACATTTCCTGGAGTGTTGTTACTTTTTCATAATTAAGGACCCCTGCGTCTACCAATTGTTTAGGTGCTTCCGCAGTTATCACATCAGCGAGAAGAGCGACCTATACAGCTTCGGCGTGGTCCTCCTGGAGCTCATCACAGGCCGTGCCCCGGTCATACCGATTAGCGACATCATGAACATCCACATTGGCGAGTGGGTGCACGAGAGCCTCGACCAAGGAAACATCGAGAGCATTGTGGATGCAAAGATGGGAGGGGACTATGACATCAACTCTGTCTGGAAAGCTGCTGACTTGGCGCTGCATTGCAAGCAAGAGGTCTCCCCGGAACGGCCGACTATGGCGGAGGTGGTGTCACAGCTTAAGGAGTGCTTGGAGCTCGACAATCGTTTTAGCGAGAGGAGAGGAAGCGTGTCTTCGAATGATGATAATTTGACCTGTTCTGGAGAGGGAAGTTCACTTGAGGTAGAAGAAGAAGAAACACAACAACAACAACAACAACAACAACAACAACAACAACAACAACAACAACAACAACAACAAGGTGGGGAGATACAAGCGGCTGCTGGCCCTACAATGAGATGATAGTTTTGACGATCTTATACATAAATGCTGGAGGCTGGAGCAATCTTCTTTAATTATCTTTCAAATAAACCTTCATCTTGCCTTTCTTTGTGAAGTTCTCAAATTTCTGGCAATGCCTACATGGAGTCTACCTGTTCTAGTCTAGATAAAAAATTGTGATGAAAGAAGCTCGAGTGGATCAGCGGAGAATTAACTTTCGGGTTTGGACGGCGTGCGAGTGATACGTTTCTCAGTGTTTAGAGTTTAGATTGGACTTTTTTTATTGGCACGTACGTCTTTAGTTTGTCTGTGTTTTTGATGTTTCTCTCCCTCGGCAATATCAAACTTCGATCTCTTTACAATAAACATATACTGTATCAATGCTGGCTATATGCATCTTAGGATCCAGAGGCTGGGGGCAAATAAAGCTTCCATCATCTAAAAAGTCGATCATGTATTTGACGTTGGTTCCCCGAAGATGACACTTCTGTCTGATATTCTTTTGACAAACATTTCTGATAATGTGATGATCGGTGATGGCACGGCAGGGATTTCTTGATTCCTTTATTTTAACCTGGAATTTCTTGATTCTTAGGATGCTGATGCAAGATGGCAATGTGTGAAAACCTTGAAATCATATTGATGGTGTCAAACAAGATGTAACTTAGGAGATAGGGATAGATCCTAGATCAGCCGTTATGGTTCAGTTAGGAAGGTTTATCTTCTCTCCACCGTAGTCGGCCCTATTATCTCCTCTCTTTCTTGATCCTCATCTTGTAATCCCAACTACATGTATGCGCTATCCAGGGAGGTGCGCCCCTGTTATATAACACGCATCGCGTGCCTCTAACGAGGTAAGACGCTTACCGCAATCTTACATGGTAAGAGAGCCTCCTCTTCCAATCTCTAGCTCCAAACCTCCAAACCTAGCGCCAGCCATGTCTTCCTCCGGTGCTTCCCAGCCGAGCCTCAACAGGCAGGTCACGGAGAAGCTTTCTCGCATGAACTACGTTATGTGGCGTGCCCAAATCACGCCGTAGCTAAGGGGTGCCGGTGTCTTCGGCTATGTCGATGGCACCTCGCCGGAGCCGGCCAAGTTTCTCGCCGCCAAAGATAAGGATGGCAAGGAAACCTCTAAGCCCAACCCTCTCCACTCAATCTGGGTATAGGAGGATCAGCAGGTGATTTGGTACCTACTGAACAACCTCACCAAAGAGGTGCTTATCACGGTGACCGCGATCACCTCCGCGCACGCACTGTGGGCGGCGCTGGCAGGCATGTTCTCGCCGTAGTCCTTGAACCACGTCAACAACATCCGCACTACCCTCATTAACGCGCAGAAGGGCAACCAATCGATGGCGACCTACTTCGCCTTCATGCGCGGCCTTGCCGACGAGCTTGCCATCGCCGGCAAGACAATCCAGGATGATGAGCTGATCTCCTACCTTCTTCATGGGCTGGACATAGACTACCAGCCGCTCGTCTCCGCCCTAGATGCCTGGGTGACATCGATCACCCTCGATGAGCTCTACGCCATGCTCAGCAACTTCGATCAATGCGTCGCCCAGTTTCAAAGCTCGGGCAGCGGCTTCAAGTCTTCTGCTAACTCGGCGACTCGAGGACGTGTTGGTTTTTCCTCCCGTTCCCATGGCTCTCCTCGCTCCAAGGGGAAGCCAGGCAACACCTGTTGGAATTATGCCCTAGAGGCAATAATAAATATAGTTATTATTATAATTCCTGCGTCAAGATAATCGTTTATTATCCATGCTATAATTGTATTGAATGAAGACTCATTTACATGTGTGGATACATAGACAAAACACTGTCCCTAGCAAGCCTCTAGTTGGCTAGCCAGTTGATCAAAGATAGTCAGTGTCTTCTGATTATGAACAAGGTGTTGTTGCTTGATAACTGGATCACGTCATTAGGAGAATCACGTGATGGACTAGACCCAAACTAATAGACGTAGCATGTTGATCGTGTCATTTTGTTGCTACTGTTTTCTGCGTGTCAAGTATTTGTTCCTATGACCATGAGATCATATAACTCACTGACACCGGAGGAATACTTTGTGTGTATCAAACGTCGCAACGTAACTGGGTGACTATAAAGATGCTCTACAGGTATCTCCGAAGGTGTTAGTTGAGTTAATATGGATCAAGACTGGGATTTGTCACTCCGTGTGATGGAGAGGTATCTTGGGGCCCACTCGGTAATACAACATCACACACAAGCCTTGCAAGCAATATGACTTAGTGTAAGTTACGAGATCTTGTATTACGGAACGAGTAAAGAGACTTGCCGGTAAACGAGATTGAAATAGGTATGTGGATACTGACGATCGAATCTCGGGCAAGTAACATACCGAAGGACAAAGGGAATGACATACGGGATTATATGAATCCTTGGCATTGAGGTTCAAACGATAAGTTCTTCGTAGAATATGTAGGATCTAATATGGGCATCCAGGTCCCTCTATTGGATATTGACCGAAGAGTCTCTCGGGTCATGTCTACATAGTTCTTGAACCCGCAGGGTCTGCACACTTAAGGTTCGACGTTGTTTTATGCGTATTTGAGTTATATGGTTGGTTACCGAATGTTGTTCGGAGTCCCGGATGAGATCACGGACGTCACGAGGGTTTCCGGAATGGTCCGGAAACGAAGATTGATATATCGGATGACCTCATTTGATTACCGGAAGGTTTTCAGAGTTACCGGGAATGACGAATGGGTTCCGGGAGTTCACCGGAGGGGGGGGGGGGGGCAACCCACCCCGGGGAAGCCCATAGGCCTTGAGGGTGGCGCACCAGCCCTTAGTGGGCTGGTGGGACAGCCCAAAAGGGCCCTATGCGCATTGGAAGAAAAATCAAAGAGAAAGAAAAAAAATGAGGTGGGAAGGGAAGGAAGGACTCCCACCCACCAAACCAAGTCCAACTCGGTTTGGGGGGGAGACCTTCCCCCCTTGGATCGGCCGACCCCCTTGGGGCTCCTTGAGCCCCAAGGCAAGGTCCCCTCTCTCCCACCTATATATACGGAGGTTTTAGGGCTGATTTGAGACGACTTTTCCACGGCAGCCCGACCACATACCTCCACGGTTTTTCCTCTAGATCGCGTTTCTGCGGAGCTCGGGCGGAGCCCTGCTGAGACAAGGTCATCACCAACCTCCGGAGCGCCGTCACGCTGCGGGAGAACTCTTCTACCTCTCCGTCTCTCTTGCTGGATCAAGAAGGCCGAGATCATCGTCGAGCTGTACGTGTGCTGAACGCGGAGGTGCCGTCCGTTCGGTACTAGATCGTGGGACTGATCGCGGGATTGTTCGCGGAGCGGATCGAGGGACGTGAGGACGTTCCACTACATCAACCGCGTTCACTAACGCTTCTGCTGTACGGTCTACAAGGGTACGTAGATCACTCATCCCCTCTCGTAGATTGACATCACCATGATAGGTCTTCGTGCGCGTAGGAAAATTTTTGTTTCCCATGCGACGTTCCCCAACAGTGGCATCATGAGCTAGGTTCATGCGTAGATGTCTTCTCGAGTAGAACACAAAAGTTTTTGTGGGCGGTGATGTGCGTTTTGCTGCCCTCCTTAGTCTTTTCTTGATTCCGCGGTATTGTTGGATTGAAGCGGCTTGGACCGACATTACTCCTACGCTTACGAGAGACTGGTCTCATCGCTACGAGTAACCCCGTTGCTCAAAGATGACTGGCAAGTGTCGGTTCCTCCAACTTTAGTTGAATCGGATTTGACCGAGGAGGTCCTTGGATGAGGTTAAATAGCAACTCATATATCTCCGTTGTGGTGTTTGCGTAAGTAAGATGCGATCCTACTAGATACCCGTGGTCACCACGTAAAACATGCAACAACAAAATTAGAGGACGTCTAACTTGTTTTTGCAGGGTATGCTTGTGATGTGATATGACCAACGATGTGATGTGATATATTGGATGTATGAGATGATCATGTTGTAATAGATAATATCGACTTGCACGTCGATGGTACGGCAACCGGCAGGAGCCATAGGGTTGTCTTTATACTAACGTTTGTGCTTGCACATGCGTTTACTATTTTGCTAGGATGTAGCTTTAGTAGTAATAGCATGAGTAGCACGACAACCCCGATGACGACACGTTGATGGAGATCATGGTGTGGCGCCGGTGACAAGAAGATCGTGCCGGTGCTTTGGTGATGGAGATCAAGAAGCACGTGATGATGGCCATATCATGTCACTTATGAATTGCATGTGATGTTAATCCTTTTATGCACCTTATTTTTCTTAGAACGACGGTAGCATTATGAGGTGATCTCTCACTAAAAATTTCAAGACGAAATTGTGTTCTCCCCAATTGTGCACCGTTGCTACAGTTCGTCGTTTCGAGACACCACGTGATGATCGGGTGTGATAGACTCAACGTTCACATACAACGGGTGCAAAACAGTTGCGCACGCGGAACACTCGGGGTAAGCTTGACGAGCCTAGCATGTGCAGACATGGCCTCGGAACACATGAGACCGAAAGGTCGATCATGAATCATATAGAAGATATGATTAGCATAGGGATGCTTACCACTGAAACTATACTCAACTCACGTGATGATCGGACTTGAGCTAGTGTAAGTGGATCATGAACCACTCAAATGACTAGAGAGATGTACTTTTTGAGTGGGAGTTTAGCGTATAATTTTGATTAAGTTAAACTCTAATTGTCTTGAACATAGTCTAAGTCCACTTTGAATATATTTGTGTTGTAGATCATGGCTCGCGCGACAGTCACCCTGAATTTTAATACGTTCCTAGAGAAAGCTAAGTTGAAAGATGATGGAAGCAACTTTGTAGACTGGGCTCGTAATCTTAAGCTAATCTTACAAGCTGGAAAGAAGGATTATGTCCTTAATGCTGCGTTAGGAGATGAACCACCCGCTACGGCTGATCAGGATGCTAAGAACGCTTGGTTAGCACGTAAGGAGGACTACTCTGTAGTTCAATGTGCAGTCTTGTATGGCTTAGAACCGGGACTTCAACGTCGCTTTGAGCGTCATGGAGCATTTGAGATGTTCCAGGAGTTGAAGTTTATCTTTCAGAAGAACGCCCAGATCGAGAGGTATGAGACCTCCGATAAATTCTATGCTTGCAAGATGGAGGAAAACTCGTCTGTCAGTGAACATGTGCTCAAAATGTCTGGGTACTCAAACCGTCTAGCTGAGCCAGGGATTGAACTCCCGCAAGAGGCTATCACAGACAGAATCCTTCAATCACTGCCGCCAAGCTATAAAGGCTTTGTGTTGAACTACAACATGCAAGGGATGAACAAGTCTCCCGGCGAGTTGTTTGCGATGCTGAAAGTCGCAGAGTCTGAACTCCGTAAAGAGCATCAAGTGTTGATGGTGAATAAGACCACTAGTTTCAAGAGAAACGGCAAAGGCAAGAAGGGTAATTCAAATAAGAGCGGCAAGCATGTTGCCAATCTGACGAAGAAACCCAAAGCTGGACCTAAGCCTGAAACGGAGTGTTACTATTGCAAGGGTATGGGTCACTGGAAGCGCAATTGCCCCAAGTATCTGGCAGATAAGAAGGCGGCCAAAGAAAAATCAGGTATATTTGATATACAAGTTATTGATGTGTACTTAACCGGCTCTCGTAGTAGTGCCTGGGTATTCGATACCGGTTCTGTTGCTCATATTTGCAACTCGAAACAGGAACTGCGGAATATACGAAGGCTGGCAAAAGATGAAGTGACGATGCGCGTAGGAAATGGTTCCAAGGTTGATGCAATCGCCGTCGGCACAGTTTCACTTCAGTTACCATCAGGATTAGTTGTGAACTTGAATCATTGTTATTTAGTGCCTGCGTTGAGCATGAACATTATATATGGATCTTGTTTATTGCGAGACGGTTACTCTTTTAAGTCAGAGAATAATGGTTGTTCTATTTCTATGAGTAACATCTTTTATGGTCATGCACCCAATATGAGAGGATTGTTCATATTGAATCTTGATAGCGATACACACATACATAACATTGAGACCAAAAGAGTTAGAGTTAACAATGATAGCGCCATATTTTTGTGGCACTGTCGCTTAGGTCATATTGGTGTAAAGCGCATGAAAAAACTCCATGCCGATGGACTTTTGGAGTCACTTGACTTTGATTCACTTGACACGTGCGAACCATGCCTCATGGGCAAGATGACTAAGACTTCGTTCTCCGGAACAATGGAGCGTGCAAGTGACTTGTTGGAAATCATACATACCGATGTGTGTGGTCCGATGAGCGTGGAGGCACGCGGCGGATATCGTTATTTTCTCACCTTCACTGACGATTTGAGTAGATATGGTTATGTCTACTTGATGAAGCGCAAGTCTGAAACATTTGAAAAGTTCAAGCAATTTCAGAGTGAAGTTGAAAATCATCGTAACAAGAAGATCAAGTTCCTACGGTCTGATCGTGGGGGTGAATATCTGAGTTTCGAGTTTGGTGCTCGCTTAAGACAATGTGGAATTGTTTCACAGTTAACACCGCCTGGAACACCACAGCGTAATGGTGTGTCCGAACGTCGTAATCGTACTTTATTAGAGATGGTGCGATCTATGATGTCTCTTACCGATTTTCCGTTATCGTTTTGGGGTTATGCATTAGAAACAGCTGCATTCAATTTAAATAGGGCACCATCAAAATTCGTTGAGACGACGCCATATGAACTATGGTATGGCAAAAGGCCAAAGTTGTCGTTTCTTAAAGTTTGGGGATGTGATGCTTATGTCAAAAAGCTTCAGCCTGAAAAGCTGGAACCCAAAGCGGAAAAGTGCGTCTTCATATGTTACCCAAAGGAGACAGTTGGGTACACCTTCTATCTCAAATCCGAGGGCAAAGTGTTTGTTGCTAAAAATGGAGCTTTTCTTGAGAAGGAGTTTCTCTCGAGAGAATTGAGTGGGAGGAAGATAGAACTTGACGAGGTTGTCGAACCTCTCATCCCTCTGGATGGTGGCGCGGGGCAAGGGGAAACCTCTGTCGTTGCGACGACGGCTGAGGAGGAAGTTAATGATGGTGATCATGAAACTCCGGTTCAAGTTTCTGTCGAACCACGCAGGTCGACGAGACCACGTGCTGCTCCAGAGTGGTACGGTAATCCCGTCTTATCAATCATGTTGTTGGACAACAATGAACCTGCAAATTATGAAGAAGCAATGGTGGGCCCGGATTCCAACAAATGGCTAGAAGCCATGAAGTCCGAGATAGGATCCATGTATGAGAACAAAGTATGGACTTTGGAGGTACTGCCTGAGGGCCGCAAGGCTATTCAGAACAAATGGATCTTTAAGAGGAAGACGGACGCTAACGGCAATGTAACCGTTTATAAAGGTCGACTTGTGGCAAAGGGTTTTTCACAAGTTCAAGGAGTTGACTACGATGAGAAATTCTCACCCGTAGCGATGCTTAAGTCCGTCAGAATCATGTTAGCAATAGCTGCATTTTTCGATTATGAAATCTGGCAGATGGATGTCAAAACGACGTTCCTTAACAGTTTCCTTAAGGAAGAATTGTATATGATGCAACCCGAAGGTTTTGTCGATCCTAAGAATGCTAACAAGGTGTGCAAGCTCCAGCGATCCATTTATGGACTGGTGCAAGCATCTCGGAGTTGGAACAAACGCTTTGATGAGGTGATCAAAGCATTTGGGTTTATACAAGTGGTTGGAGAATCTTGTATTTACAAGAAAGTGAGTGGGAGCTCTGTGGCGTTTCTAATATTATATGTGGATGACATATTGCTGATTGGAAACAACGTGGAGTTTTTGGAGAGCATAAAGGATTACTTGAATAAAAGTTTCTCTATGAAGAACCTAGGAGAAGCTGCTTACATTCTAGGCATTAAGATCTATAGGGATAGATCAAAACGCCTGATAGGACTTTCACAAAGCACATACCTTGATAAAGTTTTGAAGAGGTTCAAAATGGAACAGTCCAAGAAAGGGTTCTTGCCAGTTTTACAAGGTACGAGATTGAGTAAGACTCAATGCCCAGCAACTGATGAAGATAGAGAGCATATGCGCTCCGTCCCCTATGCTTCAGCCATAGGTTCTATCATGTATGCAATGCTGTGCACTAGACCGGATGTTAGCCTGGCCATAAGTATGGCACGTAGGTTCCAGAGTAATCCAGGAGTGGATCACTGGACAGCGGTCAAGAATATCCTGAAGTACCTGAAAAGGACTAAGGAGATGTTTCTCGTGTATGGAGGTGACGAAGAGCTCGCCGTAAAAGGTTACATCGATGCAAGCTTTGACACAGATCCGGACGACTCTAAGTCGCAAACCGGATATGTATTTATTCTTAATGGGGGTGCGGTAAGCTGGTGCAGTTCCAAGCAAAGCGTCGTAGCAGATTCTACATGTGAAGCGGAGTACATGGCTGCCTCGGAGGCGGCTAAGGAGGGTGTCTGGATGAAGCAGTTCATGACGGGTCTTGGAGTGGTGCCAAGCGCACTGAATCCAATAACCTTGTTCTGTGACAACACGGGTGCCATTGCGTGAGCAAAGGAACCACGGTTTCACAAGAAGTCCAGACACATCAAACGACGCTTCAACCTCATCCGCGACTACGTCGAAGGAGAGGACGTAAATATATGCAAAGTGCACACGGATCTGAATGTAGCAGACCCGCTGACTAAACCTTTTCCACGGCCAAAGCATGATCAACACCAGAACTGTATGGGTGTTAGATTTATTACAATGTAATTCGCATGATGATGTGAGGGCTAGATTATTGACTCTAGTGCAAGTGGGAGACTGTTGGAATTATGCCCTAGAAGCAATAATAAATATAGTTCTTATTATAATTCCTGCGTCAAGATAATCGTTTATTATCCATGCTATAATTGTATTGAATGAAGACTCATTTACATGTGTGGATACATAGACAAAACACTGTCCCTAGCAAGCCTCTAGTTGGCTAGCCAGTTGATCAAAGATAGTCAGTGTCTTCTGATTACGAACAAGGTGTTGTTGCTTGATAACTGGATCACGTCATTAGGAGAATCACGTGATGGACTAGACCGAAACTAATAGACGTAGCATGTTGATCGTGTCATTTTGTTGCTACTATTTTCTGCGTGTCAAGTATTTGTTCCTATGACCATGAGATCATATAACTCACTGACACCGGAGGAATACTTTGTGTGTATCAAACGTCGCAACGTAACTGGGTGACTATAAAGATGCTCTACAGGTATCTCCAAAGGTGTTAGTTGAGTTAGTATGGATCAAGACTGGGATTTGTCACTCCGTGTGACGGAGAGGTATCTCGGGGCCCACTCGGTAATACAACATCACACACAAGCCTTGCAAGCAATGTGACTTAGTGTAAGTTGCGGGATCTTGTATTACGGAACGAGTAAAGAGACTTGCCGGTCAACGATATTGAAATAGGTATGTGGATACTGACGATCGAATCTCGGGCAAGTAACATACCGAAGGACAAAGGGAATGACATACGGGATTATATGAATCCTTGGCACTAAGGTTCAAACGATAAGTTCCTCGTAGAATATGTAGGATCCAATATGGGCATCCAGGTCCCGCTATTGGATATTGACCGAGGAGTCTCTTGGGTCATGTCTACATAGTTCTCGAACCCGCAGGGTCTGCACACTTAAGGTTCGACGTTGTTTTATGCGTATTTGAGTTATATGGTTGGTTACCGAATGTTGTTCAGAGTCTCGGATGAGATCACGGACATCACGATGGTTTCCGGAATGGTCCGGAAACGAAGATTGATATATAGGATGACCTCATTTGATTACCGGAAGGTTTTCGGAGTTACCGGGAATGACGAATGGGTTCCGGGAGTTCACCGGGGGGGGGGGGGGGCAACCCACACCGGGGAAGCCCATAGGCCTTGAGGGTGGCGCACCAGCCCTTAGTGGGCTGGTGGGACAGCCCAAAAGGGCCCTATGCGCATTGGAAGAAAAATCAAAGAGAAAGAAAAAAAAGGAGGTGGGAAGGGAAGGAAGGACTCCCACCCACCAAACTAAGTCCAACTCGGTTTTGGGGGGGGGACCTTCCCCCCTTGGCTCGGCCGACCCCCTTGGGGCTCCTTGAGCCCCAAGGAAAGGTCCCCTCTCTCCCACCTATATATACGGAGGTTTTAGGGCTGATTTGAGACGACTTTTCCACGGCAGCCCAACCACATACCTCCACGGTTTTTCCTCTAGATCGCGTTTCTGCGGAGCTCGGGCGGAGCCCTGCTGAGTTAAGGTCATCACCAACCTCCGGAGCGCCGTCACGCTGCCGAAGAACTCTTCTACCTCTCCGTCTCTCTTGCTGGATCAAGAAGGCCGAGATCATCGTCGAGCTGTACGTGTGCTAAACGCGGAGGTGCCGTCCGTTCGGTACTAGATCGTGGGACTGATCGCAGGATTGTTCGCGGGGCGGATCGAGGGACGTGAGGACGTTCCACTACATCAACCGCGTTCACTAACGCTTCTGCTGTACAGTCTACTAGGGTACGTAGATCACTCATCCCCTCTCGTAGATGGACATCACCATGATAGGTCTTCGTGCGCGTAGGAAATTTTTTGTTTCCCATGCGACGTTCCCCAACAACACCAACTCCCGCAATGGCCGCCCCCTAACACCAACAACAGGGGGGCACCGTGGTGGCTCTAGCAACTCCCGCCAGGACCCTGTGCGTTGTCAGATCTGTGGCAAGCCTAGCCACATGGCCAAGGATTGCTGGTACCGCTTTGATGAGGATGAAGCCACTTCCGATGATGATACAAAGGTTGTTGCTGCTACTGACGGCTCCTATGGTGTCGACACCAACTGGTACTTTGATAGTGGTGCCACAAACCATCTCACCATTGAGCTTGAAAAGGTGACACTCCGGGAGAAATACCAAGGGAAGGATCAGATTCACACAGCCAACGGTGCAGGTATGCGGATCTGTCATATTGGTCATTTAGTGCCAAAAATATCTTCTCTCCGTTCATCGCATCACCATTGATAACCATGTTTTCATTGAGTTTCATCGTTTCTTCTTTTTGATAAAGGATCAGGCCAGGAAGAAAGTACTCTGTCGAGGTAGATGTGTTCGAGGTCTTTACCCGTTGATTCCAAAGATTAGAAGATACAATAAACAAGCTTGTGGTGCTATCAAGCTTCCGTCCACTCGATGGCATGATCGTTTAGGACATGCTTCTTTTTCCTTAGTAGAAAGTTTGCTTAGAAATAATAAGCTCCCATTTATAGGTGAGCACAATATTGAGTCTATTTGTGATTCTTGCCAAAGAGCAAAAAGTCATCAATTACCCTATCCTATATCTACTAGTGTTTCCACTCATCCTTTACAGGTAATATTTTCTGATGTATGGGGTCCGGCCCCTAGCTCACTTGGTACACACACATATTATGTCACTTTTATTGATGACTATAGCATATTCTCTTGGATCTATCTTTTTAAGAAGAGGTCCGATATTTTTCAAATCTTTAAAAATTTCCAAGCACTCATTGAAGGAAAGTTTGACAGTAAAATTATCACTGTTCAATCTGATTGGGGAGGGGAATATGAAAAACTCAATTCCTTTTTCCAAACACTCGGCATCTCTCATCATGTGTCTTGCCCTCATGCTCATCAACAAAACGGGTCAGCTGAAGGCAAACATAGACATATAGTCGAAGTTGGGCTGGCTCTTCTTGTAGGAGCCTCCATGCCCCTCAAATTTTGGGATGAAGCTTTCCTTACAGCCATCCACATCATTAATATGCTTCCTAGCCGTGTTATCAATGGTGAAACTCCCATGAAACGGATCGTACAGTTCAAACCAGACTACACTTCTTTACGTGTGTTTGATTGTGCCTTTGGCCAAATATTTGTCCCTACAATAAGCGAAAACTTATGTTTCGTTCCACACAATGTGTTTTTCTTGGCTATAGTGCTCAGCATAAAGGGGTCAAGTGTCTCGATGTCTCTACAGGACGAGTCTACATTTCTCGTGATGTTGTTTTTGATGAGACTAAATTTCCTTTTTCTGACTTGCATCCCAATGTTGGTGCCCTGCTTCAAGAGGAAATTCTCCTCCTACCTCCTCATCTTGCCACTCTTATGCTGGGGGAAATAACTGTTGTTAGGGCATATTTATGCCTAAGTAATTTTGGTGATTGATGACAGTACCGCAAAGGACTAATTGTGTGCATTAAGATTTTAGATAACACATGTCAACGGCACAAGACGACTCGCCCCCTCCATGGAACAGAAGCACGGTGTACTCTACGATTCTCTTTCTTTGAGTCATAGGAACACCGTACTATTAAGAGAGGACCCGTAGTGGAAAGGTTTGGGTGGAATCAATTTTGCACGCACACACTTTATCTCCTTTCCCTTTCCCTGCAACTTTGGAGTGGTTCCCGCCTCTGGTTTATCTCCTCTAAGCAAAAAGGTCTCTCAACGGTAGTACCGCTGGGCCTACCGGTAGTACTGCTCCAGGAACTTAGTACCGCCTTCCTAGCGGTTGTACTTCGTCGGACTTTTTGCGAAGACTTTCTTGGCGGTGGTTGGCCCGGTAGTGCATCTGCACTACCATGGGCCCAGCGGTAGTACCACTGCAGCCAGTGGTAGTACCGTTCGAGTGCTAGCGGTAGTACCGCTGCAGCGAGCGGTATTACCGCTAGGCTCGGGCTGTGAGTGGGAAAACGGTTGGATTCCCCCCCCACTATATAAGGGGTTCTTCTTGCTCTAGAACCCTACCTTTGACCCTCCCAAGCTCCATTGTTGCTCCCTAAGCTCAAAAGTGCCCGATCTCTCTCCCTAGCCAATCAAACTTGTTGATTCTCTAGGGATTGGTTGAGAAGGCCTAGATCTACACTTGCACCAAGAGAAAATTGATTCCCCCACCAATCCCTTGCGTATCTTGTTACTCTTGGGTGTTTGAGCACCCTAGACGGTTGAGGTCACCTTGGAGCCACATTCCATTGTGGTGAAGCTTCGTGGTCTTGTTGGGAGCCTCCAAGCTTTGTGTGGAGTTTGCCCCAACCTTGTTTGTAAAGGTTCGGTCGCCGGCTTCAAGGGCACCTATAGTGGAATCATGATACCTTGCATTGTGTGAGGGCGTGAGGAGAATACGGTGGCCCTAGTGGCTTAGTGGGAAGCATTGTGCCTCCACACCGCTCTAACGGAGACGTACTTCCTGTCAAAGGGAAGGAACTTCGGTAACACATCCTCGTCTTCATTGGTTCCACTTGCGGTTATATCTAACCTTTACATTGTGTATGCTTATGTTGTTGTTTATCTCTTATTTGTCTTAGTTATCTTTGTTGGTAGCATCATATAGGTTCACCTCTTTGTTGTCTTTTTAGAGAACCCTTATGTCGCTAACCCTAACTTGCTAAGATTAATTAAAAAGTGGTCGTTGCCTATTCACCCCCCCCTCTAGTCAACCATATCGATCCTTTCAACTGTGATGATCACTTAATGACTAATCCTCTCACCGAATTGCATGAGCCTTGTGTTGTTACAGGGAACACCATGGAGCAACTTTGCCAAAATCCTTCGGCAAGTGACCCAACTGGGCATTATTTCATGTGCCCCGATCCACGGAGCAAATCTCCCTCGGGATCCTTACTTGCGGCTACGCCAGATGTCCCCACCGAATCCGCTTCGAGAGACGTGCCAGGTGTTGCGCCAGATGCGCCTGCAGCCTCCACTGATGTCCTCGAGTCACAGTGCGCCACGACTCCTCATGTTGCTCGTGCTCTGTTCGGCCGAAGCGGTGCACTACACGCGTCGGCTGACCGGCGCCACAACTGCGCCTGCGAGACAAGGGGATACTTCTCATAATGACCCTCGTGAGGTGGCGGATGAACCTCGTCAGGCGGCAGAAGCGGGATCCTCTGCGCCGGCCTCTGGACACCACAACACGATGCAGGTGATCACAGAAGATATTGTTGGTGCTACAGCCGACGTTGTTGGTGCTGCAGCCGACGCTGCTCGTGCATCTTCGTTGGCACATGAGCTGGCTGCATCGCCCCCTCGTCGCACACGGCTACAAAAAGGGGTAACTAAACCTGTTGACTATAAACATATCACAAAATATGGAATGGTGTGTTCCACAGGTGAACCAGGTGAACCTCATACACTTGAGGAAGCTCTCTGTGATGAACACTGGAAGAAGGCCATGCAAGAGGAATACATGGCCCTAAAGAGAAATAACACATGGCATTTAGTTCCACCACATCAAGGTAAAAAAATTATTGACTGCAAGTGGGTATTCAGAATTAAAATAAAATCTGATGGAACTATTGATCGTTACAAGGCAAGACTTGTGGCAAAAGGATTCAAACAACGATATGGTATAGACTATGACGATACTTTTAGTCATGTTGTAAAAGTTGCCACCATTCGTCTTGTTTGTCTATTGCTATTTCTAAAGGTTGGAGTCTTAGACACCTAGATGTTCAGAATGCGTTTCTTCATGACGTTCTGGAAGAGGAAGTTTACATGAAACAACCTCCTGGGTTTGAAAGTAAACATGCACCTTCCTATGCATGCAAGCTTGACAAGGCGATATATGGGTGAAAGCAAGCTCCAAGGGCATGTTACTCACGTGTCAGTCACAAAATGCAAACACTTGGTTTTACTCCTTCAAAGTCTGACACTTCATTGTTCATTTACAATAAATGTAACACGCACATATTTGTTCTCATATATGTTGATGACATCATTGTTACAAGTTCATCTGATGAAGCTATAACAGGACTCTTGAAGGATCTCAGTGTAGAATTTTCTCTTAAAGATCTTGGAAATCTGCATTATTTTCTTGGGATAGAAGTTAAAAAGCATGGAGATGGACTTCATCTCTCTCAAGAAAAATATGCAACAGATCTGGTTAAAAAGGCTGGACTTCAAGGTTGTCAACCCTGGCTCATCCCTTTGTCTAGTTCAGAAAAATTATCTCTTACGGAGGGACAAGCCTTGAGTCAAGATGACAGAACAAAAATACAGGAGTCTAGTAGGTGCACTTTAGTATTTGACACTTACAAGACCTGATATTTCATATCTATTAACAAGGTTTGTCAGTTCTTACATGCACCCACTACTGTTCATTGGACTGCTGCGAAACGTATAGTCAGATATGTCAAAAATACTCTCAACATTGGCCTCGATTTCAGCAGGTCACCATCCACACTTGTCAGTGCCTTTTCAGATTCTGATTGGGTTGGATGCCTGGATGATAGGCGCTCCACTGGTGGTTTTGCTGTGTTCTTTGGTCCCAATTTAATATCGTGGTTTGCAAGAAAACAGACAACTGTCTCCAGGTCAAGCACAAAGGCAGAGTACAAAGCTTTGACAAATGTCACGACTGAAGTCATATGGGTTCAATCCATGTTAAAGGAACTTGGTGTTCAAAGTATCAAGCCTCCATGTCTATGGTGTGACAATCTGGGTGCAACTTATCTATCAGCTAATCCAGTGGTTCATGCCAGAACCAAGCACATTGAGATTGACTTTCATTTTGTCAGGGAAAGGGTTGCGAGGAACCATCTTGAAATTCGATTTGTGCATTCCAAGGACCAGATTGCAGATGGATTCACAAAGGCTTTACCTACAAGAAACTTTGAGAAGTTCAAACATAATCTCAACTTGATGCAGTTGTGATTAAGGAAGGGTGTTAAACGAGATGTAACTTAGGAGATAGGGATAGATCCTAGATCAGCCGTTATGGTTCAGTTAGGAAGGTTTATCTTCTCTCCACCGTAGCCGGCCCTATCTCCTCCTCTCTTTCTGGATCCTCAAGTTGTAATCCCAAGTGCACGTATGCCCTATCCAAGGAGGTGCGTCCCGTTATATAACACACATCGCGTGCCTCTAACGAGGTAAGACGTTTACCGGAATCTTAGAGATGGCAATGCGTCGGCATTTTCACACATGTGGCAGCCCACTCATTAAATAGTTTTGAAACAAGAAAACCAAGAAAAAGTAAATATTTTCAATAGAAAAATCTTGCTACACATTGAAGAAATATTGAGGAAAGGAACACATTGAAATACTCACTAAAACAATAAAATATAGATGAAGAAGAAAATGTAGGTTAAATTCACATTTTCATATATTTAAATAAGAGATAGGTAATATAACAAAGGAGTAAAACATTAAAAATATATCTGAAAATAGGGTAACCATAGAAATTTAGAAGAAGAATGTAATATCCAAGGGAGCTACTAATCTAAAAAATTAAACTGGAAGAAAATCATGAATTGATGAAAGAATACCTTGTGAGTTTTTATGGAGAGTACTCTCGCATAGCTTGCATTTTCCGAAATGTCTAGTACCTCGGGTGACCTTTTTGGAATCTTTTTATTTCCCGCCATTTATTTTAATTTCACCTTAATTATCATCTGTATTATTTTTGTATATGGTTACTTGGCTGCCGCGTGCACGAGACCATCGACTGCTTCATCGTCAAAACCACTCCGTGGAGTTGAGAATATTCTAGACTTGAGAGCATAATTTGTGGCATCTCTACGTGGTATTAGAGCAAGTCTAGTAGAGCTCTCAAACCCTCAAATTCTTAAAAATAATCGATTTTTTATAGTTTTCGTCAAAAAACGACGTAGACTAGAACCCTTAAACCTGTAAAAAAAATTTAGAGATCCAACTCTCGAACGCCTTCCCAGCCTGTAGAAGTGAGGGTTGGGAGGAAAAACTCCCCCCAACCCGCACTCCATTTCCACCTTCGCGCGGGAGGAAGTTGCTTCCCCGCGCGGGAGGAATCCGCCGCTGCCGCCGCCAGCCCGCCGCCCCTCCGCGCCCCGCCCCGGACGCCACGTCGCCTCGACCGGCCGTCATGCGCCCCGCCCCGGCCGCCGCCCCTCCCGCCCCGCCCCGGCCGCCGCCCCTCCGTGCCCCGCCCCTCCCGCCCCACCCCGGACGCCGCCCCGCCTCGACCGGCCGTCCCGCGCCCCGCCTTGATCGGTCGTCCCCGCTCCGCCCCGGTGAATTTTTTTTTTACTTTTTCAGTTTTAAATTTTTGCTTCATTGACACTAATTGTAGCCACTTGGTATGTAGATGGAGGTGAACATGGACTTGTTGTCCGATTCGTCGGATTGGTCGTCATCCGACGATTCGGACATTGACGAGTTGTTGCAAGACGACGACGTCGAGATGATGAGCCTCCTCGTTGACGTGCAAGCGTTTGAAGACCGCTTGAAGCTTATGGATCAGAGGAGAGGGTCAAAGATGGGGCGACTCACCATCTACCGGAACCGCGCTCTCGGACACGAGCATTTGTAGCATCGGAGGACACATGGATTTGGCATGCATTCTTTGGGTTGCCGGGAACACTCAGTGATATCAATGTCCTCAATAGATCTCCTTTGTTCAAAAGATTAATTTCTGGGGTTGCTCCAGCTTGCAACTATAAAATCATGAACAATGAGTACTCAATGGGATACTGTCTCACCGATGGCATCTATCCCGAATGGGCAACTCTTGTGAAGTCCATCAAGGAGAAAAATGGGGTGCCCTTAACAAGAAAACATGCTCATTTCACCAAGGCACAAGAGGCAGCCGCAAAGATATTGAGAGAGCTTTCGGTGTTTTGCAAGCAAGGTTTGCCATAGTTCGGGGTCCAGCTCGGTTTTGGGACAAAAAAACCTTGGTGAACATCATGAAATGGTGTGTGATTCTACACAACATGATCCTAAAGGATGAGAGAGGGTTAAACCTCCTTTGTTTCTATGACAATGTTGGTACCCGTGTGCAACCGAAAAGAAACCCTTCTCGCATACACGCTTTTCTTCAAGCACATCATGAGATTGAGGATGCAACCACTCATGGTCGGCTCCGGGATGATCTAGTAGAGCACCACTGGCATTTGGATGGACGGCGCATTGGCCCATGATGTATCTTTGTTTTACTTTTCTATGTCCTATTTGATTCGAACAATTGTTGTAATTTGCTCAAACATTGCTGTAATAATTTGAATGATTATTGTTTTATTCGGTGGTGTAATAATAACTAGAATGATTATTGTTTTATGTCAAATATGATTGAATTTGTGATATGTCATACGATGAAATGTGGTGAAATGTGTGATATATGAAATGACAGTTTTAAGGGTTGGGGTATAAGGGTTGGATTTTAGAATTCTAGTCTTTGCCCCTATTTTTCAACCCTTAAAAGTGTCAAAAATGACCAATTCTTAACCCTTAAAACTGGTTTTAGATTTAAGGGTTTGAGGGTTCTACTAGAGATGCTCTTAGAATATATATATACAGAGAGAAGAGAAACGAAGAATAGAGAGACCAAATTCAGACTCCTTTTTCATGACTCCTTAGTGCGTGATTGGTTGTCTTGTCTGCACTGCATTATCCAGTAGAGACGACATAGCGCCACTTGAGCTAGCTTTTTTCCTTTTCTTTTTGAGGCAAACCACTTGAGCTAGCTAGCTAGGCCAGCTACGTTCACACTTAAGCGATCTCTTGTGTCTGGCCGTGCGAGAGAGGAGAATACGTACGTTCGAACATCTTCATGATGCACCCTCACTAATCAAACAGTTTTTATAAAAGTATTTATATTATCAAAAAAGGCTTTTCGTCTTGTTTTATATATAAAGCAAAGATCAACATCATTCGTTACAAACGCACGTCATCACCACACACGCACACACCCAAGACATGATATATAGATGTTGAACGCAGCAACACCATCCCTAGCACTAACATCACGAAGAGATGAGGCCGCATATGACGAACCGTGGGCTCTAAGACGGCGCCTTCAGGAAGGATACTGACACCGGAGCACTGCCACCGCCCGATCCGAAGATTAGAGTTTTCCCTGAAGCCGCACGACGGGCAGCAAGGGTTGCGACGACGCCTTTAAGAAGGGAACGAGCTTCGCCGCCGTCGGTTCGTCCGAAGATAGAACAGATTTTCACCCCGGCCGACACTTACCGCCCACCAAACGCCACACCCCAGCTACCATGCCGACCACACGATCATGGTCATCAGGCAGCACCAAGCCACGAGCTCTGTCGATGAGCATCGCGCTACCACCACCAAGGCCGTCGCTTCGGCATCCAAGACCTTGACACCACCTCACTCGAGACCAGGCGCTATCCCAACCAAAGATACGAGCGGAAAGGCCCTGCCTTTCGCACCTCTGGGCGCCCCCAGAGCCGAGACCCAAAAGGCCGGCCAAAATTGGCCTCCATCGGCCCATCATGCTGCACCGGGTGCGAGACGAGCTTGGTCCTGCTGCCGGGCGCGAGACAAGCTCGGTCCTGCAGCCGGGCGCAAGACGAGCTCGGTCCTGCGGCCAAGCGCGGGACGAGCTCAATGCCCCAGCATCGGGCGCGAGACGAGCAATGGCCCGCACGTGGGAACGCGTCAACCCTTCGACGAAGGTAGAGCCCAGACGACGAGGAGAGGAATCGAAGGCCAACACAGGTCGCTCATCGACGGGCCGATGCCGGAGGAGTCCAGCCGTCGCCGATCCCGACCACCACATGAGCTACCACCATGCCCTGACAGCCCACATCCACGCCGAGACCCCGAGGGGCAGCCCCGAACCATCTTGCAACAGCTGCGGCACGCTGCCGAAGACACAGCCCGACACCCAGCGCCCCGCCACCCGAAAAGGAGCAGCTTGTCCCATGGCCGCCCCGTCACCCACACGCCCGTCGCTGCCACCGCCCAAATGTGGGATGGAGGACCAAATCCGCCGCCAACGAGTGCCCCGCCCCCCGGAGCCCCACGAGCCGCAGCAGGGAGGGGGGTCAACACCATCGGGACACTAGGCCGACGAGGGGAGGGGGCAGGGCTCGACGACCGTTGTCATCGCCGTGGAAGGTCGTGCCCCGCAACGAAGACCTCTAGGGCGCATGAAAAAGAGGCCCCGCCGCCGCCTATGCCACACGACCTTTGGCCGGTGACGGTGAAGGGAGGAAGGCCGGGGCGGGGGTCGAGAAGAGGCGGCGCCACGGTTGGCTCCCGGAGTCGCCCACGGGTGCGACTCGGCAGCGGGTCGGGTTGTATTTATATTATTAAAATATAATCTGAAAGTTCTCTCTTATATTTCTTTACGACTAGAGTACATATCTTCGGTCGATATGGAGCTCCATGCGAGAAACCACCTTGCAGCAGCTGACTGATATACCATCATCATAATCAGCAACCCCTCGATCGATCGATCGTGCGCACAATATATGTCTAGCCACAAGCAGGGTAGCTAGTTTCCTCGGAGTAGCTAGCTAGTCGGCGTCCATGCGTCACCGATCGAGTTGTTGGTTAACGAACTCCGCTGGTCAATTCAGGTTCCCCATCCGTGCACAGCGAAACGTCAAAAGATTTGGTACGTGCCGCATATACACACACTTGCTACGTGTGCATCGCATTCAAACAGGCTAGAGTTTCAACGCCGAGCACTTGAATTGACAAAGCACGCAACATGCAGGCAGGCAGGCATCACCAGGTCAATATCCTTCTTGCAATTATTGTCTCCTAACAACTTACGGAGTCTCCAAGCAAAGCGTCCGAGTGATTGAATTGAATTCCATGGCAAGAAAGCAGGAGCACTACTAGCTAGTAGTACTAAGCTTTGCTTGGAACATTGTACGTGTACGTAGGAGAAGTTTCTTGTATGAAATCGTGTAGTCGTTGATCCATCACGCTGTCACAAAAAGAAAGGAAAAGAAGCATGTATGTATGAGTGCGTACATATTCAAACCCTAAAGTTTTGGGTTGTTGTGGGAAAAGGGAGGACACAAAGGTTGAACACGCATCGCCTTTCTGTGTACTACTAATCTTGGAGTACTTGTTAATCAGTTGGTTAGTTTTCTCCCTTTAGTTTACTGGGGGTGGATGATTGTGTTGTGTGTATGATTAATTGCGTCCTTCTTCTTCGTCCAACTTGACTTCGCTTTGGACTTTGCTTGTGATTAAGAAAGGAATTAAAAGGGGGTTGAAAGGGTTAATTTAGCTAGCTGCCGGAAAATGCCTAACTACCTTGATTTTCCGGACCAACCAGCCGGTCGGCATCTGCATCTGCTGATAGGAACACAAATGTATACTACAACACCATATATACCATGCGTTTCTTACGCAACAACTGGTGAACTTTGCTGGGATATTTTATGTCGACAGTTTTATAATTGGGGCTGCTACGCATCCACCGACGGATGTTATATACATCCGTCACCCGCACGGCCGTCCGATCGAGGCGAGCAGCCGTCCGATCCGCGGATGGGTGCTCCGTCGGGCATCAAAAATTTCCTGAAACGGCGGTCAAGTTGCAGAAACAATCGTTTTGTTGCAAAAAAAAAAAACTTTGGACCTAACAATTCCTGAAACAACTGTGGAGTTTCAGAAACAATTTGCTTGTTGCAGGATTTTTTTTCTTTGTTTTTGCGGGAGAATTTTTTGCAACAATGGTCATGTTTCAGGAATTTTTGCAACAATGGTCAAGTTGCAGAAGCACTACCTAGCAAGCGGGGAAACTCTTCGCGGCGGGGCGGCCGGCGAGGCGGCGGGGCGGCCGGCGAGCTCTTGGCGGCGGGGCGGCCGGCGAGCTCTTGGCTTGCTTCCGGTGGAAGCCGTCGTCGCCATGCCTAGGTTCCCTCCTTCTGCAACTACTTCCAAGCTACAGGAACAACGTCCCGAAACAATGGAGTTGTTTCAGGAAAACGGGTCACGGCTCGTTCGCCCGGCCACGTGGCAAAAAAAGAGGCGGTGGACGCGAGAGCAGGATCCGTCGGTCGAAAGGTAACGTTTCCCTTTATAATTAGGGGAACGCTACATGTCCGTAGGATGATTTTTAAAAATTATCCGTCACCTAGCTAGCCGTCGGATGCCAATCTAACGCCCCGCATCCTCGCCGCTTGACCAGCAGTTATTTCTTGAAACGAAATAAACTTTGGATCCGTTAATTCCTGAAACAACGGTCGAGTTTCAGAAACAATTTGCTTGTTGCAAAAAAAAAATCGCCTTTCTGAAACATAGATATTTTTACGGAAAATTTTTCTGCAACAACAGTCGAGTTTCAGGAATTTTTGCAACAAAGGTCAAGTTGCCAAATTTTTGCAACCGGCCGCAGCACATGCCCCGGCCCCCGCCCGCCCGCCCGCCACACTCGCGGCAGGGCAGCGCGGCCGCAGCCATGCCCCAGCTCGCCCAAGGTGTTCTCCTCCTCGGCGGCCGCAGCCTCCCGACGCTCCGCCCCTACAGGAAATCCATGGCCTCCCCTTCCTCACGCGTCGGAGGGGACGCAGCAGGCCGGCGGCGGATGGGAGGCCCAGCCTGTGGCGAGCACGGGAGCGCGTGGGCATATGGCGGCGACCTGCTGGCTCGTATGAGCAGTGGCGTTGCGGGAGCTTGAGGTGGTGATGGCCATGGCATGCTGCAAGAACTGGGGGAAAGGAGTTGATTGAGAAGGAGATAAGAAGGATGTAGCGGTGCGAGGGACACGCGTCGCGTGATGAAGGCGACGGACGTCCAGTATTCGATCAGCCGGATGAAAGGAATACTTTTCCTTATAATTAGAGAAAAGGTTTCGTCAACAGCAACGAAACTTTTTTTTGAGGGTAATGTAACTTATAAAGGCTGCAAATCAACATGTCTGCAATCTGTGTTAGGTAATGTATCATATCGAATCACATGTTTACATGTACGTTAATTAAACAACGACTTGATTTACTTTGTTCTTCCGCGTCAAGTGGTTTTCCTTTCAACCGGCCAGCCAAAGTTCCTTGAGACCACACTAGTCTTTTTTCTTGTCAGCAAAGTACAGCTCCTAACAACTCTAGTTGCGAGGTGAGTGTCTTCGCTTAGCTTTGAAGATGCGCCGCTGCATCCTATCAAAATGTACCAAAACTGATTATTTTTTTAAGAGTACTTCAAAGACGCATCGTACTTTTATAGAAATGAAGAAACAGTAATTACAAGTCACCTACAAGTATGCTAGCATCCATGTGGTGTCACCAACTCCTGCTACAATCTAAAGCTACTCTCTCACAAACCTACTCAATCCAACCAATTCCACTCATAGCTTCCAAGCCTTGAGCTCCTCGAGTATTTGTTGCACTAGTTTAGAAGGAATTTTGACTTGTTCTTCATGGTTGAAAACCCTCGCATTTCTTTGCTTCCAAAGCATATGTAGTAACGGTCACTGTTATGTCAAAGCCTCGCGCCGAAAGGTGCTTCTAGTGTTTAGCCACCACTCTTTGAAGTTTTCAGTAGCGTTTGGGATTGCTTCATTGATCTGCAGTGCATTGAAGCATAGGTGCCACGTCTCTCTAGCGTAGATACATTGCGCCAAGATATGATCCACGTTGTCTTCCCCTTGCAAGCATGTGTAGCAGACCGAAGGCGCATCTTGTAGTCCATGTCTAGCTCTGCGGTCCGAAGTCCATATGCGGTATTGTACTGGCAGCCATACAAAGATCTTACATTTTAACTTTGCCATATGCATCTACCCGTGTTCGATCTCACCAGCCCCAAGGAAAGTCTATCATAGGTGGATTTAGCCGTATAATTGCCAGAAGCGTCGTACGGCCAAGTGAACGCGTCATCCATGTTGTTATCTCACGATATGTTGTTGATCATGTAATAATATAGTTGCATGCATCATTATGATGCAGAGACCGGGGGTGATCCTCCTTTCTGAAAAAAATGTTGTTGATCACGTGTCTCATATGGATGAGCTGATGTGTGCCGTGAACGAGATCTCTCCGATTATGTCCAGGGTCCATCTATATTCCATCATGGCTTGCTACATTGTCCTTCGGTATTTTGTGTGTGTGTCGACAACAACAACAATGAGAGGTGCTATGTCAATCACAGCAAAGCCATGTAACCATCGTCCTTCCACAACAAAACCTTGTCTCCCCTTCCCGCGGTGATTTTGACTGTGCTGTGGAACACCGCACGTGCCTCTTCATCAATTACACTCAAGAAGAAAGAGCTGGAACCTACGGGAGGCACTCAAAGGGGATGCTTGGATGCTCAAAATTGATCCCGACATCGCCGCCACCATTGACCACATTCGTGATTTTTTTCACTCTTTGGATGCTTGTTCATGACTTCCTCCTTGATGAGCAAGCCTAAGATGATATCATTTGGAAGCACGCTAATGATGGGGTCTACTCGGCGGCCACCTCCTACAAGGCTCAGTTCCTTGGGTTGATCTTATCGCCCATGGACCGCATGGTCTGGAAGGCTTGGGCGCCCCCCCCTCCCAAAGTGAAACTCTTTGATTGATTAGCCATTCAAGACCGTATTTGGATGGTTGACCGTTTGGAGAGGCGCGGTTGGGAAAATTGTGGCTATTGCCAGCTTTGCAAGAGAAAACAAGAAACGGGGCCTCACCTCTTCTTCAAGTGTCGTTTCACGCTTAGACTATGGAGATCCATCATCGAGAAGCTGAGGCTAGCTCACATCAACGCCTCTGACTGGCATCTTGATGAATCCGTCAATGAGTGGTGGGACAAACGGACCGACAACCGGAGGCCACGGCCTCCCTCGCAATGCTCATCTCTTGGACCATCTGGAATGAACGAAATGCTAGGGTGTTTCGTAATAAATTTGCGCCACCGCCGGTTCTTCTTGCATCCATTCTTGACGAAGCAAAGCTTTGGGTTACCGCCGACGCAAAAAACTTGGGTCCGTAATATTTTGTGAGTAATTGTCATGCCACTGGTCAGAGGTGTTATGTAAAACTCAAAACTCTATTTTCCTCTTATTTAATGGATGAGGCAAATTTTATGCCTCCATTTAAAAAAGAGTCGCTAGCCCATGCCATAGTCGTTCCGGATGGGTTTGGCTCAGCCACTCCCATCTGACTCATAGGGAAAGGGCTTGCAGATGCCAGTTTTTCACTTCAAGTCCTCCAAACTTTGTTGGAATGCAGATGGTTTTCCAGGCCACTAAACATTGCCCTCCATGGGTCCTCTCACTAGTAGAAAATGAGGCTATAGCCCTGGTTCGTTTGGGCCATTAGCCCCGGTTCACGAACTGGGACTAACAAAGCGGGACTAATGCTAGCCCGAGTTCGGCCCCGAACCGGGGCTAATGGTCCTCTACGTGGCGGGGCTCGGAGTGGGGGGGAGGGGTATTAGTCCCGGTTCTTATTGCGAAACGGGTCTATTGCTTCGCTGCCTTTTTTTGAGCATATTTTAGGGTTTAGGGTTTTGCACTAAATTGGATGAGGCTATTTTGCTGCCCCTATTTTCCCATTTATTTGTTTTGGGCACTTTTTAATTCTTGTTTTGCACTAAATTGGATGGTACATACACATCAATAAAGGAACAACTATATTGCACATCATCGTCACAAATATATTACACCATCTCATCCGTCGTGCTTTGTCGAACATATTAGAAAATGTAGACACGAGTTACATGCACATATGCATCTTTTTTACACTTTAACATTTCATCTGAATTGCATCAACGGGCAATAGTATTCTTCCTTCACATCTAGGACCTTTGCATCTAAGAATCCGGCAATTTCCTCTTAAATTGCTCGTACATGTTCCTGTGGTAGAAGACTGTCCCGCAACCGTTCAATCTAATTTAAAGAAGGTATCAATATATATCAATGAAACCGAACACAATTGACGATAATAAAATAAAGTTGTGAGTATTGTTTATCGTACTTCATTTTTTTATGTCTCAGTTTTTGCCCGTCTCATGGGTCGTCTGGCGAATGAACTCACAAACATAGTATCGATATAAATTGTTCCCATGTTCCTGCCTCAACCACTTTACAAGAACAGAGTTTGTAAGTGCATTTGGTGCCCCTTAGTGATTTTGGTGGTTTGAAGACTTATAGGTTAAGTATCTAATGTGTTCTTGAGTGTACAAAGGATCCATAAGTCGCTGAGGAGTTTGAAATATTCGATGAATATCGACCCCTAAAAATGTATATCTTCGGTTGAAGAAATTGGTCTGAAGCTGAAGAATTGAATCGCGAAGAAGTTGTGATGAAATTGATATTCCTCATGAAGATATTGAAATTGAGGAATTCTGTGTGTCCTGAAGAAAATCAATCTAAAGAGTTTGAAGCATGAAGATTTATCCTTTCTGTTTTATTTTCTTCACACTTGAGTAATAGGAACACTGTACTGTTAAAGGGGGTCGAGGTAACACATTGGAATGAATTTCCTCATGATGCTCAACCCAAGCCTAATCGTACCAAAAGCCTCAAGTGAGGAATATGAGAGACATGAGGACTCTCACAGTTGAGGGTCCCGACCGTTATCGATAGTCACGCCACATCATTGGTCTTATCCACACCAACGGTCATATTATTTAAGGGCATTAATGTCAAATCATGTCGGGATGCTCCGAGGCTATAAATAGCCGCCCCCACAACCATTAGCTGGTTGGTTGCTCCGTTAGAAACTGACACTTGTCATAAGAGCAACCCAAATTCCTCACAGTCTTCGAGAGTAATTCATCAGTGAGGAAATACCCCAAACACCAAACCACAAACCGAAAACCAAGTGATTGAGCATCACTGAAGAAGTTTTTCCTGTGGGGGACTGAAGCCTTTTACCTTTGAGGACTATGCATCCTCCAGATGGTTAGGCGTCATGGTCTAGAGCAATCCAGCAGACAATTGTGGATCGCCAGGTAACCAAGTTTGTGAGGATTTGAAAGTGTGCCCTGAAGACTTACCACGAGTGTTGAGCGAGGACTGTGTGTTCTTAGCCCAAGGAGAATACGATAGGGACTGTGTGTCCCGGGACTGTGTGTCCTTTGGTTTCAATACCAAGCCGCTCCAGATGTACAACTGTCACAGCAGTTGGAACTGGGTCCTCAGCCATTGTCTTCACTGTGAAACGGGTTCTATTTCCTCAACTCTTTATATTCCTCAGATTGTGTGTTGATGATTTTCACTGTCACTGGTTGAAGAATTTGCTGAAGACTTTCTCTGAAATTCCTCAACCCCAAATTCTTCACGCAAGTTAATCCTAATCTGTTTTCTGCGTGCCTGCATATTGTGCAAACTGTTTTCATATTCTTCATTCTGAAAAACTGCTATAGTGATACTTTGCACTCCTGATCCTGTGTTGTTTCCGCTGTAAGTCAGTCATCAGTGAGGAATTTCCTCAAAAGGAATTTCCTCAGCGATGAAATTCTAAAAATCTCCTATTCACCCCCCCTCTAGTCGATATAACACACTTTCAATTGGTATCAGAGCAAGGTACTCCCTTGTTCTGTGTGATTTCGGTTTAACCACCTGGAGTTTTAGTTATGTCGACTGCAGGCATGATTAAGGTTACTGCAGCATGTCCTACTTTCGAAGGAAAGGACTTTCCCTTCTGGAAGACCAAGATGCAGATGCATCTACAAGCTATTGACAATGATCTCTGGTTGATGTTCTTCGCAATCTCTTCAATCACTCCAAGAGGTTTGACAATGAAAGCTGCCAAGATACCTTTGATCGCCTCACTGACATTTCAAATGAACTGCAAGCACTGGGAGCTTGAGACATTACTGATCACGAAGTTGTGAAGAAACTGCTAAGATCTTTGGATTGTTCATTTGATACTTTAGTTCTGATGATTCAAGAAAGACTAAACTACAAGATGCTTGATCCAGCTGATATACTCGAAAGACTCAATACTCATGAATTCTAACAAGAAGAAAAGAGAGATCTATATGGACCAAGCTATTCTAGACCACGTGCACTGAAGGCCAAAGCAATTTCCTCATCTGAAGAAGAAGACTCGGATGGTAGCATTGGTGATCCTGAAGAATTTGGACAGGAGCTTGCAATGCTCGTGAGGAAATTCCAGAGGTTTACACGACGTGGCCAGTTCGGTAAATCTTCAAGAAGAGATATGAGGAAATCATAATCTTCATCTGAAGACTACAAGAAAAGAACCTGCCACAAATGCAAGAAATCAGGTCACTACATTGCTGATTGTTCTCGTTGGGAAAAGGAATCAAAGAAGAAGAAATACAAGGATGGAAGTTCTGATGACTCTAAGAAAAAGAAGAAACCTTCAAAATCCTCATCTTCAAAGTCCTCATCGCACAAGAAGACTAGTTTCAGAAAGGCTCGGGCACTTATTTGCAAGGAAATGGATTCAGAGGCAGAATCCGAGGAATGTGATGAAGAGGAGGGTTCTGATGAATACTCAGAATCCGTACATGCTAGTCTTGCACTTGCAACCACATTTGTCAGCAAGCCAATCTTCAACCTTGAAGAAAATGATAACACCATCCACACTGATGACTATGCTGATGACTTCGCTCCAACCTATTGCTTCATGGAAAAAGGTTCAAAGGTACCGAATGATGCTTCCTCCTCTGATTCAAGTGAGTGTGAACCTGATGATTATAAAAAACCCAGTTACAATAAACTTGCTATCATTGCCACTAAACAAGAAACTGCCCTGGAAAAGCTTCAGAAACTGCTAGATAGAAGCGATGATCTGTTGAATGATGAAATGAATCTTACCCAAATCCTCACTGAAGATATGAAAAGTCTTTAGTCTAGATTTGATAATCTTCAAGATCATCATGCTACACTCCTCACTGATCATGAGAAACTTTCCTATGAATTTCTTCAAAGGAAGCTTGATCTAGAGAAGTTGAGGATTTCTCATGATGATCTTCGTATGGAAAATGATTCATTACTAGCTCAACAGATCAGTGCTGCTCAAGCTGAATTCATTCCTCCATGTCTTAAATGCATCGAACGTGAAACTGCTAATTCTTCACCAGAATTATCAAATGCTTCAATTGCTACAAATTCTTCAACTGCTCCTGTAGTGTCAAATTCCTCACTTGAGGAAAACACAAATTTCACTGATGAAAATGTAGGGCTGAAGGAATTGTATGTGACAGGCATATACAAAAGTCTCAAAGGACATCAAACCCTTTGTGATGTGCTCAAAAAGCAGATCTTGAACAGGAACCCGAGGAAAGAAGGAATTGCCTTTGAGAGGAAATTGAATGTTGATGGATCTTATTGGAAACCTGAGCAGTATCCCAAAACCTCATAGGTTGCTGCTACTGGGCCTTCTTTTGATCCATCCAATCTAACAGGTTTTTCATGTGAATTATCCTATTCCTCAGATGAGTCATTTGACTCCAACTATAAACTGTTCAAAAATAATCTCGTGAAGTATTTGCTCGATATGTTGGAACTAACTGCAGGAATGGCCCTCCCTTGAGGAAAATCTGGGTTCCCAAAAGTTGCCTTGAAAATCTTCAGGTGAATGTCCTCATGACACCACCTATGAAGAATTTGAACCCCAGATCAAATTCCTCAGGAGGACCAAAGTCTTCAAGAGGATCAAAATCCTCAGCTGGTCAAAACTATGCTCGTACCCGTGCTAATGCTCCTAGCATGCAGGGAAATTACAAGGACTATGAATATGAGTGTTATTCTTCAAATCATTATGTTCATAAATCCTCAAACAAGTTCTATGCATATTCATATGAGTACTTTAACCCCCCCAATTGTTAAGAGAAGTGCATTAGCTTCAATGCCCCTTTCTCATATGGAGCACGCAGGATGATGAATGCTTTAACACCCCTTCAAATGTGGGTGGTGAAGAAATTGAACTAATCACTTCTGCAGGTCAGGTCTCCAGATGAAAATCATCATTTGAAGAATTTGCTGGAGACCTGAGGAAAATGCTTGATGGGACGCAAGCTAATAATTGATGAAATAGAAATATTTCACACGTCCTTATAATTATGTTATGATGAAATTCCTATGTGATGAAATTGATATCATATTCTTCAAGTCTGAAGCATATGAGATGGTAAGCTGTACTAATTCATCTGCAGGATGACAAACCCAAGAGTACCGAGTGGGTTCTTGATAGTGGCTGCACACACCACATGACTAGTGACAAAAGCTTGCTGATGAATATGCCACTAACTCCATCACCCCTCAAGCAAATCACATATGCTGACAAAGGTAAAAGCAAGGTATTGGGACTTGGCAAAGTGGCTATTTCCAAGGATAGGCACATGGTAAAAGTAATGCTTGTTGAATCTCTTGGATTTAATCTCATGTCAGTCTCAATGCTTTGTGATCTTGATATGAGTGGTATCTTTGGAAGATATAGATGTGTTGTTATCATGGAATCTGACAGATCCAAAGTCTTCGAAGGTGTGAGAAGAGGGGATTTGTACATTGTTGATTTCTCTACAGGTCCTCAACCAGCCACTTGCTTACTAGCAAAAACCTCAGAAGGGTGGCTGTGGCATCGAAGACTCGGTCATGCAGGCATGAGGAATTTGCACACGCTCGCGAAGAAGAAGCATGTCAGAGGCATCGAACCAGTCAAATTCCTTAAGGACCACCTCTGCGGTGCTTGTGAATCTGGGAAAATGACCAGATCCAAGCACCCCTAGAAGACTATCATGACCACTACTCGTCCATTTGAATTGCTTCACATGGATCTATTTGGACCTACTCATTATGCCACACTAACAAATGCAGCATCTTTATATGGCTTTGTCATAGTTGATGATTATTCCACATACACATGGGTGCATATCATTTTATATAAAACTGAAGTGCAGGAAGTCTTCAAACGTTTTTCCTCAAGGGCCTCGACAAACTTCGGC
Source organism: Hordeum vulgare subsp. vulgare (assembly GCF_904849725.1). Taxonomy (NCBI): domain Eukaryota; kingdom Viridiplantae; phylum Streptophyta; class Magnoliopsida; order Poales; family Poaceae; genus Hordeum; species Hordeum vulgare. The sequence goes on from NC_058523.1 coordinate 68,312,683, forward strand.
ATCATGATCAAACACATCAGGAGAGATAATGGAACAGAGTTCAAAAACACTGGTCTTGATAATTATCTTGATGAACTTGGCATTACTCACGAATTGTCTGCTCCTTATAGTCCTTAACAGAATGGTGTCGTTGAAAGGAAGAACAGGACTCTCGTTGAGATGGCAAGAACCATGCTTGAAGAATATCAGACTCCTCGTCGCTTTTGGCCTGAAGCAATCAACACTGCATGCCATATCATCAACAGGGTATATCTTCACAACTTCCTCAAGAAAACCTCATATGAACTCCTCACTGACAAGAAACCTAAAGTAAGTTATTTCAAAGTCTTCGGTGCAAAATGTTGGATTAGAGATCCTCACCATAACTCAAAGTTTGCACCTAAGGCACATGAGGGTTTTATGCTCGGTTATGGAAAGGACTCGCACGCCTACAGAGTCTTCAACAACTATCACAACAAGGTTGTTGAGACTGTAGATGTGCGGTTCAATGAAACTAATGGCTCGCAAAGAGAGCAATTGCCTCCTGATCCAGATAAGCTATCTCCTGAGGAAGCAATAAAGCTCAAAGTTACTGAAGACATTGTTCCCACTCAGGAAATTGATGAAGAAATCATTCCCATCACTGATGAAAATCAAGAAGATGCTCCTGAGGATATTGCTCCAGAACCAATTCCTTAGCCCAGACGAAATCCTCAACCAGCTCATCCAAGGATTGCAAATGAAGTGGAACTTGAAAAAATCCTCAATGACATCAACGTGCCAGGTCCTCTCACTCGATCAATAGCTTCACACTTAGTTAACTTTTGTGGGCATTTCTCCTTTGTGTCTATCACAGAACCTTCAAAACTTGCTGAGGCTTTCCTGGAACCGGAGGGGATCCAAGCTATGCAGGACGAACTTCTTCAATTCAAGTTGAATGACGTATGGGAGCTCGTCAAACGACCAGATCCTCGCAAGCACAACATCATCGGAACCAAGTGGATTTTCCGAAACAAGCAAGATGAGGCTGGTCAAGTGGTGAGGAATAAGGCATGACTTGTAGCCCAAGGCTACACACAGGTTGAAGGAATAGATTTCGATGAAACTTTTGCACCTGTTGCTAGACTTGAAGCTATTCGAATACTACTTGCTTATGCTAATCATCATAACATCATCTTATATCAAATGGATGTGAAAAGTGCATTCCTCAATGGTAAGCTTGAGGAAGAAGTATATGTTGCTCAGCCCGTAGGTTTTGAGGATCCAAAGAATCCAGACAAAGTCTTTAGACTCAAAAAGGCGCTCTATGGTCTCAAGCAAGCCCCTCGAGCATGGTATGATACATTGAAGGAATTCCTCATGAAGAAAGGCTTCAAACCTAGTTCACTCGATCAAACTCTTTTCACTAAATCCTATGATAATGAACTATTTGTGTGCCAGATATATGTCGATGACCTTATATTTGGCTGTACTGACAAACGATACAGTGATGAATTTGCTTACATGATGAGTGAAGAATATCAGATGTCTATGATGGGGGAGCTGAAATTCTTCTTAGGACTTCAAATTCGTCAACAACACAATGGAATCTTCATATCTCAGGATAAATACCTCAAGGATGTTCTGAGGAAATTCGACATGCATGAATGCAAAGGTGCCAAGATTCCAATGCCTACCAACGGCCACCTCTGCACTGACGAAAATGGTAAAGAATTCGATCAGCAGGTATATCGCTCTATGATTGGCTCTTTACTGTATTTATGTGCATCTAGGCCAGATATAATGCTTAGTGTTTGCATGTGTGCACGTTTTCAAGCAAAACCGAAGGAATCACACCATAAGGCCGTGAAGCATATTCTTCGATACTTAGCTCACACACCAACACTAGGATTATGGTATCCCAAGGGCTCAAATCTTCATCTTGTGGGATATTCTGATTCTGACTATGCTGGTGACCGTGTGGATCGCAAGTCAACCTCTGGCACATGTCATTTCCTCGGAAGATCACTAGTTTGCTGGTCCTCAAAGATGCAGAACTGCGTTTCACTCTCCACTGCCGAAGCTGAGTACATTGCTGCTGGTTCATGTTGTGCTCAATTGATATTGATGAAGCAAACCCTCAAGGACTACGGCATAAAAATGAAGAATGTGCCTCTCTACTGCGACAATGAGAGTGCAATCAAGATTGCATACAACCCAGTACAACACTCGAAGACCAAGCACATCCAGATTCATCATCATTTTCTTCGGGACCATGTTCTCAAGGGCAATATCCTCATCGACCATGTGAAGACTGACGATCAACTGGCAGATATCTTCACTAAGCCCTTGGATGAGAAAAGGTTTTGCAAGTTGTGGTGTGAGATAAATATCTTAGAATCTTCAAATGTTTTGTAGAAACATGCACACATCCTAACACTTATGCAAAATTGATGACTTAGATGTGCAACACATGATGAATCGATTTTCTTCAACTAATGAAAAATATCACCCTGAGTGTGAGGAAATCAACAAAGAAATTTATTCTCACGGCCCTACGACAATTGTACGCGGCGTCTGTAATCAACATTCTTATATGGTGGGTCACGCCACCACCCAACTTGAAATTCCTCAAGTTGAATTTCTTCAAAGCTGAATTTCTTCAAAAGTTGTTTTTCTTCAAAACAATTGTTCTTCAAAATCGTGTTTCTTCAAAATTGAAATTCATCATCATGACGCTTTGTCACAAAACCCTCAAGTTAATCAAAATCTTCAAAAACACTTGATGATTTTCGTTTACCTAGATAGAATGTGATTTCAAAGTCCTCAACAGCATTCACTTATAGCTTTTTCTTCAATTTCATATTTCATCTAAGTGAATGTGATCGGACCCTACTTTCCCTCTATGCTACTCTCACCCAGTGTATTCAATTCTTCATATGCGTTCTACTTGAAACTTTGTCACAAAATCCTGAAATCTTCAAAAATATTTTTTTATAACTAAACCCCACTTTCCCCATTCGGATAACCACGATCTCCACCGCTTCGGTCGTGTGCTACACGTGTCCTGCGGAGACGTAGAGACACGGGCTATTTGGTCCGATACTTTCGCGCCAACAGTTACCGTCTGGCTATAAATATGTCCCCATCTCCCTTCGGTAAAATCTTCTTCCCATCGCCCTCCTGCTACAGCAAAGCTCAAAAGCCCTAGCGCCACCGCTAGAAGTCTCGACGTCGGGGAAGAAGAGCTTGACTGCCTCGACCTCTCCGTCGCCGAAACCACGCCGTAACCGGACCATCTTCGTCCGCCGCCGCCGTAGCTGTCCTCTGTTGCCGAGTTAGGGCGCATTGGACTCACACCGAAAGAGCATCTATTGCTACTCCTTCTCTGTTCTTCGTGCGCGCCATATAGGGTAAATAAAACCCCTATTTTTACACCTCATTTGATCTACTATTTTACCTTAGAGATGTGAAATCTGTTTTTCCTCAAGTATCCATCAGTTTCTTTTTCCTCAAACACTGCCTATCACCCAACTATTGATGAACTTCACTAAGCATCTAAGATTTTCACGAGATTCCTCAATTGTGCGAATTTACAGATCTGTACAACTCTAGAACCCAAGAACAGTATGCTTAGACGAATTCCTCGACCACTGGTCAAATTCCTCAAATTTCAAAAAAATTCATTTCATCAAATTTGAGAACGCATATGACCTCTCCAAATTCCTCGCAACTATACTCTGTTCACACGTACAAACATGTCAGCTGATGAATCTCTAGGTTCTCATCAACTTAACTCATTTGCAACGTTTCTTGAAGAAAATCTGCAAGTTTCATCAGAATCCTCAAGAGTTCAATTTCCTCAGCAAAAGCCTGAGCTGAAGAAAATGGAGGATGAAAGGAAGCAAAAGGGTGGCAAGAAACTCGAGCAGAACACTGCCATAGATATCCCTGAGGATATATACCTGGAATACTGCACACCTGATGAACAAGAAACTATGCCCAAGAGAAAGATCAGGCTTCAAAAGATAGAACGCCGATGGGCTAAGGAGTTGAAAGAGTACAGATTCGTCACTCCCAAATATGCGAAGAAATTCGCACTGAAGCTTCTTGGCAAGTGGCCTGCACTTGAGGATTGTTGACGTGCAACTATTCCTGACTTGATGCCTCCACGGCAACGGATCCAGAAAGGAGTTGCTTCCAGTTGCTCAACAATTAGCAATTGTCTTGCAATGGCCCACCAACGTGTGGGATCGTGTCAGTTTTCGAGGGTAGAGTATTCAACCCAAATTTGTTGGTTCGCACGACGGGAAGTGAAAGAATATTCTCAAGTATTAGCAGTTGAATGCGTCAGATTCAACTACACGTGAAAGATTAGTGTGTGCAAGCTAAGTAGTATGATAGAAACGGTGCCAGAAACAATCTGGTGACAAGGCAGACTATTCCTAACTGTTGTATCAATGGCGCCAGTAAGTTGCCCGTGGACGGAAATATTCTTTCCCGGCTGTTAGAGCATATATCTCCATATGTGGTTTTGGTAATTTATGACAATTCCTATGGACTAATGGTTGCCTTAAGTTATATTTATAGGATTTGTCCATAGGCACTTCTTGAAGTCCATCTGTTGGGTTCAAGGAGTTTATATGATGACCAAGATGGTATTCAAGGTATTATCCAAAGAATGGTCATAAAGACACAAGGTTGATCAAGATCTCAGACAAAGAGTAAATCAAGATGATCAACACACAAAGCGTACAAGATGTACCGAGAGGGATCAAGTGATCCCATGGTATGGTAAGCATTGTCCATTACGTGTTTGTGTACTAACCCATGGTCTTCGTGAGAGTTCTATGTGGGGGTTAGGTGTGTTTCCATGGGCTTGCATCAAAAGGAAGATCTCATACAACCCATGAAGGATGACGTCAAGTGGTGATCGTCATCAGGACACACAAAGCATACAAGATGTACCGAGAGGGATCAAGTGATCCCATGGTATGGTATGCATTGTCCATTACGTGTTTGTGTACTAACCCGTGGTCTTCATGAGAGTTCTATGTGGGGGTTAGGTGTGTTTCCATGGGCTTGCGTCAAAAGGAAGATCTCATACAACCCATGAAGGATGACGTCAAGTGGTGATCGTCATCAGGACTGCGGTGTGCAAGTTCAAGTGGATCAGCACGAATATATCATGCTTGAAGCTTGCCGTCCATTGTGGTCCATATTGAGGAAGCCAAGATCATCATCATCTAGCTCAAGAGGACGAGGTGCAAGGTATAGGTTTGCCCTTGATAGGTTTTCTGTTTTAGGATAGATTGTCGTTCTGTCAAGGGGGGCTCTCAAGTGAGTAGCTCGATCGTATCGTTCGTTGAGAGCTCAAACCATTTCCATCCTTGCATCATACTTCTTGGTTCTTATTTGGTGTTTCTCTGTGTGAGTTTTAGAGCTTATGGTCATTTTCATGACAAGCTCGAGTTCATCGAAAACGGAGTCCATTTGCATCTACTATGATGTTTTCGATGTTGGAGTTTTTGCCGGTTCTTCATTCATAGAGGTCTCACATCTCTATATCATTGGCATTTTCATATCTGCATGGTCCTAAGATTTCCCGTCGCTGTTTGGATAGCACTTGTCGTCCTAAATCCAACAAGCTTGGGTTTGCTCGATTCGGACTCGTATGCGAAAGTTATGGATGTTTCAGTGGCGAGCGGTAGTACCGCTAGACCTAGCGGTAGTACTGCTGGCCCTAGCGGTAGTATCGCTAGAGTTGATGGTAGTACCGCTGGCCCTAGCGGTAGTACCGCTAGAGCTGGCGGTAGTACCGCTGGCCCAGCGGTAGTACCGCCCTTGGTCAGCGGTAGTACTGCTCCAGGACTTTAGTATCGTCATCTTTGCGGCCGTACTGCGTCGGACTTTTTGCGAAGACTTTCTTGACGGTGGTTGGCCGAGTAGTATCTTTGCGCTACCATGGGCTTAGCGGTAGTACCGCTGCAGCCAGCGATCGTACCGCTGGAGGGTCAGCGGTAGTACCGCTGGAGCCAGCGGTAGTATCGCTGGGCTCGGGCTGTAAGTGGGGGTAACAGTCTGATTCCTTCCCCTACTATATAAAGGGGGTCTTCTCCCCCCTTGGTCTGATCCATCCGTTGAGCTCATGTTCTACTTCCATCGTTGACTGATACGTCTCAAACGTATCTATAATTTTTGATGGTTTCACGCTGTTATCTTGTCATCTTTGGATGTTTTATGTACCTTTTATATCTTTTTTGGGACTAACTTATTAATTCAGTGCCAAGTGCCAGTTCCTATGTTTTCTGTGTTTTTGGCTCTTTTCATATCTGATTTTGGAACGGAGTCCAAACGGAATAAAATCCCTGAAATGATTTTTTTTCCGGATGGAAGAAGATCAGGGGGCCTGTGGGCCAAGCCAGGAGGGCTCCTGGGAGCCCACAAGCCCCCACTCCACCACCAGGGAGAGGCGGCGGTGGCAGGGCTTGTGGCCTCCCTGGCCGCCCCCTGACCTAGATCTTTGGCCTATATATTCCCTAAAATACAGAAAAAATCAGGGGAGCCTCGAAAATACTTTTCCGCCGCCGCAAGCTTCCGTTTCCGCGAGATCTCATCTGGAGACCCTTCCCGGCACCCTGCCGGAGGGGACTTTGGAGTTGGAGGGCTTCTTCATCATCATCATCGCCCCTCCAATGACTCGTGAGTAGTTCACTTCAGACCTACGGGTCCGTAGTTAGTAGCTAGATGGCTTCTTCTCTCTCTTGGATCTTCAATACAAAGTTCTCCATGATCTTCATGGAGATCTATCCGATGTAATCTTCTTTGGCGGTGTGTTTGTCGAGATCCAATGAATTGTGGATTTCTGATTAGATTATCTATGATATATATTTGAGTCTTTGTTGATTTCTTATATGCATGATTTGATATCCTTGTAAGTCTCTTCGAGTCTTGGGTTTTGTTTGGCCAACTAGATCTATGATTCTTGCAATGGGAGAAGTGCTTGGTTTTGGGTTCTACCATGTGGTGACCTTTCCAAGTGACAGTAGGGGCAGCAAGGCACACATTAAGTAGTTGCCATCAAGGGTAACAAGATGGGCTCTGTCGTTGATATGAGATTGTCCATCTACATCATGTCATCTTGCTTAAGGCGTTACTCTGTTCTTTTGGACTTAATACACTAGATGCATGCTAGATAGCGGTCGACGTGTGGAGTAATAGTAGTAGATGCAGAAAGTATCGGTCTACTTGTTTTGGACGTGATGCCTATAGATATAATCATTGCCATAGATATCGTCACGACTTTGCGCGGTTCTATCAATTGCTTGACAGTAATTTGTTCACCCACCGTCTACTTGCTTTCATGAGAGAAGCCACTAGTAAACACTATGGCCCCCGGGTCTATTCACATCCATCGTTTACACCTCCGCTTTTACTTTGCTTTGTTACTTTGTTGCTTTCAGTTCTCACTTGGCGAACAATCTATAAGGGATTGACAACCCCTTCATAGCGTTGGGAGCAAGCTTTTGTGTTTGTGCTGGATCTTGTGATACTCCTCCACTGGATTGATACCTTGGTTCTCAAACTGAGGGAAATACTTACCACCGCTGTGCTACATCACCCTTTCCACTTCGAGGGAACACCAACGCAAGGCTCCATAGTTGTAGCAGAAGGATTCCTGGTGTCGTGGACACAACTATTCCTGTCGTCGTTATCGGGGAAGCACAGCTGACATCATTGACCTTCTTAGAGCTTGCTAACTCTCAATCCCTCCAATGATTCTTGCTTGTTCTTGAGGGAAAAGAGAGAAGAGATCTAGATTCACATCTCCACCAATCACTTTCTCCTCTATGTGAGGGGAACCCCTTGGGTGTAGATCTTGGAGTTCTTTGTGAGCTCCGTGTTCTTCCTCTCATATTTCTCCATAGCTTTTGTTGTTGTGGAGGGATTTGAGTGTGAGGGACTTGACCACTTCGTGTGTTCTTGCCATTGCATTAGTTGCATCGGTTTGAGTTCTCCACGGTGATACGTGGAAGGGAAGTTTGAGAAGCTTATTACCTTTGGTACTTAGTACCCTAGATATTGTTCTTCGTGGATGCTTTGGCGTCCTAGAAGCTTGGTGGTGTCTCGGAGCTCAATCATTGTGGTGTAAAGCTCCAGGAAAGCATCAGGGTCTCCAATTAGGTTGTGGACATTGCCCCGAGCAATTTGTACGGGTACCAGAGACCGCCCCCAAGGTTTGCCATTTGTACGGGTTCGGTGACCGTCCTCAAGGGTCCCTTAGTGGAATCATGGCATCGTGCATTGTACGAGGGCGTGAGGAGATTACGGTGGCCTTAGTGGCATCTTGGGGAGCATTGTGCCTCCACACCGCTCCAACGGAGATTAGCATCCGCAAGGGTGTGAACTTCGGGATACATCATCGTGTCCGCGTGCCTCGGTTATCTCTTACCCGAACCCTTTACTTATGCACTTTACTTTGTGATAGCCATATTGTTTATTATCATATATCTTGCTATCACTTAGTTGTTTATCTTGCTTAGCATAAGTTGTTGGTGCACATAGGTGAACCTAGTTGTTGTAGGTTTTGTGCTTGACAAATTAAACGTTAGTTTTATTCCGCATTTGTTCAAGCCTAAACCGTAATTATTTTAAAGCGCCTATTCACCCCCCTCTAAGCGACATCCACGTCCTTTCACCGGCAACGGTGCCAGAAAAAGTATTGTAGCAGGTAGCAGCAGTGTAACGAGTAACATCAGTGGCAAGGAACAACAGTAGTGATGGCAGTAGCAAGTAGCAACAACAAGTAATAGTAGCAACAAGTAACAGTAGTAACAGCAGCAGCAGGACAAAGCAAGTAACAACAGCAGTGGGACAAACTCGTAGGCAATGGATAGGTGATTTGTTGGATGACATTCATCATGGAACAGTTATAACATGGAGAGATATGTGGCTAGCTCTCGTTCGTCGGCATGCATTCCGTGTGTAGTCATACGTGCTTAGGGAAAAGAACTTGCGTGACATCTATTGCCCATCCCTTCCGTGGCAGCGGGGTCCAAATGGACACTACAGGATATTAAGGTTCTCCTTTTAATAAAGAACTGGACCAACGCATTAGCACTCGGTGAACACATGAACTCCTCAAACTATGGTCATCACCGGGAGTGGTTCCGGTTATTGTCACTCCGGGGTTGCCAGATCATAACACATAGTTGGTAACTACAACTTGCAAGATCGGATCTAAAACACACATATATTGGTGACAACATAATAATTTCAGATCTGAAATCATGGCACTTGGGCCCTAGTGACAAGCATTAAGCATGGCAAAGTAGTAGCAACATCAATCTCACAACATAGTGGATACTAGGGATCAATCCCCGTCAAAACTAACTTGATTACATGATAGATCTCATCCTACTCATCACCGCCCAACGAGCCTACGAATAGATTACTCACGAACGATGAAGAGCTTCATAGAATTGGAGGGGGAAGAAGGTTGATGATGACGATGGCGACGATCTCCTTGATCCGGAGCCCAAAACAGACTCCAGATCTGCCCTCCAGATGAAGAACAGGATGTGGCGGCGCCTCCGTGTCGCAAACGCGATGAAATCTTCTCTCTTGATTTTTTCCGAGACGAAAGGGAATAAATAGAGCTGAGTTTGGGGGCGGCAGAGCCACATGGGACCCACAAGCTCTGACGCCGCGGCCTGGGGGGGGGGGGTGGCGGCGGCCACAAGGCTTGTGGCCCACTGGCTCACCCCCTCCGGTGGATTTTTGCGTAGGTATTTTTCATATTTTCCAGAAATATTCTCCGTAAATTTTCAGGACGTTCCGAGAACTTTCATTTCTGCACAAAAAACAACACCATGGCAATTCTGTTGAAAACAGCGCCAGTCCGGGTTAGTTCCATTCATATCATGCAAATTAGAGTCCAAAACAAGGGCAAAAGAGTTTGGAAAAGTAGATACGATGTAGATGTATCAAACTCCCCCAAGCTTAAAACCTTGCTTGTCCTCAAGCAACTCAGTTGACAAACTGAAAGAGAAAGAAAATCTTTGACAAACTCTGTTTGATCTTGTTGTTGCAACTATGTCTAACTCATAACCAGAATTTCAGCAAGATCACAAGTTAACCACATAAGCAAGTGACACAAAGGTCTCACGGTAAACTAATATCAATGGCGTAATCAGCTAGCGAGCAAATAATAATGAGTTTCAGATACCAACAATTCAATCAAAACAAGCATGAAGCAATATGAATAGGTGGTATCTCGCTAGCTCTTTCTCAGACCGCAAAACATAAATGCAGAGCACTTTGAAAGATCAAGGGCTGACTAAACATTGTAATCCATAGCAACAAAGATCCAGTCATAGTCATACTCAATATCAATCAAAAGCAAAGCATAAAAATGACAGAGGTGCTCTCTAATTGGTGCTTATATAAGAAGAGGATGACTCAACAGGAAAATAAATAGACAAACCCTGCGCAAAGGGAAGCATTGATTTGCAGAGGTGCCAGAGCTCAAGCTTTGAAAACAGAGATAATAATTTTGGGTGGCATGCTTTCATTGTCAACGCAATGACCAAGAGTTCTCAATATCTTCCACGCTACTCATGCTATAGGGAGGTTCCGAAACAGAAAATTAAAGTTTTAACTCCCCCACCACCAATCAATCACACTCCACGGCTAGCCGAATCCTCGGGTACCGTCCATACTAACATCAATCCGGGGGGAGTCTTGTTTTACAGTTATGTTTTCGATTTAAGCGTGGAACTGGGCATTCCAATTACCGGCCCCTTTCTCGTGAATGGCAGTGAATAAACACATGTCGAGGATAACACGCCTAACATGGAAGATACCAATAGCCCTCTGTCACCACATGAGCGGTTTGGGCAAGAAAAATATATTATTTCTTGAAGGTTTAGAGAATGGCACATGTAAATTTACTTCGAACGGCAGGTAGATACCGCACATAGGTAGGTATGGTGGACTCATAAGGCACAACTTTGGGTTTATGGAGGTGGATGCACAAGCAGTATTCCGCTTAGTACAAGTGAAGGCTAGCAAAAGACTGGGAAGCGACCAACTAGAGAGCGACAACAGTCATCAAGATGCAATGAGTTTGACTAACATTAAGTGCAAGCATGAACATGATATAAATCACCATGAACACGAACATCATAGAGGCTATGTTGATTTTGTTTCAACTACATGCATAACATGCGCCAAGTCAAGCCACTTGAATCATTCAAAGGAGAATACCATCCAATCATACTACATCATAGTCATCTCAAAATCTATGTTGGCATTCAAGACAAACCATTATAAGCTCCTAGCTAATTAAGCATGGCATCAGAAACTATGATCTCTAAGTTGTCATTGCAAACATGGTTCCCTCTGAACAAAGCTTAAACTGGGACGACAAGCTAGTCATATTTACGAAAACAAAATAGATAGGGTTCATACCAGCTTTTCCAGTCTCAGTCACTTCATCATATATCATCATTATTGCCTTTCACTTGCACGATCGAACGATGTGAACAATAATAAGAGTACTCGTGCATTGGACTAAGCTGAATCTGCAGGCAAACACAAAGGAGAAGACAAAGTAATATGGCTCTTTGAAAGCTAAACAAGTATGCATGCAAGAGCCACTAAACATTGTAACCAATATCTTCTACTTGACCCAAAGAAAAAGAAAACTATTTACACGGGAAAGCTCCCAACAAGCAAAAGAAGAAAGGAAAATCTTTTTGGGTTTTCTCAAAAGGACAAAACAAGAAAACAAGAAAACGAACAATAAAAGAAACTAACATGGATAATACAGTGGGAAAGTGTAAACACCGTCGAATAAAGTGAAAGCATAAGCATGAATGTAAGGTCGGTGAGAACACGTACTCCCCCAAGCTTAGGCTTTTAGCCTAGGTTGGTCTACTCCCAAGGACTGTCCTGGCGAAACCCAAAATCACAATCGGGGTTATACGGGAGCGCTGCAGCCACTGCCTGAATAGCTGCCTCACGGAGATGAGCAACCTTCCCTCCCTCTCATACTCCTCTGCCTCTCCTCTGGTTATGTAATATCTCTGTTTTACCTGAAAGTCAAAGAAAGCAGGAGCAGGAAGGGTAATATGGAAAACACGCTGTCGGTTAAATATCAATCGGTATAGGAGGGATTCATCATCCCTCTCAAGGAACTGGTAGCGTGTCATAGCGACGCGGTCAAGGAAAGTTGTATGGAGCGGGGGATCTCCTGCGCGGATGGGTACTCCAAGAAAATTTGCTATGCGAGTGGCATAGATCCCGCCAAAGAAATCCCCATCAATAGCATTCTTATTCAGCCTCCTTGCTATAATAGCTCCCATGCTGAAGCTTTTGTCACCCGTCACTGCGCTCTTAAGGATACTAAGGTCGGATGCGCATAGGTGACAATGTTCAACCTTGCCGTTAATGCATCTACCTATGAAGAGGGCAAAGTAGTGCAAGGAAGGGAAATGAATGCTTCCTATGGTAGCTTCTGTGATGTCTCGAGTTTCTCCAACAGTTATACTAGAGACAAAATCTCTAACCGAAGACTTAGCAAGATCATTGAGACTACCCCCATTGGGTATCTTGCAAATCCTATTGAAATCCTCCGAATCCATGGTGTAGGATTTATCATACAGATCAAACAGTATGGATGAGTTACGGCCAACTAAAAATTTAAATCTACGCACGAAAGAGGCAGTGAGCATAGCATACTGTTCACATTTATCTGAGAGGAATTCTTCTAACCCGGCATTGCGAACAAGTGTGTGAAACTCATCCTTGAAGCCTGCTTTGATCATGAACTCATCGGAAGGCCATTCACATGGTTGTACCGGTGCGTCCCTTAGTTGATAAGGATCGGGCTCCCAAATAGAAAGACGGGGACCCTTCTTACTTGAGGAACCACCATGAAACTTCCTTCTGAACATAATTTCTTTTTGCTGAAATTTTTGAAGTTCAAGAGAAAAGTGAATAAAGACCAACCACACCTTGTAGCAACTACTCCTACTAGTGCCTAGAGACCGTATCACGCGCTAAAACTACTTGGGACCAGCTAAAATCAACATTTCAAGCTCAAGAACAGTGTCACCAAGAGTGCAAGAATACGCGAGGGATAAAGCACTAGAGTAGAAACTAATTGGACCAATGGAGGAGTCACTTACCAAGGAGTAATTTCCCCAAAGCAGTTCGGAGAATGGTGCTTTGAGCAAAGAGATCGAAAATCACAGCCAAATAAGCAAGAACACGGGTTTGAGCTGTGAAACGATTTTTTCTGGAGGTAGAAGAAGAGGATGGGAGCTGGAATGAGTGGAGGGGGTCCCTGTGGGCCCCACAAGCTTGGTGGCCGCGGCCAGGGGGAGCCCGCGGCGTCAGGGATTGTGGCCCACTGGTGTGGCCCCCAGGCCAGCTCTCAGTCCAAATATTTTTCAAAAAATCCAGAAAAATCATATTTGATTTTCACGACCATTGGAGAACTTTTATTTTTGGGGTACTTTTCTCCAGGACGCTAAAACAGAAAACAGGGAAAACTAAACTAAATCTATCATTTTTCTTCTAAGCAACAGAAAGTGAAACCTTAAAACAGAGGTATGTGACTCCTTGATTCATCCATTTCATGGTCATCGAAAGAAATCCATCAATGGGGTTGATCAAATCCTCATGACCAAACTTTTTCAAATCGCAAAAGGAAAACGGAGAATTGTCGAATAGCCACTAAGTTACCTCAATGGGGATATGAATCTCCCCAACAAGCAAATAATACTTCATCTTGACACGAGGAATAGGGCATTCAAAGCTCCCAATAAGAATCGATGAAGATTTTTCGATAGCATTGATGCAATGTACTTGATATCGTTTCTTCGTAAAGTGCACTGTCTGCTCATTACCGTTGACATGGAAAGTGACATTGCCTTTGTTGCAATCTACAACAGCCCCTGCCGTGTTTAAAAAGGGTCTTCTAGGGAAGACAGCCATGGCATCGTCCTCGGGAATATTGAAGATAACAAAGTTTGTTAAGATAATGGTGTTAGCAACCACAACAGGCACATCCTCGCAAATGCCGACAGGGAAAGCAGTTGATTTGTGGGCCATTTGCAGAGAAATTTCAGTGGGTGTCAACTTATCCAGTTCAAGTCTACGATAAAGAGAGAGAGGCATAACACTAACACCGGCTCCAAGGTCACATAAGGCAGTTCTTACGTAGTTTCCTTTACTGCAGCAAGGTATGGTGGGCACTCCGGGATCACCAAGTTTCTTAGGAGTTCCACCTGTGAAAGTGTAATTAGCGAGCATGGTGGAGATCTCAAGATCTGGTATCTTCCGTTTATTAGTCACGATATCTTTCATGTACTTGGCATACAGAGACGTTTTAAGCATATCAATTAACCGCATCTATAGAAAGACGGGTCTTATCATTTCAATAAAGCGCTCAAAATCCTCATCATCCTTTTTCTTGGATGGCTTAGGAGGAAAGGGCATGGGTCTCTGAACCCATGGCTCCCTTTCTTTACCATGCTTCTTGCAGTGAAGTCATTCTTATCGTATCTCTTAGGTTGTGGGTTATCAGGATTAACCGTAGGTTCAATCTCCACATCCTTATTATTGCTAGGTTGAGCATTATTATGAACATCGCTGTCCATATTGTCACCAGGTTCATGTTCATCACCAGATTGTGTTTCTGCATCAGACGCAGAAATATCATTTGGTTCTTCAGGTGTGACAGTATTTGGTGAACTGACATGCAGGTTTCTATCATCCTTCTTCTTCTTCTTAGGATGATTGTGTGTATCAGCATTAATTCCTTGAGAATCTTGATCAATTCTCTTAGGATGGCCTTCAGGATACAAAGGTTCTTGAGTCATTTTGCCTCCTCTAGTAATGACTCTGACAGAGTTGTCATTTAATTCATTGAGCAAGTCATTCTGAGCTTTAAGTACTTGTTCTACCTAAGTAGTAATCATAGAGGCATGTTTACTCAGAAGCTTCAGATCATTGACATTTCTGTCTACACAAGCACTTAAATGACTAAGCATGCGAGTACTTTGTTCCAAATGTCTGCTAACATAATCATTGAAACTCTGTTGTTTGGCAACAAAGTTGTCAAATTCATCAAAGCATAGGCTAGCAGGTTTGTCAAAAGTAATATCACTCTCATCAAACCTACGCAGAGAATTTACTTCTACTACTTGTATCGGGTTATCGAGACCATGGATCTCTTCGATAGGTGGTAGATTTTTGACTTCTTTAGCTCTAATGCCTTTCTCTTGCATAGATTTCTTGGCTTCTTGCATATCTTCAGGACTGAGGAATAGAATACCTCTTTTCTTAGGAGTTGGCTTAGGAGGTGGTTCGGGAATAGTCCAAGCGTTATTGTTGATCAAGATGTTATTCAGTAGGATCTCAGCTTCTTCTACAGTTTGTTCCCTAAAAACACAAGTGGCACAACTATCTAGGTGGTCTCTAGAAGCATCGATAAGTCCGTTATAGAAGATATCAAGTATCTCGTTCTTCTTAAGAAGGTGACCAGGCAAAGCATTCTGTAGCTGGATGAGCCTCCCCCAAGCTTGTGGGAGACTCTCTTCTTTGAGTTGAGCAAAGTTGTATATTTCCTGCAAGGCAGCTTGCTTCTTATGGGCAGGGAAATATTTCTCACAGAAGTAATAGACCATATCCTGGGGACTACTCACACATCCAGGAGCAAGAGAAGTGAACCAGGCTTTAGCGTCATCCTTTAGAGAGAAAGGAAACAACTTAAGGATATAGTAGTAGCGGATCTTCTCCTCACTAGTGAAAAGGGTGGCTATGTCGTGTAGTTTGGTAAGATGGGCTACGACCGTCTCAGACTCATAACCGTGGAAAGGATCAGATTCGACTAGAGAGATTATCTCAGGGTCGACAGAGAATTCATAATCCTCATCGGTGATAAAGATAGGTGAAGTGGAAAACTTTGGGTCGTATTTCATCCTAGCTTTCAGAGATTTTCCTTCCACTTGAGAAATAATTTCTCAGCGTCATATGCATCCTTACACGCAAGAAAATCCTCAGCTATCTCTCCCTCCATAACGTAACCCTCAGGTATATCGGGCAATTCATATCTAGGAGAGCTAGATCTAGCAGGAGCAAAAGCAGGTTCTATCTCAATGGTATCGGCAGTTTCAGAAGCATCACGAGCATTGGCAGTAACTCTAGCAATATGAGCATCTAGGAATGCCCCTAGTGGCATATGAGGAAAAGTAGTATTTCTAGCAGTATCAAGCATAGCATCATCAGGAAAAATAGCATCTCTAGCATCATCAAGCAAAGCATCTCTAGTAGTATCAGGCATAGCATCTCTAGCAGTATCACGCATAACATCTCTAGCAGTATCAGGCATAGTAGCATCATAAGCATCATCAAGCATAGGCGACATATCAAGATTTCTAGTAGGAGGTGATGTCGCAAACTTACTCATAACTGAAGGTGAATCAAGTGCAGAGCTAGATGGCAGTTCCTTACCTCCCCTCGTAGTTGAGGGCAAGACTTTGGTTTTTGGATCTTTCAGATTCTTCATAGTGATCAACAGATATAAATCCCAAGTGACTCAGAGAATATAGCTATCCTTCCCCGGCAACGGCGCCAGAAAAATGTTGTTGACATGCAACTATTCCTGACTTGATGCCTCCACGGCAACGGAGCCAAAAAAGAGTTGCTTCCAGTTGCTCAACAATTAGCAATTGTCTTGCAATGGCCCACCAGCGTGTGGGATCGCGGCAATTTTCGAGGGTAGAGTATTCAACCCAAATTGTTTGGTTCGCACGACGGGAAGTGAAAGAATATTCTCAAGTATTAGCAGCTGAATGCGTCAGATTCAACCACACCTGAAAGATTAGTGTCTGCAAGCAAAGTAGTATGATAGCAACGGTGCCAGAAACGATCTGGTAACAAGGCAGACTATTCCTAACTGTTGTATCAATGGCGCCAGTAAGTTGCCCGTGGAAGGGAAATATTCTTTCCCGGCAACGGTGCCAGAAAAAGTATTATAGCAGGTAGCAGCAGTGTAACGAGTAACAGTAGTGGCAAGGAACGGCAGTTGTGACAGCAGTAACAAGTAGCAACAACAAGTAACAGTAGCAGCAACAGTAGTAACAGCAGCAACAGGACAAAGCAAGTAACAGGAGTAGTGGGACAAACTCGTAGGCAATGGATCGGTGATTTGTTGGATGACATTCATCATGCAATAGTTATAACATGGAGAGATATGTGGCTAGCTCCCATTCGTCAATGTGATGTAGGCATGCATTCCATGTGTAGTCATACGTGGTTAGGAAAAAGAACTTGCATGACATCTATTGTCCATCCTTCCCGTGGCAGTGGGGTCCAAATGGATACTACGGGATATTAAGGTTCTCCTTTTAATGAAGAACCGGACCAATGCATTAGTACTTGGTGAACACATGAACTCCTCAAACTATGCTCGTCATCGGGAGTTGTTCCGGTTATTTTCACTCCGGGGTTGCCGGATCATAACACATAGTAGGTAACTACAACTTGCAAGATCGGATCTAAAACACACATATATTGGTGACAACATAATTATTTCAGATCTGAAATCATGGCACTCGGACCCTAGTGACAAGCATTAAGCATGGCAAAGTAGTAGCAACATCAATCTCAGAACATAGTGGATACTAGGGATCAATCCCCGTCAAAACTAACTCGATTACATGATAGATCTCATCCTACTCATCACCGCCCAGCGAGCCTACGAATAGATTACTCACGAACGATGAAGAGCTTCATGGAATTGGAGAGGGAAGAAGGTTGATGATGACGATGGCGACGATCTCCTTGATCCGGAGCCCAAAACAGACTCCAGATCTGCCCTCCAGATGAAGAACAGGATGTGGCGGCGCCTCCGTGTCGCAAACGCGATGAAATCTTCTCTCTTGATTTTTTTCCGAGACGAAAGGGAATAAATAGAGCTGAGTTTGGGTGCAGCAGAGCCACGTGGGCCCCACAAGCCATGACACCGCGGCCACAGGGCTTGTGGCCCACTGGCTCACCCCCTCCGGTGGATCTTTGCACAGGTATTTTTCATATTTTCTAGAAATATTCTCCGTAAATTTTCAGGACGTTCCGAGAACTTTCATTTCTGCACAAAAACAACACCATTGCAATTGTGCTGAAAAGAGCGTCAATCCGGGTTAGTTCCATTCAAATCATGCAAATTAGAGTCCAAAACAAGGGCAAAAGAGTTTGCAAAAGTAGATACGATGGAGACGCATCAAGGATTATCATGAAGCACACCCCTCAAGCCTCAAGACAATTGATGACTATCCTGAGGAAATCAAAACACTTGTCAAAGCTTCAGAAGCAAGCATAAGCTGTTGTGAGGAAGTTGAGTGAAGAATCTACTGCTGCTGCAACTGCCGCCACTTCCTCTGCAGCTAAGACTTCTGGTACGGCCTTTCCTCAAATGAAGTTTGTGCCGTTAAAACCAAAGGCTTCAAAGCCTCAAGAGAAAATGCCTCAGAAAACTGCACCATCATCAGCACCAAAACCCTCAGCACCACCAAAGGCTTCAAAGCCTGAACAAAAGCCGATAGTGAAGCAACTGCCCACTGTCTCCAGCTCCTCAGTCCCATCTGCAACAAGCTCCAAGACTAAGTCTTCACCGACTCCCTTGAAGACTAAGGTGACTGCTGGGAGAGGAACAAGACCAAGCCCAAGAAAAATCATCAAGGTTCCTTCTACATCAAAAGGTAGTGATGAATTTGATGATGACACTCTGCAAGCCATCATAAGAAACAAGCAAGAGAGGGTAGCTCAAGCTTCTGGCAGCACCATTCCTCTGGCCATGGACCCAAAAGTCCTCCTGGATTACATCAACATCTGGTATGAGGACCCCAACACTCCAATCGATGATTTGAAGCTTCCCCCAAGCATCAGCCACATGGTGGCCACATTCATCAACGAGGCCAAGTGGAAGGTGCAGCAAGCCAAACATGCTAAGGTTGCAAAGCTCAAAAAGGAGAAATTCCTCAAGCAAAATCTCCTCAACCTGACGCCTGATGCACTTGTGTCAACACAGGCTAAATTGAAGACTTTGGCTGACAAGTACTCTAAGCTTTCTGATCGTCAAAGTCTCAAAAACAACTTCATCAAATTTGCCACTGACGCAGTTGATGATTACAACAAGAAGGCTGCCCCTCCAGTGCCAACTCCTCAGCCTCTGATTGAAGAACCAGCTGATGAAACTGCTCATGCTAAGGAAATCCCTCAAGAAAGTCGTGCTGATGAACTGGCTATTGAGGAAATTACCAAGGAAAATCCAGCTGATGACTCTGCTACAGCTGGTGAGACTGACCCTGCTCCAGCTGCTGCTTCTAAGCCAGCTCATGACTCTGCTCCAGCTGGCGCTTCTAAGCCAGCTGATGCCTCTGCTCCAGCTGATGAAATTATCTTAGCTAAGAAAACACCTTCACCAAAAGCTTCAAAGGTGAAGAAAATGACTCCGTCTGCATCAGACGTGAAAAAGACCAGGGCTGCTGAAAAGAAAGCCAAGAAAAGAAAAGCTTCATCAGCAGAAGAATCCACTGAGGCCAAGCGCCTCAAAGCACTTGAAGAAAATGCACCTCTGGATCCTATGCCTCTCAACAGCGCTCCATCATATGAGATGACCCCCTTCGCAAGCGAAGACAAGGAGCAAGGGGCAGATGAGGAAATGAAGAATGCTGAATCTGAGGAACATACTGATGAGGAAATTCGCATTGATGACAGTCCTCAGCCCTTCATTCCTCATGAAGAAACTGCACAAGGATCAACTGCACCAGCTCATGAATCTGGCTTCTCCACTAAGCAAGCTCCTCAAGCTGAGGAAAAACAAAGTGAAAATCGTCACCCTGATGAAATTCACAATCCTGAGCAAAATCCTCAACCCGAGGCTCAGGCTGACCCAATTCCTCCTCCTGAGCGAAACCCTCAAGTTGAAGCTTAGGATGAACCAATTCCTCCTCTAGAGCAAAACCCTCAATAGGAAGCTCCGGTTGATGACATTCCTCAACCAGAGCATGCTCCTCAGCCTGAAGCTCAAGCTGATGAAATTCCTCACCCTGAGGACCATGCCAAGGACAATGCACCAAATCCAGAAAATGCCTTTGTCGTCCTCAACCCATAATCTGCAATAGCTGTCTCCCCTCAAGTCAAGCCGCAAAATCTTCAGCCAATGCAGCGTCAGCCGTTCTCCAAGCGGCCAAAGTTTCAAAAGGAGTCCTTCTTTGAAGAACGCATGTTCTTCATCGGAGAAAATCCCTATGACAAGCCTCGCATGAGGCATCTGAAGTTTTGGACAAGGACACAGATCAACTACTATGCCTCTGTGTTGTGTGGAAGAAACAAGATTTTCCAGCACAGGCACATTCCTCACGTTGAGCTTGAAGAAATTCCATGCTTTGCTCCAGTCCTCAACGTCCTTTTTGAAGCTGGACTCCTCCCAATGTGCTCAGATATCTGTGATTGGAATAGTGAACTCAATCTTCAATTCTATGCAACTCTGCACATATCTAGAGATCCAACATACATCAACACATGGGTGCTGGATTGGATGATGCAGAACACACACTTCAAGGCTCCTGCCAATGAGCTGCTGCGTGAACTTCCGGTGTCAATTCCCTCAGAGCAGGCAGTAAAGCTATATGGTGGACGTGAGCTGGCAAACAAGCTGATGGATGTCCTCATGAAGCCTTTGGCTAAGGGGCAACCACCAAGAACAACCTTCCTGGTCCATGAGCTGAAATATGAACCCAGGACGGTTTACGGAATCCTCTGCAGCATTCTTGCGCGAATCAAGGGCCATGATGATGAAGAAGACGGCGTAGGCATCATGAAGAATATCCTCTTCAACATCACACATGGCATTCCCATCAACATTCATGATTTCTTCTTGAGGACTTTGGCCGAAAATGCTATGGCCCCTTTTGACCTGAAGATTTACGCTCCATGGATTATGAGATTCATCAGAACCAGGTCAGGCATCAATTATCACGCTGATTTCAACAACCATATCGGTTATATTCCTCCTCTAAGGGTCAACAAGAAGACTTTCGATCCTGTTGAAGGAAAAGGCAAGTCTGTCATTGATGAAGGCAATCGGCCCCTTGATGGCCAGTTCAGAGAGCCCGAAGCTTATTTTTCATGGGATGACACTGAAACCCATCCTCATGTTGCTCCTAGGGTGATGAATACCAGAGAGCTTCTTCTCAGTCTTCACCAGAAGGTGGATCGGAATCACAACTGGGTCAAACGCCAGTTCGGCGCCATTGTGAAAACCCTCAATGAAACGCAGAATGTTGTGAAGCTTAACCATCATTATCTTCATGAGGTTTTTGATCGCACCTGGGCCACACTGGCTCATTTGAAGACTCCAGCAGAACTTGAAGAATTGGAGTTTGTGCGGGACTTCGACTGGTCGTGGCCATCAAAGAAGAAATTCAGGCCAATCCCGGTTCCAGACCTTGAGGACAATTCGTTTTCTTCATTCCACACTGCTGAATCAGATGAAGAACAACAAGACACTGCCACTGGTCCAAGGAGGAAGTCTGCTCCCAAGAATCCTCACGCGTCTTCCTCAACTGCCAAGAAGTGAAAGTCTTCATGGGCGTTAGTCCTCAGTTTGTCCCTTTTTTGTCACTTGATGACAAAGGGGGAGTGATAACCCACAAGTATAGGGGATCAATTGTAGCCTTTCTCGATAAGTAAGAGTGTCGAACCCAACGAGGAGCTAAAGGTAGGACAAATATTCCCTCAAGTTCTATCGACCACCGATACAACTCTACGCACACTTTACGTTCGCTTTACCTAGAACAAGTATGAAACTAGAAGTACTTTGAAGGAGGGATAGGATAGGCTTGCAAGAAAGTAAAGAACACGTAAATAAAACTAGGGGCTGGTTAGATAAAGAAACAACTACGAGTGTCTAACGAGTGTGGAAAAGTGGTGGTAGGAGTTGCGGAATTGTCCCTAAGCAATTGACTACGTTACTAGATCGCTAGCAAGTATCATTTGGGAGAGGCCTCTGCTAGCATGTCATCCCTTACTTGGAATTCTATGCACTTATGATTGGAACTATTAGCAAGTGTCCGCAACTACTAACGTTCATTAAGGTAAAACCCAACCATAGCAATAAGATATATTGGTCCCCCTTCAATCCCATATGCATCAATTTCTATGCTAGGTTTGAAGCTTCTGTCACTCTAGCCTGCCAATACATAGTCCTATCAACATACAACTAACCCTATGGTGTGATCCACGCGCGCGATCATATGATGGGCACCAAAGGACAACAACATAACCACAAGCAAATTAAACCAATCATAGCAATTCATCAATCACCGATAGGACAACGATAATCTACTCAGACATCATAGGATAGCAACACATCATTGGATAATAATATGTAGCATAAAGCACCATGTTCAAGTAGAGGGTACATCGGATTGCGGGAGAGTGAACCGCTGAATATAGATGGGGGAAGATGATGGAGATGTTGGTGAAGATGACGGAGGTGTTGGTGTAGATCGCCGTCACACGATGATGTCCCGGGCGGCGTTCCGATGCCGTCGGGAGAGAGGGGGAGAGAGCCCCCCTCCTTCTTCTTCTTCCTTTATATCCTCCCTAGATGGGAGAAAGGGTTTATCCTCTAGTCCATGATCTCCATGGCGGTGGAGGGGCGAGAGCCCCTCCGAGATTGGATCTCTCTCTCTGTGTCCTTCTGTTTCTGCGCTGCCAGATTCTGTGTTTCACCGTTTCTTAAATTCCCGGAAATCCATAACTCCGATTGGGCTGAAATTTTAACACGATTTTCTTCCAGATATTATATTTCTTGCGGCGAAAGAAGGGCTCCAACCGCCTTAAGGAGTGGCCACAAGCTTGCCAGCCGGCTCCGTACCTCCTCGTGGCGGCTACAGGGCTTGTGGGCCCTCCGTGCATCGCCTCGCGTTGATTTTTCATCCCAAAAATCATAAATATTCTAAAAAAAATCCCCGTAAGTTTTTATTACGTTTGGACTTTGTTTGGTATGGATATTCTGCGAAACAAAAAACATGCAACAAACAGGAACTGGCACTGGGCACTGGATCAATATGTTAGTCCCAAAAATAGTATAAAAAGTTGCCAAAAGTATATGAAAGTTGTAGAATATTGGCATGAAACAGTCAAAAATTATAGATACGACGGAGACGTATCAGCATCCCAAGCTTAATTCCTGCTCGTCCTCGAGTAGGTAATTGATAAAAAAGATAATTTTTGATGTGGAATGCTACCTAACATAATCTTGATCATATAATCTAGTCATGGCATGAATACTAAAACACGAGTGATTCGAAGCAATAGTCTATCATTTGACATAAAGACAATAATATTTCAAGCATACTAACAAAGCAATCATGTCTTCTCAAAATATCATGGCCAAAGAAAGTTATCCCAACAAATTCATATAGTCTAGCTATGCTCCATCTTCCCCACATAACGTATTTAAATCATGCACAACCCCGGTTTTAGCCAAGCAATTGTTTCATACTTTAGTGTTCTCAAACTTTTTCAACTTTCATGCAATACATGAGCGTGAGCCATGGACATAGCACTATGGGTGGAATAGAATATGGTGGTTGTAGAGAAGACAAAAAGGAGGAGATAGTCTCACATCAAATAGGTGTATCAACGGGCTATGGAGATGCCTTCTACTGCAACAAAAGACCTTCCAATGGCGCCATAAATAGGCACGTCGACGGGAGAATACTTGGCTTGATCTTTCTACTGCGGCTACGCCTTAAGGGACTTCCTAGGCAAGTATGCAAAGGATTTCCCCCGTGGCCTTGGAGCCTTGTGTTGGTGTTCCCTCGAAGCGGAAAGGGTGATGTTGCGTAGCGGTGGTAAGTATTTCCCTCAGTTTGAGAACCAAGGTATCAATCCAGTGGAGGAGTATCTCAAGATCCTACACAAACACAAAAACTTGCTCCCAACCCTATGAAGGGGTTGTCAATCCTTTATAGATTGTTTGCCAAGTGAGAACTGAAAGTAACAAAGTAACAAAGCAAAGTAAAAGCGGAGGTGTAAACGATGGATGTGAATAGACCCGGGGGCCATAGTGTTTACTAGTGGCTTCTCTCGTGAAAGCAAGTAGACGGTGGGTGAACAAATTACTGTCGAGCAATTTATAGAACCGCGCAAAGTCGTGACGATATCTATGCAATGATTATATCTATAGGCATCACGTCCAAAACAAGTAGACCTTTACTTTCTGCATCTACTACTATTACTCCGCACGTCGACCGCTATCCAGCATGCATCTAGTGTATTAAGTCCATAAGAACAGAGTAACGCCTTAAGCAAGATGACATGATGTAGAGGGATAATCTCAAACCAATGATAAAAACCCCATATTTTTACCCTTGATGGCAACTACTTGATATGTGCCTTGCTGCCCCACTGTCACTGGGAAAGGTCACCACATGGTAGAACCCAAAACCAAGCACTTCTCCCATTGCAAGAATCATAGATCTAGTTGGCCAAACAAAACCCAAGACTCGGAGAGACTTACAAGGATATCAAATCATGCATATAAGAAATCAGCAAAGACTCAAATATATATCATAGATAATCTGATCACAAATCCACAATTCATCGGATCTCGACAAACACACCGCCAAAGAAGATTACATCGGATAGATCTCCATGAAGATCATGGAGAACTTTGTATTGAAGATCCAAGAAAGAGAAGAAGCCAACTAGCTACTAACTACTGACCCGTAGGTCTGAAGTGAACTACTCACGAGTCATTGGAGGGGCGATGATGATGAAGAAGAATCCCTCCAACTCCAAAGTCCCCTCCGGCAGGGCGCCGGGAAGGGTCTCCAGATGAGATCTCGCGGAACGGAAGCTTGCAGCGGCGGAAAAGTATTTTCGAGGCTCCCGTGATTTTTTGCGGAATATTTGGGAATTTATAGGCCAAAGACCTAGGTCAGGGGGCGGCCAGGGAGGCCACAAGCCTACCCACCGCCGCCTCCCCCCTAGTGGCGGAGTGGGGGCTTGTGGGCTCCCTGGAGTCCACCTGGCTTGGCCCAAAAGCCCCCTGGTCTTCTTCCGTTCGGGAAAAATCATTTCGGGGTTTTTCTTCCGTTTGGACTCTGTTCAAAAATCAGATCTGAGAAGAGTCAAAAACACGGAAAAAACAGGAACTGGCACTTGGCACTGAATTAATAAGTTAGTCCCAAAAAAGATAAAAAAAGGTACATAAAACAACCAAAGAAGACAAGATAACATCGTGAAACCATAAAATATTATAGATACGTTTGAGACGTATCAAGCATCCCCAAGCTTAACTCGTGCTCGTCCTCGAGTAGGGAAGTGATAAGAATGAATTTTTGATGCTTTCATGCTACCTAACATAGGTGTCCTTTGTAATTCCTCTTATGTGGCGTGAATGTTCAGATCCATTAGATTCAAAACAATAGTTTGCTATTGACGTTGAAACAATAATAATTCAAGCAAACTAGCAAAGTAATCATGAACTTTCAAAATAACAAGGCCAAAAGAAAGTTATCCCTACAAAAGCATATAGTCTGGCTATGCTCTATCATCATTGCACAACGAATTTAAATCATGCACAACCCCGGTATTGGCCAAGTAATTGTTTCACACCTTTACTTTCTCAAACCTTTTCAACTCTCACGCAATACATGAGCGTGAGCCATGGTTATAGCACTATAGATGGTGTGGAATGTGGTGGAGGTTGCAAGACAAAAAAGGAGAAGATAGTCACATTAACTAGGCATATCAATGAGTTGTGGAGATGCTCATCAATAGATATCAATGTGAATGAGTAGGGATTTCCATACAATTGATGCACTAGAGCTATGAGTATGTGAAAGCTCTTAAAGAAAACTAGTGGGTGTGCATCCAACTTGCTTGCTCACGAAGACCTAAGGCAATTTTGAGGAAGCCTATCATTGGAATATACAAGCCAAGTTATATAATGAAAATATCCCACTAGCTATATGGTGGTGACAAAACGAGAGACTCTCAATCATGAAGATCATGGTGCTTAATATGCACAAGTGTGGAAAAAGTGGTAGCATTGTCCCTTCTCTCTTTTTCTCTCATTTTTTATTTGGTGGGCTCTTTGGCCTCTCTTTTTTTATGTGGGCTTCTTTGGCCTATTTTATTTCCTCACATGGGACAATTCTCCATTAGTGATGATCATCACACTTTCAACTCAAAACTTAGAGAAACTATGACTCTATATGGAATGCCTTCGGTAGTGTACCGTGGCAATGATCTAGCATGGCATAGACATCAATGGAAACATCATGCTAGCTATCTTACGATCATACAATGGCAATGTAGACGTGGTGGCACATGTAATGGTGGTAGTTGCATGGCAATATATCTCAGAATGACTTTGAAAAAGCCATAGTAGGTAGGTATGGTGGTTGTTTTGAGGGAGGCTAATGGTGGGTTTTGTGCACCGGCGAAAGTTGCACGGCACTAAGAAGATAGTGATGGTGGAAGGTGAAAGTGCATCTAAACCATGGACTCAACATTAGTCATGAAGAACTCATATACTTGTTGCAAAAGTTTTATTAGTAATCGAAACAAAGCATTCAACGCATACTCCTAGGGGAAGGGTTGGTAGGTATAAACCATCGCGCGATCCCGACCGCCACGCAAAGGATGACAATCAATATACTAATCATGCTCAGATTTCATCACGTAGCGGTTCACCATACGTGCGTGCTACGTGAATCACTAACTTCAACACAAGTATTTCTAGATCAATGGCACCTTAGTAGCATGACTTCAATATTACCATAACCACAACTCAAAACTAATTGAGATGAATCAAACTTCTCTAACTATTCAATGCGCATGAAGGTGGAAGTTTTCGTATCCCTTTGGATAACTACCCCTTTTGAGACTACTTTCAAAGCATAGATCAACTACCAAGACACGCACTGCTGTGATCTAAAAGATATAAGTGAAGCACATAGAGCCAAAGTATCTAGCTCAAAAGATATAAGTGAAGCACATGTGAGCTGAATTGTCTATGAAAAGATATAAGTGAAGCTCGACAAAATCACAGTGTGTGCATGTCTCTCTCTCTAGGTGTGCATCAAGGATGATTGTGACACAAAAAAATAAAATACTCCTACGATACAAGACGCTCCAAGCAAAAAACACATAACATGTGGTGAATAAAAATATAGCTCCAAGTAACGTTACCGATGGATTGAAGACGAGAGAGGGGATGCCTTCCCGGGGCATCCCCAAGCTTAGGCTTTTACGACATCCTTGAATCTCTTGGGGTGACTTGGGCATCCCCAAGCTTGAGAACTTTCCACTCTTTATCTTTTTGTCCATAAGAACTTCACCCAAAACTTGAAAACTTCACAACACGAAACTTAAACAGAAACTTGTGATAACATTAGTACAAGAAAGCAAACCACCACTTCATTAGGTATTGTAGAAAACTTAAATTCTACTTGTGCTGATGTTGGGTTACTGTACTTTAAATCTTCCATGGCTAATACCCCCCGATACTATCCATAGTTTCATCAAAATAAGCAACCAACACAACAAAAACAGAATCTGTTAACAGCAGACCAGTCTGTAGAAATCTGTATGTTTCGTATACCTCTGGTACTTCAACAATTCTGAAAAATTACGACAGTCTGAATAATTTGTGTATCAATCAGCAGCAAAAAGAATCAACTCAAAAGATCTTAAGGAAAAAAATGAAAATTCTTTTCGTGAGAAGAAAGTTTCTGTCTTTTCCAGCATGACCAAACGATCATCCCTAAGACTAATCATAACGGTTTTGCTTGGCACAAACGCAAAAAAGAAACACAAAAACACAATCATAGAAGAATTATGAAGGTGTGGAAAACACAAAATAGAAAGAAAAAGATAAATTCATTGGGTTGCCTCCCAACAAGTGCTATTGTTTAACGCCCTTAGCTAGGCATTCGGTGATGCTCTCACAAAAGACAAGAATTGAAGCACAACGAGAGCATCATAAAGCATGTGAAAATCTCATCTAAGTCTAACATACTTCCTATGAATAGGCATTTTATAGGAAAACAAATTGTCAAGACAACCAATAGCTGCCATATGCAAGGAAGAAGAAAGAGACAATATCAATCTCAACATGACGAGAGGTAATTGGGTAACATGAAAGTTTCTACCACAATATTTTCCTCTCTCATAGAAATTACATGTGGGATCAAACTCAAATTCAACAATATAGCTATCCCATAGGATATTCTTTTCATGATCCACATGCATGCAAAGTTGTCGCTCTTCAAAAATAGTGGGACTATTATCAACTAAAGTCATGACTTCTCCAAACCCACTTTCAATATTATTGCAAATATCATATTCATCATGAGGTTTAAATTTTTTTTCAAGATCATAAGAAAGATCATCACCCCAATCATGATTATTGCAACAAGTAGTGGACAAAGAAAAACTAGCATCCCCAAGCTTAGGGTTTTCCATAATTTTAGCATGATTATCACTAATAGAATTTATAGTGAAATCATTGCAATCATGCTTTTCATCCAAGGAGCCCTCGTGAATCACTTAATGAATTTCTTCCTCACGATTTTCAGATTCACGCATCTTACGCAAAACTCCAAAGAAATAGTCAATTGCCCTCAACTCACTAGAAATTTGTTCCACACGAGTGGGTCTCTTAAAGAGATTAGCAAGTGGATGAGGATCCATATCACTCGATATTTAGCAAGCTAAGATCCAAGCATATTGAAGGCACATGGCACACAAGCGAACAGAAAGCAAGCGGAAGAAGGTCGAACGGAAAAAGGCAAATAGAAATGGCAAATGTGAAGTGGGGGAGAGGAAAACGAGAGGCAACTAGCAACAAAAGTAAATTCAAGAGAAGAGTTTGTGAGACCTACTTGGATAGATCTTGATTTCTCCTCCCGGGCAACGGCGCCAGTAATACTTCTGCTACTGCAACAAAAGACCTTCCAACGGCGCCAGAAATAGGCACGTCGACGGGAGAATACTTGGCTTGATCTTTCTGCTGCGGCTACTCCTTAAGGGACTTCCTAGGAAAGTATGCAAAGGATTTCCCCCGTGGCCTTGGAGCCTTGCGTTGGTGTTCCGTCGAAGAGGAAAGGATGATGTAGCGTAGCGGTGGTAAGTATTTCCCTCAGTTTGAGAACCAAGGTATCAATCCAGTGGAGGATTATCTCAAGATCCTGCACAAACACAAAACTTGCTCCCAACGCTATGAAGGGGTTGTCAATCCCTTATAGATTGTTTGCCAAGTGAGAACTGAAAGCAACAAAGTAACAAAGCAAAGTAAAAGCAGAGGTGTAAACGAGGGATGTGAATAGACCCGGGGGCCGTAGTGTTTACTAGTGGCTTCTCTCATGAAAGCAAGTAGACGGTGGGTGAACAAATTACCGTCGAGCAATTGATAGAACCGCGCAAAGTCGTGACGATATCTATGCAATGATTATATCTATAGGCATCACGTCCAAAACAAGTAGACCGATACTTTCTGCATCTACTACTATTACTCCACACGTCGACCCCTATCCAGCATGCATCTAGTGTATTAAGTCCATAAGAACAGAGTAACACCTTAAGCAAGATGACATGATGTAGAGGGATAATCTCAAACCCATGATAAAACCCCCATATTTTTACCCTTGATGGCAACTACTTGATGTGTGCCTTGCTGCCCCTACTGTCACTGGGAAAGGTCACCACATGGTAGAACCCAAAACCAAGCACTTCTCCCATTGCAAGAATCATAGATCTAGTTGGCCAAACAAAACCCAAGACTCGGAGAGACTTACAAGGATATCAAATCATGCATATAAGAAATCAGCAAAGACTCAAATATATATCATAGATAATCTGATCACAAATCCACAATTCATCGGATCTCGACAAACACACCGCCAAAGAAGATTACATCGGATAGATCTCCATGAAGATCATGGAGAACTTTGTATTGAAGATCCAAGAGAGAGAAGAAGCCATCTAGCTACTAACTACGGACCCGTGGGTCTGAAGTGAACTACTCACGAGTCATTGGAGGGGCGATGATGATGATGAAGAAGCCCTCCAACTCCAAAGTCCCCTCCGGTAGGGCGCCGGGAAGGGTCTCCAGACGAGATCTCGCGGAAACGGAAGTTTGCGGCGGCGGAAAAGTATTTTCGAGGCTCCCCTCATTTTTTGCGAAATATTTGGGAATTTATAGGCCAAAGACCTAGGCCAGGGGGCGGCCAGGGAGGCCACAAGCCTGCCCACTGCCGCCTCCCCCCTGGTGGCGGAGTGGGGGCTTGTGAGCTCCCTGGACCCCACCTGGCTTGGCCCAAAAGCCCCTTGGTCTTCTTCCGTTCGGGAAAAAATCATTTCGGGGTTTTTCTTCCGTTTGGACTCCGTTCCAAAATCAGATCTAAAAAGAGTCAAAAACACGAAAAAACAAGAACTTGCACATGGCACTGAATTAATAAGTTAGTCCCAAAAAAGATAAAAAAAGGTACATAAAACAACCAAAGAAGACAAGATAACAGCGTGAAGCCATCAAAAATTATAGATACGTTTGAGACGTATCAATGCCCATCAATAGATATCAATGTGAGTGAGTAGGGATTGCCATGCAACGGATGCACTAGAGCTTATAAGTGTATGAAAGCTCACAAAAGAAACTAGTGGGTGTGCACCCAACTTGCTTGCTCACGAAGACCTAGGGCAATTTTGAGGAAGCCCATCATTGGAATATACAAGCCAAGTTATATAATGAAAATTTCCCACTAGTATATGGAAGTGACAACATAGGAGACTCTTTGTCATGAAGATCATAGTGCTATTTGAAGCACAAGTGTGGAAAGAGGATATTAGCAATTGTCCCTTCTCTCTTTTCTCTCATTTTTTGTGGGCTCTTTGGCCTCTTTTTTTTGGTGGGCATCTTTGGCCTCTTTTTGATAAATGGGCTTCAGTGGCCTCTTTTATTTCCTCACGTGGGGCAATGCTCTATTAATGATGATCATCACACTTACAACTCAATACTTAGAGTATGACTCTATATGAAATGCCTTCGGTAGTGTACCGTGACAATGATCTAGCATAGCAATGACATCAAAAAACGGACAAGCCATGGAAACATCATGCTAGCTATCTTACGATCATGCAATGGCAATATGGAAGTGGTGGCACATGTCATGAGACGGAACGGTGGTAGTTGCATGACAATATATCTCGGAATGGCTATGAAAATGCCATAATAGGTAGGTATGGTGGCTGTTTTGAGGAAGGCTATATGGTGGGTGTAATGCACCGGCGAAAGTTGCGCGGTACTAGAGAGGCTAGCAATGGTGGAAGGGTGAGAGTGCGTATAATCCATGGACTCAACATTAGTCATAAAGAACTCACATACTTATTGCAAAAGTCTATTAGTCATCGAAACAAGGTACTACACGCATGCTCCTAGGGGAAAGGTTGGTAGGAGTTAGCCATCACGCGACCCCGACCTCCACACAAAGGATGACAATCAATAAATAAGTCATGCTCCGACTTCATCACATAACGGTTCACCATACGTGCATGCTACGGGAATCACAAACCTTAACACAAGTATTTCTACGAATACACAATTACTTACTAGCATGACTCTAATATCACATATTCATGTCGCAAATCTATTGCAAGGAATCAAACATATCATATTCAGTGATCTACAAGTTTTATGTAGGATTTTATGACTAACCATGTGAATGGCCAACTCCTGTTAACTCTTTAAATAGGTATAAGTGAAGCATGAGAGTTTAATTCTTTCAATAAAAGATATGCCCCACTCTAACAAATATAAGTGAAGCAAAATAGCATTCTACAAATGGCGGTTTTCTATGTGTAAGGAAACAGGAAATCCAAACTTCAAAAGATATAAGTGAAGCACAAGAAGCATTCTATAAAGCCAACCAAGGACTATCTCATACCAGCATGGTGCATAAAATAAAAAAGGAAAAATAAACACAAAAGACGCTCCAAGCATTTGCACATATCATGTGACGAATTAAAATATAGCTCCGAGTAAAATTACCGATAGATTATAGACGAAAGAGGGGATGACTTCCAGGGCATCCCCAAGCTTAGACGCTTGAGTCTTCCTTGAATATTACCTTGGGGTGCCTCGGGCATCCCCAAGCTTAGGCTCTTGCCTCTCCTTATTCCTTCATCTATCGTGCTCTCACCCAAAACTTGAAAACTTCAAACACACAAAACTCAACAAAACTTCGTGAGATCCGTTAGTATAATAAAATAAATCACCACTTCAAGTACTGTTGTGAACTCATTCTAAATTCATATTAGCATTATATATACTGTAATACAACTTCACCATGGTTCATACCCCCCGATACTACCCATAGATTCATCAAAATAAGAGAACACTGCATAGAAAACAGAATCTGTCAAAACAGAACAGTCTGTAGCAATCTGTATATTCCGTATACTTCTGATATCTCAAAAAAATATAAAAAATTACGAACGTCTGGAAAATTTGCATATAAATCAGCAGAAAAAAGAATCAACTCAAAAGCTCTTCCAGAATAAAAATGAAAATTAATTTCGTGAGCAGAAAGTTTCTGTCTTTTCTCAGCATGATCAAACAACTATCACCCAAACTAATCGTAAAGGCTTTGCTTGGCACATTATTTTTAAAAACACAAAGGAATTGGACAAGGGGATAATTATTTTTGTGAGAAACTTCCATGAAAAATTCTACATTGTTTCCATGAGCATGAACACAAGTGTTCAAGGTCGACCCTCACTTCCGCAATGCATCACCTTTCAATCGCTTCTCTTTTTGAAAAAGTTTTAAGTTACCCTCTATATTTTTTTGTTTTTAAACTAAATAAAAGCACTCAAAAGAAATAAATGACTCTCTAAAACTTTCGGGTTGTCTCCCACGCAGCGCTTTCTTTAAAGCCATTAAGCTAGGCATAAAGTGCTCAAGTAATGGATCCACCCGGATCCCAAGGTATATCAAAGCCAATTTTAATTAGCAATGATTTGAAATTTAGTAGTGAGAACAAGTAACATATATCATGCAATGACGAAGTCTAACTCTCTTCCTATGCATTGGCATGTCATAAAAGAACAATTCATGCACATCAAGTAAAGGCCAATACATAGCATAAGCAGTTTCTTGCAATTTTATCGTATTGGAAACATAGAGAGGTGGAGATGTAGTTCCTCTCTCATAATAATTGCAAGTAGGAGCAGCAAGCACATGCATATTATATTCATCAAAATCATCATGTGTAACATAAGGAACTATAGCTGGCTCATCTTCATAAGCATCATTCATATTGGCATCATGGCCACAAGCGTAGCAAGCATCAAGTTCATCAAAAAGGGATATTTCAAACGAATCCAAGGGATCATAGCATTCATCCTTCGGTAAGAACGAAGGGAAATTAAATAATGTATGAGTAGAAGAGTTACTCTCATTAGAAGGTGGACACGAGTAGCTAGTCCATTCTTCCTCCTTTTGTTCTTCGCTCTCCTCGTCATCTTTTTCATCTAATGAGCTCACAATTTCAGCATTTTCTTCTTCCATAGTTTCCTGCAAAATAATAGTCTCTTCTTGGGAAGCATAGGATTTCTCCTTAAATCGTTCAATATGGACATTATATTCATAATTAGTATAACAATAATGAAGCATAGCCAAATTTTCAGATCGGTAAGGAGCATCATCAGTATCATCATACCTTTTAAACAGAGCCTCAATTTCATAAGCACCCATAAAAGCAACAAACTCTTCTATTTGATCCACATCATAGTAATCATATATACCATTAGCATAAGAAGCCAAGGTTCTATGATCATTAAAATCACAAGAAAAGGGAAGGTGTGGAGCCTTCATCCTAGATCAACAAGTAACACCATGTCTCTTGCATAGTTCCCAAGCATACCATTTCAACAAATGGATTTGATCCCATAAAAGTTTCCCTTTTTGAGTCAACCGATAATCCCTAAAGTATTCACGTTGATCCAACGTGTATCCCATTATATAATTGAATGGGGCTTTCTCAGGATTATTAGAGAAGTATATAATATTTTCCACGTAACGAGCATCGAGGGTTTTAGGAGGTTCCCATTATATAATTTTTTTGGTATTTCGTGTTCCATATCCATAACTAAAGATAGAGAACAACTTAGAACAGCAAATAAATCTACTTAGTGATAAAGCAAACAAGCACACACGAGGATATTCACCCACGCTATTGCTCCCCGGCAACGGCGCCAGAAAAAGGTCTTGATAACCCACAAGTATAGGGGATCAATTGTAGCCTTTCTCGATAAGTAAGAGTGTCGAACCCAACGAGGAGCTAAAGGTAGGACAAATATTCCCTCAATCTATCAACCACCGATACAACTCTACGCACACTTTACGTTCGCTTTACCTAGAACAAGTATGAAACTAGAAGTACTTTGAAGGAGGGATAGGATAGGCTTGCAAGAAAGTAAAGAGCACGTAAATAAAACTAGGGGCTGGTTAGATAAAGAAACAACTACGAGTGTCTAACGAGTGTGGAAAAGTGGTGGTAGGAGTTGCAGAATTGTCCCTAAGCAATTGACTATGTTACTAGATCGATAGCAAGTATCATGTGGGAGAGGGCTCTGCTAGGATGTCATCCCTTACTTGGAATTCTATGAACTTATGATTGGAACTATTTGTTGGGGAACGTCACATGGGAAACAAAAAATTTCCTACGCCCACGAAGACCTATCATGGTGATGTCCATCTACGAGAGGGGATGAGTGATCTACATACCCTTGTAGACCGTACAGCAGAAGTGTTAGTGAACGCGGTTGATGTAGTGGAACGTCCTCACGTCCCTCGATCCGCCCCGCGAACAATCCCGCGATCAGTCCCACGATCTAGTGCCGAACGGACGGCACCTCCGCGTTCAGCACACGTACAGCTCGACGATGATCTCGGCCTTCTTGATCCAGCAAGAGAGACGGAGAGGTAGAAGAGTTCTCCGGCAGCGTGACGGCGCTCCGGAGGTTGGTGATGACCTTGTCTCAGCAGGGCTCCGCCCGAGCTCTGCAGAAACGCGATCTAGAGGAAAAACCGTGGAGGTATGTGGTCGGGCTGCCGTGGAAAAGTCGTCTCAAATCAGCCCTAAAACCTCCGTATATATAAGTGGGAGAGGGGGGACCTTGCCTTGGGGCTCAAGGAGCCCCAAGGGGGTCGGCCGAGCCAAAGGGGGGAAGGACTCCCCCCCAAACCGAGTCCTACTTGGTTTGGTGGGTGGAGTCCTTCTTTCCTTTCCCACCTCCTCCTTTTTTTTCTTTTTCTCTTTGATTTTTCTTCCAATGCGCATAGGGCCCTTTTGGGCTGTCCCACCAGCCCACTAAGGGCTGGTGCGCCACCCTCAAGTCCTATGGGCTTCCCCGGGGTGGGTTGCCCCCCCCCCCGGTGAACTCCCGGAACCCATTCGTCATTCCCGGTACATTCCCGGTAACTACGAAAACCTTCCGGTAATCAAATGAGGCCATCCTATATATCAATCTTCGTTTCCGGACCATTCCGGAAACCCTCGTGACGTCCGTGATCTCATCCGGGACTCCGAACAACATTTGGTAACCAACCATATAACTCAAATATGCATAAAACAACGTCGAACCTTAAGTGTGCAGACCCTGCGGGTTCGAGAACTATGTAGACATGACCCGAGAGACTCCTCGGTCAATATCCAATAGCGGGACCTGGATGCCCATATTGGATCCTACATATTCTACGAAGATCTTATCGTTTGAACCTTAGTGCCAAGGATTCATATAATCCCATATGTCATTCCCTTTGTCCTTCGGTATGTTACTTGCCCGAGATTCGATCGTCAGTATCCGCATACCTATTTTAATCTCGTTTACCAGCAAGTCTCATTACTCGTTCCGTAATACAAGATCCCGTAACTTACACTAAGTCACATTGCTTGCAAGGCTTGTGTGTGATGTTGCATTACCGAGTGGGCCCCGAGATACCTCTCCGTCACACGGAGTGACAAATCCCAGTCTTGACCCATACTAACTCAACGAACACCTTCGGAGATACCTGTAGAGCATCTTTATAGTCACCCAGTTACATTGCGACGTTTGATACACACAAAGTATTCCGCCGGTGTCAGTGAGTTATATGATCTCATGGTCATAGGAACAAATACTTGACACGCAGAAAACAGTAGCAACAAAATGACACGATCAACATGCTACGTCTATTAGTTTGGGTCTAGTCCATCACGTGATTCTCCTAATGACGTGATCCAGTTATCAAGCAACAACACCTTGTTCATAATCAGAAGACACTGACTATCTTTGATCAACTGGCTAGCCAACTAGAGGCTTGCTAGGGACAGTGTTTTGTCTATGTATCCACACATGTAAATGAGTCTTCATTCAATACAATTATAGCATGGATAATAAACAATTATCTTGATACAGGAATTATAATAGTAACTATATTTATTATTGCCTCTAGGGCATAATTCCAATAGCCTCCCACTTGCACTAGAGTCAATAATCTAGCCCTCACATCATCATGCGAATTACATTGTAATAAATCTAACACCCATATAGTTCTGGTGTTGATCATGCTTTGGCCGTGGAAGAGGTTTAGTCAGCGGGTCTGCTACATTCAGATCCGTGTGCACTTTGCATATATTTACGTCCTCCCCTTCGACGTAGTCGCGGATGAGGTTGAAGCGTCGTTTGATGTGTCTGGACTTCTTGTGAAACCGTGGTTCCTTTGCTAAGGCAATGGCACCCGTGTTGTCACAGAACAAGGTTATTAGATTCAGTGCGCTTGGCACCACTCCAAGATCCGTCATGAATTGCTTCATCCAGACACCCTCCTTAGACGCCTCCGAGGCAGCCATGTACTCCGCTTCACATGTAGAATCTGCTACGACGCTTTGCTTGGAACTGCACCAGCTTACCACACCCCCATTAAGAATAAATATGTATCCGGTTTGTGACTTAGAGTCGTCCGGATCTGTATCAAAGCTTGCATCTACGTAACCTTTTACGACGAGCTCTTCATCACCTCCATACACGAGAAACATCTCCTTAGTCCTTTTCAGGTACTTCAGGATATTCTTGACCGCTGTCCAGTGATCCACTCGTGGATTACTCTGGAACCTACCTGCCATACTTATGGCTAGGCTAACGTCTGGTCTAGTGCACATCATTGCATACATGATAGAGCCTATGGCTGAAGCATAGGGGACGGAGCGCATATGCTCTCTATCCTCATCAGTTGCTGGGCACTGAGTCTTACTCAATCTCGTACCTTGTAAAACTGGCAAGAACCCCTTCTTGGACTGTTCCATTTTGAACCTCTTCAAAACTTTATCAAGGTATGTGCTTTGTGGAAGTCCTATCAGGCGTTTTGATCTATCCCTATAGATCTTAATGCCTAGAATGTAAGCAGCTTCTCCTAGGTCCTTCATAGAGAAACTTTTATTCAAGTAATCCTTTATGCTCTCCAAAAACTCTACGTCGTTTCCAATCAACAATATGTCATCCACATATAATATTAGAAACGCCACAGAGCTCCCACTCACTTTCTTGTAAATACAAGATTCTCCAACCACTTGTATAAACCCAAATGCTTTGATCACCTCATCAAAGCGTTTGTTCCAACTCCGAGATGCTTGCACCAGTCCATAAATGGATCGCTGGAGCTTGCACACCTTGTTAGCATTCTTAGGATCGACAAAACCTTCGGGTTGCATCATATACAATTCTTCCTGAAGGAAACCGTTAAGGAATGCCGTTTTGACATCCATCTGCCAGATTTCATAATCGAAAAATGCAGCTATTGCTAACATGATTCTGACGGACTTAAGCATCGCTAGGGTGAGAATGTCTCATCGTAGTCAACTCCTTGAACTTGTGAAAAACCCTTTGCCACAAGTCGAGCTTTATAAACGGTCACATTGCCGTCAGCGTCCGTCTTCCTCTTAAAGATCCATTTGTTCTGAATAGCCTTGCGGCCCTCAGGCAGTACCTCCAAAGTCCACACTTTGTGCTCATACATGGACCCTATCTCGGACTTCATGGCTTCTAGCCATTTGTTGGAATCTGGGCCCACCATTGCTTCTTCATAATTTGCAGGTTCATTGTTGTCCAACAACATGATTGATAAGACGGGATTACCGTACCACTCTGGAGCAGCACGTGGTCTCGTCGACCTGCGTGGTTCGACAGAAACTTGAACCGGAGTTTCATGATCGTCATCATTAACTTCCTCCTCAACCGGCGTCGCAACGACAGAGGTTTCCCCTTGCCCTGCGCCACCATCCAGAGGGATGAGAGGTTCGACAACCTCGTCAAGTTCTATCTTCCTCCCACTCAATTCTCTCGAGAGAAACTCCTTCTCGAGAAAAGCTCCGTTTTTAGCAACAAACACTTTGCCCTCGGATTTGAGATAGAAGGTGTACCCAATTGTCTCTTTTGGGTAACCTATGAAGACGCACTTTTCCGCTTTTGGTTCCAGCTTTTCAGGCTGAAGCTTTTTGACATAAGCATCACATCCCCAAACTTTAAGAAACGACAACTTTGGCCTTTTTCCATACCACAGTTCATATGGTGTCGTCTCAACGGATTTTGATGGTGCCCTATTTAAAGTGAATGCAGCTGTTTCTAATGCATAACCCCAAAACGATAACGACAAATCGGTAGGAGACATCATAGATCGCACCATCTCTAATAAAGTACGATTACGACGTTCGGACACACCATTACGCTATGGTGTTCCAGGCGGTGTCAACTGTGAAACAATTCCACATTGTCTTAAGTGAGCACCAAACTCGAAACTCAGATATTCACCCCCACGATCAGACCGTAGGAACTTGATCTTCTTGTTACGATGATTTTCAACTTCACTCTGAAATTGCTTGAACTTTTCAAATGTTTCAGACTTGTGCTTCATTAAGTAGACATAACCATATCTACTCAAATCGTCAGTGAAGGTGAGAAAATAACGATATCCGCCGCGTGCCTCTGCGCTCATCGGACCACACACATCGGTATGTATGATATCCAACAAGTCACTTGCACGCTCCATCGTTCCGGAGAACGGAGTTTTAGTCATCTTGCCCATGAGGCATGGTTCGCACGTGTCAAGTGAATCAAAGTCAAGTGACTCCAAAAGTCCATCGGCATGGAGTTTCTTCATGCACTTTACACCAATATGACCTAAGCGGCAGTGCCAGAAAAATATGGCGCTATCATTGTTAACTCTAACTATTTTGGTCTCAATGTTATGTATGTGTGTATCGCTATCAAGATTCAATATGAACAATCCTCTCACATTGGGTGCATGACCATAAAAGATGTTACTCATAGAAATAGAACAACCATTATTCTCTGACTTAAAAGAGTAACCGTCTCGCAATAAACAAGATCCAGATATAATGTTCATGCTCAACGCAGGCAGTAAATAACAATGATTCAATTTCATAACTAATCATGATGGTAACTGAAGTGAAACTGTGCCGACGGCGATTGCATCAACCTTGGAACCATTTCCTACGCGCATCGTCACTTCATCCTTCGCCAGCCTTCGTCTATTCCGCAGTTCCTGTTTCGAGTTGCAAATATGAGCAACAGAACCGGTATCGAATACCCAGGCACTACTACGAGAGCCGGTTAAGTACACATCAATAACATGTATATCAAATATACTTGATTTTTCTTTGGCCGCCTTCTTATCTGCCAGATACTTGGGGCAATTGCGCTTTCAGTGACCCATACCCTTGCAATAGTAACACTCTGTTTCAGGCTTAGGTCCAGCTTTGGGTTTCTTCGTCGGATTGGCAATAGGCTTGCCGCTCTTCTTTGAATTACCCTTATTGCCTTTGTCGTTTCTCTTGAAACTAGTGGTCTTATTCACCATCAACACTTGATGCTCTTTATGGAGTTCAGACTCTGCGACTTTCAGCATCGCAAACAACTCGTCGGGTGACTTGTTCATCCCTTGCATGTTGTAGTTCAACACAAAGCCTTTATAGCTTGGCGGTAGTGATTGAAGGATTCTGTTAGTGATAGCCTCTTGCGGGAGTTCAATCCCTAGCTCAGCTAGACGGTTTGAGTACCCAGACATTTTGAGCACATGTTCACTGACAGACGAGTTCTCCTCCATCTTGAAAGCATAGAATTTATCGGAGGTCTCATACCTCTCGATCCGGGCGTTCTTCTGAAAGATAAACTTCAACTCCTGGAACATCTCAAATGCTCCATGACTCTCAAAGCGACATTGAAGTCCCGGTTCTAAGCCATACAAGACTGCACATTGAACTACTGAGTAGTCCTCCTTACGTGCTAACCAAGCGTTCTTAACATCCTGATCAGCCGTAGCGGGTGGTTCGTCTCTTAGCGCAGCATTAAGGACATAATCCTTCTTCCCAGCTTCTAAGATTAGCTTAAGATTACGAGCCCAGTCTACAAAGTTGCTTCCATCATCTTTGAACTTAGCTTTCTCTAGGAACGTATTAAAATTCAGGGTGACTGTCGCGTGAGCCATGATCTACAACACAAATATATTCAAAGTGGAGTTAGACTATGTTCAAGATAATTAGAGTTTAACTTAATCAAATTATTCGCTAAACTCCCACTCAAAAAGTACATCTCTCTAGTCATTTGAGTGGTTCATGATCCACTTACACTAGCTCAAGTCCGATCATCACGTGAGTTGAGGATAGTTTCAGTGGTAAGCATCCCTATGCTAATCATATCATCTATATGATTCATGATCGACCTTTCGGTCTCCTGTGTTCCGAGGCCATGTCTGCACATGCTAGGCTCGTCAAGCTTAACCCGAGTGTTCCGCGTGCGCAACTGTTTTGCACTCGTTGTATGTGAACGTTGAGTCTATCACACCCGATCATCACGTGGTGTCTCGAAACGACGAACTGTAGCAACGGTGCACAGTCGGGGAGAACACAATTTCATCTTGAAATTTTAGTGAGAGATCAACTCATAATGCTACCGTCGTTCTAAGCAAAATAAGGTGCATAAAAGGATTAACATCACATGCAATTCATAAGTGACATGATATGGCCATCATCACGTGCTCCTTGATCTCCATCACCAAAGCACCGGCACGATCTTCTTGTCACCGGCGCCACACCATGATCTCC
The DNA here is from genome assembly GCF_904849725.1 of Hordeum vulgare subsp. vulgare. Taxonomy (NCBI): domain Eukaryota; kingdom Viridiplantae; phylum Streptophyta; class Magnoliopsida; order Poales; family Poaceae; genus Hordeum; species Hordeum vulgare. The sequence goes on from NC_058523.1 coordinate 68,353,893, forward strand.
ATCAACGTGTCGCCATTGGGGTTGTCGTGCTACTCATGCTATTACTACTAAAGCTACATCCTAGCAAAATAGTAAACGCATCTCCAAGCACAAACGTTAGTATAAAGACAACCCTATGGCTCCTGCCGGTTGCCGTACCATCGACGTGCAAGTCGATATAATCTATTACAACATGATCATCTCATACATCCAATATATCACATCACATCGTTGGCCATATCACATCACAAGCATACCCTGCAAAAAAAAGTTAGACGTCCTCTAGTTTTGTTGTTGCATGTTTTACGTGGTGACCATGGGTATCTAGTAGGATCGCATCTTACTTACGCAAACACCACAACGGAGATATATGAGTTGCTATTTAACCTCATCCAAGGAACTCCTCGGTCAAATCCGATTCAACTAAAGTTGGAGAAACTGACACTTGCCAGTCATCTTTGAGCAACGGGGTTACTCGTAGCGATGAAACCAGTCTCTCGTAAGCGTACGAGTAATGTTGGTACAAGCCAAATATGGGCCGGGTTACTGTTAAGGCGATTCATCCTTTAAGGCTAGTTGGGCCTCAGCCCCGGCGGTTCGAAGTTGCAGGATGGTTATGATTTATGGAAGGACTCTGGGTTTGGCAAGACAGCGACTTAGAGATCGCGGTGGTCGCGATTTGTAAGAAAGAAGGGACTCTTGTAAACCCTAAGGCTTCGACCTATATATAAAGGCGAGTCTGGAGGGGGAGAGGGGGGTTAGAAATCATCGAGTACTAGGTTAGGGCGAGTTACGCCTTCCTTGTAATCGAATCCACATCAACACACACAAAGCAGGACGTAGGCTATTACCTCTTCTCGAGGGGCCGAACCTGGGTAAATCGCCGTGTCTCTCCCGCTTAACCCCTTTGAGTCGCCACCAAGGTGCGATGGCTCCAGTACTAAGTCCTTTCACGAGGACATCTGCCGTGACAAAACCACGACAGTTGGCGCCCACCATGGGGCCTGCGCACGGTGGAGTTGAGTTCTCAAAGGGAGCCCTACCAGGGTCTGGGAGTTATGCGGCGGCGCTCATGACTTGGAGCCGACGCGGCATAGCCTACATCGACAACCGACGATGGGGACCTGAAGCAAATTCCCTCGAATCAGGCTACAGGGTCCCCTTCGGCAAGATCAACGTCTTCATCGGCATGATCGGGTCATCCGTTCCTGAGCCGGACACCTCCCCCGACATCGTCGAGCCGGCCAGGTACGTTCATCCAGTCATAACCCGGAATCTGACCCGCCCGGTCTTTGTGGGTTGCACACAGGGGTCGGAGGAGCCAGAGCACGCGGCGGCTCAGGAGGTCACCCCCGTCAACTCTGACGACGAGTCATCCATGGGCGATTCCGATTCCATCCAGTCCCTCCACGGAGACAGTCTTGGGGGCTTGTCATTGGCCATGGATCCAGAAATCCTCGATCGAACCCGCCGCCAGATCGCCATCTACATGGCTGGGGCGACTCAACCCACACCGAACCCCGCCGGGGGCGATGGAACCGGCGGGACGTCCAGAAGTGCGTCAGCAGTCCTAGTGGATTTAGCGGCGGAAATTACAAGACTAATGTCAACCCCCCTCACGCCAGAGAACCAAGGAGAGATAAATGCGGAGTTAGCAAAACTGAGGGAGGCGGTGGCAAAGGCCCATCAGGATGCTGAGACGGAGTCCGCCAGGATGGAAACTCGACAGGCCCAGATTATGGCCGAAAGGATGCGGTTGAACACCGACAATTGGCGGCTCGAAAGACAGCAACGCGCATCCGACGCCGTCCATCAGCGGAGGCACCAGGGACGCCTGCCCCATGATCTCCATCCGACTCGCCTGTTCGACACTCCCCAAACGCCCGGGATGGGAGCCGCTCCAGCAGGAGGGATGGGCCGCCCTCCTAACCCGCCGATTCAGCCGACTAAGGGTCAAATTCCTCGTTTCCGTACCCCCCGAGGCCACTTCTCTAACCCAGTGGATAACGTGCTGGCCGCAACTCGCCATCTGGAGTCCCTCCCGATCCACGGCAACACCCCAGCTGAGATCGAAGCAAGGAACGCCATTGAGATGTTGAAAACGGCGGTGGTCCAAAACGCGCAGTTCTCACACAGCCCCGAACGACTGCACTCCACCCCCCAGGCGAGCTATACCAGGGGTTGGCCGGAGGACCAGCCAGCCGTAAACAGCGCCCCGCGACACCTCCCGCAGGACAACCCGCCCGAGCGGGACCCGCCGGGCGGAGGTCCACCCAACACCCAAGAGGCTCAGACTCCTCCCGTGGGGACCGGAGGGCGAGTTGGGGTGCCCTGCTTGTCCCTGGCCCTTCGAAATGAAAGAATGCCCAAGGATTTCAAAGGACCAAGAAAGGTGCCTAATTACACACCAGACCTCGAACCAACATCTTGGATCGAGGGCTATGAGATCGCCATGGACATGCTCGACGTAAACGAGGCGGTTTGCGCCAGATATTTCACGATGATGCTCGAGGGATCGGCACGCACTTGGTTGAAGAATTTACCCCCCAATTCTATCCAGTCCTGGGCCGAGTTAAAGGAACGTTTCATCAAAAACTTCCGGGGAACCTGCAAACGACCGATGACAATCGTCGACTTACAACACTGCGTGCAACGCCCGGATGAGTCGGCGCATCATTGGTCGCGGCGAGTCGTGGAAATTATCCATTCATCGGATGGCATCACGGCAGCGCAAGCTGTGCTTATCCTCGAGCACAACTGCCACTACGAACCGCTGGTCCAGAAGCTGGGGCGACTCAAACGGAAAGTTCAGGATATGGGCGAGCTGATGGATACCCTCACTAGGTACGCCGAAGCCGATGATACCAAGGATCCCGGCGAGGATGGTAAGGGTAACTCGCCCAAGAAGGGCGATTCAACGAATAAGCATACCCGCCTCCAAGGCCCCAACCGTCATAACCAGGGGACCAACGGCAAGCGTAGGCCGCATGAGGAGCCCTCGGATCTGGTTGCCAACACCAACGCCAATGACGGCAAAAAGAAGAATCGAGGCTTCAGTGGGAAAAGACCGCGTAACTACGAAGAGCTGCTCAAAGGCCCTTGCCCGCACCACGCCACGGCCGACGGCCCGGCGGGCCACTCCTGGGAGAACTGCTTCGTGATGCGGGAATTTCGGGCCGAGGCAATCAAGAAGAGCCAGAGCGAAGACCCGAACCGCCGCCAAGACCAACTCGCCGCGCCCAACCAAAGGCACAACCCCTTCGGCGGTTTTCCCGAACAAGAGGCTCAGGGGGGGCCGCAGCCAGGCGGCGGCCAATACCCGGTGCACCACCACCGGCGGTACAACCCGCCAGGAGTCTTCCAGCAGCCGCCCCCGCAGGGGGCTCCGCAGGACCAGGATGACCATGGGGGCTTCCGCAACAATCCTAAACAGCTAAGTAATGGGCAATATCATGTTTTCACCACTAATGCTTGCAGACGTGATAAAAAAGTAAATCACCGGGCGTACAGCGTAATTGAGCCGGCAGTTCCCAGATATCTCCACTGGTCCGAACAGACCATAACATGGAGCAGAGAGGATCACCCGCCGAGAATAGATAACCCGGGCGACCTGGCCTTGGTCGTGGCTCTCCAAGTGGCGGGCTACACTCTAACGAAAGTACTAATGGATGGCGGCAGCAGCATTAATATCCTATACTTCGACACCTTCCGGAGGATGAATCTATTAGAGAAAGACTTGATGCCTTCAACCACGGTTTTTCATGGCATCGTCCCGGGCAAATCCGCTTATCCGATTGGCCGGGTCAGGCTCTCAGTAGCGTTTGGAACTGCACAGAACTACAGGTCGGAGTCTCTGGTCTTCGAGGTGGTCAAATTAAAAAGCCCGTACCATGCGTTGTTCGGACGACCGGCTTACGCTCGCTTCATGGCCCGCCCGTGCTACGTCTACCTCAAGCTCAAAATGCCTGGTCCTAAAGGGCCCATCACGGTCGACGGAGATAGAAGGATTGCAAAGGAGTGTGAGGAAGGAGAAGCGGCCTACGCGGAAGTCGCCTGCGCGGCGGAAGAGCTCAAAAACCACCGGGCCAATGTTGACCCGGCGGACATGTCACCACTCAAGAAACCGACTACAGATTCCGAGTCGCCCCTCAAGTTCAAACCAACGGATGACACGAAGACAGTCGACTTTGTCCCTGGCGATTCATCCAAGCAGTTTACCATTGGAACGGGTCTGGACCCCAAATAGGAAAGCGCGCTCATCGAATTCATCCGTGAGAATCGGGACATCTTCGCATGGAAACCCTCTGACATGCCAGGTGTACCGAGAGAATTCGCTGAGCACCATCTTAATATTGACCCAAAATGCAAACCTGTCCAACAATACCTCCGCAGGTTTAACGAGGAGCGACGGAAGGCGATTGGAGAGGAAGTCGCCCGTCTTTTAGCCGCCGGGTTCATCGTGGAAGTCTTTCACCCCAAATGGCTAGCTAACCCGGTGTTAGTACTCAAGAAGAATGGCACTTTCCGTATGTGTATTGACTATACGGACCTCAACAGAGCTTGCCCCAAGGATCCTTTCGCTCTTCCCCGCATCGACCAAATCATTGACTCGGTGGCGGGATGTGAACGATTGTGCTTTTTGGACGCTTATTCAGGTTATCATCAGATCAAAATGGCTGTGGAAGATCAAGAAAAGACTGCTTTCATAACCCCCTTCGGGGCCTTTTGCTATGTGTCCATGCCGTTCGGGCTCAAGAGCGCAGGGGCGACTTACCAACGCTGCATCCAGAATTGTCTTCACAGCCAAATTGGCCGCAACGTCCATGCTTATGTTGACGAGGAGACACTTCTGGAAGACCTTAAGGAAACCTTTGATAATTTACGGGTATATCAGATGAAGCTAAATCCTACCAAGTGCGTTTTCGGCGTACCTGCGGGAAAACTACTGGGTTTCTTGGTATCGGAGCGCGGCATCGAGGCTAACCCGGACAAAATTGAAGCGGTTACCTCCCTCGGCAAGCCGACGAATGTTAACCAAGTTCAGCGATTGGCGGGTCGTATTGCGGCTCTCAGTCATTTTGTAAGCTGCCTCGGAGAAAAGGCGATTCCGCTCTATCAATTGTTGAGGAAGTCTGACCGATTCGTGTGGACAGAGGAAGCTGACGAGGCACTTCAGGCCTTGAAACATCAACTGGTTAACCCGCCGGTCCTGGCGGCCCCGACTGAAAAGGAGCCTATGCTCCTGTATATCGCCGCGAATTCCAAAGCGGTCAGCGTGGCTGTGGTCGTCGAAAGAAAGGAGGAAGGAAAGGAATACCCGGTACAACGCCCGGTGTACTTTATCAGTGAGGTGTTAACTCTTTCCAAACAACGATACCCACATTGGCAAAAACTGGTCTATGGGGTGTTCATGGCGAGTCGGAAGCTTAAACATTATTTCCAAGAACACCCAATCACCGTGGTCAGTTCCGCGCCCCTCGGCGACGTCATCCAAAACCGCGAGGCAACAGGGCGAATCGCCAAATGGGCGATAGAACTTGGGTCACATCACATTCAGTATACCCCCCGCACGGCCATCAAGTCCCAGGCACTAGTTGATTTCGTCAATGATTGGACGGAGCTTCAGGCTCCGGAAGATCGCCCTGACCTTACCTATTGGACTATTTATTTTGATGGATCCAGGCAGTTGGAGGGCTCGGGGGCTGGAGTGGTGTTGATATCCCCTCAAGGAGATAAGTTCTGCTACGTCCTCCGGCTCATGTTCCCTTGTACAAATAATGCGGCAGAATATGAAGCTCTGCTCCACGGTTTGCGACTGGCAAAAGAGATGAACCTAACCCGAGTCAGATGTTTTGGGGACTCAGATCTGGTGGCGCAACAGGTTTCGGGCACCTGGGACTCTCGAGATCCTATGATGGCAGCTTACAGGCGAGCCGTATCTGACGTGGCGGGCTATTTTGATGGGTACCAGGTTGATCATGTTGATCGGCGACTCAACGAAGCAGCTGATGCCCTCTCGCGACTCGGCTCACAGAGAAAACCGGTCCCCCTAATGTCTTCTTGGATGTCTTGCATAAACCGTCCGTGACTGTACCCACGGAGGAGGAATTGGCGATACCAGATCCCGAGTCTCAGCTTGTGGCGGCTCTCCATATCGCTCCGGATTGGGCTCTTCCTTATCTAGCTTACCTTGCTCGTGGCGAGTTACCCACTGACGAAGTTTTGGCTCGCCAGATTGTTCGGCGTAGCAAGTCCATGGTCATCATTAATGGCAAGCTATATAAACGAAGTGCTTCAGGGGTCTTTCAGCGGTGCGTTTCCTCCGAGGAAGGATGCACGATCCTTAATGACATCCATTCTGGAGACTGCGGACATCACGCCGGGTCACGTTCTTTGGTATCAAAAGCCTTTCGACACGGTTTCTTCTGGTTGACGGCTCACGCAGATGCAGAAGATATAGTACGGCGGTGTGAGGGGTGCCAACGATACGGGAGACAGGCTCATGTGCCGGCTCAAGAATTGAGGATGATCCCCATTACTTGGCCTTTCGCGGTCTGGGGGCTGGACATGGTCGGTCCCTTTAAGATGTCCCCCAACAAGAAAACCCACTTATTGGTGGCGGTTGATAAATTCACTAAATGGATTGAGGCGGAGCCTGTTGGGACTTGCGATGCAGAGACTGCGGTAAAATTTCTGAAGAAGCTGATTTTCCGTTTTGGATATCCGCACAGTATCATCACGGACAATGGTACTAACTTGTCCCAAGGAGCAATGCTGGATTTCTGTCGCCGTGAACATATCCGGCTTGATGTCTCTGCAGTTGCTCACCCGCAGTCAAACGGACAGGCCGAGCGGGCGAATCAGGAAGTTTTGCGAGGGATCAAACCTCGGCTCATAATTCCCCTGGAAAGAACTCCAGGATGTTGGGTGGAGGAGTTACCTTCGGTATTATGGAGCATCCGGACCACCCCGAATCGGTCCACGGGGTTCACCCCTTTCTTCTTGGTCTATGATGCAGAGGTCGTCCTCCCTACTGACATAAGGCATGATTCTCTTAGAGTCGCCGCATATGTGGAGCAAGACAACGAGCTGGCGCGTCAGGACTCTTTGGATGCCTTGGAAGAGGCACGTGACTTAGCAGCGGCTCGATCGGCGATCTATCAGCAAGATCTGCGGCGTTATCATAGTCGCCGGGTGAAGAGTCGGACCTTCCAGGAAGGCGATTTGGTGCTCCGACTGATACAAGATCGGGCAGGCATGCACAAGCTTTCGCCCCCTTGGGAGGGACCTTTCGTTGTCAGCAAGAACCTCCGCAATGGTTCTTATTACTTGATGGATCTTCGGCCTGATCGACCGACTACGGGGGCTGAGTCAACTCGCCCTTGGAATATTGCCCATTTGCGGCCTTATTATGCTTGAGTTCTTAAAACTCCATGCTTTGTAAGTTTTCAGTTTTCATTATGGAATAATATAATGTTTCCCTGACTCAGGGGCTTCTTCTTTAAGAAAAAGAGAGAGCAATTTCATGACATCCTGTTGCGACCTTATGAGCCGACAGAACATGCATTAAGGGTGGGTGCACGAGCTCTCTGACTCGGTTCCCCCTGTCGCGACCGTATGAGCCGACGAAACCTGCATTAAGGGTGGGTGCACGAGCTTTCTGACTCGCCTCCCCCTGTCACGACCTTATGAGCCGACGAAACCTGCATTAAGGGTGGGTGCACGAGCTTTCTGACTCGCCTCCCCCTGTCGCGACCGTATGAGCCGACGAAACCTGCATTAAGGGTGGGTGCACGAGCTTTCTGACTCGCCTCCCCCTGTCGCGACCTTATGAGCCGACGAAACCTGCATTAAGGGTGGGTGCACGAGCTTTCTGACTCGCCTCCCCCTGTCGCGACCTTATGAGCCGACGAAACCTGCATTAAGGGTGGGTGCACGAGCTTTCTGACTCGCCTCCCCCTGTCGCGACCTTATGAGCCGACGAAACCTGCATTAAGGGTGGGTGCACGAGCTTTCTGACTCGCCTCCCCCTGTCGCGACCTTATGAGCCGACGAAACCTGCATTAAGGGTGGGTGCACGAGCTTTCTGACTCGCCTCCCCCTGTCGCAACCTTATGAGCCGACGAAACCTGCATTGAGGGTGGGTGCACGAGCTTTCTGACTCGCCTCCCCCTGTCGCGACCGTATGAGCCGACGAAACCTGCATTAAGGGTGGGTGCACGAGTTTCCTGACTCGCCCCCTCCTGTCGCGACCATATGAGCCGACAAAATTACTCGTGTTATGATTTGACCTTGGAAATTTTGTTTTCACAGATAATGTGCTCAAGGTTTTCATCCTTGGCAGATTGAGCATTTCAGGCGATTCTGATAAGGATTAACAAAATATTTTAAACCGCCTCAAAGGCGGTATAAGGGTTTCTTGCAGAAGATGTCATCAAAAGATAGTACTGACTATTACATGGATCTTGGGCCAAATTCAAGGAAAATCTATCCCGCTAAGTCCTGGCGTGAGCTCTGACCAGCTTCGATTTGTAAATCGCCCAAGACCCAATTGCATCTGGACAAAGAGGCGAAATCGTCTTCATCGGTCAATATTGATGCCAGGTCTATCTCCCAGTCAAAGGGGTTCTTGGGTCGCCGAGGGATAAGGTTGGTCACCACGAAGGTTGGCGGGTTGATTTTCTTATTCTTGTCATCGTAAGCCGCCTGATATTTTGTCAAGTCAAGGCTGGCGGCAAGTTGAGTCGCGGCCAGTCGAGAATCCTTGACAACCTTCTGGTAGTCTTCTTCCACGAACTCCGAGCCGTCATCTTTAAGCTGAGGGAAGCCGGCAGCTACTTCTTCCAAATTAATTTCTGGGGCATACGCCAGGCAACGACTCAGAGCCATCAAGACACCCTTCCGGGCGGCTGATCGGGTTAACTCGCCGATCTGGGGAGGCAGTGTGGATAGATATCCAAGCACCTTCTTGATGGAAGTTATGGGCTCCTTTGCACCGATCACAGCTTTGACGGTCAGCACACTGCCTGTGTACAGTTGTTCCGTCAGTGTATAGATCGCCTTCAGCATCAACACGCTGTCGTCTTGCAGATTGGCGACTCTCGAGCCTGTGATTAAATAACCGGTAAGGTAAACATTAAGGAATTTGCCCAAGGAAGAGGATAAGATTGGAGAGTTAGGTAAAGCTTACCAAATATGGCTTGTGTCATGTTGGAAATATGGCGCTTTAAGCCGGATAGCTCCTGCTGCACAGTTGCCAGCTTCGCTTCTGCTTTTTCGGCTCTTGTCAAAACCGCGTTGTGGTCAGCCTGAGTTCTTTCTAACTCGGCTTTGAGCTTTTCCAGTTCAACCAGAGCCAACTTATATTTTTCTTCCGACTGAGTTCGGGCATCTTGTTGGTCAGCCAAGTTTTTCCTTAAGTCGCCCAGGGCCAGTTCGGTCTGGGCAAGGCTTTCCTATTCAAAGTTTAGAACAAAGACAAGTCTCAGAATTATTGCAAGGCAATACCCCTGACACTTGGGGGCTAATGTATAATTTCTCAAGGGAAATTATACAGAAATAAAGACCCGGCTCATCATTTTACTGATGACCCGGCCCCTGGGGGTTACTGGTCGCAACGCATTTTAAAAAAAGACCCGGCTCATCATTTTACTGATGACCCGGCCCTTGGGGGTTACTAGGAATAATACAGAGTATAAAGTTTACCTCATGCTTGTTATTTAACATCTTTAGCAGGTTCTTTTCCATCTCGTAACTCGCTTCCAGGCGACTTGCGAAGCCAGAACAGAGCTCTTTAAACTCCAGACCTGCATAGTCAAAAAGTTTCGCCTTGGAAGGCCCAGACTCGGGTATTGATGGAGAAGGGGATGCTATATGTTTGGAGAGGATTGTCTCTGCCGGCTTGGAGAAACCAAAACCAGTGATGACCACAGCATCTGGGTCATCAGCTGTCGCCATTACGACCGGTGATCTAGGGACATCCGTTGATCCTTTGGGCGACTCAGGAGGGTTTGCTTGAATTGATGGCTCGTTTTGACTCGGATCTTCTTGAGTCGGAGTAGCTTTCCTTGGAGGTTCAGAAGTGGCGTCTGGGATTGATCCACTGGTCTTCCTCTTTTTGGCTTGCGCCCTAATGAAAGAGATAGGCGTGTCAAAAAATTAAAAAGAGTATTATTCTCAAGGGTTAGGACAAGGAACTTACTCCGGGACTCGGATCATTGGTGGAAGGGTCGACATCACTGAGTCGCCAGAAGTGGGGGGAGAATCCTGCAGAATTTGTACATCGATAATACTGGCGGGTTATGACTGTAATCCAAAGCAGCACGAACGATGGTTGCTCAAATAAGAAAAGGAGGTACCTTGCTTGGTTTTCTTTTGTTCCTTGTTGGCAAGCCAGGTGTCAGGTCGCCAGAATGACTTCGCGTTTTCCGTTTCGAGGCGTGCTGCGTTTTCTTCAGTAAGAAATTTGGGTCCAAATGGGCATTTGGATGTGAGAGAGGTACTTTCCCACATATTCGCCGGGCCGGCTTAGGTGGAGAAGGAGATGAATCGGAGGAGACGGAAATTACCTCGACAGAGTCTTCCTGGCTCTCGTTATCTTCATTCTATTATAAGAGGAGCGAGAGATAAATAAAAGTTCAAAGGTGATAGGTGGCGAGTGAAAATGAGGACGGATTGGTACCTCTGAGAGTGCGTCGCCAGCTTGAGATTCGTTGACTTCAGATGGCTCGGCCGCAGCCGATTTGCCTTTGCCTTTGTTTTTCTTGGAAGGCGGCTTAGCACTCTTCATGGCTTGTTTCTTAGGTCTCCTAGACCAGAACTTGTCGCCTTTCTGGAAGAGGATATGGCATGAAGTCATGATGACAGTAAAACAGATGAAATAAAAGTTGAGGGCGAGTTAGCTTTGGTTACCTTAGGTGCCGGGTTAATCTTGCAGAAGGGCTTAAGGCCGATTTGGCCGCATTTCGCTGCAGGTTCGCCGGTCAGCTTCCTGATGATGGTGACGATGTCTTTTTCCGTTAATGCTGTGTGGAAGTAGCATTGGGGATGATCCAGAGTACCGTCAAACTCGCACATCAGGCCGTCTCGGCGGCTCAGAGGAAGGATCCGCCATTCGACCCAGCAGCGAATCAAGTCAACCCCGGTGAGACCGTTGTTCGTCAAGGATCTCAGTTCGGACAGAATTGGGACGAATTCCGACTATTCCTCCTCGGTGAGCTTGTCGGGGAGCTTGAAGTTGACTGGAAGGCGGCTTGGCCTGTAACCCTGAAGTTTGTTTTCGCCGGCAGGGGATGTTTCCTTGCAGTAGAACCAAGATTCGCCCCAGCCTTTGGGATGGCTAGGCATAGTGAGTGCAGGGAACGGACTGTCCCTGCGACGCTGGACGTTGACCCCGCCGAGTTCCAAACTGGGGCCATTGTGGAATTCCGTGTGGCGATTCAAGTGGAAAAAGTACCAAAACAGAGGGACGGAAGGCTCGATTCGCAAATAAGCTTCGCAAAGGACTTGGAATTGACTTAGGTTGCTTATGGAATTGGGTCCCAAATCCTGGAGTCGGACGTTCATAAAATTCAGGGCGTCTCTAAGGAATTTAGATCCGGGCGGTTTAAAACCCCGTTCTAAGTGTTCCACAAAAACTACTATCTCCCCTTCCTTGGGGTTGGGTAGGTCTTCTCCTAACCCGGTGCGCCATCCAATGACGTCTTGAGGATCCAAGCAGCCCGCTTTCACGTAATTCGCCAAAACAGCATCGTCAACTTTGGTGGGTAGCCAATCACTCTTGAAAACGGCACCCATGCTACAAATAGGCAAGAAAATGGTATTACATGTCTCGAACATTTACTGTGTGAGTCGGGACTAGCTTCTGCTTAACCCGCCGGATCGGGAGGCCGGGTTGGGCTGATGTGGCGACCTATCGGAGCAGGGCTATTCTCAGAAGCGACGCTACTGTGGGTGGTAAAATTTATTCTTTCCGAAAAGCTAAGGGAAGGACGAGGTTTCCAAACAACTTTTTGCAAACAGTGAAAGAGGAATGGATCTATTCAACAGATATAAAGGCTTACGGACATGGCTAAAACATGAACGATGTATGGTCAGGATGGTGCCTCATGTTTAAAAGGACTAGTCTATTTAGAAATTTCGCAAGGGCACAGATGGATAGCATTGTTCGAAGCACTGGGTGCCCTAATGGCGCTCGGGCTAAATTAGTTCGACAGCTAAGATGGTGACGAGCATAGAGCTTCGGAACTATGGCAATGGCGGCAGCAAGAACAGAAAATAAATCTACCCTTAAGAAGGGGAAACAGTGGCCTAACCTGAAGATCTTGGTCGAAGAGGATCGGCGATGATGGAGGCTGTTGGAGAATGAGCGGAGCCTGGCGACGGCGACGACGTGCGGGCGGCGCTGGAGCTCCTCGAACGGCGCCGAAGCTCTTTGAACGGAAGCGGTTTGTGGGCGGCGCCGGGGCTCCTCGAACGACGACGGCTTGCGGGCGGCGCTGGAGCTTCTCGGACGGCAGCGGCTTGCGGGCAGCACCGGAGTTCTTCGGACGGGGGTGGAGTTCGCGGCCGGCGGCGAAGCCTTCGGGATGCGGAGCGTTTTCTTCTCGCTGAGATGATGGTGGAGGGATTGATGGGACTGGTAGGTGGCCGGTGTCAGCCCTGTCCCTTCCGCCTATTTATCAGGACGGGCGCGGGGATCGAGGCGCTATGAGCGGGAACCGTTGAGGAAGGAAAGATTCGCCATGATGGCGCCCGAAAATTTCAGGATAATTACGCACCCAAAAGATCCGTTGAGATTGTGTTGGAGTTCCCGAAAATCGAGGGCTAAGGAAAGTACTGATGGGAAATGCGTTGGCGGCTCAGAGACTTTTTCCGGTACCAGTTGGCGAGTTAAGATTTCTGGTGCAAGGAGGAACACAGAGGAGTGAATCGCCTTCGACTAAAATGGAGGCATTGGCATGAAGATTCAAGTCAATTTGGGGCCTAATGTTGGGGATATTGCCTGCTATTGTGACCCGCCAAATATGGGTCGGGTTACTGTTAAGGCGATTCATCCTTTAAGGCTAGTTGGGCCTCAGCCCGGGCGGTTCGAAGTTGCAGGATGGTTATGATTTATGGAAGGACTCTGGGTTTGGCAAGACGGCGACTTAGAGATCGCGGTGGTCACGATTTGTAAGAAAGAAGGGACTCTTGTAAACCCTAAGGCTTCGACCTATATATAAAGGCAAGTCTGGAGGGGGAGAGGGGGGTTAGAAATCATCGAGTACTAGGTTAGGGCGAGTTACGCCTTCCTTGTAATCGAATCCACATCAACACACACAAAGCAGGACGTAGGCTATTACCTCTTCTCGAGTGGCCGAACCTGGGTAAATCGTCGTGTCTCTCCCGCTTAACCCCTTTGAGTCGCCACCAAGGTGCGATGGCTCCAGTACTAAGTCCTTTCACGAGGACATCTGCCGTGACAAAACCACGACACGCTTCAATCCAACAATACTGCGGAATCAAGAAAAGACTAAGGAGGGCAGTAAAACGCACATCACCGCCCACAAAAACTTTTGTGTTCTACTCGAGAAGACATCTACGCATGAACCTAGCTCATGATGCCACTGTTGGGGAACGTCGCATGGGAAACAAAAAATTTCCTACGCGCACGAAGACCTATCATGGTGATGTCCATCTACGAGAGGGGATGAGTGATCTACGTACCCTTGTAGACCTATAGCAGAAGCGTTAGTGAACGCAGTTGATGTAGTGGAACGTCCTCACGTCCCTCGATCCGCCCCGCGAACAATCCCGCGATCAGTCCCACGATCTAGTGCCGAACGGATGGCACCTCCGCGTTCAGCACACGTACAGCTCAACGATGATCTCGGCCTTCTTGATCCGGCAAGAGATACAGAGAGGTAGAAGAGTTCTCCGGCAGCGTGACGGCGCTCCGGAGGTTGGTGATGACCTTGTCTCAGCAGGGCTCCGCCCGAGCTCCGCAGAAACGCGATCTAGATGAAAAACCGTGGAGGTATGTGGTCGGGCTGCCGTGGAAAAGTCGTCTCAAATCAGCCCTAAAACCTCCGTATATATAGGTGGGAGAGGGGGGACCTTGCCTTGGGGCTCAAGGAGCCCCAAGGGGGTCGGCCGAGCCAAAGGGGGGAAGGACTCCCCCCAAACCGAGTCCTACTTGGTTTTGTTGGGGAACGTCGCATGGGAAACAAAAATTTTCCTACGCGCACGAAGACCTATCATGGTGATGTCCATCTACGAGAGGGGATGAGTGATCTACGTACCCTTGTAGATCGTACGGCAGAAGCGATTAGAGATCGCGGTTGATGTAGTGGAACGTCCTCACGTCCCTCGATCCGCCCCGCGAACAATCCCGCGATCAGTCCCACGATCTAGTACCGAACGGACGGCACCTCCGCGTTCAGCACACGTACAGCTCGACGATGATCTCGGCCTTCTTGATCCAGCAAGAGAGACGGAGAGGTAGAAGAGTTCTCCGGCAGCGTGACGGCGCTCCGGAGGTTGGTGATGATCTTGTCTCAGCAGGGCTCCGCCCGAGCTCCGCAGAAACGCGATCTAGAGGAAAAACTATGGAGGTATGTGGTCGGGCAGCCGTGAGAAAGTCGTCTCAAATCTGCCCTAAAAGCCCCATATATATAGGAGGAGGGAGGGGGACCTTGCCTTTGGGTCCAAGGGATCCCCAAGGGGTCGGCCGAGCCAGGGGGGAGGACTCTCCCCCCCCCCAAACCGAGTCCTACTTGGTTTGGTGGGAGGGAGTCCTTCCCCCTTCCCACCTCTCCCTTTTTTTTTCTTTTCTTTGATATTTTCTCTTCCTTGGCGCATAGGATTTGGTGGGCTGTCCCACCAGCCCACTAAGGGCTGGTGTGACCCCCCCAAATACCTATGGGCTTCCCCGGAGTGGGTTGCCCCCCTCCGGTGAACCCCCGGAACCTATTCGTCATTCCCGGTACATTCCCGGTAACTCCGAAAACCTTCCGATAATCAAATGAGGTCATCCTATATATCAATCTTCGTTTCCGGACCATTCCGGAAACCCTCGTGACGTCCTTGATCTCATCCGGGACTCCGAACAACATTCGGTAACCAACCATATAACTCAAATACGCATAAAACAACGTCGAACCTGAAGTGTGCAGACCCTGCGGGTTCGAGAACTATGTAGACATGACCCGAGAGACTCCTCGGTCAATATACAATAGCGGGACCTGGATGCCCATATTGGATCCTACATATTCTACGAAGATCTTATCGTTTGAACCTCAGTGCCAAGGATTCGTATAATCCCGTATGTCATTCCCTTTGTCCTTCGGTATGTTACTTGCCCGAGATTCGATCGTCAGTATCCGCATACCCATTTCAACCTCGTTTACCGGCAAGTCTCTTTACTCGTTCCGTAATACAAGATCCCGCAACTTACATTATGTTACATTGCTTGCAAGGCTTGTGTGTGATGTTGTATTACCGAGTGGGCCCCGAGATACCTCTCCGTCATACGGAGTGACAAATCCCAGTCTTGATCCATACTAACTCAACTAACACCTTCGGAGATACCTGTAGAGCATCTTTATAGTCACCCAGTTACGTTGCGACGTTTGATACACACAAAGCATTCCTCCGGTGTCAGTGAGTTATATGATCTCATGGTCATAGGAATAAATACTTGACACGCAGAAAACAGTAGCAACAAAATGACACGATCAACATGCTACGTCTATTTAGTTTGGGTCTAGTCCATCACATGATTCTCCTAATGATGTGATCCCGTTATCAAGTAACAACACTTGCCTATGGCCAGGAAACCTTGACCATCTTTGATCAACGAGCTAGTCAACTAGAGGCTTACTAGGGACAATGTTTTGTCTATGTATCCACACAAGTATTGTGTTTCCAATCAATACAATTATAGCATGGATAATAAACGATTATCATGAACTAAGAAATATAATAATAACTAATTTATTATTGCCTCTAGGGCATATTTCCAACAGTCTCCCACTTGCACTAGAGTCAATAATCTAGTTCACATCACCATGTGATTCCAACGAATCCAACACCCATATAGTTATGGGGTCTGATCACGTCTTGCTCGTGAGAGAGGTTTTAGTCAACGGTTCTGAAACTTTCAGACCCGTGTGTTCTTTACAAATCTTTATGTCATCTTATAGATGTTGCTACTATGTGCTATTCGGAAATACTCCAAATATCTACTCTACTATACGAATCCGTTTCACTACTCATAGTTATTCGGATTAGTGTCAAAGCTTGCATCGACGTAACCCTTTACGACAAACTCTTTAACCACCTCCATAATCGAGAAAAATTCCTTAGTCCATCAGTTACTAAGGATAAATTTTGACCGCTGCTAGTGATTCAATCGTGGATCACTCTCTGTACCTCTCAACATACTTTGAGTCAAGGCACACATCAGGTGCAGTACACAGCATGGCATACTTTAGATTCTACGGCTAAGGCATAGAAGATGACCTTCGTCTATTCTCTTTATTCTGCCGTGGTCGGGTTTTGAGTCTTACTTAACTTCACACCTCACAACGTAACCAAGAACTCTTTCTTCGCTGATCTATTTTGAACTCCTTCAAAAACTTGTCAAGGCATGCATCTTGTTGAAACTTCTATTAAGCGCTTTCGATCTATCTCCATAGATCTTTGATGCTCAACGTTTCAAGTAGCGCAATCCAGGCATTCCTTTGAAAAACTCCTTTCAAACAACCTTGTATGCTTTACAGAAATTCTACATTACTTCTGATCCACAATATGTCAATCCACATATACCTATCAGAAATTCTATAGTGCTCCCACTCACTTCTTTGGAAATACAAGTCTCTCCAACCACTTGTATAAACCCAAATGCTTTGATCACCTCATCAAAGCGTTTGTTCCAACTCCGAGATGCTTGCACCAGTCCATAAATGGATCGCTGGATCTTACACACTTTGTCAGCATTTTTAGGATCTACAAAACCTTCGGGTTGCATCATATACAACTCTTCCTTAAGGAAACCGTTAAGGAACGCCGTTTTGACATCCATCTGCCAGATTTCATAATCGAAAAATGCAGCTATTGCTAACATGATTCTGACGGACTTAAGCATCGCTACGGGAGAGAAAGTCTCATCGTAGTCAATTCCTGGAACTTGTGAAAAACCCTTTGCCACAAGTCGAGCTTTATAAACGGTCACATTACCGTCAGCGTCCGTCTTCTTCTTAAAGATCCATTTGTTCTGAATAGCCTTGCGGCCCTTAGGCAGTATCTCCAAAGTCCACACTTTGTTCTCATACATGGATCCTCTCTCGGATTTCATGGCTTCCAGCCATTTGTCGGAATCCGGGCCCACCATCGCTATCTCCATAACTCGTAGGTTCACTGTTGCTCGACAACATGACCTCCAAGACAGGGTTACCGTACCACTCTGTAGTAGTACGCGACCTTGTCAACCTACGAGACTTGTAGTAACTTGATACGATGCTCTATGATCACCATCATCAGCTTCCACTTCAATTGGTGTAGGCGCCACATGAACAACTTCCTGCGCCCTGCTACACACTGGTTGAAGTGATGGTTCAATAACCTCATCAAGTTCTACTACACTCCCACTCAATTCTTTCGAGAGAAACCTTTCCTCGAGAAAGGATCCGTTTCTAGAAACAAACACTTTGCTTTCGAATCTGAGATAGGAGATGTACCCAACTGTTTTGGATATCCTATGAAGATGCATTTATCCGCTCTGGGTTCGAGCTTATCAGACTGAAACTTTTTCACATAAGTGTCGAAACCCCAAACTTTCAAGAAACGATAGTTTAGATTTCTCTAAACCTCAGTCTATACTGTGTCATCTCAACGGAAATACATGGTGCCCTATTTAAAGTGAGTGCGGTTGTCTCTAATGCATAACCCATAAACGATAGTGGTAATTCGATAAGAGACATCATAGTATGCATCATACCAAATAGTGCGTGGCTATGATGTTCAGACACATCATCACACTATGATGTTCCAGGTGGCATGAACTGCGAAACAACTTCCACATTGTCTTAACTGCGTACCAAAACTCGTAACTCAGATATTCATTTCTATGATCATATCGTATACAGTTTATCCTCTTGTTACGACGAACTTCACTCTGAAACAGAATTGAACTTTTCAATATTTCAGACTTGTGATTCATTAAGTAAATACTCTAGTATCTACTAAAATCGTCAGTGAAGTAAGAACATAATGATATCCACTGCGTGCCTCAGCACCCATTGGACTGCATACATCAAAATGTATCACTTCCAACAAGTTACTATCTTATTTCATCTCAATGAAAACAAGGCCTTGCTCATGTGGTATGATTTGCATGTCACTAGTGATTCGAAATCAGGTGAGTACAAAGATCCATCAGCATGGAGCCTCTTCATGCAATTTATACTAACATGACTCAAGCGGCAGTGCCACAAGTAAGTGGTACTATCATTATTAACTCGTATCTTTTGGCACCAATGTGTAACACTACAATCGAGATTCAATAAACCATTGAAGGTGATCATTCAAGCAAATAGAGTAGCCATTATTCTCTTTGAATGAATAATCGTATTGCAATAAACACGATCCAATCATGTTCATGCTTAACGCAAACACCAAATAACAATTATTTAGGTTCAACACCAATCCCGATGGTAGAGGGAGCGTGCGACGTTTGATTATATCAACCTTGGAAACACTTCCAACACATATTGTCACCTCGCCTTTAGCTAGTCTCCGTTTATGCCGTAGCTTTCATTTCGCGTTACTAATCACTTAGCAACCGAACCGGTATCCAATACCCTCGTGCTACTAGGAGTACTAGTAAAGTACACATCAACATTATGTATATCACATATATACTTCTCTCGACTTTTGCCAGCCTTCTTATCCACCAAGTATCTAGAGTTGCTCCGCCTCAGTGACTGTTCCCCTTATTACAGAAGCACTTAGTCTCGGGTTTGGGTTTAATCTTGGGTCTCTTCATTAGTGCAGCAACTGTTTTGCCATTTCACGAAGTATCCCTTCTAGCCCTTGCCTTTCTTGAAACTTAGTGGTTTTACTAACCATCAACTATTGATGCTCCTTCTTGATTTCTACTTTCGCAGTGTCAAACATCGCGAATCACTCAAAAGATCATAGTATCTATCCTTGATATGTTATAGTTCATCACGAAGCTCTCATAGCTTGGTGGCAGTGACTTTGGAGAACCATCACTATCTCATCTGGAAGATTAACTCCCACTTGATTCAAGCGATTGTTGTACTCAGACAATCTGAGCACACGCTCAACGATTGAGCTTTTCTCCTTTACTTTGTGGACAAAGAATCTTGTTTGGAGGTCTCGAACCTCTTAACAAGGGCACAAGCATGAAATCACAATTTCATCTCTTCGGAACATCACTTATGTTCCGTGATGTTTTACAACGTTTTCGGCGCCTTGCTTCTAAGCCATCAAGTATCTCGCACTGAACTATCGTGTAGTCATCAGTAACGTGTATGTTTGATGTTCATAGCATCCACAGACGACGCTCGAGGTGCAGCACACCGAGTGGTCCATTAAGGACATAAGCCTTCTGCGTAGCAACGAGGACAATCCTCGGTTTTACAGACTCAGTCTGCAAAGGTTGCTACTATCAATTTTCAACTAAATTTTCACTAGGAACATATAAAAACAGTAGAGCTATAGCGCAAGCTACATCGTAATTCGCAAAGACCATTAGACTATGTTCATGACAATTAGTTCAATTAATCATATTACTTAAGAACTCCCACTCAAAAAGTACATCTCTCTAGTCATTTGAGTGGTACATGATCCAAATCCGCTATCTCAAGTCCGATCATCACGTGAGTCAAGAATAGTTTCAGTGGTAAGCATCCCTATGCTAATCATATCAACTATACGATTCATGCTCGACCTTTCGGTCTCATGTGTTCCGAGGCCATGTCTGCACATGCTAGGCTCGTCAAGCTTAACCCGAGTGTTCCGCGTGTGCAACTGTTTTGCACCCGTTGTATGTGAACGTTGAGTCTATCACACCCGATCATCACGTGGTGTCTCGAAACGAAGAACTGTCGCAACGGTGCACAGTCGGGGAGAACACAATTTCGTCTTGAAATTTTAGTGAGAGATCACCTCATAATGCTACCGTCGTTCTAAGCAAAATAAGGTGCATAAAAGGATTAACATCACATGCAATTCATAAGTGACATGATATGGCCATCATCACGTGCTTCTTGATCTCCATCACCAAAGCACCGACACGATCTTCTTGTCACCGGTGCCACACCATGATCATCCATCAACGTGTTGCCATCGGGGTTGTCGTGCTACTTATGCTATTACTACTAAAGCTACATCCTAGCAAAATAGTAAACGCATCTGCAAGCACATATGTTAGTATAAAGACAACCCTATGGCTCCTGCCGGTTGCCGTACCATCGACGTGCAAGTCGATATTTCTATTACAACATGATCATCTCATACATCCAATATATCACATCACATCATTGGCCATATCACATCACAATCATACCCTGCAAAAACAAGTTAGACGTCCTCTAATTTTGTTGTTGCATGTTTTACGTGGTGACCAAGGGTATCTAGTAGGATCGCATCTTACTTACGCAAACACCACAACGGAGATATATGAATTGCTATTTAACCTCATCCAAGGACCTCCTCGGTCAAATCTGATTCAACTAAAGTTGGAGAAACCGTCACTTGCCAGTCATCTTTGAGCAAAGGGGGTTACTCGTAACGATGAAACCAGTCTCTCGTAAGCGTACGAGTAATGTCGGTCCAAGCCGCTTCAATCCAACAATACCGCGGAATCAAGAAAAGACTAAGGAGGGCAGCAAAACGCACATCACCGCCCACAAAACCTTTTGTGTTCTACTCGAGAAGACATCTACGCATGAACCTAGCTCATGATGCCACTGTTGGGGAACGTCGCATGGGAAACAAAAATTTTCCTACGCGCACGAAGACCTATCATGGTGATGTCCATCTACGAGAGGGGATGAGTGATCTACGTACCCTTGTAGATCGTACAGCAGAAGCGATTAGAAATCGCGGTTGATGTAGTGGAACGTCCTCACGTCCCTCGATCCGCCCCGCGAACAATCCCGCGATCAGTCCCACGATCTAGTACCGAACGGACGGCACCTCCGCGTTCAGCACACGTACAGCTCGACGATGATCTCGGCCTTCTTGATCCAGCAAGAGAGACGGAGAGGTAGAAGAGTTCTCCGGCAGCGTGACGGCGCTCCGGAGGTTGGTGATGATCTTGTCTCAGCAGGGCTCCACCCGAGCTCCGCAGAAACGCGATCTAGAGGAAAAACTATGGAGGTATGTGGTCGGGCAGCCGTGAGAAAGTCGTCTCAAATCTGCCCTAAAAGCCCCATATATATAGGAGGAGGGAGGGGGACCTTGCCTTAGGGTCCAAGGGATCCCCAAGGGGTCGGCCGAGCCAGGGGGGAGGACTCTCCCCCCCCCCCCAAACCGAGTCCTACTTGGTTTGGTGGGAGGGAGTCCTTCCCCCTTCCCACCTCTCCCTTTTTTTTTCTTTGATATTTTCTCTTCCTTGGCGCATAGGATTTGGTGGGCTGTCCCACCAGCCCACTAAGGGCTGGTGTGACCCCCCCAAATACCTATGGGCTTCCCCGGAGTGGGTTGCCCCCCTCCGGTGAACCCCCGGAACCTATTCGTCATTCCCGGTACATTCCCAGTAACTCCGAAAACCTTCCGGTAATCAAATGAGGTCATCCTATATATCAATCTTCGTTTCCGGACCATTCCGGAAACCCTCGTGACGTCCGTGATCTCATCCGGGACTCCGAACAACATTCGGTAACCAACCATATAACTCAAATACGCATAAAACAACATCGAACCTTAAGTGTGCAGACCCTGCGGGTTCGAGAACTATGTAGACATGACCCGAGAGACTCCTCGGTCAATATCCAATAGCGGGACCTGGATGCCCATATTGGATCCTACATATTCTACGAAGATCTTATCGTTTGAACCTCAGTGCCAAGGATTCGTATAATCCCGTATGTCATTCCCTTTGTCCTTCGGTATGTTACTTGCCCGAGATTCGATCGTCAGTATCCGCATACCCATTTCAACCTCGTTTACCGGCAAGTCTCTTTACTCGTTCCGTAATACAAGATCCCGCAACTTACATTATGTTACATTGCTTGCAAGGCTTGTGTGTGATGTTGTATTACCGAGTGGGCCCCGAGATACCTCTCCGTCATACGGAGTGACAAATCCCAGTCTTGATCCATACTAACTCAACTAACACCTTCGGAGATACCTGTAGAGCATCTTTATAGTCACCCAGTTACGTTGCGACGTTTGATACACACAAAGCATTCCTCCGGTGTCAGTGAGTTATATGATCTCATGGTCATAGGAATAAATACTTGACACGCAGAAAACAGTAGCAACAAAATGACACGATCAACATGCTACGTCTATTTAGTTTGGGTCTAGTCCATCACATGATTCTCCTAATGATGTGATCCCGTTATCAAGTAACAACACTTGCCTATGGCCAGGAAACCTTGACCATCTTTGATCAACGAGCTAGTCAACTAGAGGCTTACTAGGGACAATGTTTTGTCTATGTATCCACACAAGTATTGTGTTTCCAATCAATACAATTATAGCATGGATAATAAACGATTATCATGAACTAAGAAATATAATAATAACTAATTTATTATTGCCTCTAGGGCATATTTCCAACAGGTTTGGTGGGTGGAGTCCTTCTTTCCTTTCCCACCTCCTCCTTTTTTTCGCTTTGATTTTTCTTCCAATTCGCATAGGGCCCTTTTGGGTTGTCCCACCAGCCCACTAAGGGCTGGTGCGCCACCCTCAAGGCCTATGGGCTTCCCCGGGGTGGGTTGCCCCCCCCCCCCCCCCCGGTGAACTCCCAGAATCCATTCGTCATTCCCGGTAACTCCGAAAACCTTCCGGTAATCAAATGAGGCCATCCTATATATCAATCTTCGTTTCCGGACCATTCCGAAAACCCTCGTGACGTCCGTGATCTCATCCGGGACTCCGAAAACATTCGGTAACCAAACATATAACTCAAATACGCATAAAACAACGTCGAACCTTAAGTGTGCAGACCCTGCGGGTTCGAGAACTATGTAGACATGACCCGAGTGACTCCTCGGTCAATATCCAATAGCAGGACCTGGATGCCCATACTGGATCCTACATATTCTACGAAGATCTTATCGTTTGAACCTCAGTGCCAAGGATTCATATAATCCCGTATATCATTCCCTTTGTCCTTCGGTATGTTACTTGCCCGAGATTCGATCGTCAGTATCCGCATACCTATTTTAATCTCGTTTACCGGCAAGCCTCTTTACTCGTTCCGTAATACAAGATCCCGTAACTTACACTAAGTCACATTGCTTGCAAGGCTTGTGTGTGATGTTGTATTACCGAGTGGGCCCCGAGATACCTCTCCGTCACACGGAGTGACAAATCCCAGTCTTGATCCATACTAACTCAACGAACACCTTCGGAGATACCTGTAGAGCATCTTTATAGTCACCCAGTTACATTGCGACGTTTGATACACACAAAGTATTCCTCCGGTGTTAGTGAGTTATATGATCTCATGGTCATAGGAACAAATACTTGACACGCAGAAAACAGTAGCAACAAAATGACACGATCAACATGCTACGTCTATTAGTTTGGGTCTAGTCCATCACGTGATTCTCCTAATGACGTGATCCAGTTGTCAAGCAACAACGCCTTGTTCATAATCAGAAGACACTGACTATCTTTGATCACCTGGCTAGCCAACTAGAGGCTTGCTAGGGACAGTGTTTTGTCTATGTATCCACACATGTAAATGAGTCTTCATTCAATACAATAATAGCATGGATAATAAACAATTATCTTGATACGGAATTATAATAATAACTATATTTATTATTGCCTCTAGGTCATAATTCCAACACTATTAGCAAGCGTCCGCAACTACTAACGTTCATTAAGGTAAAACCCAACCATAGCAATAAGATATATTGGTCCCCCTTCAATCCCATATGCATCAATTTCTATGCTAGGTTTGAAGCTTCTGTCACTCTAGCCTGCCAATACATAGTCCTATCAACATACAACTAACCCTTAATGAACAGCAACATAACCACAAGCAACATATGACGGGCACCAAAGGACAGCAACATAACCACAAGCAAATTAAACCAATCATAGCAATTCATCAATCACCGATAGGACAACGATAATCTACTCAGACATCATAGGATAGCAACACATCATTGGATAATAATATGTAGCATAAAGCACCATGTTCAAGTAGAGGGTACAACGGGTTGTGGGAGAGTGAACCGCTGAATATAGATGGGGGAAAATGATGGAGATGTTGGTGAAGATGACGGAGGTGTTGGTGTAGATCGCCGTCACACGATGATGTCCCGGGCGGCGTTCCGGCGCCGCCGGGAGAGAGGGGGAGAGAACCCCCCTCCTTCTTCTTCTTCCTTGACCTCCTCCCTAGATGGGAGAAGGGTTTCCCCTCTGGTCCATGGTCTCCATGGCGGTGGAGGGGCGAGAGCTCTCCGAGATTGGATCTCTCTCTCTATGTGTCCTCTGTTTCTGCGCTCCCAGATTTTGCATTTCACCGTTTCTTAAATTCCCAGAGATCCGTAACTCCGATTGGGCTGAAATTTTATCACTGTTTTCTTCCGGATATTATATTTCTTGCGGTGAAAGAAGGGCTCCAACCGCCTTAAGGAGTGGCCACAAGCCTGCCAGCCGCCGCCGTACCTCCTGGTGGCGGCTACAGGGCTTGTGGGCCCTCCGTGCATCGCCTCGCGTTGATTTTTCATCCCAAAAATCATAAATATTCCAACAAAATCCCTGTAAGTTTTTATTACGTTTGGACTTTGTTTGGTATGGATATTCTGCGAAACAAAAAACATGCAACAAACAGGAACTGGCACTGGGCACTGGATCAATATGTTAGTCCCAGAAATAGTATAAAACGTTGCCAAAAGTATATGAAAGTTGTAGAATATTGGCATGAAACAATCAAAAATTGTAGAAACGACGGAGACGTATCAGGGAGAAACTTGAGAGTTAGTCTTCACGCGGGATATTTTGGGGGCTTATAAACTTTATTTAAGTTACAAACTCTTGGCTCTTCTGAAGTGTTTTATGTGATGAGTTGTAACTTAAGCCCGATGGTACTCTGACGCTTTTGAACGTTTTTCTTCGCATGCTTATTCCTCAAAAATTTAATGCACGCATGCTGGAATTGGTCAAATACCATTTGTCATCATGCATCCTCAATTTCTTCATACTATATGTCGTATGTATGCATGATTTACAAGGCTCAGGGGGAGATCTCCATGATATAAATCATCAATGTGCATTTGCTGTGAAAAAGCAAAATCCTCAAGATATGCACATCTTCAGGGGGAGTCTCTCTGAATCTTGATTTCAAGTTCCTCAAATGAGTATTTACACTTCATATTTTTATCCCTGTTGAAGACTTAACCTAATTGTCATCAACCACCAAAAAGGGGGAGATTGTAAGTGCATCTAGTGCCCCTTAGTGATTTTGGTGGTTTGAAGACTTATAGGTTAAGTATCTAATGTGTTCTTGAGTGTACACATGATCTATAAGTCGCTGAGGAGTTTGAAATATTCGATGAATATCGACCCCTAAAAATATATATCTTCGGTTGAAGAAATTGGTCTGAAGCTGAAGAATTGAATCGCGAAGAAGTTGTGATGAAATTGATATTCCTCATGAAGATATTGAAATTGAGGAATTCGGTGTGTCCTGAAGAAAATCAATCTAAAGACTTTGAAGCATGAAGATTTATCCTTTCTGTTTTATTTTCTTCACACTTGAGTAATAGGAACACCGTACTGTTAAAGGGCGTCGAGGTAACACATTGGAATGAATTTCCTCATGATGCTCAACCCAAGCCTAATCCTACCAAAAGCCTCAAGTGAGGAATATGAGAGACATGAGGACTCTCACAGTTGAGGGTCCCGACCGTTATCGATAGTCACGCCACATCATTGGTCTTATCCACACCAACGGTCATATTATTTAAGGGCATTAATGTCAAATCATGTCGGGATGCTCCCAGGATATAAATAGCCGCCCCCACAACCATTAGCTGGTTGTCTGCTCCGTTAGAAACTGAAACTTGTCATAAGAGCAACACAAATTCCTCAGAGTCTTTGAGAGTAATTCATCAGTGAGGAAATACCCCAAACACCAAACCACAAACCAAAAACCAAGTGATTGAGCATCACTGAAGAAGTTGTTCCTGTGTGGGACTGAAGCCCTTTACCTTTCAGGACTGTTCATCCTCCAGACGGTTAGGCGTCATGGTCTAGAGCAATCCAGCAGTCAATTGTGGATCGCCAGGTGACCAAGTTTGTGAGGGTTTGGAAGTCTGCCCTGAAGACTTACCACGAGTGTTGGGCGAGGACTGTGTGTTCTTAGCCCAAGGAGAATACGGTAAGGAATGTGTGTCCCAGGACTGTGTGTCCTTTGGTTTCAATACCAAGCCGCTCCAAACCAGATGTACAAGTGCCACAGCAGTTGGAACTGGGTCATCAACCATTGTCTTCATTGTGAAACGGGTTCTATTTCCTCAACTCTTTATATTCCTCAGATTGTGTGTTGATGCTTTTCACTGTCAATGGTTGAAGAATTTGCTGAAGACTTTCTCTGAAATTCCTCAACCCCAAATTCTTCACGCAAGTTAATCCTCATATGTTTCTGCGTGCCTGCATACTGTGCAAACTGTTTTCATATTCTTCATTCTGAAAAACTGCTGTAGTGATACTTTGCACTCCTGATCCTGTGTTGTTTCCACTGTAAGTCAGTCATTAGTGAGGAATTTCCTCAAAAGGAATTTCCTCAGTGATGAAATTCTAAAAATCTCCTATTCACCCCCCCCTCTAGTCGATATAACGCACTTTCAGAGTTCAATCAAAAACATAATCAAGAATGATAATGGTATTGAAACTTGAATAAAGAGATGTTGATACGTCCCAAATGTATCTATAATTTCTGCTTGTTTCATGATCTTTTGGGTGACATTGTTATATGTTTTGCTACACTTTTATATCTTTTTACACATACTTGGACTAACCTACTAACTCATTGCAGCCAGTGCCAGTTTCTGTCTGCTGATGTCTTTTTTGCAGGGGCTTTTACCCAATTTTCCGGAGCCCCGAAAATCCCAAGAAAAATACATAAAAATTAGTGCACCAGAAGCTTCACGAAGCACGAAAGGGGGCCAGAGGGGTGCCAGGGGCCGCCCAGACGACATGTGGGCGCGACCCACCCCTAGGCCGCGCCAAGAGGCTGCCTGGGTGGGGCCCACGCCCTCTGATGCCCTTCTTTCTCCTATATTTACCTCTTGATGAGGAAAACCCTACACGGGATACATAATCGCAAATTTCTCCATCGTTCCGTTGCCGCAGCGTGCTACTGCGACAACAGGCCTTCCCTGGCAACGGCGCCAGGAATCCTTCTGTCACGGGCTACGCCTATAGGGACTTCCTTGGCAAATATGCAAAGGATTTCCCCGCGGCCTTGGAGCCTTGCGTTGGTGTTCCCTTGAAGAGGAAAGGGTGATGTAGCACAGCGGCGGTAAGTATTTCCCTCAGTTTGAGAACCAAGGTATCGATCCAGTGGGAGGCTCGCGTCAAGCCACAAGTACCTGCAGAAACACAAAGAGCTTGCACCCAACGCTATGAAGGGGTTGCCAATCACTTATAGATTGTTTGCAAAGTGAGAACTGAAAGCAAAAAAAGTAAACAAAGCAAAGTAAAAGTGAAAGTGGAGACGATAGTTGTGAATAGACCCGGGGGCCGTAGTGTTCACTAGTGGCTTCTCTCATGAAAGGAAGTAGACGGTGGGTAAACAAATTACTCTCGAGCAATTGATAGAACCGTGCAAAGTCGTGAAGTTATCTAAGGCAATGATTATATCTGTAGGCATCACGTCCAAAACAAGTAGACCAATACTTTCTGCATCTACTACTATTACTCCACACGTCGACCGTTATACAGCATGCATCTAGTGCATTAAGTTCATAAGAACAGAGTAACGCCTTAAGCAAGATGACATGATGTAGATGGACAATCTCATATCTATGATAAGATCCCATCTGTTACCCTTGATGGCAACAACATGATGCGTCCCTTGCTGCTCCTTCTGTCACTGGGAAAGGTCACCACACGGTATGTGTTGGGGAACGTCGCATGGGAAACAAAAAATTTCCTACGCGCACGAAGACCTATCATGGTCATGTCCATCTACGAGAGGGGATTTCCGATCTACGTACCCTTGTAGATCGCAAAGCAGAAGCGTTAGTGAACGCGGTTGATGTAGTGGAACGTCCCCACGTCCCTCGATCCACCCCGCGAACCGTCCCACGAACCATCCCGCGATCCGTCCCATGATCCGCTCCGATCTAGTGCCGAACGGACGGCACCTCCGCGTTCAGCACACGTACAGCTCGACGATGATCTCGGCCTTCTTGATCCAGCAAGAGGGACGGAGAGGTAGATGAGTTCTCCGGCAGCGTGACGGCGCTCCGGATGTTGGTGGTGATCTAATCTCAGTAGGGCTCCGCCCGAGCTCCGCAGAAACGCGATATAGTGGAAAAACCGTGGAGGTATGTGGTCGGGCTGCCGTGGCAAAGTTGTCTCAAATCAGCCCTAAAACCCCACTATATATAGGAGGGAGGGAGGGGAGGAGGCAGCCTCAAAACCTAAAGGTTTGGCCGAAATTGGAGGTGGAGGAGTCCTACTCTAATCCTACTTGGAGTAGGATTCCACCTTCCCACTTGGAAACTCTTTCCACCTTGTGTTTTTTTCCTTCTCAAACCTTATGGGACTTAGTAGGAACTTACTCCAGCCCACTAGGGGATGGTTTATCTCTTCCCATAGCCCATGAGACCCCTTGGGGCGTGACTCCCCTCCCGATGGTCCCCGGCACCCCTCCCGGCACTCCCAGTACACTACCGATGAGCCCGAAACTTTTCCGGTAATGCACGAAAACCTTCCGGTAACCAAATGAGGTCATCCTATATATCAATCTTCGTTTCTGGACCATTCCGGAAACCCTCGTGATGTCCGTGATCTCATACGGGACTCCGAACAACATTCGGTAACAAACCATGTAACTCAAATATGCATAAAACAACGTCGAACCTTAAGTGTGCAGACCCTGCAGGTTCGAGAACTATGTAGACATGACCCGAGAGACTCCTCGGTCAATATCCAATAGCGGGACCTGGATGCCCATATTGGATCCTACATATTCTACAAAGATCTTATCGTTTGAACCTCAGTGCCAAGGATTCATATAATCCCGTATGTCATTCCCTTTGTCCTTCGGTATGTTACTTGCCTGAGATTCGATCGTTAGTATCTGCATACCTATTTCAATCTCGTTTACCGGCAAGTCTCTTTACTCGTTCCGTAATACAAGATCCCGCAACTTACACTAAGTCACATTGCTTGCAAGGCTTGTGTGTGATGTTGTATTACCGAGTGGGCCCCGAGATACCTCTCCGTCACACGGAGTGACAAATCCTAGTCTCGATCCATACTAACTCAACGAACACCTTCGAAGATACCTGTAGAGCATCTTTATAGTCACCCAGTTACGTTGCGTTGTTTGATACACACAAAGCATTTGTCGTGGTTATAAGTCTGACAGTAGATGTGTAGGGTATGAAAGGATGGGCAAAGCCTTAGCTACGATGAGGTTGTATGAGTTCAGGCCCCTCTACGCTGGAGGTAATAGCCCTACATCTCAGTGCTCTCGGAGCTTGTTGTCGAGTGGAATATGGAATACAGTGAATTGCTAACCCCTGCACTAGTGGGGGAGGGCGGCTTATATAGAGTGCGCTGCCCTCCCCAACGGTTCGGTGCACAGGGGTGGAGTAGTGGCGAATAAATGCATATGTTACAGGTAACGTATGTCTTAAATGCTAATAAAGTCACATGGAAACGTACGACCGTTTCCCTCCAGGGGGTTACGATGCACAGAGTGGAATCCAGTCGGTTAGTTTGATATACTCCGAATGCTCACCTCCGACTGGATGGTGGAGGATCCGTTACCGACTGGATGATGGGAAGTCCTTTGTTCAGTCGGAACTGACTAAGGGCCTTGTCCCTTATGAGGGGTAGTCCTTGGGTAGGACCTACAGGGCAGGCCTATGACCCTACCCTAGGACTATAACCCCATCATTAGTCCCCGAATGGATTGGGGTTGGAATGACGAAGCGATGCTTGAAGTATGGATCCGACTGGTACGGATGTGACTTTGGCGTTGCTTGCCTCGATCCATTTTATCTTCTTTGACCAACGATCCGAGTGGAAGTACTTGTGAAACAAACTGTCGAAAACCGAGTGCTTCCGTGGTATCTTCTGACGTGACCAGTCAACTGACAGCGACGGATTTTCCGGGATCCTCAAATTTTGGTTACCGCACGCTCAGCGGGGATGACGACGTCGCGCTCGAGTAGTACCTGACGCCTCGATTCCCGCGCCTTCATCTTCTCCACTGATATCGCCGCGACCGATCGGGGGATAAGATTTCGGGGCCACTTGCCAGTGACCCAGTCGGAACCGTACTTAAACCTCAGCGACGAGGGTTTTCTCGTTACACTCGCCGGATGTCTTGCACTTTCCTGCTCCGCTCCCCTCGCCACCTCCTGCGCACCCCAAGATCCTTCCTTCTTCTTCTCCCCCGCGGATTCGCACCCTCCGCCATGACCAAGGGGCAGACTAGCAAGCTAGAGGCGAAGAAGAAGAAGGGGAAGGCGGCGGCTCCTGCTCAGCGGTAGCAGCGAACGCTCCCGGCGGGGTGGATCCAGGGGGATTTCCTCCCCTCCACGGTGACAGAGGAGAACCTGCTGGAGTTGGTGGAACACAGGATGATCGCGCACAAGTTGTGGAGGTTGCCGGCGGAAGGCGAGACCGAGCCGGCGCCCCGGGAGGGGGAGCGCGTCTTGCTCCTCAGCCACGTGTACCGAGGTTTTTCTCTGCCTCCACACCCCTTCTTCAAAGGTATCATGAACCACTTCGGGGTGCAGCTCCACCATTTTCCTCCCAATGCCATAGCTCATCTCTCTGCCTTCGTCGTATTGTGCGAGTGTTTCATTGGCTGTCCTCCCCATTGGGGGCTTTTCAAACATATCTTCTCTGCTAGATCCCACACCATCAAACGGCTTAGCCAGTCGGATGAAAAAACCCACCTTCTCCAGCTCTGCGGAAGCTTAGGCTTCCAAAAGAAGAGTAAAAGTAGCTATCCTGCTCTGCAGTTGAGTGAATCTGTTAGGAACTGGCAGTCGACATGGTTCTACTGCTAGGACGTTGCTTGCCCGAATGCTACCACTGGACTCCCTCCTTTTAGCTTAGACCGACCGGCTCCTCCTAGGCAGCTCGTGCTCACGAAGGCGGAGAAAATCGAGATCCAGCCTCTGGTCGACGCACTTGTAGAGGTCGTCCAAAAGGGAGTCACTGGCATAGATTTGCTGGAGGTTTTCCTGGGTCGGCGTATCCAGCCTCTGCAAGCTCGACACCACGCCATGTGGCATTACACAGGGCCTGAGGACTCCAATCGGACCAACGTCGAGTGCGTGACCGGGGAGATGGTGGCGTCGTGGGTCCTCAACATCACCGGCGCCTGCGAAAACCCTAGAGGAGCTCGGCGAGTGAAGGCCTTCCGGGCGGACAACCCTCCTCCAAACGCAGTGAGTACAACTTGTCGAGTGCACACAACTGTCTTAGATTTATTGCTTTCTTGAATCACTGTCTGACGTCTGATGTCGTCAATTGTATCTTGTGCAGGAGTGGACTAACTGGTTTTCTCCCGTCTCGAACGGGAATCCGGCCGAGGAGGAGGAAGGCAGCCAGGAGGGCAGCGTGGAGAGCGGCGAGTACGTCTCCGACAGCAGGGAGACGGAAGAGGAGTCCGTAGAAGAAGAAGAGGCAAATGAGGAGAAGAACTCGCCGCCTCCGCCGCCAGAGCCTTGTACTAAGCACCGTCATGAACCGGTGGCTCCTTCAGCTCCTCCAGCGTCCTCGAGTGCGCCGCCAGCTCCTCCAGCTGCTCCTGAGGTACCGAGTGCTTCGCCAGCCGTTCCCGTGGCTCCGAGCGTTCGGAGCGCAAAGAGGACCAGGGACTCTGCTGCTGAGCCCGCGGGCCAACCCTCCAAAGTAGCAAAACCGAGTGGATCTAAGCCTCGGAAGGCCTTACCGCGGATGAGGGTCACGGTTCCCGTCACCTCAACATAAGTGCATTGTCCTTCTATCTTCCTTCAGTATTTGATTGAACTCCTGCTTATTGGTCGAATGTATTTTACTCGACAGAGTTGCCACCTCTGCCACCTCTCCGACACGCCAGGGGGATGATCCCATGGACATGGACAACGTTGCCACATCCCAGCCAGGTGCGTCGTAGTGACTCCGAGAGCCTACGTTATTGCATCACCAATTCTGTCTTTGGTCTTGCCTTTTTCTTGTGGTCTCACGCCGTTCGGTCGGGTTTCTCTCAGGGGTGATTTTTGTGGAGGACGACGACCAGGGGAGGTCTGAGCAAGCTGCGGTGCCTGTCCTTGAGGCTATTCCGCCGGTTACTACTCTCGCCATGGACGCGTCGCCGACTGAGGTGATGCCATCGACTGAAACGATGCTGATCGCTGCTGAACCGACTGGAGCGGGCCTTAGGATGCCCAAGGAGCCTCCTACGATGCCAGGCCCGTCGACTGTCGAGTACAACGTCCAGCGCCTCCCAGAAGATCAGGTGGGAGCTGCCAAGGGGGCCATGGTGCAGGCGGAGCTGATGGCGGGAGAGGCCAAGAAGGCGTACGACTCCATCGCGTCCTTGTACAAGCGAAGCTTGGAACTGCGGGACGATATCCGAGTAAGTGGGCTAGTAAGTATTTACTTTCCTCTTGTAACCCAGAGGGTGTGCTCGGATATCGTATGATTTTTTGCAATGGGTTCACTCTTAGTGAACCCAGTGGGTGTAGTCCCCGAGACTTCTGTCGAGTGCTTGCACCGGCAGTTGTCTTTATACACATTTTCTTTGACTTGATCAGATCAAAAATTAATCTGTTCGAATGCTAACAGTTGGGGCACTGGGAGTGCACCTATTGGATGAGTCCCCGAGAGTAATTTTACTCAGGTCGGGTAGTAGTAGCCTCATAGGCTTAGGTGTTGTCATGTAGCTCAATAGGGGGGACCTGTTTGAGTTTCATGCCAGTGGGGTCACTCTTAGTGAACCCACTGGGTGTAGTCCCCGAGACCGCTGTCGACTGCTTGCGTCGGCAGGGGTCTGAAGAACTTAGACTTTTTATTGTTGAATTTGTCTGAACCGTCTCTTGGCGCTGACTTGCAGAAAACTTGCGAGATGGGGACAGCGTACGAGACTCTGAGGGCTGAAAAGGTTCAGTTTGCTGGAGAGCTGGATGCAGCAATGGTTGCAATGGCTGGTATGAAGGATGTTCTAGCGGAACGAGAAAAGTCCTTGGAGCAGGCCCGTGAGGCAAACAAGGCTTTGACTACTGAGGTGGAAAAAATGGGGAAACAAAGGACGGAGCTGATCGGGCAGATGAAAGTGCTGAACAGGCGGTGCATAGCACAGGAAAATTATGTCAGTGATTGGGCCCGGAAGATGATAGCGCTTCTCGGTGGTAAGTATTGTTTTTCCGAGTGCTTGTGGACTGTGCATTTCATTCTGTGCTGACTGTTTGCTCGTCCTGTCTTTGCAGATTTTTGCATGGATGGTAAGGTTCAAGCAGCTGACGTTGAGCAGTCGATGCTTGAGAACATTCCACTCGGCGAGGACGCCAATCGAGATCTGCTCCGAGCGCACATTCACCTGGGCAAAGTTGGACCATTCATCGTCGACTGAGAGAAGTCGTCGGCCGAATCGACAAGGAGCTTTGGCCTGAAGACGAGTCTCGGCATGAGATGGAAGGCTTGATGACTCGGCTGGAGGAGGTCCCGAACCGAGTGCAGTCATGGAAGAAGTCTGCGGCTCGCTGTGGTGCGGACGTCGCTCTGTCTCTGGTCCGAGTGCATTGCAAGGAGGTGCGCGAAGAGAAGCTGAAGGCATTGCAGGTCGCCAACACGAAAAATCTTCGATTCGAAGACTTCATGGAGACCTTCCTTGAGAGCGCCACCCGCATCGCCGACGGGATCGACGTCGACACATTCGTAGAGCCTGCCAGTCCCAGCGCCAGTCCTGACGACGCTTGAGAAAACTTTTACCTCGGTATGCCGAGTGTTGGTTGTAATAAACTTTGGCCACTGCTGTTGGCCGTCACATTCTTGGTTCGGTGTGGATAAGCTTGATCTACACCGAGCCAACTATCCTTAGGTGAACTTTCAATTTGAATCGAACCTTTTACTCTTCTTTTGCCAAAGAGTTGTTGATACGATTTTGGCTCGTGTTTTTGTTTGGCGTTTCTTGGTGAAGCCAATGGCAAACATGCGGAGCATGTAATTGTCAGTTGTCTTGACATCTGCATGAGCCTCACTGAGGGTCTGCTGAGTCTCCGAGTGGATCTGTAGGATACACTCGAAGACAATAGATTACTTAGGCGATTCATGATCGCGGCTAAGTCTTCGAGTGCGACTGTCAGGTCGTACTCGGAGCGAGTTGTTACTCATGTAATTGTCACTGGTCTTGACATCCACATGAGCCTCAATGAGGTTCTGCGACTCGTGTAATTGTCAGTGGTCTTGACATCTACATGAGCCTCACTGAGGGTTTGTTGAGTCCCCGAGTCTATCTGTAGGATACAGTCGAAGGCATTTGGGTACTTAGGCAATTTGTGATCGCGACTAAGTCTTCGAGTGTGACTGTCAAGTCGTACTCGGAGCAAGTTGTTACTCATGTAATTGTCAGTGGTCTTGACATCTACATGAGTCTCAATGAGGTTCTGCTACTCATGTAATTGTCAGTGGTCTTGACATCCACATGAGCCTCAATGAGGGTATGCTACTCATGTAATTGCCAGTGGTCTTGACATCCACATGAGCCTCAATGAGGGTCTGCTACTCATGTAATTGTCAGTGGTCTTGACATCCACATGAGCCTCAATGAGGGTCTGCTGGGCCTCCGAGTATATCTGTAGGATACAGTCGAAGGAAGCTTTCTATTTAAGCGATTCTTGATCGCAGTTAAGTCCTCGAGTGCGACAGTTAGTGCACGCTCGGAGAAAATTTGTACTTAGGCGATTCTTGATCGCAGCTAAGTCCCCGAGTGCGACGTGAAGTGCACACTCGGAGAAAGTTTGTACTTAGGCGATTCTTGATCGCAGCTAAGTCCCCGAGTGCGACGTGAAGTGCACACTCGGAGAAAGTTTGTACTTAGGCGATTCTTGATCGCAGCCAAGTCCTCGAGTGCGACGTGAAGTGCACACTCGGAGAAAGTTTGTACATAGGCGATTCTTGATCGCAGCTAAGTCCCCGAGTGCGACGTTTAGTTCACACTCGGAGAAAGTTTGTACTTAGGCGATTCTTGATCGCAGCTAAGTCCCCGAGTGCGACGTTTAGTGCACACTCAGAGAAAGTTAGTACTTAGGCGATTCTTGATCGCAGCTAAGTCCCCGAGTGCGACGTTTAGTGCACACTCGGAGAAAGGTAGTACTTAGGCGATTCTTGATCGCAGCTAAGTCCCCGAGTGCGACGTTTAGTGCACATTCGGAGGAAGTTAGTACTTAGGCGATTCTAGATCGCAGCTAAGTCCTCGAGTGCGATGTTTAGTGCACACTCGGAGAAAGTTAGTACTTAGGCGATTCTTGATCGCAGCTAAGTCCCCGAGTGCGATGTTTAGTGCACACTCGGAGAAAGTTAGTACTTAGGCGATTCT
Organism: Hordeum vulgare subsp. vulgare; assembly: GCF_904849725.1. Taxonomy (NCBI): domain Eukaryota; kingdom Viridiplantae; phylum Streptophyta; class Magnoliopsida; order Poales; family Poaceae; genus Hordeum; species Hordeum vulgare. Next base: position 68,389,843 of record NC_058523.1, read on the forward strand.
TGATCGCAGCTAAGTCCCCGAGTGCGACGTTTAGTGCACACTCGGAGAAAGTTAGTACTTAGGCGACTCTTGGTCGCAGCTAAGTCCCCGAGTGCGACGTTTAGTGCACACTCGTAGAAAGTTAGTACTTAGGCGATTCTTGATCGCAGCTAAGTCTCCGAGTGCGATGTTTAGTGCACACTCGGAGAAAGTCAGTACTTAGGCGATTCTTGATCGCAGCTAAGTATTTTTTTTTAGACCGGAGTCTGCGACCGCGGAAGAATTTTGAATCTGCAAAAACTCAATCTATTTTGTATTATTTCACCAATACTTGTTCTTTACATTGCTTCAGTCGACGGTCACGTGTAGAAGCGCTTCAGGAGATCTCCGTTCCATGCTCGCGGCTCGTCTGTTTCCCTGTCGATGTTGTAGAGTCTGTATGCTCCATTGTTCAGCACCTTGGAGATGATGAAGGGTCCTTCCCAGGCGGGAGCCAACTTGTGAGGTCTTTGCTGATCCACTCGGAGCACCAGGTCGCCTGCTTGGAATGTACGACTCCTGACGTGTCGCGCGTGAAAGCGCCGCAGATCTTGCTGATAAATGGTTGAGCGAGTCAGTGCCATCTCGCGCTCCTCCTCTAGAAGGTCCACTCCGTCTTGCCTTGCTTGTTCTGCTTCAGCTTCGGAGAAGAGTTCGACTCGTGGAGCATTGTGGAGCAAGTCACTCAGAAGGACCGCTTCTGCTCCGTAAACGAGGAAGAACGGTGATCGCCCTGTAGATCTATTCGGGGTTGTGCGGAGACCCCAAAGCACTGAAGGTAGCTCGGTGACCCATGCGCCAGCGGCATGTCCCACCTCTCGCGGGAGTCGGGGCTTCAAACCTTGCAGAATAAGTCCAATCGCCCGATCTGCTTGTCCGTTTGTTTGAGGATGCGCCACGGATGCAAAATCCACTCGGATACCTTGGCTTGCACAGAAACCTTTGAATCTGTCTGAGTAAAAGTTTGTCCCGTTGTCCGTGATTATGCTATGAGGTACCCCGAATCTGGAGATGATGTCCCTGACAAACTTGATGGTTGTTAGGGCGTCGAGCTTCTTGATGGGCTTGGCTTCAATCCATTTTGTGAACTTGTCGACTGCCACCAACAGATGTGTGTATCCCCCTTGGCCTGTCCTGAATGGACCGACTGTATCTAATCCCCATACTGCAAACGGCCAAACAAGAGGGATTGTCTTCAACGCAGACGTTGGTTTGTGGGACTTGTTGGAGTAGAACTGACAGCCTTCACATCGGTCGACCATATCTTTAGCCATTTCGTTCGCCTGCAGTCAGAAGAAGCCAGCTCTGAATGCTTTGGCGACGATTGATCTTGAAGAGGCGTGATGACCGCAGGTTCCCGAGTGAATTTCTTCCAGGATTAACTGTCCCTCCTCTGGGGAGATGCATCGTTGAAGAACGCCTGAAACGCTTTCCTTGTACAACTGGCCATCAATGACAGTGAACGACTTTGACCTGCGGACGATCTGCCTGGCTTGGACTTCGTCTTCTGGTAATTCCTACCTCAGGATGTATGCAATGATCGGCACAGTCCAATCGGGGATGACAGCAAGAATCTCCATGATCAGATCAACCACAGCAGGTACGTCGACTTCAGTCGGATCTGTCGAGCTCTTTGGTTGTATTGGTTCCTCTGTGAAAGGATCTTCTTTAACTGAGGGAAGGTGGAGGTGCTCGAGGTAGACGTCACTCGGGACTGGTCTCCGAGTGGATCCGAGTTTTGCCAACTCATCGGCTACTTGGTTCTTCAGTTGCGGAACATGGTGGAGTTCTAGAACTTCAAACTTCTTCTCGAGCTTCCTCACTGCATTGCAGTATGTGGTCATGGTGGGGTTCCTGACGTCCCACTCTTTCATCACTTGATTAACCACCAAATCCGAATCGCCATAGACCATCAGGCGACGGACGCCGAGTGCGATGGCCATGCGCAGTCCATAAAGGAGAGCTTCATACTCTGCCTCATTGTTGGAGGAATCAAAGTGTATTTGCAGCACATACTTGAGTTTGTCGCCCTTAGGCGATACGATCACAACGCCAGCGCCGGAGCCATTCAACATCTTGGACCCATCGAAGAACATTGTCCAATGAGCCGAGTAGATGTGGGTCGGTTGCTGTTGTTCTACCCATTCTGCTATGAAGTCAGCCAGAGATTGAGACTTTATAGCTTTCTTGGCCTCGAACTTGATGTCGCAGTACAACATCTCCATTGCCCACTTCGCCACTCGGCCTGATGCGTCCCGATTGTGGAGGATTTCCGACAACGGAGCATCAGAAACGACAGACACCGAGTGGTCTTGGAAATAATGAGCCACCTTCTTCGCAGTCATGTAAATCCCGTACATAAGTTTTTGATAGTGGGGATACCTCTGCTTGGAAGGAGTGAGGACTTCGGAGACGTAATACACTGGTCGCTGAACTTTGTATGCTTTGCCTTCTTCTTCTCGTTTGACTGTAAGAACAGTGCTGACGACTTGATTTGTAGCCGCGATGTACAGAAGAAGGGGCTCTTTACTGAGCGGAGCAGTAAGAACCGGCTGGGTGGAAAGTAGGACTTTGAGGTCGTTGAATGCAACTTGGGCTTCATCTGTCCACTCGAAAGTATCTGATTTCTTCATGAGTCGGTACAGAGGAAGTGCTTTCTCGCCAAGTCGACTGATAAACCTGCTGAAAGCCGCTAGGCAACCTGTGAGCCATTGAACATCGTGTATTCTGACCGGCCGCTCCATTCGGACGATGGTCCCGATCTTTTCGGGGTTTACATCGATCTCTCGTTCGGAAACGAAGAAACCGAGTAACTTTCCACTGGGACCGCAGAATGAACACTTGGCGGGGTTGAGCTTGATATCGTACCTACGAAGGTTGGCGAATGTTTCTGCCAAGTCACTCAGCAGGTCGGAACCTTTGCGTCACTTGACTACGATATCATCCATATACGCCTCCACATTCCGACCGATCTGGTCGAGGAGGCATTTTTGGATCATGCGCATAAAGGTTGCTCCTGCATTCTTCAAACCAAATGGAATAGTGATGTAGCAAAAGCACCCGAATGGGGTGATGAAGGCGGTTTTTAATTCATCGGGGCCATACAGACGGATCTGATGATAGCCCGAGTAGGCATCAAGAAATGACAAACGCTCGCAACCCGCAGTCGAATCGACAATTTGATCGATGCAGGGGAGCGGAAAATGGTCTTTCGGGCAGACCTTCTTGAGATTCTTGAAGTCGATGCACATTCGAGCGACTTGTCCTTCTTGGGCACCATGACAACATTGGCGAGCCACTCAGAGTGGTGTACCTCGCGAATGAAGTTGGCTGCCAAAAGCTTGGCCACTTCTTCTCCGATTGCCTTCCTCTTGTGCGCGGCGGACCGACGAAGGCGTTCTCGGACAGGCCGAGCGGTGGGATCCACATGCAGTCGGTGCTCAGCCAACTCCCTGGGTACACCTCGCATGTCAGAGGGTTTCCATGCGAAGATGTCCCAGTTCTCACAGAGGAATTGGGTGAGCTCGGCTTCCTATTTGGGATCGAGGGTGGTGGAGATGTTTGTCGGGGCAGCGGTGTCGTCCGTCGGGTGGATGCTGACCTTTTTCGTCTCTCCCGCCGACTGGAATGTAGACTCCAAAGCTGGCTTCTTCGCACGAATCAAGTCAGCGGGGTCGACTGTTTTCTTGTACTCGTCAAGCTCGAGGACAACCATCGGCTGATCGGCGATCCTTGACCCCTGCTGCATACACTCTTAGGCCCGCTGTCGATTGCATGTGATAGTAATCACACCTTTCGGGCCTGGCATCTTTAGCTTCAGGTACACGTAACATGGACGGGCCATGAAACGCGCATACGCCGGACAGCCCAGAATTGCGTGATATGCGCTCTGGAAGTCCACCACCTCGAACGTCAGCTTTTCCTTGCGGAAGTTCTTGTCAGAGCCGAAAACGACGTCCAACGCGATCTGGTCGAGTGACTTGGCCTTCCGTCCAGGGACGACTCCATGGAACTGCATGCTGCTCTCGCTGAGTTTGGACATCGGAATGCCCATCCCCTTGAGAGTGTCGGCGTACATGATGTTCAAGCCACTGTCGCCGTCCATGAGGACTTTGCGCAGTCGGACTGCTTCCACCACCGGGTCGACGACCAGAGCCTATCTCCCTGGGGTGGGTACGTGTGCTGGATGATCTGACTGGTCAAAGGTGATCGCAGTCTGAGACCATTTGAGGAACTTGGGGTTGGTAGGCGTGGCCATGTTCACCTCCCTGTTCACCAGCTTCAGTCGACTCTTGCTCTCAACGTCAGCAAAAATCATCAGTGTTGCATGGACTTGAGGGAACGGATCCTCCTTGTCCTCCTCATCCTGTTCATTGTTCTTGTCACTCGGTTGCCCTTCGCCGAACCCCTGGATCAGGAGGTGACATTGCCGAGTGGTATGCTTCGGATATATGGCGTTGCCCTCTTCATCCATCTTCGTGTGGATCGGACATGGTTGGTCCAGGATGGGGTTGTTGAACTGCTTCTTCTTGGGGGTGAACTGAGCCTTCCCTTTGCCCTTGAACTTGGCATTGGTAACAGCTGCAGCTTCTGCCTGCGGAGTGGACGGAGCTTTCTGCTTCTGCTTCCGAGTGTTATTCCCATCTCCATCGGCGACTGTTTTGTGCTTGCCGCTTCAGATGCGGTCCTCTTCTTCGCCATTTGCATAGCGTGCCGCTATCTCCATCATCTTGCTCATGGAGATGTCACCTATTTGGCCGAACTTCAGGTACAGATCCCTGTACCGCAGGCCTGCCTTGAAGGCGCAGACTGCTTGATGCTCTGTGACGTTCTCCACCGTGTGGTAGAGGGTTGTCCAACGCTGAATGAAATCGCGCAGGGGTTCATTCTGTGTCTGGATACAGTGCTGGAGCTCCACGAGGCCAACAGGGCGCTTGCACATCCCTTCGAAGGTCCTGATGAACACTCGGGCCAGATCTGCCCAGCTGTAGATGCTTGAGGGGGCCAACTGGTTCAGCCACGCTCGCGCCGAGCCGTCGAGCATCAAAGGGAGGTGCTTCATGGCGACGTGGTCGTCCCCTCCTCCGATCTGGACTGCCACTTGTGAAGACGCGTTCTGGCGCGCCTGGGCGTGTTGCACCCAACGCTGGAGCCGCGGACGGCGGGACCGCTTGTTGCGGCGCGTGATGGCGGTGTAGGTCGACACCGGAGCCGACTGCTGGAGAAGAAGAATGCCGCGGGCGCCGGCACGGAAGTGCGTAGCCCTGCGACGGGGAAGCGCCTCGACATCGAGAGGGGCGTCCCGAAGCCATGCCGAATCGTCGACGACGAAGGAGAGTGCGCCGAAGAGGATCTCGTGACCCATGCTCGAATCTCCACCGGACGACATGATGAAAAGATGTAGTCGCAAACTCGCCGGAAGTCGCTTAGACGCCTGCCCCACGGTGGGCGCCAACTATCGTGGGTATAAGTCTGACAGTAGATGTGTAGGGTATGAAAGGATGGGCAGAGCCTTAGCTACGGCGAGGTTGTATGAGTTCAGGCCCCTCTACGGTGGAGGTAATAGCCCTACATCTCAGTGCTCTGGGAGCTTCTTGTCGGGTGGAATATGGAATACAGTGAATTGCTAACCCCTGCACCAGTGGGGGAGGGCGGCTTATATACAGTGCGCTGCCCTCCATAACGGTTCGGTGCACAGGGGTGGAGTAGTGGCGAATAAATGCCTACGTTACAGGTAACGTATGTCTTAAATGCTAATAAAGGCACATGGAAACGTACGGCCGTTTCCCTCCAGGGGGGTTACGATGCACAGAGTGGAATCCAGTCGGTTAGTTTGATATACTCCGAATGCTCACCTTCGACTGGATGGTGGAGGATCCGTTACCGACTGGATGATGGGAAGTCCTTACTTCAGTCGGAACTGACTAAGGGCCTTGTCCCTTATGAGGGGTAGTCCTTGGGTAGGACCTACAGGGCAGGCCTATGACCCTACCCTAGGACTATAACCCCATCAGCATTCCTCCAGTGTCAGTGAGTTATATGATCTCATGGTCATAGGAACAAATACTTGACACGCAGAAAACAGTAGCAACAAAATGACACGATCAACATGCTACGTCTATTAGTTTGGGTCTAGTCCATCACATGATTCTCCTAATGATGTGATCCCGTTATCAAGTGACAACACTTGCCTATGGTCAGGAAACCTTGACCATCTTTGATCAACGAGCTAGTCAAGTAGAGGCTTACTAGGGACAGTGTTTTGTCTATGTATCCACACATGCACTGTGTTTCCAATCAATACAATTATAGCATGGATAATAAACGATTATCATGAACAAAGAAATATAATAATAACTAATTTATTATTGCCTCTAGGGCATATTTCCAACAGTCTCCCACTTGCACTAGAGTCAATAATCTAGTTCACATCACCATGTGATTCCAACGAATCCAACACCCATATAGTTATGGGGTCTGATCACGTCTTGCTCGTGAGAGAGGTTTTAGTCAACGGTTCTGAAACTTTCAGATCCGTGTGTTCTTTACAAATCTTTATGTCATCTTATAAATGCTGCTACTATGTGCTATTCGGAAATACTCCAAATATCTACTCTACTATACGAATTCGTGTCACAACTCATAGTTATTCGGATTAGTGTCAAAGCTTGCATTGACGTAACCCTTTACGACGAACTTTTTAACCACCTCCATAATCGAGAAAAATTCCTTAGTCCATCAGTTACTAAGGATAAATTTTGACCGCTGCTAGTGATTCAATCATGGATTACTCTCTGTACCTCTCAACAGACTTTGAGTCAAGGCACACATCAGGTGCGGTACCCAGCATGGCATACTTCAGATTCTACGGCCAAGGCATAGAAGACGACCTTCGTCTATTCTCTTTATTCTTTCGGGATCAGGTTTTGAGTCTTACTCTAATTCACACCTCACAACACAACCAAGAACTCCTTCTTTGCTGATCTATTTTGAACTCCTTCAAAAACTTGTCAAGGCATGCATCTTGTTGAAACTTCTATTAAGCGCTTTCGATCTATCTCCATAGATCTTTGATGCTCAACGTTCAAGTAGCGCAATCCAGGTATTCCTTTGAAAACTCCTTTCAAACAACCTTGTATGCTTTACACAAATTCTACGTTACTTCTAATCCACAATATGTCAACCACATATACTTATCGGAAATTCTATAGTGCTCCCACTCACTTCTTTGGAAATACAAGTTTCTCATAAACCTTGTACAAACCCAAAATCTTTGATCATCTCATCAAAGTGTATATTCCAACTCCGAGATGCTTGCACCAGTCCATTGAACGATCGCTGGAGCTTGCATACTTGCTAGTATCTTTAGGTTCGACAAAACCTCCCGGTTGTATCACATACAATGTTTGCTCAAGGAAACCGTCGAGGAAACAATGTTTTGACATCCTATGTGCAATATTTCATAAATAATGCAGCAAATACTAACATAATTCTAACAGACTTTTAGCATCGCTACGAGTGAGAAAGTCTCATCATAGTCAACTGTTTGATCTTGTCGGAGACATCTTTGCGACAAGTCGAGCTTTTCTTAATAGTGGCTTATCACCATCATCGTATGTCTTCCTTTTAAAGATCCATCTTTACTCAATAGTCCTATGACCATCAAGTAGTTCTTCCAAAGTCTACACTTTGTTTTCATACATTGATCATCTCTCGGATTTCATGGCTTCCAGCCATTTGTCGGAATCCAGGCCCACCATTGCTTTCTCCATAACTCGTAGGTTCACTGTTGCTCAACAACATGACCTCCAAGACAGGGTTACCGTACCACTCTGCAGTAGTACGCGATCTTGTCAACCTACGAGGCTTGTAGTAACTTGATCTGATGCTCGATGATCACCATCATCAGCTTTCACTTCAATTGGTGTAGGTGCCACAGGAACAACTTCCTGCGCCCTGCTACACACTGGTTGAAGTGATGGTTCAATAACCTCATCAAGTTCTACCACCCTCCCACTCAATTCTTTCGAGAGAAACCTTTCCTCGAGAAAGGATCCGTTTCTAGAAACAAACACTTTGCTTTCGGATCTGAGATAGGAGATGTACCCAACTGTTTTGGATATCCTATGAAGATGCATTTATCCGCTTTGGGTTCGAGCTTATCAGACTGAAACTTTTTCACATAATTGTCGAAGCCCCAAACTTTCAAGAAACGACAGTTTAGATTTCTCTAAACCTCAGTCTATACTGTGTCATCTCAACGGAAATACGCGGTGCCCTATTTAAAGTGAATGCGGTCGTCTCTAATGCATAACCCATAAACGATAGTGGTAATTTGATAAGAGACATCATAGCATGCACCATACCAAATAGTGTGTGGCTATGACGTTCACACACATCATCACACTATGATGTTCCAGGTGGCATGAACTGCGAAACAATTTCCACATTGTCTTAACTGCGTACCAAAGCTCGTAATTTAGATATTCATTTCTATGATCACTAGCAAAAGAGCCCGTGCGTTGCAACGGAAGAGAAAATAACATACGCTCTGAACGCAATATATTTTCACATGGCATCACATTTGTGTTGCCGACGATGGCCTCAGTGCTCACACAACGAAAGCACGTTTGAATGTACAGTCGCTCGGAATAAGATGAGAAATATGTTGTTTCTCCCCACGAAATTTTCAAAGTTGTGCATGTGTGGTTAACAATGTTTTATTTCCTCTCAGTTTGATTTTAATTTAATGAATACTTATTGCAATTCGTATCGTCAGAAAGAGAGAAAAAAAGGACCGTGCACTACAGATTAAGTTTGCACCAAAAATAATATTTAAGAAGTATTCAACAGCTAAAAATAACATCCTATTTAAATTCTACACATTTTTTAATCAATTTCATATATAACATGTTAAAATCGAAGTTACGGTTTAAAAGATGGGAAAAGATTACATCCCACCGGTTTATCCATCCGCCGCCTGTTCGTACGATTAGATCTCGCCTCGATCACGAACCATTTCCCGAAATTGGCTCGTTGTTTCAAAAACTGAAGCGTTGTTTCACCATTATATCTGTCCGCTCTGCGGAGAAGAAGAACAATTAACGTTGACCGATCGAGCGGAACACGGGTCCCGTTTCCCGAGACCGCACGCATGGATGGCGGGGGCAGAGAAGCCGAGGCCGGCGGGCCGGGCGAGGAGCACGGAAGAGAAGACTTCGGAAGGGCCCGCCATGGACGGGCGCACAGGCCGGTCGCCATGACGCCATGGCCTGGCCTCGGTTGTCAAACTCTCCCGCTTCATGCGCGCCCGGCCCGGGGAGGCTCGCCATCCAAGGCAGGCAGGCGACGCGTGCTGGCCGTGCACCAACGGAACACTGCCCGCCCGTCCGACGCTGCCGGCAGTGGCTGCCCCGGGTTCCATTAATCAGTCCGGCCGTACTACGTGGTTACTGAGCCTACTTCGGGTTATTATAGCAAGTTTCGGTAGACGTTACATACTGTGGCGAGGTGTATACGAGCAGGTGTTTTCACGTGCGTGGTTTGCTTTCCTGCCGCCGCTGCCCCGTCGGCATTCGCGGTGGATTCGGCCACGGCACTCCGGCTTTCCTCCATAGAGAATTGACCGTGCACTTGTCCGTCTTCGTTTTGCACATAAACGATGGAGCGCGGGTTGAATAACAAAAATTACAGTTATTTTTTATAAAAATGGCGTGGTGGGTTTTCCAACGGAAGCAATAGCCGCTTTATTATTAGGTATAGATATCGTAGACAGTTTATCCTTTTGTTACGACGAACTTCACTCTGAAACAGAATTGAATTTTTCAATATTTCAGACTTGTGATTCATTAAGTAAATACTCTTGTATCTACTCAAATCGTCATTGAAGTAAGAACATAATGATATCCACTACGTGCCTCAGCACCCATTGGACTGCATACATCAAAATGTATCACTTCCAACAAGTTACTATCTTGTTTCATCTCAATGAAAACAAGGCCTTGCTCATGTGGTATGATTTGCATGTCACTAGTGATTCAAAATCAAGTGAGTATAAAGATCCATCAGCATGGAGCCTCTTCATGCAATTTATACCAACATGACTCAAGCGGCAGTGCCATAAGTAAGTGGTACTATCATCATTACCTCGTATCTTTTGGCACCAATATCATGAACATGTGTAACACTATGATCGAGATTCAATTAACCATTGAAGGTGATTATTCAAGCAAATAGAGTAACCATTATTCTCTTTAAATGAATAATCGTATTGCAATAAACACGATCCAATCATGTTCATGCTTAACGCAAGCACCAAATAACAATTATTTAGGTTTAACACCAATCCCGATGGTAGAGGGAGCGTGCGACGTTTGATCATATCAACCTTGGAAACACTTCCAACACGTATCATCACCTCGCCTTTAGCTAGTCTCCATTTATGCCGTAGCTTTCATTTCGTGTTACTAATCACTTAGCAACCGAACCGGTATCCAATACCCTCGTGCTACTAGGAGTACTAGTAAAGTACACATCAGCATCATGTATATCAAATATACTTCTTTTGACTTTTGCCAGCCTTCTTATCTACCAAGTATCTAGAGTTGCTCTGCCTAAGTGACCGTTCCCCTCATAACAGAAGCACTTAGTACCGGGCTTGGGTTTAATCTGGGGTCTCTTCATTAGTGCAGCAACTGCTTTGCCATTTCATGAAGTATCCCTTCTAGCCCTTGCCTTTCTCAAAACTTAGTGGTTTTACTAACCATCAGCTATTGATGCTCCTTCTTGATTTCTACTTTCGCAGTGTCAAACATCGCGAATCGCATAAGGATCATTGTATCTATCCTTGATATGTTATAGTTCATCACGAAGCTCTCATAGCTTGGTGGCAGTGACTTTGGAGAACCATCACTATCTTATCTGGAAGATCAACTCCCACTTGATTCAAGCGATTGCCGTACTCAGATAATCCGAGCACACGCTCAACGATTGAGCTTTTCTCCTTTACTTCATGGACAAAGAATCTTGTCGGAGGTCTCATACCTCTTAACAAGGGCACAAGCATGAAATCACAATTTCATCTCTTTAGAACATCTCTTATGTTCCGTGACGTTTCAAAACGTCTTCGGCGCATTGCTTCTACGCCATTAAGTATTTCGTACTGAACTATCGTGTAGACATCAGAAACGTGTATGCTGGATGTTCACAACATCTACAGACGACGCTCGAGGTGCAGCACACCGAGTGGTGCATTAAGGACATAAGCCTTCTGCGCAGCAACGAGGACAATCCTCGGTTTTACAGACTCAGTCTGCAAAGTTTGCTACTATCAACTTTCAACTAAATTTTCTCTAGGAACATATAAAAACAGTAGAGCTATAGCGCAAGCTACATCGTAATTCGCAAAGACCATTAGACTATGTTCATGACAATTAGTTCAATTGATCATATTACTTAAGAACTCCCACTCAAAAAGTACATCTCTCTAGTCATTTGAGTGGTACATGATCCAAATCCACTATCTCAAGTCCGATCATCACGTGAGTCGAGAATAGTTTCAGTGGTAAGCATCTCTATGCTAATCATATCAATTATACGATTCATGCTCGAGCTTTCGGTCTCATGTGTTCCGAGGCCATGTCTGCACATGCTAGGCTCGTCAAGCTTAACCCGAGTGTTCCGCGTGTGCAACTGTTCACCCGTTGTATGTGAACGTTGAGTCTATCACACCCGATCATCACGTGGTGTCTCGAAACGAAGAACTGTCGCAACGGTGCACAGTCGGGGAGAACACAATTTCGTCTTGAAATTTTAGTGAGAGATCACCTCATAATGCTACCGTCGTTCTAAGCAAGATAAGGTGCATAAAGGATTAACATCACATGCAATTCATAAGTGACATGATATGGCCATCATCATGTGCTTCTTGAGCTCCATCACCAAAGCACCGGCATGATCTTCTTGTCACCGGCGTCACGCCATGATCTCCATCATCATGATCTCCATCAACGTGTCACCATCGGGGTTGTCGTGCTACTCATGCTATTACTACTAAAGCTACGTCCTAGCAATATAGTAAACGCATGTGCAAGCACAAACGTTAGTTTAAAGACAACCCTATGGCTCCTGCCGGTTGCTGTACCATCGACATGCAAGTCGATATTAACTATTACAACATGGTCATCTCATACATCCAATATATCACATCACATCGTTGGCCATATCACATCACAAGCATACCCTGCAAAAACAAGTTAGACGTCCTCTAATTGTTGTTGCATGTTTTACGTGGTGACCATGGTAGTAGGATCGCATATTACTTACGCAAACACCACGACGGAGATATATGAATTGCTATTTAACCTCATCCAAGGACCTCCTCTGTCAAATCCGATTCAACTAAAGTTGGAGAAACTGACACTTGCTAGTCATCTTTGAGCAACAGAGTTACTCGTAGTTACACAAAGCATTCCTCCGGTGTCAGTGAGTTATATGATCTCATGGTCATAGGAACAAATACTTGACACGCAGAAAACAGTAGCAACAAAATGACACGATCAACATGATACGTCTATTAGTTTGGGTCTAGTCCATCACATGATTCTCCTAATGATGTGATCCCGTTATCAAGTGCCAACACTTGCCTATGGTCAGGAAACTTTGACCATCTTTGATCAACGAGCTAGTCAACTAGAGGCTTATAGGGACAGTGTTTTGTCTATGTATCCACACATGCACTATGTTTCCAATCAATACAATTATAGCATGGATAATAAACGATTATCATGAACAAAGAAATATAATAATAACTAATTTATTATTGCCTCTAGGGCATATTTCCAACAGTATGAACCCAAAACCAAGCACTTCTCCCATTGCAAGAATCATAGATCTAGTTGGCCAAACAAAACCCAAGACTCGGAGAGACTTACAAGGATATCAAATCATGCATATAAGAAATCAGCAAAGACTCAAATATAATTCATAGATAATCTGATCACAAATCCACAATTCATCGGATCTCGACAAACACACTGCCAAAGAGGATTACATCGGATAGATCTCCATGAAGATCATGGAGAACTTTGTATTGAAGATCCAAGAGAGAGAAGAAGCCATCTAGCTACTAACTACGGACCCGTAGGTCTGAAGTGGACTACTCACGAGTCATTGGAGAGGCGATGATGTTGATGTAGAAGCCCTCCAACTCCAAAGTCCCCTCCGGCAGGGCACCGGGAAGGGTCTCCAGATGAGATCTCACGGAAACGGAAGTTTGCGGCGGCGGAAAAGTGTTTTCGTGGATGCCCTGATTTTTTCTGGGATTTTAGGGAATATATATGCGAAAGAGCTAGGGCAGGGGAGCTCCAGGGGGGCACAAGCTTGGTAGTCGCTGCCCCCCCTGGTGGCGGCTACAGGGCTTGTGGGCCCCCTGTGGCTCTACTGCCTTGGCCCTCAAGTCCCCCGGTCTTCTTCTGTTCTGGAAAAAATTATTTCGGGGATTTTATTCCGTTTGGACTCCGTTCCAAAATCAGATCTGAAAAGAATCAAAAACACAGAAAAACAGGAACTGACACTTGGCACTGAATTAATAAGTTAGTCCCAAAAAAGATATAAAAGGTATATAAAACATCCAAAGTTGACAAGATAACAGCATGAAACCATCAAAAATTATAGATATGTTTGAGACGTATCACAGCGCTTCCGAGATCGGGAGCGTCACAGGTCCTCTTCCCGGCACCCTGTCGGAGGGAGGATTGACCTCCGGGAGCTTCTCCACCGCCATGGATGCTTCCCGGATGTGCCGTGAGTAGTCCTCCTTGGACCATGAGTCCATGACGAGTAGCTATGTGATATCTTCTCTCAAATCTTGTGCTTCAATGGTTAGTCCTTGTGAGCTGCCCTACATGATCAAGGCGTCTATGTAATTTTCCTTCTATTGTTATGCTCGGTTTGTTGGGATCCAATGGATTATGAGATTGTGTTCAGATTGTTATGAGTTATATATTTGATTATCCTTTTATATTATGTTCCTTAGTGATTCATGCATGTTCTCTATTGCTATTTATTGCTTTGGCCGAGTAGTAGATTATAACTCCAAGAGGGAGCGTTATGCATGATTGTGGGTTCATGCCCCTCAATGTCTAGCTTGAGTGACAGAAACATGAGACTAGGGGATGTGTTGTTGCCACCAGGGAGAAAACAACGGTGCTTGCGATCACGGTTGCAAGGATTGTTTACCTTACGCATAGTTCGTTAATGCAATTGTCCGTTGCTTTGAGTTTACACTTTGGGTGGGGCTCGCAACTTAATACCAGCAAGATGTTCTGGATAGATATGTCAAGGTGGATGATTAGTAAGTAGATGCTGATGAATAAACGGTCTACTTGTCTTGGCGTATTGCCCATTACTATTGAGCCTCTAACTACCAAGTAGCATAATTAGCATTGCGGTGTGTTCATAATTTTGTCAATTGCCCAGCTGTAATTTGTTTACCCAAGCATAGTTGTTTATCGTCTTTTGGGAGAGAGACATCACTAGTGAACATCATGTGACTCCAATCCATATCACCACCATTGCTTACACCTCCATCATTTACTGTTTTCATTTACTTTTCTGTTGCAATCACTATTACTATTCTCGCTTGTGTTTTGATCCTTTGCAAACTACAAGGCCGGAGAGATTGACAACCTCTCTGGACTCGTTGGGAGCAAAGATATTTATTGTGTGTGCAGGTCCACGTCTTCTGCAAGCGCCAGGGTGGGAGACACCTACTTGTTGCTCATAGGAGTCCTCCTGGTTCGATAAACCTTACAGTCTCCGTGTAAGGGAAAACTTGCTTCTAACTACATCTCAACCTTCCACTTGGGGTAATCAACGAGGAGCGAGAAGTATATACATCATCTCGTCATCAGATGCGCGGATCTAGCTAGTAGTTACTTACATCCATTTGTCTAAATGTAAGCTCTGGCTTCCAAACACCCCGACACTTGGCGGTGAACCGTTTCCAAGCCCTGCCAAGAAAAGGAAATGAATAAAGGAGTACTATATTAATTACTTGCTATCAGGAAATGAACGAAAAGTTGTCGATATAGTGCCATAATGATTGAAATTACCTTTGGAGGCATTCATGCATGTTCGCTCAATCAGCGAGGGGTGTGCGTTTTGGGTCCATGACTTCTGCTAGTCCCTCGTTAGGTACAATGATTAACAGAACAAGTGGAACCTGCGCACGCATAACGAGTCAATTATACACTTAATAACATCGAGTAAGTGAAAATAGAATGTGTGTAGTAACACTCACTTGAAGTTGTAAGGAAATAGTATGTCCCTTTTGGTAGCGGAATACCTTAACCCTTGTACCAAGTTATTCTCTGTCTCGCGGGGATCTAGTGCGAGACTTTTGTCATGAATGAAATATGGGTCAATGAACGCAATGTCATAGATTCGTCCTCTTTTGCATTCGAGAATCTTCATTCTGCAAAATTAATATAGTGATGAGTAAGATTGTACATGCAATGAACGAGATGAGTAAGACTTAACGACATAAATTAATAATACTTACAAACAATAGGCACCGATGATAGATTTGTCGAGGGCGTCTTGTTTGTATAACTGAAATAATTCGTCGAATTCAATCATTAGCATGCCTTCTCCATGCCCGTAATGCTTATTTTTATATCCACAGTAGATCCAGCTTTGCTGTTCAGCAGATGCTCGGATGTACCAGTCATGCAATCTTCACATTTTTTTGGTAGCTCATTGACTAACTCAGGTTTGACGAGAGGAGACCCATGTAGATACACGTATGTTACGTCAGCGAATTCCTGTATATGGTTTAAGTACCGATCAATAGACATGCCATGAGCCTTGGCCGCTTCTCTGTGTAGTGCAACAAACTCCGGATCGATACCTGTTGTTTCATCATTCTTTTGCTCGACCGCAGCTCCGCTCGAGCACACCTTTGTATAGAAATACACTTTGAGCGGGGGGCACGATTGGTTTTTCTGTTGTTCGAGCTGGGCAACTGATTTCCTGCTGGACTTACTACTCTTCAACAGCTTCTTTTTTGCCTCAGCCGACTTGAGAATAGAGCGTTCATAGTCTCCTCGCAATGGTGGCAGGGGATCTGCAAGGGTATTCAGCATTTTCACGCACGCGGCATGATCTTCTGGGGTGACCGGGAACTCTGGATCCTTTGGCTTCTTCTTGTTAGCCATGTCAGCCACCCACTGTTGATACTAGGCGTCTGCCGTCTTCTTATTTTCCTCTCCACTATAGTCCCAAGTTCTCATCTCCATATCCTTATGAGGTACTTTTGGGAGGGGCGACAACTCACGTTTCGGTGACCGGAACCCCTTTCTGCCGCCACTATTAGCGGTGGTATGTTTCCGCTTTTTGCTCTGATCCTCAGTGGATGAAGACGGCTGACATGACGGTGGAGACGGCTGTGCTGGGGACTGGTGAGGCGGCAAAGACAACGATTGCGCTAAAGACTGGTGAGGCGGCGAAGACGACGGTTGCGTCGGAGACTGGTGAGGTGGAGGCGAAGAAGGATTGCTGCTCTGTAGAGTCGGTGGCCTTGGTGGCCAATTTGGAAGCAAGATGTGCTCCTTTGGCCATACAACCGTCTATTTCTTGACTTCTCAAAGTTTAGTCAAATACCTATCTTCACCTGGAGGGGAGTCCAACTTCAGCTCCTCATAATCTTTCATCACTTCATCCACCGCGACGACAGTGTACCCTTTTGGAACCGGAGAGCAATGCCAAGTTGGATTATGTCCAATTGGTACGGCCATGCCGACTGCCACCGTCAACCTTAAGTTAGCAACTTTCACCATTAGCTCACAAGGTGTGCTCTCTGTGATATCATCCACTGGGTAGCGACGAGGAGGAGCCGTCGTCAGTGCATCATCATCACCATCATCCTGGATCTACGTGGAAGCGACACTGCTTTTCCGATTCGATGCAGCTTCTATCATGAGCCGCTGAGATTAGCCGCTACCTTGCTGTCTGACGATTTGATCCTGCTATAGCCGCTTTACTGCTTCTTCTACATTACGCAGTCGGTATGCAACAATCGCTTTCTTAGTTGCCTCCTTTTCCTTTCTCCTCTGATGGCTTCTATCGGGAAATCTCTTCATTTCCTCGAAAAACGCAAGCATCCACGACAGGGAGCCTGGTAAGCCTCGTGCTCGTCCTTTGTGTTCATCATTCCCAAGGGCGCGTGAGAGCTCGTCGTTCTCTCTATCGGGAATGAACCGTCCCTCTTCAACATCCTTTACTGCACTTCTAATGTTCTCGATGGGTAGTAGGCGATTATGTTTGTGTCTTTGGTTATATATTGCCTTCCCTTCTGCGTCCAACATGCCCCCATGACCGTAAAACCAGTTTCTTGACCGTTCGATCCATGTTAAGGGCTCTGGAGTGATATTGTTAGCCAGAAATGGTGCCTCAAGTGCTTCCCACTTAGCCATGTTACCAGCGTAGCCAGCAGGCCCCATAATATGGTGGTACTTCTTCATGCGTGCATTCCTATTATTTGTTGCAGACTTTTTCAAGGCGTCCTCCGATTTATTGTACGCCACAAATTCGGGCCGGTAGTCTTTTATCTTCTCATAGACGTTATCAAAATCTGGATTCTTATCTTGCAAGATAAATTCCTGGTGCAATCTTTTCTTCAAGCTCCTGAATAGATCGACCATCTTCTTAAGAGCACACTCCTTGACTTTTTTCTCTAGGGCCTCTTTCCGCCTCTTCATTTCCTCCTCATTTGGCTCCTCCTCATCTGGATCCACCTCTCGCGCCGGCAGGGAGAAATGAAGCATGAGCTTTCTCCAAAGGTTTTCTTTGGCTACTGTGCCGACATATGAGACTCCTTCCTCCCTTGGCTTAATCCATTCTCGAGTGGTGATAGGGATGTGGTCCCTAACAACAACTCTGCATGCCTTCAAAAACTCTTGCTTTACATCTATGGGAGCAATTGGTTGCCCGACATTTGAGACTCTTTCAATCCCGTACCTCTCACCGTCATCCATCTTCTTGGTTGGGCCTCGTTTCGTCCGTACTAAAGCTTTGCTCGATCGGGAGGGCTAAAAAAAGAGCGTTAATATATGTATATAGACAGTAGATGATTAATTTATTAATATATATGCACCTCGACGGAGCCATCGGCTTCTTCCTCATTGGAGCCGCCGAGTCCTCCCTCGCCCGAGGCGTGGGCGTCTACCTCACCGGAGCTTCTACCTCCTGTGTTGACAGACTCATCTCCCTCGCCGAACTCGTTCAGAAACTGATTGGTGACATCGCCAACAATAAAATCATCCCCACGGATGACACCATGCATCATGTCTTCCTGATATTCGTCTCTCCCGTGTATTGGATCCATAGTATCTGCAAATTAATTAAACATAAAAAAACTAAATTAACTAACAACTAAAACTCCCGCTTATATATACATAGAATAATCCACTTAATTAATGCATCATCGAATAATCCACTTAATATTATCGAATATGTAATCTGGAATACATCAATAATACATCTCTCGAATACAGTAATACATCTCTTGAATAATATCTAACTGGTCAACCGACAAAGAGCCGCCGTTGTACTGAGGCGCGGGCGGTGGACACCCGAAGAGTAGGGACCATCACCGTATCATAGCTCGAGTGAGATCCTTGAAGAACCTGCCAGGTATTGGAGAACCTGGCATCCAACGCCTCCATGTAGCGACAGACGTGCTCGTCCTACTCCCTAACACGGCAACGTAACTCCTCCTCGGGGGCGGCCACTCTCGGCACCAGAAGTGGCCCATGCGACCGCCACCAAAGAAGCTTCGGGTCAACGACAAGAGCCCGGTTCCCCACCAAGTTGCGCGCCCCCGAAGGTAGCTCCTCCCAGTGCGAGCCCGGCGGAGCCCAGTCCCGCACATGCTCGCGCATGTCAAGCAGGTGGTCGCCACCGAGTCGATGACGAGGATGTCGGTCGAGCATTGTCGACATCGAGAACAAATTCTACAACTATTTAAATTCCTACTATTTAATAAACTTTTCTAAACTTTTACAACTATTTAATATTAATAAAATAGTTCTAAAATATTAATAGAGAAATACCAGTAGCAAACTAACAAAAAAGAAAATTACCAAGGGTGATAAAATTAATCAAACTTAACATTACATGATCTAGTACAAATTGGCTCATGGAAAATCATCTAACGTAGAAAACAATTGCCTTGGTCGATTTTTCTACAGGTTTAGGCACTTTCATTGTTTGTGATGCAAATTTTGGCACTTCTACTAATTGTACTATATATGTTACTCTTTAGTAGGGATATTGGCATAGGGATATATAACACATTATATAAATGATAATCATCACCACTCTCACAGATACATTTCTATGTCCTTACAATCATAAGAAAAAATTGTTCATCATAATTAAGAAAATAAATCTGTCGGCCGGGGTCACGGGGGTGCACGACGCCGGCGAGGGGAGACGAGGGGGTGCCGAAGCGCTTAATGGGGAGAGGAGGGGTGCCGGAGCGAAGCCCGACGGGAGGCGGACGGAGCTTGGGCATTAGTAGAAAACAGGGGAGGAGAGGTAGGAGCGGGCCGGCGAGCTCATCGGGGAACAGAGGAGGGACGGGGCGCAGTAGCTGCTCGTCGGCGGGCAGAGGGAGGAGGCACAGGCGGCTGGCGTCGGTGGCGGCGACGACGAGGACGACTTCGGGGGCGGCGGCGACTCCGGCAGCGTGGAGGCGTCGGGGGCAGGAGGAAGAACGAACTGCCGATGGATTGGAAAAACTCCCACTTATATACAAAGACCCCCAAACCGGGACTAAAGACGCCCACCTTTAGTCCCGGTTGGAGCCACCAACCGGGACTAAAGCTCCTTTTCGGCAGGCCGAAGGGTGGGAAGCGGAGGCCATTAGTCCCGGTTGGTGACTGCCACCGGGACTAAAGGTGCCGCGGCCAAAATTAGTCCCACCTCGCTTGTCGAGAGGAGTTGAGACTGGTTTATAAGCCCCGGTGCCCCAACCGTCTCGAGCTCCTCTCAAACACAGGCTTACGGGCCTAAACGCACTCTCTCTTCCGTGTGGTCCTAAAATAGATGTGAATGTAAAGACAAAATTTAACCTAAATTCAAAGTGCTAGTTAGGCTAACTAAAACTATGAATTTAGGTTGAATTTTCTCTATAAATTCGCATCTATTTTTTTTAATTTTTTTCCCATTATTTTTTTTTTGTTTTTTAATTTCTTTTTTTCTACTTACACCTAAATACTTAGACTTTTTGAGTGATTCTTTTTGCTTTAGGTCACAAAAATTATAAACTTTTTGTTAGTGCCATTAGTTTTCTATTTTGAATAGTTTAAATTTGAATTCTTTAAAATTTGTCAATAACTTTACTTTAATTCTTTGCTATTAAAGATTTTTTCTATTTTTTAGTTTTGTATTAAAGATTTTAACAAAAAAATTGAAAATTCTTTTGAGTTGATATTTTTTGTTTCCTTTTAGTTAATGTTTTACTTGATTCTTTTTAACAAATAAACACTTTGATAATTTTAGTTGATAATTTTAGTTTATTCTTTTTAGTTAATATTTTAGTTGATTCTTTTTAGTTGACTCTTTTATTTTTGTTTTGTATTAAAGATTTTAACAAAAAACTTTATGAAAATTCTTTTGAGTTGATATTTTTTTTGTTTCATTTTTTAAACTTATTTGAACTCCAGACTTTTTATGTGTTCAAAATGCACCATTCAAAGGCACATCTTCAATTTTCCACAATTTCAGACTTTATTTGGTATTTTTCATGCATTTACTTATTTTTTGAGCTAATTGACCCTGAAATTAAAAAGCACTACAAATGGACCCTGAAAAGGTTGAAAGTTGGCATGGTATCATCATTTCACCCACATAGCATGTGCTAAAAAGTTGAGAGGGTTACAACAAAAACTAGATGCACTTCGTGTACAAAACGGACAATCTCTTTCGAAGTATGAGGGTTTCCAACGAAAACTCATCTGTTACAAAGTGATTTCATTTTTTTGACCTTATTTGAACTCCAGACTTTTTGTGCATTCAAAATGCACCATTCAAAGGTACATCATCAATTTTCAACAGTTTCAGACTTCATTTGGTATTTTTCATGCATTTACTTTTTTTGAGCTAATTGACCCTCAAATTGAAAAGCACTACAAATGAACTTGTTGGGGAACGTCGCATGGGAAACAAAAAATTTCCCACGCGCACGAAGACCTATCATGGTGATGTCCATCTACGAGAGGGGATGAGTGATCTACATACCCTTGTAGACCGTACAGCAGAAGCGTTAGTGAACGCGGTTGATGTAGTGGAACGTCCTCACGTCCCTCGATCCGCCCCGCGAACAATCCCGTGATCAGTCCCACGATCTAGTACCGAACGGACGGCACCTCTGCGTTCAGCACACGTACAGCTCGACGATGATCTCGGCCTTCTTGATCCAGCAAGAGAGACGGAGAGGTAGAAGAGTTCTCCGGCAGCGTGACGGTGCTCCGGAGGTTGGTGATGACCTTGTCTCAGCAGGGCTCCGCCCGAGCTCCGCAGAAACGCGATCTAGAGGAAAAACCGTGGAGGTATGTGGTCGGGCTGCCGTGGAAAAGTCGTCTCAAATCAGCCCTAAAACCTCCTTATATATAGGTGGGAGGGAGAGGACCTTGCCTTGGGGCTCAAGGAGCCCCAAGGGGGTCGGCCGAGTCCAAGGGGGAAGGCTCCCCCCCCCCCAAACCGAGTTGGACTTGGTTTGGTGGGTGGGAGTCCTTCCTTCCCTTCCCACCTCCTCTTTTTTTTCTTTCTCTTTGATTTTCTTTCCTAGGTGCATAGGGCCCTTTTGGGCTGCCCCACCAGCCACTAAGGGCTGGTGCGCCACCCTCAAGGCCTATGGGCTTCCCCGGGGTGGGTTGCCCCCCCCCCCCGGTGAACTCCCGGAACCCATTCGTCATTCCCGGTACATTCCTGGTAACTCCGAAAACCTTTCGGTAATCAAATGAGGTCATCCTATATATCAATCTTCGTTTCCAGACCATTCCGGAAACCCTCGTGACGTCCGTGATCTCATCCGGGACTCCGAACAACATTCGGTAACCAACCATATAACTCAAATACGCATAAAACAACGTCGAACCTTAAGTGTGCAGACCCTGCGGGTTCGAGAACTATGTAGACATGACCCAAGAGACTCCTCGGTCAATATCCAATAGCGGGACCTGGATGCCCATATTGGATCCTACATATTCTACGAAGATCTTATTGTTTGAACCTCAGTGCCAAGGATTCATATAATCCCGTATGTCATTCCCTTTGTCCTTCGGTATGTTACTTGCCCGAGATTCGATCGTCAGTATCCGCATACCTATTTCAATCTCGTTTACCGGCAAGTCTCTTTACTCGTTCCGTAATACAAGATCCCGCAACTTACACTAAGTCACATTACTTGCAAGGCTTGTGTGTGATGTTGTATTACCGAGTGGGCCCCGAGATACCTCTCCGTCATACGGAGTGACAAATCCCAGTCTTGATCCATACTAACTCAACGAACACCTTCGGAGATACCTGTAGAGCATCTTTATAGTCACCCAGTTACGTTGCGACGTTTGATACACACAAAGCATCTTTATAGATCGTGGGACTGATCGCGGGATTGTTCGCGGGGCGGATCGAGGGACATGAGGACGTTCCACTACATCAACGCGTTCACTAACGCTTCTGTTGTACGATCTACAAGGGTACGTAGATCACTCATCCCCTCTCGTAGATGGACATCACCATGATAGGTCTTCGTGCACGTAGGAAATTTTTTGTTTCCCATGCGACGTTCCCCAACAGTGGCATCATGAGCTAGGTTCATGCGTAGATGTCTTCTCGAGTAGAACACAAAAGTTTTTGTGGGCGACGATGTCCGCTTTGCTGGCCTCCTTAGTATTTTCTTGATTCCGCAGTATTGTTGGATTGAAGCGGCTTGGACCGACATTACTCGTACGCTTATGAGAGACTGGTTTCATCGCTACGAGTAACCCCGTTGCTCAAAGATGACTGGCAAGTGTCGGTTTTTCCAACTTTAGTTGAATCGGATTTGACCGAGGAGGTCCTTGGATGAGGTTAAATAGCAACTCATATATCTCCGTTGTGGTGTTTGCGTAAGTAAGATGCGATCCTACTAGATACCCATGGACACCATGTAAAACATGCAACAACAAAATTAGAGGACGTCTAACTTGTTTTTGCAGGGTATGCTTGTGATGTGATATGGCCAACGATGTGATGTGATATATTGGATGTATGAGATGATCATGTTGTAATAGAAAATATCGACTTGCACGTCGATGGTACGGCAACCGGCAGGAGCCATAGGGTTGTCTTTATACTAACGTTTGTGCTTGCAGATGCGTTTACTATTTTGCTAGGATGTAGCTTTAGTAGTAATAGCATGAGTAGCACGACAACCCCGATGGCAACACGTTGATGGAGATCATGGTGTGGCGCCGGTGACAAGAAGATCGTGCCGGTGCTTTGGTGATGGAGATCAAGAAGCACGTGATGATGGCCATATCATGTCACTTATGAATTGCATGTGATGTTAATCCTTTTATGCACCTTATTTTGCTTAGAACGACGGTAGCATTATGAGGTGATCTCTCACTAAAATTTCAAGACGAAATTGTGTTCTCCCCGACTGTGCACCGTTGCTACAGTTCGTCGTTTCGAGACACCACGTGATGATCGGGTGTGATAGACTCAACGTTCACATACAACGGGTGCAAAACAGTTGTGCACGCGGAACACTCGGGGTAAGCTTGACGAGCCTAGCATGTGCAGACATGGCCTCGGAACACATGAGACCGAAAGGTCGATCATGAATCATATAGATGATATGATTAGCATAGGGATGCTTACCACTGAAACTATACTCAACTCACGTGATGATCGGACTTGAGCTAGTGTAAGTGGATCATGAACCACTCAAATGACTAGAGAGATGTACTTTTTGAGTGGGAGTTTAGCGAATAATTTGATTAAGTTAAACTCTAATTATCTTGATCATAGTCTAAGTCCACTTTGAATATATTTGTGTTGTAGATCATGGCTCACGCTACAGTCATCCTGAATTTTAATACGTTCCTAGAGAAAAGCTAAGTTGAAAGATGATGGAAGAAACTTTGTAGACTGGGCTCGTAATCTTAAGCTAATCTTACAAGCTGGGAAGAAGGATTATGTCCTTAATGCTATGCTAGGAGATGAACCACCCGCTACGGCTGATCAGGATGTTAAGAACGCTTGGTTAGCACGTAAGGAGGACTACTCAATAGTTCAATGTGCAGTCTTGTATGGCTTAGAACCGGGACTTCAACGTCGCTTTGAGCGTCATGGAGCATTTGAGATGTTCCAGGAGTTGAAGTTTATCTTTCAGAAGAACCCCCGGATCGAGAGGTATGAGACCTCCGATAAATTCTATGCTTGCAAGATGGAGGAGAACTCGTCTGTCAGTGAACATGTGCTCAAAATGTCTGGGTACTCAAACCGTCTAGCTGAGCTGGGTATTGAACTCCCGCAAGAGGCTATCACTGACAGAATCCTTCAGTCACTGCCGCCAAGCTATAAAGGCTTTGTGTTGAACTACAACATGCAAGGGATGAACAAGTCTCCCGGCGAGTTGTTTGCGATGCTGAAAGTCGCAGAGTCTGAACTCCGTAAAGAGCATCAAGTGTTGATGGTGAATAAAACCACTAGTTTCAAGAGAAACGGCAAAGGCAAGAAGGGTAATTCAAAGAAGAGCGGCAAGCCTGTTTCCAATCCGACGAAGAAACCCAAAGCTGGACCTAAGCCTGAAACAGAGTGTTACTATTGCAAGGGTATGGGTCACTGGAAGCGCAATTGCCCCAAGTATCTGGCAGATAAGAAGGCGGCCAAAGAAAAATCAAGTATATTTGATATACATGTTATTGATGTGTACTTAACCGGCTCTCGTAGTAGTGCCTGGGTATTCGATACCGGTTCTGTTGCTCATATTTGCAACTCGAAACAGGAACTGCGGAATAGACGAAGGCTGGCGAAGGATGAAGTGACGATGCGCGTAGGAAATGGTTCCAAAGTTGATGCAATCGCCGTCGGCACAGTTTCACTTCAGTTACCATCAGGATTAGTGATGAACTTAAATCATTGTTATTTAGTGCCTGCGTTGAGCATGAACATTATATATGGATCTTGTTTATTGCGAGACGGTTACTCTTTTAAGTCAGAGAATAATGGTTGTTCTATTTCTATGAGTAACATCTTTTATGGTCATGCACCTAATGTGAGAGGATTGTTCATATTGAATCTTGATAGCGATACGCACATACATAACATTGAGACCAAAAGAGTTAGAGTTAACAATGATAGCGCCATATTTTTGTGGCACTGCCGCTTAGGTCATATTGGTGTAAAGCGCATGAAGAAACTCCATGCTGATGGACTTTTGGAGTCACTTGACTTTGATTCACTTGACACGTGCGAACCATGCCTCATGGGCAAGATGACTAAGACTCCGTTCTCCGGAACAATGGAGCGTGCAAGTGACTTGTTGGAAATCATACATACCGATGTGTGTGGTCCGATGAGCGTGGAGGCACGCGGCGGATATCGTTATTTTCTCACCTTCACTGACGATTTGAGTAGATATGGTTATGTCTACTTGATGAAGCACAAGTATGAAACATTTGAAAAGTTCAAGCAATTTCAGAGTGAAGTTGAAAATCATCGTAACAAGAAGATCAAGTTCCTACGGTCTGATCGTGGGGGTGAATATCTGAGTTTCGAGTTTGGTGCTCACTTAAGACAATGTGGAATTGTTTCACAGTTAACACCGCCTGGAACACCACAGCGTAATGGTGTGTCCGAACGTCGTAATCATACTTTATTAGAGATGGTGCGATCTATGATGTCTCTTACCGATTTGCCGTTATCGTTTTGGGGTTATGCATTAGAAACAGCTGCATTCACTTTAAATAGGGCACCATCAAAATCCGTTGAGACGACACCATACGAACTGTGGTATGGAAAAAGGCCAAAGTTGTCGTTTCTTAAAGTTTGGGGATGTGATGCTTATGTCGAAAAGCTTCAGCCTGAAAAGCTAGAACCGAAAGCGGAAAAGTGCGTCTTCATAGGTTACCCAAAAGAGACAGTTGGGTACACCTTCTATCTCAAATCCAAGGGCAAAGTGTTTGTTTCTAAAAACGGATATTTTCTCGAGAAGGAGTTTCTCTCGAGAGAATTGAGTGGGAGGAAGATAGAACTTGACGAGGTTGTCGAACCTCTCATCCCTCTGGATGGTGGCGCAGGGCAAGGGGAAACCTCTGTCGTTGCCACGCCGGTTGAGGAGGAAGTTAATGATGATGATCATGAAACTCCGGTTCAAGTTTCTGTCGAACCACGCAGGTCGACGAGACCACGTGCTGCTCCATAGTGGTACGGTAATCCCGTCTTATCAATCATGTTGTTAGACAACAATGAACCTGCAAATTGTGAAGAAGCAATGGTGGGCCCAGATTCCAACAAATGGCTAGAAGCCATGAAGTCCGAGATAGGATCCATGTATGAGAACAAAGTGTGGACTTTGGAGGTACTACCTGAGGGCCGCAAGGCTATTCAGAACAAATGGATCTTTAAGAGGAAGACGGACGCTGACGGCAATGTGACCGTTTATAAAGCTCGACTTGTGGCAAGGGTTTTTCACAAGTTCAAGGAGTTGACTATGATGAGACATTCTCACCCGTAGCGATGCTTAAGTCCGTGAGAATCATGTTAGCAATAGCTGCATTTTTCAATTATGAAATCTGGCAGATGGATGTCAAAACGGCGTTCCTTAACGGTTTCCTTAAGGAAGAGTTGTATATGATACAACCCGAAGGTTTTGTCGATCCTAAGAATGCTAACAAGGTGTGCAAGCTCCAGCGATCCATTTATGGACTGGTGCAAGCATCTCGGAGTTGGAACAAACGCTTTGATGAGGTGATCAAAGCATTTGGGTTTATACAAGTGGTTGGAGAATCTTGTATTTACAAGAAAGTGAGTGGGAGCTCTGTGGCGTTTCTAATATTATATGTGGATGACATATTGCTGATTGGAAACAACGTGGAGTTTTTAGAGAGCATAAAGGATTACTTGAATAAGAGTTTCTCTATGAAGGACCTAGGAGAAGCTGCTTACATTCTAGGCATTAAGATCTATAGGGATAGATCAAAACGCCTGATAGGACTTTCACAAAGCACATACCTCGATAAAGTTTTGAAGAGGTTCAAAATGGAACAGTCCAAGAAAGGGTTCTTGCCAGTTTTACAAGGTACGAGATTGAGTAAGACTCAGTGCCCAGCAACTGATGAAGATAGAGAGCATATGTGCTCCGTCCCCTATGCTTCAGCCATAGGTTCTATCATGTATGCAATGTTGTGCACTAGACCGGACGTTAGCCTGGCCATAAGTATGGCAGGTAGGTTCCAGAGTAATCCAGGAGTGGATCACTGGAAAGCGGTCAAGAATATCCTGAAGTACCTGAAAAGGACTAAGGAGATGTTTCTCGTGTATGGAGGTGACGAAGAGCTCGCCGTAAAAGGTTACGTCGATGCAAGCTTTGACACAGATCCGGACGACTCTAAGTCGCAAACCGGATACGTATTTATTCTTAATGGGGTGCGGTAAGCTGGTGCAGTTCCAAGCAAAGCGTCGTAGCAGATTCTACATGTGAAGCGGAGTACATGGCTGCCTCGGAGGCGGCTAAGGAGGGTGTCTGGATGAAGCAGTTCATGACGGATCTTGGAGTGGTGCCAAGCGCACTGAATCCAATAACCTTGTTCTGTGACAACACGGGTGCCATTGCCTTAGCAAAGGAACCACGGTTTCACAAGAAGTCCAGACACATCAAACAACGCTTCAACCTCATCCGCGACTACGTCGAAGGAGAGGACGTAAATATATGCAAAGTGCACACGGATCTGAATGTAGCAGACCCGCTGACTAAACCTCTTCCACGGCCAAAGCATGATCAACACCAGAACTGTATGGGTGTTAGATTTATTACAATGTAATTCGCATGATGATGTGAGGGCTATATTATTGACTCTAGTGCAAGTGGGAGACTATTGGAATTATGCCCTAGAGGCAATAATAAATATAGTTATTATTATAATTCCTGTATCAAGATAATCGTTTATTATCCATGCTATAATTGTATTGAATGAAGACTCATTTACATGTGTGGATACATAGACAAAACATTGTCCCTAGCAAGCCTCTAGTTGGCTAGCCAGTTGATCAAAGACAGTCAGTGTCTTCTGATTATGAACAAGGTGTTGTTTCTTGATAACTGGATCACGTCATTAGAGAATCACGTGATGGACTAGACCCAAACTAATAGACGTAGCATGTTGATCGTGTCATTTTGTTGCTACTGTTTTCTGCGTGTCAAGTATTTGTTCCTATGACCACGAGATCATATAACTCACTAACACCGGAGGAATACTTTGTGTGTATCAAACGTCGCAACGTAACTGGGTGACTATAAAGATGCTCTACAGGTATCTCCGAAGGTGTTCGTTGAGTTAGTATGGATCAAGACTGGGATTTGTCACTCCGTGTGACGGAGAGGTATCTCGGGGCCCACTCGGTAATACAACATCACACACAAGCCTTGCAAGCAATGTAACTTAGTGTAAGTTGCGGGATCTTATATTACGGAACGAGAAAAGAGACTTGCCGGTAAACGAGATTGAAATAGGTATGCGGATACTGACGATCGAATCTCGGGCAAGTAACATACCGAAGGACAAAGGGAATGACATACGGGATTATATGAATCCTTGGCACTGAGGTTCAAATGATAAGATCTTCGTAGAATATGTAGGATCCAATATGGGCATCCAGGTCCCGCTATTGGATATTGACCGAGGAGTCTCTCGGGTCATGTCTACATAGTTCTCGAACCCGCAGGGTCTGCACACTTAAGGTTCGACGTTGTTTTATGCGTATTTGAGTTATATGGTTGGTTACCGAATGTTGTTCGGAGTCCCGGATGAGATCACGGACGTCACAAGGGTTTCCGGAATGGTCCGGAAACGAAGATTGATATATAGGATGACCTCATTTGATTACCGGAAGGTTTTCGGAGTTACCGGGAATGTACCGGGAATGACGAATGGGTTCCGGGAGTTCACCGGGGGGGCAACCCACCCTGGGGAAGCCCATAGGCCTTGAGGGTGGCACACCAGCCCTTTTTGGGCTGGTGGGACAGCCCAAAAGTTCCCTATGCACCTAGGAAAGAAAATCAAAGAGAAAAAAAAAAGAGGAGGTGGGAAGGGAAGGAAGGACTCCCACCCACCAAACCAAGTCCAACTCGGTTTGGGGGGGAGCCTTCCCCCTTGGACTCGGCCGACCCCCTTGGGGATCCTTGAGCCCCAAGCAAGGTCCCCTCCCTCCCACCTATATATACGGAGCTGATTTGTGACGACTTTTCCATGGCAGCCCGACCACATACCTCCACGGTTTTAGGGCTGATTTGTGACGACTTTTCCACGGCAGCCCGACCACATACCTCCACGGTTTTTCCTCTAGATCGCGTTTCTGTGGAGCTCGGGCGGAGCCCTGCTGAGACAAGGTCATCACCAACCTCCGGAGCGTCGTCACGCTGCCGGAGAACTCTTCTACCTCTCCGTCTCTCTTGCTGGATCAAGAAGGCCGAGATCATCGTCGAGCTGTACGTGTGCTGAACGCGGAGGTGCCGTCTGTTCGGTACTAGATCGTGGGACTGATCGCGGGATTGTTCGCGGGGCGGATCGAGGGACGTGAGGACGTTCCTCTACATCAACCGCGTTCACTAACGCTTCTGCTGTACGATCTACAAGGGTACGTAGGTCACTCATCCCCTCTCGTAGATGGACATCACCATGATAGGTCTTCGTGCGCGTAGGAAAATTTTTGTTTCCCATGCCACGTTCCCCCACACATAGGGCCCTTTGGGGCTGCCCCACCAGCCCACTAAGGGCTGGTGCGCCACCCTCAAGGCCTATGGGCTTCCCCGGGGTGGGTTGCCCCCCCCCCCCCCCGGTGAACTCCCGAAACCCATTCGTCATTCCCGGTACATTCCCGGTAACTCCGAAAACCTTCCCGTAATCAAATGAGGTCATCCTATATATCAATCTTCGTTTCCGTACCATTCCAGAAACCCTCGTGACGTCCGTGATCTCATCCGGGACTCCGAACAACATTCGGTAACCAACCATATAACTCAAATACGCATAAAACAACGTCGAACCTTAAGTGTGCAGACCCTGCGGGTTCGAGAACTATGTAGACATGACCCGAGAGACTCCTCGGTCAATATCCAATAGCGGGACCTGGATGCCCATATTGGATCC
Organism: Hordeum vulgare subsp. vulgare; assembly: GCF_904849725.1. NCBI lineage: Eukaryota > Viridiplantae > Streptophyta > Magnoliopsida > Poales > Poaceae > Hordeum > Hordeum vulgare. The sequence continues at coordinate 68,420,283 of NC_058523.1, forward strand.
TACATATTCTACGAAGATCTTATCGTTTGAACCTCAGTGCCAAGGATTCATATAATCCCGTATGTCATTCCCTTTGTCCTTCGGTATGTTACTTGCCCGAGATTCGATCGTGAGTATCCGCATACCTATTTCAATCTCGTTTACCGGCAAGTCTCTTTACTCGTTCCGTAATACAAGATCCCGCAACTTACACTAAGTCACAATGCTTGCAAGGCTTGTGTGTGATGTTGTAATACCGAGTGGGCCCCGAGATACCTCTCTGTCATACGGAGTGACAAATCCCAGTCTTGATCCATACTAACTCAACGAACACCTTCGGAGATACCTGTAGAGCATCTTTATAGTCACCCAGTTACGTTGCGACGTTTGATACACACAAAGCATTCCTCCGGTGTTAGTGAGTTATATGATCTCATGGTCATAGGAACAAATACTTGACACGCAGAAAACAGTAGCAACAAAATGACACGATCAACATGCTACGTCTATTAGTTTGGGTCTAGTCCATCACATGATTCTCCTAATGATGTGATCCCGTTATCAAGTGACAACACTTGCCTATGGTCAGGAAACCTTGACCATCTTTGATCAACGAGCTAGTCAACTAGAGGCTTACTAGGGACAGTGTTTTGTCTATGTATCCACACATGCACTGTGTTTCCAATCAAATACAATTATAGCATGGATAATAAACGATTATCATGAACAAAGAAATATAATAATAACTAATTTATTATTGCCTCTAGAGCATATTTCCAACAGAACTCTGAAAAGGTTGAAAGTTGGCACGGTATCATCATTTCACCCACATAGCATATGCTAAAAAGTTGAGAGGGTTACGACAAAAACTGGATGCACTTCGTGTGCAAAACGGACAATCTCTTTCAAAGTTTAATACATTAGTACACATCACATAAAGTTTAATACATTACATAGATTTATATTTTGATCCCTTGCCTATGATCGCTTTGGCCGTAACCACGGAGCATCTTCATTATTTAACGGGATGCTTGGGTCAATTCTCACTATGAAGGGCGGAATTTCATCAAACTTATTATAATCTGTTGACATGTTTGTCTTGTCCTCGATTCCCATGATGTTTCTTTTTCCTGAAAGAACTATGTGACGCTTTGACTCATCGTCCGATGTATTCATTTGCTTAATTTTCCTTTTTTCGGTCTGGAGGACATGTCTTTCACGTAGAAAACCTGAGCCACATCATTGGCTAGGACGAATGGCTCGTCTTTGTAACCAAGATTCTTGAGATCAACTCTTGTCATTCCGTACAACTGGTCTACCTTTACCCCTTCTCCATTCATGTTCACCCAACTACACCAAAACAAAGGGACCTTAAAAGTAGGTCCATAGTCAAATTCTCATATCTCCACTATGTAACCATAGTATGTGTCCTTTTTCCCATTCTCGTCCGTTGCATCATAGCGGACACCAGTGTTTAGGTTGGTGCTCTTTTTATCTTGGGCGGTCGTGTAAAATGTATTCCCGTTTATCTCGTATCCTTGGAAATGTAATACAGTCGAAGAAGGTCACGCAGCCAACAAGTAGAGTTAATCCCCAACAGTATTGTCATTCATGATGCCAGCGGGGACCTTCATACTGCTCAGGCATTCAAAAAAGATTTCCTTTTCTGCTTTGGTAAGAGCATAGCTGCTTAAGTATTGATGCCCTTTCTCAGTCTTCTTGTCATATGGGTATTTCATACGTTGCTGCTCCTCCCGTGCTTCTGGTGTATCTTTTGTCTTCCCATACACGCCCAGGAAGCCTAGAAGGTTCACGCAAAGATTCTTTGTCACGTGCATCACGTCGATTGAAGACCGGACCTATAGGTGTTTCCAATAGGGTAGCTCCCAAAATAAAGATTTATTTTTCCACATGGGCCCATGTCCGGTAACGTCGTCTTTCGGAACAGATTGACCGCGAGGACCCTTTCCAAAGATTACTATTTTATCCAAATCCTTGACCATAGCCAATAACTCATCACCAGTAGGGAGGTTAGGCTTCTTCCGGTGATCTGCCTCACCGTTGAAATGCTTGCCTTTCTTTCTTACGGGATGATTGGTCGGAAGAAATTTACGACACCCGAGGTAGACAACCTTCTTAGATTTTTCTAAATATGTAACTTTAGTCTTATCTAAACAGTGCGTGCATGCATTGTATCCCTTGTTTAACTGTCCTAAAATGTTACTAAGAGCAGGACAATCATTGATGGTTATGAACAACAATGCTCGTAGGTCAAATTCCCGCTGTTTGTGCTCATCCCACACACGTACACCTGGTTTGGCCCACAACTGCAAAATTTCATCAACTAATGACCTTAGGTACACATCAATGTCGTTGCCGGGTTGCTTCGGTCCTTGGATGAGCACTCGCATCATAATGAACTTCCGCTTCATGCACAACCAAGGAGGAAGGTTGTAGATACATAGAGTCACGGGCCAGGTGTTATGACTGCAGCTCTGCTCCCCAAAAGGATTCATGCCGTCTGTACTTAGACCAAGCCATAAGTTCCTTGGGTCATCTGCAAAGTCCGGCCACTCCCTCTCGATTTTCCTCCACTGCGACCCGTTTGCGAGGTGTCTCAACTTCCCGTCTTTCTTACGCTCGTCTTTGTGTCATCGCATCAACTTAGCATGCTCATTATTTCTGAACAGACGTTTCAACCGTGGTATTATAGAGCATACCACATAACCTTAGCAAGAACCTTCTTCCAGCTGGGGGGCTCGTCATCACCCTCAACATTGATTGCAATCTCTAGCGATGGCTAGACGAATGCTGATGACAACAAACCTTCCCCTACAACGGCACCAAAAGAATGCTGCTAGCACTCCCCGGTAACGAAACTAGAAGAATGTTGTTGATGGCCCACCAGCACGTGGGTTCGCAGCAGTTTTCAAGGGTAGAGTATTCGACCCAATTTGTTGGTTTAACAGACAGGAGGTGAGAGAATACTCTCGGGTATTAGCAGCTGAATTTTTCAGATTCAACCACACCTGAAAGATTAGTATCTGCAAGCACACTAGTAACAACAAAGTAGTATGATAACAACGGTGTCAGAAACGATCTGTTGACGGCAGACTATTCCTAACGATTGTATCAATGGCGCCAAGTTGCCTCGTTGACGGAAGTTGTCAGTTCCCGTCAACGACCAGCGAACCAAGATTGTAGCAGGTAGCAGCAGTGTAACGAGCAATAGCAGCGGCAAGGAACAACAGTAGTGACAGGAGTAGCAAGCGACAGTAGTAGCAATAGTAGCAGCAGATCAAGACAAGTAACCGCAGTAGCAACAGTAGTAGCAGCAGCAGCAGCGCAAGACATGTAACAACAGTAGCAACAGTAGTAGGACAAACTCGTAGGCAATGGGTCGGTGATTTGTTTGGATGATATTCATCATGCAACAGCTATAACATGGAGAGATATGTGGCTAGCTCCCGTTCGTCAATGTGATGTAGGCATGCATTCCGTGTGTCGTCATACATGCTTAGGGAAAAGAACTTGCATGACATCTATTGTCCATCCCTCCCGTGGCAGCGGGGTCCAAAAGGAAATTACGGGATATTAAGGTTCTCCTTTTAATAAAGAACCGGACCAACGCATTAGCACTTGGTGAACGCATGAACTCCTCAAACTATGGTCATCACCAGGAGTGGTTCCGGTTATTGTCACTCCGGGGTTGCCGGATCATAACACATAGTAGGTAACTACAACTTGCAAGATCGGATCTAAAACACACATATATTGGTGACAACATAATAATTTCAGATCTGAAATCATGGCACTCGGGCCCTAGTGACAAGCATTAAGCATGGCAAAGTAGTAGCAGCATCAATCTCAGAACATAGTGGATACTAGGGATCAATCCCCATCAAAACTAACTTGATTACATGATAGATCTCATCCTACTCATCACCGCCCAGCAAGCCTACGAATAGATTACTCACGAACGACGAAGAGCTTCATGGAATTGGAGAGGGAAGAAGGTTGTTGATGATGATGGCGACGATTTCCCCTCTCTGGAGCCCAAGACGGACTCCAGATCTGCCCTCCAGATGAAGAACAGGTGGTGGCGGCGCCTCCGTATCGTAAACGCGGCGAAAACTTCTCTTTTTATTTTTTTCTGGGACGAAAGGGATCTTATAGAGCTGGAATTGGGGGCGGCAGAACCGTGTGGGCCCCACAAGCCTGCCCACCGCCACCAGAGGGGTGGTGGCGGAGCCAGGGCTTGTGGCCCACTAGCCCACCCCCTGAGGTGGAACTTGGCGCAGATATTTTTCTGATTTTCCAAAACTGCTCCCCGTAAATTTTCAGGACGTTTAGAGAACTTTGATTTCTGCACAAAAATAACACCAAGGCAATTCTGCTGAAAACAGCGTTAGTCCAGGTTAGTTCCATTCAAATCATGCAAATTAGAGTCCAAAACAAGGGCAAAAGAGTTTGGAAAAGTAGATACGATGGAGACGTATCAAACATCACCAGGGTCATCTTGTGTGATCTTGTACCGACATGCAGTGCATACCGGGCATTTGTCCATATTCTCGTACTTCTCACCGCGGTACAAGATGCAGTCATTAACGCATGCATGTATCTTCTGCACATCTAATCCAAGAGGACAGATATCCTTCTTTGCTTCGTACGTAGTCTCGGGCAATTTGTTATCCTTTGGAAGCTTCGGCTTCAATATTTTCAGTAACTTCTCAAATCCCTTGTCAGATAAACCAGTTTCTGCCTTCCATTTCAACAGTTCCAGTGTGGTATCGAGCTTTGTGTTACCATCTTCGCAATTTGGGTACAACAACTTTGTATGATCCATTAACATGGCCTCCAACTTCAGCTTCTCCTTGCCTGTATCGCATTGTCTCTTTGCATCAGAAATGACCTGGCCAAGACCATCAACGGGCTCATCTGATGCCGGTTGTTCTTCACCTCCTTCTTCTTCATTATATTCCATTGCAGTATCACCATATTCTTCAGTGAAGATAGGATAGTTGTCATCATCATCTTCTTCTTCATTGTCTTCCATCCTAGCCCCTCTTTCTCCGTGCATGGTCCAACAATAATATGTGGGCATGAAACCTCTCCGAAGCACATGGTCTTGAATGGTTTTCGAGCTAGAGTACTCCTTCACGTTTCGACAGTCAACACGTGGACAAGGCATAAAATTATCTACTTTGTTTGCCTCGGCCACATCGATAAATTTATGCAGGCCTGCAATAAATTCGGAATCGCGTCGTTCGCCATACATCTATCGCTTCCGTGCATCGATCTGCATCATACATGAATAGTGAAATGACCACTGTACATGGACACATGCAATATTTTTGTATCAATTATAGATGAAAAGGATAAGGTTGCTAACCTCGGTCGAGGATACCATTTTGTGTGAACTTAAGTGTGACTCGGGCATTAGTCTCGGTTCGTAATGTACTCTGAAGTGCGTCGGTCACCGTACATCCATTGGCGGTTCATCTGTGTTATGAAATTAAGTATATCAAAAAACCATTGCAGAACATCATGAATAGATAAATGACCAAATTAATACAAATTCGTCATCACATTAAAACCAAAGTATAATAGTGATCAAATGTTATTATTGCAAAAATAAATACATAAAGTTCTCTCATAAAACAGCATACAACTATGTAAAACATTTAAATGCAACAACAAATGCGATTAAAATCACAACTAAGGTAACAATTGACTCAACAGCATAATGATATCAAGCCTCTTTATCAATGACATATTTTCTAATATTCATAATCTTCAAGCGCATTGAATCCATCTTCAAGCGCATTGCATCCATCTTCAACAGCATTGCATCCATCTACATCTTGTGATCATCGACGACATCGGCAACATGCAACTCCAGTTTCATATTCTTCTCCTCAATTATTTTCAATTTTTCCTTCAAGTAATTGTTTTCTTTTTCAACCAAATTTAACTTCTCGACAAGAATTTCTATGCCGGTTGGAATTTCCGGTTCACATACCTCCTAGATTAAAAAATCTATGTCACGTTGGTCGTCATAATTGTCATAAACACTAAATAAAATAAATAGTTATAAAAGATAATATATACCACATCTGAATCATGGACAGGACGAGGGCCGACGGAGGCAGATACCAAAACCATCGCTCTATATAATAACAAAAAATAATAAAAGTAAGTAATTTATACAAGTATCTATCTAAATCATACAAGTAAGAATTTTTTTTCTCTTAAAAAGAAGATAAGAACAAGAGGCTCACCACGGTGGTGCTGGCAACGAGATCGCGCGGACGATCGGCAACGGTGAGGACGGGCACGGGACGGCACCGTACACATGTGCAGACTCTAAGAAATTAATTTGAGCTCAAATTTTACATCTAAATCAAAAGAACTCACACATACACTCCTACACTAAAAACCCACAAACCAGTCTATTTCTAGAGCATTTGAAATGAGCTAAACTAGCAGTGAGAGATGAAAGGATGAAGTAGCTAACCTTTAGAACACTTGTGTAGTTGATGCACCGTCAAACCTAGACAAATCTTGAGAAAAATGAAGCTTGGAGATGTCGAGCTTTGAGAGGAGAAAGCTTAAATGTGGTTCGGGCATTTCATCAAACACTTTATGTGCATGCATAGAAGGATGCCAAAAGCATGGCATGCATACCTCACACAACCAAAAAACAGAGAAAATGGTGGGCAGGTATATATAGGCATCTCTTTAATCCCGGTTCCAGCCCCCAACCGAGACTAATACTCCGCGACACGCCACATGTCAGTCGATGGATCTTTAGTCCCGGTTTTTGGCACGAACTATGACTAATGCGTCGAACCGAACCGGGACATTTGCCCCGTGAGGCCCTGGCAACTCAAACCGGGACTAATGCGTGTCATTGGTCTCGATTTTATTTCGACCATGGGCTAATGTGATTTGGGGCTGCGGCCGAAAGCCTCATTTTCTACTAGTGTCTCCTTCCCTGCCCAAAAAAAAAAAAGAAATCCAAACTGATTTTGAAGGCGACCCTCTGGGACAAGCAGTTTTCTTAGTCGGATCTTTTCTTTTTTACTTCCTCTGTTTCTAAATATAAGTCTTTTTAAAAGTTTCATTAGAGATATAGATACACTTTAGAGTGTAGATTTACTCATTTTTTATATGTAGTCCTCTAATAAAATCACTAAAAAACTTATATTTAAAAACGAAGGGAGTAGATCATAAGAAGATTTTCTTTTTATAAGATCACTTTGGATCAAGAAAGGATTACAACAATCATGGCCGACAACCGTCATGCATACAAGCCATGGTGTTGAGCCGTTTTAAAACCCTGGAGCTGCTACTTTTCGTTGGGCCTGGCCGCCTGGGAGCCCCAAACAAAACGGTGGCACAAACAGGCCGGTTTCTCAAAGCTCAACGCAAACTCACGGTTGTTAGAGCATATACACTCATAGCAAATATGATATTCTAAACATTCGCGGACGCGTTCGATCGGTGATTGAGCGTGTCCCCTACTGATCCATCCACGCAGTCACATTTTTTATTTTTTATCTCATATGTTCGGTCACTTGCACATGATTGATGGAGAGGAAGAAAGAGAAAAAAAAAGAATAAATAAAGAAAAAAAAGTGGTCCAAGATGGAGTCGCGTCCTACGTGACGGAGTGATCGGGCGTGTCCGGACACATTCCCGAGCCCTTATATCCTTCCTATATTTGTCCTTCATATGAGGGTTTGCTGACAGTCCGGACGTATAGGGATAATATGAGTGATCTTGTTGGGTCATTTCTTTTTCCTTTTCTCTCCTCTTCTTTCAGTAATCACTCACGCCCACAAGCATATGAGAGGCCATTTAAAACGTCCGAATTGTAGATGCTCTTAATACCTGAAACAAAAAATCCTTACTTGGTTTAGTACGACCTTGTGTACGGAGCATGAAGGAAGTGGACAGGGAAATTATAAAACATGGAAGAAGTCATCACTTCAAAGCATACCTTTCTCGGTCTTTTGGCTAAGATCAATTATGATATTTGTTTTTATCCGTGTAATATATGGTATGTGGATTATATGTTCACAATGATAATAAATTTATTTTTTATGGAAGAGTGTCTACTATAGTAACTTGTTGTTGGGGCTCTCATGTGCCGTTTAGGTGTTGCTCTACATCCTAGCACTATTAGGAGAAAGATTATAGATTGAAACTTAACAGTAGCGCGGGATAGCTATGAATAGCTACTCCTACTTAGTAGTAGCGCGAGGTACCAGCCAGCGCTGTAGGTAGATATGTAGTAGTAGCGTTGGGCAGTACACCGACGCTACTGCTAAGTGGTCCCATCGTCACCCACCGGGGCTGCCCATAGTAGTAGCTGTGCTAAAACCAGCGCTATTACTATTCACTTAGCAGTAGCGTGGGAGCACATTGAGCGCTGCTACTACGGCCAGGCCGGGCCCAGCTCACCAGTCCAATTTAGCAGCAGCGTGGGCTGGTGACCCATGCTACTACTAGATAGTCTAGCAGCTGCGCTTGTCGATGAAACACGCTACTGCTAGGTGGGTTAGCAGCAATGTGGACCGGTGACCCGCACTACTGCTAATCCCACCTTATCTTCGGTCCGCGTGCACGACCTCACTCTCCCTCTCCATCTATCGATGTCACCGCTCGCTAATGTCGTCGCCCGTTGATGTCGTCCCCGCAACCGTCATGCATTTCCGTCGTCACCGTCGCCCGTTGTTGCCGTTGTTGCCTCCCCGGTATGTCTCCCTCCCACCCTCTCCCTCCATCCCTCTCTTCTCCCTCCCACCCTCTCCATCCATCACTCCCTTCTCCCTCCATCCTTCCCTCCCTCTCTCCCAACCTATAGGGTTAGAACTAGGATGGATGGATAGATGTTAGGGTTAGAACTAGGATAGTTTTAGTACTTTTTTGAAATGAAAAATGTGAAGATATGATTTTTTTTGAAACAAAAATGTAAGGAACTTGACTCTGTTTGAACATGTGAAGAAATGAAAAAATGAAAATGAAAATGTGAAAATAAAAAATGAAAATGAAAATGTAAAAATGAAAATAAAACCTTTGAGTGGCCTATGTTTTGCGGGAATGTTGGTTCATTTCCTTTCCGACAAATTTCAGGCACCCGATATGTCATGTTTTTAGAAAAGATTATGCTGAAATTTTGTCAGAATAGGATTCTCTTGACACCTTTGTTAATGGTTTTGTGTCTATTAGGGACAACACGCATTATGGACCTGGCCTAAATTATACATGCCATTAATGCATAGGTTGAGGGTTGATGACATTCACGTAAATATCTTGGTAAGACTTGCTAACTACACTACTATTACGTAAATTACATTGATAATTATATTACTATTATGTAAATTGTATTGCTAACTAGGCTACTATTATGTTCGTTAACAGAATCAGTCAAATGATATTGTGCATCCGTTAATGCATGGTGAAGGTGATATGGCAATTACAAGCCGTACATGCGCCCCTTTCGTTTTTCAATACTCGACAGAGCGCAAACCATGAGTAAAACTCCAAATTGAAGCATGGGGAGAAATAAAGAAGGATTGCAAACCACAAGTTGAAGATCGTTGGATATCTTTGCTTCATTATGAAGACTTAGGTGTTTTCTGTTTTATTACATTTTACCTAGGAGAGAGGACTAAGTCCCATGTGAGAGAAGTTTTTCTGGTTTGTACGACATATATTAACTTGACATGATCGATTAGGATGATGATTATTATGGTGTTTTTACATTCTATGACATTTTAACTTGGTATCATTAAGATGATGATGAGTTGTTAGATGATTAAGAGGATGATGAGTTGTTAGATGATTAAGAGGATGATAAGTTATATGACATATATTAGATTAAAATGGATGGATGCAAGTGATCAAGTTGAATTAGATGAAAGTATGATGTTACGATTCGCAACATCGTATTTTTCTTTAATTCAACTTGATCACTTAAACCCATTCACTTTGATCTAATGCTTTTTTTGCACAATTATTATTGATGTTGTATATTAACATGTACAACCGTGTGTAAATACAATATAAATATAAAAAAAAATGTGTGTTTAGTAGTGGCGTGCTTTCTAAAAGCTCACTACTGTTAATGCATCATTAGTAGTAGTGTTGTTTATGAAAGCATGCTACTGCTAACCCAGTTACCAATAGCGTTGGACCAATAGAGTAGCACGTGCCAACCAGCGGTACTGCTACAATTAGTTGTAACGCGGTAGCAGTAGCGCGGGTGCCCAAAAACCAACAGTAATGCTAATCTTTTTCCTAGTAGTGTCGGTCTGATGCACCCCAACCAAATCAAATTTAAACTTTTATTTTAAATTTGTATCCAGAAGTTTTTAATCAAGCGCATTACCTTCGGGACCTTGAATCTTCATGACATGGAATTTTGTTTTCCCATATGTCATCTTGCCCTTAGAATATTCCTAATATAATAGTGAGTGAACGCTCTCTAAGTTAATAGACAGGCTTGAAGAAGGCTGCAATGTATTACTAGTATGTACTAGCCTGCTACCAATGTACCGCACACAACTAAAATGTTTCAAATGAATCTCGAAAGAAATATGTGCCAAAATAAGATACTACTCTGCTCCATAATGTAAGACGTTTTTTATAAATTAGTTTTATTTCACAAAAAAAGTCTTACATTATGAAACTGGGGGAGTTTATGTTTACGATCCAAAAAAATCAAAATTCGGTTTACACATAGAGAATATAAAAACCAAACTAAATGTGAATAATGTAAGTATAATAGTGTGTTTCTGTCGTGTTTTTGCGTCTTGTGACACTATTTGTAGATGTTTTTCAATATTTTTCTGCATATCTACATGAACACATATATAGATCCAAGTTAAAGAGAATTCACAGATTATATCTCATCTAGATGTGAGATAATACCTCACATTTAAGTATGACATTAGCACTGTTTGTGGCCCCTTTTGTTTTTTGCTTGTCTGTTTGTCATTATCGAATTACAGCAGGACGCAGTGATGATGATAGAACGGTACAATATCCTTACATTTTAGTGATGCGCCCTTTTGCTGCAGTTGCCATGCATGCTGGTGCTTTCCTGTGCTGCAGTACATTGCATGCTGATGCTACGCTGTGCTAGAACACATATGCTCTGTTTTTGCTATAAAGTAGAGATAAACTCCTACATAAATTTTCTTTTGAACAGCACACTGGCTATGTGTTCGCTACAAGACAATGACAGGATTACTTTTCCATGTGCTAATGGTTAGTACACATATACTATCACTAAGTTTTTCAGGATTGAATGCTTCACAGTCAATCGAAATTTGATCACCTAATTTTAACTCGGTCAATAATTTCTTAACAAGCTCTCCAATTCAATTCTTTTAATTCACTATGTTCCTTAGTTTTGGAGTTTTTTTTATTCAATTGAGGTATTTAATTTGGGATTGAATTCATGATTTCGACGTGGTCAATGATTTTTAAAATTAATCAGGAGCAACCGATTTATAAAAATATATCAACCCCGTACACCCCTTTACTATCTAGAAATATGTTATGGTAACACCAAAATAGTACATGTAGACAGTGACACGGAAAATTTTCGGACGTAAATATCGATTGATTAGCATATAACATAAAGTCACACCACGAAAAACCCATCAGAACACCGCACTATAAATAAAATAAAAAACATACTCAATCGCCTCCCACACTAGCCAAATCAAATTCTCTCTTGGTTCCAAGATATAAGGTGTACTTTGACTAAGTTCGGAGTAAAAATTATCGGCATCCACAATACTAAATAAACAAAATATGAAAATTTATTTCATGATGAATTTAATGATCGCAACTTCATAATGAATATTAATATAGTTCTTTACAAATTTCCTCAAATTTGAATAGTTTCGACTTTTTAAAAATTTAATACACTTATATTTTAAACAAAAGACTAATTTATTTTTATAAAAATACAACAACACCAACGGCGTAGCAACGCGCGCTTAATCCTTCTAGTCTTTTATCAAGCATCATGCTAACTTAACACAATTAACCAGGTAGACAAACATAACAAATAATACTAAGAACTGGATGTAATGTTGTTTGGCAACCTATATGAAATAAAAACAGGTAATCAACACAATAAACTAAGCAGACAACTAGAGTGTAATTTTTTTTGAAAACTATATGAAATAAAAAGGACACCCCGACACAATAAAAATTGACATCTAGAGTGTAATTTTTTGACAACTAATCATGTTTAATGTTTAACGTTGACAATAGTTCTGAGTTGAGAATGGACTTATAACTGAAATAAAAAGTTGTTGGGCCCTAATTGCCAGTTGAGGGTGGACCTTCCACTAGGACAAAAGAAGTTTCGGCCCGAGTTATGAGTCAAGGGTGAGATTGCGGTGAGATTGCAATTGGGACAAAAAATGATCGGTCCAGTTGTGGGTCGAGAGTGGATTTGCAACCGGGACAAAAAATGTCAAGCCTCAGTTACGAGTCAATGGTGGACTTGCAACTAGAACAAAAAAAACTAGAACCTAGTTGTGAGTCGAGGATGGGACTGCAACTGGAACAAAAAAAGGTTGGGCCCAGTTGCGAATCGAGGATGAACTTGCAACTGAGATAAAAAAAAGTTGGTCCACAATTGTGAGTTGGTGGTGGACTTGCAAGTGAAATAAAAAAAAGACCCCAGTTACGAATCGGGGATGAGATTGCAACTAGGATAAATAAAGATTAGGCCCAAGTTACGAGTGGAGACTCGACTTGCAACTAAGACAAAAAAGATCAGATGCAGTTAGGAGTCAAGGATGGACTAACAACTGGAACAAAAAAATATCGAGCCCCAGTTGCGATTCAAGGATAGACCTAAGAGAAAAAAGTTCATCGATATTGAAAAAAATCATCAATTTTGAAAACATCTTGTTGACTTGAAAAAAGTTTACAAATTTGAAAAAATGTCATCCATTTTAGAAAAAATCACATGTTTTAATAAAGCTTCATATATGCTGAAAAAACTTATTCTGTTCTGCAAAAAAATCACAAAAAATGGAAAAAGTTCATCTATTATGCAAAAATAAATCACAGAAAACGAAAAGGCTCATCGATTTGAAAAAAAAAAACACTAAAAAGGACAGATATTTTAATAAAGGTTCATGAATTTAAGAAAAGAAAAAGAAAAGAAAGAGAAAAAAGAAAAGGAAAAGAAAAGAAAATGGAAAGAAAGATAAAAAGGGAAAAACTGAGTTTATTTGTCTCTTGTGGTTAGAAGAGAAGCTAAGCTAGAACTGAGAGGCCGTAGGCTAGCGTTGTTTTGCAGCTTATAATAGAGAGAGAAAAAAGCGGGACCTCCTATGTGGCGCTTCAGGCGCCACTAAGGAAAAGGGCGCCTGCAGCGGCCCTCTTCGTGGGCCAGCCCATATTAAATACGTTGATTATTAAAAAATTGAAAAAATTTCACAGAATTTTTAAAAAGTTCAGATTTGCGACAAAATTCAATGAGTATAGAAACAAGTTCACCTATCTTTGGAAATATGTTGATGAATTTTCAAAAAGTTCAAAAAATTCGAAAAAAATATCATCGATTTTGAAAAAAAGTTTATCAATTTTTAAAAATAGTTCACTGATTTCGAAAAAAAAAATCATTAATTTTAAATTATGTTCATCAATTTTCAAACAAGTTCACTGATTTAAAAAAAGGTTCACGGGCAAAAACAGTTCACAGGCTAAAAAAGTTCATAAAGAATTTCTAGATGAGCCAGCCCATTGCGGAGCGCTGCAGGCGCCGGTTAGCACATTTTGCCTTTAACCGGCGCCTGTGGCGCTAAATAGGGTTTGTCGAGAAAAACTAAACGATTAACACTATATATAATTATTTCACATCTATATATGAAATAACAATTCTGTATCTAGTATTACCTCAGCATACAGTCTAACTTCTAATGCTTGATGTAGCTGAGGAATCTTTCGTAGAATAAAAATGGGAGGTCAGAACTTGGCACGATTCTTCACTGCATGCAATACAACAAAATGGTTCTACTAGAGGAGCAGCCGGCGCCGGTCGACGCCAACGGCGAGTGGCCCGGACACAGACCGAGGTCATGTATAATCAAACCTCTCATATCCGTTTCAAACGTTTTGATATGTCGTCCGATTACCGATCGCTCACAAAAATTCAACCCACCTACGTGCCTTAAACATGTCTTCAACGTCCAGGTTGACCAACATCCTTATATCCAGTTCAAATATGAAGACGATATGAGGCATCCGGACGCGCCTCGGCACGTCCGCCACGTCCGCGATGGGCCCCACAAGGACTCGTCCGGAAAACGGTCCGACTAACGCATCAACCGTTGTTGCGTGGCATCGCTCCGGCTCGCCGACCAAGGCCAAATCCGGCTATTTGCCAACGCGCCCTTGAACAAGCTCGATACGGGGATAGCGGCAAAGGGGATAGCTCGGCGCTCGTTCCAGGATTTTGCACTCTTATACAAGCGCACGCTGACAAGAAAACTGTCATTTTACGACAGCTTTGCTGGCTGTATTTCGGTGTGGAGCAACCATCTACTCGGTACTCGTGCCTATAGATGTCTGCTTTTCGGAATGGATGATCACCAAACCCTTTTTCGCCTTGCAAAATGGTGGTCCCCACACCAATAATGCTCACCAACGACCGCCTAGGCGACCTCCTTCGGGAGATTTTCCTCCGACTACAATGGTGTCCTTCTTGGCCGGAAAATCCTATTTGTCGCGTTTTGCGACAAAGAGACGAAGCTCCGCATAGACATCCACATCCCAGAAGACTTAGGACGGTCCAGTTTCGGTTGTCGTCCGTTTTGGAAAACTTCTAGGAGGTTCCGTGAACCAATTTTATTTCCCGGGTTCTTTTTTCTTTTTCTTTTTTTGCTTCTATTTCTTTTTTTGTTTATTTTTTCTTTTTTTCTAATGATATTTATTTTTAAAACTAAGTTATGTTTGAAAATTGTTCTTGAAATTCAACAAAAATTGCTTTTAAAAATATTATAAATTTCAAATAATTGTCATTTTTCAAACAAAGTAAAACTTCAAAAAATCATCCGAATTTAAAAAAATGTTTTTTAAAATGCTCCACGTTTTTAGAAAATAATATTTATTAAAAATTACTGTTTTAGTTTTTCTTTTCCCTTCACTTTTTCCCTATTCCTATTTTTTGTTTGACATTTTCGAATTTTCGTTTTGCATTTCCAAAATTGTACTCGTGTTCAAAAGTTTTTCACAATTTATATTTAAATGTTCGTGCTCCAAAAAATAATCAGGAATTGAAAAAAATGCGCTTGCTTTAAAAATGTGTTCATATTTTCGAGAATATTCGTTTTAAAAAAATATATAGTATTAAAAAAACAGCATGATTTTTCAAAAGAAAATCATATTTCCATAAATTAGTCACAATTTTGAAAAACAATTCTTGTTTTCACATTTTTTATAAAAAACGATCCTTTTTTACGAAAAATGTTTCTTTTTCTAAAAATAGCTCATAAGTTGAAAATTTGTTCCAATTTGGTTCATCAATTCTAAAATTTTCATGATTTTAAAATGTTTGGGAATTTTATAAGATGTTAATCATTTTCTAAAAAATGTTTGTCTTTTCAAAAAATGTACTTAAGTTAAAAAAAATCCTGTTTTAAAAAGTGTACTTAAGTTCAGAAATTGTACCTGCTTCAAAAATTGTTCACAAATTTCAAAAAATGTTCTTTTTAAAAAAAGTTGTACGAAGTTTTTAAAATGCTCCTGATTTGAAATTTGTTCATAGACCAAAAAATTGTTTATGTTTTCCGAAACAGATTTGTGTATTTCAAAAATTATTCAGAAGTTAAACAAATATTCCCACTTTAAAAATTTGAATAAGAAATTTTAAAAGCATCCGTGTTTCCAAAAAAATGTTTGCAATTTAAAAAAGTATCAGAATTTGACAAAATGTACCTATTTTCAAACAAAAATTATAGTTTCAAGGATTGTTCACATATTCAATAAAGGATTGTGCCTTTTAGAAAAAAGAGAAAGAGAAAACCGAAAGAAAATAAATAATAAGAGAAAAAAAAGGAAAATAAGTAAATAGAAAGCGAAAAAGTGAGAAAAAAAAAGAAGAAGAAAACGAGTTGGTTAACTGGGCCGGCCTAGTCGCTTCGCTAGCGCCTCTGCTTGTGCGAAGCGGCGGGAGATAAGAGTTCCCTTCTTGATCGACCTCTTGTTGCTAATGCAATGTGGTGGGGCCTTTGGACCTTTTTCTAAAAAAAATTCCTCTAACTACAACCCTAGCCGATCTTATCCACACATCCGCCACTTGTATGCCCTTACACCGACCGCTCGTTCCTTCGACGCTTCCGCAAGCTACATTCACGTCCATCCTAGGGTTCCTACATAATACCGGGTTCTACCTAATCGTCCCTCCTCACCCCTCCGCATGTGATACCCGTATCATCGCCTTCGTTGTTGACTTCTCCTTCTCCTTCTCCTTTCTTCTCCCTCTTCGTGCCGACTAGATTGTCCAAGAATCTCAATGGCTATGTCCTCCTCAATCGCCAGCACACTCGTGAAAAAACTATCAAATATTCAATGATCTAGTGATGTGCGACCCATTGCACTAGTGATACCTCTTGCTTCCTCCAATCCCACACAACCTCTTTGCATCGGTGGAAGGTCAAATTTGTGTGCTAAGCGACCCCTTCCTCGCTCCCCATGACAAGGAGGAGCTGCCAGCAATGGCGGATGATGAGATTTCATTCCACGGGATCTTATTAGCAAGTTAGCATACTGGACCAGTTGCCATTATCTTCTCTTCGAGTACCCGATAATGGCGAGTGGCCAAGGGGGCATGCTTGGAGCGATTTTCTAGTCTATGAAGGTGCACTCTCGAGAACTTGAATACATCCTATGTTAACCCTGCGCCACTATGCTTACATATGCTTCTCCTTGAAGATATATTTTTGGAATGTCATGCTCGTGCTTAACACCCAAGGTATGGAGTTCTCCACGATTGGTCTACCACCCGAAAGCATTGCATACACCATTGTTAAGTCGGGGTATGGCAAACTTGGGTTGTTCAAATTTGAAAGGAACAACACATTTGACTTATGTTATAGCATTAGGCAAAGTAGAAGTGAGGATTCCATGTCAAACCAATGGCAGTTGGAGAAGACAATTTCACTAGATTTAAGGTACCAACACTATACGATGGGTGCAACTAAGAGGTGCACGATATTGATAGGGAAAGAAAACAAATCGTATGAGAGCTCATTATTGAAGTTCCCACGCTATGGATTTTTTGCACTAGATGTCAACACGTTGCAGGTTGACAGGATATGCACGAAGGAACATGTCAATCCTGGCATATCCGGGACAGACATATATACCAATTATCCACCATTGTTGTTATCGTCATCAAAATATGAAGTGGTAAACATCTATTGCACCATAGTTATGTAATCAATTTCCTTTCTAATTATCACTCAGCTTGTTGGATGCTCTTTACAAAAAAAAACTGTGCTCGATGCTTGCTAGCTAGCTTGTTGCTGCAAGTGGTAATTCTTGTTTACATGATTTAATTAGAAGAGATTATTGCTTTTGTATTTTTATCTCACTGTGTTGTTAGAGTGGCCACACCTATGTTTAGTTGCACTATAAGATCATTATGATCCCAACATCATGAGTTTCCTCCTTTTTAACTGTGAACCTCTCAACTATTCATGGTTCTTTAAAAATTTCATAATTTTAATGTGTGTATTTCCTAATCATCTACTTATGTCATGATTAAGATTTCCTCCAATATATCATGTTCATTATCCAAACAATAATGCTAGACTTACGGATGTTTCTTATGGACTTAGGGACCCAATGTATCATATTTCCTTGTTCACCTCAAACTAACTTATCTACATGACCATAAGTCTAATCTATAGGAAACTAACCACAAGTCTATCATTATTGTGAAAAAAAATCTGATAACAAATATTAGTGAGCTTTTATGCTTTATAAACTTTGTACTTAGTTCGCATGTAGCGAGATGCCTGTTTTAGTAGAATATATAGAAGGTGTAATACATATGTATGTTTTCTAGTATATGAAAGCATCGATCTAAAAAGGTATATTTTAATCCCCTTTTCCAGATTATATGTACAGTTTTGAATTTTGAGTGACATATATTTTTACCATTGTTGTACAATCCAGTTGTACTTAGTTCTGTAGATACTAGACAATTCCCGGCGCGTTGTTGCGGGAATTGTTGACAATATGTTTAGATGATACTTGCTTATGGAACGTGAATATTACAATTAATAAAATGAGTATAAAAATACAAATATATGATATTTATTATACTTCATTTGTTTACTATTGCAAAACAGTTTTGGAACATTAATAGCATAATGTGAGCTTAAAATTCCTTAGTTTTGTCCACGCATATGTCTTCTTCACTGAGGAAAAAATGGACATGGGTAGTGAGGATGACTCTCTCCCTGCGAGTTGATGCGGTAACTTTGTTAAAACATGCGTATGTAGTTGCTAAATCTAATGAAAAGAATGTATAAACCTAAAAATCAATAAGAACAATGTATAAAAATAGAATAACTTTTTTGAATTACAGTTAAAAATGTCATTTCAAACAAAATGTGAAGGATGACTAACAGGAATATACCATATGGCAATGTTATATGCGTAGACTAATGCAAAAATAATTATAAGTCATAAGTTAAATGCATGACTCGTTTATGTTGCAGATTTTGCATGGCTTAACGGGAGAGAAGGCTTAAATGCATTGCTTAGTGAGACTTCGAGGTGGACACTTTACATGTTGAGAGCACTTATGTGGCAGATTTTACATGGCTTAATGGGAGAGAAGATTTAAATGTATTGCTTAGTGGGATGTTGAGGTGGACACGTTGTATGCTAAGAAAACTAGAAAAAACTTCTTACAAATGTAAGATTTGTAAGAGTGAGTAATTATTGCCATCTTGATATATTTTTTATTCCTTGTAACATGAACAGAAACACCATGCGTGCAAGAAGGATATTAGCAAGATGGTCCTGTTTGAAGGAAAAAAATGCTTCAACGATGTTATGTCAGTGATAAAAAAAACCTCGTCAATAGTGAATGGAGGTCTAGAAGAAGAAAAACACATAATTGTGTAATTTTGAGTGAATCATAAATTCATTATAATGTATGTAATGTGCTGAACTAGGATGCTATGTATCGGTCCGCAAGAAGAGGTAATAATGCTCTTATGGTATCCGACAAAAGTCAATGATATATAGTTGTGTCATGATCTCTCTGAGATGTTTCATTCTCCGTTGAGGAATCTTGTACGTGAGTGTAAGTGCATCTAGTGCCCCTTAGTGATTTTGGTGGTATGAAGACTTATAGGTTAAGTATCTAGTGTGCTTATAAGTGTACACATGATCCATAAGTCATTGAGGAGTTTGAGATATTTGAAGAATATCGACCCCTAAAAATGTATATCTTCAGTTGAAGAAATTGGTCTGAAGCTGAAGAAATGAATCGCGAGGAATCTGCGATGAAATTGATATTCCTCATGAAGATATTGATATTGAGAAGACCGGTGGTTCCTGAAGAAAATCATTCTGAAGAAATTGAAGCGTGAAGATTTTCGCTCTCTGTTTTACTTTCTTCGCATTTGATGAATAGGAACACCGTACTGTTAAAGGGGGTCAAAGTAACACTATGGAATGGATTTCCTCATGATGCTCAACCCAAGCCAAATCCTACCAAAAGCCTCAAGTGAGGAATATGAGTGACATGAGGACTCTCACAGTTGAGGGTCCCGACCGTTTCGATAGCCACGCCAAGTCACTGGTCTTATCCACTCCAACGGTCATATTATTTAAGGGCATTAATGTCAAATCATGTCGGGATGCTCCCAGGCTATAAATAGCCGCCCCCCACAACCACTAGCTGGTTGGCTGCTCCGTTAGAAACTGACACTTGTCATAAGAGCAACCCAAATTCCTCAGAGCCTACGAGAGTAAATCATCAGTGAGGAAATACACCACCCACCGAAACCACAAACCAAACCTAGTGATTGAGCATCACTGAAGAAGTTGTTCCTGTGTGGGACTGAAGCCTTTTACCTTTGAGGACTGTGCATCCTCCAGACGGTTAGGCGCCATGGTCTAGAGCAATCCAGCAGTCAATTGTGGATTGTCGGGTGACTGAGTTTGTGAGGGTTTGGAAGTCTGCCCTGAAGACTTACCACGAGTGTTGGGCGAGGACTGTGTGTCCTTAGCTCAAGGAGAATACGGTAGGGACTGTGTGTCCCGGGACTGGGTGTCCTTTGGTTTAAATACCAAGCCGCTCCAAACCAGATGTACAACTGTCACAACAGTTGGAACTGGGTCATCAACAACAGTCTTCATCAAGAATCGGGTTCTAATTCCTCAACTCTTTACATTCTCTGTATTATGTGTTGATGACATTCAGTGTGACTGTTTGAAGAATTTGCTGAAGACTTTCTCTGAATTTCCTCAACCCCAAATTCTTCACTTGAGTTAATCATCATCTGTATTCTGCGTGTCTGCTTACTGTGCAATCTGTTTTCATAATCTTCACTCTATAATACTGCTGTTGTGAACGGTTGCACGACTGATCCTTAACTGTTTCCGCTGTAAGTTAGTCATCAGTGAGGAATTTCCTCAAAAGGAATTTCCTCGGTGATGAAATTCTAAAAATCTCCTATTCACCCCCCTCTAGTCGATATAACGCACTTTCAATTGGTATCAGAGCAAGGTACTCCCTTGTTCTGTGTGATTTTGGTTTAACCACCTGGAGTTTTAGTTATGTCGACTGCAGGCATGTTTAAGGTGACTGCAGCATGTCCTACCTACGAGGGAAAGAACTTTCCCTTCTGGAAGAACAAAATGCAAATGCATCTACAAGCTATAGACAATGATCTCTGGTATATTGTGGAAATGGTGTCCCCATCATTTCTGCTAGTGTCACTGCAGCTGATGTGAAGAAATTCAAGCAACTCGATTCTCAAGCGAAGAACATCATCTGTGGTCATCTGAGCCCTGGCCAGTTTGGAAGAGTAAGTGCCTTAGGCTCTGCAACACTGATCTGGGAGAGACTGTGCAAGGTAAATGAAGGAGTATCAACCCAACGCGACTCTCGTGTTGATATTCTTCGCAATCTCTTCAATCGCTTCAAGAGACATGACAATGAAAGCTGCCAAGACACCTTTGATCGCCTCACTAACATATCAAATGAACTACAAGCACTGGGAACACGAGACATCACTGATCACGAAGTTGTGAAGAAACTGCTGAGATCTTTGGGTTCTTCATTTGACACTTTAGTTCTGATGATTCAAGAAAGACCAGACTACAAGATGCTAGATCCTGCTGATATCCTCGAAAGGCTAAATACTCATGAATTCCAGCTAGAAGAAAAGAGAGATCTATATGGACAAAGCTATTCCAGACCACGAGCACTGAAGGCAAGAGCAATTTCCTCATCTGAAGAAGAAGACACAGATGACAGCAGTTGTGACCCTGAAGAATTTGGTCAGGAACTTGCAATGCTTGTGAGGAAATTCCAGAGATTTACACGACGAGGCCAGTTCGGTAAATCATCAAGAAGAGACATGAGGAAATCAGAATCTGCATCTGAGGACTACAAGAAACGGACCTATCACAAGTGCAAGAAATCAGGTCATTACATTGCTGATTGTCCTCGTTGGGGAAAGGAATCAAAGAAGAAGAAATACAAGGATGACAGTTCTGATGACTCAAAGAAGAAGAAGAAATCTTCAAAATCCTCATCTTCAAAGTCCTCCTCACACAAGAAGACTAGCTTCAGAAAGGCTCGGGCACTTATTGGCAAGGAAATGGATTCCGAGGCAGAATCAGAAGAATGTGATGATGAAGAAGGCTCTGGAGAAGATTCAGAATCCGGACAGGCTAGTCTTGCACTAGCAACCAATTTCGTCAGCAAGTCAATCTTCAATCTTGAAGAAAATGAGTGCACCATCCATACTGATGACTATGCTGATGACTTCGCTCCAACCTATTGCTTCATGGCAAAAGGTTCAAAGGTATCACATAATGCCTCCTCCTCTGATTCAAGTGACTGTGAACATGATGATTACAAAAAACCCAGTTACAGTAAACTTGCCATCATTGCCACTAAACAACAAACTACTCTGGAAAAGCTTCAAAAACTGCTAGACAAAAGTGATGATCTGTTGAATGATGAAATGAATCTTAATCAAATCCTCGCTGATGACATGAAAAATCTTCAGTCTAGATTTGATATTCTTCAGGATCGTTATGATACACTCCTCACTGATCATGAGAAGCTTTCCTACGAATTTCTTCAAAGGAAGCTTGATCTTGAGAAGCTGAGGATGTCTTATGATGATCTTCGTATGGAAAATGATTCATTACTAGCTCAACAGATCAGCGCTAGTCAAGTTGAATTTATTCCTCCATGTATTAAATGCATTGATCGTGAAACTGCTAATTCTTCACCAGAATCTTCAAATGCTACCACTGCTACAAATTCTTCAACTGCACCTGTTGTGTCTATTTCCTCACTTGAGGAAAACACAAATGTCACTGATGAAAATGCAGGGTTGAAGGAATTGTACATGACAGGCATGTACAAAAGCCTCAAAGGACATCAAATCCTTTGTGATGTGCTCAAAAAGCAGATCTTGAACAGGAACCCGAGGAAAGAAGGAATTGCCTTTGAGAGGAAATTGAATGCTGATGGATCTTATTGGAAACCTGAGCAGTATCCCAAAACCTCATGGGTTGCTGCTACTGGGCCTCCTTTTGATCCATCTAATCTAACTGGCTTCTCATGTGAATTATCCTATTCCTCGGATGAGTCATTTGATTCCAACTATAAACTGTTCAAAAATCAATCTGGTGAAGTATTTGCTCGATATGTTGGAACTAACTGCAGGAATGGCCCTCCTCTGAGGAAAATCTGGGTTCCCAAAAGCTGTCTTGAAAATCTTCAAGTGAATGTCCTCATGACATCACCTCTGAAGAATCTGAACCCCAGATCAAATTCCTCAGGAGGACCAAAGTCTTCAAGAGGATCAAAATCCTCAACTGGTCAAAACTATGCTCGTACCCGTGCTTATGCGTCTAACATGCAGGGAAACTACAAGGAATATGATTATGAGCGCTACTCCTCAAATCATTATGTTCATAAATCATCAAACCAGTTCTCTGCATACTCATATGAGTACTTTAACCCCCCTACTGTTAAGAGAAGTGCATTAGCTTCAATGCCACCTTTCTTATATGGTGCTCGCAGGATGATGAACGCTTTGCCACCCCTTCAGATGTGGGTGGCGAAGAAATCAAACTAATCACTTCTGCAGGTCAGGTCTCCAGATGAAAATCATTATCTGAAGAATTTGCTGGAGACCTGAGGAAATGCTTGATAGGACGCAAGCTAATGATTAATGAAATAGAAATATTTCACATGTCCTTACATTTCTGTTATGATGAAATCACTGAACTGATGAAATTAGTATCATATTCTTCAAATCTGAAGCATATGAGATGGTAAGCTGTACTAATTCATCTGCAGGATGACAAACCCAAAAATACTGAGTGGGTTCTCGATAGTGGCCGCACACATCACATGACTGGTGATAAAAGCCTACTGATGAATATGCCACTAACTCCATCACCTCTGAAGCAAATCACATATGCTGATAAAGGTAAAAGCAAGGTATTGGGACTTGGCAAAGTAGCTATTTCCAAGGATAGGCATATGGACAAAGTGATGCTTGTTGAATCCCTTGGTTTTAACCTCATGTCAGTCTCGATGCTTTGTGATCTTGATATGATTGTTATCTTTGGTAGATATAGATGTGTAGTCATCATGGAATCTGACAGATCCAAAGTCTTCGAAGGTGTAAGAAGAGGGGATTTGTACATTGTTGACTTCTCTACAGG
Organism: Hordeum vulgare subsp. vulgare; assembly: GCF_904849725.1. Classification (NCBI taxonomy): domain Eukaryota; kingdom Viridiplantae; phylum Streptophyta; class Magnoliopsida; order Poales; family Poaceae; genus Hordeum; species Hordeum vulgare. Next base: position 68,444,250 of record NC_058523.1, read on the forward strand.
TCCTCAACCAGCCACTTGCTTACTAGCAAAAACCTCAGAAGGATGGCTGTGGCACCGAAGACTAGGTCATGCAGGCATGAGGAATTTGCACACACTTGCAAAGAAGAAGCATGTCATTGGCATCGAATCAGTCAAATTCCTCAAAGATCATCTCTGCGGTGCTTGTGAATCTGGGAAAATGACCAGATCCAAGCATCCCTCCAAAACCATCATGACCACTACACGTCCATTTGAATTGCTTCATATGGATTTATTTGGACCTACTCACTATGCAACACTAACCAATGCAGCATCTCTATATGGCTTTGTCATAGTTGATGATTATTCCACATACACTTGGGTGCATATTATAGTGTATAAAACTGAAGTGCAGGAAATCTTCAAACGATTTTCTTCAAGGGCCTCGACGAACTTCGGCATCAAGATCAAACATATAAGGAGTGATAATGGAACCGAGTTCAAAAACACTGGTCTTGATGATTATCTTGATGAACTTGGTATTACTCACGAATTGTCTGCTCCTTATACTCCTCAGCAGAATGGTGTCGTCGAAAGAAAGAACAGGACTCTGGTTGAAATGGCAAGAACTATGCTTGAAGAATATCAGACTCCTCGTCGCTTCTGGCCTGAAGCAATCAACACTGCATGTCATATCATCAACAGGGTATATCTTCACAAATTCCTCAAGAAAACATCATATGAACTCCTCACTGACAAGAAACCCAATGTAAGTTATTTCAAAGTCTTCGGTGCAAAATGCTGGATTAGAGATCCTCATCATAGCTCAAAATTTGCACCTAAGGCACATGACGGTTTTATGCTCGGTTATGGAAAGGACTCGCACACCTACAGAGTCTTCAACAACTATCACAACAAAGTTGTTGAGACTGTAGATGTGTGGTTCGATGAAACTAATGGCTCGCAAAGAGAGCAATTGCCTTCTGATCCAGATAAGCTGTCTCCTGAAGAAGCAATAAAGCTTAAGCCTACTGAAGACATTGTCCCCACTGAGGAAATTGGTGAAGAAACGATCCCCATCGCTGATGAAAGCCAAGAAGATGCTCCTGAGGAAATTGCAACATCACCACTTCCTCAGCCCAGACAAAATCCTCAACCAGCTCATCCGAGGATTGCAAATGAAGTAGAACTTGACAAAATCCTCAACGACATCAACGCGCCAGGTCCTCTCACTCGCTCAAAAGCTTCACACTTAGTTAACTTTTGTGGGCATTTTTCCTTTGTATCCATCACAGAACCCTCAAAAGTAGCTGAGGCTTTTCTGGAACCGGAGTGGATCCAAGCCATGCAAGACGAACTTCTTCAATTCAAGCTGAATGACGTATGGGAGCTCGTCAAACGACCAGATCCTCGCAAGCATAACATCATCGGCACCAAGTGGATTTTCCGAAACAAGCAAGATGAGGACGGTCAAGTGGTGAGGAACAAGGCACGACTTGTAGCCCAAGGCTACACCCAGGTTGAAGGAATAGATTTCGATGAAACTTCTGCACCTGTTGCTAGACTTGAAGCTATTCGAATTCTACTTGCTTATGCTAATCATCATAACATCATCTTATATCAAATGGATGTGAAAAGTGCATTCCTCAATGGTAAGCTTGAGGAAGAAGTATATGTTGCTCAGCCCCCAGGTTTTGAGGATCCAAAGAATCCAGACAAAGTCTTCAGACTCAAAAAGGCTCTGTATGGCCTCAAGCAAGCCCCTCGGGCATGGTATGATACATTGAAGGAATTCCTCATGAAGAAAGGCTTCAAACCTGGTTCACTCGATCCAACTCTTTTCACAAAATCTTATGATAATGAGCTGTTTGTATGTCAAATATATGTTGATGACATCATATTTGGTTGTACTGACAAAAGATACAGTGATGAATTTGCCTATATGATGAGTGAAGAATATCAGATGTCCATGATGGGGGAGCTGAAATTCTTCTTAGGTCTTCAAATTCGTCAACAAAACAATGGAATCTTCATATCACAGGAGAAATACCTCAAGGATGTTCTGAGGAAATTCGACATGCATGAATGCAAAGGTTCCAAGACTCCAATGCCTACCAACGATCACCTGGGCACTGATGAAAATGGTAAAGATTTCGATCAGCAGGTATACCGTTCTATGATTGGCTATTTATTGTATCTATGTGCATCTAGGCCAGATATAATGCTTAGTGTTTGCATGTGTGCACGTTTTCAAGCAAAACCGAAGGAATCACACCATAAGGCTGTGAAACATATTCTTCGATACTTAGCTCACACACCAACACTAGGATTGTGGTATCCCAAGGGCTCCAATCTTCATCTGGTAGGGTATTCTGATTCAGACTATGCTGGTGACCGTGTGGATCACAAGTCAACATCTGGCACATGCCATTTCCTCGGAAGATCACTAGTTTGCTGGTCCTCAAAGAAGCAGAACTGCGTATCACTCTCCACTGCCGAAGCTGAGTACATTGATGCTGGTTCTTGTTGTGCTCAATTACTATGGATGAAGCAAACCCTCAAGGACTACGGCATCAACATGAAGAATGTGCCTCTCTACTGTGACAATGAGAGTGCTATCAAGATTGCATATAACCCAGTACAGCACTCGAAGACCAAGCACATCCAGATTCGTCATCATTTTCTTCGGGACCATGTCCTCAAGGGCAATATCCTCATCGACCATGTGAAGACTGATGATCAACTAGCTGATATCTTCACTAAGCCCTTGGATGAGAAAAGGTTTTGCAAGTTGTGGTGTGAGCTAAATATCTTAGAGTCTTCAAATGTTTTGTAAAAACATGCACACATCCTAACACTTATGCAAAGTTGATGACTTAGATGTGCAACACATGATGAAACGATTTTCTTCAACCAATGAAGAAAGTCACTCTGAATGTGAAGAAATTAACGAAGAAATTGATTCTCAGGGCCCTACGACAATTGTACGCGGCGTCTGTAATCAACATTCTTATATGGTGGGTAACGCCACCGCCCAATGTGAAATTCCTCAAGTTGATTTTCTTCAAATGATCAATTTCCTCACAATGCATTTTTATTCAAAACAGTTGTTCTTCATTGTGATGATCTATTGCAAAATCTTCAAAAACACTTGATGACTTTCATTTGCCTAGGTAGACTGTGATTTCTAGCCCTCAACAGCATTCACTTATTGCTATTTCTTCAAGTTAATGTTTCTGTTAAGTGAATGTGATCGGACCCTACTTTCCCTCTATGCTATAATTATCCAGTCTATTCAATTCTTCATATGCGTTCTACTTGAAACTTTGTTCAAAATCCTCACTGCATCCTTGTCAGCTGATGATTTTGTAACAAAAATCCTCAAATCTTCAAAAAATTGTTTTCTTCAAAGGAACAGTAACTGAACCCCCACTTCCCACGATCGGATAACCACGATCTCCACTATCTCCACCGCTTCGTACGGGAGCTACACGTGTCCTGCGGAGACGTAGAGGCAAGGGCTATTCGGTCCGAAACTTTCGCGCCAAACAGTAACTTTCGAGCTATAAATATGTCCTTATCCCCCTCGGTATCATCTTCTTCGCCTCATCACTCTCCTGCCACAGCACACCGAACCCTAGCGCCACCGCTGGTAGTCTTGTCGCCGACAAGGAAGAGCTTCACTGCCTCAACCTTCGCGCCGCCAAGATCACGCCGGAGTCGGAACATCTACGTCCGCCGCCGCCGTAGACGTCCTCTACTGCCAAGTTAGGATACATTGGACACTTGACCGAAGAGCCTCTCCAACACCACCTTTTGTGTTCTTCGTTCGCACCTTCCAGGGTAAATATATCCCATTTTTACAGCAGATTAGATCTGAAATTTTACCTCTCCCATGTGAAATCTGTTTTTCCTCAAGATACGATGCGCACATGATTCCTCAAACACTATCCATCACCACAATTATTGATGAACTAGCTAAGCATCTAAGATTTTCACGAGATTCCTCAATTGTGCGAATTTTCGGATCTGTACAACTCTGGAACCCAAGAACAGTATGCTTAAGCAAATTCCTCAACCACTGGTTATATTCCTCAAACTGTCAAACTTTTTCATTTTCTTCAAATCTGAGAACGCATATGACCTCTCCAAATTCCTCGCAACTATACTCTGTTCACAGGTACACACATGTCAGCTGATGAATCTCTCGGTTCTCATCACATTAACTCATTTGCAGCATTTCTGGAAGAAACTCTTCAAGGCTCATCAGAATCTTCAAGAGTTCAAAATCATCAGCAAATTCCTCGTCTAAAGAAAATGGAGGAAGAAAGGAAACAGAAGGGAGGAAAGAAACTGGAGCAGAACACAGCTGTTGATATTCCTGATGACATATACATGGACTATTGCACGCCTGATGATGAACCTGAGACAATGCCTAAAAGAAAGATTAGACTGCAGAAAATTGAACGCAGATGGGCAAAGGAGTGGAAGGAGTACAGGTTTGTGACCCCAAAATATGCGAAGAAATTCGCTTTGAAGCCTCCTGGCAGAAGGGCTCCACTTGAGGATCATCAAGTAGCTCATCCCTCAAGTCTTATGACACTTGATGACTACCCAGATGAAAAAAAGGCATCTGGCCAAGCTCAAGAAGCAAGGCGAAACAGCAGTGAAGAAATTTAATGAATCCTCAGCTGCTGCCTCCGGTGCTGCTCATTCCTCAGCAGCAGAAACTTCAGGCTCAGAGATTCCTCAAAAGCAGTCTGCGCCATCAAAGCCAAAGGCTCCAAAGCCTCAAGAGAAGTCTGGACAGGCTTCTGTTACAAAACCCTCAACTCTAAAACACTCAGCTCCAAAACCCTCGGTTCCAAAACCGTCAACTCCAAAACCATCAGCGCCAAAACCCTCAGCACCCATCTCATCTACACCAAAGTCCTCAGTTCCACCTCCAAAGCCAGTACAGAAGAAAGTCGTGAAGACTACGACTGCCAGCTCCAGCTCCTCACTCCCAGCTGCAACTAGCTCGGAGACAAAGTCTTCAACTCCCTTTGTGAAGACTTTGACAACTATTGAACCTGCACCTCTGTCCAGCCCCAGCAAAATCATCGCAGTCCCGTCTGCATCAGAGGGAAGTGATGAGTATGATGATGAAACTTTGCAAGCCATCATCAGAAACAAGCAAGAACGGGTAGCACAAGCATCAGGCAGTGCTATTCCTCTGGCCATGGACCCCAAGGTCCTCCTCGACTTCATCAATGTATGGTATGAAGACCCAAACACACCCATTGATGATTTGAAACTTCCTCCTGGCGTCAGCCACATGGTGGCTACCTTCATAAACGAAGCCAAGTGGAAGGAACAGAAGGCCAAGCAGGCAAAGATTGCAAAGGCCAGAAAGGAGAAATTCCTTAGGCAAAATGTCCTCAAGCTGACGCCTGAAGCATTGGTGTCGACCCAGGCAGAGCTGCAAGTCTTGACTGACAAGTTTGAGAAACTGTCAGACCGCACAAGCATCAAACGCAATTTCATCAAGCTAGCCACTAGTGCTGTTGATGACTACAACAAGCGACACCCACAACCAGCACCAACTCCTCAGCCCCTGGTTGAACAGCCAGAAGATGCATCTCCTGATGAGGAGGAAATTCCTCAAAGTGAGGAACAACACCAAGAGCGCCGAGCTGATGAGCCGGCCATTGAAGAAATCATCACCAAGACCACCACTGATGAAACTGCAACCCCTGATGCAACTGCTACTGATCCAGCTGCTTCACCAAAGCAGGCTGATGACTCTGTTCCAGCTGGTTCCTCACTGCCAGCTGAAGAATCTGTCGAGAAAACATCTTCACCAAAAGCTTCAAAGGTGAAGAAGTTAATCCCGTCTGCATCAGACGCGAAAAAGACAAGAGCTGCTGAGAAGGAAGCGAAGAAGAGAAAAGCTTCCTCAGCAGAAGAAAAGATTGAGGCAAAACGCCTCAAGGAAACTGAAGAATCTGCCCCTCTGGACCCGGTGGCTCTAAATGTTGCACCTTCATATGAAATGGTCGTCATTGGTGACCAAACTACAAGGGCAGATGAGGAAATGAAGGATGCTGCCTCTGAGGAGCATACTGATGAGGAAATACAGATTGATGACAGTCCTCAACCTCATATTCCTCAGAAAGAGACTACTCAAGCTTCAGCTGCAGCAGCTGATGAATCTGCTTCTGCCACAAAGTCAGCTGATGAAAAACAAGCTGAAGAATATGTCTAGTCTGAGCAGGCTCCTCCCACTGAACAGGCTAACCAAACTCCTCAAGCTGAGGAGGAAGAAGAAATTCCTCAGCCTGAAGCTCAGCCAGAGCAAGAAATACCAGCTGATGAAATTCCTCAACCTGAGGACACTGCTGAAGAAAATGTTCCCGCCCCTGACAATGAATTCATTGTGCTCAACCCAGAGACTGACATGGTTGTTTCCCCACCCATTCCTCAGCACACTATCCAGCCAGTTCAGCGCCAGCTATTCTCGAAGCGGCCCAAGTTTCAGAAAGAAAATTTCTTTGAGGAACGCATGTATTTCATCGGAGAGAATCCTTATGACAAGCCTCAAATGAGGCATCTGAAGTTTTGGACAAGGACTCAGATGAACTACTATGCTTCTGTGCTGTGTGGACGCAACAAGATATTCCAGCACAAGCACATTCCTCATGATGAACTTGAAGAAATTCCCTGCATGGAACCAGTCCTCAGTGTACTCCATGATGCAGGTTTGCTCCCTATGTGCTCCGACATATCAGATTGGAATAGTGAGCTTATTCTTCAGTTCTATGCAACTCTGCACATCTCGGGCAATGCTGATGACATCAACACTTGGGTGTTCGACTGGATGACCCAAAACACTCACTACAAGGCTCCAGCGTCTGAACTCCTCAGAGAACTGCCCGTACCAATTCCTTCAGAAGGGGCTGTGAAGCTTTATGGTGAGCGTGAGCTACCAAATGGAATGATGTAAGTCCTCATGAAGCCTTTGGCTGCAGGAAAAACCTCAAGAACCACATTCCTCGTCCATGAGCTCAAGTACACACCCCGGTCTGTCTACCGCATTCTCTGCAGTGTGCTAGCGCCCATCAAAGGCCATGACGATGAAGAAGATGTCGTCGGCCTCATGAAGAATATCCTCTTCAACATCATTCACGGTATCCCCATGAATATCCATGATTTCTTCTTGAGGACTTTGGCTGACAATGCAATGTGCCCCTATGATCACAAAATTTATGCACCATGGATCATGAGATTCCTCAGGACAAGGACAGGCATCAACTTCCACCCAGATTTCCAGAACCATGTTAGTTATATGCCTCCTATCCGGGTCAACAAGAAGACTTTCGAGCCCATTGAGGGAAAAGGAAAGTCTGTGATTGATGAAGGCAGCAGGCCTCTTGATGGTCAATTTAAAGAGCCAGATGCATATTTCTCATGGGACGCTACTGAGACTCGTCCACCAAGCCCTGTTCCTCCTCGCGTGCTAAACACCAGAGAGCTTCTCCTCAGTCTTCATCAGAAGGTGGATCACAACCACAAATGGGTCAAACGCCAGTTTGGTGCCATTGTGAAAACCCTCACTGAGACACAGAACTCTGTGAAACTTAATCATCACTATCTGCATGAGGTTTTTGATCGCACCTGGGCTACCCATGCCCATCTGAAGACCCAGACTGAGCTTGAAGAATTGAATTTTGAGCAGGACTTTGACTGGTCGTGGCCTCCCAAGAAGAAGTTCAGGCCCATTCCAGTGCCAGATCTTGAAGACAGCTCCTTCTCGTCCTTCCGCACCGCCGAATCTGATGAGGAACAGCTCGACACCGCAACAGGCCCAAGGAAGAAGACTACACCCAAGAAGCGCCAAGGATCTTCATCCACCGCCAAGAAATAAGTCTTCACGGGCGTTAGTCCTCAGTTTGTCCCTTTTTGTCACTTGATGACAAAGGGGGAGAAACTTGAGAGTTAGTCTTCAAACGGGAGTTATTTTTGGGGCTTATGAACTATATTTAAGTTACAAACTCTTGGCTCTTCTGAAGTTTTTATGTAATGAGTTGTAACTTAAGCCCGATGGTACTCTGACGCTTTTTGAACGTTTTTCTTCGCATGCTTATTCCTCAAGTTTTAATGCACGCATGCTGGAATTCGTCAGATACCATTTGCCATCATGCATCTTCATTTTCTTCATATGATATGTTATATGTATGCATGATTTACAAGATTCAGGGGGAGATCTCCATGATATAAATCATCAATGTGCATATGCTATAAAAGTAAAATCCTCAAGGTATGCACATCTTCAGGGGGAGTCTCTGTGAATCTTGTCTTCAAATTCCTCAATTAAGTATTTACACTTCATATTTTTGATCCCCGTTGAAGACTTAACCTAATTGTCATCAACCACAAAAAAGGGGGAGATTGTAAGTGCATCTAGTGCCCCTTAGTGATTTTGGTGGTATGAAGACTTATAGGTTAAGTATCTAATGTGCTTATAAGTGTACACAGGATCCATAAGTCATTGAGGAGTTTGAGATATTTGAAGAATATCGACCCCTAAAAATGTATATCTTCAGTTGAAGAAATTGGTCTGAAGCTGAAGAAATGAATCGCGAGGAATCTGCGATGAAATTGATATTCCTCATGAAGATATTGATATTGAGAAGACCGGTGGTTCCTGAAGAAAATCATTCTGAAGAAATTGAAGCGTGAAGATTTTCGCTCTCTGTTTTACTTTCTTCGCATTTGATGAATAGGAACACCGTACTGTTAAAGGGGGTCAAAGTAACACTATGGAATGGATTTCCTCATGATGCTCAACCCAAGCCAAATCCTACCAAAAGCCTCAAGTGAGGAATATGAGTGACATGAGGACTCTCACAGTTGAGGGTCCCGACCGTTTCGATAGCCACGCCAAGTCACTGGTCTTATCCACTCCAACGGTCATATTATTTAAGGGCATTAATGTCAAATCATGTCGGGATGCTCCCAGGCTATAAATAGCCGCCCCCCACAACCACTAGCTGGTTGGCTGCTCCGTTAGAAACTGACACTTGTCATAAGAGCAACCCAAATTCCTCAGAGCCTACGAGAGTAAATCATCAGTGAGGAAATACACCACCCACCGAAACCACAAACCAAACCTAGTGATTGAGCATCACTGAAGAAGTTGTTCCTGTGTGGGACTGAAGCCTTTTACCTTTGAGGACTGTGCATCCTCCAGACGGTTAGGCGCCATGGTCTAGAGCAATCCAGCAGTCAATTGTGGATTGTCGGGTGACTGAGTTTGTGAGGGTTTGGAAGTCTGCCCTGAAGACTTACCACGAGTGTTGGGCGAGGACTGTGTGTCCTTAGCTCAAGGAGAATACGGTAGGGACTGTGTGTCCCGGGACTGGGTGTCCTTTGGTTTAAATACCAAGCCGCTCCAAACCAGATGTACAACTGTCACAACAGTTGGAACTGGGTCATCAACAACAGTCTTCATCAAGAATCGGGTTCTAATTCCTCAACTCTTTACATTCTCTGTATTATGTGTTGATGACATTCACTGTGACTGTTTGAAGAATTTGCTGAAGACTTTCTCTGAATTTCCTCAACCCCAAATTCTTCACTTGAGTTAATCATCATCTGTATTCTGCGTGTCTGCTTACTGTGCAATCTGTTTTCATAATCTTCACTCTGTAATACTGCTGTTGTGAACGATTGCACGACTGATCCTTAACTGTTTCCGCTGTAAGTTAGTCATCAGTGAGGAATTTCCTCAAAAGGAATTTCCTCAGTGATGAAATTCTAAAAATCTCCTATTCACCCCCCTCTAGTCGATATAACGCACTTTCAGTGAGTCATCGCTCTACTTTGGTTCTGACTTCTGAGATGTTCTGACACACGTTATACATATCTTCTGCATGCACGTCCTCTTCTCTAAATTTTTATGCCTTCTTCAATGTTTTTCTAGAGTCACATTCACAAAAGTACGTTAGAGAAACGTGTCCTCGCTCGCTAGCCCACATCTTCGCCCTTGGCCTAGTTGTATGAAAAAGCCCATTTCGGCCTGCACACATCTGTACCGCTCTTCTCATTCTATCCGTATGAATCTCAAAAGGAAAAAAAACTTGGCTTCTAGTGAAACATTGGCCCAAAATTGCCATAATTCAAGATCCTCCCAATGCCCCCGGGTGGTGGATATGACCTCATCGTAGACGGAGATCCCCGACGATGTCTTCCCAAACATCCTCATTCGCATACAGACCCCGGCTGACATTGTCCACGCTGCCATCGCCTGCCCCTCTTTCCATCGGATCATCTTCAACGGTGTTTTACATTGATGCTTTTGCTCCTCCTTGGCTTAGTTGGACACCGCGGGCATCGATGTAAAGAATGCAAAAGCGATGGCTCCATATACGCTCTTTTCACCCCCCACTAGGCTGCAAGAAAAGCTCGAGGTTCGTGAGCCGCTCGAGATCGACTCATTGTTTACCTCGACTCGAGATCGACTCGAAAATAAATAAGCTCAGTTTGAACACTTTGTGCAGCTCGACCGAGAAACAAACTGATCTTGAGTTAAGACTAGCTCGCTCGATTTTAGCTCGATACCTCGACATAATATCATTAATTTCAATGATCATGCCATATATTAAATGCAAATAAGATAATGTATATTACCATATATGTTGTCCATGATTTTTCCATTCTATTTACTAGCAAACATGGAAGCTTAGTTAAATGCAGAGAAGAATTAAGACTTATTATGGTCTTTGGCCAATAATTCGTTTTATTAGTTACTCCCTCCATTCTTTTATGTAAGGTGTATTATTTTTAATATGGTGACCAAGGCACATAATTATACGCATGTTAAGATAAAATTAACCTTGGATAAATCATTGATTATCGGCAACTAAATCATTTAGACTAGAAAAGTGAGATACACCTTTGTCATGAATCATTATCTTATTTTGATATACTAAACTTTTGGTTGTGAGGGAATAAATCAAATTACTTTAATGCAATTTAGGTTATTATCATATTGATTGGAATAATACCTTTTAGGCATTTTCTTATGTCGTATTGATTGGAATAATACCTTTTAGGCATTTTCTTATGTCGTGTTGAGCCTTATCTGGTTGAAATAATAATCATAGATTTGTAATTTTCATCATTTTATTTAGCTGGAAACTAGCTCGAGATCGTTACAAGCTGAGCACGAGTCATGTTCTCCAGCTCGACCTTGAGCTTTACTCTATCTATGCTCGCTCGACTTTTAGTACGAGTTGAGCTGAGCCAACTTTAACTCGCTTAAACTCAACTCGTTTGCATCCCCACCCCGGTACGGTCCCTCAACTGTGTAGGATAGCATTCCGGCCGACCCATAGCTGGTACAAATAGGGACATTCTTTTTTCTCTGTTCGATTTCCTTCTTCTTTCTTTTACTTTCAATTTTAATTTTTTAATTTTGAGTTTTTTTCAAATTCACATAAACAAAATCATGAATTTTTTCAAAATTGGGAACATTTTTCAAATACGTGCTGATTATTATTTTTTATCAATAGAACTTTTTCGAAATATCCTTTTTCCAAATTAACAAACATAAAATTGGGAACAATTTCTGAAATTTGGATCATTTTTTAGAAGTCCTGAACTATGTTTGAAATCCGAAAATATTTCACATACGTAATTGTATTTTCAAAAAATTAAATGTTTTCTCCTTCTCTAACATTTTTAAAGAAGCAAATAAGAAACATAAGAACAAAAACAAACCAAGAGCGCCCCGCCCCGCATATGGGCCGGCTTAAAGCTAGCATTGGGGAAGAGGAGGGTGTGCATTATTCACGAGAGTCCCTGTGTGCGTCAAGAAGTTGTGGGTTCGCACAGTGGCCATCCAACTGGAACACCGTTGCATAGAGACACAATGGCGTGGCGGCAATATAGAGAAACAATGATGTACCGTCCGGTTCAGTGTAGCATCATGCGTTTTGGCTAGATTTTTGTTTAGAAACTTTTATGAACATATGAAATATATGTTGATTTTTTAATACACATTGAACATTTTTGTAATATACAATGAGAAATTATGAAAATAAAGTAAACTTTTCCCAATAAAAATAATGAACAATTGCCAAATACACAATGAACACTTTATAGTATACATTTAACAACATATATATATATATATATATATATATATATGGTGAAAAAATTTAAATGCACAATGAACAATTTACCTTGAAAAATTTATTAAGATACAATGAATTTTTTTTAATACAGGACGAACCAATCGTTATATACAAGGTGAACATTTTTATAATACATGGTGAACCTTTCATATAATAAAAAAAAGAACGACAAAAGAAAAAATGCTAAAAAAGGAACCAGAAAATAAATCAAAACCAAGGAAAACTTAAAAAAAGTGAAAGAACAAGAAATAAACACAAAGAAGAAGAAAAAATACAGAAAACAGCGAAGGTAAACATGTATGTTCACCGGCGCAATTGGAGGCTTGCTTCGGCAAAGACTGTCCTATTTGACGCATTTTGTGTCAAATAGCCACATGCCGGCCCATGTTGTAGCAATCACCTTCATACTTTGGCGTCCGTACTGTAGCGGTACAAACGTTAAAATTTAAACTTTTCAAAAAAATATGTCATTTCTTTTATAAAAGCAATGTTTGAATATAAAGTTTTTTATCAATGTTACAAAAATTATTGACATTATTTCACAAGCTTAAAACAATTTTGGAAATTCACGAATATATTTCTGAAACACGAACAGTTTTAAAGTGTAGAAAAAATGAAAATTCTGAACATTTTTTCGGAAACGAAAAAATAGTAAAATAATGTCAACAATTTTTGAAATCTCGAACATTTTTTATTGAAATTAAAAATTATTTAAAAATGCAAACAGTTGTTTTGAAAACAGAGTACAAATGATAAAAAATTGCAAAAAAATTCAGCTTGAATATTTTATAAATACATTAGAAAATATTGAACAATTGTTTAAACGGGGTCTTTTTTTGAAATTCCAGAACAAAAGTTGTAAGCGCGAACATATTTTGAAACTTCCAAACAAAATTTAAAAACACAAATATTTTAAAAATTGTGAAAAAAAATTAAACTAGAGCATTTTTTGAAACACCTAAAAAATGAGAAAATGGAAACTCTTTCCATCAGCCGATTGATTTTGAGGGTCGCGTCCGCCGTCTCTTGCACGCGACGCGTGTCTTGTGTGGGTCGAGCCAACCTCGAATAGTTTCCTATTCCTATTCAATCTTTCTTCACACGACTCGATACGGCCAAAAGGTGAGGGGTTGAGATTGCACACAAGGCAAGGCTCGCACCGCTGCCCCCGACACCTCCTCCATTTCAGTGAATATTGCCTTCTCGTTGTTGACGCTGGCGACCTCGACTCCGAGGCCCTACGACTCCCCTCTCCTCCCTCTCCATCTCCTCTAACATCGGAGCCATCTATCCCACTCCAGATCGCTCTTCCCCTTTCCTCCCTCTCCCTCTCCTCTAACCTCGCAACCATCTATCCCTCTCGAGTTTCTGCAACGTGGTCGTTGTTTTAGTACTTATAAAAATTGTTTCTCAAACTTGGTTGTTGTTTCAGGAATTGTTTCTGCAACACGATCGTTGTTTCTGCAAGACGTCCGTTGTTTTAGGAATTAATGAGGGGAGGGGGACAAGCCGGGCGTGCCTGTAGATCGATCGAAGATTGTTTCTGCAACTTTTTTGTTGTTTCAGGAATTAATGTGTCGGGAAGGCGACCAAGTCGCGTGCGAGGAGTTAAATCGGATGGCTGCACACGCGGAGATCCAACGACTATCAAGGTGACGGATGTTTACTAGACGTGTGCTGGAGGACTAATAACCCACAACTGTAGGGGATCATTTTTTGCCTTTTTCGATGAGTAAGAGTGTCAAATCCAACGAGGACCTAAAGATAGAATTAATATTCTCTCAAGTTCTCTCGACCACCGATACAACTCTACGCACGCTAACACTTACTTTAACTAGAACAAGTATGAAACTATTTTATGGAAAATAAACTAGAAGTACTTAGTAGGTGTAATAGATAGTTTTACAAGAAAATGAAAAGCAAGTAAATAGAAGTTAGGTATTGTTTAGTAGAAATCTTTTTGTGTAACACAAGAGAAAGATTCCTCGTATGCAATTGAATATAACATGATAGATACTTATGATATGCAATGAGGGAGAGGCATGCGCTAACACACTTTTTGTACTTGGATCGTATGCACTTATGATTGGACGTATAGCAAGCATCCGCAACCACTATAAATCATTAAGGTAAACTCAACAATAGCATTAAACATCAAGTCATCTTTACTCTCATACTCGCACAACTCTCCTACTCGGGTGTAATCTTATGTCACTCTAGCCACTCACTATAATCGAATCATAAACATATTGCAAACCCTCCAGCGTGAATATTTCACGTGTGCATCTCATGGAAAGCACCTTAGGACAACACCATATCAACACACAACTCATATCAATAACATCATATCATAATTAATGTGTAGGACAAAAGTAAGCTACTCAAACATCATAGGATAGCCACACATCATTGGATAATAATATATAGCATTAAGCATCTTATTCAATTAGAGATCACAACGGGGAAGAGAGGTTTTACACCGCTGCATGGAGGAGGAGAGAGTTGGTTATGACGGCGGCAAAATTGTTGGTGTAGATCGCCGTCACGATGGTTGCCCCAGCGGTGCTCCGGTGCCACGGGAGAGAGGGGGAGAGAGCCCCCTCCTTCTTGTTCCTTGGCCTCCTCCCTAGGTGGGAAGAGGGTTTGTCCTCTGGTCCATGGCCGACATGGCTCCCGGACGGTAGCATCCCCTCCGAGATTGGATCTCTCTCTCTCTGTTTCTCTCATGTTTTCGCGACCTGTTTTCTCGCCCTTCACCGTTTCTTAAATATCCAGAGATCCGTAACTTTGATCGGATCTAAATTTTGAGGGAATTTTTACCGAGAAATTATCTTTCTTGCGGCCAAAGGAGGGCTCTGAACGACTTAAGGGGTGGGCACAAGCCATCACCCCCGGGCCGCGCCCTGTTGGCTTGTGCCTCCCTCAAGCATCATCTTGCATTGATTCCGACTCCCAAAATACACATATATTCCAAAAAAATCTCCGTAAATTTTTATCGCGTTTGGACTTCCTTTGATATGGAATTTCTGAGAAACAAAAAACATATAAAAAATAGGAACTGGCATTAGGCACTTGGTCAATAGGTTGCTGCCCAAAAATAACATAAATTGGTAAATAGTTACTCAAAAAGTATCCTAGAATGATAATATAATAGCATGGAATGATAAAAAATTATAGATACCTTGGAGACGTATCAAGCATCCCCAAGCTTAATTCCTTCTCGTCCTCGAGTAGGTAAATGATACAAATAGAGTTTTTGATGCGACATGCTACCCAATATATAATATTTTGCATGTATGTCATTAAGAAACGATGAATTAACAAACATTTACATAGTAATACTTATAAGCATAAGCAGCAAAATTATCAATCTTTCAAAGTATACGACCCTCAAAGAATGTTTACCCCCATTCATCTTATTATATTAGCAAGGCATGGCTCCGTCTTCACCACATTAATACAAATGTCAAGCACCACGGTTCCCAAGTTAGGCAATTGGGTCATACTTTTTCAGTATGCATCAACTTTTTATTCTTGACGCAATACATGAGAGTGAACCATGGACATAGCATATAAGTGGAATGGAATGTGGTGATAGGTTTCAAAAGGATAAAAGTGGAGAAGTAAGTATCGCATAAACTCGGTGTATCAACGGGCTATGGGGATGCCCATCAATAGATATCAATGTGAGGAGTAGGATTGCCATGCAACGGATGCACTAGAGCTATAACTGTATGAAAGCTCGACTGAAGCTAAGTGGGCATGCATCCAACTTGCTTTCTCATGAAGACCTTTCGCATTTGAGGACGCCCGTCATCGGAATATACAAGCCAAGTTCTATAATGAAAATTCCACTAGCATATGGAAGTGAAAAATAAGAGACTCTCTATACGAAGAAAATGGTGCCACTTTGAGGCACAAGTGTTGTAAAGGATAGTAGCAAAGTCCCTTATCTTTTTCTCTCATTTATTTATTTATTATTATTATTTTATATATTTTTTCATGGTGGACTTTTTTTCTTTTTTTCGCCTCCCCCAAATTTTTTATGGTGGGCTGGTTTGGCCTTCCCCATTTTTATTTCCTCACTTGAACAATGCTATAGTAATGATGATCATCACACTTTTATTTACTTACAACTCGATATTAAAAACTGATCGAAAGATATGACTCTATATGAATGCCTCTCGGAGTGTAGCAGGATGTGCAATGATCTAGCGTAGTGAAAGATATCAAAAAAATGGACAAGCCATGGAAATATCATGCTAGCTGTCTTATGATCATGCAAAGCAATATGAAAATGGAAGTACAAGTCATATGAAGTGACAGTGGAAGTTGCATGGCAATATATCTAAGAATGGCTATGAAAATGCCATGATAGGTAGGTATAGTGGCGGTTTTGAGGAAGATACAATGAGTCTTATGTGCAAGAGAGCGTATCATGTGTTGGGGTTTGGATGCACTGGCAAAAGTTGCACCGATCCTCGAGGTGAGAATGGACAATGCACGATACCAAAGAGGCTAGCAAATATGTGGAGGTGGGATTGCGTATGTCCATGGTGTCACATTAGTCATAAGGAACTCATATACTTATTGCATTGTTTTAATAGTTTTATCACAAATCAAAGTACTACTCACATGCCCCGAGGGATAGGGTTGGGAGGAATTAACCATCGCGCGACCCTGACTCAAAACAACACTGGGATTTCAACGAGGAATAAAAATGCTCACACATCATCACCATGCCCTTTTAATATTAGATGAACAAGAAGTTTAACACCTCTTAATACCGACACTTGTACGAATGAACAGGGATGCACTCAAACCATTTCACATTACCACATCAATGTCATTAACCCATAATTTCTCTTTAATGTGCTACATGAAGGTTTTGATTATCACTCCTTGAATACTATTATTTTTGGACTAGTCTTATAACCCATGCAAATTACCGTCAATGTTTATTAACTCTCAAACAAATATAAGTGAAGAACGAGAGCTTAATTATTTCTACAAAAACCATGCTCTGATACATATAAGTGAAGCAAAAGAGCATTTTACAAATAATGGTTTTCTATATGTAGAGAAATATGCATCCAACTTAAAATGATATAAGTGAAGCACATGAAGCATCCTATAAAGCCATACTCCAAAGATATAAGTGAAGTGCAAAGATCATGCTATAAATAAACCATGGAATTTCCCATACCAGCCTGGTGCATTGCTAAAAGTAAAAATAAAAGGCACACGATGCTCCAAGAATTTACGCATATCATGTGAACAAAACAAAAAACCGAGACATACCGATAATTGTTGAAGAAGAAAGATGGGATGCCTTCCGGGGCATCCCCAAGCTTAGACGTTTGAGTCTCCTTGAATAATTACTTGGATTTCCTTGGGCATCCCCAAGCTTGAGATCTTTTCTATCCTTATTCTTCTCATATCAATACCTCCTCGATCTTTGAACACTTCATCCACACAAAACATGACAAATTTTTTTATTAGAAACGTTAGTACATAATCATAAAATCACATCATGTCCTGCCATAACATTATCGAATTATTATAATCTAACATTATCCCTGTATACTATCACAATTATATGTCTTCCAAATCAATGGGCTCAACAAGAATTCAAAACATAAACACACAAAGCAACCATAACAACAATCTGTGAAAAACAGAACAATCTGTAAAGATACAGATGGAACGTATACTTTTGTAAATTATAAAATTCTGAAAATTTAGGACATGGTAGAAAAATTGTATAGGGTTACGATGTAAAAAATTCAATTTTTTTAACATTTCAGTAAAATATATAAAAAATTAAATACTACAACCAAAGTTTTTGTTTTTGCACATCACATATCAAACACGCAATTTAAGCATCCTAAAGGTAAATCTTGACACGTTATTTTTATAATACAATGGATTTGCACAAGTGTATAATTGTTATTTTTTGAATTTTTTTTGTAATCAAGATCCACAAAGTTTCCATGGGCATGAACAAAGTTCAAAGCTAGCCCCCACTTCAACGGTGCTCGTCCTTCTCACTTTCACTTTTCTTTTTGAAAAAAATTTAGGTTCCACACTTTAATTTTTTGTTTTTAATTATTTTAAAATAACACAACAGAAATAAATGACTCTCTAAAACTTTCAGATTGTCTTCTTGACAGCATTTTCTTCAAAGCCATTAAGTTAGGCATATAGTGCTCAAGTAATTGATCCACCTGGATCCCAAGGTATATCAAAGCCAATTTTAATTAACATTGATTTGTAATTTAGTAGTGAGAACAAAGTGATATATATCATGTAGCAGTGAAGTCTAACTCTCTTCCTATGCATTGGCACGTCATAAAAGAACAATTCATTCACACAAAGTAAAGGCCAATACATAGCATAAGTAATTTCTTGCAATTTTATCGTATTGGAAACATAGAGAAGTGAAGATTTGGTTGTTCTTTCATAATAAGTGCAAGTAGGAGCAGCAAGCACATGCATATTCTGTCCATCAAAATCATCACGTGTAGTGGTAAAATGCAACCCATCAATATAATCCTTAATAAGTGCAAGCATCTCCGATATGGTGTAGTTGGGAGAATTCAAAAAGATAACATGACTATCATGTATGGGTACAATAGCAACAATTTCATGCTTAACATAAGGAACTACAACAAGTTCATCTCCATAAACATAATTCATATTGGCATCATGGACACAAGCATAGCAAGCATCAAGTTCATCAAAAATGGATATTTCAAATGAATCCAAGGGATCATAACAATCATCATAGCATTCATCCTTCGGTATGTGCAAAGGAAAATTAAAAAATGTATGAGTTGAAGAGTTACTCTCATTAGAAGGTGGGCACGGGGAGCTAATCCGCTCTTCCTCCTTTTGTTCTTCGCTCTCCTCCTCATCTTTTTCATCTAATGAGCTCATAGTTTCAGCAATTTCTTCTTCCATAGATCCCTGCAAAATATTAATCTCTTCCAAAGCAGCAGACATTCTTTCAACAAATTCATTAACACCGGCAATGTATTCATAATTCTTATGGCAATATTTAAGTATTGCAAAAAATCAGATTTGTAAGGAATATCATCATACTTTTCAATCAAAGAGGCAATTTCATATGCACCCATAAAAGCAACAAATTCTTCTATTTGTTCCACATCATAGTAATCGTATATACCACTAGCATAAGAAGCCAATGTTTTATTATCATTAAATTCACATTGAAAGGGAAGGTGTGAAGTCTCCATCTGAGAGCAACAAGTATAATCACATCTCAAGCATAAATTTCAAGCATACCAACGCAACATTTTAATTTGAACCCGTAAGTGTATCCCATTTTGAGTCAAGCGATAATCCCTAAAATACTCACGTTCATCCAACGTGTATCACATTTCCAAGTTCAACGGGCAATTCTCAGGATCATCAAAGTGGTATTTAATGTTTTCCACATAACCATCATCAAGGGTTTTAGGAGGTTCCCCATCTCCATGAGTAGCAAGTACAACTAATTTTTTTGGTGTTTCGTGTTCCATATCCATAAATAAAGATATAAAACAACTAATAACACAAAATGAAAAATACTAAGTGATAAAGCAAACAAGCACACACGAGAATATCAACCACTACGCTATTGCTCCCCGACAACGGTGCTAGAAAAAGGTATTGGTAACCAACAAGTGTAGGTGATCGTTTGTAGCCTTTTTTGACAAGTAAGAGCGTTGAACCCAACAAGGAGCTAAAGGTATAATTAATATTCTCTCAAGTTCTATTGACCACCGATACAACTCTACCATGCTAACACTTACTTTACCTATAACAAGTATGAAACTATTTTGTTGGAAGGAAACTAGAAGTACTTAGTAGGTGTAATAGATAGTTTCGCAAGAAAATAAAGAGCAAGTAAATAAAAGTTAGGGGTTGTTTGGTAGAAAGCTTTTTGTGTAACGCAAGAGAAAGATTCTCCATAGGCAATTGAGTATAATATGACAGATACTTATGATATGAAGTGAGGGAGAGGTATACGCTAACACACTTTCTGTACTTGGATCATATGCACTTATGATTGGACCTCTAGCAAGCATCTGCAACTACTAGAAATCATCAAGGTAAACCCAACCATAACATTAAACATCAAGTCCTCTTTACTCCTATATGCGCACAACTCCCTTATTCGGGTGTAAGCGTTTGTCACTCTAGCCACCCACTATAAATGAATCATGAACATATTGCAAACCCTCCAGCGTGAATCATTCATGTGTGTGCCTCACGGAAAGCACCTTAGGACAACACCATATCAACACACAACTCATATCAATAACATCATATCACAATTAACCCATAGGACAAATTAAAACAAATCTACTCAAACATAATAGGATAGCCACACATCATTAGATAATAATATATAGCATTAAGCACCATGTTCAAGTAGAGATTATAACAGGGAAGAGAGGTTTTACACCGCTGCATAGAGGAGGAGAGAGTTGGTGGTGACGATGGCGAAGTTGTTGGTGTAGATCACTATCATGATGGTTGCCCCGGCGGCGCTCCGACGCCACTTGGAGAGAGGGGAAGAGAGCCCCCCCTTTCTTCTTCTTCCTTGGCCTCCTTCCTAGGTGGGAGGAGGGTTTATCCTATGGTTCATGGCCGCCATGGCTCCCAGAGGGCAGGAGCCCCTCCGAGATTGGATCTCTCTCTTTGTTTCTCTCCTGATTTCGTGACCTGTTTTTTGGCATTCACCGTTTCTTAAATATCTATAGATCGTAGCTCCGGTCGGGCTGAAATTTTGACGGGCTTTTTATCGGAAAATTATCTTTCTTGCGGCCAAAGGAGAGCTCTGACTCACTTAAGGGATGGGCACAAGCCATCAACCCCCCCCCCCCCACGCCCCTGTTTGCTTGTACCTCCCTTGAGCATTGTCTTGCGTTGATTGTGGCTGCCAAAATTCACATATATTCCAATAAAAATCCATAAATATTTATCGCGTTTGGACTTCCATTTATATGGAATTTCTATGAAACAAAAAACAAGAACTCGCACTAGCCACTAGGTCAACAGGTTAGTGCCAAAAAATAATATAAATTGGTAAATAATTACTCAAAAAGTATCCTAAAATATAATAGCACGGAATAATCAAAAATTATGGATACGATGAAGAGGTGTGAGTGACGCGTAGCAGTGCCCTCTAGCAGCTGATGGGACGTGATAATTTTTTGGAACTTATGAACAATTTTTTTTAAAACGTAAACATTTTTGAAAAACCGGAACATTTTTTTGCAAATAATGATCATTTTTTTAAACGGTAACATTTTTTGAAAATCCACAAACGGGAACATATTTTGAAACTTCCGAACAAAATTTAAAAACACCAATATCTTTAAAAATTGTGAAGAAATTTTAAACTATGATTTTTTTGAAACATCTAAAGAATAAGAGAATGTGAACATTTTTTTGTAATTTATGAACAAGTTTTTATAATTTGTGAAACATTTTTAAAGATAGTAACATTTAAAAAAAGATTGTTTTTGCAAATAATAACCTTTTTCTAAAACAAGAACATTTTTTTGAACTCATGAAAAGTGGACATTTTGTGAACAATTTTTTAAACATTAACTATTTTTTAAATTTGTGAACTTCTCAATGTTTATTTAAAATTGTGAACGAAATTTGAAAATAAAAATATTTTTTAAATTTCTAAAGATTTGCTGAAACATTAAAAAAGGAAAGAGAAGAGAAAAAAACAAAGAAAACAAAAAAGGAAGAGCAAAGCTTGTTATTTTGGTATATAAATTTATTAGGAACAGGGCTACATAGTTATGGTTCGTTTACATTAACTCCTAAATGATTACATAAAATAAAATCTTCATGAAATGAAGGTTTTTTTACTTTTATATTTTATTTAAGAACCCCCTGAACGCCTTATCAAAGGGTTCTCAAAAATCCAAGATAGATCTAATTATATTTTTATTTATTTATTTATGCATTAATAGAGCAGACTAGTAAAAACCTATTTAGGATACTAATTGGATAAGAGAGCCTCTACCGTGTTAACGGATAGGGAGAGAACAAAATCTGGATAAATAGCAATTCCTATTACTAGTAAAAAGATACATATTAAAATAAAGAATTCTAAAATGGGAAAAAAGAAAAATGGATATAATATAAAAAAGAAACAGGAAAAGACATAAAACCGGTTCAGGAACTTTCCCTTACCTTCTACAAGATTCCTAAAACGAGTAAAACCAACTACAATATCCTAGGACATTCACGAAACCGACTCGTATTGTAGTGTGTTCTTTCGTGATGATTGGGCCGGCCCATATCGTCCCCTCGTCACTCGCTCTATGCGAAGTGACGACAATCTGCTGCATTCTGTGACAGATCCGTCCGGGATTTATTCCCCATATAGGATGGGGAATAAAGGCGCCTTCTATATAGCGCATAGGTCGCTATGGAGCGACCTAGCGCGTACCCCTCACTAGTGCTTTTTTCTTTTCTTTTTTGAAGAGAAGCCCTTCATGACTAGCTTTATAAAATTTAAATAACGGATACATTGTGTGCCAAATATTTGGCAATGAAACCTGGAGGTGTCTCGACCCACATAGACGGCTCGTATGCACGTCCATAATCAGCTAGCTCATGAGCTGTTATATTTGACACTCTATTACAATGCTCAAGATTAACATTCCCTAAGTCTCTAAGTATCTCTTTGCAATCATCCAGAACCGGAGCACCTACCATCAATTGCCCTTCATTAAGGTGTAGAGCGTTCACTACAATTATGTTGTCCATCCGTATGACAATGTTACTGCACTCCATATTCTGGACTAGCTTCAGGCCCTCATAAAGTGTTGCAACTTCAACAGAGACTACATCTGCAACGTGTTCCAATCGTGAGGTAGAAGCAGCTATAAAATTCCCTCTATGATCTCACGTAAGAATTAGGTAGGGTTGTACACGCCCCACAGCCTCCCGGAGCGCCATTCCTTGGCCTCGGGAGGACTCCCGCCCACGCTCAAGTGGAAGACCCATGCTCTGTGCTGGCGGAAAACGGCCCAAACGCGAATATGCCCACGCCAAGTGGAAGTCCCATGCTCCGTGCTGGCGGAAAAGAGTCGAACCGCGACTATGCCCATGCCAAGTGGAAGCCCCATGCTCAGCGCTGGCGGAAAACGGTCGAACCGCAACTATGACCATGCCAAGTGGAATCCCCATGCTCCGCGCTCGCGGAAAACGGTCGAACCACGACTCTGACTGATACATCTCCATTGTATCTACTTTTCCTAACGCTTTTGATCTTGTTTTGGACTCTAGTTTACATGATTTTAATGAAACTAACCTGGAGTGACACTGTTTTCAACAGAACTACCATGTCGTTGCTTTTGTGTAGAAATAAAAGTTTTCGGAATAGAACAAAACTTGTTGGAGATTTTTTATGGAATAAAAAAAATACTAGAACCAAGACCCATCGAAGGGGAGGCCCCACGCGCCAACTAGGCACGAGGGAGCGCGAGCCCCCTCTGGCATGGCTTGGTGGCTAGTGGGGCCCACGGGGCTCCGCTGACCCTAATTCCAGCGCTATAAAATCCTATTTTGGGAGAAAAAACCCGGAGAGGAAGTTTCATCTCGTTTCATGATACGGAGACGTCGCCACCTCGTGTTCTCATCGGGAGGCCAAATCTAGAGTTCGTTTGGGGCTCCAGAGAGGGGAATCTTCGGTCTTCGTCATCACCAACCCTCCTTCATCACCAATTCCATGATGCTCTCCACGGGAGCGAGTAGTCCCTTCGTAGGCTTGCTGGTTTGTGAAGAGCTGGATGAGATTCTTCATGCAATCGAGTTAGTTTTGTTAAGGCTTGATCCCTAGTATCGACTATGTTCGGAGATTGATGTTGCTATGACCTTGCCATGCTTAATGCTTGTCATTAGGGCCCGAGTGTCATGATTTTAGATCTGAAACGTTTATGTTTTCACCATTATATCTATGTTCTTGATCCGATCTTGCAAGTTATATGCACCTACTATGTGTTAGGATCTGCATACCCCAAAGTGACAATAATTGAGATTCTTTTCGGTGATTACCGTAGTATGAGGAGTTCATGTATTGACTATGTGTTAATGCTTTGTTCTGGTTCTCTTTTAAAAGGAGGCCTTAATATCCCTTAGTTTCCTTATGGACCCCGCTGCCACGGGAGGGCAACACAAAAGATGTCATGCAAGTTCTTTTCCATAAGCATGTATGACTATTTACAGAATAAATGCCTACATTATACCGATGAACGGGAGCTAGTTCCGTGTCTCCCTATATTATGATTGATACATGATGAATATTATCCCACAATATCACCAATACAGTGCCTACGAGCTTTCCACATATTGTTCATGCTAAGTTACTACTGTTGCTACTGCTGTTACAACTGCTATCACTGTTACTGTTACTGTTGCTACTCTTACCACTGCTATCAAAACTATCATATTATTGTGCTGCTGATAACCGTGGTGCAGATACTAAATCTCCAAGTGTGATTGAATTGACAACTCAACCGCTAATACCTGCAAATATTCTTTGGCTCCCCTTGTATCAAATATGTAAACTTGGGTTGAATACTCTACCCTCAAAAACTGTTGTGATCCCATATACTTGTGGGTTATCAATGCCCACGCCAAGTGGAAGTCCCATGCTCCGCACTGGCGGGAAACGGTTGAATTGTGACTATGCCCACGACAAGTGGAGTGGAAGACCCATGCTCCACACTGGTGTATGAAACAATTGAAGGCGCCTTACAGGCCACACCAACTTCAGGGCGGGTCGTGACATACGTGGCTCCTGCCGAAGTTGTTGCCACTATGGCTCGCGCCCACCAGCCACCACTCGGGCGGTCAGGCCCATGCATGCGGGGGCTGGACATGGTGCCGGTGCTCAGCTCGGTCCCTTCACGGTGGTGCCGGTGCTTGGCTCGGTACCTCTACGACGGTGCCGAAGTCACACGCCACTCCACCAAGTCCCTTGGTATCTAGTCTCCTCGCGTGGCACCCAAGCGCGAGCTAGCGGTCATGCTTCATTCGAAATAAAACTTGTGCGCACGAGGCTCCTCATCAGAATAGATCGCCCGGGTAGTCTGGCAAATCGCGCCTAGAGGGTGACAAGCCACTAGCGTTGCAAAGCACTAGTGGTGATTGAGGTACGCGCATGGCTCGGCCCTGCCGGCATAGGGCATGGAGGCAAGCAAAATAATACACTACAAGAAAACAAACTTTAAGTAACACAATCATGTAACAGATTGAAAAATTTGTTACAAGTAAAATTGCTGTAACACATCATTTTGTGTCCAACGACAGGCTGTAACACAGACTATATAAGACCTCAAAATGTGTTACATCAATATTACAACTGTAACATATAAATATGTGTTGGTCGAATGTGTTACATAGATTTTGATATGGTAACATATAAATATGTGTTACTCAAATGTGTTACGTGTTAGTACCACATAAGCATGGTTGATACATATTGTTACATGTTCTATTATTTATAGGGGGACTAGAAAAACCTAAAATCAACTGCATACATAGATCACAAATACCTTTGACATATAGGGCGCATATGTCAATATGATTTTTTATAAATATGTTATTATCTTGGTAAATAGTGTTCGCATTCTTTGGTAATATGGTATGAAAAAACAATATAGTTTGGTTGGTAAATACCAAACTATTTTTGGTATGGTTGCAGTGTATTGATCATATTTTTATGTGAATTTTAGGATGACTCGATGAACATGAATGTGAAATGCACACTTTGAAATGATCATATGAAATTTGGTATTTGATGTCAATACTCCCAAAGGAGTGGAAGACCAACAACACACGAGAGCTTAAATTTGGGCATCGTTTTAAGAACCGGACAGGCGGTTTCACTGGAAAAAGAAGGAACCAAGGCCTCGTCCGGGTTTTTAAGGTGTGTCAGTCTTTCAACGAAAAATGGTAAAGTTATTAAAAATTGTGTTTCTTCAATGAATTAAAAAACTCATGTGAAACTAGGAATCACACCATTGACCTAGAGTAGCCGCATGGCCAACGACCCAATACCAACTGGGTTCGATTTTTGTGATCGGTCGAGGGTGAACTAGAAAGTCATGCATTTTTCAAAAGAAAATTGCCTCAAAAAATATTCAAAAGAAAAAATTGGCACGCGACACACCAGACACCTCAGCAGCGACATTTGGCAGGCCGCGCGAGGCCTCGCTCTCCTTCTCCTGGCATTAGGCGTGAGGCGGGATGGAACAAGAGATCGAGAAAAGGTTGCCTCGAAAATGAGACGTTTTAAGAGTGAGTACAAAAGACCAGAGTTCGGAAAATAACGACAAATTAGTGTTGTCCTATACTCCTATCTTAACAGAGATAAATAGAGTAAATGAAACGTAAAGATTCTCCAACACAATTAAGTACACATCAAGGGAGCGGCACTAACTTTTTTACTTGGAATGAATTGAGATAGAAAAACTAAAAAAAGGAAGATGAACCCACTTATAGATGAACTAGCGCTGAAAAAGCGCGGCGGCACGCCGCGCCCGTTGCATACATATACAAAGTAATACGGTGGAAGGCACGGACTGTTTGTCACGGGATTGTGTCCAGACCTCGGAGCCATGGTGTGCAATATTATTTGAGAAATATGTTAGTTGAATATGCTTTTTTTCCATTGAGCACAAAGTAAACAAAAACGCATATGCAATCTCTTAATTCATTGGTTTGGCAGGTGCACTCACCGGGTAGTCACTTAGTTTCATAAGTTTTTTAGTTGGGTTCCTATTACCAAGGAATGCAGAGCCAGCTAAAGACCAAAACAACAAAGTTCTCAGCGCTCGTACTTAAATTTGATTAACTACATTTTACCTTTTGGATTGAAATATATGTAGAGCCAACTAAAGGCCAAGGTTTGGAACTTCATCAGCAGGTTAGCATAACATGGATCTCTTCTAAGCAATTATATAATGGAATACAAAAAGTAAAAACAACATTAGAACATCTGGAGTACAAAGGCACGGTCCTGTATATAGTGATAGAACTCCACACAAAGGAATAACAACAGTAAGCTTACAATTTTGTTCTCTTCTTTTGAAGTGGAGCTTTGTAGATTAAAATAAAACATCTTATAATCAACCAGAAGTTGGTTCTGTACGGAGATGGAACTGTATTTTATAAGACGCCTTAACTGAAACACATGATTACCTAACTTGGCCAAGCCATGAAACATTGCATTAGCAGGTTGACAAATCCTCAAAATTTAGTAGTATGCAGGAACGACGAAGAGTCTCCAACTTCCAAATTAATATTGCGAAGTCGAGACATATTGTGCACTGCATTTTTCAACATAGAAACCACAACTAAACAATCAAGACTCCTGAATGATGGGATGAATTGCAACTGGCATTTGTACTTTTAGGTTTTAAAGTCAAGCAATAGTTCCAGCTTCTTCATCCTCGAGTTATAGCATTGTAGAGAAGACCAGTCCGACAATATGATAGACCCATCAGGATTACAGCAGTAGCATCATAACCTGCATCCAAATTGAGGTTAAATTATAAAATGGTGTACTCCACTGAAAACTCTGAAAAAAAGATTAGCAGTTTTGTATGAAGAAATAAATCCATCTGCTCCAAGTTCTATACAGGTAACCCGTGCTTAAATTATTATCGTACTGCTCGTTGATAAAACACCCCAAAATTAGAAAAATTCTTCTCTTCTGTTTGAGAAGTAAGATAGATTGGTTATCATGTTACTATATAACTTGAAGAGAACACATATGGAAAATCAGGGAGATTTCAAGAAATGCAACATCTATATAATTAAATCCATTAGATCTAATCGCCTAGTCCACAAAAAATCCTCAGCACTGAAAAAATTGAGGACAACTACAAAACTATATTTTCTAGTGATGTGAATGATACAATATGTATCTTCATTTCCTCACGCTGATCAATGTCCTGATTCTATAATTTTACCGAGACCCATGTGAAAATAATGGATCCGAAAGAAAATAGAAGGAACCATACCTTGGTGTTGCTTTCACCACAGAGTTCTTAGCTTGCTGCCATCGGCTTGCAGCTGTTTATTGCTGCTTGCTGGGTGTCAGGAAAGGAGCAGGCGAGGTGGACGACAGGGGCAGCATCAGCTATCCTCCTCGCACAGGCGCATGTACCAAGTAGGAGGAGCGCAGGGATGGAGTGGTTGTGGATGGAGGTACCTGAATCTCTGAATCGAAGAACTGAAATAAGCTTCAGTTAGTACATTTGGCTAACAGTAAGGGCCTTAGCTTTATAGTGAGGTGAACAACGTTAGCACCATGATAGCAATTTTTCATACCTGACGGTAAAAGGCTTAATTTTTCATACCGGCGACACCAGCCAAGTATTCCTCACTTGGTCTAGGAGAAAGCAATAGCTCTTTTATAGATTCTAAATCCATCGATATACCGTGTAACAAAAAGATATTTAGTTTCTGCTCTAAGCGACAAGGAAGAAAACTAACATGTATTCTTATAATTCCTTAAACATACTTATTAAACCATATTACTAATTAACACACCAATTCAATAGATAAACAAATTTTAATAAAATACAGAGTAACTAGCAACTACACATATACTAGCAGTTAGCAAGCACAAATCCAGATATGCACAACTAGCAAACTTCAGCTCCAATCGGACAATCATGACAATGTGAACAACAACATCATTCTTCATATACACAAATAATATCTAGTTCCTTCCCCTAATCTCTCTAATTCTAGTAGTTGACAAACTTCACAAGTTGACATATGACATAAAGATGCTGTCATAGAATAGTAGAATTAGTAAACAGAGTGGAGAAGAGAGAGTTCATATACAACGTACTGGTCAGGAGCAGAGGAAGGTTGGAGAGGAGGGAGGCAACCGGAGGGACGACTGAAGTAGCTGGAAGCTGGAGCCTAGGCGGCGAAAGCGCTGGCGCGGTCGTACGAGCTGGCGTGTTGGCCCTAAGCACCTCGTGGCGCGACGCCCCAGCGTGTTGGTCCTGGGCTCCTGGTGGCGCGGGGCGGCGTCACAGCACCGGGGTAGGGCGGGAAGAAGGGGCGGAGGGGTGGCGGCGGAAAGGCCGAAGCCCGGAGGGGAAGGGACTGAGGGGCGAGGCGAGGGAGGCAGGAGATGGCCGGCCTGGCCGCCTGAGCCGGACCAGGGACGAGGCGAGGGAGTCTGAATCGGGGGAGGGAGCTAGCAGATTAGATTAGCTAACATATTAGGTTAGGGAGTCCGAGTCGGTCGTGTCTGGTCATGTACTTTCTGCATCATCCGGTCGTGTCGTGTCTGGTCATCCCAACCATCGAGCCGTGTCGTGTCTGGTCATCCCAATCATCCATGCAACTCGTTTTTTTCTGAAAAATTCAAAAAACATACTTTTAAGTTTCAAAAAATTCTAGAAACAATCATACACGTTCATACGGATGTATAATACATGTGTGTGAAATCTGACGATGAAATACATTACTGTTGAAGCTAAAAAAAGACAAAATCATTCACTGTTCACCGAAAAATGGAGGAATTTGTCTTTTTTTATAGCTCTCGCACCATAACGTATTTCATCGTCAGATTTTATACACATGTAAAACACATCCATATGAACTTGTATGATTGTTTTATCCGACCCAGGACATCGATATTGTCCAGTTTTTATCGGTTTGGATGGACCGCCAACTCTGCGCCCGTCTGCCTTTTTTTTGGGTCGACCGTGCGCTCAACGCGGACGACCCATTTTATGTCCGGACATTAGATTAAAAAGGACATAAAACCACCACGCAGGTCTTCTTCTTGGGCGGCGCGGCGGCCTTGTGGGGTCGCTTGTCTTGCCTCTGGCTTCGGCGGCGGCGACGGGGTGAGGCCATGGAGGCGATGGCAGCGGCAGCCTCGAGTTCGTCATCCATGGCGGTGGGAGCGAGCGCGGGAGTGAGCAGGAGGATTTGGGGAAAATGGAGGAAAAAATGGCCGCTTTGCCGCTCACTTGCCGAGGGAGGGAAGTGGGCGCACGCCTCGTGCCTCCGCTTCGTCTCCGCGTCGATGCAAATCAGTCTCATAATTGGGCTGGGAATGGATCAACAGGAGGACAAAAAGCGACCAAGAATGGGTCGTCTAGGTTATTGGTTCTGGTTTTTTAACCATATTGTCAGCCCGGGTCCTTTTTCTAAACTAAGGTCCAACGTAATGGAGAGGTCGTTGCGATGACCCATAATCCTGACAACTACCTAACTTCCGTCCATGGACTCTGTTGATTAGTAAAAGTTCAACCGACTTACCTCGTCGACTGAATTACAATGTTTTTTCTTTAATGAACCATCAAAGTAGAATGTTTTTTTGGTCAACTTCAAATAGAGTCAACTGCAAATAGAGTCAGTATTTTTAATTATTGGTGTAGTTAGTATCCTCTTCCTTTACTCACTCTTGCCATGTAGGTGGAAGGAAGGACGGAACTAGTTTGATATGCCAGCCTCCCATATATGTCGTTGCAGCACTGTCGGTGCTCGGCCACATCTAACACATCTCGTCGTCATCATTTTGTAGAACCGCTGCATGTGCTCTTACCACCCATAAAAAGTCGCCGGCCTTGTGGTCTCGGCTTTCTCCAATGCCTGTCGTAGCTTACATGGGTAGTCTTGTAGGAATAAAACAATCTTGGTCGAGGTGACCGATCTGGAGTGAGATCAATCGACCAAATTACAATGTTTTTCTTTAACCAATCATCTAGGCTGGATGTTCTCATTTTCGCTCTTGCTGTAAGCGGAAGAAAGGAGGGGACTGGTTCGATGTGCTAAACTATCATGTCTATCATTATAACATCGTCGATAGCCGGTCGCACCCGACATATCTCCTCGTCGCCACTTTCTAGCACCACCTCATGTGCTCTTAGCACTCATCAAAAGTTGTCGACCTCGTGGTCATAACTTTCTTCCTTGTCGGCTTTGTGGCCGCAACTTTCTTCCACGCCACTCTCAGATCTATCGAATCACAATGTTTTTATTCAACAAACCATTATCGATGATCATAACAACACCGGGACAATTGTCACTACTATTTAACTGCATCTAACTTCCCTCTCAAGAAAAAATAAAATCAAATATACTTTTTATGCAAAAACACTTTCAGATAATTTCCATGACAAATAAATAAATATATGTAACAATGTCCCACTTCTTCTAAAACAATTTCCCTCTAGTTTTTTATGAATAAAAAATAATAGATCCAAATTTACCTCCAGTTATCGACTGTGAAAAAATAAATCTTTTCACGCGCATAAGCTCTAATTTCGCGCTTACTTTTCCCTCCAATTATCTAAAAGACTCTGAATAAATCACGCATCATCAACCGCCTGACCGCCCAGAATGCCTTTTCCATCGCCGCCCTTCGGCGCCAAGCCCGGCCATCGCGTGCATCCCCCCTCCCCTCCTCAACTGGCCGAGTCGTAACCTCAGCCCCCTCCCCACTTCAACTCTGGCTGCTAGCTCGCCACCCTCCAAAGCAGAGCACGCCGCCCTGCAGCGCCTAGCCCGGCCGTCGGCTGCAGCAACCCCCATCCCACCAGATCGATCTGGATCTTCCTCGACCTGCCTCAGAATCATTTGGATCGTTGCGGCTACAACTTCGTGGATCTTCAGCTCCGACTCCTCTCCTGGCTGGTATTGATTCGAATGTCTGCCCCTTCTATGATCTGAACACCCCCTTGTGTAATCTGATCCTGTTGTTGTATATTTGCAGCACGGCAAGACAAGCATCAGGGTATGCTGAAAATTTGCTATTGACGTACATATGTATTGTGTAGTTCTTATTCTCCCCGTGAGGATGATCTTTTTCTTGTATTCTTCTCAAACTGAATCATAATATTGCAGTGTCCTCTCTTTTGTGAAATGAAACATTCCTATATGCCTCAAAAATTAATCACCTGTTGTACAAGATTGTTAGAACATTTTTGCTCCTGCCAAAACATTGGATTGGGTACAGAAGTTTGTAATTTTTATGAACTATAGTTAACTGAATTTTTTGACAGTAGATAACTGAAATTTTTGATAGTAGCTAACTGAATTTTTTGACAGTACATAACTGAAATTTTTGACAGTAGCTAACTGAATTTTTTGACAGTAGATAACCGATTTTTTTGACAGTAGATATGAAGATTTTCTTTGTCAACTGAATGTGTTTGCATTCTCTGGATTGTATGTGATTTTGATGGGCATTTCACAGTAGAGATTTATCACAAAGGATTCTTCTGTGGACCTGACAATAACAATGCAAATTGAATTAGTTGATGAATGACCTGGATGGAAATACAAGCACATGTATGAACTGTAGTTCCTAAGACATGTCGTAAGACTAATTTCCCTTTTGTCGGCGTTGTAATGGGAGGATCTGAACACGTATTTTGCTGCTTTATTTAAGTAAAATTTAGTTAAGATGATTGTGTGCTGCTATAAAGTTTACAATTCTCCTGTTAAAAATTGTTGTCAAAAACTGTTTTTTCTGCATTTTCTTCTTCTACTATGAATTCTTGTTCATCCACCGAGTGAGGGGTAGCCCCCAGAACTGAAGCATAAACTCTTGCTTTCTTCTAAAAAAGGAATGCATTCTTACAGATTTCCTTCTATGTTTGGCCATGATTATTCTGTACAAATTGAACACAATGTCACAATCGACTATTAGTGTCGGGACCCCGATCCTAAGCCATAGGAATCCAGCCTGTAACACATCGCATCCCTTTGTGGTCTCACGCACGGTTAACTCCACGGCTGCAGCCTTACCTTAGCCGGGACCGTTTGCGTCTTTTGACTCACGTATGCGATAGTGTTGCTAGCAATCCAATGTCAAAGAACCCGGGTCGACATGTCTAGTCATAAACCAAAGTGGCAGTACCGCTCAAGGACAGACATACATGACCCAACAAAGCAGGTGTCGGTCATCAGCGAATGTAGACGAGTCGTAGCAAGCTACAAGGACTCTCTTACATCGCGTGACATTTCCCCAAAGAGGACAGACACAGCAGCTAAGAAGGACACATGCCGGTCAACCAATGTGTCCGGAGCAGTAGCGAACTACCAAGGTTCGTTGGATCACAAAGGGGCATTTCCTTGCAAGGAGCGCTACTAAAGTTCACGACTAGGTAATCGAACCCCATACATATCAAGCATGACACACGTACGCATGGCATACCAATATGTATAGATACATCGATGGCATCACAACATAACCATAAACATACAAGCTTTATTTAAGAGGCTTGGAAGAGCCACACACATAATATTACACATTAAGGGTCTCACGACCCATAATAGCAGTCATTCAATTACAAGCCAGCGGAAGAGTTTAACTGTCTGAGTACAGACAGGACAACTAGAAGGCACATGGCCTGACTATACTACAGATCCAACGTAGGGCCAGATCGTAGCTGGGACACCAGCTACTCGTCGTCGTCGATGTCTACGAAGAACCCTCCATTAGGTCATTAGCAACCTCTGCAACATTTATTAAGCAAACATGAGTACGAAGGTACTCAACAAGACTTTAGGATAACTAACTACTCATGCAAGGTATCAAAAGGTATTGTGGGGTTTCATGCGGAAAGCCAGCATTTGACTCGTGGCTAGACACTTGCATTTTCAAATAATTTTATCAACTTGATTTCTCGCACACGAGTCCACTAACACCACAACAATACACTATCGTGGAATCATTCCGTCTCCATACGGAAATGCCGTCCACGACACTCACGCTTATCTTGGCAATTTTATGAGTAGCCATTGAAGTTATCTATGAACAACATATGTCTCCAAGTAGTCCATATCCGCGGACGCGGCTATTCGAATAGATCATAACCCTGCAGGGGTGTACTTCGTCACACACGCTTCGCCACTTATCGCCATGTGCACGTCATGCACCTCGGCAACCTTCAAGCGGAAGCCCAGCGAGGGAGTCGGCCACGACCGTTAACCACACTAGTACCTAGTCCAGGTTTATCGCCTATTTGAGAGTAACCCGTACGGAAGTCCGGCCGAGGTTTCCGCCATAGCCTCAAACGATGTGCGCAGGGTTCCCAAGCCCACCATCCGGGTGCCACTTGGTACACCGTGCCACTGCCTACCGCATCACGACCCACCTCTCAGGTCAGCACCTTGCACGGCCTCCAGCATTACTATAAACACCAGAAACTACTTGCAACTCCTGGACCGAGTACTACTCGATTAATAGGCCGAGCGGGGTCATATTTCAGGGCCCAGCATGTGGTAGTATCTAGTCTTGGATTACATACACAGAACTCAGTTCTTATGGACGGTTCCAATGAAACAACCCGCCATGTACTCCTACACAGCCTTTCACCGATACCTTTACCAAATCAAGTTCAACACACAACCTTTGCTCACCGAACACATTCCACAATTCTGTTCATCTCCCAGATGACAGACCATACACAACTCTAAGCATAGCATGCATAGCAGGATAAGGCACATCATAGCTCAAGCAACTACCAGGTATGCTAGGTTGCAAGGTTCGACTATTTACCGTGACAAGGTTAGGTCATGCAAAGGAAGTGGGTTCAACTAACGTGGCAAAAGCAGTTGAAGCATTTGATCCTAATGCAATAAATAAGTGCAGAGCAAGAACATGGGAATTATCGGAATGATCAAAAGGGTTGCTTGCCTTGTTTCTCAGAGGAGGGATGATATCCGTCAGACTGATATTCGGTGGAATCCGAGGGTGCGGAGCCTACCGACATGAATGGCAACATTCAATAACAATCATATGCAATCAAAATGATGCATGAGCATGGCATGAGAATGCAAGGTGATAGGTTATTACAATCAACATGTATTAGGTTTAGAGTTGATTTGAATCACATTCGAATATCAATTCAAACGGGGTATTCTCGGATACCGTTTTAATTGTTTCGACCTGATGTTCAGATCAACTTGATGCTAGCATGCATGAAATGTCATGTTATGGTACTGATTTGTGATTAGGACAGTGTGTGATCATTGCAATCATATTGAAATTTGAATATTTTCCAAATTCCATTTTAAAATTAATTATAAGAATTGAATTATTCCTTATTCCACATTTTAGGGTTCTGTAACTTTTTCAAACATGGTTGAAAATAGCATAATCAGAATCCTTGAATTTTTCTGATACTTTTTCATATATAAATTATTTTCATTGGAGTTACAGATTAATTTCTATGAATTTTACAAGTTTTAGCAATTTCCTGGAATTATTTCTATACTAGAAATTCTATTTATTGCATCAGACTGATGTCAGCAGGTCAGCCGACCTGTTCAGGTCATACCTGACAGGGGGGACCCACTGGTCAGCCTCTGTGGGACTAATCCCGCGCTGACCAGTCCTAATTGGGGTTTGACTTGGCCTTGGGCCCACTGTCAGCGAGTGATTAAGCCCCTAAGCTGCTGGGTTAGCTTTGCCACGTCGACCCCCACCGGAGCATGGCCGGCGGCGACCACGGGCGCGGCGGAGGGCTCGCCGGAGAGAGCTAGACAGCGCATCGGCCGTCGGTTTTGGGCGCAGAAAGGAGCTACGGGTAGCTAGAGCAACGCCGCATCTACCAGGGGCATCAGGGGAAGCTAGGGTCGCCGGGAGAGGCGCCGGCGACGAGCTGAAGCGGCGGCCGAAACTCGGCCTTCTACAAGCGATGGCTCTAGGGCACGGGGAGGACAGCTGATGGGCTCATCACACTCCTAGAGGCTCCAGGAGCTCGAACCCTAGCTCGAGCGCGTGGATCTGACACCATAGCGACGACGACGACATGACCGGCGGCGAGGTGCTCTCGGCCTTGGTGGGGAATGGGGCTACGATGCACGGAAGAGCGTGGGGAGAGAGGGGAAACGACGACGAGCTCACGACGGTTCTGATGGTGTTGTTGAGGGGCTCAGGGGTGCGCCGGAGGGAGCGAATCGACGGGAGAGGTCCGGTGGCCGGAGGTGGAAGACGACGGCGTTGGGGGCGATGCAGAGCTTGGGGAGACTTCGGCTTCTGCAGGGAGGACCGGCTCGACGAGGCGGAGCTAACGAACTACTCGGAGGAATGTTCCCGTGGCTAGAAGCGCTGCGGCTCGAGCTCGAGCTCGGCTCTAATGGCGGCAGCAGGAGGGAGGGCAAGATCCGAGAGGAGAGGGAAAACGGTGCTGGGGAATGGATAGAGGAGACCCTGGGGAGCTTATCCCCGTCGTCGCGCTGGCACGGAGGCTCTGGAGCTCGCCACGGCGAAGCAGGAGGTGGAGGGGGCCGCCGTGGTCGATCTCCCCTCTGCCAGAAGGCAGAGGAAGAAGACGACCCTGCCCCTGGTGCGCTGGGCCTCCTCAGGCGTCAGGTTAGGTTTTCTTCCTCCTTTTTCTTTTCTGTTTTGTTAACTAATGTTTTGCTATTTATTTCAGCTCCAAAAAGGTGGTAAAAAATATTTTAGACACACCTGATTATTTGTTATAATATTCCCATCCATTTCCAAAGTTTTCAACATTTTTGAAAATTTATAGTTTCTGATTTCAAATTTAAAGTTTGAAACCAGTGGCTTTTGCATTAATTTAAAATGCTTAAAGTGTCAAGAAAATAGTTTGTCCAATGCTCATTTACTTTCATGATTTATCAGAAAGTTTGAACATTTCTTGAGGCCATTTTGGGTTCATTGATTTTAACTAGTTTGAGAAATCCTTTATTTGAAATAGTGGCCAGGGTTTTGAGTTTTTCCTTTGCCACTATGTTGTTCTTGTTGAAAATCTTAGATGCAAATGCAAAGAAGACATGAGCACAAGGCTAACTTGCTTAAGGGTTAGGGATGTGACAACTCACCCCCACTCAAAAGAATCTCGTCCCGAGATTTAGAAGTCGTCGGGAATAACGCAGGATACTCAAGTCGGAGACGATCCTCTCTTTCCCATGTTGCCTCCTTTTCGGAATGATTTGACCATTGAACTTTAAGAAACTTGAGGTTTCGACGTCGAGTGATACGCTCAGCTTGATCAAGAATATGCACGGGGTATTCTCGGTATGAAAGGTTATCTTGGAGATCAAGCGTTTCGTGGTCCACTTCACGGATAGGATCCGAAAAGCAACGCCTGAGTTGCGAGACGTGGAAAACATCATGAACCTTGGAAAGATGCGGAGGAAGTTCCAACTGGTAGGCAACTTCTCCTTGTTTGGCAAGAATGCGAAAAGGACCAATGTAACGAGGAGCCAACTTGCCCTTGATACCGAAACGATGGGTACCCTTCAAAGGTGTAACCCGAAGGTAAGCCTTCTCGTCAACTTCAAAGGTCACAGCCTTATGATGACGATCATATTGGCTCTTTTGACGAGACTGGGCTGTTTTCAACTTTTCACGAATAATGCGAACCTGCTCTTCTGCATCCTGGATCATATCCGGGCCAAAGAGTTGCCTCTCTCCGGTTTCTGACCAATTAAGAGGTGTTCGACATCTTCGTCCATAGAGAACTTCAAAAGGGGCTTTGCCCAAACTTGATTGGTAACTATTGTTATAAGCGAATTCGGCGAATGGAAGACACTTCTCCCAATTCATACCGAACGATATAACACAAGCTCGGAGCATATATTCTAGGATTTGATTCACTCTTTCTACTTGACCACTTGACTGGGGATGGAAAGCAGTGCTAAAAGATAAGTGAGTCCCCATGGCATTCTGAAAACTTTCCCAGAAGCGAGAAGTAAAGATACTCCCACGGTCCGAGTTAATCTCCAGGGGAACACCATGAAGAGACACTATTCGGGAGATATATAACTCTGCTAGCTGGCTAGCTGTTATACTCTCACGAACAGGAAGAAAATGAGCCACTTTGGAAAGACGGTCAATGACCACAAAGATAGCATTATTTCCTTTCTTGGTCTTGGGAAATCCGGTAATAAAATCCATGCTAACTTTATCCCATTTCCATTCAGGAATAGCTAGAGGTTGAAGGGTGCCAGCTGGCCTTTGATGTTCTTCCTTAACTCGACGACAAACGTCGCAGTTAGCAATGAACTCAACAATTTCTCTCTTCATCCTAGTCCACCAGAACCTCTGGCGTAGGTCCTGATACATCTTAGTACTACCGGGATGAATGGTGAGAGGAGAATCATGAGCCTCCTTAAGGATTAACTGCCTTAGATGTGGGTTCTTAGGAACCACCAAACGATTCTGGAAGAACACAACACCTTGATCGTTCATGGAAAATTCTTTAGCGTTTCCGCTAAAAATATTCTCCTTGATCCGTGATATACCCTTGTCACGCTTTTGGCCAGCTATAATTTGATCCTTAAGAGTAGGCTTCGCCACCAGGGTAGAAAGGAATCCTTGAGGAACAATATGAAGATTCAACTTCCAAACGTCCTCATGGAGATGTGGTTGACCTTGTTGTAGCATCAAATTGTTACAATAAGATTTACGACTTAGCGCATCGGCCATAACATTGGCCTTCCCCGGGGTGTAAGTTATCCCTAAGTCGTAATCCGAGATCAACTCAACCCACCGTCTTTGCCTAAGATTCAGATCCGGCTGGGTGAAAATATATTTCAGACTTTGGTGATCAGTGAATATTTCGCAACGATTACCCAGAAGGTAATGTCGCCAGGTTTTTAGCGCATGGACCACAACTGCAAGCTCAAGGTCATGTGTGGGATAATTATCCTCATGTGGACGCAACTGTCGAGATGCGTATGCGATCACATGACGATCTTGCATGAGAATGCAACCTAATCCTTGTCGCGAGGCGTCGCAATAGATAACAAAGTCCTTAGAAAAATCTGGTGGTAGCAACACAGGTGCGGAAGTCAGGCGTCTTTTCAGTTCCTGAAAACTATGCTCACACTGTGGTGTCCACTCGAACTTTTTATCTTTCTTGAGGAGTTCAGTTAGAGGCTTTGCAAACTTGGAGAAATTCTCGACAAAGCGGCGACAATAGCTCGCTAGTCCAAGAAAACTCCTAACTTGCTTAACCGATTCAGGTTGAGTCCAATCAAGGACAGCTTGAACTCTCTCGGGATTGACAGCAATACCCTTACCAGAGATTACGTGTCCTAGATAGGTCACTTCTGGTAACCAGAATTCACATTTTGAAAACTTGGCATAAAGGCGATGCTCTCGAAGTTTCATCAATACCAGCCTTAGATGCTCGGCATGTTCTTGTTCATTCTTCGAGTAGATGAGAATATCATCGAGGTATACCACGACAAATTTATCCAAATACTCCATGAAGATTGAATTCATCAGTCGAGAGAAGGTGGCTGGGGCATTGGTTAGACCGAAGGACATAATGGTGTACTCATATTGGCCATAACGAGTAACAAAAGCCGTTTTTGGAATGTCCCCGTTCTTGATCTTGATTTGATGGTATCCCAACCTCAAATACATTTTGGAGAAGAATGAGGATCCAGCGAGCTGATCGTACAGATTGTTGATCCTGGGGAGCGGATACTTGTTCTTAATGGTGACCAGATTAACTGGTCGGTAATCTACAACCATCCGATCCGTTCCGTCTTTCTTCTTGACGAAGAGGACGGGACAAGCCCAAGGAGAAGATCTAGGACGAATGAAACCTTTGTTCAAGGCCTCATCTAGTTTCTTCTTAAGTTCGGCTAGCTCCAGGGGTGCCATCTTATAAGGTCTCCTGGCTATTGGGACAGTTCCCGGAACAAGATCTATCACAAACT
This sequence comes from Hordeum vulgare subsp. vulgare, assembly GCF_904849725.1. Lineage (NCBI taxonomy): Eukaryota > Viridiplantae > Streptophyta > Magnoliopsida > Poales > Poaceae > Hordeum > Hordeum vulgare. Next base: position 68,484,122 of record NC_058523.1, read on the forward strand.
CTACATCTCTGTCAGGTGGAATTCCTGGCAGTTCCTCTGGAAAAACATCCGGGAAGTCACGGACTACCAGAATGTCTTCAAGTTTCGGAAGAGGGTTGGCATTTAGGGAATAGAGTTGGCATTTGGCAACTCGAGTGGAGACATTTACTATCTCACCCGAGGGATGGGTAAGCTGGACATTTCTAGAATGAGTATCATCTTGGCATAGTGAGCTGACATCCAGTCCATGCCCAAGATGATATTAATATCCGAAGATTTCAAGGCTATCAATGAGGCTAGAAAAACTAGCCTATCTACTAGAATTTCATTGTCATAGGTTATCCTAGAGGTTTGCCATTTACTACCAGGGGTTTGGACAAACAATGGGATTGGCATATCACAAAAAGACATGTTATGCAACTGTGCATAACTTTCTGAAATGAAGGAATGAGAAGACCCAGTGTCAAAGAGAACGGACGCTGGGTGATGATTAACGAGAAGCGTACCCAGCATGACGTCGGGATCCTCTGCAGCTTCTTCTGCTGACACATAGTTCACACGGCCACGTGTAGGAGTTGGCTTCACATAATAAGCTTTGCCCGACTTGGCCTGCCCGACGGACTTTCCGGGTTGCTTGGCACCCACATTCTAAGGACACTCACGGGAATAGTGCCCTGGTTCTCCACACTTGTAGCATATCACCTGGTTGGCACGTGGTGCAGCATTGCTAGCTGGACCACCATAAGTTTTTGCTGGAGGGTTGGCCTGATTCGTCTGAGGCGCCACGTAGGATGGCCTCGGAGTGTATCTCGGCGGCAGAGAACTGTTTGGAACCCACAGGCATTTTGGAAACGCGGAACCAGAAGACGAGCCAAAGTCACGGGAGTGCTTCCTTGTGGCTTCGAAGTCAGTATGACCAGTCTCGGCACTGATCGCTTTGTTGACTAGGGCTTGAAAGCTTGCACACTCACGGAGGCGCAGATCACGACGGAGATCAGGGCTCAGACCCTTATGGAATCTTGCTTGCTTCTTGGCGTCGGTAGACACCTCCTCTGTTGCATAGCGGGCGAGGTTACCAAACTCGCGGCTATAGGAATCCACAGACAACTTGCCCTGAGTGAAGGCACAGAACTCCTCTCTCTTTCTGTCCATCAGGCCCTCTGGAATATGGTGCAGACGAAAAGCTGCACTGAAGTCTGCCCATGTGGCCACTGGTTCAGCGGGACGCATAGCTTCAAAATTCTCCCACCACAGATTGGCGGGTCCTTCCAGGAAATACGCCGCAAAGGTCACCTTGTCGGCCTCAGACACATTCGCAGAGCGAATCTTGCGTGAGATGCTGCACAACCAGTCATCAGCGTCGAGGGGATCGACGGAATGATGAAACTTTGGAGGATTCAGCTTCACAAAGTCATTGAGGGACACTACGACATTCCTAGGCTGTCGAGCCGTATTCTGCTCAATACGCTCTAGCAGTCGGTTGGTCTCCCTTTTGTTTCTTTCTGCCTCAAGCATCACTTCTACCAGAGAAGGTGGGTGAGGCAGGTCTTCCTGCGACGCTTGACTACCCTCACCTTGCTCATGAGCAGGGGCACGGTTCAACCTGGTGAACACCATCCTGACAAACAAACTCATAGCTTAGACCAACATCATAACAATACTAGCTATGGATTAAGAATGTACTGAACACACGGAATGCGGAAATGAATATCCGAACAGCATGGTAACAAGCAACTGCTATATATACACCATGGTTCATACACACCCTTACATAGTTCAGTACAACCTTAACCGAAGAGCAAACTACTGAAATTATGAAACCAATCATCAGAGGCTTACAAGCTTCCTATACATTATTTATCTAGGCCTCCGGAATTCATTTCACATTACATACATACTTCACCAGTCACGCAGGACTGTGAACATACGACTACTACCACACTATCCTTCCGCTCACTGCTCAGGCATCCGCATAAAACATCTCATAGAGATTACCTCCATGACCTGGAAGCTCAACCTGCGGATCGGGAACACTCTAGCCTGAGATCCCTGGGATCCATAAGGACACGGATGTGGCCTTGGTCCCCTGACTAGTGGCAAGAGGGGTCCCCGAAGAGGTGTGACTCCTCCTATAGCTGGCCAGTCAACGTGGGCCGGAAGATGGGTCCTAACAGGGTTCAACATCTCCATCTCTCCATACCCTGTCTGGACTACCGGTGCCAGCTGCGTCAAAGCTGTCCACAGATAGGCACAGGTAGCATAAAGCTCCATACGGAGAGCACGAGCATCCCTGTCTCTGTTCTCTAGCATCTCAACAGTGGACTGCAGAAGTGGATCCTCCATAGAAGAATCAAAATAGACTCCACTGAGGTATCCCTCTTCACCAGGCTGAGAGGCCGGAACATAACAGAACTCTGAATTCTGCAGCAGTGCATGTCTCGCTCTCATAATGGTCAGCATTGAATAGGCAGCATCTTGTACTGTCGTGTCAACAGTGACCCCCAACCCATAGGACCAATGGATTGGCTTCTCAGCTCCAGCGTAGTCTGGAAATACCCTAACAGTGCAGATGTACTGGCTCTGGTTGAAGTCTCGGTACTGTTCCTCTACTGTGTACTCGGGGTACCAGCGGTAACGGCACACCGAAATCACCCTGACCAGGATGGCCGTATGACCCGGCACATCAATGCACCTGGTCAGACGTACCACCTGACGAGAAGGACGGCCAGGCATCTGTAAATAGAGAGTAATGCAAAAGCATTAGAGCTCTGAATGCAAAATTGGGCAGCATAACGGCTGTAAATGCTCAAAAACAAATTTTGAGACAACCCAAAAATAGAATAGCGTAACCACTCAACTATCAAGTTCAACTCTCTGATCATCAAACTTACTTCCTGCTTCCTAGGAATAAAAGAAACCCAATATCTCTTGACCCGTAGTCCTATAAGCTACCGATCGGAAACACGAGCCTAGGAGAAGATGAGTAACCTAGTCCTTAATTCCCGCAGAAAAGACGAGGATGACTAGAATAGAAAAACTTGAGAAGAGAACAAGAGTCTTACGTTCCCTTCCACAAACAATTCCCTTATATATAACTAAAGCAATTCTAGACTCAACTTCGACCAGTTTGGCTTAGTAATCCTACAGTCAGTCAGGCTCTGATACCAACGCTGTCGGGACCCCGATCCTAAGCCATAGGAATCCAGCCTGTAACACATCGCATCCCTTTGTGGTCTCACGCACGGTTAACTCCACGGCTGCAGCCTTACCTTAGCCGGGACCGTTTGCGTCTTTTGACTCACGTATGCGATAGTGTCGCTAGCAATCCAATGTCAAAGAACCCGGGTCGACATGTCTAGTCATAAACCAAAGTGGCAGTACCGCACAAGGACAGGCATACAGGACCCAACAAAGCAGGTGTCGGTCATCAGCGAATGTAGACGAGTCGTAGCAAGCTACAAGGACTCTCTTACATCGTGTGACATTTCCCCAAAGAGGACAGACACAGCAGCTAAGAAGGACACATGCCGGTCAACCAATGTGTTCGGAGCAGTAGCGAACTACCAAGGCTCGTTGGATCACAAAGGGGCATTTCCTTGTAAGGAGCGCTACTAAAGTTCACGACTAGGTAATCGAACCCCATACATATCAAGCATGACACACGTACGCATGGCATACCAATATGTATAGATACATCGATGGCATCACAACATAACCATAAACATACAAGCTTTATTTAAGAGGCTCGGAAGAGCCACACACATAATATTACACATTAAGGGTCTCACGACCCATAGTAGCAGTCATTCAATTACAAGCCGCGGAAGAGTTTAACTGTCTGAGTACAGACAGGACAACTAGAAGGCACATGGCCTGACTATACTACAGATCCAACGTAGGGCCAGATCGTAGCTGGGACACCAGCTACTCGTCGTCATCGATGTCTACGAAGAACCCTCCATTAGGGTCATTAGCAACCTCTGCAACATTTATTAAGCAAACATGAGTACGAAGGTACTCATCAAGACTTTAGGATAACTAACTACTCATGCAAGGTATCAAAAGGTATTGTGGGGTTTCATGCGGAAAGCCAACATTTGACTCGTGGCTAGACACTTGCATTTTCAAATAATTTTATCAACTTGATTTCTCGCACACGAGTCCACTAACACCACAACAATACACTATCGTGGAATCATTCCGTCTCCATACGGAAATGCCGTCCATGACACACACGCTTATCTTGGCAATTTTATGAGTAGCCATTGAAGTTATCTATGAACAACATATGTCTCCAAGTAGTCCATATCCGCGGACGCGGCTATTCGAATAGATCATAACCCTGTAGGGGTGTACTTCGTCACACACGCTTCACCACTTATCGCCATGTGCACGTCATGCACCTCGGCAACCTTCAAGCGGAAGCCCAGAGAGGGAGTCGGCCACGACCGTTAACCACACTAGTACCTAGTCCAGGTTTATCGCCTATTTGAGAGTAACCCGTACGGAAGTCCGGCCGAGGTTTCCGCCACGGCCTCAAACAATGTGCGCAGGGTTCCCAAGCCCACCATCCGGGTGCCACTTGGTACACCGTGCCACTGCCTACCGCATCACGGCCCACCTCTCAGGTCAGCACCATGCACGGCCTCCAGCATTACTATAAACACCAGAAACTACTTGCAACTCCTGGACCGAGTACTACTCGATTAATGGGCCGAGCGGGGTCATATTTCAGGGCCCAGCATGTGGTAGTATCTAGTCTTGGATTACATACACGGAACTCAGTTCCTATGGACGGTTCCAATGAAACAACCCGCCATGTACTCCTACACAGCCTTTCACCGGTACCTTTACCAAATCAAGTTCAACACACAACCTTTGCTCACCGAACACATTCCACAATTCTGTTCATCTCCCAGATGACAGACCATACACAACTCTAAGCATAGCATGCATAGCAGGATAAGGCACATCATAGCTCAAGCAACTACCAGGTATGCTAGGTTGCAAGGTTCAGCTATTTACTGTGACAAGGTTAGGTCATGCAAATGAAGTGGGTTCAACTAACGTGGCAAACGCAGTTGAAGCATTTGATCCTAATGCAATAAATAAGTGCAGAGCAAGAACATGGGAATTATCGGAATGATCAAAAGGGTTGCTTGCCTTGTTTCTCAGAGGAGGGATGATATCCGTCAGACTGATATTCGGTGGAATCCGAGGGTGCGGAGCCTACCGACATGAATGGCAACATTCAATAACAATCATATGCAATCAAAATGATGCATGAGCATGGCATGAGAATGCAAGGTGATAGGTTATTACAATCAACATGTATTAGGTTTAGAGTTGATTTGAATCACATTCGAATATCAATTCAAACGGGGTATTCTCGGATACCGTTTTAATTGTTTCGACCTGATGTTCAGATCAACTTGATGCTAGCATGCATGAAATGTCATGTTATGGTACTGATTTGTGATTAGGACAGTGTGTGATCATTGCAATCATATTGAAATTTGAATATTTTCCAAATTCCATTTTAAAATTAATTATAAGAATTGAATTATTCCTTATTCCACATTTTAGGGTTCTGTAACTTTTTCAAACATGGTTGAAAATAGCATAATCAGAATCCTTGAATTTTTCTGATACTTTTTCATATATAAATTATTTTCATTGGAGTTACAGATTAATTTCTATGAATTTTACAAGTTTTAGCAATTTCCTGGAATTATTTCTATACTAGAAATTCTATTTATTGCATCAGACTGATGTCAGCAGGTCAGCCGACCTGTTCAGGTCATACCTGACAGGGGGGACCCACTGGTCAGCCTCTGTGGGACTAATCCCGCGCTGACCAGTCCTAATTGGGGTTTGACTTGGCCTTGGGCCCACTGTCAGCGAGTGATTAAGCCCCTAAGCTGCTGGGTTAGCTTTGCCACGTCGACCCCCACCGGAGCATGGCCGGCGGCGACCACGGGCGCGGCGGAGGGCTCGCCGGAGAGAGCTAGACAGCGCATCGGCCGTCGGTTTTGGGCGCAGAAAGGAGCTACGGGTAGCTAGAGCAACGCCGCATCTACCAGGGGCATCAGGGGAAGCTAGGGTCGCCGGGAGAGGCGCCGGCGATGAGCTGAAGCGGCGGCCGAAACTCGGCCTTCTACAAGCGATGGCTCTAGGGCACGGGGAGGACAGCTGATGGGCTCATCACACTCCTAGAGGCTCCAGGAGCTCGAACCCTAGCTCGAGCGCGTGGATCTGACACCATAGCGACGACGACGACATGACCGGCGGCGAGGTGCTCTCGGCCTTGGTGGGGAATGGGGCTACGATGCACGGAAGAGCGTGGGGAGAGAGGGGAAACGACGACGAGCTCACGACGGTTCTGATGGTGTTGTTGAGGGGCTCAGGGGTGCGCCGGAGGGAGCGAATCGACGGGAGAGGTCCGACGGCCGGAGGTGGAAGACGACGGCGTTGGGGGCGATGCAGAGCTTGGGGAGACTTCGGCTTCTGCAGGGACGACCGGCTCGACGAGGCGGAGCTAACGAACTACTCGGAGGAATGTTCCCATGGCTATAAGCGCTGCGGCTCGAGCTCGAGCTCGGCTCTAATGGCGGCAGCAGGAGGGAGGGCAAGATCCGAGAGGAGAGGGAAAACGGTGCTGGGGAATGGATAGAGGAGACCCGGGGGAGCTTATCCCCGTCGTCGCGCTGGCACGGAGGCTCTGGAGCTCGCCACGGCGAAGCAGGAGGTGGAGGGGGCCGCCGTGGTCGATCTCCCCTCTGCCAGAAGGCAGAGGAAGAAGACGACCCTGCCCTTGGTGGGCTGGGCCTCCTCAGGTGTCAGGTAAGGTTTTCTTCCTCCTTTTTCTTTTCTGTTTTGTTCTGTTTTGTTAACTAATGTTTTGCTATTTATTTCAGCTCCAAAAAGGTGGTAAAAATTATTTTAGACACACCTGATTATTTGTTATAATATTCCCATCCATTTCCAAAGTTTTCAACATTTTTGAAAATTTATAGTTTCTGATTCCAAATTTAAAGTTTGAAACCAGTGGCTTTTGCATTAATTTAAAATGCTTAAAGTGTCAAGAAAATAGTTTTCTCCAATGCTCATTTACTTTCATGATTTATCAGAAAGTTTGAACATTTCTTGAGGCCATTTTGGGTTCATTGATTTTAACTAGTTTGAGAAATCCTTTATTTGAAATAGTGGCTAGGGTTTTGAGTTTTTCCTTTGCCACTTTGTTGTTCTTGTTGAAAAATCTTAGATGCAAATGCAAAGAAGACTTGAGCACAAGGCTAACTTGCTTAAGGGTTAGGGATGTGACAACTAGACTCTGTTATGTCATCACTTAATTTGTCTTTACTTCTAATAGTTTAATTGACATGTTAATATATATCTAGGATGGCGAGGGACATGTTGGCCATATACCTACACTATGAAGATGCAAATCAGGAAACCAAAATTTTAAAAGGCAAGACCAAATTATTGAACATATGAAAAACAAAGAAGGCCATGTGAATAATGAAGCAGAAGAGGTAAAGGACTTCTTTATCCCAACTTTTGTATGCATTTCTGTCAATAGTTTACTCAGATTTGTTAGTTCTATAGGAAAACCTCCAATCAAATGCTAATGGTATTTCTCGGTTACCAATACTACATGGTCAAAGAAAGGTAATGTTAATACATGGCTATATCATTGCTTGTTAATTGAAACCTTTGTATTAATATTTCAATTTGTAGAGAATACAATGCAATGGACCTGTTGAGGCGCGCTCGTATATGCAACCCACATTTATGAGGATAATAATTTATCTTGTTCGCACGAAAAGGTTATACCTACACTTACTCCCACTAATATCAGAAAGATAGAATATAAGATAGTTACTTGCTTACCGTTGTTGTATCATGGAACTAGGCTGGCGACCATGATGTTAACCAATTACAAATTCAACAAAATTCATCATTGCCGCAGGACCTTGTTATTGATTCTGTGCCAGAGGTTATTTCTATGTGCTTTTGAGTTTGAAGTTGCAAGTTTCTATAGCTTCAAGATATCAATTCCTTTCCATCTAATATATTGTCTCTTGGTAGGTGAGGGAAATGAGGGATCCTATGGGTGAATCTTTTTCAAGACAGAATCAGCAGGGTACTAGAACTGAACATCCACACTTAGCTCGCTCAAGAAAAAGGCATACTTCTACCATCAAGGTAAAGATCCGCTAGGGGCCATGGTTTAATGCAGCCAAATTCCCAACCCAAACCACGTTATCATGCCTGCTTGAGAACTTGATTTTGTTACAAATTTTTTTTGATCTGCTATATGCAAGTAAGGCTTAGTTTGGAACACAGTTTTTAAAAAGCCAATGTATTTGTTTGATCTGCTATATGCAAGTATGGTAGTGTACGACCACATTAATCACCTACAGTTACATGGCCATGCAAAAATTAAGTTTCCTGTAGTCTTGTGTACAAGTGTGCTCCAACTACCAATTTATTTAGCAATCTATCTTTACTACTATATATGGCATGGCACACGTATAAACAATTGTGGCAGCAGATTTCTTATGGATAAATAGGATGTTACTATTCATCCCGTAAATTTGAACGCACAACCAACTCGCCCTCTTACTATTCACCATGATAAAATGTAATGATGTTACTGTTTATGCATTGGTAGGGTTGTCATAATATGTTGTCATACTAAAATTGCACATATTTGACAATATATACAAAACCGTCATACTTACTTGGGAAGCCATGTTTTTTAGCATTCCTCCATAATAAAAATACATGCAAGTTACTTTTCTATTTTTTCATAGCTCCGTAGCAAAGCACGGGCATCATGCTAGTTATTCCCAATAAACTGGGCTAACATTAAAAAGTGTTCACATTGTTCATGTAAATTATATTATCATTGTCATTGAATGCTAATATGGATCATAATATAGGTTGGTTCCAAAGTAGTTTTGAAGACTTCAACATATCCCAACAAGAGGAATGTTGCGTATGGTACTATTCATAGTACTGATCCAAGAACTAAGGCGTGTGGTATTGAGTTAGGTGCTGAATTTGCCCTTATGCGCATAGATCAACCTTTGCTTGATAATGAGGAGTTGGTAAGGGAAGTTTCTGATTGCAAGACAATTGGTGAAGCGTTCTCTTCAGGATACTTAATTGCATGGCCTTCAGCTTTTGTAAGTTAAATCTTCTCTTCAACATTCTGAAATCATATTTGTGTGTATTTAATCACATTTATCTAACATGCAATTTTCTTTTACAGATTCGAGAGAAAGATAATTGAGTTACAGTTGAATTCTTGGATGCGGAAGCAAATAAAATCCGAAGATTTTATCTAGCAGTAGTCGTAGTTTACATTCATAGATTGAAAAATGTAATATAATCCAAAAGATCTTTTTCTTTCATCGAGTTGATGCAAATTCTATGGAGTAATATTCTTCATAGTTGTGTCTTCTATGCTAAAAATGATATGAGTGATATCTTTATTGTAATACATATGTATCATACACTTGTATATTCTTAATCAGTATCTTCATATTGGGGATTTCTATGTATGTTGTGCTTCTATTTCTATACCATTTTTATGTTGCCGGCATAATGATAAAATGGTCAACCACTTGCGCAATTGCATCAATTTTATTAAATAAATTTATATTCCATAAAAGGGGGTACCGAATTTTGTGATTAATAATAAAAAAATACACCAATTATGTTACCATATTGATATAATAGTGTTACTATAGTTACAAAATTTTGTTACTCCAGTATTTAACAACTATAAATCATAGTGTTACAATAGTCCGATATTATGTTATTAGTTGATGTGTACCGCTTGTGTTACTAGAGTTAGAAAAACATGTTACCACCAATGTTGTACGCCTGTGCAAATGTGTTACTCTGGGTGTTACTATAACTATAAAAATGTGTTACGAGTGTGTTTAGTAACACATAATATGCATGTTACTATACTTTAATTGTAACACTATTTTTAACATATGGTAACAATTACTATGTGTGACAGTTGACATCACTTAGTAACACAGGATAATGGAACACATTTCAAAATGTGTTACTCTCTCACCTAGTAACACACTTTTGGGCCTATAGTAACACAAGACGGTGTTACCAAAGGTCTATCCTGTTGTAGTGATAATAATAAAGAGCCATGACATGAAGCGTTCCGATGAATTGTTCCAACAACTTCGTGTGGCTCGGTGGGTACCGTACCGTAGCCTGGCATGCCAGCGGCAACTGAACCGTCTCGAGGATTGAACCCTAGTGACACAAAGCACTAAGACAGTCTCAGGGAAAGGGACAAGCCTCTTGGAAATATGCCCTAGAGGCAATAATAAATTAGTTATTATTATATTTCTTTGTTTGTGATAATCGTTTATTATCCATGCTATAATTGTATTGATTGGAAACTCAAATACATGTGTGGATACATAGACAAAACACTGTCCCTAGTAAGCCTCTAGTTGACTAGCTCGTTGATCAAAGATGGTCCAGGTTTCCTAACCATAGACAAGTGTTGTCACTTGATAACGGGATCACATCATTAGGAGAATCACGTGATGGACAAGACCCAAACTATGAACATAGCATATTGATCGTGTCGTTTTATTGCTATTGTTTTCTGCGTGTCAAGTATTTGTTCCTATGACCATGAGATCATATAACTCGCTGGCACCGGAGAAATACCTTGTGTGCATCAAACATCGCAACGTAACTGGGTGACTATAAAGGTGCTCTACAGGTATCTCCGAAGGTGTCCGTTGAGTTAGTATGGATCAAGACTGGGATTTGTCACTCCGTGTGACAGAGAGGTATCTCGGGGCCCATTCGGTAATACAACATCACACACAAGCCTTGCAAGCAATGTGACTAAGTGTAAGTCACGAGATCTTGTATTACGAAACGAGTAAAGAGACTTACCGGTAACGAGATTAAAATAGGTATGCGGATACCGACAATCGAATCTCGGGCAAGTAACATACCGAAGGACAAAGGGAATGACATACGGGATTATATGAATCCTTGACACTGAGGTTCAACCGATAAGATATTCGGAGAATATGTAGTATCCAATATGGGCATCCAGGTCCCACTATTGGATATCGACCGAGGAGTGCCTGGGGTCATGTCTATGTAGTTCTTGAACCCGCAGGGTCTGCACAGTTAAGGTTCGATGATGTTTTAGTATAGTTGAGTTATATGTGTGGTTACCGAATGTTGTTCGTAGTCTTGGATGAGATCACAGACGTCACGACGGTTTCCGGAATGGTCCGGAAACGAAGATTGATATATAGGATGGTTTCATTTGGTCACCGGAAAGTTTCGGGCAATTCCGGTAGTGTACCAGGAGTGACGAATGGGTTCCGGGAGTTCACCGGGAAGGGCCCACCCATCCGGGAGTGAGCCCAAGGCACTAGGGTGGTGCCACAAGTCCTTAGTGGGCTGGTGGAGTCAGCCCAAGGGGCCCATGGCGCCACATAAGAAAATACCAAAAGAAAATAAAAGAAAAAGGGAAAGAGGGAGGTGGGAAGGAAGGGGAGGACTCCTCCTTCCCAAACCGAATTGGAGGAGGAGTCCTCCTCCTCCCTTGGCCGTCGCACCCTTGAGGACTTGTGCCCCAAGGCTAGCCCCCCCTCCGTCCTATATATAGTGGTGTTTTAGGACTGATTTGAGACAACTTTTGTCACGTGCAACTCAACCCTAGACCACATAGTTCTACCTCTAGATGGGATTTCTGCGGAGCTCGGGCGGAGCCCTGCATGAGTATATCATCACCACCACCAGAGTGTCGTCACGCTGCCGGAGAACTCATCTACTTCTCCATCTTGCTTGCTGGATCAAGAAGGCCGAGATCATCGTCGAGCTATACGTGTGGTGAACACGGAGGTGCCGTCCGTTCGGCACCAGATCAGAACGGATCGTGGGATGGATCGCGGGACGGTTCGTGGAACGGAGCGCATGACGGTTCATGGGACGGTTCGAGGGAAGTGAAAACGTTCTACTACATCAATCGCGTTTCTTAACGCTTCCCGCTGTGCGATCTACAAGGGTACGTAGATCCAAATATCCTCTCGTAGATGGACATCACCATGATAGGTCTTCGTGTGCGTAGGAATTTTTTTGTTTCCCACGCAACGTTCCCCAACAGTGGTATCAGAGCTAGGTTCATGCGTAGATGTTATCTCGAGTAGAACACAAAAGGTTTTGTGGACGGTGATGTTCGATTTGCTGCTCTCCTTAGTCTTTTCTCAATTCAGCGGTATTGTTGGATTGAAGCGGCCCGGACCGACATTACTCGTACTTTTATGAGAGACTGGTTTCATCGACTAACATGCAACCTCGTTGCATAAAGATGACTGTCGGGTGTCGGTTTCTTCAACTTTAGTTGAATTGGTTTTGACCGAGGTGGTCCTTGGAGAGGTTAAATAGAAATTTGCACATCTCCTTGTGGTTTTTGCGTAAGTAAGATGCGATCATACTAGATACCCATAGCAGCCACGTAAAACATGCAACAACAAGTTAGAGGACGTCTAACTTGTTTTTGCAGGGTATGCTTCTGATATGATATGGCCAATGACGTGATGTGATATATTGGATGTATGAGATGATCATGTTGTAATAGTTAATATCGACTTGCACGTCGATGCTACAGCAACCGGCAGGAGCCATAGGGTTGTATTTAAACTAATGTTTGTGTTTGCACATGCGTTTACTATATTGCTAGGTCGTAGCTTTAGTAGTAATAGCATAAGTAGCACAGCAACCTCGATGGAGACACATTGATGGAGATCATGGTGTGGCGCCGGTGACAAGAAGATCGTGTCGGTGCTTTGGTGGTGGAGATCAAGAAGCACAAGATGATGGCCATATCATGTCACTTATGAATTGCATGTGATGTTAATACTTTTATGCACCTTATTTTTCTTAGAACGACGATAGCATTATAAGGTGATCTCTCACTAAAATTTCAAGATGAAATTGTGTTCTCCCCGACTGTGCACCATTGCGGCAGTTCGTCGTTTCGAGACACCACGTGATGATCGGGTGTGATAGACTCAACGTTCACATAAAATGGGTGCAAAACAGTTGCACACGCGGAACACTCGGGTTAAGCTTGACGAGCCTAGCATGTGCATACATGGCCTCGGAACACATGAGACCGAAAGTTGAGCATGAATCATATAGTTGATATGATTAGCATAGAGATGCTTACCACTGAAACTATTCTCAACTCACGTGATGATCGGACTTCAGTTAGTGAATTTGGATCATGTACCACTCAAATGACTAGAGAGATGTACTTTTTGAGTGGGAGTTCTTAAGTAATATGATTACTTGAACTAATTATCATGAACATAGTCTAAAGGTATTTGCGAATTATGATGTAGCTTGCGCTATAGCTCTAGTATTTTTTATATGTTCCTAGAGAAAATTTAGTAGAAAGATGATAGTAGCAACTTTGCGGACTGAGTCCGTAAAACTGAGGATTGTCCTCATTGCTGCTCAGAAGTCTTATGTCCTTAATGCACCACTCGGTGTGCTGCACCTCGAGCGTCGTCTGTGGATGTTGCAAACATCCGACATACATGTTTTTGATGACTACATGATAGTTCAATGCGTAATACTTAATGACTTAGAAGCAAGGCGCCTAAGACGTTTTTGAAATGTCACGGAACATGAGAGATGTTCTAAGAGATGAAATTGAGATTTCATGCTCGTACCCTTGTTGAGAGGTGTGAGACCTCCGACAAGATTGTTTGTCTACAAAGTAAAGGAGAAAAGCTCAATCGTTGAGCGTGTGCTCAGATTGTCTGAGTACAACAATCGCTTGAATCAAGTGGGAGTTAATCTTCCAGATGAGATAGTGATGGTTCTCCAAAGTCACTACCACCAAGCTGCTAAAGCTTCGTGATGAACTATAACATATGAAGGATAGATATATATGATGATCCTTGAGCGATTCGTAATGTTTGGCACTGCGAAAGTAGAAATCAGGAAGGAGCATCAATTGTTGATGGTTAGTAGAACCACTAGTTTCAAGAAGGGCAAGGGCTAGAAGGGATACTTCATGAAACGACAAACCAGTTGCTGCTCTAATGAAGAAACCCAAGATTGAACCCAAACCCGAGACTAAGTGCTTTTGTTATGAGGGGAACGGTCACTGAGGTGGAGCTACCCTAGATACTTGGTAGATGAGACAGATGGCTAAGTCAACAGAAGTATATTTGATATACATGATATTGATGTGTACTTTACTAGTACTCCTAGTAGCACGAGGGTATTAGATACCGGTTCGATTGCTAAGTGATTAGTAACTCGAAATAAAAGCTACGAAATAAACGGAGACTAGCGAAAGGAGAGCTGACGATAAGTGTTGGAAGTGTTTCCAAGGTTGATGTGATCAAACATCGCACGCTCCCTCTACCATCGGGATTGGTGCTAAACCTAAATAATTATTATTTGGTGTTTGCGTTGAGCATGAACATGATTGGATCGTGTTTATTGCAATACGATTATTCATTTAAAGAGAATAATGGTTATTCTATTTTCTTGAATAATTACCTTCAATGGTTTATTGAATCTCGATCATAGTGTTACACATGTTCATAACATTGGCGCCAAAAGATACAAAGTAATAATGATAGTACCACTTACTTGTGGCACTGCCGCTTGAGTCATGTTGGTGTAAAATGCATGAAGAAGCTCCATGCTGATGGATCTTTGTACTCACTCATTTTTGAAACGTTTGAGACATGCAAACCATACCTGTTGGTATAAACACATGAAGAAACTCCATGCAGATGGATCGTTTGGACTCACTTGATTTTGAATCACTTGAGAAATGCAAAATAATACCACATGGAACAAGAAAGTAACTTGTTGGATGCAATACATTTTTTATGTGTGAATCCAATGAGTGCTGAGGCACGCAGTGGATATCGTTATGTTCTTACTTCACTGACGACTTGAGTAGATACAGGAGTATTTACTCGATGAATCACAAGTCTGAAATATTGAAAGGTTCAAAGCTATTTCAGAGTGAAGATCGTCGTGACAAGAGGATAAACTGTCTACGATATGATCATAGAGATGAATATCTGAGTTGCGAGTTTTGGTACACAGTTGAGACAATGTGGAAATTGTTTTGCAATTCATGCCACCTGGAACACCATAGGGCACCACATATTTCCGTTGAGATGACACAGTATGAACTATGGTTTGGAGAAACCTAAGCTATCGTTTCTTGAAAGTTTGGGGCTCCGACGCTTATGTGAAAAAAGTTTCAGTCTGTTAAGCTCGAACCCAAAGTGGATAAATGCATCTTCATAGGATATCCAAAATAGTTGGGTACATCTCCTATCTCAGATATGGAAGCAAAGTGTTTGTTTCTAGAAACGGGTCCTTTCTTGAGGGAAGGTTTCTCTCAAAAGAATTGAGTGGGAGGGTGGTGAAACTTGATGAGGTTAGTGAACCGTCACTTCAACCAGTGTGTAGCAGGGCACAAGAAGTTGTTCCTGTGGCGCCTACACCAATTGAAGTGGAAACTGGTGATGGTGATCATTGAGCTTCGGATCAAGTTACTACAAACCTCGTAGGTCGACAAGGTCGCGTACTACTATAGAGTAGTACGGTAATCTTGTCTTGGAGGTCATGTTGTTGAACAACAATGAACCTACGAGCTATGGAGAAGCGATGGTGGGCCCGGATTCCGACAAATGGCTGGAGGCCATGAAATCCGAGAGAGGATTCATGTATTAAAACAAAGTATAGACTTTGAAAGAACTACTTGATGGTCGTAGGACTATTAAGTAAAGATGGATCTTTGAAAGAAAGATAGACAATCATGGTGAAAAGTCATCATTAAGAAAAGATCGACTTGTCGCAACGATGTTTCCGACAAGATCAAAGAGTTGACTATGATGAGACTTTCTCACTCATAGCGATGCTAAAAAGTCTGTTGGAATTATGTTAGTATTTGTTGCATTATTTATGAATATTGCACATAGGATGTCAAAACATTGTTTCCTCGATGGTTTCCTTGAGGAAAGGTTGTATGTGATACAACCAGAAGGTTTTTTCAATCCTAAGGATGCTAACAAGTATGCAAGCTCCAGCGATCCTTCTATGGACTGGTGCAAGCATCTCGGAGTTGGAATATACACTTTGATGAGATGATCAAAGATTTTGGGTTTGTACAAGGTTTATGAGAAACTTGTATTTCCAAAGAAGTGAGTGGGAGCACTATAGAATTTCTGATAAGTATATGTGGTTGACATATTGTGGATCAGAAGTAATGTAGAATTTCTGTAAAGCATACAAGGTTGTTTGAAAGGAGTTTTCAAAGGAATACCTGGATTGCGCTACTTGAACGTTGAGCATCAAAGATCTATGGAGATAGATCGAAAGCGCTTAATAGAAGTTTCAACAAGGTGCATGCCTTGACAAGTTTTTGAAGGAGTTCAAAATAGATCAGCAAAGAAGGAGTTCTTGGCTGTGTTGTAAGGTGTGAATATGAGGAAGACTCAAAAGCCCGACCACGGCAGAAGACAGAGAAATGATGAAGGTCATGCCCTATGCCTTAGCCGTAGGCTCTAAAGTATGCCAAGCTGTGTACCGCACCTGATGTGTGCCTTGCCATGAGTCTGTCAAGGGGTACAAAAGGTGATCCAGGATTGAATCACTAAAACAGAGGTCAAAGTTATCCTTAGTAACTAGTGGACTAAGGAATTTTTCTCGATTTTGGAGGTGATTAAAGAGTTCGTCGTAAAGGGTTACGTCGATGCAAGCTTTGACAGTAATCCGAATAACTCTGAGTAGTAAAACGGATACGTATAGTAGAGTAGATATTTGGAGTATTTCCGAATAGCACGTAGCAGCAGCATCTATAAGATGACATAAAGATTTGTAAAGCACACACGGATCTGAAAGATTCAGAACCATTGACTAAAACCTCTCTCACGAGCAAGACATGATCAAACCCCAGAACTATATGGGTGTTGGATTCGTTAAAATCACATGGTGATGTGAACTAGATTATTGACTCTAGTGCAAGTGGGAGACTGTTGGAAATATGCCCTAGAGGCAATAACAAATTAGTTATTATTATAGTTCTTTGTTTGTGATAATCGTTTGTTATCCATGCTATAATTGTATTGATTGGAAACTCAAATACATGTGTGGATACATAGACAAAACATTTTCCCTAGTAAGCCTCTAGTTGACTAGCTCGTTGATCAAAGACGGTCAAGGTTTCCTAACCATAGACAAGTGTTGTCACTTGATAACGGGATCACATCATTAGGAGAATCATGTGATGGACAAGACCCAAACTATAAACGTAGCATATTGATCGTGTCGTTTTATTGCTATTGTTTTCTGCGTGTCATGTATTTGTTCCTATGACCATGAGATCATATAACTCACTCGTATCGGAGGAATACCTTGTGTGCATCAAACGTTGCAACATAACTGGGTGACTATAAAGGTGCTCTACAGGTATGTCCGAAGGTGTCCGTTGAGTTAGTATGGATCAAGACTGGGATTTTTCAGTCCGTGTGACAGAGAGGTATCTCGGGGCCCACTCGGTAATACAACATCCTACACAAGCCTTGCAAGCAATGTGAGTAAGTGTAAGTCACGGGATCTTGTATTACGGAACAAGTAAAGAGACTTGTCGGTAACGAGATTGAAATAGGTATGCGGATACCGACGATCGAATCTCGGGCAAGTAACATACTGATCGTGCAATCTCTGGCGTTAGCTAGACGAATGCTTATGACAACGAACCTTCTCCTAGAATGGCACCAGAAGAATGCTGATAGCACTCCCCGGTAATGAAACTAGAAGAATGTTGTTGATGGCCCACCAGCGCGTGGGTTCGCAGCAGTTTTCGAGGGTAGAGTATTCGACCCAAATTTGTAGATCGCCTAAAGGAGGTGAGAGAATACTCTCGAGTATTAGCAGCTGAATTTGTCGGATTCAACCACACCTAAAAGATTAGTATCTACAAGCACAGTAGTAACATCAAAGTAGTATGATAACAACGGTGTCAGAAATGATCTGTTGACGACAGACTATTCCTAACAATTATATAAATGGCGCCTTCGTTGTCGCATTGACAGAAGTTGTCAATTCCCGTCAACGGTAGGTGAACCAACAGTGTAGCAGGTAGCAGCAGTGTAACGAGCAATAGAAGTGGCAAGGAACAACAGTAGTGACAGCAGTAGCAAGTAGCAATAGTAGCAAGCGACAGTAGTAGCAACAGTAGCAGCAGAGCAAGACAAGTAACAGCAGTAGCAACAGTAGTAGCAGCAGAGCAAGACAAGTAACAACAGTAGCAACAGTAGTAGCAGTAGAGCAAGACAAGTAACAACAGTAGCAACAGTAGGACAAACTCGTAGGCAATGGGTCGGTGATTTGTTTGGATGATATTCATCATGCAACAGCTATAACATGGAGAGATATGTGGCTAGCTCCCGTTCATCAATGTGATGTAGGCATGCATTCCGTGTGTCGTCATACATGCTTAGGGAAAAGAACTTGCATTACATCTATTGTCCATCCCTCCCGTGGCAGCGGGGTCCAAAAGGAAACTACGGGATATTAAGGTTCTCCTTTTAATAAAGAACCGGACCAATGCATTAGCACTTGGTGAACACATGTACTCCTCAAACTATGGTCATCACCGGGAGTGGTTCCTGTTATTGTCACTCCGGGGTTGCCGGATCATAACACATAGTAAGTAACTACAATTTGCAAGATCGGATCTAAAACACACATATATTGGTGACAACATAATAATTTCAGATCTGAAATCATGGCACTCGGGCCCTAGTGACAAGCATTAAGCATGGCAAAGTAGTAGCAACATCAAATCTCAGAACATAGTGGATACTAGGGATCAATCTCCATCAAAACTAACTCGATTACATGATAGATCTCATCCTACTCATCACCGCCCAACGAGCCTACGAATAGATTACTCACGAACGACGAAGAGCTTCATGGAATTGGAGAGGGAAGAAGGTTGATGATGACGATGGCGACAATTTCCCCTCTCCGGAGCCCAAGACGGACTCCAGATCTGCCCTCTAGATGAAGAACAGGTGGTGGCGCCGCCTCCGTATCGAAAACGCGACGAAAACTTCTCTTTTTATTTTTTCTGGGACGAAAGGCAACTTATAGAGATGGAATTGGGGGCGGCAGGTGCATGTGGGCCCCACAAGCCTGCCCACCGCCACCAGGGGGTGGTGGCGGAGCAGGGGCTTGTGGCCCACTGGCCCACCCCCTGAGGTGGAACTTGGTGCAGATATTTTTGATATTTTCCAAAACTGCTCCCCGTAAATTTTCAGGACGTTTGGAGAACTTTGATTTCTGCACAAAAATAACACCAAGGCAATTCTGCTGAAAACAACGTTAGTCTAGGTTAGTTCCCTTCAAATCATGCAAATTATAGTCCAAAACAAGGGCAAAAGAGTTTGGAAAAGTAGATACGTTGGAGACGTATCAACTCCCCCAAGCTTAAAACCTTGCTTGTCCTCAAGCAACTCAGGTGACAAACTGAGAGAGATAGAAAAACTTTGACAAACTCTGTTTGATCTTGTTGTTGCAACTGTGTCTAACTCATAACCAGAATTTCAGCAAGATCACAAGTTAACCACATATGCAAATGACACAAAGGTCTCACGGTAAACTAATATCAATAGCATAATCAGCTAACGAGCAAATAATAATGAGTTTCAAACACCAACACTTCAATCAAAACAAGCATGAAGCAATATGAATAGGTGGTATCTCGCTAGCTCTTTCTGAGACCGCAAAACATAAATGCAGAGCACTTTCAAAGATCAAGGGCCGACTAAACATTGTAATTCATAGCAACGAAGATCCAGTCATAGTCATACTCAATATCAATCAAAAGCAAAGCATAAAAATGAAAGAGGTGCTCTCTAATTGGTGCTTATAAAAGAGGAGGATGACTCGACAGGAAAATAAATAGACAGGCCCTTCGCAGAGGGAAGCATTGATTTGCGGAGGTGCCAGAGCTCAAGCTTTGAAAACAGAGATAATAATTTTGGGTGGCATGCTTTCATTGTCAACGCAATGACCAAGAGTTCTCAATATCTTCCATGCTACTCATGCTATAGGCGGTTCCCAAACAGAAAAGTAAATTTTTAACACCCCCACCACCAATCAATCACACTCCACGGCTAGCTGAATCCTCGGGTACCGTCCATACTAACATCAATCCGGGGGGGGGGGGGTCTTGTTTTACAGTTATGTTTTCGATTTAAGCATGGAATTGGGCATCCCAAATACCGGCCCCTTCCTCGTGAATGACTGTGAATAAACACATGTCGAGGATAACACTCCTAGCATGGAAGATACCAATAGCCCTCTATCACCACATGAGCGGTTCGGGCATGCAAAACATATTTATCTCTTGAAGGTTTAGAGAGTGGCACATGCAAATTTACTTGGAACGGTAGGTAGATACCGCAAATAGGTAGGTATGGTGGACTCTCATGGAGAAACTTTTGGGTTCATGGAAGTGGATGCACAAGCAGTATTCCGCTTAGTACAAGTGAAGGCTAGCAAAAGACTGGGAAGTGACCAACTAGAGAGCGACAACAGTCATCAAGATGCAATGAGTTTTACTAACATTAAATGCAAGCATGAACAAGATATAAATCACTATGAACACGAACATCATAGAGGCTATGTTGATTTTGTTTCAACTACATGCATGAACATGCACCAAGTCAAGCCACTTGAAACATTCAAAGGAGAATACCATCCTATTATACTACATCATAGTCATCTCAAAATCTATGTTGACATTCAAGACAAACCATTATAAGATCTCAGCTAAATAAGCATGGCATCAGAAACTATGATCTCTAAGTTGTCATTACAAACATGGTTCTCTCACAACAAAGCTAAATCTGGGTCGACAAGCTAGTCATATTTACAAAAACAAAATAGATAGAGTTCATACCAGCTTTTCAGTCTCAGTCAGTTCATCATATATCATCATTGTTGCCTTTCATTTGCACGGTCGAACGATGAAAACGATAATAAGCGCATTGGACTAAGCTGAATCTGCAGGCAAACACAAAGGAGAAGACAAAATAATATGGCTCTTTGAAAGCTAAACAGGTAAGCATGTAAGAACCACTAAACATTGTAACCAATATCTTCTACCGTGACAAAAAAAAGAAAACTATTTACACGGGAAAACTCCCAACAAGCAAAAGAAGAAAGAAAAATCTTTTTGGGTTTTCTCAAAAGGACACAAAACAAGAAAACAAGAAAACGAAAAGAAACTAGCATGGATAATGCAGTGGCAAAGTGTAAACACCGGCTAATAAAGTGAAAGCATAAGCATGAATGTAAAGTCCGTGAGAACACGTACTCCCCCAAGCTTAGGCTTTTGGCCTAGCTTGGTCTACTCCCAAGGATGATCCTGGCGAAACCCAAAGTCATAATGGGTTTTATACGGAAGTGCTGCAGCCACTGCCTGAATAGCTGCCTCACGAAGTCGAGCAGCCGTCGCCTCCCTCTCATACTCCTCTGCCTCTCCTATGGTTATGTAGTATCTTCGTTTAACCTGAAAGTCAAAGAAAGCAGGAGCAGGAAGGGTAATATGGAAAACATGCTGCCTGTTAAATATCAAGCAGTATAGGAGGGATCCATGATCTCTCTCAAGGAACTGGTAGCGTGTTAGAGCGACACGATCAAGGTAGGCTGTACGGAGAGGAGGGTCTTCTGGACGGATGGATACCCCAAGAAAATTTGCTAAGCGTGTAGCATAAACTCCACCAAAGAAATCCCCCTCAGTGGCATTTTTATTCAGCCTCCTTGCTATAATAGCTCCCATATTGAAGCTCCTGTTACCTGTTACTGCGCTCTTAAGGATACTAAGGTTGGAAGCGCATAGGTAGCAATGTGCACCCTTGCCGTTAATGCACCTACCTATGAAGAGGGCAAGGTAGTGCAAGGCAGGGAAATGGATGCTTCCTATGGTGGCTTGCGTGATATCTCTGGTTTCTCCAACAGTTATACTGGAGACAAAGTCTCTGACCGAAGACTTAGGAGGATCATTAACACTACCTCCATCGGGTATCTTGCAAATTCTATTGAAATCCTCCAGACCTACGGTATAGGATTTATCGTACAGATCAAACAGTATGGATGATTCACGGCCAACTAAAAATTTAAATCTACGCACGAAAGAGGAAGTGAGCATAGCATACTGTTCACATTTATCTGAGAGGAATTCTTCTAACCCGGCATTGCGAACAAGTGCATCAAACTCATCCTTGAAGCCTGCTTCGATCATGAACTCATCGGAAGGCCATTCACATGGTTGCACCGGTGTGTCCCTTAGTTGAAAAGGTTCGAGCTCCCGAAAGGAGAGACGAGGACCCTTCTTACTTGAGGAACCACCATGAAACTTCCTCCTGAACATAATTTACTTTTGCTGAAATTTTTGAAGTTGAAGAGAAAAGTGAATGAGGACCAACCATACCTTGTAGAAACTACTCCTACTAGTGCCTAGAGACCGTATCACGCGCTAAAACTACTTAGAACCAGCTAAAATCAACATTTATAGCTCAAGAACAGGGTCACCAAGGTAGCAAGAATTCGCGAAGGATAAAGCACTAGAGCAAAATCTAATTGGACCAATGGAGGAGTCACTTACCAAGGAGTAATTTCCCCAAAACAGTTCGAAGAATGGTGCTTTGAGCAAGGAGAACGAAAATTACAGCCAAATGAGCAAGAACACGGGTTTGAGCTGCGAAACAATTTTTTCTGGAGGTGGAAGAAGAGGCTGGGAGCTGGAATGAGTGGAGGGGGTGCCTGTTGGGGAACGTCGCATGGGAAACAAAAATTTTCCTACGCGCACGAAGACCTATCATGGTGATGTCCATCTACGAGAGGGGATGAGTGATCTACGTACCCTTGTAGACCGTACAGCAGAAGCGTTAGTGAATGCGGTTGATGTAGTGGAACGTCCTCACGTCCTTCGATCCGCCCCGCGAACTATCCCACGATCAGTCCCACGATCTAGTGCCGAACGGACGGCACCTCCGCGTTCAGCACACGTACAGCTCGACGATGATCTCGGCCTTCTTGATCCAGCAAGAGAGACGGAGAGGTAGAAGAGTTCTCCGGCAGCGTGACGACGCTCCAGAGGTTGGTGATGATCTCGTCTCAGCAGGGCTCCGCCCGAGCTCCGCAGAAACGTGATCTAGAGGAAAAACCGTGGAGGTATGTGGTCGGGCTGCCGTGGAAAAAAACCGTCTCAAATCAGCCCTAAAACCTCCGTATATATAGGTGGGAGAGGGGGGGCCTTGCCTTGGGGCTCAAGGAGCCCCAAGGGGGTCGGCCGAGCCAAGGGGGGAAGGTCTCCCCCCCAAACCGAGTTGGACTTGGTTTGGTGGGTGGGAGTCCTTCCTTCCCTTCCCACCTCCTCCTTTTTTTTCTTTCTCTTTGATTTTTCTTCCAATGCGCATAGGGCCCTTTTGGGCTGTCCCACCAGCCCACTAAGGGCTGGTGCGCCACCCTCAAGGCCTATGGGCTTCCCCGGGGTGGGTTGCCCCCCCGGTGAACTCCCGGAACCCATTCCTCATTCCCGGTACATTCCCGGTAACTCCGAAAACCTTCCGGTAATCAAATGAGGTCATCCTATATATCAATCTTCATTTCTGGACCATTCCGGAAACCCTCGTGATGTCCGTGATCTCATCCGGGACTCCGAACAACATTCGGTAACCAACCATATAACTCAAATACACATAAAACAACGCCGAACCTTAAGTGTGCAGACCCTGCGGGTTCGAGAACTATGTAGACATGACCCGAGAGACTCCTCGGTCAATATCCAATAGCGGGATCTGGATGCCCATATTGGATCCTACATATTCTACGAAGATCCTATCGTTTGAACCTCAGTGCCAAGGATTCATGTAATCCCGTATGTCATTCCCTTTGTCCTTCGGTATGTTACTTGCCCGAGATTCGATCGTCAGTATCCGCATACCTATTACAATCTCGTTTACCGGCAAGTCTCTTTACTCGTTCCGTAATACAAGATCCCGCAACTTACACTAAGTCACATTGCTTGCAAGGCTTGTGTGTGATGTTGTATTACCGAGTGGGCCCTGAGATACCTCTCCGTCACACGGAGTGACAAATCCCAGTCTTGATCCATACTAACTCAACTAACACCTTCGGAGATACCTGTAGAGCATCTTTATAGTCACCCAGTTACGTTTCGACGTTTGATACACACAAAGTATTCTTCCGGTGTCAGTGAGTTATATGATCTCATGGTCATAGGAACAAATACTTGACACGCAGAAAACAGTAGCAACAAAATGACACGATCAACATGCTACATCTATTAGTTTGGGTCTAGTCCATCACGTGATTCTCCTAATGACGTGATCCAATTATCAAGAAACAACACCTTGTTCATAATCAGAAGACACTGACTATCTTTGATCAACTGGCTAGCCAACTAGAGGCTTGCTAGGGACAGTGTTTTGTCTATGTATCCACACATGTAAATGAGTCTTCATTCAATACAATTATAGCATGGATAATAAACGATTATCTTGATACAGGAATCATAATAATAACTATATTTATTATTGCCTCTAGGGCATAATTCCAACAGTGCCTGTGGGCTCGACAAGCTTGCACCCCGCCACCAGGGGGGTAGGTGGCGGTGGGGGGGGGGGGGCTTGTGGCCCACTGGTTAGGCCCCCTGGCCAGCTCTCAGGCCCAGAAATTTTCAAAAATTCGAGAAAAAATCATACTTAATTTTCAGGTCCATCAGAGAACTTCTATTTTCGAGGTATTTTTCTCCGGGACGCTAAAACATAAAACAGGAAAAACTAAACTAATTCTATCATTTTTCTTCTAAGCAACAGAAAATGAAAACTCAAAACAGAGGTATGTAACTCTCTGATTCATATGTTTCATGGTCATCGAAAGAAATCCGTCAATGGGATTGATCAAGTCCTTATGACAAAACCTTCTCGAATCGCAAGAGAGAACGGAGAATTTTAGAATAGCCACTAAGTCACCTCAATGGGGATATGTATCTCCCCAACAAGCAAATCATACTTCATCTTGACACGAGGAATAGGGCATTCAAAGCTCCCAATGAGAATCGATGAAGTCTTTTCGATAGCATTGATGCAATGTACTGGATATCGTTTCTTCGGAAAGTGCACTGTGTGCTCATTACCGTTGACATGGAAAGTGACATTGCCTTTGTTGCAATCTATAACAGCCCCTGCGGTGTTCAAAAAGGGTCTTCCGAGGATGATAGCCATGACATCATCCTCGGGGATATCCAAGATAACAAAGTCTGTTAAGATAGTGGTATTAGCAACCACAATAGGCACATCCTTGCAAACGCCGATAGGGAAAGCAGTTGATTTGTCGGCCATTTGCAGAGAAATTTCAGTGGGTGTCAACTTATCCAACTCAAGTCTACGATAAAGAGAGAGCGACATAACACTAACACCGGCTCCAAGGTCACATAAGGCAGTTCTTACGTAGTTTCCTTTAATGGAACAAGGTATAGTGGGCACTTCGGGATCACCAAGTTTCTTAGGAGTTCCTCCTTTGAAAGTCTAATTGGCAAGCATGGTGGAGATCTCAAGATCTGGTATCTTCCGTTTATTAGTCACAATATCTTTAATGTACTTGGCATACGGAGACATCTTGAGCATATCAGTTAACCGCATCTGCAGAAAGACGGGTCTTATCATCTCAACGAAGCGCTCAAAATCCTCATCATCCTTTTTCTTGGATGGCTTAGGAGGAAAGGGCATAGGTCTCTGAACCCATGGCTCTCTTTCTTTACCATGCTTCCTAGCACTGAAGTCATTCTTGTCGTATCTCTTAGGTTGTGGATTATCAGGATTAACCGTAGGTTCAATCTCCACATCCTCATCATTGCTAGATTGAGCATTATTATGAACATCACTATCCATATTGTCACCAGGTTCATGTTCATCACTAGATTGTGTTTCCGCATCAGACGCAGAAATATCATTAGGTTCTTCAGGTGTGACAGTATTTGGTGAACTGGCGTGCAGGTTTCTATCATCCTTCTTCTTCTCCTTAGGATGACTAGGTGTATCAGCATTTATTCCTTGAGAATCTTGATCAATTCTCTTAGGATGACCTTCAGGATACAAAGGTTCCTGAGTCATTTTGCCTCCTCTAGTAATGACTCTGACAGAGTTGTCATTTAATTCATTGAGCAAGTCATTCTGAGCTTTAATTACTTGTTCTACCTGAGTAGTAATCATACATGCATGTTTACTCAGAAGCTTTAGAGCATTGACATTTCTGTCTACACAAGCACTTAAATGGCTAAGCATACGAGTACTTTGTTCCAAATGTCTGCTAACATAATCATTGAAACTCTGTCGTTTGGCAACAAAGTTGTCAAATTCATCAAAGCATAAGCTAGCAGGTTTATCAAAAGGAATATCACTCTCATCAAACCTACGCAGAGAATTCACTTCTACCACCTGTATCGGGTTATCGAGACCATGGATCTCTTCGATAGGTGGTAGATTTTTGACATCTTCAGATCTAATGCCTTTCTCTTGCATAGATTTCTTGGCTTCTTGCATATCTTCGGGACTGAGGAATAGAATACCTCTTTTCTTAGGAGTTGGCTTAGGAGGTGGTTCAGGAATAGTCCAAGCATTATCGTTGATCAAGAGGTTATTCAGTAGAGTCTCAGCTTGTTCTACAGTTCGTTCCCTAAAAACACAACTGGCACAACTATCTAGGTAGTCTCTAGAGGCATCGACTAGTCCGTTATAGAGGATATCAAGTATCTCGTTCTTCTTAAGAGGGTGATCAGGCAAAGCATTCTGTAGCTGGACGAGCCTCCCCCAATCTTGTGGAAGACTCTCTTCTTGGAGTTGAGCAAAGTTGTATATTTCCTGCAAGGCAGCTTGCTTCTTATGGGCGGGGAAATATTTCTCACAGAACTAATAGACCATCTCCTTGGGACTACGCACACATTGAGGAGCAAGAGAGGTGAACCAGGCTTTAGCATCATCCTTTAGAGAGAAAGGAAACAACTTAAGGATATAGTAGTGGCGGATCTTCTCCTCATTAGTGAAAAGGTTGGCTATTTCGGATAGTTTGGCAAGATGGGCTATGACCGTCTCAGACTCATAATCGTGAAAAGGATCAGATTCGACTAGAGAGATTATCTCAGGGTCGACAGAGAATTCATAATCCTTATCAGTGACAAAGATAGGCGAAGTGGCAAACTTCGGGTCATTTTTCATCCTAGCTTCATGAGATTTTTCCTTCCACTTGAGAAGTAAATTCTCAGCGTCATAGGCATCCTTACACGCAAGAAAATCCTCAGCTATCTCTCCCTCCATAACGTAACCCTCAGGTATATCAGGCAATTCATATCTAGGAGAGCTAGATCTAGCAGGAGCAAAAGCAGGTTCTATCTCAATAGTATTGGCAGTATCAGAAGCATCACGAGCATTTGCAGTAACTCTAGCAATATGAGCATCAAGGAACACTCCTAGTGGAACATCAGGCAAAGGAGTATCTCTAGCAGTATCAAGCATAGCATCATCAGGCAAAATAGCATCTCTAGCATCATCAAGCAAAGCAGTATCAAGCATAGCATCTCTAGCAGTATCAGGCATAGTATCAAGCATAGCATCATCAGGCATAGTATCAAGCATAGCATCATCAGGCATAGTATCAAGCATAGCATCTCTAGCAGTAGTATCACACGCATCATCAAGCACATGCGACATATCAAGATTTTTAGCAGGAGGTGATGTCGCAAACTTACTCATAACTGAACGTGAATCAAGTGCAGAGCTAGATGGCAATTCCTTACCTCCCCTCATAGTTGAGGGCAAGACTTTGGTCTTCGGATCCTTCAGATTCTTCATAGTGATCAGCAAATATAAATCCCAAGTGACTCAGAGAATATAGCAATACCTCCCCGACAACAGCGCCAGAAAAATGCTGATCGTGCAATCTCTGGCGTTAGCTAGATGAATGCTTATGACAACGAACCTTCTCCTGCAACGGCACCAGAAGAATGCTGATAGCACTCCCCGGTAATGAAACTAGAAGAATGTTGTTGACGGCCCACCAGCGCGTGGGTTCGCAACATTTTTCGAGGGTAGAGTATTCGACCCAAATTTGTAGATAGCCTAAAGGAGGTGAGAGAATACTCTAGAGTATTAGCAGCTGAATTTGTTGGATTCAACCACACCTGAAAGATTAGTATCTGCAAGCACAGTAGTAACAGCAAAGTAGTATGATAACAATGGTGTCAGAAACGATCTGTTGACGACAGACTATTCCTAACAATTGTATCAATGGCGCCTTCATTGCCGCGTTGACGGAAGTTGTCAATTCCCATGAACGGTAGGTGAACCAATAGTGTAGCAGGTAGCAGCAGTGTAACGCGCAATAGTAGTGGCAAGGAACAGCAGTAGTGACAGCTGTAGCAAGTAGCAACAGTAGGAAGCGACAGTAGTAGCAATAGTAGCAGCAGAGCAAGACAAGTAACAACAGTAGCAACAGTAGTAGCAGCAGAGCAAGACAAGTAACAGTAGTAGCAATAGTAGCAGCAGCACAGCAAGACAAGTAACAACAGTAGCAACAGTAGGACAAACTTATAGGCAATGGGTCGGTGATTTGTTTGGATGATATTCATCATGCAACAGCTATAACACGGAGATATATGTGGCTAGCTCCCGTTCGTCAATGTGATGTAGGCATGCATTCCATGTGTCGTCGTACGTGCTTAGGGAAAAGAACTTGCATGACATCTATTGTCCATCACTCCCGTGGCACCGGGGTCCAAAAGGAAACTACGGGATATTAAGATTCTCCTTTTAATAAAGAACCGGACCAACGCATTAGCACTTCTTGAACACATGAACTCCTCAAACTATGGTCATCACCAGGGGTGGTTCCGGTTATTGTCACTCCGAGGTTGCCGGATCGTAACACATAGTAGGTAACTACAACTTGCAGGATCGGATCTAAAACACACATATATTGGTGACAACATGATAATTTAAGATCTGAAATCATGGCACTCGGGCCCTAGTGACAAGAATTAAGCATGGCAAAGTAGTAGCAACATCAAATCTCAGAACATAGTGGATACTAGGGATCAATCCCCATCAAAACTAACTCGACTACATGATATATCTCATCCTACTCATCACCGCCCAGCGAGCCTACGAATAGATTACTCACGAACGACGAAGAGCTTCATGGAATTGGAGAGGGAAGAAGGTTGATGATGACGATGGCAACGATTTCCCCTCTCTGGAGCCCAAGACGAACTCCAGATCTGCCCTCGAGATGAAGAACAGGTGGTGGCGGCGCCTCCGTATCGAAAACGCGACGAAAACTTCTCTTTTTATTTTTTCTGGGACGAAAGGCAACTTATAGAGATGGAATTGGGGGTGGCAGGTGCCTGTGGGCCCCACAAGCCTGCCCACCGCCACCAGGGGGGTGGTGGCGGAGCAGGGGCTTGTGGCCCACTGGCCCACCCCTGAGGTGGAACTTGGCGCAGATATTTTTGATACTTTCCAAAACTGCTCCCGTAAATTTTCAGGACGTTTGGAGAACTTTGATTTCTGCACAAAAATAACACCAAGGCAATTCTACTGAAAACAGCGTCAGTCCAGGTTAGTTCCATTCAAATCATGCAAATTATAGTCCAAAACAAGGGCAAAAGAGTTTGGAAAAGTAGATACATTGGAGACGTATCGCATATCGAAGGACAAAGGGAATGACATACGGGATTATATGAATCCTTGAAACTGAGGTTCAATCGATAAGATCTTTGGAGAATATGTAGGATCCAATATGGGCATCTAGGTCCCGCTATTGGATATCGACCGAGGAGTGCCTCAGGTCATGTCTACATAGTTCTCGAACCCGCAGGGTCTGCACACTTAAGGTTCGACGATGTTTTAATATAGTTGAGTTATATGTGTGGTTACCGAATGTTGTTTGGAGTCTCGGATGAGATCAGAGACGTCACAAGGGTTTCCGGAATGGTCCGGAAACGAAGATTGATATATAGGATGGTTTCATTTGGTCACCGGAAAGTTTCGGACAATTCCGATAGTGTACCTGGAGTGGCGAATGGGTTCCGGGAGTTCACCGGGAGGGGCCCACCCACCCGGGAGTGAGCCCAAGGCACTAGGGTGGCGCCACAAGTCCTTAGTGGGCTGATGGAGTCATCCCAAGGGGCCCATGGCGCCACATAAGAAAATACCAAAAGAAAAAAAAAGAAAAAGGGAAAGAGGGAGGTGGGAAGGAAGGGGAGGACTCCTCCTTCCCAAACCGAATTGGAGGAGGAGTCCTCCTCCACCCTTGTCCGGAGCACCCTTGAGGCCTTGTGCCTCAAGGGTAGCCCTCCCCCTCCCTCCTATATATAGTGGTGTTTTAGGGCTGATTTGAGACAACTTTTGCCACATGCAACTCAACCCTAGATCACATAGTTCTACCTCTAGATCGGATTTCTACGGAGCTCCGACAGAGCCCTGCAGGAGTAGATCATCACCACTGCCGGAGCGCTGTCACGTTGCCGGAGAACTCATCTACTTCTCCGTCTTGCTTGCTGGATCAAGAAGGCCGAGATCATCGTCGAGCTGTACGTGTGTTGAACGCGGAGGTGCCGTCCGTTCGGCACTAGATCGGAACGGATCGTGGGACGGATCGCAGGACGGTTCGTGGGACGGATCACGGGACGGTTCGTGGGACGGTTCAAGGGACGTGAAGACGTTCCACTACATCAACCGCATTTCTTAACGCTTCCTGCTGTGTGATCTACAAGGGTACGTAGATCCAAATCTCCTCTCGTAGATGGACATCACCATGATAGGTCTTCGTTTGCGTAGGAATTTTTTTGTTTCGCATGCAACGTTCCCCAACAAAGCCTAGCAAGGAGTGCTAAGGGCAAACTAATTTTTGGAACACGTTAACTAAAGGCACATAGGGCCATAATCCTTCTTACACGCCCTTGCGGGCCAACATGTTTTGTTGCAGGGAAAGTAGGAAACGAAAACAAAAGGGGTCTCGGCCTCGAGCAGTGCCGCCTCCAAGATGCCGGCCCTAATGCCACCTCTGCCTATTCCAGGCCCTCATCATTGTAACGGGCACTTGAGAAGACGTCGCGGTCATAGCTCCCGAAGGAAGTGTTGTTGTCGCTGGTCGTCCGAGGTACTACAACTGCTGCTGTCGCTCTTCATACAGCAGTCTAGGCGGTCGTTGGCCCTCCTGAAGGTCTTCACGGAAAGTGTGGCGACCCCATCGAACTTGAAGTAGAGGGCGTGACCCTCCTTCAAGACACGGGCGAGGGCGAATGATTTCCACCCCCGCGCCAGGTACATGAAGCCGCAGGGGGTGAATCCGATCGCCACCCAAGAGGGCCCGTTGCAGTAGCCATCTGGCTATAGCCACAGGCCAAGAGGGGCACACTCCTCCATCTCCCCCGCGAAGGAGCTCGGGAGCTAGAACGAGATACAGAGTTGTCCTTCCATCTCCATGATGAACTCATGGGCCATGTCGGCGGAATGGATCCATGATTAGGGCGGCTGGGGAGCCGCACCATTCCTCATGCCCTGCCTGCGGCCGCCTCGCCCCCACGGCCGCGTGTGTGGGCCGAGCCTCCTCCTAGAACACCCGGGCCAGCGCGGGACGTAGGTGAGGCATGCTCGCGCCCCCGGTAGGCATCCCGGGCGCAGTGGCAGGCTGATACGTCTCCAACGTATCTACTTTTCCAAACTCTTTTGCCCTTGTTTTGGACTCTAATTTGCATGATTTGAATGGAACTAACCCGGGCAAACATTGTTTTCAGCAGAATTTCCTTGGTGTTATTTTTGTGCACAAATAAAAGTTCTCGGATTGACCTGAAAATTTACAAAGAATGTTTCTGGAATTAATAAAAAATATTGGCGAAAGAATTAACCGGAGAGGGGCCACCCCCTGGCCACAAGCCTGCAGGGTGCCCCCTAGGCCGCGCCCCTGGCTTGTGGGGTCCCTGAGGCTCCACCGACCTCATTTCCACTTCTATATTCCTATCTGGAGAGAAAAAAATCGAAGAGAAGCGTTCATCGCGTTTTATGATACGAAGCCGCCGCCACCTCCTGTTCTTCATCGGGAGGGTAGATCTGGAGTCTGATTTGGGCTCCGGAGAGGGGAAATTGACACTGTCGTCATCACCAACCATCCTTCATCACCAATTTCATGATGCTTTCCGTCGTTCATGAGTAATTCCATCGTGGGCTTGCTAGACGGTGATGGGTTGGATGAGATCTATCATCTAATCGAGTTAGTTTTGTTAGGGTTTGATCCCTAGTATCCATTATGTTCTGAGATTGATGTTGCTATGACTTTGCTATGCTTAATGCTTGTCACTAGGGCCCGAGTGCCATGATTTCAGATCTGAACCTATTATGTTTTCATGAATATATATGTGTTCTTGATCCTATCTTGCAAGTTATAGACACCTATTACGAGTTATGATCCGCATCCCCCAGGGTGACAATAACTGGGATTCTTACTGGTGATTACCGTAATTTGAGGAGTTCATGTATTCACTAAGTGATAATGCTTTGGTCCGGTTCTCTATTAAAAGGGGGACTTAATATCCCTTAGTTTCCATTAGGACCTGTCACGCCCAAGATGCGACCTTATCCTCAATTTGGCACAAAGGCCTCGTCAGGGATAGAAGCGCATCTCGTCGAGTCGCAAGAATGGATATCATTACAAGTACATGTACTGAAAAGAAGATATATATATATATATATAGAATTGGCTTACACTCGCCACAAGCTACATCAGAGTCACAACAGTACAATACATAATCGTCATGAAGAAGAGCAGGGTCCGACTACGGACGAAAACAAACGAGAAAAGAAGAACGACGTCCATCCTTGCTATCCCAGGCTGCCGGCTTGGAAC
This sequence comes from Hordeum vulgare subsp. vulgare, assembly GCF_904849725.1. Lineage (NCBI taxonomy): Eukaryota > Viridiplantae > Streptophyta > Magnoliopsida > Poales > Poaceae > Hordeum > Hordeum vulgare. The sequence continues at coordinate 68,517,155 of NC_058523.1, forward strand.
CCATCCTAGATCGATGATGATGAAGAAGAAGAAGCAACTCCAAATGAACAATCAACACGCTTGCGTCAAGTAACCTTTACCTGTACCTGCAACTGGTGTTGTAGTAATCTGTGAGCCACAAGGGACTCAGCAATGTCATCTCCAAAGGTATCAAGACTAGCAATGCTTAAAGGGTGAGGTATGGTTACGTGGTGAGGTTGCAGTAGCGGCTAAGCATGTATTTGGTGGCTAAACTTACGAGTACAAGAAATAAGAGGGGGAAGATCTACGCATAACGGACGTATCTCCGGATGATCAAATGAATGATCCTGAACACCTACCTACGTCAGACATAACCCCACCGTGTCCTCGATCAGAGAAGGAACTCACGAAAGAGACAGTCACGGTTACGCACACAGTTGGCAAGTTTTAATTAAGTTAACTTCAAGTTATCTAGAACCAGAGTTAAACAAAGTTTCCACGTTGCCACATAACCGCGGGCACGGCTTTCCCAAAAGATTTAACCCTGCAGGGGTGCTCCAACTAGTCCATCACAAATTACCACAAGCCGCATAGAAATCCTTAATCACGAAGCTCGCGATCTCGTCGGATTCCCTAGTGGAAAACATCAACTCTGAGATTACCCAAAGCATCACCAGAATCCCGATGCACAAGATATCTCGTCAAAGGTAAAACTAATCCAGCAAGGCCACCCGATGTGTCGACGAACCCGATAGGAGCCGCGTATCTCGTTCTCAGGAAACACCGTCTATGCATAGTGGACGGTAGCCAAACCTCGAGTTGCCCCGAGGTGGCACCGCCGACTGCTAGGTGGGTGGACCAACACTCATGCGGAGCACTGGCCCGGGGGTTGATTAAATTTTCCTCGGGGTCCGGAAAGTCCCTATGCAATTTTATTAGGTGATTAGGCAAATGTAGTACCAAAGTTGGGCCTTGCCAGACCAGTCTTAATCTAAAACGAATTATCAAGGGGGTCCCCATAACAACCCTGATCGTTTTAGGAGCGCTCAATTATGGAACATAACACCGGTAGCCGAAACTAAGGGGGCAAAGGTGGAACAAAACACCAGGCTAGAAAGGCCGAGCCTTCCACCTTTTACCAAGTATATAGGTGCATTAAATTAAATAGCATTTAATGTGGTGATATAACAAGGAACCCATGTTTTCACATGGAAGCAACTGCACTTGCAACTAGCAACTCTAACACAAGGTTAAGCAAGCAGTAACATAGCCAATCAGTGGTTTGCTAGATCGAACAGGTTGAAGGTTTCATGGCATTGTTGAGAGGCTGATGTTTAACAAGTGGTAGGCAACGAGACATAAATGATAGAAGCGATAAAACTAGCATGGCAATGATAGTAATGGTATCTGGGGAAATGGTCATCTTGCCTGAGATCCCGCTTGGAAGAAGAATGACTCCGTGAAGCAGACGAACCGACGTAGTCGAACGGGTCCTCACAATCCGACACGTTGCGGAACTCTATCAAGACGAAGCAAACCGGAAACACAAATCAACACACGGAATTCACCACACGATGAACAATACATATGATGCATGAGCAGCTGAACACATGCAAGACACGGCATGACAATTCACAACACTCAAACACTACACATCAAGTG